>NW_026262581.1:33264143-35664143 GCF_021869535.1 Mytilus californianus
TTATCTATTTGTTTTTCCAACAGCTAATAAACAATATTGATAGCTTTGTTTGTATATATATATTTCTTAAATTTGTATAAGGACTCACAAAATGGAGCATTTATGGCATTTGTATAGTCAATACCAAGTATTTTAAAAATAACATTTATTGAACCATACCATGATGTTATATTCATGTGATGTAGTGTCTTTGATTGTGTATATGCCTCTTTTAATAGAAAAAAATTATTACCTTAATTCTCTAATCTATACCAGTACAATAACATTCCTTTTATAATATTAAAATATATTGGAAATCTTCCAAGTTCAGATAACACTGCAGCATTTGTTGTTTTCGTGTGTACTCCAAGTATAAATTTACAAAATTTTATATGAAGTTTCTCACAGGGTAAACCTGAATATAATTTTTCAAAAGATATATCTTCCTTCTTGCATTTAGAGGAAAGAGAATTAAACATCCCCCATATTTCGCTACCATATAATAAAATAGGTTTTACAGTGTGGTCAAAAACATGAATACTTGTTTTTACATCAGGATTAAGTGATAAAAGATCTTTCCTTAATTTGAAATAAGCTTTCAAGGATTTTTTGTATAGTTCATTTTGAGCATAACTGAATGAACCAGATGAAACACATTCCAGATTTATATTCTGAAATGTGAATATCTGTTTTACATGTGTGCCTGCTTTGTTGAAAATCAGAACCTTTGTCTTATTAGTATTAACATTGAGACACCAATATTTGCAAAATTTATCAAGCATTCCCAGCTTTTCTCGTAGTCCTTCAGCTGATGTAGATAATAAAACAATATCATCCGCATACATAAAACAATGTAGATCGTTGTCATTGACATTAACTGGGTCTCTAGTATCTGACAAATATCTGGGCAAATCATTTATGAATATCTTATATGAATCAGGACTGAGGTTGTCACCTTGTTTGACTCCAATATCTAATGGGAAAAAAGCACGTACTTGATTTTGAATTTTGACACATGATTTGCTAATTTCATACATACTTTTAACAATGTTATAAAGATAAGACCCAACCCCAATATCTAGTAGTTTAATCTTGATCCCTGTATGTATAACAGTATCAAAAGCCTTCTGAAAATCAACAAAACAGGCAAACAGTCTACCTTCTTTTGAATTACAGTTTCTGTTAATAAGACAGTTTAGAATAAACATATGATCTGCAGTTCTGGCTTATATGGAAAAGTTGAAAAACATATGCAAAAAACGTTCTGTATTCAAAAACAAACAGTCGTTTTAATCAGATAAATCTCATAATTTTCTTCATCAAGATGAAAAGTACTACATATGAATAACATTCCTCTCTCAAAATGTGTATATTTTTTAGATCTTGACCGATTGTGTTGAAATATATGATAATCAAAGGGAGCTACCATGTGATTTTTATGGGGGGGGGGGGGGGGGGGGGGGAAGGATAGGATAAAATATTTTGTTCTGCCTTTTTTTTTTAGTTGTAATCTCTGTCCTGCCTTTTTATTTTTCACTCTATTCGGTCCTGCATTTTTTTATTAGTTTATTCTGACATTTTTTTACATAAATTGTCATCCTGCCTTTTTTGCCAAGTTGCTCATCCTACCTTTTTTTTTACTCAAAACTCCTGTCCTGCCTTTTTTCAAATTTCATCCTAGCCCCCAAATAAAAATCAAATGGTAGCTCTCTAAGATGGCGGAAGACACCCGATCTACCCTAAGGGCAATATATCTAATGAGGAAGAAATTTACAATTTCGGTCACGTCGAGTTATTTATAGATCTCCTTTTGTTGAAAAGGGTTTCTGTTTTCATTTATCTATCTATTATACTGTTCAGGGGGAGGGGAGAATCGAAAAAAAAAAAAAAAATACACAAAAATGGATAAAAGAAGGTGAAAGATACAAAAGGGATAGTAAACCTCTTAACCAAACTGACAATGTCATGACAAATACTCATCAGCCGAAATAAACGAGAGAAAAAAGATCAAAAGCCAAACAACAGTATATTAAGCGCAACATATAGAAAAACAAAAACTGAGCAACACGAAACCCTCAAAAAAGGGGTGATCTCAGGTGCTCCAGAAGGATAAGCAGATCCTGTTTCATATGTGGCACCCGTCACTTGGCGATTTTGCAAATAAAGAAGGAATGTGTTATAATTTTCGAGGAACTCCCAAAAAACATGAATTACAGGGTGTCAAATCGATGAACGTGCTTAAAATAGGCTCCTTTTCATAAAAAAGAATTGATGAAAATGTATTTGTATTTAGTGTACAGTGGCAAATATTACATGCATATAAGGACGAGAATTTGTAAGTGTGATATGAATATTAATAAATCTTGGCTCTGTACAAGACATATTTTGCTTGCATAGCCGAAATTTTAACAAACTAGTTGACAAACCGTCTCTGACAATCTATGGAAATCCAAATAGCATCGGTTTTAATTTAGTCCAGATTTTTTGGTTTTATTTCGGGAAAAAGGAGTGCGTTTTACGTACAGTGGCAAACATTACATGCATATCAGGACGAGAACATGTAAGTGTGATATGAATATGAATAAACCCTGCTTTGTTACAAGACATACTTTACTTGCCTAGTAGAATTTTCAACGAACTAGTCGACAAACTGTCTCTGACATTCTATGGAAATCGTAACCGCATCGCTTTTGATTAAGTCCAGATTCTTTTGTTTTATTTCGTGGAATAGAAAATTCAAATTTTCAGATACCTCTAATAAGGTGGGGGGGGGGGGGGGGGGGGGGTCACATTCTCATATAGCTCTGACCCTCTCAGTTCTACGCTTTAGCGTATTATTTGTCATATCAGTTGATCTTTGTTTTTAAGATTAAGACTCCAGATTCTAATGTTTTATTTCGGGGAAAACGGGAGTGGTAAATACAAATTCTCCGATAACTCTTACATAGTTGTGATTTTATATGAGTAAAATTTGACCTTCACAGTCATAAGTCTTATAAGCAAAATATTATGTTGTATATATTAACACACATTATAGATAAATATTTTCATAAATATTGTTCATAAAAAAAGTCTTCTTTTTAATCATAAAAAAAAATCCAAACAAAACATGTAAAATATACGGCAAAACTGTATTCAAGTGTAATATATAGCGACGGGTACTAAGTAATTCTTTTGCTTTATGAATTTATGGAAAACTTTCTTTGTATATCATTTTGCCTCCGGAGTTAAATTTCATTAATATTCATCAACTTGCAAATGAAGAAGAAAAAATCCTGGTGATTTGTCCCTCATTCTTTTCCATAGAATTCAATTGCCGTTTCAATTCACATAATTAGGTCTTTCCACTTTTCTGTGGAAAGACCTATTGGTTTTCTTCTGATTATTATTATTATTTTTTTCTTCTTCCGCCACTTTTTTCTGACGGTGCTTTTTTGTTTCGCAAGATGTCGCTTAGATTTTTTGTGTATGATATCGAACAGTTATTGCGATTTTGAAACTGACCCTGTTTAGCCGAATACTTTTTATTGTAAGAGTTATCTCCCCAAACACTGTTTTTCTTGTGTACGCATCTCCTTCGCAACCATAAAAGATTATGACAAATGTATGTCTCCAATTTGTTCGTTATATCCTCAGGATCTTAAGAATAATTTTGACCGAAGCGGTCCAGAAACTCTATATGAGAGTTATTTCCCCTTCTGTATTTAAAATAAGTAAAATGTAATTGTAATTGGTAAACCATAAGTGATAGGGACCTAGGGTCTTTTGATTTGAGGTCCTTGGTACAAAAAAAAAGAAAATAGGGTCAAGGTCAAAGGTCAAGGTCATTTTTAAATTTGGATTTTGGCTTATTTTTACCTCTTTTCAAACACGATATAAGATATCGACAACATATTTTTACTAAATTGTTAGTTGCGACATGTCGTAACACATACATATCGGTTTAAAGGGTACGCTTACATCAAATTAGAGTTTTCTCCCCTCTTTTATTTAAAAATATGCATATGGTGAAATAACTCATGAACCAAATATAATTAAGTCCTAGGGTCTTTTGATCTTAGGTCCTTGGTTGATGACCTTGAAATTGAGCTCAAGGTCATAAGTTAAATTGACGTTCTAGATTTTGACCTTTGCTTTTACCTCATATGTATACATGATAAATCCATGGGACTTTTTGCATTAGGTTTCAAGCCATTTAACCTTAGAAAAGCCAACCGGAAGTGACCTTGTGTAAACCGGAAGTAGCTTTTTTTGTACTTAATTAATGTAAAAATTTATAGAACCAGATATTTTTGGTATCAGTGTCAATTAAACGTTTGAATAATACCGGAAGTAACATTTTTCAAACAGGAAGTAACAAATTATCTCCCTTGTTTAAAAAGTATTGTATAGAAACCATATATTTTTGGAATCAGCGTACAATAAGCTATCATTTGAAGCTGGAAATGACATTTTAAAACGAATTTTACTATTTTCATATTAAAATACATGTTTTTTTGTGGAAAGACCTTCAATTGTTCTCTGAACAATTGGTTTTTAATTCTGTAATGTTTTACGCATCATTATTGTCTTTCAATTTAACATAAAACGATCTAATATTTGTACTATATGCGAAGTCAACACCAAAAATCTTCAATTCTGCACAAGTATATGTCATCCTATCATTATTTTATTTATACTTTACGTTCTGTTTTTATAACTTAACATTTTACTGTTTCAAGTCAAGACCAACCTACTTCAAATTTACATCGTGTAGTTTCAAGTCAACACATTGTATGATAAGCCTCTCGTGACGTCATAATGATATAACATCGTGCTATCTTAGCTCAACAACACGTACTTTCAACTGTACGTCGTGTAGTTTTGAATGAGCATATTGTATGGCAAGCCTATGTTTATATTATTATGATATAACATCGTGCTATCATTGCTCAACATCACATACTTTCAACTGTACGTTGTGTAGTTTTAAATGAGCATATATTATGGTAAGCCTATCGTGACATTCAAATAATTAACAACATGCTATCTCAGCTTAACATCACCAGTGACCTAGTTTCAACTGAAAGTCATGTAGTTTTAAATGAGCATATTGTGTGGTAAGCCTATCGTGACATTCTAATGATATACCAACGTGCTATCTTAGCTTAACATCACGTACTTTCATCTGTACGTGGTGTAATTTTAAATGAGCAAATTGTATAGTAAGCCTATCGTGACATTATAATGATATAACATCGTGGTATCTTAGCTGAACAACACGTACTTTCATCTTTACGTCGTATAGTTTGAAATTTGCATATTGTATGGCAAGCCTATCGTGATATTATTATGATATAGATATTGCTATCATAGCTCAACATCACGTACTTTCATCTGTACGTCGTGTAGTTTTAAACGAGCATATCGTGTAGTAAGCCTATCGTGACATTCTAATGATATAACAACGTGCTATCTTAGCTTAACATCACGTACTTTCAACTGTACGTTGTGTAGTTTTAAATGAGCAAATTGTATAATAAGCCTATTTTGACATTATAATGATATAACACCGTGCTATCGTAGCTTACCATTACAAAATTTCAACTGTACGTCGTGTAGGTTCAAGTGAGCATCTTAGCTTAACACGTTGCATCGTGTTGTTTTAAGTCAACAAATTGTATGGTAAGCTTTTCGTTTCAATATAGTGGTGTAGCATCGTGTTATCTTAACTTAACATCATGTACTTTCAACTGTGCATCATGGTGTTTTAAATCAACAGATTGCATGATAGACCTATCGTAATATCACAATGATATTACATCGTACTATCTCAGCTCAACATTTATTAATAACAAGTCAGCACCATATATTTTAGCTATTCATTTTATTTGTTATCATAGGTATCGAAGTGGATGACTGAGCAGTATCCATCTTCAAGCTAACATCATGCAACGTCAACTCCACATCATGTAGACTACTTTAAACCCAACGTTACGTGTGTTTGGCATATCATCACAACATCGTGATTTATCATTATACTATCACGACTAAAGCACTTGTCATTGCAAGTCAACATTGCACTGATTCAACATAGCATATTGTAATTTAGAGTTAGCATTTTGATGACTCAATTCAACATCACGCTGTCTTTACTTTACATTTCAAGCTTCAGCATAACGTTTTGTAAATCTCTAATATATGACAGCTGAGGCTTTCCATAAAAAAACGTCAGGAAAAAGGCAGAAGCATGTAATTAATTGGTTGTTGCTAACATTCACGTCATTAGGTCTCTGGTACAAAGTTGTCTCATTGGCATTCATACCACATATTCTTGTTTTGATGAAAAGCTTCCTTTAACTGGTGGTTTCATGGAAAAGCAAAACATTTGATAATTATTATTAGAATTGAATGATGGTTTGTTTTTGTATTAACATATACAGGGGCTCGGTTTGCGGATATTTATTTTTAATCGTTGTAAATTATTTAAATTCATTTTTCGTATTTCCTATCTATTTGCATTAAAAATATCCCTTAGAAACCATGAACCAATTCTTGCCAAAGTGTTCACTTTATCAAGGAGTGCCTTGTTGAGAAAATCCAAATACTGTATTGGTAATCTACCTTCTCAACAAGAATCTGTTGGGCTAATAATAGTATACCGACAACATTTTATGTCCCAGGAACAATGGCAAAAAAAGACTCGAAGTTTATTTGTTTTTCAGTCACGAAACCGCAAATCAATATTTGAATATAATTGCTACCTTTTCTTCCTGAAAAGGCTGTAAAGTCTGACACACATTTTACAATATATTATACAATGATCTACAACATACTAAAATTTAACAAAGACGCTACTGGTGTTCAATCATCTCATAAAAAGAATAAAAAAAGTATCTGCGAACTGCGATAAATTTAACGATTTCTTAAGTATTATATATCTTTTTTGTCGGCATTAAGGCCCTCGGTAATAGTAAAAATAAAGCTGTGCTTACATTAGCCGACATTTAATCTTTAATGAGAGAGCGTCTAGGAAGCAGGCAGACTTTAAAGGAGAAAAATGGGTTATATCTGTATAGTCATTGTCCGTATTTGTTCAGATGTAATATAAAAAATGTACCACCAAAACATAATACGTCACATCCGGTTCCATGTTAATAAGTTTCGAAAAAAAAATTCTCTTGAATTTGACAATTGTAGGGAATTAACCCTGCATTTCATTGAAAAAAAATTCTGAGTCATAAACACATATTTTGGATGTTTCAAAGCACCATTCTTTTTTTTTTTATTTAATTGGTGTTCCTATAAATTATTTTGGAAACTTGATGAGATCGCGATTAAAAAGGAGAGTGTTGAGATGTAAAAAAAACTTGTTTGGCTGATTTTATTCATTTTGCCATAAACTTTCATGTAGGACACATTTGTAACGTTTTATCCGACAAAAACATGTAGTAAAACACTGTCAGTATTAAAACAAATAATGCATCACTCCTTTTTATAATAACACCAACCGGACCAGCATCCAAGTGGGTGCATTTAAGACAGTTTGATATTATATAAGTTGACAGTCAATTAATTTTCCGGAAAAGTAACAGCAGCGACACAATACTTAAATCATATAGATTCACTGTTTATAGACAATTAAAGATACTCGCTCAATTTTGCGGTACAAGCCACACCAAGGCTTTTAAATTCTAAAACGATTCACAGATTGTTATAAATAATAATTAGATTTGTTTGTTGTTGGAAAATAGAAAAACAACGAAATAAAAGATTACTTCTTCTGAATTTAATCATTGATACACAAATAACGAAATGAATCATTCGTACAATTCAAAGAAATACGTTTGTCAAGTCACGTGCACCCTACGTGAAACATTAAAAGTACACATACAGATCAGCAGTTAAGGAACGACCATTTGATATTCTGGGAGGGGGCAGGAGTTTTATGCTCCAATATAGTACACAATTGTTTCCGGCATTTTGTGTTGCAGAATATAATAATTAATATTCATTCCGTCTTTAAAGTAAGGTTGATTATTTTCAGCATATGAATTTTCAAAATCCTCCTCCCCAAGAATATTAAATAATATTATGGTTTTTTGTCCGAGTCAGAATTTTTTTTTCAAAATTTAACACGATAAGGTATGGGGAAAATCTGGATTCAGGATATTTTTTTTCTGTCATCTGCTTGACGACAATATTTTTTTTCATCAAATTAGGGATCGGAATATTTTTTTAAGAAAAAAAAACAGAACCCATCCCCCCCCTGAAGTTAAATGGTCGTTCCCTAAATTCATGAAATTTCCACTAAACAAAGTTCGTTTTTTATCATAGATATAATTTGTCTACTTTATCATAAATAACCACCAGTCAAAAATGGGAATATGTCTAAGAAGTATCCGCACAAATATGATATTGTATAGAATTAATCTTCACTGTTATAACATTTCGACATTGAAACATTTTTCTGAAATAATGAGAGGAAGTTTGGACATTGATTAACTTAAAAAAATGAATTGAGCTTTCATATTCAGTATTGGCAATAAATCAATTTGGTTTAATGAAACAGTTATATCATATATATTTTTATTTCTTTGTTGAAACAGTTATTTGTTTTTATAGTGATTAAGATTATATTACAATGTTGACTGTTGTACTCCAATTTTTGACGTTTTTACCTATTATGTCTGTTTGTTTTGCTCACACATTGTCGTCAATATAATGGAATTCTATGCGACTGTCATACAAGTGAGAGGTTTAGCTAGCTATAAAACCAGGTTTAATCCACCATTTACTACACAAGGGAACGACCATTTAACTTCAAGAGGGGGGTTATGGTTTTTTCCCCCAAAAATATTCTGATCCCCAATTTGATGAAAAAAAGTATTGTGGTCAAGCAGATGACAAAAAAAAAAATATTCTGAAAAAAATAATTTAACTGATAGCGTGGGGAAAAAAAATGTCTCACTCAGACAAAAAACCATAACCCCCCCTTGAAGTTAAATGGTTGCTCCCTAAGGAAATGCCTGTACCAAGTCAGGAATATGACAGTTGTTTTCCATTCGTTAGATGTGTTTGAGCTTTTGATTTTGCCATTTTATAAAGAACTTTCCGTTTTGAATTCTCCTTGGAGTTCGGTATTTTTGTTATTTTACTTTTTACATGAACTTCCACCAAAAAAGTTACATGTTACATGTACTTATACAAAAAAAGTTACATGTACTTACAAATAAAGTTACATGTGTGATAGCGAAAATTTGTAGATACACAAATATATACAAGCTGTTATATATTATATTTCTACACATATTACCTTGTGTGTTACATTCACTTAGTGAAAATATGCATTTTTTTAATAAGGACACAACGACAATACACTCCCTGCCAATTGTTCAGATATTTCACTCTTTATTGATTGACTGTTGTTGTTTAACGCTATTTTCAGTAATATTGGCTATATAGTGGCGGCAAGATTTTATTGATGGAGGTAGACAAAATGCCAGGAGAGAACAACCAACCTTCGGCAGGAAAATTGGCAATCCGAGTCGGAAAAATTTAATCGGAGTCGAACGCACCTACCATGTGCGCGGTTCGAACTCACAACCTCAGTGTTGACAGGCTAGTGATTGCTGTAGATGAACTACTTCGATCACTCGGCCATTGAGGCCCCCTGATTATGTTACACGAAATGACACCTGATTACAAATTAATTGTCTAAATCTTAATATCTGTTTATTTGCTGTTCCCGTTACAAATTCCACTAAATTAAATCATAGGATCTTATGAGAACAATTTTACTTGTATTTGTATGAAATGAAATGATGAAAACTGTGAAAATTTCTCCGTGACAACAGCTACGTACGATTTTGATATTACTAAGAGGTCCCAAAGTATGGACATTAGAAGTGAAAGGTACGACTATCGTCTCGATTGAAGCTATCGTTTTGGGTTTACTGTTTTATATTCAAGTGCAAATACATGGGGGAAGCATGTAAGCAAACATAACCTAATGCATAGCCGATATCGTCGAAGGAAATCTTGCCCGAGGGAGTTACATATTTTGTCTTTGAAAGGAAATTACAAGTTATAAGCTAATAATTCATAAAAGGAAACGTTTAAGATAGGAAGTTACTTTCGCGATATCAGTTCAGAACGCTGAACCACCGAGACAATATAGCGGCCAGATGTTTCATAAAGGCGACTATGATTTTGTTCGCTCTTCTCATTGTTAACAATGTTTATTTCCAGATAAAATTTAATCTCTATGTTTGTACTCAGGGGCGGGTTCATGATGATTACAAAAAAATCACAAACAACAAAAATTAGCGAAGTCCTTCAAGTTTACGTGTATAATGGTGATTTCCTTTTACTTGTTAATACTTTTTTTATAGTTTTTATTTTAAACCTATTATGAACGTTGTGTGGATCGGCCCGGTTTTCTTCTGCCGTCTTGTATTGTAAAATACCAGATCACAATCGGTCTAGATCTTTAATCAAATATGCAAATTTTGAGTGAGGAATACAATTCATTTGTAAGATTTTTCTTCTAAACAAAGGAAATTATGTGTAACAGTTTTATCTAATTAATACGACTGTTTTTATTAGTACAACATATTTTTTGTTTTATTCCGTTTTTATCAACTTAACCAGAAAAGGGAAGATAACTCAGATAATCTGATTTTATGATGGAATGCACAGTAAATTAAGCGAAGCCCTGTTTAGATCATAGAAAACGAGATCTGAGGTATCAAAAGTTCTTTTTAAATTTTAAAAGCACATTACAAGAGCAATCTTCTCTTATTTTATTTCAAAATTCTACAAATGTGAACACATTGGTTTTTCTATATATAATCAATGCAAAGTCTGACAATTTGCACAACCTGTTGCTTCAAAGAAGCTATGTGACCCATACTTTTTATAATATATTTGTGAATAAAAAACATTATATAAACTACATTTTGGGTAAGTATACAAACGGGAAGCTTAATACAAAAATTTATGATAAAAGAGATGATTTTTCATTTCCTATCGTTAATTATCCATTTTTAGATGGTGATGTTCCCTTGTCACCATCTTATGGTGTTTATATATCTCAACTTGTACGATTCGCTCGTGTATGTAACAACGTATTAGATTTTAGCGAGAGAAATTTATGTATTACTGAAAAATTATTACACCAGGGTTTTCGATATCATAAACTAGTCAAAACATTTACTAAATTTTATCATCGGTATAAGGACATCATTCGTAAATATAACTCAACATGCAGATATCTTATACGTTCGGGTATTTCACATCCAATCTTTTATGGTAATATTCTTTACAAAGCACAAAAAGTCTTTATTCACCTCAAAAGCTAACAAAACCTTTAAACAGACTTATTAAGAAGGGATATAGTTACGATACTGTTGTCAGGTCATTAAAAATTGCATATTTTGGCTTTAATATTGATTCACTTATAGGGTCTTTGCATCGGAATTAAAAATATTTATTCTAAAACCAGTTGTTGGCATGACACGGGTTATGTTCTTCTCATATATTTTATGACGGTATAATACTAAACCCCTAACAGGAGGGATTGTGCCTGATATTCATATGATGAAGACATAATCTTTCAATCAGTTTAATTGAGGTCTGGAGCTGGCATGTCAGTTACTGCTAGTAGTCTGTTGTTATTTATGTATTATTGTCATTTTGTTTATTTTCTTGTTTCCTATTCTGACATCGGACTCGGACTTCTCTTAAACTGAGTTTTACTGTGCGTACTGTTGTACGTTTGTTTTTTCTACATTGGCTAGAGGTATAGGGGGAGGGTTGAGATCTCAAAAAACATGTTTAACCCCGCCGCATTTTTGCGCCTGTCCCAAGTCAGGAGCCTCTGGCCTTTGTTAGTCTTGTATCATTTTTAATTTTAGTTTCTTGTGTATAATTGGAGTTTAGTATGACGTCCATTATCACTGAACTAGTATACATATTTGTTTAGGGGCCAGCTGAAGGACACCTCCGGGTGCGGGAGTTTCTCGCTGCATTGAAGACCCATTGGTGGCCTTCGGCTGTTGTCTGCTCTATGGTCGGGTTGTTGTCTCTTTGACACATTCCCCATTTCCATTCTCAATTTTAAAATGTGAATGGACAATATCACGGTTTTTGTTTGAAATTTTACGAGCAATTAGAACATGTGAAACTGCATATGAATATTGAAAAGAAATAATTAACTTTTACATTCTAGAAAAAAATACAATTAGGACAATAGACTGACGCCATAAAAATGAGGCAACTTGAATTCATGTGATTCCATGCACCATAAAAACGAAATTTAATGATCTTGAGGACTAAAACTTTTGGATAAAATACATCTCCTCCTAGCATTTCAAGTATAATTATTCTTTACTTTTTAATTTGATTATATCTCTTGTTTGTTATTTTAAAAAATAAAATACGTACATGTATAATCGGTCTCAAATACGTATATCTATTTATTGAAATTACCTAGCTATAATTTCAAAAATATTTGTTTGCACATGCAATGTAATATCGGCAACTTACAAAAAGTCATATCCCATAATTCCAATCATTTCTGTCAAAGTATTATTCAAGCATTGCAGAATCAATTTGGTCACTCTTTTAAATATTATTAATATCCCCAACGGCAGGTGTAATAGCCGCATTATCTTGATTTTTTAAGTACTCCGGAATAAACAGAAATAGCATTTTTCAATCAAAATAAATGATTTTATATCTTTTATACATGTACGAGAGAACAGTCTACCCTGCTGTAAAGATAAATTTATGTAAGCTAAAGTCTGTCATATCTTGGCACTACCAATTTAATAGCTTTCAGAAACAAATTACACCATTTCCCAAAGGATATTGGATTTGAATGTTAGAAGCAAAACATGCATATACATTATATATAATAATTCAATTTTATCGATATTTTAAACGGAAATTATTACAGAATTATTAACTTCATGATCAGTTGGTGGTTCTGTTTTGCCGTGACATTCTATACTAGGAAAAACGGCATAGATGGAATCGTGGAAACGCGTTCGTCTCAAGTGATGGGGGTTATGGGTTTGACCACAGGACGAGTCAAACCTAAAACTTTATGGTTGATATTTGCAGCTGTTTGGCTAAGCGGCATGAAAGAGATGAGCAATGATTGGTCGAAATAATGTGTCCTGAAACATGCCCTTCTGCGAACTATTACTTTGTGTACTAGCAATTAAAAATCTGGCTTAGCATGTCGGTAAAGCATAAAGCAGTGTTAATATTCATATCACATTAACAATTTTCGTTATGATATGCATGTGATATAGACTTCCAGTTCATTAACAGTGCTAGTTCTTAATTGTACAAGTACTAACTAAAGGAAAGTTTGTATTTCAAATGGACTATGCCGTATGAGTTTTGTTCATTGTTGAAGACCGGACGATGACCTATAGCTGCTAACTTCTATGTCATTTGGTCTCTAGTGGAGATTTGACTCATTGGCAATTATAACACATCTCATTATTTCTATATTTACTGCAGTGTTTGTTACTCGTGCTGTGTGATTGCAATAGAATGTGTCCCTGAACCTGTAGTTTATGCCCTTACATTTTGCAGTTAGGGTTTTTTTGGCTTGAGAGAGAGCTGTCTACATGGCCGCTATTTTTCTCGTTTGAAATGTTTTATTATATATAAGCTGTCAGTAATTGCGAGTACTCTCAGATTTGTACTTCGAGTCTTTTTGTTGTGGGGATGTATAAGTACCCTGCCTCGTCCACTCTGTGTTTTTGTTACTTGTTTTTTGGTTTGTATCTATCTAGTGAGTTAAGCCTTTTTCAACTGATTTTTACAGTTTGTTCATATGTTGTACTGTTACACCTCTGTCCCAGGTTAGGGGAGGGTTGGGCACCCGCTAACATGTATAACCCCGCCACATTCTGTATGTGCCTGTCCCAGGTTAGGAGCCGGTTATTCAGTGGTTGTCGTTTGTTGCTGTATATCATATTTGTTTTTCGTTCATTATTTTGTACATAAATCGGGCCGTTAGTTTTCTTGTTTGAATAGTGTTACATTTGTCAATTCGGGACCTTTTATAGCTAACTATGCGGTATGGGCTTTGCTCATTGTTGAAGGCCGTACGGTGACCTATAGTTGTTAATTTCTGTGTTTAACTTATTTGGTCTCTTATGGAGAGTTGTCTCATTAGCAATCATACCACATCTTCTTATTTTTATATTTAAATATGTCATTTCGGGGCCTTTTATGACTGACTATGCGGTATGGGTTTTGCTCATTGTTGAAGATTGTAAGGTGACCTATAGCTGTTAACTTCTATGTCATTTGGTGTCTGGCGGAGATTCATCTCATTGGCAATTATACCTTCTTATTTTTATATATGTCAGTGATGACTTTGGTATTCATCACTATGTTTTAGTTGTATAAGGGAGCTACCATTTGATTTTTATGGGGGGGGGGGGGGGGGGCTAGGATGAAAAATTTTGTCCTGCATTTTTTTTTTAGTTGTAATCTCTGTCCTGCCTGTTTATTTTTCACTCTATTCGGTCCTGCCTTTTTTTCATTAGTTTATCCTGACTTTTTTTACATAAATTGTCATCTTGCCTTTTTTTTTTGCCAAGTTGCTCATCCTGCCTTTTTTTTTCACAAAACTCCTGTCCTGCCTTTATTTTTCAAATTTCACCCCCCCCCCCCCCCCAAAAAAAAATCAAATGGTAGCTCCCTAAGTCTTATTGTCCACTGATGTTTACATGAATTAGACATAAAGTAAACCTAGCAAATAAATGAAAATATACCAGCTATTATCATTTATTTTATTAAAAGCATTTCGATCTTTTAGTGTTTGGTTTAAATGAATACCGCTTTATACTTATGGACCGTCTTTCTATAGACAATGAACTAACAAATAAATACCGAAATCCCCACTTCTTTTGAAAAAAATCATACTCATTTGGAATAACCAATGTCAAGAAATTGTGAAGTATATACAATTTCAATTATTCATTTACCAACATGACATTGTGGTAGTACGTTTAGGAATAATGCAAGAAGCATTTAGATAACCCACTTTAACACACAGTAGAGTCATCTGAACAGGTTTAATGCGTTTAAATGGGGTGCATTTCTTGAATAAACATTTTTTTTAACATCACTAATATATTTTATTGCACACCATTGCTGTTAAAAATTTACGTAGTGTACAGCATTGCACTAAGTATCCCTAATGAATTATTTATTAAGTATCCAGGGAGAAGATCTTATAAAAGTAAATTGATATACTGTAAATTCAGAAACTATTGCGTATGGCATGGTATTGGTTGCAAAAATTTGATATTTTTCATTTAAATGCAATATTTCTTATTTAATTGGTATATATCTTCATTTAAATGCAATATTTTTTTATTTAAATGGTATATTTTTTCATTTAAATGCAATGTTTTTTATTCAGATGGTATAATTTTTCATTCAAATGGTATAATTTTTCATTCAAATGGTATAATTTTTCATTCAAATGGTATAATTTTCGTTCAAATGCAATATTTTTTATTCAGATGGTATAATTTTTCATTCAGATGGTATAATTTTTCATTCAAATGTTATAATTTTTCATTCAAATGGTATAATTTTTCATTCAAATGGTATAATTTTCGTTCAAATGCAATATTTTTTATTCAGATGGTATAATTTTTCAATCAAATGGTATAATTTTTCATTCAAATGGTATAATTTTCGTTCAAATGCAATATTTTTTATTCAGTTGGTATAATTTTTCATTCAAATGGTATAATTTTTCATTCAGATGGTATAATTTTTCATTCAAATGGTATAATTTTTCATTCAAATGGTATAATTTTTCATTCAAATGGTATAATTTTCGTTCAAATGCAACATTTTTTATTCAATATGTATAAAATGTCATTTGAATGCAATATTTTTTATTCAATTGGTATAGTAGTTTTTTATTTATATGCAATAATTGCATTATGGGAAATTCTTTGACGTCATAAGGTCAAATTTGCGACAACGTTTGTGATTGGTCGGTAATTGTTTGGATTTCTCCCCTTTCTTTCTAAACTTTAGTGACCAAGAATTAAAAAACGCGTCAGAATATCGCCCCTCTAACTAAATTTGGCGTTCGTGCGAGTTTGTGCACAGGCTGTTTATGCCAATAATGGCCAGGACGAGCAAAAAATGCGAGTGACAAGTAATAATAATCAATTTGACACACAACTTGTTCATGGATAGAAACAGATGCCTGCGTGCATGGCAAAAACACCTCCAACGAAAACCTTTTCTGAAGAAACTCTCCTACAGTCTACACATTGAAATAAAAAAAAATACATAGCTAGCCCCCCTCCCCCTTCTAAGTCCAGATACATGTAATCATGACGTTCTTTAGTGCTATATCATGTTTTACTTTTCTTGATCCTCAGAGACGTTGCAGGAAGGCACACATGAAAAAAGAATAAAAAGCATCCAGGACGTTACAATTATTTGGACTAAGCCCCCTCTTTTTTACTACATGTAGAAAAAAATCACCTAATTACGACAGCAGAACCACAAACCCACAAGAAGAGACATAAGCTGTTATACTCCGGAAATAATTCTTTAATAAAGACAATTCAGGATAAATTGGAACCAGTTACTAACCCATGTTACAACAATAGTCCTATGACATAGGACTTCACTATATGAGGCGTGAACTTCATATTTAATACTATCTATAATATGTGCTCTCATGTCTTATGCTGCAAATCATTTTACATTTAGGATTCGTTGCTGAGCTTTTTTTTACTGCTCTCGTCTCCGAATCCCTTAAATAGATTTTTTTCAAGCCCCCGGCACAGTAGTTCAATAATTACTATATGTCTTTGCATAAATAAGTATGCAGGGCATATTTCAAAACATGTTTTATCTTCAGGACTTTTAATGATTTACTTTTCAATACTGCATTGGGAAGGGGGGTATACAAGTTTATTTTGTGACACATTATATAAGTAATATAATTAGGTATCCAACAAATTATATGATTGTACGTTTAGCTATTATCTAGACCCGTACAAAATGTATATAATGAGACACATTTAACAGGGGCGGACCCAAATCCTCGGTGTCTAGAGGGAGGGGGGAGAAGGTTCAAATTTAGATATTTGTATAGAGATGTATACAGTCCGCCAAAAGTTAAGCACCACCTAAATATAACTGTAAATATTTTTTTAACTATTGCAAAAAAATATCTATGTTTGGTGTTATGAATGGCCTATAGCATACACTAAGAAAATTCATTACGACCAAAAAAATTAAACTCCGATATACCCTCCAAGCAACCTTTTATGAAAGGTCATCTGCACTTTTACAAATACACTGTTTCAATGCCTTTAAATCATCTTCCTACTGTCCCGCGTACAGGTGAAATTTGACCTTCACCAAGTCACTGTGAAATATGGCAAGCGGTAAGTTATCTGTGACTGAACGTTGACAAGCAATTGACATGTCAAATTCCGGTAGGAGCACTAGGAGCATTGGTTTCCATTTCAATGTTAATCGCACCGTCATTGTCAGATTTTTACAACGTCATATTGACACAGGAACTGTAAATGATGGACCAAGGTCCGGAAGACCCCGTTTAACTACCTATCGTGATGACAGACTACTTATTGGTCGTGCTAAAGCCAACCCATGTACTCCTACCCCATAGCTTAGACACCACTGGCCTCTAGGTGGTCGTGTTAGTGTTCAAACATTGGTCCGTCGACTTCATAGAGGCTTCCTAAGAGCATGTCGTGTTGTCAAAAGACGTGCCCTAACAGCAAGGCACCGTATAATCAGGTTTCAAAGGGCTAATGACCATCGACGATGGAACATGAGAACCTGGCAAAATATTCATTGGTCAGATGAGAGTTGGTTTCTGTTACGACCAAAAGACGGCAGAATACGAGTTTGGCGGGGAAAAAAAACTGCCTATCACCGAAACAACAATTGCCCAACGACAGCAATCGTTGATGGTGGTGTTACAGTATGGGGTTTCTTCTCATACTGTTGTAAGTTGGGTATGCATATTTTGCAGTGTAACATGAACAGACAGACATACAGGGATTTGGTGCTTAGAAACATTGTAGTCCCTCACTTTGAGAATCCCCAACTTGCGTCAAGACCCTCGTACATGGACGACAACGCTAGACCACACAGGGCAAGGATTGTAACCGATTACAAAGATCAAGAAGCCATTGACACTATCTTTTGGCCTTCCATGTCTCCAGACCTGAACCCTCTCGGACATATCTGGGATGCCATTGGCAGAAATTTCAATCGCAGAGAGCCACCTTTGCAAAATCTTGGCGATTTAAGACCTAGGGCAATTGTTGATGAATGGAATAAATTTGCTCAACTAAAGTTCAGAAGGCTTGTACAGAGTATGAGACGCCGTGTTATGGAACTGTACCGGAAGAGAGGTGGTTACACATCCTATAGACTTAAATATTGACATTAAATTTGCCGAACATACCAAAGATTATTTGTAGAGACTTTTAATGATTTTGGGTGATTAATTGTTGTAAAAAAATAAAATCAAAGTAAAACTTAAATTCCGATTCTGATTTGTGTAATTTTCACTATTTCTATGAACGCAAAATTCAAATGCATAGAACCTGCATCAGTGACCAAACTTAAGTTTATGGTTTGTTTATGGCATATGTTAGCATAATTGCTACATCAATATTTTCTCTTTTTCGAGGACTAACTGGTTTTTTAAATGAAAAAAATTTCGATGCAACAAAGATAGGTGGTGCTTAACTTTTGGCGGACTGTATATATATGCGAGTATTGGCAGTAATGGTTATGGTGTGTGTGTGAGATTAGGGGTTTCAGATCAAAGATCGTTTCTATAATTCTATATCTTTTAGTTTTTACCATTTCACTCTATTCTTTATCCTTTGATCTCTATTATATTTGTCCTAAACATGCGTGACATATTTGCCACTGGACATAAGGCAACCAAAAGTCAATCAACGTATTCTGTATATTTCATCATTTCTTTATTATGTTATCTATAGATTTGGTCCCGCCCCTTATCTATTTTTTTGCACATTAGGGACGACATCAAAAGTTCAATATAGGATAAAAAAAAACTGGCCAATAAGGGTATATATAAAATCGATGTTAATTAAACACAACTTGCAGCAATTTTGACCCCCCCCCCCAAAAGAAGTTTTTTATCCTTCATTGATTTTCTGATGTCGTCCCTTATCCTCTCTATGTAAACCCAATTCATGTCCTGATAGATGGTGACTCATGCATAGCATCATATGTGGTTATTAAAACAAGAAACATATTCATATTATAATAATTAATGTATGCTAGGACTTATAGATAGATGTCATTAGTCCCAGTAGTCCCAGTACAATAGCATTTTAATTTTGATGATTATATATATGTTTTTTTTTTTGTTCTTCGGAAGTGAGCCAGAAGAAGTCCATTTCTGTTTTTTTGCATTGGGAAGATCTTCTGGCTCTCATCCACCTCTTCTTTTTTGATAGGTTGACGGCACAGGCACATAACAAACTAAAAAGGCGTCGTTTAGTCTAAATGAAATTAATAAATTTATGCATGCAGATATATTAGAATGTGAGCTGTTTTATAAACGTTTTTATGGTATGACAGCCTTAGTAGGACATCCCTATAGGACGATAAGCTGGATAAATATAAGAACTATACGGACAATAACAGTTAAGGGACGATTATTTGATATTCTAGGGAAGGGATTTTGATTGATTGGTGTGTAACGCTACTTTCAACACTATTGGGCTATTCCGTGGTGGTCAGTTTAAATTTATAGATGAAAGATGGGGAAGGGAAGAGAGGGCATTATTATTCATTTCAATCTGTCGCTAATCATGCCTATTTTTCAGCTCTTACCAGGCAACCATATTCATATATGAAATCCTTCTGTCCCCACCCCAACAAATAAATAAATATCAAATGGTTTTCCTCTTATTTAACACAAGTTTAAATTGATTGATTGTTTGTTGCTAATTTTAACGCCCAGTGAAAATTATTTCATGCTTGTTCAGGAAAACACGAGTTTAGAAGTCACGTATATAATATAAAAATGAAGAGATGGAATATGATTGCTAATAAGGCAACTATCCACCGGAGTTCAAATATGAAGTGGATGTAAGCAATTATAGATAAGATAAGATAAGATAAGAAAAATTTATTTAAAGTCGGGTTACATGAAATACTACAAACATAAGCTCTGTAGAGCTTTTTGCCGTCATGTAGACAAATGCTTTTTGTAGACAATCGTAAGGCCTTCAACAATGACAAAAACCTGATACTGTAAAGTCGTCTATAAAAGGCCCGACATGAAAAGTGTGAACAATTCAAACGAAAAAACTAACAGCCTAATTATACATAACAAAACAATTTACAAAATATCAAATATGAGTCGAGACAGGAACCAACGACAACCACTAAACTACAGGCTCCATCCCTGGGACAGGCAAATAAAGACTATGGCAGGGTGGATATAAAAACGAAGATGTGGTATGATTGCAAATGAGACAACTCTCCACAAGAGATCAAATGACACAGAAATCAACAGCTATAAGTCACCGTACGGCCTTCGACAATAAGCAAAGCCTACACCGCATAGTCAGCTATAAAAGGCCCCGAAATCAAAAATGTAAAACAATTTAATCGAGAAAACTAAAGGCCGAATTAATGTACAAAAAAATGAACGAAACACAAATATGTATAACAAAGCAACAAATGGCAACCACTGAATTACAGGCTCCTGACTTGGGACAAGCACATACATACAGAATGTGGCGGGGTTAAACATGTTAGCGGGATCCCAATCCTCCCCCTAACCTAGGACAGCGGTGTAACAGTACAACAACATGTTTGTGAGCAACCCATCCCGAAGCTGGGACAGTGGTGTAACAGTACAATAAAATAACAACCTGCACAAATCAGCAAATTAACTCAAAAGATCGATACGAGACACACAAAAAAAACTAACATTAAGACAATAGACACAAAGCACCGACATAAGAGTATTTGCAATTACTGGAAGTTTGCTCAAACCTAATTACAACTGGTACTGGAATAAATGTTGTTCTCCCAGACTGAGTTATCAATCAGTACACAACGCGCGGCAAAGGATTTATTAAAAAAAGAAAACAGTCTGAGAAACGTCTGGTTTACGTTGTATATAGATATAAGAAGATGTGGTATGAGTGCCGATGAAACAACTCTCCATCCAAGTCATAATTTGTAAATGTAAACCATTAAAGGTCAACGTACGGTCTTCAACACGGAGCCTTGGCTCAAACCAAACAGCAGGCTATAAAGGGCCCCAAAAAAATTAGTTGTGTAAAACCATTCAAACGGGAAAACCAACGGTGTCTGTCTAATCTATTTTAAAAAAACCGATATACTTGCATATAAATCCATATACAATGAAACGGTTTTTGAAAAGTGGACCGAACGTTTTGACCATCGAAATTTTGCAATAGAAATACTTGTTATGACCACAAGATTTTAACAGCCAGTGCAGGACTCGCACGAACGTTAGATTTAATTAGAGGGGCGATATTCTGACTCGTTTTTTAATTCTTGGTCACCCATGTTTAGAAAGAAAGGGGAGAAATCCAAACAATTTCCGACCAATCACAAACGTTGTTGCAAATTTGACTTTATTACGTCAAAGAATTTCCCATAATGCAATTATTGCATATAAATAAAAAAAACTACTATACCAATTGAATAAAAAATATTGCATTCAAATGACATTCTATACCAATTAAATAAAAAATATTGCATTTGAACGAAAATTATACCATTTGAATGAAAAATTATACCATTTGAATGAAAAATTATACCATCTGAATAAAAAATATTGCATTTAAATGAAAAAATATACCATTCAAATAAAAAAATATTGCATTTAAATGAAGAAATATACCAATTAAATAAGAAATATTGCATTTAAATGAAAAAATATCAAATTTTTGCAACCAATACCATGCCATAATTGCGTGCATTTATTATTGCGATTTTTCAAGAATAGACAAAAATGCGAGTTTAATTATTGGGATTTAAAAATCTTAAAAATCTGCATACAGATCTATGTTTCAGTTATCATAATGCGAGTTCTTATTATTGCAGTTAAAAACCTCGCAATATTTTTTGAATTTACAGTATTACATTACAATATTAATGATTTCATGTTTACCGGAGTAGTCCATTCTATCCGATAATGGTTTTTCATATTTAGTTAACCGAATAAACATCCTGTGATGTCATTTTGCTACAGTAACATGATTCATATTAAGTGTCATCCCATTATTCTGTGTTCTACAGATATTTTATTCATGCCTTGACAAGACCAAAAAAATTCATGAGTGCATTTAAGTAATTTTAGATATTGGAAATAGACATGAAACAGAAGCCTTAAAGTTTGAAGGACTTAATTATAAAACAACTTTTTTCAGATAGGATTCTCGAATAATTTAAACATGAACATGATTAATCACTGTGGACCATTAATATGACAGTGATTTGGATACATTGAACAAAAGTCATCTCCTGTACAATTAACTTTGATGTCGATAAACGATTGGTTTATCACCAATTTACCTGTAAAACTCTAGCAATATAAGCATCTAGTCAGAATATGTAGTTACATTTTTTTATAGGTTTAGAAATAAATAGCCAGGATATACAGTGCACTCGTAAGGCCAGCTACAAACAAATACTATGAGAAAAAAAAATTACGATTAGATTTTCATTAAACTTAATGGGACCAGGATAACCATAACTAATTTAATATGAGCCCAATTAAGGGCATACCTAACAGTTTTGATCCCACGGTGTTTTTTTTTACGAAAATTTGCATGCAAGCTATTTTTCACCTCGTCAATGCAAATGTGTAATAAAAAATTTACCTTCATGTGCTACTTTAAGAGATAAATGGGGTCGAAATTATAGAAATTTACTCAAAATTTCGTTTTTTGGAACATTTCTATCCTTTGGATAGACATACCTAACTTTTTTGTTTCAAAAGATAAACACAATAGGATTTTTGTAAAAACATTTGGAAAGTCTCTTTTACATAAGTATGCTCTAAATTTTTATAACAATTCTTTGGAAGTAACTAATTTTTATCAAAGTTTCAGGATTTTAAGAAAAAAAAAACGGAATTTTTTGCTGTATACTTATCTAATTCTAAAAAATCTCATCGGTGACTTTTCATAAAAATTGGTACAAATAATCTTCATACGTAATCAATCCTAATGTCATTTTAAGAATGAGGGGTCAATGAACTCGTTTTCAAGTTATATCAGTCTGAATGATAAAAATATGTCGAAAAATGCATCTTTTCCCGATATGTCGCAGTTTGACGTCGCGAAAAATAACATTTTACGTTGGCAACGTAATTACCTCCCCTGTAACTGTATCGTATGCCCATAACATGAATTCAGTGAATTCCATCAATTCAAATTCCATAAATTACAGAAAACATTGAGAGACCACTGATGAATCTACTAATTTCTGAGGCAACTGAATAAACAGATGTATTAGATGAATAAGCTTCCTTATGAAAAGCAAACAAAAAGAACGCACAGCAAGTTCTTACCTTTGAAGCATAATACTGTTCATCTGGATTTCTATGGGTCATGCTTAAAAGCAGATGTTGATTGTGTGCAAATGAGACACAAACAAACAAAAACATGCAATAAAAACCAAAAACTGAGATCTTAATGACAACTTGATAACATATACTTTTCGTTTTCATTACAATGCTTTTTATTACGTCCTGTCTTGACCAGAAAGAAGCCCTTTAATTTTCAATGTTTTTAATGGTTGCATTCTATTTACACTTAATTTCTTTAGTTTTTGTCGTGATGTTTTTGTATTTTATTATGATTACTATTTGTCAAAAATAATATAGTTTTCAAGTATTTTAAATTTGTTTTAAGAGAAAGGGGGGATTATAACAAAAACCCATCAAAGATACCAGCCTTATAATGCTGTACGCCAGACAGGCGAGTAAAATTAAGTAAATGAGACTTTTAACGCAAAATATGCATTGTATATGAAAAAGATGTATTTCATTTTCCAACTAAATTGCTTAACCTTAAAGATATCCAATGTAAATCTCCTTTATAGACTAATATAGGTATGAATCATATGAAAGGTATATGCAAAATGGAAAAAAATATTGGAAAAAAGTATGTATTTTAAAAATGCATAGCATTTCAATTCATTCGACATTGAATACTCCTTGATAGGTATGGCCGAACTGTTTTGAACACAACATAGAAGCAGGCAAGACTTATTCTGTTTTCAATTACTTTAGAGGTGTATGCTTTAACCATCTTTCTATTCAAACCACTGCTTCCCTCATAAAAGAAATATGTTTGTCCTACCTCTTGCTTCTGTGAAAGATACCAAAAGGGACATTCAAAGTCACAAGTCGACAATAAACTGACAACTCCATGTAAAAAAGAGAAAAGGACCAAGAGACAAACAACAGTATACAAAACACAACATAGAAAACTAAAGACTGAGCATCACGAACACAACAAAAAACCGGGGGTGATCTCCTGTACACCGGAAGGGTAAGCAGATTCTGCTCCACATGTGGCACTCGTCGTGTTAATCATATAAGTACAAATTCGGTGATAAGTCTAATTCGGTAGGTCACATTCGGAGAAAAGAGGACGGGATTATGGTTACGAGAATTGGAACATAATTATCCGTCGTCATTGTCAATTTCTAGATGTAAGTCAAGATAATAGTTTCTTTTCGTTCATCCTAGGAAGATCCTGTATGAAGCAAGAAAGAAGCACAGTTGGTTCCTATGGAAATGCCGATTGATGGTTGAAAACGTCCTCAAAACGTAACAAATATGTTGTCAACAATGAAATGAAGCATCTTGAAAACGTCAATTTCAGAGAATGTTTTGTTTGAATCAGAATGATTTTTTACAAAGTACGATTCATCCCGCATTAAGACAGTAACTTGTATATGCGTTGGATATTCTTTTTTATGAAACAAAGCAGGACCAACTCTTTTAAATTTTGGAATTGGGAATACTCGTGTAAAGGGTAGAAAAGTCAAATGTTTTAATACTATTGCAAGATGAAAGAGTCTTAGATAGTGTGTAGTCTAACAGATCTTTGGAAATTTTTAATATCAACATCTGATTAACATCGCCTCTTAAGTATGTAGTTTCATAATAACTTTGAAGCCCGGCTTTGATTGCTGATAAAATTGATGTTAATAATTTAGAAAGAGGTTTTATGGATCACTTGAAAGACACAAACATATAACTTTGTTTGTAAGGACACTTTAATTTAGGTACTAGTATCCGATACAATGAAGGAAGATCCAGTTCTTCATCCTTGGTTGAAATTCCAAAGGAATATAGAACAGTCATATGATTATCCAGGATTTTCTCCTTGGTTAAGGTCACCAATAATAACATGGTCAGTCGGATTAAATATGAATGGGGAACTATTACAGGTGCAACAATGAGGTTTAGATTTGAAATCGTCAATATTGAGATCATGCTATACGCGTTTGTAATTGAAAATTTTAGTTTCAAACGTATAGGAATAAGAAAGGATAGGTACAGATTTTTTAAACAGGGAGGTATTTCCGAGTGAACTGATTTATGATGAAGGATGTTGCCGAAGTTAATGGTATCGATACCTTTGTTTGCAAAGAAAAGTTTTAGGAAGGATCTTTCTCCTTTTCATCTTTTCCAATGCGAACTTGTTTGAAAAGTCTGTGACCGGCAATATCCGAGATGAAACTAAGTTTCTATGGTTGGAATGGGATGCAACACAATGCAACAGTGGTTTCTAAACATAAGTTGGACAGAGAATGACGTTTTGAAAGGGGTACTGAATAAAGCTTCGTGCGAATGAGATGAATATCCACTAGCTTTTGTATAAATGGCAGAAGGTCATTAATAGGACCTCATGGAGAGTAAATGATGTATAATGACAATGACTATGACAGTGTCTACGTCGAGGAGTAGAGTTGAAAATGTTTATCACATTCATCGAACTACATGAAGGACTAGATAGAATACCTATACCATCAATTTTGTCATTGCAACCATATGGTGTCGCAGTTCGTAATTTTCGAATCCAGCAGTCCTCTTTTTGTCTACGGAGATGTGTTGCAAGATGAGGATTGTTAGTCCTGTGGTATATTTTTTCGATGATGCGAACTTGCATAGAAAGAATTGAATGATCAGGCTGATTAAAATGGTAATAACGAATGTCATTTGCGTTGTTGTTAATGTCTGATCTATGACCGCACGTACGTTTATTAAGCCTTCCTTTCGTTTCACCGACATATACCAATCCGAAAAGACGAGATTTGTTAATCTAAATTCAGATCATCGTAGCTTCTAGTAAAGTTAGATTTTTAGTTAAATTGCTAGTAAATTGAGCATCTGTTATTAAAATTTTACAGATGTTGCAGTTTTTGGTTTTACATTTAAAAATGCGACAGTGTTATTCAGTTAGTAACTTTTAAATATAGTACTCTTGTAGACAATATTCGTTTAACAATCACATATCTCAATATTTAAAGAAAAATCCAATTAACCAACTTGATCCGCACGGGAGAATTCTAAACAGCTTTTATGATATTTGATATATCTAACTTCTTTTTGAAAGATAATATGGCTTATCATTAACCCATATAATGTCAATATGTCATACAAAAATACAAAAAAGATGTGGGATGATTGCCAATAAGACCACTATCCAAGCAACTGCAGCTCACCTTACGGCATTCAACAATGACCTTGACTATCAAGATTTGTCAAGACATTTTATAAGTGACGCAGTCATAAGCAGATATAAGTAACTGCAACAATGGAAATAGTCATAAAAAAAAAAAAAAACCAAACTTTTATTAAAAGAGTTGTTAAATCAATCTTTCTTATATTTCTGCCATCTTTCATTTAAGAACTCGATTAAACACAAACAAAACACAAATAACCAACATTATAAACATAAACAGGTTCATCTGTTGTAGAATGAACATCGTTCTAGACAAAGACAAAAGATTGCTTAATTCAATTAAATAATTTGAATGTATTTAAGAAGGAAAATTTGACTAATGTCATGAGGTTTTGTAATCAAAATCAATTAAAAAATTTGTGTAGAGTATAAAATGCATGGTGCGTTCGGAAAATGAACTTGCTGAATTAGAAGTAAGTGCGTATTGTTCCCTGATGCTATTGTATCTCCGTGTTTCCTTTTTGTTACTAAACTGATCGAGTTACTATTAAAAGGGGAATTGATATATTATAAAAACTAATTTAAACCGGCAACATATGCATGTGCTTGTGCCAAATTAGGCATATCGTCATGGGTTTTATATTATCATATCTTAATCGTTTTTGTATTTTGAGGAATTTGGCATTGATAGCAAATCACTGGTAAATATATTCAAAACGTGGTTAGACTGGGGATGATTTTAGCCGTTTGTTGACCTTTAGATGTGCATTCTTTGTTTTTTTTTATATCGCTATCTTATACATCATGGGCTTTCAAATATTCGGTTTTGAGCGTTTTTGGTGAAGGTTAATCTCCTTTTTTTTTTAACTTTAAGCTTTCGCACATTTGTAATTAATACTAATCGAAATCTTTCTTAAACGTTATCTTCGATGTTTGCATGACCACTGCCAAAGTCGACAATTGAGGCCTTTAATGATTTCAATTGCTGGTTCGAAATTTTGAAGCTTATCATTGTTTTAACCCATCCAGTGTCTATTAACATTGAAGGATACCGATTAAAATGGTGGTCCTTCGATATTTTATCGCGCGTACTCCTCATTGTATCTTTTGAATACTGCCTCCTCCAAATCCACACATATCCCTTTACCCAAGAAATTCTAAGTTTCACATAATCGTTTAAAAAATCTGTATTTATTACGCTTGTTTATTAGTAAAATTAATTCCGATTTCTTTAATCTGAAATTAATTCAACGTTAACATGTACAGATAAAATTTGTATGGAAAAGGTTCCCTTCAAATGCACAAACAATGTTGCATAATGGAACGCTGATCATAGTTTAAACACTTGTTTTTTTCCCGTTTTAATGAAGGCTTATCTTGTAAATATAAATCATATTTTTTGTTTTAATGAAGACTTATCTTGTAAATATAAAGCATACGAAATAAATTATATATTTTTTTTACTCGGCATAATTAATCTCGAATTCATGTATTATTCCGAAAAAATAGTATCATTCCATGCATGTGTATTTAATCTGGTAAAATCTTGGATATAAGGACAAAGAATAAATGCATCATTTTATGACAGTGACTTTAGGAAATATTATATAATTAACAATAAACTAAATGCTAGCTTAAACCTATGTTAGAAAAAAATACCACGCTATTTGGTTTCATGTAGCAGATGTAATTGTAGTTACGAAGCTACAGTAGTACACACATTATTTCCCACTGATTTTCCATTAAATCAAATGAGGAAGACATGCACAATTTAACGGAATGAGGTGAACATGAAGAAGAAGACATTTTATTGCAACACAGGTCTCTATTAATCTTATTTGTTCCCAAGCAGAATGTATACAAGGAGATCTAGGATATACACTAATAGAACACCTACCAAAGAAACCAAAAAAAGCCATAATTATTTAGAGATCATCGTACAGTCTTCAACAATAAACATGTATCTAAATATTAATTTGCCAATCTTTGAATGGCGTATTTTATAGAAAACAGGTGAATAAATATATCAGGTATCTGCCATCAATCCAAATTCTATACATGACTGTAAACATTTAGATATAACTAAAGATAATTTGAATCCACATATGAGGCAACTGAATAATCAAATGTTTAGGTTAACTAGGTTACTAAAATCTCCATTTTTTCTATACCAATAAGTATTCATCAGGGGAATTAGGAAAAGGAAACAAAAACAACCGCACAGCAAATGTGTAGCTTAAAAGAATTTAATACTTCTAATAATCCTGATTTCCATGGGACATGCATACAAGGCAGTGAGGATGATGTGGAAAGAGACCGCAACATTACAAAAATGAGACAGGATTAATATTTTTTTTCTCTTTTAATAAGCTGTTCTGTTTTCAATTACTTTGGAAGCGTTAGCTTGAACAATTTTTCAATTCAAACCACATCTTACCTTAAAAAAGAAATATGTTTGGCCTACCTCTGCCTTCTGTGAATTATCCAGTCAGCTATTTTCAGAAGCAATATTTAAGGAGTATAGAATACAAGTTATTAGTTGTTCGAAACACTGAAATTGTATACTCTTTGGAAGATCTTAGAAAAAAGCATGTAAAACTATTTTCCCATTATTTAATTACCCAAGACAGTAAGAATTAGAACAAGTAAAATATTCGTACAGCAATGAAATTTCTCAATTAAGTTTGAAAAAATCCAATAAACCAACAATCATTCGCTGTTGGAACCTTCTGGACAGCTTTGATGAAATTTGATCGGCGTTTAAATAGTTAACTTCTTCTTAAAAGATATTTTCATTTTTTATCAACTCATAAAATGTCAGTATGCCATTTGAAAATTAAAAAGACGTGGGCTGATTGCCAATTAGACAACCATTCACTAAAGACTAAATGACATCATTGTAAGCAATTATAAGTCATCGTACAACCTTCAGCAATGAGCATGACTATAAAAAATTTAAAACTCATGTTTTGTTCTAATCAGATATAATCTTCTTGACGCAACTAGATGAAATGACATTATTAACAGTAATTAAATTCAGCAACGGGAATAGACATAAAAACTAGGGGTGTCAACTCGGTGAAGATTTACTAATCGAGTACTCGTTACATTTACCGAGCGATACTCGAGTACTCGCTCGAAAAAACGTCTACAAAATGGAAACACAAAATTATACCCATTTTACGTATTGTGGGTCGTTGTCTTATGGACGTAAAACCCTCAACATTATTATTTAGGACTAGATAATAGTCCCAGGAATTTTATACCATAATTAATAACTCATTTACTACATCCACTAATTATGTAAACTGGCAATAATCTAATCAATTAATTAATAAACATCTATAGAAAAATGTTTACTCAAACAATAGTATTTGTGAATCATAAAAAAACACATTTAATGATTAGAACTTACTGACGCCTTTAACCATTCTCTGAGGGTCGATACAGGATGCAACGAATTTGTTCTTATTAAGAAATATTATATTCTCAAATTTTTCTTGGACGAGTCGATTTCTCAACTTTGTTACGTAACTAACAGTCATGCTGATGAAAATATTTGCTCTGACGGTAGAGAGGTGGTGGAATGACTAAGACACGATAAGCTAAAAGTGTAAGCCTTAGAAATGTGCGCTTGTTCATAGCCTACATCTGTTCGAGGGAATTTTAAATGATAATTAAACGAAAACATTCGAAGCGTATTTTAATTTTGATTAACATTTAATTACCGGGAGGCGCTCTTAATTAAAATATTTTAAGAAGACAACAACATTCCAACGGAAACCTTAGACACCGATTAGTCGAGTATCATTTTGGTATTCGATACTCGGTACTACCGAGCAATACTCGAGTACTCGAGTACTCGTTGACATCCCTAATAAAAACAACTTTTGAAATATACTAAATAAATCAACCTTTCTTAATTTTCTTCTGGCTCATTACATTTTAAAACTTAATTAATCACAAAGAACCAACATTATAAAATATCATGTTATACAAATCACGGTGACTTAAATACATGGAATAAATCCATTTGCTGTAGGAATAACATAACTTGATTTGAAATATGTTTACTTTACGCGATTGTTTTACCCAGTTTATCAGTCGTCTAAATTGATATGTGTTTTTGGTTTTCCTAAATTGCATTGGTATATTTGAATTAGAGGTGGGAAGATCTACTGGAGGCAAACAACTTATGGTACCCAAATGTACCACATATTTCCTGTTGTTCTAACGTTAAGCTTAAGAACATTTTGTAAATACTATTCATTCTATATCCTTCTTAAACTTTATCTTCGATTTTTGTATGAACATCAAAGAATACTGCTTAAGTCGTCTATAGAGGCCATTAAATGATTTCCATTGCTGGTCCGAAGTTCTTCAGCTTATCGTCAAATAAAACCCATTCAATGTCTATTTACATTGATGAACTCCGATTAAACTGGTGGTTCTCTGATATTTTGTTGCGTGTACTACTGCTTTCTGCGTGTATCCTTCCTGCTAACTGTTCCCATACCCTATTACTCAAGAAAATTCCAAGTTTTATATAATCATTTAATAAATCTGTTTCGATCAACTGAGTGTGATTGCTAGATTTACAGATAAAAAAAACCAAATGCTGTTACTTGCATTTTTAAGTAAACCATAAATGTTACGCTTATTTAGTAGTAAAATGATTAAAGTCTGATTCCTTTAATCTGAAATTGATACTGCGTTTGCATGTAGAGCTAAAATTTGTTGGATTTTCCCTTCAAATGCACAAGCAATGTTGCATAATTTACCGCTGATCATAGTTGGAAAATGGAATGCAACAATTATCGTTTTGTAACTATAATTCATATCAAAATAAATTATGAAAAAATGATATATTTTTGCACTTGGCATAATAATTCTTGTATTCTTTTATTATTCTGAACCAACTGTACTATAGTCATTCAATGTGTATTTAATCTGGTTAACTCTGTAACAGCTGGGCAAAGGATTATATCTTTTAGAAATATTACATAATTTACAATAAACTAAAATTTGTCTTAAACCTCCTTATTAAAAAAGACCTATTTGTAAAAACGTTTAAACCCGCTGCATTTGTTTGCACCTGTCCTAAGTCAGGAACCTGTTATTCAGTGGTTGTCGTTTGTTGGTGTGGTTCTCAAGTGTTTCTAGGTTTTTATATAGATTAGACCGTTGGTTTTCCTGTTTGAATTGTTTTACACTTATGTCTAGTCATTCTGGTGCCTTTTATAGCTTGCTGTTCGGTGTGAGCCAAGGCTCCGTGTTGAAAGCCGTACTTTGTCCTATAATTGTTTACTTTTTACACATTGTGACTTAGATGGAGATTTGTCTCATTTGCACTCATACCACATCTTCTTATTTCTATTTGGTTTCATTAACATCATACAATGAAGCAGAGGTAACTGTAGTTACGAAACAACATTAAGTACACACATTATTTCACACTGATTTTCCATTAAAATCAAATAAGGAAGACAAACAATATTAACGTAATGAAGTGAAAATAAACGCAGAAGAAAAAGACATTTTGATTGGATCATAGGTCTCTATCAATTTTATTGACATGTGTTTCCGGTTTCAACTTTAAATGATGGTTGTTATTTATAATATACGTCGCTAGTACTGCTTTATAACTTGGTTAATACATAGAAATGACAGCAAGGATTGCTTAAGAAATAAATTTTACAGAAACAAGGTTGACCTGAATTATTGATAAAAAAAATAGATCCCCATTTCCATGTAAAAAATCATTTCAGTAGCATCTGTAAAGAGTTATATCTTTGTTGATGCAAATTTCAAGAGCTTGGGATTCCTTCCGTGAAATATTTGAGACAATTGATGTTATTACTGAACTAGGGTTTCCTCATGGCAAGGCTGAATTCAACTAATAAACAATTCCATTGTGACATTCTTAACCTATATCAAAAGGATTTTATTGAAGACGGATGTGATATTATTTCAATAATAGCCCATTAAAGACGATAAGCATTTGGAATTTTGAATTTAGTCTTTAATATTGCATGAATATATACATAAATGGTTCTGATCATTGATAAACCACAAGTTGATTAAATTTATCTCGTGTAATGTCTCCTCATATCTATTCGGAACATTCGCCATTTTCTATTTATACAATATACCATTTGACCGTTGACTGCAATAGTTATCCTCAGAGACTCTTGATAGTTCAATTTTAAATGTTTTAAAACTACTAGGAGTATTTGTATTTACACAAGTATTATTATAAGTACTGATTCCCTCTCTATCGGACCAAAATTTACATATTAAGAATCTGCTATTATTATAGAACCATATACCTGTGTTGGTGCCAGACAGTAAGCGGCGTTTATGTGCATACAAAATGGAGACTTTCTAAGTTGGTATTTTGTCAATTCGTTATTTCAATTATACGTTTCTTCCAACACAGATTCTGAACAGCAACATTCTCCAAAGATTATCATTTATATTATTATTAGTTAATATCAACTAATGAAAAGCGAAGAAAACCTATACATAACTTCTCAATGATGCTATTCTTTGAATTAAGAACATGTAACTCAAATGACTTTTTGGGTCTACAAATACATGTATGGAGACAGACAACTTTATGAATTATATTACAAATCCACGAAAATTCCATCAACAAAGTCATGAACGGGTCATGAAAACACTGTATTGTGTAATGAATGAAAATTTTCATACAGTATTTCAAAATAGAAAAAAAACCAAAAGTGTCTTCCAACAAATACAAATGTATCTTTATATTGTATTTCATTGAGAAAGTGCTAATGAACAAAAAAGTTTTTTTCTAATGTAAATGTGTAAAAGTGGGATGAATCCATAATGAATAAAACAACTTTAATAAAGAAGACTTGAATGCTCTTAAAAGACACATTTGCAATACGAAGCAATATTTGGAAATAACTTTACTCAATTCAGAAACTTCTGATTTAAATCCGAACTAACCGCCATTAAGTGAACATGAAACTAGGTGTTAGTTGTCTTACATTACTTTTTATATTTGAAAGCTTTTGAATTTTAATTACAATAATGTATTGACAAATAGTAGTGCCCATGAATGTTAAATAAACTTTTAAAGTTATTCTGCTGTCTTTTGTTTTGAAGTCGCAAGCATAAAATTATTTCAATACAAACTGGTAGCGTTCTCACAATATCAACAAGTGTTGTCCAACCTACAGCTTCTATGAACTATTAATCCAGTTAATTTCAAAGCAGTGGAAATCGCCCCTGGAGTCTTGTGGTAGCATGCTTTCTCGATTGTGGCAGGTTGTGGGTTAAATCCCTTGACAAGTCAAATCAAAGACATGAACATTGGTATTTTTGTGCTATCTGTGGGAGAAAGAGCAAAGGCTGGTCGGCCATTAGTCAGATTGGTGTGTTCTTGCGGCTGTTACTTTGTGAATTGGTATGTAAAACGCCCGGCTCAGAATGGCGGTCTAATACAAACCAAAGGACATTTAACAGCAATTAAAGATCATCATATGCAGTGTTTGAAGACTACAGGACACAAGCTGTAATCGTCCAAATCTTAGAAATATATGATACTCTTTGGGATAGATCATTGTATCATTGTAAAGAATTCACAATATAAGGTTTATTATTTATCATCTTATAATTGATGTGTTTCCTCGGTTTTAGTTTGTAACCCGGATTTGTTTTCTCTTAATCTATTTATGACTTTTGAACATCGGTATACTACTGTTGCCTTTATTTATCATCATTGTTTAGTTACACCAAGGCAATTATACAAATGAACAGTACTGTATATTCTAATAATAACAACATTTGGAGAAACGTTAAAATAAAATGTACAATAACAAAATTAATCCACAATGCATGGAATAATCTAAATAGCTTTGTTGGAATTTGAACGCAGTAAAGTTCAGAAAAGACCTTCTGTTAATGTATTTGCCGATATAAGTCCCCCATTGCACGACTATTTAGTATTATCTTTCTCCCAACAGAAATTGTTCAACTGCCTCAACTCTAGATACGAAATAACATGAGCAGATTTAAGTATGATAACGTTAAAAAACCAAAGTAAATTACGTTGAAAAAGCGTTAGTAACTCAATCCTTTGCATATTTTATTAACAAAAATAATCAACAATTTGTTAAAGTTTATGTTATGCAGATTATCATATCTCATTTTCATGCGGATTATAAGTCTGCCTCCTCAGTCATGGTATATTGAATTTGAAAGGTCTGCATAGTTAACATGTTAAAGCAGTTTAAGAGGAACCACTCATGGTTGGTCAATGATATGTGACATGAAGTTGAAATATAATTGGTATATGTAAATCTCATTTTTATTGAGATTATGTGACCCTGCACCTTAATATCTCTGTGCAAACAGTTTTATCAATAGTCCATAATGCATTAAAGGAGGAAAAAAGGCCTACCTTATCCTTATAAGAGACGTTTTCTTCTTATTTTTTCCGCGGAACAATCCTGTTCAGATGACTATTCCTATTTATCAAAATCTGTTTAATTGTGTTTTATGAAGAAAAAGTTACATAACATTTGTTGTCAACTAATCACCATCAAAGTAATTGCAACAAATCTACGTGTATTCCCATTGGATTCAATAAAATAGTTTTTCAAAAAACTTGATCTCACTGAATTCCCATAAAGACACGATTTTTGTCCTTTCGAAACGATAACAGGATAGAGCCTTACATAATTTATGTGTAATGATTGCAATCACATTAAGTTAAGTGAATAAGGAAGTAGGTATCAGTATTCTTATATCACAATATACAATTATACTTTGTGAACCTAGAAGTCAATATGGTTTTTTTTCAAAGTTAAGGTTTACGTATCACAAATCAACAAATAAGACAAACCAAAGCAAAAAAACAAAAAAACAACAACAAACAAAATATCGCATGAACTCCAACAAAAGTGAGACAGAGGCTGCGTCGACAGGGAACAAACCTTGTCTCCTGCAATGCATATATCACACACCATGCGAATCAGTCAACATTTCACAATTGGGAATAGGACACTCTCGATATAATTACAGAATTAGACGACCATTCTGGTATCTAAAGATCTATAACTGCGAAAACATGTAGCTAATGAATTGACACACAAATATATAGATATTGTATCGGTCTAACAATTCGTGATGGTGACCGTTACACTTATATAAAGTCAATTACAACTGCCGTTCTTCTTCATAACTCTGTTGCAGTATTTTTTTTAATGTAAGGATTACCTCCCTTTAAATGGAGTTCGTATAGCGTAAGCATGCACGAGTGTATTATATCAATTGTGATGTGTAAACGACATACGTAGGTACATAGGGCATGTTAGTAAGTTGACGATTGGAAAGTTGAAATCCTCACATTTGTCATAAATTCTAGTTTGTAGTCCATCTGTGCCAATATCGAGGAAACGATCAAGATATTTGGCAGACCTTCTAGTTTTGGTAGTAATATTATCGCGCGTCTGGCGTATCAAGTTATAAGCCTGGTACCTTTGATAACTATTTACATCACTGGTTCGATGCCACTGCTGGTGGACGTTTCGTCCCCGAGGGTATCACCAGCCCAGTAGTCAGCACTTCGGTGTTGACATGAATATCAATCATGTGGTCATTTTTATAAATTTACTGTTTGCAAAAGTATGAATTATTCGAAATACTAAGGATTTATTATCCCAGGCATAGATTACCTTAGCCGTATTTGGCACAACGTTTTGGAATTTTGGTCCTTAATGCTCTTCAACTTTATACTTGTTTGGCTTTCTAACTATTTTGATCTGAGCGTCACTGATGAGTCTTGTGTAGACGGAAGGCGTATCAAATTATAAGCCTTGTACCTTTGATAACTATTATCACATGTTGTCTGGGGTACATATATGAGATGCAAGCACGCACTGATTTGTGGGTTTTTGAGTGACAGGACATCTTCAATATATCTGAATGTTAAACTAAAGAACTTTGACGGTGTTTTGTTTCTTTTTGTATTTGAGTTTTTTTTATGAATTCTGATTTCATATGAGTACAAAACAAGCCTACCAGTAGTGAACACAGTTTGTATTCATTGGAATACGGACTGTCTGTTAGAATATTTATTTTCAAAACTCAACAAATATGTTGTCGATCAAAAAGTCCAGCATTTTGAAAATTCACCCTTGGTGTATTTGTTTTTAAATACGTAATAGTCAGGTGAAGTTATGTTAAAACACTATAATGATGTTCGCTTTTATTGAAAAAGACCTCTTTTTTCGCTCATTTATGTATGGATCATTAAATAATAACTAGGAATTGAAAGAATGCAGAATACAACAAAGAACGTTTTAAAAATAACCTTATTAGAATGGTAAAGTTTTTTATGCATATCATCCTAATTCATTTACACTGAATACATGTACTTCTAAAAGGTATGAACAATATTTCCTGATTAATAATGTGCAGTTTGCAACCTCATTGATAAAAAAGTTCCCTTGTGTATGTTATTAACTTAAACTTTAATTACGCTTATATATTGCTCTAAATATCGAAGAGGCGTAAGCTTAAACAATGCTTTTCTAATTATAAAAAATGTCTTAAATTCCTCATTAAAAATGTGCTCATATAAAAGCCTAATGAATGATACCAGGCTTGAAATGTTGTATGCCAGACGCGTTTCGTCTACAAAATACTCATCAGTGATAATGACGATCACAAAAAAAAAAGTTTAAAGCTTAAAACATTTCTAAAATAGTTGATGAAAATTGGCCTAGTGGCTAATTCATGTGATTTTAAAATATGGTGCAAAGATATTGATTTGATTTTGTACAGTAATTTGAATTTGCATGAAAATAAGAGGCGGAAGATACCAAAGGGACATTCAAACTCATAAGTTGAAAATAAACTGACAACGTCATGGCTAAAAAAGAAAAGACCAACAGTACACAAAACACAAAATAGAAAACTAAAGACTGAGCGACGCGAACCCCACCAAAAACTTGGGGGTGATCTTAGGTGCTCCGGAAGGATAAGCAGATCCTCCTGCATGGCAAAATGCAATGACACATATAAGACATCTATGTGTCTAACTCTTCTTAATTGAAAAAGAAAAATGTGTAAAAAGAAATAACTGTTATTGTTCCAAAATGGTATTTCTTTATCATTTGAATTTCAGATGATATTTGACAATACATATTTATATACATTGTATTTGTATTACCTTTTAATGGAATTAATTGTACACGTTATTCAATTTATTTTCCTGATTTAATGATGAATTATATTGCAAAAAATACAACTAAAACTATAGCAAAAATGCAAAATGGGATAGAAGCCAAAATGGAACAAATATTGTACTTGCGTATGCATTGATCTAACAAAAACAATCAAAATTTAAAAGTCGAAGGGAAACCGACAAAAAACGACAAAAATCAAACAACAGTCTACAAAACATTATCTCTAAGGATCGTTTTTCCTACTGATTTTAAAATAGATTACAACCTGTGCCTGAATTCCAGATATATTGTTGAAGAGAAAAAAAGATTACTTCAACTTGTCAAATTATTTGACAAAAATGCTTACTAAAATTAAGCCTTATATTTTGTTATTAGGAATTCAGTTCTCAAAAGAATCTTTGCAATCGTCGAAGTACCGCTGTTTACGTTAAAATGCAATACTCGTACAACGTTAAAAAGACTGAAATTTTTGGCATATCCAAGAATCGTCGACATTAGTAATACGTCCTTGTTGTTAATGTTTTATCAATAAGTCTTCTCATCAAAATATTTGAAGGTCCTTTCTTGTACTGGTTTTATAATAACATTTCCAAGATAAGGTTGTGTGAAATATTACTTAACATTAATTTCAATTCAATTTCGATAATATTATATTTGGCAAAACCTTTCGGAATATTTATTCCTCAATAGTCTTCAAATTCGTACTTTATTTGGCCTTTCAATATTTTTTATTCGAGCGTCACTGAGGAGTCTTTTGTAGACGAAACGCGCTTCTAGCATACAAAATTTGATCCCTGTTATCCATGTTGAGTTTATTGTCTTTAAACGTTTTGTTAATATTTCTAGGGAGACTGATTTATATAAGAGCACTGCTCTTGTTTCCTAATCCTAATTATTGAAATATTTATATGTTTCGTAATCAGTTAACTCTTGTAGCTATACATAACGATTTCATTAATAAAATATGTTTACACTTAACTTTCAAATCTCTTTTATGTTTATTGTTTTAACAGTGCAAGCTAGTATGATAATAAACTGGTGAAACAAAAAAAACTTACCTTATATTTTCTTATTATTTTGTGATCAAGCTGTTGTTACTTAGAAGCAGCTCTATTATAAAAAAATTATGATTATTGTTTTTATCTCCAGACAACTTTAATAATATATTATACATATCATTTTCAATCCATCCCCTCTAAAGTTGAATGTTAAAAATATAACTAATCCACTCGTATTCACAAAAGCTTTTGGATCTCACTTAATTCCAATAATCAACACAATATCAGTCGTTATTACACAATAATTTGACACAAAACATTATTTAATTTCAGTTTAATGATTTAGATCAGACCAAACCATCATTTAGTGGGTATGGAAGTAGGTGTAAGTCGTCTTATATTACAATATTCTTTATAATCCTAGAATTTTAGCAGCTTCTTTTAATCAGTTCGTGCTTTTAATAAGAAGACAGAAAAGAAAGTAATGAAATACAGTATTGCATTAAGTGTTCTCCAGATCATTAAATAAAACGTTTTAAAGATATTTGTAAAGCTAAAGATAGCATGCACTGTCAAAACAAGTTAGGGTAACTATTAACGATTTTTTCCATATTAACCATGAGCGACAATGATGAGTCTTATGTAGACAAAACGCTTGTATGGGATAAAAAAGTTATGAGCCTGGTATTTTTTTTACAACTAACGGGTCGATGTCACTGCTGGTGGACGCTATGTCCCCGATGGTCTGATAAGCCCAGTAAGTAGTCAGCACTGTTCTGAAATATCTATCATATGTTAAATTCCTGTAAATTTACTGTACCTAAAATGTTTAATTATTCGAAAAACTAAATATGTTTTGCCCTCAGATATAGATTGCCTTAGCCGTATCTGGCACAACTTTTCTGTTTTTAAAGCTCTACAACTTCGTATTTGATCTGGCCTTACAACTGTTTTAATATTTATGAGTCTTATGTAGACAAAACGCGAGTCTGGAGTACAAAACTGTAAGCCTGGTATCTTTGATGAGTTTTTACAATGTCTACAAATACCACTGAAAGTTTCGTATTCGAAACATAAATTGAACAAGATTCAACAATCCGTAATTAAAAGTCACATTAATCACAATTCTGCAATTTGTAATTGATTAACGGTGAATTTGGGTTGTCATAAAGAGCAAGGTCAATTTGAGCTTCACAATACACGTTTTAAGGATTTGCGATCCAAGGAATTGATTACCTTAGCTGTATTTGGCAAAACTGTTCGGAATTTTCGGTCCTCGATGCTGCTCAAGTTCGTACTTTAATTGGCCCTTTTTAACCTTTTTGTTTCAAGCGTCACTAATGAGTCAATTGTAGACAAAACGGCAATTGTAATCCTGGTATCTATGATGAGTTTATGTGCCCCACCCACTTATCTATGGTTACGTAATACCACCGTTAAATGTAAAATCTCATTTCCTTAGTGAGCGTCACGTCAACCAAAAACCATATAAACTATAAACCAAGACGTTACAAATAATAAGTCCTTTATAGGTGAAACAATTCGTGTACAAGATTAATTTTCCTAGATATTAATTGTATTGAGGTTGTTTCATTACTTCTGGAAGTATCCCACTTTGATGGTAGCTACATTATATTTTTGTAAAATTGTTGAGTATGGCTAACAAGAAGAAAGGGGTAAATGTCAATAAGACAGTAATCTAAAAAAAAAGAGACACCTAAAAGTAACCATATGTACGTAAGTAGGGTATCGCCCACCCTATGCAGGTAGGTCTCAATCTCCCATAATCTGCAAAAGTTATTACTGGATTAAGTAGATACGACAAAGGATCGGACATCAGCATCATAATTACAAATAAACAAAACCAAAACATTAAGGTAATGTCAAATTTCATAACATCTGCCTCTGTACTTCTATATAGATCTTTTATAGCTATGCCATATATCAGCATCAATGTAGACACAATTTTTACAGTTTAGAAAAAAGATAAAAGAAAATTTCTAGTTTGAAAGAGTTAATTAGAGCGTCTCGTTTCAATCTACAATAAAATGCTCCGCTTGGGCGCAGCTTCATACGACCGCAGAGGTCGAACCCTGAACAGTTGGGGCAAGTATTGACACAACATTCAAGCTTGATACAGCACTGAATTTGGATTGTAATTAAATATTTGACACAGCATAGGTTTCTCACACAGAATGAAAGTGGTCTAAGGAACTTAAAATTTTTTAATTTACCTATTCAAACCATATCATTATTATTTGCTTTTATATATAAATCAGAAATAACCAATTTAAAATGGAAAATGTTAAAGAAAAAAAAGGAAAAAAAATTCCCCTCCAATTTTTTTGAACCCCCTTATGATTCATCACCCCCAAACTCAATCCCAGCTTTCCCTTTGTGGTATGGTACCTTGCAGTACAATTTCAGAGAGATCCATACACTTGAACACAAGTTATTGTCTGGAAACTAGAAAAATGCTTGTTTTTTTGCCCCTTTTTGGCCCCAAATTCCTAAACGTTTAGGGCAATTACCCCCAAACTCAAACCAAGCTTTCCCTTTGTGATATGGAACCTTGCAGTACAATTTCATAAAGATCCATACACTAACACACAAGTTATTGTCCTGAAACTAGAAAAATGCTTGTTTTTTTACCCTTTTATGGCCCCTAATTACTAAAATTTTGAGGGAATTACCCCCAACATCAATCCCAGCCTTCCCTTTGTGGTATGGTACCTTGCAGTACAATTTCAGAGAGATCCATACATTTGAACACAAGTTATTGTCTGGAAACTAGAAAAATGCTTATTTTTGGCCCCTTTTTGGCCCCTTATTCCTAAACTTTTTGGGCAATTACCCCAAACTCAATTCCAGCTTTCCCTTTGTGATATGGAACCTTGTAGTACAATTTCATAAAGATCCATAGTCTTACACACAAGTAATTGTCATGAAACTAGAAAAATGTTTGTTTTTTGCCCCTTTTTGGCCCCTTATTCCTAAAATTTGGAGGCAATTACCCCCAAAATCAATCCCAGCATTCCCTTTGTGATATGGAACCTTGTGATACAATGTCAGAGAGATCCATACACCTACACACAAGTTATTGTCATGAAACTAGAAAAATGCTTGTTTTTTGCCACTTTTTGGCCCCTAATTCCTAACATTTGGAGGCAATTACCCCCAAAATCAATCCCAGCATTCCCTTTGTGATATGGAACCTTGTGGTACAATGTCAGAGAGATCCATACACTTACACACAAGTTTTGTCTGGAAGTTACAAAAATGCTTATTTTTGGCCCCTTTTTGGCCCCTAATTCCTTAACTGTTGGTACCATAACCTCCAAAATCAATCCCCACCTTCCTTTTGTGGTATTGAACCTTATGTTAAAATTTCATTGAGATCCATTCACTTAAACTAAAGTTAGAGTGCGAAAACTAATGCGTCTTCGGACGACAACGACGACGACGCCAACGTCATACCAATATACGACCTAGGCATGGGGCGAATTACATTGCAATGTAATGCATTATATTACAATTACTTTGACCAAACCATGCATTATATTACAATTACAATTACATGCATTTATCAAAGTAATGCATTATATTACAATTACTTTTGCAAAGTAATGCCTTGAATTACACATTACATTTGAAAATTTTATGAAGTGAATAGAAAAATTAAACATCTTGAAAAACAACTAGAAGTCACAAAAGATTCTAGCATATGCAGCAACTGTTCCATGAATTGAATATAAGTATACATGTAAAAAGTCTATTTAATTCAGCTTTTACAATTTTAATTTAATGTTGACTTTACTTTTATAAATATATTCTTTGTTGTTTTTTTTTTATTTTAAACGAAATATTTAATTACTGTGAATTACTTCCCTAATTATAAAATAAACATAGACCTTAATTAATGAACAATTGTCTAAATGGTGAAAATATTGATTGTAAAACAAACTAATTAGTGTTTTATAACAAAGTTTAATTATCTTTTATTTAAGCAAGACAAGATATTCTTTGATCTTATGACAACAATACAGTTATGCTTTTCAAATATCAATCTTTTTATGCAGGAAAATGTATGAAATAAGATAAAATAAAGAATATATTCTCATGATTAACATATTCCTAGTTAATCAAGAAATCTTAAATTTGGTTTAGTTAAAACTCCAACAATATGTTAAAGATGTGGTATGTGAAAAAAGTAATGACATGTAATGCCATGTAATGCATGAAATTACACAACTTTTTGCTAAAGTAATGCATTATATTACAATTACATGTAATGCACAAATTGCTGCATTACACATTACATGCAATTACTTGGAAAAATGTAATGCATTATCATGCATTACAATTACAAATTTGCATTACCCCATGCCTGATACGACCACAAAAATTTTTTTGCGGTCGTATAAAAATGAATGCTGTATTGATTTCACAGCATAAGCAGTTGTATTATCTTTAATTATCCTTGGCATATAAGGTAACTTTGTGAAATTAAAACACCACAAGAACCACTTTTGGTTCGGAATCTTGAACCGGTTTGTCAAACATTTCTGCCTGTTCAATGACTTTACCATAAAAAGTATGAAAATTCTTTAAACGGAATCATTCTTCTCTATATCATTCAATCCCTATACTAGGGGGGGATAACATTTTTAGGAGTTAACTTATTCAAGATTTCGATTATCTTGACAATGCATGTAGGTTTCAGTAATAAAATATGTCCTTAAAAAAAGGCATCACTGCAAACACGCACATATTAAACCAACGAATCAATGCTGTAAACTCGTAAACTCGATAAAACATATATTCATTGTAGGAATGAACATGTCAATGTGGAAATATCCTATCCACCTCCACCTTTGCCAGACTGTTTGCCACATATATATATAGAATAATGGTATGAGTCAGATCTATAAAAAATTCATTAATTTTTTGTGAACTTAGGTAGTGAAATACTGTAAAAGGTGTCTTGTATTTAATTCATTTGTATTTTGGATTGAGTGGAATGATATCTGCAATAACGAATATTTGTTACCAATATGATGAAAATTTCGTGCTTCTAATACAAGATCGTTTAAATGAATTTAACGTTTACAGTGCAACTGCATTATATATGCTGACATTAAATATCATTGTGCAGCCATTTTCTAAACAGTGCATTAAATATCAAAATCATTTGAATATTATACGACTTTCCTATATCTCATGCATAAATGGCCTGCGTCATATTTGGCTCAACTTCTTGGAAATGTTTTGTTGTCAATGCTTTTCAACGTTTTAATTGATTTGGCCTTCAAACAGTTTCGATTCGAATGCTACGGATGAGTCCTATATAAAAGAAAAGCACGTCTGTTGTACAAGATTGTAAGGCTGGTATCATTGTTACAAATTTTATAGTCACATGCATTTAGTAACTTAAAAAAAAAATATATGTAAACAAGTGTTTGGAAAATTTACCTAAAAGTAATAAAAAAATAATCGTACCAAACTTAAACTTAAATGTAATAAACATTATATATAGAAACAAACGCACATACGTCTTATGTAAGGCTTTAAACATCAAGCTCATTTCAAAAAAGAGTCTCATTGTTTTTTTGTGCATTCCTACGATTATTTGTATACCAAATACATAATACACGTAAAAATAAAATTAGTAAGGTCTAAATGTCGACTTCGAACAGAAATTTTTACTTTTGAAATCATGAAATACTTTACTTTGAAACTCTAAATTTAGCTATTTGTTTAAGCTCAAAATTTTAGCTTTGAAAAATAAGGCTTTTTAGATTTTTACTGCTTCCCTATTATTCTTCAGCTTGTATGCAAACCCCTATTGTCAGAATACACCAACTACACATGAATAGCACATATGTACAGCTTTATTAAAAACTAAAGATAATATGATAGTAAAACATGCACGTCAATTTTGAAAGTATCTTTTACATACACGTTCTATGAAGAAGAAAAAAAATTATTTAGATTTTAAACTTATAAATACAACTTTTAACACCTTTGATACGACAATGTCTATCTATTTTCAAATAACTGTAAGTTTTTTAACAGATTGTGTACTGTATTTCGGATCATATTTCAATTCCAAACGATAAACTCTATTCTTTAATTCACATTTCTTTAATATCGACGCTCTCTTTTTTTCGTTTTCTGTTTGAATGAAAGCTGTGTAACTGTCTCCTAGTACTGTTTGCACAGACTTGTCGTACAGGTTAACCCATAAACTATTTTTGGAATGGTCATGAGCATCAACCACCTCTGCAGTTAATTTTGCTTTATTTTCACCATCGGTGTATTCTTCGCATTCGTCACAAAACCATCTTCCCTCTTTTTCACTAAGACTACCATGGGTCTCAACAACATCGCAGTGCTTGAAAATTTTCTGTGTATTACTATCCTTAACAAAAACTTCAATTTTTACAAAATTTATGTAAACAAGATGTTTATATTCTTTCATATCTTTTAGATCGTTCACTTTCATTGTTATTGGTGTTAAGAAGTGTTCGTCCTCGTCGTGCAAAAGGTCTTGCATATCATACCCAGGTATCTGTATAAACTTGACCACATCTCCACCAGTTAAATGATATACAATTCCACTGTAAGATTTAAACATACCAACTTCAACGTTTTGAAGAACCAGAACATCGCCTCGTCTATATGCGAAGGGAATTTTGTTATCAGACCTCCACATATTCATTATTATTCTTCCGTTATGGTCCTTCAACATGACTTCTTTTAAATAATTGTTCCATGGTCGCCTTGTGGGTCCAACCGAAGTTACAACAACCGGACCTATAGTTCTGAGTTTTCTGACATATCGTTTTTGCTTTATGTCATCTATTCGGAAATTTCTTTTCACTTGTTTTGGAATTTCGGCTCTCGAAACTACTTCGATTTTTGTCGTTTGATATAGGGTTAATTCTAAATTATTGGAATAGTCGCTTGTCTTTAATTGATAGCCGGAAATTCTATAAACCATATCATTTTCCATATTCTTGTCAATAAAGTCTGCATGATCGCCAAAAGCAGAAGCTTTTATGTATTCTGAGCCTGTTGACAATAACAATGCTATTCGAGGTTTCCTTGCATTCCGTCCAAATGGGATTATGGGTGATTTGTGATCAACAAGCACTGTGAGAATTTCGTTGTTCAATTTCTGGTTTGTATAAACTTGTTCTGTTGTTTTAAAACCTTTCCCTTCTTGATGTAATTGATAATGTACTGTACTATGTGACTAAAACATAAAAAGTTTTATTTTATAATATACATTATAGCGAAAATACTACATGTTTTTTTTTTCAATTATATCGGAAAGTATTCAAGAAATCTGAAACATTTGGAAAACAGTATTTATAAACGATAACTGACATTCGGGGGCGATTTGATGGTGACAAGACCTTACAAAAACAAGAGGCTCTCAAGAGCCTGAATCGCTCACCTGTAACTTTTTGCTGAAACTCTTTCATCAATGATTATTTTTGCTTTTCAATATTTATTAATGAGTGGCTTAAAAATGCCACTTAAATGTTCTTTGTAACTGTCATATTTTCTTCTAAAGGAAAAAAAAATGCATTTTACCCCTATGTTCCATTATAGCCATAGTGGCTATGTTTCTTGACGTGCAAGGAAATAAAATACAAAATTTATACTAGATACTTTGAAAGTCATTCATCCCTAGTTTGGCTAAAAAAAAATCAGCAGTTTCAAAGCAGAAGATTTTTTAAAGTAAGGCAAGCAAACTAGATGAACAAAGTGTTAAAAATTGTCTTTAAAGGGCAATAACTCCTTAAGAGGTCAATTGACAATTTTGGTCATATTACACTTTTTTGTAGATCTTACTTCGCTGAACATTTGCTGTTAACAGTTTATCTTTGTCTTCAATAATATTCAAGATAATCATCAAAAACTGCAAAATTTCCTTGAAATTACCAATTTAGTGGCAGCAACCTAACAATGGGTTGTTCGGTTCGGCTGAAAATTTCTAAGTTGATAGATCTTTACCTACGAAATATTTTTACCCCACGTCAGATTTGCTCTAAATGCTATAGTTTTTTAGAAATAAGTCAAAAACTGCATTTGACCCCTGTGTTCTATTTTTAGTAATGGCGGCCATGTTTGTTGATGGATCAAAACTTTGGATACAATTTATAAACTAGATACCCTAAGGAATATTCAGTTAAAGTTTGAAGGTATTTGGCCCAGTAGTTTCAGAGGAGAAGATTCTTGAAATAGTTTACGTCGACGACGACGACAGACGACAGACGACGACGGACGCCAAGTGATGGCATAAGCTCACATGGGGCACTTCGGGCCTGGTGAGCTAATGATCGAACCAAGCCATTAATTTTGCATGACTTCCAACTGTCAAGAACCTTGCCAGTGGTTCTTTTTGATATATATTTTAATGATTTAGTCTTTTTTCTGACTTTAGAATTGATGCCAGATTTTTACGCATTTTCTTTAATTTAATTTCGAACTTTTCTAGATCGGGTTAACACGATGTCAAATTTGATTAATTAACTTACAGGAGTTTCACCATCTCCATTCAAATTCAAAGTATACTCATATTCCATTTCCTCTACAGCTTGATATACATCATTTCCGCTTTTTAGGCTTAAAGTTTTCCTTTTGCAACTATGACTTTCATATGTTGTTAAACATCTTTTACGTGGATTTTGGTTTTCAATATTTTCTGAAAAAGATACATGTTTACTTTATAAAGATAACAAATGTCACTTGAAATAGAGTATAATTATTGTATTTTATTTACGACCAAAAGTTTTGTATTTCCACGCCGTTGTTTCTATTTCAAAATGGACTGGACAACGAGGACGAAAAGAACAAGTGTCATAAACTGTTCGCTCATCAACAAAGCATGCAATCGGCCCTGTAAACAGTACAAATGAGACACGTGACACTGAAAGGAAATATATATACAGTCTGAAATCTCAAATCGTAAGACTTTCTGTAAAACATAGACCTGGAGACAGTACTCTTCATGCTTCTTTAAGAATCATCATAACCGTTTGGCAAATGAGGTTGCGTTAATACTTCCAAATTTATTCAGTGTACAGACAATTTATTAAGGGATTGCACAAGGTCATGCATGTCTCAGATTGTTTATGACGTCCACACTCAATCTGATGAGTGTGTGCTGATTAACACTTTACTCTGGGAGAAGAGAGGCGAAAGATACCAAAGGGACATTCATACTCATAAGTCAAAAATAAACTGGCAACGCCATGGCTAAAAAAGAAAATAGACAACCAACAGTACACAAAACACAACATAGAAAACTAAAGACTGACCAACACGAACCCCACCAAAAACTGGGGGTGATCTCGGGTGCTGCAGAAGGATAAGCAGATCCTACTCCACATGTGGCACCGGTGACTGATTTATTATTATGCGTAGTTGGCTTTAACTTTAACAAGCTTCCAGTATCTGCGAATAATCTTATATCTGTGCAATTGTGTATTTTGTTTTACGTGCTTTGTTTCAATCTATTGATTACGTCCATTTACAACTGCTTTTACATTTAGTCATGCTGTTACAACCCTTCCCAGGTAAGGGAGAGGTTGAACATATTTAACCCCATCCCATTTTTTAAGGCGCCTGTCAAAAGTCAGGAGTCTGTATTTCAGTGGTTGTCATTGGTTCATGTCTGTCATATTTGTTTTTCGGGAATTGTATACATAATGCCGTCAATTTTGTCGTATGATCTCTAGACATCCTTTGGTTTGTTGTGTCTTTGGTGCGTCATTTCATTGACACAAAACCCAGTCTATACTATTCATACCTACATTACTGATAAAAAATTTCAATCTGTTACATTTATCTTTGACATAATTAGACGAAATACAGCCTGTATGTGTTCTGCAAATTAGAAATCAGCATGACAATAGAGAGCTTTATACACAATCCTGTTCTAGTGATTTGCATTACGAAATTTTAGAAATACCTTTGAATTCTGCAACCAAATCTACCATGTCTTTTCTTCCTTTTTCTTCCAATGCTGACAACAGTTCATTAGTTGCATTAGGAATTCCGACATCATTTCGTGAAATAGACTTACGCCATTGCATTAAACCCTCTAGGGATTGCCTATACAACTCATTTGGATAAGCTTTTTCAATCTTTTTTACAGAGCTGTACTGCAAACCTAGCTGAATTAATACTGGAACCCAATCATCTAGTAGGTGATCTGCAATTCTGCTTAAGAGGAAGTCACTGAAAACTGAAAGTTAAAAAATAAACATTTGAATAGGTGAAATACTGATGACAAAAGGTACGCAAATTGCCCACCCCTACCCTTTTCCCGCTGTGTTTTTGGGGATTTAAACAAAAATGTTCTAAAATTCCCTATTCATATACTAGTACGTGGTAAACTAGATGCGCTTGAAGCTTAAACACATTCCAGGCACTTTGACCTATAAATGTTAACTTTTTATACATTTTGACTTGGATGGAGAGTTGTCTCATTGGCACTCCTACCACATCTTCTTACTTATACAGACACACGTGGGAAAGAAATCAGTTTGAATCTAAAGATCTTTTAAAAAGGAAGAAAGTCCAGAAGCGACCACAAAGTGAGTTTCACTCTGTTATCAATTACTATGATGGCATTACAATGAAATTATACATTACTAATAGCCCAACAAAATTGTGGACACTGAATTTATCCTTTAATATTTTTTAATGATGTTAATAACCGATTCAATGTCGTACGATCACAGGCATCAAAAATTATCCTGCTCTGTCATCAACGATCCTGTCCTCCAGGATAAAGAAACAAAACATAAATGAGTAAAGTCGGTAGTTTTACATCTAAAATGTTGTCAAATGTCCACGTCTGGAAAATGTCGATCTAAATAGGACATTAAAGTTTTAAAGTTCAAAATATAAATTAAGCATGATAAGAAAAGTTGTTCACTTTTTGAAGGAACAGATATCTGTTTCGGTTGTATATGTACCGCATTTATTATATATACAGATAAGAAGATGTGGTATGATTCCTAATGCGAAAACTTCACCAGACCAAATGACGTTGAAGTTAACAACTATAGATCACCGTACGGCCTTCCAACATGAGCAAAACCCACACTGCAATTCATATAAAAGGCCCCTAAATGACAAATGTAAAACAATTCAATCGAGAAAACGAACGGCCTTATTTATTTATAAAACAATGAACGAGAAACAAATAGGATATTCAGCAAAAAACAACAACCACTGAATTACAGGCTCTTGACTTGGGACAGACACATACCGAATTTGGCGGGGTTAAACAGGTTTACGGGCGCCCAAACCTCCCCTAGCATTGGACAGTGGTGTAACAGTTCAACATATGAACAAACTATAAAAATCAGTTGAAAAGGGCTTAACACATTAGATCGATACAAAGCAGAAAAATAAGTTACAAAAACACAGACCGGACGTGCAGGGAAATTATACATCCCCACAACAAAAAAGACACTAAGTACAGATCTGAGATTACTCGCAGTTACTGACAGCTAATCTAAAGTCATAACAACTAATAAAAAATCGTGTATCTAAGACTAAAATATCAAGCAGTACACACCTAATATCCAATGGATTTAGTGTAAAAACGTCATTAACAGTCAATGAAAACATGAACTTGTGCAATGCCAAAATACAGGTATCAACAGATTGCAGAACCGTGAATGTGCATGGTTTTAATTTACTGATAACAAAATCAATATATACCGATAAAAGCAATATTCAAAGATCTAATGACTGTGTTAAATTGGTAACCTTTAAAAATAAGTTTATTTAAAGGATCGATATGTTTACAAAGATCGTATCTAAATTTCCGGGCTCGGTACACAACATCTCCGTAAAAATTACGATGTGCTATAAAGTTTGAAATAAGTTTTCTACAGGTAAACTTCTAAACCAAAACATCACAACAGACAAGAGCATAGTGAACGAGTTGTGATATATAAACACCGTAAGATGGTGCCAAAGAAACATCATCAAAAAAAGGAAAATTAACAATAGGAAAAGAAAAATCATTCCTTTTGTCGTAAATGTTTGTGCATGTAGAGTTTCCCGATTAAAACTGTAATATCTTAATCTAGGAAAGGACAGTTATTACTGTTTGTATTTGATTTATTTAAAGTAAGTTCCTTGAAAATTCTTGATTATTCAACGAAAAAATATCATCAACAAACGATAAGTGTTGTTGAATTTATCAATTAAAGAAAATTAGACGGGTCTTTACTAACTTTGGTCATAAACTGTGATTCATCACAGTATAAGAACAAGTCTGCTATTAAAGGGGCACAATTGGTGCCCATGGGAATACCTACAACATGTCGATACACTTTATTGCCTAAACGTACATAAAAAGTGCCAAGGAGAAGATTAGTAGTCTTCTTTGTAAAACAATTCCTTAAATTTCGGGTACCCCTTTCCATTCTGAGAATCAAGGAACCAGCACTGAGTTATTTCATTCGAAAGTCAATGGATTTAAGATTCTTTCTACTGCACTAACGTACAATAAATTATACAAACGATTTTAAATTTGTATAATTTGCAGACTTGTATAATGTTCAAAATGAAAACGTCGCCATTATACATTGTATAACTTTCGTATTGGTCTGACGTGCACTTATTTGCAGAGACGCGCGTTTTAGAATGGAGACCAGTTCACATTTTGTTACCTTGAATTCCTTAATAAAAACATTATAAATTTATCAAACAACATCCTTTATATGTTCACAAGACTTGTGTCTGTCAGATATCAATATTTCTTTTTTTTCATTTTGTCTTCATATTCGCTTTAGGGCATCAGCATTAAGGGAGCTACCATTTGATTTTATAGGGGGGGGGGGGCTAGGATGAAATTTTTTTCCCTCTACTAGGTCCTGCTTTTTTTTTTATTAGTTTATCCTGAACCCCCCCCCCCCCCCCAATCGGTACTACTGAAAGAATGCCATGTCAAAATATAAGAACAAAATCAATACAGGATATTTTTCTGTATGCAATTGAGGCCCAAGAAAGTTGTCTACGGCATTTCGCACCAACAAATGCATTATTTCACAACACTCGGATTCATTGCATTTAACTTTCATCTAGTTGGTATCTGACTTTGAATAATATATACTGAGGTACATTTACCAAAATCTCTGTTTGAAAGTTATGTTTTTTTTGTCGAAAACGTATTGAAATATCAAACTCTGTTTTTTGTTTACTTTTAACGAGACGAATCTATTGTATACATCTCGCCAGTTCAGTTAAGTGTATTTTTCTTTTTCAGAGTGCAAATCAAAATTGATTTTTTGTAAAAATCAAATGTCAGATTTCTTCTTATGATAGGCGCTTAAGGCATGGACCATTTGACTATTTTGACAAAAAAAAAAATAATCTGTCCTATTCAGTTGCTAAAAAAAATATTCTGCCTTCATCTTCAGTAAGTATGAAATGTATGATGTATTTTTTTTCTTCGCTCGCTTCGCTCGCTAAAAAGATCATCCACACATTGTAGTGTACTAGTACCTCACTTTCAAGATCTATGGACAAACCGACAGACAGGACAGGACACACTTAATTAATCCTACATAACCCCTCCCCCCACCACCTAAAACTTCATTTGTGAGGGGTATAAAAACCTTCACTGTTTATATGTACCACATCTAGTAACTTACCCTGTGTTTCACTTTATATTTGTCTCGTATTATATTAATGTATAAGTGAAATTGTCGGGCAACCTATGACAGTATTTGTTAGATTTCTTTGCCAGCTATTCATATCAAATTGTTCATATTGCCTCGCATCCGTGCGTCTTCAATGGTACAATTACGACAATATTGACTTTAGCAAAGAATTCTGCTCAAACCGGTGCTAGGGGCTGTCTTGAAACTTTCCTTGAGGCGAGAATGATTTCTCTGTGTTGAAGATCTCACAGTAATTTTCAAGATGAAGAACAGCAATAAAGGCGCTGTTTCTTTGCTGCAAATTTATTATGTAAAATTGAGAATGGAAATGGGGAATGTGTCAAAGAGACAACAACCCGACCATAGAACAGACAACAGCAGAAGGTCAACAACAGGTCTTCAATGCAGCGAGAAATTCCCGCACCCGGAGGCGTCCTTCAGCTGGCCCCTAAACAAATATATATACTAGTTCAGTGGTAATGAACGCCATACTAAACTCCAAATTGTACACAAGAAACTAAAATTAAAAATAATACAAGACTAACAAAGGCTAGAGGCTCCTGACTTGGGACAGGCGCAAAAATGCGGCGGGGTTGAACATGTTTATGAGATCTCAACCCTCCCCTATACCTCTAGCCAATGTAGAAAAGTAAACGCATAACAATACGCACATTAAAATTCAGTTCATGAGAAGTCCGAGTCTGATGTCAGAAGATGTAACCAAAGAAAATAAACAAAATGACAATAATACATAAATAACAACAGACTACTAGCAGTTAACTGACATGCCAGCTCCAGACTTCAATTAAACTGATTGAAAGATTATGTCTTCATCATATGAATATCAGGCACAATCCTTCCCGTTTACATGTTTTGATTTTGTGTCAGGATCTTGTTCAACATATCCCTTCCTACTCATAATGGATATATATGTATTACATGTACTTGTCCTATTAAAATAAATGGTTTGTTACACGCTGAGGCTAGAATAATTTCTCCATGTTGAAGATCTCACTGTAATTTTCAAGATGAAGAACAGCAATAAAAGCGTGTACATGTTTTGATTTTGTGTCAGGATCTTGTTCACCATATCCCATTCTATTCATTATTGATATATATGTATTACTTGTCTTATTAAAATGAATGGTTTGTTGCACAAACATGTAAATGGAAAAATACTCAGTACCTCTTACATGTCCACATAATCTGATATTTTTAGGACATTGACATTGCATACCAAAATTAATACAATACATTGAGACTTGAGAAAGCATGTTTTGCTGAAAGGACTTAATATCTATTTGTTATAGAACTTCTATTTTAAATATAAAGACGAACCAGCATCAGTATTACCACCACAATCAATTGCTCTTTTATACAGTAGAATTGCTGATAGACTAGAAGTATTGAGTCACGCTAAACTGTTGTTAAAATCTAGATATGAATAACCATATCAGACCAAATGACGTAGAAGGTTAACAACAATAGGTCCCCGTACGGCCTTCAACAATGAGTAGAACCAAGACTGCATAGCAAGCTATAAAAGACGCCGAAATGACAATTTAAAACAATTATAAAAAGAAAATTAACAACCGGATTTATGTAAAAAATAACAAATGAAAAACAAATATATGAAAAACAGCAGCAAACGACAACCACTGAATTACAGGCTCCTGGCTTTGGACAGGCATATACAAAATATGGCGAGGTTAAACATGTTTGGGTGGCGCCGATCCCTCCCCTAACTTGAGACAGTGATGCAATAGCACAGCACAAGAACAAACTATACAAAACAATAAACCAAAATTAAATATGATATACAGCAATAAAAACAACCACTGAATGACAGGAACATACAGAATGTAGGGCTACTTATGTTTTATACAACATCGTAACGTCTACATTTGACTATTTATGTGAGACATTTGACAGAACATTGCAAAACGCTATTTAAGCGGAAGGCTGTTGCCATGAACAGACAGAAGTAGGTTTATGTAGAATGTATGCAGCGTTGAGACATTGAAATTGTTCTATGGTTTATTTTTTGTAAAGTTAAACAAAATGTGTTTATCAGTGAGCTGCAGAAAAAAAATACATGCTTTGCTCTATTGATATATTAATTACTAGTATGGATAGTAACACTATATGGAGTCAAACTGACATGTTTTGCCATATGGTTGCCAACATAACTATTTATGTGTTACATTGGTAAAATTTCTTACCTAAGTTCTTACTTTTGTTATCTATGTGACTCTCATCGTCTGATGAATCGATATTGTTTTCCTGAACCAGGGCCATACTGCAAGTGTGTCAATGGCTAATTCGCACTTTTCTATAAATGAAAAACATTGTTCATGCATCAAGATTGGTTACAAAACTATGGTATAATGTATGGAATTGCTAACACATAGCTAAAATATATATGTAATCTAGTTATAGAATACATGTAACTAGAGGCTCTCAAGAGCCTGAATCGCTCACCTGTATTTCAGAGGAGAAGATTTTTAAATGTTAGCAAACTTGATGAACAAATTGTGTAAAATTGTCTTTAAAGGGCAATAACTCCTTAAGAGGTCAATTGACAATTATGGTCATATCAACTTTTTTTGTAGATCTTACTTTGCTGAACATTATTGCTGCTTACAGTTTATATATATCTATAATAATATTCAAAATAATAACAAATAAAAACTGCAAAAATTTTTGAAAACTACCAATTCGGTGGCAGCAACCCAACAATGGGTTGTTCGATTCGTCTGAAAATTTCAGTGCAGATAGATCTTGACCAATTAAACAATTTTACCCCTGTCACATTTGCTCTAAAAGATTTAGTTTTTGAGATATAAGCCAAAAACTGCATTTGACCCTTATGTTCTATTTTTAGCCATGGCGGCCATGTTTGTCGATGGATACAAACTTCGGACATAATTTATAAACAAGATACCCTAAGGAATATTTAATTAAAGTTTGAAGGTAATTGGCCCAGTAGTTTCAGAGAAGGTTTTTTGAATGTTAGCAAACTTGATGAACAAATTGTGTAAATTGTCTTTAAAGGGCAATAACTCCTTAAGGGGTCAATTGACAATTATGGTCATATTAACTTTTTTGTAGATCTTACTTTGCTGAGCATTATTGCTGCTTACAGTTTATATATATCTATGATAATATTCAAAATAATAACAAAAAACTGCAAAATTTTGTTAAAAACTACCAATTCGATGGCAGCAACCCAACAATGGTTTGTTTGATTCGTCTGAAAATTTCAGAGCTGATAGATCTTAACCAATTGAACAATTTTACCCCATGTCATATTTGCTCTAAAAGCTTTAGTTTTTGAGATATAAGCCAAAAATTGCATTTGACCCCTATGTTCTATTTTAGCCATGGCGGCCATGTTTGTCGATGGATCAAAACCTCGGATACAATTTATAAACTAGATACCCTAAGAAACATTTCGTTAAAGCTTGAAGGTATTTGGCCTGGTAGTTTCATAGAAGATTTTTGAAATAGTTTACGACGACAGACGACGATAGACGACAACAGACGACGACGACGACAGACAACGACGACAGACGACGGACGACGACGGACGCCGAGTGATGGCATAAGCTCACATGGGGCCCTTCGGGCCCCGGTGTGCTAAAAATAAGGATATGTGGTATGATTGTCAATGAGACAACTATCCACCAAAGTTCAAATGAAGTGGATGTAAGCAATTATAGGCAACCGTACGGCCTTCGACAATGAGAAAAACCCATACCTTATGGTCGGCTTTAAATGGCCCCGACATGATAAATATGAAACATTTTAATTGAGAAAACTAACGGCATAATTTATAACAATACAATTTACGAAAAACAAATATGACAGACATGCTTGCTTTCAGTTATGGATACTAGTAACTAATACTCGAACTCTATCTCACTTAAAATTGATTCAAAATATCTAGTTGATAATCACCACATCAGATTCAGCATTCATCAATTAACTATTTATTTACCTCTTCGAAGTTTTTGAATAACCATTTATTATTTCACCACATACCTGTCATACATAAATGCATTCAAAAACATGACTCAGTTATGACCTTATTTTTTGTTTGTATTATATTTCTAAGTTGATGTTTACTGATGAATATACAGTGTATGCAAACCAAGCTTTCTTTTGCGTTATACACGCATAGTGATAAAGCTGAATAAAATGCTTCGCTGGGGCGCAGCTTGATACGACCGCAGAGGTCGAACCCTGAACAGTTGGGGCAAGTATGGACACAACATTCAAGCTTGATACAGCTCTGAATTTGGATTGTTATTAAATATTTGAAACAGCATAGGTTTCTGACACAGAAAGAATGTGGTCTAAGAACTTGAATTTTTTTAATTTACCTATTATGGTCCAATGTCCAAAATCAAAATACATGGTTAGATTCAGCATATCAAAGAACCCCATATATTCAATTTTTGTTAAAATCAAACAAAGTTTAATTTTGGACCCCAACTTGGACAAACTTGAAAACTGGGCCCATAATCAAAAATCTCAACACATGTTTAGATTCAGCATATCAAAGAACCCCATGAATTCAATTTTTGCTAAAATCAAACTAAGTTTAATTTTGGACCCTTTGGACCTCAATGAAGACCAATTTAAAAAACGGGACTTAAAATTAAAAATCTAAATACACGGTTAGATTTGGAATATCAAAGAACCCCAATAATTCAATTTTTGATGAAATCAAACAAAGTTTAATTTTGGACCCTTTTGACCTCAATATGAACCAATTTGATAGCGGGGCCTACAAATAAAAAATCTAAATACATGGTTAGATTCAGCATATCAAAGAACCTCATATATTCAATTTTTGTTGAAATCAAACAAAGTTTATTTTTGGACCCCAATTTGGACCAACTTGAAATCTGGGCCAAAAAACAAAAATCTAAATACATGTTTAGATTCAGCATATCAAAGAACCTCATATATTCAATTTTTGCTAAAATCAAACAAAGTTTAATTTTGGACCCTTTGGACCTTAATGTAGACTATTTTGAAAACTGGACCCAAAATTAAAAATTTAAATACACTGTTAGATTCGGCATAACAAATAAATAAATGTGATCAAAGATTTAACAAATCTAATGCGCCATACTGTGCAATTAAAGATTACTTCTTGAAATTTTTCAATATTTGAAATTTGAAAAAAAATAATATTTGAAGAATAATTCTTTTTAATTTCTGAAATCTGAAATGAGAAAAAATTGACCCCCCACAATTTCTTTTTATCCCCCCCCTTTTTTCCCCAAAAAAATTCTTTCCCTCAAGATATGGTGATAATCTCAATTCAAATTTCCAATGGAGTTGGCAACCATAATTACCCATTTAAATTTACCATAGTGCTAACTTAATCTATTTTATAATAGAATTAAAAATATAGTGTCAAATCTTTCATATGGATTTTTTTGCAAAAAAAAATGATGCAACATTTGCAGATATTTTTACTGGTCTTCCTTTATAAATATGCATTTCTTTAAACATAATTTAAAAGCAGTGTAAGGGAAGTAACCAAAACGTTGTATTTGGATTACCTCCCTTACACTGTTTTAAATTATCTTTATTGTTCATTAACCATTACTTTATACATAATTTAAAAGCAGTGTAAGGGAGATAATTTCAATGATGTATTTGATTTATCTCCCTTACACTGCTTTAAATTATGTTTTGTACTAAAGTATTTGTCCATTAACCAGGACAACCTTGTTTTTCCCCCTTTTTTGCCCCTAATTCCTAAACGGTTTGAGCCATAACCCCCCAAAGCAAATCCTAACCATCCCTTTGTGGTATGGAAACTTGTAGTATAATTTCAGAGAGATCCATACACCGTTCCACATTTATTGTCTGGAAACTAGAAAATGCTTATTTTTGGCCCCTAATTCCTTAACTGTTGGTACCATAACCCCCAAAATCAATCCCAACCTTCCTTTTGTGGTATTTAACCTTATGGTAAAATTTCAAAAAGATCCATTCACTTAAACTAAAGTTAGAGTGCGAAAACCAATGTGTCTTCGGACGACGACGCCGGACGACGACGACGACGACGACGACGCCAACGTCATACCAATATACGACCACAAAATTTTTTTGCGGTCGTATAAAAACGGTCAAAAAATGTATTTGATTGTAAAGGGAAATTTTAACTATACAAACAAACTTCATTTAAATTTGCATTTAAAAAATGGACGGATGAATGTTTTCATGTAGCATGCAGTCGTCTATTTAACATTCCTGTCCAGGACGAAAATTAAATATTTGGATACTAAACAAATATGAACCCACCTTAGTACTAGACCAAATTTCTTAGCTGGATTTGCAAGATCAGGTTAAACAGTCATCATGAAAAAATGCAATTCCACCCAAAAACATAGTAATGACTCCGAGAACTGACAGTCTTGCTCTACCTATAAAGACCGCGTGGTTACAGGACAAGCAGCAAATGTCAATCTGGTTTTACCCGGCTGCCGGTCGCTATCAAACTATGACCCACGCACTTGAAGCGAGCACGTTACCAAGATTAATACTTAATAATCTGCACACTTTTGCAAACAAATAAGCTACAGGAACTACTTTCACAGACAAGAAATATCTATGCTACTTACGATATCTATGTGTTTACCACGTGGGGTTTCCGTAATAGTTATACACCGAGGGATAGGTGTGTCTGGATAAGAAACCCCGTCGGCCGGAGGCCGGAGGGGTTTCTTATCCAGACACGCCGTATCCCGAGGTGTATAACTAACTTACACCCCATTCTAAACCCTATATTTGTTAACATTGATTATTAAATGAAAAAAAAAATGAAAAAAACGATAGCATATTTATTGATAATATCAAACCATGATTTATAAGAATTTTTTTTATTACATAAAACCCCACTAGTAACCTTTCTTTGATTATCTTCGTTCAAACTTTGACAAGTGAGTATATTTTACAAATGTCAAAGTTGTTTTACATATTCCCGTTAAATCCATGTGCTAATATGGATCAGCAGGTCAAGGTTGACTGTTTCGTGTATTCTTCTTACTAACAAAAAATACATCATGCTCCTTGTATTCAGTTGTCAAGATGGACGGGTATAAGACAGACGACATTTTGTGGCAAGCGTTGAATTTGGTAGAAGAGACTAAAGATGAAGACAATATTATAACCCAAAGTACTTACCTGTATCAGTTTAATAAAGGTAATCATAACTTTATTTTATATCTTTAATACGGTTTTATAGAACAAAAGCTCCTCCCCCCTCTTCTCGGGAAAAAAAAACCAATCATATTCGGACATACTAAGGGATAGGTGTGTCTGCATTAGAAACCCGACTACCAGACACGCTCAACACACAAAGATACAGATTTAATATTTAGGAACTCCCTTTTTGGGGGCAATCAAGGGCTGATCCAGCCAGGGGTTCCCAACTCAAGAGAAAAAAAAGGGGGGGAAGGTCCAACCATTCAAATTGCATTGATCTTTTAAATAAAAGTCGGGTCCAACCCGCGGAACCTCCACCCCCTGATCGGCCACTGGGTAACTGAGGGGGAGGGGGTCCGGGAGTTAGAATCCCCGTTTTTCAATGCTTTAGAAATTAGAATAGAGACATATGACTGGGATAAAAAAAAATATACCTTCAAGCAAAGGAGTATTTAAAGGATAATTTTGTATTCAAAATAGATGCTTAATTTTTTTTTTCGCTATTGGATTTTCCTAAAATGTGTTTTTTTAATATCTTGAAACAATTTGTAGTGAACACTATTAGTAATTTCTTATGTTCATGCTATTTAAAAAAATAATCAATTTCTATTGTTACGAATAACAATGGACTTTGTTTGCGGGATATAGAAGCAGGGGTTTCCAGAAACCCCGCTCGTCACACCCTGTAGTCAAAATCCATTGTTATTCGTAACAATAGATCTATTCAATTTACACTTGTTTCAGAAATAGAAACTATGAAGTATAACAATAGAACTGGGGTGTAAATTCCTGTTTATACCTTGCATTTCAAATTTGTTGTGATCAAACTGTAAAGAATAGCATTAGGAAATTTATGATCTATTTTTAGATGATATTTACGTAATCTCTCTCATTATAAATTATGCATTATTTCACTGATAAAACAATAATTATTTTTTTTAATGAAGTGAGGTATAACTAAGAACGGGATGTATGTTGATACTTTGCATTTCAAATTAAACTTTGTCATAGTCCCAATGTTAAAAATAAAAGTCTGGAAATTTTATCTCTATTTTATACGGTGTTTTTTAATCATACGTGTCAAGTCTAGACTCGAGACAACAATGGAAAATGTATTTGCTACTTTGTTCGACTTATAGGACAGAAAACTTACGTCACCACAAGTAAATATGATAGTATGTCAAGATTACACTCAATACGGTCACCAGCATGACAGAAATATGAAAAATAATTGGAAACGTACACGAACAAAGACCACTGTCACCGAAAAAAAGAAGTTATATTGCCTAGCATTATTTTTCTCAGAAATGAAAAATCAAAAAAGTCAAATGGTTGATATTTCTGATCTAGTCGAATTATGGTGTATGTATATAAAGTCACCATGGAAACTTCTAGAACACTGTAGAAGTTTAAATACACATCGTAGATTAGGATAATTCTGGAATTATTATGTAAATCAAATAGAAATTTCTAATCATTCCATCAGTATCTATGATTGTTCTATTAATTTCTAAACTGCACAATTATGACATTATTTTGTAAACTATAAAGAGGTCACAATTCAATTGTGTAACATCTTTTAAGGCCACATAAAACAAATTAGGCCAAGCTAAATAATCATAACAATTCCAATCTCATAACAAATGTAATTGTTAAATGCTTTTAAAATGATCACATATTTTTCAGTTCATGTAAAAGATAGGCGAGGGATACCAAAGGGATATTCAATCTCATAAGTCGAAAAGTCATGGCTGAAAAATAAAAAAAAAAGACAAACAGACAAACAGCAGTGCACAAAAAACAACATAGAAAACCTAAGACTGAGCAACACGAACCCCACCAAACACTGTAGGTGATCTCAGGTGCTCTGGAAGGGTAAGCAGAACCTACTCCACATTAAATGCATTAAGTGCTTAATGTGACATGCCGACATGCAAAGCAATTTAAAAGTTTAATAAAGAATACAAGTAGCTTCTTTTCTAAACTTCATTAGATACTGTATAATGATATGTTGTATGATTGCCAATGAGACAGAAGGAAAAAAATGTGAACAGCTTTGTGTCTGTAAAACATAAACGCTCTTCATTTATAGAACACAATAAAAGAAGTGAAATAAACCAAATGGACTATGAAAAAGTAATTTAAAATATCACAAAACAGCGACCTGGTGTTAAAAACGAGTAATACCTGGTGAAATATCAATGATATACCGACACATAAGTATACTCAACCATGGTTGTGTTAAACTCATTATCAATGGCAATAAAATATAAAAATGTGTGTGCTTACTTTCATTTTTTTATATTGATGGAGTAACAACTCGTGGCTTTTTTATGATGGTAAATCTCAAATCAGTCTTACATGTTAGCTACCTTCGGGCCTTCCTACCGTTTTGATTTGAGCGTCACTGGTGAGTCTTATGAAAACAAAACTCGCGCCTGGTGTACAAAATTATAAACCTGGTATCTTTGATGCGTTTTTTTTTTATATACTGACACATAATGATACTCAACTACATTGTGTTCAATTTTTTGTTTTGCTTAATGAAACTGTTTTAAAGATATGAGGTCTAGCAATTTCGGTTGTTTTTCTCCTAATTTTATAAAAAATAAAAAGCAAGTTTGGTAGGATTTTTGTACAAAGGTGCTATATTGAATTGAAATCGGTTAATGTTGTTTATTTAATGTTTAACATCCAGAGGAAACTATTTCATGATATTCGGACATTTTCACATTAAAAAATATATACAATAGGTAGGTTTGTATAATGAATCATCCGACCAGGATGAATGTAGCAAGTTAAAACTGCCACTGGAAAAGGATGGTATGCTGGATAGGTTCTGTAAGCAAACATCGTTAAAACCTGTGCATTGATTAAGAGTATATACATTGTCTGTTTGAAATTTACAACATGCTACACGGAAATTACACCACACTACACACAAGAATACTACTCTCTACTGGTGTCCATCTGAAGTCTTTGTTTTACGTTGTATATACTTAAAGGAATTAGGGTTTCTAAATTAAAAAAAATAAAGGGAAATTATTTTTCTATACATCCAACACTGACGTAAATTGTACTACTAGGCAAAAACGTCAACCAAGTATCCTCTCGTACATTATTCAGTTTTTACAATTTGACTCCGAATAAGACACTTCTTTGAAATGAATCAGAATTGAGGGTGTTTTCCAAAAAAAAAATACTGTAAAAATGTAGTAGACAAAAACATGGAAAGCAAATCCTGAAGACAGGTGCTGTCCATGGATGCATAATGCTACAAATATCTTTTCATTCTAAAATAGTCCTGTTTGTCGTAGGCTTATTTCTGTTTAATCGATCTCCACTGTCTGTTGTCGTTTACATGTTAACCTCCGGTCTTGCCTTTTTTTTTATTACTTTTCATTTTGATTGATGAAAAGTATTATTATTTCCCATAAAAGTAATGCAAAAACCATATGTTTTTTTTTCTTCTAAATATGAATTTTCAAACAAATTTGCTTGATTGAGACCTGAAAGTATGACCCTATTAAAATGTGCATGTCCTATAATTAAATTTAAACCCTTGATATGGGCTGTTAATCACACGTGACCTTTTCGAGTCAGCATAAAAGGGTTTGATGTGTATAAAAGACAGCTAATCGATTAATTGATTTTGTTTGTTAAATTGTTTCTCGACCCTGTTACGAAATGACAAGACTAGACACAGCTACCTGAAACATCGCTATTGGTGAATCATGTGTCTACAGACACTGGAATGAGAGGTTCGCAAGGAACTGCGTTTTTAAGGTCGTCAACATTCAGGAAGGAAATGTAATGATGTGGGGTGTCAGTACCTACGTCCTAAAAACTCAACTACTACACATTCCCGTCAACCGTAACGCGCCCAATACAGAGGTAAAGTTTTGACACCACACATGCTGTCCGCAATAAACCTCCGTGGTAAAGTTTTTTCAGCACGACAACGCTCTCTCGCACACAACTCGTGGTACTGTTGGCTTTCTAGCCAACCAGAACGTTATAGTGCTCCCCTGGTCGTGAAAGTCACCAGATAAGGACAAAATAGGACGTTTGTGGGTTGATTTGGATGAACGCCGTAAACTCGGCTGAAGCAAAAATTGAAGAAATTCCGCATGACGGTTTTCAGGGGTTGCTGGAGAGTATTCCGAAACAGGTCCTATTCCGAAACAGGTCTGAGCTGTATAACAGGCTAATGGTGGGCTCAACAGATATTTAAAGTGGCGTTATTGAACGCTATGGACTTAAATGTGATTAATCTGATTAGTCTAGTTGAACAATCAGTGTGCCATATTTTGGTGTAATGTGATACTTAATTCTGTATTTAAAAGGATGTTGAAATTTTGAAGTAGATTATCTATTTTTTCACATGCTGTGTTTCTTTTTTGGAGGAGTATATTGTATAAACGTTCAGTATATATTGCCATGCACACCAATCTTGTGTCTTGGATATCCTATATCAGGTTCAACAGGTGGGGAAACAAATATAAAAAAAACTTTACTACAATTATTTACAATAAAAACCAGAATAGACCACACATTCAAAGACATCCAAAGGTAAACTACTGTACGAGGGTTAGGATGGGTTTTAAAGAAGAATGGACAATAATGGCAAAAAAATGCTGAAAAAGTGTTAAACAATTAGAAATAGAGAAAAAGAATACAATTAAAACTTAATAAAGAAATACAGAACCCCATCCAGACCCTCTTGTATGTTGTTGCTATAAATATTAGAGGATTACCACATTCGTTTTTTGGGAGAAATCAATTAGTCTCGATATAGTTCAGATGCAGGTCAACGAGTTCTAAATGCATACAGATTTTAAGCAAAATCCGAAATATCGCCAAAGTATGTATGTTTTGCCTTGGATAAAGAAACACACTGAATAAATTAAATTATGATGGTTGTCTTTAACGAAAACTCTAAGAAACTACCCGTCTTCTGAAATTAAAGGATCGACGAACTATTTTAATTGTCTAATATCATTTCAATATCCTTGCATGGTTCTGCTCAAAACAATTGAAGTAATAAATCTACAAGAAACGACCCCAATTGGCAACACACGGATGTAAAGACAAATCCTACAATCGATTTCAATTGCATTTTGGCATTTAAAATGTTTGGAATATATAATTAATCATGATTAAACTTGTGCAAACAATTAAACTACAATTGTAATCGATCTCTTGAAAGTTTTCCATTTTCTAACAAAAACAAACCATATATTTTCCTTTCATTGTATAGAACATTTACGAATTCCGTTCAGTGGCTCAATGTTGTATAAACATGTTGACTAACTGGTTAACACGTAAATAGACACGTGAACATATCGACAGATAAGTGAACATATAGAGAGACTTGTGGACACACTCAGACAGACTTGTAGAAATGTCGACAGACTGGTGAGTATGCACACAACCTGGTAAAAATGTAGACAAATTTGTGGACATGAACACAATTTGGTGGAAATTTAGACAGACAAGTGGCCATAAAGACATGAACTAAAATATGTGGATATGTGATGAAGTTACCATATTATCTGGCATGTACACGCTAGTGGGCACAGACAGCTGTACACACATATAGATATAAACTGAAAAAGAGAGTGGGTTAGACAAGGGCTGATATATTTACCTTGCACTCCCCCTTTTGTTGAGTTTTTTCAACGGTTGTCTTGCATGCAGAGAGCTAAGTACTATCACTACACAAAGCAACAGGTTCAACATCCCCATTGTAACTAGACGTGGTTGCGTATATCAAGATCCTGCACAGCCAAACGGACATTCTTTTAAACATGGTCTTACTGCAGGATGGAAGATGGATAACAACATTTCTATTGCCCTATTAATCATTTTGTTTTTTTCAGAATGAGAACAATTCAACAGTAAATCCATTAAGTAGATTCTGCAAAATGGGTCGATCAACTTAAAAGGCGGAAACTGAATTTAGACTGCCACTCAATGGAAAAAGTTGGAAAGATGGACAGTAGCTGGGTATAGAATATGTACCGGTACAACCCGAAACTCTAAAGAACGACCGACCCCTCTCCGACATATGTTTTACTATCGCACGGAAGAAATCTCAAACACTTTTTGAACACAACATTACAACCTTGTGGTCATTCATAGCCAGAATAAATTTATAACAGCTAGATATCAATGAGCATGAAAACTGCATACGCAGTCATTTGAAATTATTAATTGACAAAGGAATTTTTATACCTTAACATATATTACAACTACATTGTATTGATTATTGGAATCATGATTTCCATCTGTAAATCTTAAAAGTTGTCTTATTTTTCTCTCTTTTTTATGTGTATTTTTCTTTGTTTTTGTTTGGGATTGAGGGAAGAAAAGATATTGGTTTGAACAAATTTCTTGTGTACAAAAAAATCTGATTTTTGGAATATTTTTATCAAGAAATAAAAGTACTCAATGCGCTTAAAAATAAATACATTTGAATGAAACAGTTGGGATTACATTTTGATTATCGGTATGTAAAATTAATTAAGACAGGTCCTGATAAATAGAAATAACTGAGATAAATAAATCATGACCTCTTCTTAAATGCTTTTGTTGATATTCGGTGACGTTAAAGTTTACAATACCAACTATGTCCTGTAACTTTATACATTTCAACTATGTAAGTTTAACATACAATTCCGACTTCTTGTTTGTATCAGAGTTTCTTTTACGCATCATTTGTCCTTTCCTAAAACAAGATCTTTGTATCTTCATTTGTCATTTTTATGAAACAAAATTGGACTAGTAAGTTATTTAAGCTAGTCATTAGGAAAACACATGTAATGGGTAGAGAACTCCAATAGTTGGAACCATCTTTACTATATTCTGAGAAATACACGTTGTATGTATATCCCCATTTCATATACTTTTCTATTTTTTATTGATACAAAATTTGGTGAGGCACTTGCTTACCTGCCTAAAGGGAATCTATGCCACTGAAAAAATTAAAACCAGAGAAGCGTTATAAGTACCCTAAGGCTGAATGCACATGAAAAAAGTGAAAAAGAAGATATAAGAATAAGGAAGTAAAAGATAGAATATGTAACAATGAGGTAAACTTAACTTCTTAAACGAACGCTTTTATCTTCATGTTGATAAACACATCTGGTTATTGCGTAATGGAAATAAAAGTATAGCATGATTGAAATTATATTGTATGGTATAAGCCCTATAGTATTTGACTTTACTGAAGACAAAACTTCCCAGTTTTACATTTGAGTAGGAGTTGTCTCTCTTACATAAGGTATTATATGCCCGGTAATGAAATCATGATTTGATATCTTACCCACTTGTTTCTTTAATAATGTACCATCTAACAGGTTTCTGCCAAGAGTTTTTGTCAAGTGAGCGCAGCAAACGAGCTCAAAAGGTCTTCAGTTTGTGTTGCGCGTTTTATATTTTACAATATAGATATAATGCAAATCTGGCACTTAAAAGGTAAAACAACAAAAATACCGACCTCCAAGGAAAATTCAAAACGGAAAGTCCAATTTCAAATGGCAAACCAAAAGCTCAAACACACCAAACGAATGGAAAACAACTGTCATATTCCTAACTTGGTACAGGCATTTCCTAATGTAGAAAATGGTAAATAAAACCTGTGTGTTTTATAGCTAGCTAAACCTCTCACTTGTTTGACAGTCGCATATAATTTCATTATAATGAGAACAATGTGTGAACAAAACAAACAGACATAATAGGAAAAAATGTCAAAAATAGGGGTGCAGCAGTAAACATTGTGTTATAATCTTAATCACTATAAAAACAAATATGTCAACAAAGAAAATCAAAATGGAATATAGACAAAGCATATATGCAAATCTGAATGACAAGAATACAAAAAATTACCATAGTACAATAACACGCCTAAAGGATATTACCAAAAATTGACTTAACAGTAAAGGTTAATAATTTACAAAGACAAATAAAAGAACACTATAACACGTAATTAAGATGATAAACAACGTCAGTACCTAGAATCTATACTTCAAGACCATCATGTATTATTTGTAAAGTTGATACGGAATACTTATCAACAAGGTCTTGATATCTTCCGAACCTTTTTAGAAAAAGGACCAGACGTTCTTTGACATAACCCTGGTTCATCAACTTTCTGTCCAGACACTGGTGACGTTTAATAAAGTCTGAGTGGCAGCTGCAAGCTCTTGAATACCGTATGAGTTGACAAATGTTGATCCCATATGCAGGTGAAGTTGGTATATTGCTACTAAGGGAAGTTGATAATTTCAAAATTAAAATCGTCTCATTTGTCATATATTCTGGTACTGAGATGACCGCTTATATCAAATTCGAGGTATAAGTCTAAAAATGAAGCGGAGGAAACCGTGTCTGTTGTTTCTTTAATTTCTTGTTCTGGAGGATATATTAATGGAACACAATCAGAAAAGTTTGGATTAGTAATGAAAAGAACATCATCAATATATTTGAATGTGAAATTAAATGATCTGGCTTCTTTAATTTGATCTTCTTGTTTTGACAAGTGTCTGAAGGAATTCCGACTCATATGAAAATAAGAATAAGTCGGCAAGGAGAGGCGCATGAAAGGTGTTGTTCATGATAGGAACAAAATATTTCTTTAATATACCAGCAAACTGAAAAAGGACTTGATAATTTTGGGCCAAACTTTTCAACGACGAGTCAAGAATATTTGATGTCACAAAGCAATTATGTGCCGCGTTAATTTTATGAAGAGTTGAGCACAAGAATGTCCGATTCATATTGTTCTAACCATAATTCGACTAAAATATATCTACCTATATGTCTGTAAGGAATGTAAAAATATGCGTCTCTGTTTTCGGTCGAAATGGGGACGTTAAGTTCGTCCCTAACAATCCGCGGTGTATCATTAGCTTCGTAACCAGTGATTCGGTATTGGCATGATTTTAAAAATAATACATAGGAAATATCCGTTTCACAGATGACAACGGATAAGTTCAAATTGTCGTAGGACAATCCCGTCCACTTTCCCCCGAATGCGACCTACCGAATTAGACTTATCATCGGGTTTGTACTAACATGAACAACAAGACGGGTGCCCCATATGGAACAGGATCTGCCTACCCTTCCTGAGTAGCTGAGATCACCCCCTGCTTTTGGTGGGGTTCGTGTTGCTCAGTCTTAGGTTTTCTATGTTGTGTTTTGCGTACTGTTGTTTGTCTGTTTGTCTTTTTCTTTTTTAGCCATGTCGTTGTCAGTTTATTTTCGACTTTTGAGTTTGAACGTCCCTTTGTTATCTTTCGCCTCTCTTTTGAAAATCGTTACATTATGTACATGTAATTGTGGTAAAAATAAGATTGCAACTTTCTTCTCCCAATATTTACTTTCGACGAGTTTTGCTCGGTTACTTTGCTCTCAGAATTTCAGAAAATGCGAAAAAATTCGAACGAGAAAACTAACTGATGTAAAACAAAACAACAAACGAAAAACTAAATATGAAAGGCAGCCACCAACGGCAAGCGCTGAATTACTGGCTTCGGACACTGGGACAGGATAAATTGTATTGAAGTTTATTTTATAGTCTATTGTTTGGTAAAGTTTGAATGACTTACGGTATTGTCAGTGGTTTATCACTGCAGTCTTATACCATAATTTTTATACCGAGACGAAAAAACGTTTAAATAATAATTTAATTTCTTCAGTGATCTACAAATGCACAATTTTTGTTTTTGTTCATGAACCATATATTTTGTTGTGAAATATACACTGTACTAAGAACGACAACTCTATTTAATTTGGTCTATCAATGTGGGTGTCGGCAAATCATAACTGGAACGTGGGCATGGTGAAGAATATAGTCACTTGTACTTCCTATTAAAGTGCGCCGAATTTTGCCCAAACCACGAGTTCCGGTTACAATAATGGCGGCGTTTAGTTCTGCAGCACATTTTACGATACCATCTCCTGGATTGGAAGTATGGACGCTTTTAACTGTTCCATCAACCTGAAAGGGCAAACAATACTAAATAAATAAGACTAAATATTCATGGTTGGTTGAATTTTGATAGAAGAAATTCATACGACTTCTACTGATAATATCATAAGTGTTGTTAAAAAAGTAAAAAGGGTATCAATCAAGTTCAGAAACATTTAATTCAATTCTCTAACGCTGAAAAACTCAACACCATTGCTTTGACTAAAATACAAATTATTAAGAAATACAAAAAGTAATCAGTTATGCAACTCCTGGTGTAAAATCAAAACTACTGCAATTTCAAATGGATCAATCAAATAAAAACATTTTATTGGTATGGACTTCTATAGTATCATTGGTACTTAGACCTGCAATGTTGACTTGTTTCCTGGTCGAAGTATTTTAACATTTATAAAGCATTAGCAGTAATAAAGAAATATATTCTTCGTAGAAAATGAGAATCTTCAAAGGTTTAGAAGTTGAAAACATGCCTAAATTATCATAGCGCTCAATTAACAGTTATCTGAAAATTTGTGATTGCGGTTTGTATAATAGATCGTTTATAAAAGTCTGGGAAGAATTATTTATTTATTAGTAGGAATTGGATATGCACTAACTTTCAATAACTTGGAGTACTCTTATAATGGTACGTTGTGTCTTTATGTCTTTTTGTTAAGGTTTTTTCCTCCAAATCTATAGTTCCGATCTAACGAGTCTAGCCATTACTAGCTGATTTTCATGATTTGTTACTACATGTATGTTGTGCTGTTTACAAACACCACTGTTCAAGGTTAGGGAAAATGCTGAGCACTTAAAGACGATTATTTTTAACCCGGCCTCATTATTTAAGTGCCTGTTCCAAATCAGGAGCCTGCAATTCAGTACTTGTCGTCGGCTGCTGTTTGTTTTTCGTTTATTGTGCTATGAATATATCAGACCATTGGTTTCTCCTACTATTTGAACGGCTACACATTTTGTCATGCGGGGTCTTATATAGCTTACTATACTATATGGGCTTTGCTCATGGTTGAAGGCCGTACATTGTCCTTTAGTTATTTACATCCTCGTCCTTAGATTTCTGGAATAGAGACGTCTTTATACCACAAGTCCTTCTTCTTTTATTACTTCCCTTTGCCCAATTTTTTAATATCTAATCATATATGTACACATGGTAACATGTGTTACAGTTCCAGAAAGATGCATACCCTTGCTCAAACATACAATACTCAAGCGATGGCAAAATTATTTCAAGTTAAGTGTAAACAGATATAGGACTATCAAGTTTAGAGAAAAAATGCATTAATAAAATGAGCAAAAATGGCCTAATAAGGAATAGTGTGCATAATATCCTTGCATTATATCTGTTGTTTCCTTTGAAAAAAATGTTACAGTTTCAGAGAGACACATACCCCGTTTGTAAACACATGAGATAATTTAAGAATATTCTTTTTTTCACAATTTTGGTTTCTTTAGCAACCAGTAATACATCTTCAGAAAGATACGTACCCCAGATTAGGAAAGATACGTACCACAAGTTCAGAAAGATACGTACCCCAGATTCAGTAAGCAGTGCAGCGTATTGCTGTAATTCTTTTGTAACGCGTTCTTTTTGTTTCTTCAAAATAGACGCTAACACATCTGGATCAAATGAGTATGGAGCTATGTTAGAAAGAAAAACACTTTATATTAATTCAATATGAACAATATAAGTACAAGTTAAAGTATTAGTATCTTAATTGAAACACTAAATATCGCTCTGTCGTGCTTATAAGTACCTTTCTTTTAATTTTGTTTTGAGGAGTTAACTTTTTAAATATGATTAGATGATTGTCCAGTTGCAAATATTTCATGCATATTAAGGACTGGCAAAAATTAACAATACGTTCAATAGGAAAGTTGCAAGTGTTCCTTTAAGTACAAAGACCCTTTTCATTTTCCTAACACGAGACATCGTATTTAACGCCCATTTTCCGACAGGACGTTGCTGTGTGTTTATACTTTTTTTTACATTTGAATGCTGTGTCTTACCAAAATAAAGGATAAGAAGTCTTGGTATGTCTTGACATATTACATTGTATCTTTCCTATGTAAACGTGGTACATTTTTACCTTTTCAAATTCTAAGTCGGTTTTCTAGGTGTAGATGACCTAAGCTCAGTGGTGTGCGTTTTTCAATATCATATTTCATAACGAGTAAAATATCTGTCCAGCAAATTTATTCATTAGGTTTATAGATCCTTAGTTCTTAATAAAGACCATATCAATGATAATTCATGTCAACACAGAAGTGCGGACTTCTGAGCTGGTGATATCCTCGGAGAGGAAACCTCAACCAATAAAACTAGTATTTAATTAGTTTTAGCAACGAATTTTTCCGTATCAATACCTACACTGTCGTGACGAGAACATTTCATTCGTCTCGACTGCATGGACGATGTAAACATGATCATCTTTCTTTCTACAATTGTCGACAAACCCTGTAACGAGAGAAAAGAGAAGATTTTTTTTTTCATTTTCGTTATTCATATGAGATCGAAGTATACGCAGTTTTACATAGAATAACAATAATTTATATCTAATGCATTGTTGTCGTAATTAAAGTGTGCTAGTGGTATTGTTACCACAGGGATTGGATATGCGTCAAGTGCAGGGGGAGACAAAGACTCTACTCTGTCACTGGCTTACCTACTTGTAGGTGAAACAGAAAGCCGAACGCGTTAGCCTTTCTTGCCAGTAAAATGCCTCTACCAGTCTAAGACTTCTACAGTGCATCCCAGCGACAGCACACGGTAACTAGATCCTAGTATCCTAGGCTAAACTGTAGAGGATCTCAGAGTAGCAAGGACCCCAGAAATGCAGTGTGTAGGTCCACCGGTGTGCCCTAACACTCATCAACCTTGCCCCAGCTGTGGGTAAATAGCCAGCCAGATAGGGGTCGTAAGCCAGGTAAGGCAACCTGTCTAGGAGAGAGAACTCTAACCAAACTGGGTAGATCACCACTCATCAGCCCAGTAAGGCAACTGATCTAGAGGACGGGAACCTCAACAACAAAACCCCTGGTCCTCCAAGTTGGGGGTTAAGCATGAGGCTAATAACCTCATCTTATAAAACAACAACTTATTACAGTAATCAACACAAGTAATCAACAGCAGGTATCCACGGGACGACGGGCTGCACAGGTAGCAATATGATTGTACAAGGAGAAAGCCCAAATCGGGAGGCCTTGGACAGGAACCGGAATCTCACGGATCCAAAATAGACCATTAAGATTGGCGCGTGAAATGTGAGAACTATGTACCAGGTCTCAAAAACTGCGCAAGTCATAAGAGAGATGGAAAGGTACAAACTAGGAATATTAGGCATCAGTGAATTCAGGTGGACAGTCGGGAAAAATTATCACACAGGTTCATACCATCATATACTCCGGCAGAAATGACAACCAACATACAGAAGGGGTGGCAATCATTATGAATAAGGAATTTACAAAGAGCTTGATAGAAAGGGAAACTATAAACGAACGATTGATCAGAACTCGCTTTAATTCCAGCTATGCCAAGACAACAATTATTCAGTGCTACTCGCCTACAAACGATGCGAAAGAAGAAATTAAAGGCGCTTATTATGAAGCTCTTCAGGCTCAGATTAGCAAAACACCACAACATGGTGTCCTTCTTATTATAGGAGACCAAAATGCTCAGGTTGGGAGAGTAAATACAGAACATGAAAGAGCTATGGGAAAAGAAGGGCGTGGCGTAATGAATGAGAATGGAGAGAGACTGGCAAATATGTGTTCAACTTATGGATTAGTAATTGGAGGAACCCTATTTAAGCATAAAGACATACACAAAGTCACCTGGAATTTATTAAACAACAGGGACAAAAATCAGATTGACCACATCATCATAAATGGCAAATGGAGACGATCATTACTCGATACCCGAGCATTTAGAGGAGCAGATGTGAACAGCGACAATCATTTAGTTATAGCTAAACTCTAATTGAAGCTGAAAAAGGTACCAGACAATAACAACCCGGGAGAAAGATCATCAATGTCAACCGTCTGAAAGAACCTGAAATTAAACAAAAGTTTGTCATTGAACTCAGAAACAGATTTCGAGTATTAGAGGATCTTGATCAAACTGGAGACAGTTCCATAGAAAAGAAATGGGAAAACATCAAAGGGGTGTATCAAAACACAAGTGAAAAGATCATTGGCTTCCGTAAGAGCAGCAATAAACAATTGTTAACATCAGATACATGGAAGGAAATTGACGAAAGAGCAAAATTCAAAGAAAAAGTCCTCAGCACTAGATCATCAAGGTTAAAAGAACAAACACAAAAAGATAAGGAGGTAAAGAAAAGAGCTAGAAAAGATAAAAGGAACCAGCTGGAAGAACGAGCTGAAGAAGCAGAAAAGGCTGCCGCAAGAGGTGATATAAATACGGTCTACAAGATCACAAAAAAACTATGTGGACAATCCAAACAACCACCTCCAGTTAAAAACAAAAATGGAAACATCATTTCAACTGAAAGGGAACAGGCTGTACGTTGGGTAGAAAACTTCAAGGCTGTTTTGAATAGACCAGAGCCAATAAACGAATTTCAGGGAGCACCCCAACTTGAAGATCTAGATATAAGCACTGACTCACCATCTAAAGAAGAAATAACAAAGGCAATTAAATCCATAAAATCAGGAAAGGCAGCAGGCATAGATGGACTTCAAGCTGAACTACTGAAAGCTGACATCAACACAGCAACAGTCATACTACATGGTCTCTTCAAAGACATATGGGAAGAAAATAAAATCACGGAAGACTGGGCAAAAAGTCTTATCGTTAAACTACCAAAGAAAAGTGATCTTGGGAATTGTGACAACTGGAGAGGGATAACATTACTTTCAATCCCAAGTAAAACGTTTTGCAAAATACAGTTAAACAGGATAGACTCCGAACTGGATGACAAGTTGAGACAGGAACAAGCTGGATTTAGAAAAGGGAACGGATGCATTGATCAGATCTTTGCCTTACGAACATCATTGAGCAGTGTATAGAATGGCTTTGGACAATCCTTATATCACATGGAGTGCCACACAAGATCAAAACACTGATAAAATGCTTTTATACCAACTTTGAATGTGCTGTGATACTTAACAACAAAGAAACTGACTGGTTTGAAATCAAATCTGGAGTACGATAGGGCTGCTTCATCTCACCCATCTTATTCCTGGTTGCCATTGACTGGGTGATGATGACGACCACCAGTGACAAAATAAGAGACATCACATGGCCAATGTTTGCAACCCTAGAGGACTTTGACTTTGCTGATGATATAGCACTCCTGTCATCAAAACAAGACAATATGAAGGAATAGACAAATCGGCTCACCCATTTTGCAAGCCAAATTGGACTAGAATTGAACGTAAAAAAGACTCAAGAAATGCGAGTTAACACAACATCAAACTTAAAGGGCACAGAAATCCAACAGGTATTAGTAGATAAATTTACTTATCTAGGAGCTGTGGTTAGTACAGAAGATTCAACACAAAAAGACATTAAAGACGGCTAGCCAAGGCAAGATCTGCATTGCAAAGACTACGACCCATTTGGAAGTCCAAACAATACAACAGGTAAACAAAGATAAGGCTTTATAACAGTAATGTTAAATCTGTCCTTCTGAATGGAAGTGAATGCTGGAGAGTAACAAAAACAGATATGACATCGCTCTCAAGTTTCCACCACAATTGTCTGAGGCGAATTTGCAAAATCTTCTGGCCAAACAGTATTTCAAATAAACATCTCATTGAAATGACTTAGTCCATATGTTTCCTCAAAGAAATACAACAGAGGCGCTTCAGATGGCTTTGGCATGTTCTCAGGATGCCTGTATCCAATATAACCAGGATAGCTCTTAGATGGACACCCCAATGGAAGAGACCAAGAGGAAGACCCAAAACCACCTGGCGTCGAACGATTGAAGCAGAACTGAAGGAGCTTGACATGACCTGGGGAGATGCCGAAACAAAGGCTAAAGACAGAACTGGATGGCGAAATCTTGTGGCGAATCCTCCAAATGATTTTGATAAACAATTTATAAATAGAAGGGATATTTGATTTGTTTTCGTTGTATTTTCATTAAAAATCAAACCCAATTACAATGTACTGTTGACATCTTTACGGTTAAAAGGACATAGGTTGCATGCAATTAAGGTTCACGATAAGGTTTTGACAACTATAATAGTTTTGACACAACAAAATTTACCCAGAGTGCATCTGGAAAAGTTTTAAGGAATGACTGGACCTATATATAAATTTGAAACGTTTCTGGATTTCGAGATTCATTTCTTTTCAAGCATGTAGAGGATGGAAAAATAAACAAACATATGATATTTCATGTTATATACAGACCACTCAGTTTCAAAGTTTAAATCAACTGTTTTGCAGATAGCATTCCAAACAAGTTTTTAAATTTCTGAAACATAAATTTAAAAATCTATCTAGGTCCAGCCATGCCATAGCACTTTTCAGTTCATGTTGCACATGTGTGTGTACTCCGTATCAATTTATCGGTGTAAACACGACCATGTATTCCAAAAGTTAAGATAATTGTAAAGAAATAGTGGTAAATTATTACATTTCCTAGGAACATTTCTTTTTGCAGTTTCCATTTAAATCCTTGATTTTGTTTTAAAAAAACATGGCATGCAATTTTCCAGGGGTGAGTGTGCATGGACTAAAAAATACATGATAAGTTAAATATCAATTTTCAACACGATAACGTAATAAATATATCTTTTAATGCTATTAATATTCAAATAAAGATGTTTTAAAAAAGATCCCAAAATTAAGTATGAATAACACAGTTTAAATTTCATCCTTGGCGTAAAAATGTTATGTAGGTCGATTTAAAACGTAAAATGTGGATGGGATTTTAAATTTAAACATTGCAAACGGTTAGAAAAAAAAAACAATATAAATAACAGTTATATATATTTTTGTGATTGTATTTAAAAAGGAGAGATTTATATGAAAATGCATGATTTCAAGGTGTGAAGAATACAGTAACCAATCGGAAACAGATGCTGGTTTTTATATTGAGTATATTATATAGGAAGTATGTTTTCACCCATTTATATTTTTCCTGGCAAATGGGGTGTGTAAGATATAAGCAGGGACTCCTTTGTCAGCCGCCCTGGACTGCTTAGGGTTTGTGTATTCCAAGTGATTCAAAATAAAAGATATTATTCTCTAAAAAAAACGTAAAATGTAACTGATTTTGCATATTTCTTCTTGGTGAGCAGATACGGAGATAGTCTGAATGGACACAGAATCATGATAGACACACACAATATCCGGGGTTTCATCTTAGAGGTAGGTGGTTGATCATTAAATTTGAAGAATCTTTATACCATCGTTTCTCCTGTCATATATATATACACAAGTCTTAATTGAAAACAACGTTCAAACCTATGATTGCGTTGGATAAAAAACCGCAATTTTTATACGTGTGCATGCAAAACAAATTTCTTGGAAGAGGGGTCTAAATACAGCACAAACAACATTTTCCAAAAGACCAAATGAGTGAAAAAGTATATTTTAACAAAACGCATTTGACTAGCAGGTCGATTAACTAATGTTCTTATCTCCTGCTGACTGTCATTGGTGATTGCCAAATAAAAGGATCACAAGATGTAACAAAATAGATCTTATTATTAATTTATTACCAAACAGAAAACAATAAACTTGCGGAAAAGATGGTATACCGCAGACATGAGGTGCAAAAATTTGTACACCATATCCGGATTTCGACAATTAATGTCTCTTCAGTGATGCTAGGAATCGAAAAGGTATTTGGAAGGCCATATAATTTACCTCAATTTAGGATAGACTCTTGAATTTTGAAAGAGTCAAAATAGGATGAACGGATCATATAAACCAGAAGACAAATATAATACAAGCCCAAACGAAAACATATAAACAAGTCTAAATTGAAAACAACGTTCAAACCTATGACTGCGTTGGATAAAAACCGCATTTTTATACGTGTGCATGGAAAACAAATTTCTTGTTAGAGGGGTCTAAATACAGCACAAACAACATTTTCCAAAAGACCAAAAAAGCGAAAAAGTATATTTTAACAAAACGCATTTGACTAATATATATATATATATATATGTTTAAAAATTTATTTACCACAATACAAAACCGAAACGAACGAGTGGGACTACTGACGCAGACCTTTACAGGCTTCAACTCAATTAAAGTTATCCATTCATTCAAGAATAACGGAATATTTGTAATCATGTAGTTGTCTACTATGGTCTGAGGAAGCATCTTTCGGTCAATACACAATTTTCAAGTTTAATACAAGAGCACTTAGCAGATACAGAAACATGTAGAGTTTCTTTGACAAGACGATCACGACAGTATATACACATGTAGCATTTTGACTTTGAGTTATAAATGATATATGGGGCACATAATTGCAACCTCTATGGAAAGTGCCGATTTGAGAATATTTCTTTTTCATCTTCAAACTAAAAATATGAAAATGATAAAACAGAACCCTGGCCACTGGACCTAGCATTTTCTTTATTGTAGCTTTGAGACAAATCATTCACACCATAAGCCTACCAAAAAAGAGAGCTCACACATAATTCATCCATAGTAAATCATCTTTATCTCATCTTATTTTACAAAACGAACAGAGGACCAATGGTCTAATGCATGCAAATGATGCAATCATCATTTTATTTGCATATATCTATTTTATATATCTGCCTACGCTATAGACATTAGGATTGCCAATGAGACAAATATCCACTAGAGACAAAAGGACAACGATGTCAACAACTATAGGTCACCATATTGTGTATATTCATCAATAAAAAGTAACGGAAGGACAAAATTTGATTTATGCTATTAACAATAAACTAAATACCAATGTGGCAGACAGTAACCAACAACAACAACAACAACTGAATTACAGGCTCCTGCATGACTAAGGACATGTCCCTCTCCCACCACCTTCCCATGTTTGCAAGTGTACTGTTTGTTCGTTGAAGATATTGACTTTAAGAAACGTTGAAACCCTTCGAGTTGTCATTATTGCAATCTTTAATTCCGAGGATAACTAGAGATATAGTAAATCTGATGCACGTATCTAATCAACTACGTATAGACTATGGCTTGGGCTGTTTTCTGTTCTTTGGTTTGAAACATTCCCCGTTTCCATTCTCAATTTTATTTATTTTATAGTGCAACCTGATATAACATTTGAGTTTTAAACAATTGCGTATCAGCTAGTCTCAAAAGACTTATGATGCACTGTTTTTAAACATAATTACATTAAATACAAGTCATGTTTAACACCATTACATTATGAATATCATAAAATTATTTTCTTCCATATACATGTGATATATGTACAATCATTGTATGATTTACATATATGTACATGTAAAAGCTGACACTAATATAGTGTAAAATAAAATAAAACGTTAACACAAAAATGTGTTACATAATCTACTTACATTTAAATGCAAATTTGGAGTGTTCGCTTCCATCCATAGCTATAATCACATTTTTCCCTCCCTTTTTTGCTTCCTCTGTCATTTTTAAAGCACAGAATAACCAAAAAGTATATATATGTGCATTAACTAATGTTTCACATGTTAATAACATGTATCTATATCTCAGTATAAATTTGTACTCGATGCGAAATAGGGTGCAGTCACGGCAAGTGTCGGATTTAAATGGCATTAACCGTGTTTAATTTCAAAAAAGTTGAAATAAACATGTGGTGATTATATAACATCTGTGTATAATTGATTAGTACTGTGTGCATAAAATTGATTGTGTTTACATACAAACCTGTCAAATTACACATAAAGAAGTTTTTGACTCCTGAGTAGATTCATAAAATGTATTTAAAAAATCATGAGAACACTATATATTCAATTTATATTCAATATAATAGTATATAACTTTATTGCAAAACATGAAACCGTGGCGGGTTAAAATGCAAACATAGTACATTGTATACACAAGTGACAAGAAACATAATACATGATGAATGTTTAAAACAAGTCAAGTTGATATTAATAATAATATATATATATATATATATATATATATATATATATATATATAATAATTGACCAATGTGGACCCTATTTTCGCAATTCCATAGATTGCTTTATATACTCTACAACACTAGACAAAATATCTTTATTGGGATCTAGAATAGTTTTAAGTTTCGAGTTTGAGTCAAGCTGGTTAAAATTAGGATAATGGGTTTTAATTGCATTTATAAGGGAATGTCTTACATTACTGTTAATTTGGCAATGAAGGAAAAAGTGTTCCTCATCATCTAAAATTTTACAAACTTTGTACAGCCTGTGTTCTCTTTGAATTTTTTTATAAAGTTCTAATTCAATTTCCAAATTATGATCACTTACACGTAATTTTGTTAAAAGTTGACGACTATTAAAATTGTTTAGATTGTGCAAGTAGTCCTCCAATTTAATTTCATTTTTAAGTTTACTATAAAGATAAAGTTTTGAACTGTTATCAATATTTGAAAGTTTTTGAAGAGTGATGTTATTATACTTTTCCTTCACAATATGTTTAAAAGTTTTTTTGAGTGAATTTTTTATAAGTTTAAAAGGTTTATCAAAATCAACATATTCTTCTTCATCAATATTAAATTCTTTAAAAATATGCTTGGCAAAAGTAAACCAAGTATATATTCCATCTTCAGACATAGACTTATTTTCTGCAAAAGCTTCTCTAACAAGAGGGTTTATTTCATGGCAGTTTATTCTACAAAAATATAATAAAACTTGAGTTTTAATAAAGGAGTCAAGCGGAAATCGTCCTAACTCAGACTTTGCAGCTATATTACATGAGGTTTTTTTAATTCCAAGAACAGTTTTACAAAATTTATGATGCACTTTCTCAAAGCTGAATCTATCTGCCAATGATAAAATATCACAGTTAGTTCCATGCAAAGTGGCTCTATTTATGGCTCTAAAAATTGAGTAATAGTCTTCCATAAACCAGATCTCGCTATTATATAAAATTATGGGTTTAATTAGTGAATCAAATAATTTACATGATAAATCAACAGGAACATGATGAAAATTAGACATATATTTTTTTAATGAAAATAACGCTTTAAGCGCTTTCTTGGATAGTTCATGTGTAGATCTCTTAAATTTTCCTTTATTATCAATAATGTTCCCAAGAAAATTATACTCTTTAAAGGGAAATCACACTATTGTTTATACGCATCGCTCTCGGCGCCGCTATAGTGTCGTGACCGTACTATGACGTCGCCGTTTTCGAGTCCGTCGTAAAGGTTGCTAATTTCTAAAATGGCGGCCCGCTCAGCCCGGATACCCTCAGTCTTCCGAGGTAGAAGATTCTTTATCTGGAAGCCGAAAATTATTTCTATAATACGGCATGAGGCAAACATTCGTTTTCCCCATACAACAAATGCAATTAAAAAAATGAGATGACTTCAACTTTGACAATTACTTTATAATAAACTGTTATTGTATCTATGTTTGACGATTCGATAGATTGATAAAAATATCACTGAATAATCAAAATACCTTAAAAAATGTTCAAACATGATATTATATTTTGTAGTGAAAAGATTTAATTCAACCCAAGCATTGCAAGAAATGCTTTTATGCCAGCAACGTCGTTCTATAACGTTAACAGAAAAGGTTATAGTTCCCGCCAAAATTCAATAATAAGATTATTTCCGTTTTAGCGGATTTAAAACATCGGTGACCCCCCTTTTTTATTAATGCTTTTAAAATCTTCCCTGAAGCTGCAACTTATGCAGAAGTTTGAAGGGAAAAACATTAGTAGTTTTTTTTATTTAAAAAAAAATATATTATAAATAGCAATTAAAAATGGCGGGAAATGTTCAAAGGCCTTCAAAAATAAGGAAACCGAGACAAATAAATGTTCATAAGGTACAAGTTACATTTGACTGTTTTTGTTATTCCAGTTAAACATCGTTTTTCAATAAGTTTGTCTTTTTTTAGCAATTTAGAGCGCTATTTCTATATTTCGTTATCATTGAACGCAATTCTTTAAGTTCTGATGACGTCATATCTCAAAAACAACATCGGTGACCCCAATTTTTTTTTCGCCTAAAATTTCGTAATAAGTATGATCTGTCTATATGCAAAATTTCAATGAATTATTATTAGTAGTATAAATAGTGTGATTTCCCTTTAACTTCAGTTAACTGATTTTGTTTATAAAAAAATTTTGACTCAAAAGAATTTCTAGAATGAAAAATCATAATTTTTGTTTTATTTGTATTTACAGTCAGTTGCCATTTGTAGCAATATTTTTCCAGTTTATTCAAAGCAGATTGTAAACCGTTTTGTGATTCTGATAATATTAAAAGATCATCAGCAAAACTAAGACTACTTATTGATGTTTTATCTAAGGACACAGGATCACATGTCCCATCAAAAATTGAATGGAGATCATTAATAAAACAATTAAACAATGTGGGGCTCAAACTGTTCCCTTGTTTGACCCCTTTATTTATTTCAAAAAATTCAGATTGTTTATTATCTATTTTAACTGAAGATTCACAACACTTATATATATCTTTAATTACTTCAAATATTTTCTTTTCAACATCAGACCAGCATGCCAAACGGTGTCAAATGCACGACGCAAATCAACAAAGCAAGAGTAAATTTTACTCTTCTTTTTTGTCAAATATTTTATTATTAAAGTTTTTAGAATAAAAATACTATCTGCTGTCCTATGATTAAATCTAAATCCAAATTGATGAACTGAAAACTGTTCTTCATAATAAGTTACAACTCTAGAGTTAATAACAGCACTAAAAAGTTTAGCAATACAATTTTGAAGGGAAATTCCCCTATAGTTATTAATATCTAGCTTGTCTCCAGCTTTATGAATAAGTATGGTAAAAGATTTTCTCCAGTTTGATATAATAGTACTTTCATGAACAAACAAATATTCAGATTAGTTGAGGGTGTGAGCAGGACCTGATGCGGAAAAGGGCACAAGAACCATTCCATTCTTATTACCTTATTGCCATTTCTGTTCTTTATGGGGATATTTTACTTTTCTTAGTGCTGTTAACTTCCAAAAATGTCATTAGCAGTGTGGGATTCATTAAAGGACCTTATAGTTTAATTAAAGACTACTACAAGGGCAGAATTTATTTCGATTGAATTCAAACAACTGTTATTACGTTTCAGATTTTTAAGACCATTAAGATACTTACACTAGTTATCCGACCAATCTTTCCATTCAAGTCATGTGCATGGGGGTGATAAATGATAAAAAAAAATCAGCCTTAAATATAGACCAAGGCATTCAAAACCATTTATCATAGACCACGCTCCTTACGTTTTAATCGCTGTTTTTCTGAAATAACGTAGAACATCTTTTTACTTCCCTCGAAAACACTTAAGACTGCGAAAATCTACATATACTTTACTGTGACATCCTTGAATACTCGTATTTACTGAAAAAATTAAAAAAAAATATTTGCCATTCTGTATGGTTCTCTTTTAAATCAATGTTATATAAGATGTGAAATATAAATCAAAGAACCTGAAACCATTAAACATAATACATGTGTGTAAAGCCAGAAAAGAAATATCGAGACAGCATGCAGTCCACAACAATCACCTATATTATATGTCAAGCAATGGAGTAAAGGAAAGTTTTAATTTAAAATGTAATACTGGTAGTCTACCAAAGATCGTTTCACAGCACAAAATCTCTTAAAGGCTATAATTTTTATATATAATAATTACGCTTTTGAACAGTAGTGTCCATGGATGTGAAGTGTTACGTCTGAAGTAACAAATTAGGGGAGAGGGGGGTTTATGGTTTTTTCCTTAAAAAATATTCTGATCCCCAATTTGATGAAAAAAAAATATTGTGGTCAAGCAGATGACAAAAAAAAAAAATTCTGAATCCAGATTTCCCCCATAACTTAGAGTGTTAAATTTTGAAAAAATAATTTGATTGATAGCGTCGAAAAACTAAAACAAAATTCTGACTCAGACGACAAAAAACCTTATCCCCCCTTGAAGTTAAATGGTTGCTCCCTTATAGGCCAGATATCTTTGATGAGTTTTTAGCAAGAAAAAATGTATTATAAATATCCTTTCATTCTATAATCGTCGTGTTTGTTATATAGCTTAGAGTTCAACTTTCTCTACAGTCGTCTGTTGTGGTATACATGCTACTTTCAGCTTTTTCCTTCATTTTCCTGTTCCTATTGATTCATGTTAGGGAGCTACCATTTGATTTTTATGGGGGACGACAATTTAGGTAAAAAAAAGTCAGGATAAATTAAAAAAAAAAAGGCAGGACCGAATAGAGTGAAAAATAAAATGGCAGGACAGAGATTACAGCTAAAAAAAATGGAGGACAAAATTTTTCATCCTAGCTCCCCCCCCCCCCCCCCCCCCCTCCCCCCCTAAAAATCAAATGGTAGCTTCCTTAATACATTAACGATCAATTATACATATTCGTGTATCGTAAATACACTTTATTAGGATCAAGGAAATTGCAAACTTATTTTAAGTAAAAATACAAAATTAACAAACTGATCTTGATGCAATCATACAAGTTTCTATGCATTGTTTGGCTACTAGGATGATTGTGCATTGTCTTTAACAAAGATTATTCTTAAAAAATCGTCCTTTGAAATCATAGGATTAGATTCAATATTCTGGCTCGATTCTCCACGCAAATGTAGGGAACTAAATTTTCTTTGTACCCTCTTCTGACGTAATTTGTACAACAAGTCACAAACGTCACACCAAAATATTATTGTGTTGTGTTCGACGTCTTGCAGTACAATTAGTTAATGTAAACTGAACGATTTTTACACTGATAAATATTGAAACAACGCTTATAATAGCAATGACCTTCACATCGTTTTGCGTTATAAAAGAACACGTATAATAAAAAATGCTCTATATGCGGTCATAATTTATATTTGATTGATTGAAAACAGGTTGGGAAACTCTACATTCGAACTTTATTTGGATGAATAAATGAACGAATCTGTAGAAACGAGAAGATGTGGTATGAGTGAGTGCCAATGAGACAACTTTCCATCCAAGTCACAATGTGTAAAAAGTAAACAATTATAGGTAAAAGTACGGCCTTCAACACGGAGCCTTGGCTCACACCGAACAGCAAGCTATAAAGGGCTCCAAAATGACAAGTGTAAAACAATTCAAACAGGAAAGCCAACGGTCTAATCTATATATATATATATATAAAAAGTCTAAATTGAAAACAACGTTCAAACCTATGATTGCGTTGGATAAAAACCGCAATTTTTATACGTGTGCATGTAAAACAAATTTCTTGGTAGAGGGGTCTAAATACAGCACAAACAACAATTTCCAAAAGACAAAAAAAAAGTGAAAAAGTCTATTTTAACAAAACGCATTTGACTAACAGGTCGAACAACTGATGTTCTTAAACCCTGTTGACTGCCATTGGCGATTGCCAAATAAATTGATCACCAGATCTAACAAAATGGATCTTAATATAAATTAAATACCAAACAGAAAACAATAAACTTGTGGAAAAGATGGTAGACCACAAACATGAGGTGCAAAATTTTGGACACCATATCCGGATTTCGACAATAAATGTCTCTTCAGTGATGTTAGGGATCGAAACGGTACTTGGAAGGCCATATAATTTACCTCAATTTAGGATAGACTCTTGAATTTTAAAGAGTCGAAATAGGATGAACGGATCATATAAACCCGAAGGAAAATATAATACAAGCCCAAACGAAAAAATTTAAAAAGTCTAAATTGAAAACAATGTTCAAACCTATGATTGCGTTGGATAAAAACCGCAATTTTTATACGTGTGCATGTAAAACAAATTTCTTGGTAGAGGGGTCTAAATACAGCACAAACAACAATTTCCAAAAGACCAAAAAAAGTGAAAAAGTCTATTTTAACAAAACGCATTTGACTAACAGGTCGAACAACTGATGTTCTTAAACCCTGTTGACTGCCATTGGCGATTGCCAAATAAATTGATCACCAGATCTAACAAAATGGATCTTAATATAAATTAAATACCAAACAGAAAACAATAAACTTGTGGAAAAGATGGTAGACCACAAACATGAGGTGCAAAAATTTGTACACCATATCCGGATTTCGACAATAAATGTCTCTTCAGTGATGTTAGGGATCGAAACGGTACTTGGAAGGCCATATAATTTACCTCAATTTAGGATAGACTCTTGAATTTTAAAGAGTCGAAATAGGATGAACGGATCATATAAACCCGAAGGAAAATATAATACAAGCCCAAACGAAAAAATATAAAAAGTCTAAATTGAAAACAACGTTCAAACCTATGATTGCGTTGGATAAAAACCGCAATTTTTATACGTGTGCATGTAAAACAAATTTTTTGGTAGAGGGGTCTAAATACAGCACAAACAACAATTTCCAAAAGACCAAAAAAAGTGAAAAAGTCTATTTTAACAAAACGCATTTGACTAACAGGTCGAACAACTGATGTTCTTAAACCCTGTTGACTGCTATTGGCGATTGCCAAATAAATTGATCACCAGATCTAACAAAATGGATCTTAATATAAATTAAATACCAAACAGAAAACAATAAACTTGTGGAAAAGATGGTAGACCACAAACATGAGGTGCAAAAATTTGTACACCATATCCGGATTTCGACAATAAATGTCTCTTCAGTGATGTTAGGGATCGAAACGGTACTTGGAAGGCCATATAATTTACCTCAATTTAGGATAGACTCTTGAATTTTAAAGAGTCGAAATAGGATGAACGGATCATATAAACCCGAAGGAAAATATAATACAAGCCCAAACGAAAAAATATAAAAAGTCTAAATTGAAAACAACGTTCAAACCTATGATTGCGTTGGATAAAAACCGCAATTTTTATACGTGTGCATGTAAAACAAATTTCTTGGTAGAGGGGTCTAAATACAGCACAAACAACAATTCCCAAAAGACCAAAAAAAGTGAAAAAGTCTATTTTAACAAAACGCATTTGACTAACAGGTCGAACAACTGATGTTCTTAAACCCTGTTGACTGGCATTGGCGATTGCCAAATAAATTGATCACTGTCCAGATCTAACAAAATGGATCTTAATATAAATTAAATACCAAACAGAAAACAATAAACTTGTGGAAAAGATGGTAGACCACAAACATGAGGTGCAAAAATTTGTACACCATATCCGGATTTCGACAATAAATGTCTCTTCAGTGATGTTAGGGATCGAAACGGTACTTGGAAGGCCATATAATTTACCTCAATTTAGGATAGACTCTTGAATTTTAAAGAGTCGAAATAGGATGAACGGATCATATAAACCCGAAGGAAAATATAATACAAGCCCAAACGAAAAAATATAAAAAGTCTAAATTGATAACAACGTTCAAACCTATGATTGCGTTGGATAAAAACCGCAATTTTTATACGTGTGCATGTAAAACAAATTTCTTGGTAGAGGGGTCTAAATACAGCACAAACAACAATTTCCAAAAGACCAAAAAAAGTGAAAAAGTCTATTTTAACAAAACGCATTTGACTAACAGGTCGAACAACTGATGTTCTTAAACCCTGTTGACTGCCATTGGCGATTGCCAAATAAATTGATCACCAGATCTAACAAAATGGACCTTAATATAAATTAAATACCAAACAGAAAACAATAAACTTGATCACCAGATCTAACAAAATGGATCTTAATATAAATTAAATTTAGAAATTGTTGTTTGTGCTGTATTTAGACCCCTCTACCAAAAAAATTTGTTTTACATGCACACGTATCAAAATTGCGGTTTTTATCCAACGCAATAATAGGTTTGAACGTTGTTTTCAATTTAGACTTTTTATATTTTTTCGTTTGGGCTTGTATTATATTTTCCTTCGGGTTTATATGATCCGTTCATCCTATTTCGACTCTTTAAAATTCAAGAGTCTATCCTAAATTGAGGTAAATTATATGGCCTTCCAAGTACCGTTTCGATCCCTAACATCACTGAAGAGACATTTATTGTCGAAATCCGGATATGGTGTACAAATTTTTGCACCTCATGTTTGTGGTCTACCATCTTTTCCACAAGTTTATTGTTTTCTGTTTGGTATTTAATTTATATTAAGATCCATTTTGTTAGATCTGGTGATCAATTTATTTGGCAATCGCCAATGGCAGTCAACAGGGTTTAAGAACATCAGTTGTTCGACCTGTTAGTCAAATGCGTTTTGTTAAAATAGACTTTTTCACTTCTTTTGGTCTTTTGGAAATTATATATATATATATAAAACGAGAAACGAGAAATACTTAAGAACCACATCAACAAACGACAACCACTGAACAACAGGTTCCTGACTCTTAAACTAATATGTCTATATGCATAAACAGGACGAGAGGGTATTAACATTTTACAAATATGAACTCGCCTCTGCATTGGACCGACACTCTGAACTGGATTTGAAAGATGTGTTTTTGTTTAGGTAACTATTATCATGTAGACATGTCGTTCAATGCTCTTCAACTTCTTCGTATTTTATTTGACCTTTTTAACTCTTTTGATTCGAGCGTCACTGATGAGTCTTTCAAGTTGTAGACGAAACGCGTCTGGCGTACAAAAATGTAAGCCTGTTTTCTATGATTAATCTATTTATAACCTACCTGAACAATTATTACACAATTAGCCGATCAGTCCTTATCTTACTTTTGAAAGCCGCGTATTCAAAGAAGCAGCACATATTAATCTTATATGACCTGGAAAGATTTTAAATCTTTAATCCCCGCATTCGAAGCGAGCACGCTACCAAGAGACCAACACACTGTTTAAAAAATAGTTTTGAAAGGTAATATCGTAGATAATGATAAGATTATACAAACAAAGAAACTTTTGTTCACAGACAAGAAATAGATATGTTACTATTACTTACGGTTAAATGTGATTACTACGTGGTGTTCTCATAATTTCAAAGTTTAGTTGATCAAAGTAAATGGTGTAAAAATATAAAAGGGGAAATGTCCACTCTATTTTTTAACAAAGTTACGTAATCATCATATTTTACATTTATAGACAATATTCTTACATTGTAGGAAGATATAAACGTTATTTGTAAGAGCTTTAGAAGGAGAGATAAACCGATGCTCGTCGAGCTTTTCTCCTGTTTCGTAGCGAGTTCAAATATTTTAACATTTTTCTACAATGTACGGATATTGTTTTTATCCTGCAATTTAACATTAACATATGACAAAGGGAAATGTGTCTTTCTTGCGTCTCGACAAGTTAATTAGATTATATGTTAATATAGCAATACATTTAGTCATTACAAGGACAGAAGAATGGACAACAAATTGAAACGTAAACGAACAGAGACCATTGTCACTTAAAAGTAGCGATATCACCAGGTGTGCATTGCCCCGAGTCAAAAACCAAAATGTTCAAAAATATTGATTTGTTAATTCAGAAAGGAAAAATAATAGAAGACACGGACATTTGGCACGAACTGACTTGATATCGAAGGATTTGTTGTAAACGTAGGTAGAAATTGATAAGAAATTGTATAACATGTTGCGCATTGCGTTTTGCGTGATTCATGTCTTGCATCTTGCAGAACATAGGGCTGCTATAAAGTATATATATATGAAATGTTCTAGTGATATATTGAGTACCTGTATTGTCTTTGAACTTAACAGTGTTATCATTGAATGCTTTATCAGATTTCTATCAGATCATGTAAGTGCATTACGTGCTGTATGTGCCATGCCGATTTGCATAGCAATTTAAAAGTCTATAAAATAAAGAAAACAAGTGTCTTTTTGTCTAGATAACATTATATGCTGTAAAAGTCCTATGTAATATGATTGCTAATGAGACAAGAGGAAAAAGATGTGAACAGCCATAAATATTATTTATATGGTTTTGTTTCTGTAAAATATATGCTCTGTCATTATAGAACACAATAATAGAAGCGGAAGATACCAAATGGACTTGGAAAAGGTCATTCGGAATAGCTCAAACACAGCGTGGTGTTATACACGAGTATTGCTATATTATTAATATGCTACCATCAAGAAACTGAACACAATTTTCAAGTAAATATAAAAAAAAATGATGTGTGCTTAATTACATTTTTTTAATGTTGATGGAGTAACAATGTGTTGTTTTCTTATGGTAATTAATCAAACTAGTCTTACATGTTAGCTTTCTTAGATATACTGATACATAAAGATACATTGTGTTCAGTTTTTGATTTGTTTAATGAAACTGTTTTAGAGTTTTGAGTTCAAGCAATTTTCGTTGCGTTTCTCCTAGTATGTTTAAAAAAATATGTACACATCTTATTTCATGAATATCCCTAATAAACAAGTCTGATTATGTATTTGTGTAGTGGGAGTAAAAATATTTCATTGAAATTCTGCTGCATGACTTTACTGAAAGCAATAAAACTCAGTTCTACATTTGAATAGGAGTTGTCTCTCTTTCATAAGGCATTTGTGTTAATTTTAACTCTTCCTAAAGCCCTACCAGTTCATCATTATTCGACTTAAACATATTTACCTATATGTCTGTGTGGAATGTTGAAATACGCGTCCATGTCCGACGTCGAAATGGGGACGTTAAATTTGTCAATATCAGTCCCCCGAGGTACCATCAGCTTCATGACCAGTGCTTCGGTAATGGCATGATTTAAACAATGATTCATTTTATCCGTATATAAAACGTTAATAAAATTATATGATTGTGATAAAACTTGGCTAAGCTTGCAACACATGCTTGATCCTTTAGTAGCGCAAAGTTGACCTTAAACGGATTTCGCTGACCTGCCTTTTTGTTTCTACGCTCTCAGAATTTATATATATATGTTTGGATTTGAAAACATTTGGTCTCGATGATCCTAGGTGAGGGTTACTCCAGTTTTATCATGAAAGAGCGATAATCAGACATTGTATCATTATACCCCATGAAACGAAGTAGGGTAAAATGTTTTTGACCCGTCCGTCCGTCAGTCTGTCAGTCCTGTTCTTGTCATCGCAACTCCTCTGAAACCACGCAACATGAAACTTTTGAAGTTAGGACATACCATGCAGATATGCATATTCACAAGAAATTTTTATCAGTTGACTTTTGTAGCAGTTATGAACTTAGGAATCTGGAGATATTTTGGACTATAAAGATATGTATAATAAGAATGCGGTATGAATTGACTATGAGACAACTATCCACCAGTGTCCATATGACATGCGTATAAGCAATTATACAACGCCTCGCGATCTTCAACAATAAGCAAAACCCACACCGTATAGTCAGCTATTAAAATCCACGACCTGAAAGGATGTAAAACGATTCAAACGAGAAAACTAAATGATGTATGACAAAACAGAAAACGAAAAACCAAATATGAAAGGCAGCCACCAACGACAAGCACTGGATTACAGGCTCCGGCCTTGGGACAGGCTAAATTCTATTGGGGTTTTATATATCATATATATAGTTTATTTTTTATTTAAGTTTTAATGACTTATGGTGTCAGCGGTTTATCACTGCAGTTTAATACCATATGTTTTTATACCAAGGCGAAAACACTTGAAAATAATAAATTCTGCAGTGCTCTACAAACACATAACTTTTGTTTTTGTTCATGAACAAACTTTTCATTTTTTTAACCATATATATTGGTATGAAATATACAGTATACTAAGAACGACAACTCTTTTAATTTAGTCTATCAATGTGGATGTCGGCAAATCACAACTGGAACGTGGGCATGGTGAAGAATATAGTCACTTGTACTTCCTATCAAAGTCCGCCGAATTTTGCCTAAACCACGACATCCGGTTACAATAATGGCGGCGTCTAGTTCTGCAGCACATTTTACGATACCTTCTCCTGGTATGGTAGTATGAACGCTTTTTACTGTTCCATTAACCTGAAAGATCAAACCACACTAAAAATATAAGACAAAATAGTTATGGCTAGAGGAATTACATAGAAAAAATATACGACTTCTACTGATTAATTTGAAAAGTGCTGTTAAAAAGTAAAAAGGGGATCTGTCAAGTTCAGAAACATTTAATTTACTTTCACCAACGTTGAAATATTCAAAACCATTGCTTTGACTGAAAACAAATTATAAAGAAATACCAAAAGTAATCAGTTATGCAACTCCTGGTGTAAAATCAAAACTACTGCAACTTCAAATGGAGCAATCAAATATAATCATTTCACTGGTTTTGAGGTCTATAGCAGTGGCGGATTCAGGGGCGTAGAAGGTGTACGCCCCCCCCCCCCCCACACCTGTGATTGGAAAACATAATTTTTTAACATAGAGTCGTCCGAAAAATTGTTCGCCTCGCTACGCTCAGCTGTATTTCTACAGTTTAATAGAATTACGCCCTCCCCCTTTTAAAAAAAACTTGGATCTGCCCATGAGTATGATTGGAACCAAGACCTGCAGAGTTGACACGTTTCTTGGTTGGAGTATTTACTTTAATAAAGCATTAGCAGTAATAAAGAAATATATTCCTCGTAAAAATGAGAATCTTCAGGGGTTTATAAGTTGAAAACATGCCTAAATTATCATAGCGTTCAATTAAGAGTTATCGGAAAATTTGTGATTGTGGTTTGTATAATACATCGTTAGTCTGCATGGGAAGAAATGATTTGTTTATAAGCTGGAATTGGCTATGAACTAAATTTCATTAATTTGGAGTACTCTTTTATGGTACGTTGTGTTTAATGTCTTTTTGTTAAGGTTTTTTTTTCAAATGTATAGTTCCGATCTAATGAATCTAGCCATTTCTAACGGATTTTCATATTTTGTTACTATGTTGTGCTGTTTAACCATTGTTCAAGGTTAGGGAGAATGTTGATCGCTCACAGACAATTATGTTTAAACCGTCACATTCTTTAAGTTTCTATTCGTAACCAAGAGCCTGCAATTCAGTAATTGTCGTCGGTTGCTGTTTGCCATATTTGTTTTTCGTTTATTGTGTTATGCATATATCAGACCATTGGTTTCTCCTACTACACGGCTACACATTTTGTCATGCAGGGTCTTGTATAGCTTACTATACTTTATGGGATTTGCTCATGGTTGAAGGCCTAACATTGTCCTTTAGTTGTTTACATCCTCGTCCTTAGGTTTCTGGAATAGAGCTGTCCTCATTAGAAATCATACCACAACTCCTTCTTCTTTTATTATTCCCCTTTGTCCAATCTTTTTAACATGTAATTTCCCTTTGCCCAATCTTTTTAACATGTAATTTCCCTTTGCCAAACTCTAAAACATGTAATTTCCCTTTGTCCAATCTTTTTAACATGTAATTTCCCTTTGCCCAATCTTTATAACATGTAATTTCCCATTGCCCAATCTTTTTAACGTGTAATTTCCCTTTGTCCAATCTTTTTAACATGTAATTTCCCTTTGCCCAATCCTTTTAACATGTAATTTCCCTTTTTCCAATCTTTTTAACATGTAATTTCCCTTTGCCCAATCTTTATACATTTGTAACATGTAATTTCCTTTTGTCTAATCTTTTTCACATGTAACTTCCCTTTATCCAATCTTTTTAACATGTAATTTCCCTTTGCCAAATCTTTTTAATATGTAATTTCCCTTTGCCCAATCTTTTTAACATGTAATTTCCCTTTGCCCTATCTTTTTAACATGTAATTTCCTTTGTCCAATCTTTTTAACATGTAGTTTCCCTTTGCCAATCTTTTTAATATGTAATAACGGAATATTTAGAATATAAGAAATAAAGAACAGATGGATTGAGGACAAAACCAAACCATTTTCAAAAATGTCTTCGAGTTTATTAAAAGTTCGGAAAGATTTCTAATCGTCTAGATAGCAAACCATGATCGCACACACATCATCATCTAAGTAAAAGTCTTCCTTTTTTTTGTGTTTTTGTTTGTTTAATTTGTATTTTATTTTTTGTTTTTGTTTTCTAAATATTCATTTATTTATTTTTATATATTTATTTTTTCTGTATTATTGTTTTCTTTCTGTCTTCACTTTTCTGTCTTTTCACATAAATCTAAATATATATATATATATATATTAAATAGATATACCATTCTATACATGCATGCTCATACATATATTTTGTATTATATTGCTATAAATGTTAAATGGAGAAGACTTCATAAGTCTGTTTGACTTGTGTCTTATCCAATTTGTACTTGAACAAATAAAATATGTTTAAACTAGACAAAGATGCAATTTAAAAAGGAGAAAAATTCGTTTACTAAACACGTTTGTACACATGGTGGCATGTGAAGGCAAAATTTATTCAAGTTAACTGTATACAGACATAGGTCTATAAAGTTGAGAGAAAAATGCGTTAACAGAACGATAAAAAATGACCTAATATGGAATAGTGTGCACAACATCTTTGCATTATATCTGTTATTTCCTTTGAAAAAAATGTTACAGTTTCAGAGAGACAACTACCCCAGTTTGTAAACAAATGATAGAGTTTAAGAATATTCATTATTTTTTGTTTCACAATTTGCTTTCCTTAGAAACAAATAAATATCTTCAGAAAGATACATCAAAATGTAACCCAGATTAAGAACAATACGTAAGCCAGACTCAGTAAGATACGTATCCTAGATTCAGAAACATACGTACCCTAGATTCAGAAACATACGTATCCTAGATTTAGAAACATACGTACCCCAGATTCAGAAACATACGTACCCCAGATTCAGAAACATACGTACCCCAGATTCAGAAACATACGTATCCTAGATTCAGAAACATACGTACCCCAGATTCAGTAAGTAGCGCAGCGTATTGTTGTAATTCTTGTGTTACGCGTTCTTTTTCTTTCTTCAAAATGGACGCTAGCACATCTGGATCAAATGAATATGGAGCTGTGATAGAAAAATAAACCCAATTTATATTAATTCAATATGAACAATATAAGTACAAGTTAAATATTAGTACCTTAATTGAAACAATAACGGTCACCCTTTCGTGCTTATAAGTACATTTTTGTACCTTTCTTTAGAGGAGTTGACTTTTTAAATATGATTGATTATTTGTTTTATTTTTCGCTTAAAGTCCAGTGTCAAATATTTCATGCATATTGATAAGAAGCAACAAACTTTATAGGAAAGTTCTATAAAGTGGATCGGAAGTGCAAGAGTTTGTTTTACGTACAAAAATAGTTGTATTCTCGTCCTACACGCGACATCGTACTTAACGCCCACATTCAGACAGGACATGGCTGCGTGTTCATACTTTTTTTTCAATTGGGCACTGTGTCTTGCCTAAATAAAGGTTAAGAAGTCCTGGTATGTCTTTACATGTAATCTTTACTATGTACCATACATGTACTTGGTCAGTATACAGGTTAACGATCGTTACAATTGAAAATACATACAAATATTGACAACGAAAAAATAAACAACGAAAATATTTTCTGACAGATATAACAGATAGAAAAACCTACATTTGTCACCTTTTGAAATCCTAAGTCGGTTATCTAAGTGTAGATGACCTAAGATCAGTAATGTGCGTTTTTCAATACCTGTTTCCCTAACGAGAAAAATATCTGTCAAGAAAAGGATACTGTTTATATTTTAGGTTTTTATGCAACATTTTAAAAGAAATACAAGACTGCTAAAATTAGCGTTTATCCATGACACAAAATCAGTACATGCACAGCAAAAACACACAAAAAGCAAAGGAACAGAGCTTGTAACCTTGTCAACTAAGCTCTTTGTTATTAGGTAGCATGCTCAGAAGGTTTTTTTTTCGAATACCATTCGTGAGAATAAGCAGCTAATCTCAGGACACAAATTACTCTCAAAACAATTGTTTTAATAGCAATCGAGAACATCTATCCTGTTGTATCTGTGGTAATTATAGCCGGTAATATACATGTAAATAAATCAGTATTAAAATTTTGTACGCCAGACGCGCGTTTCCTCTGCAAAAGACTCATCAGTGACGCTCCAATAAAAAAGGTTTAAAAGGCCAAATAAGTTACGAAGTTGAAGAGCATTGAGGACCCAAAATTCCGAAAGGTTTTGCCAAATACAGCTAAGGTAATATATTTCTGGGATAGAAAATCCTTTTAAACAGTTAATTTATAACTATGACAATGTAAATTCCAATTCATGTCAAAACAGAAGTGCTGACTACTGAGATGATGATACCCTTGGGGAGGCAACCTCCATCCACGAAATTAGATTTTAATTAGGTCCAGCAACGTTCCTCGTGACACATTTTTCCGTATCAATACCTACACGAGAACTGTTGTGACGAGATCATTTCGTTCATCTCCACTGCATGGACGATGTAAACATGATCATCTTCCTTTCTACAATTGTCAACAAACCCTGTAACGAGAGAAAACATTTTTTTCATTTTCTTTATTCATATGAGATCACGTTAGTGACCGAAAGTATACGCAGTTCTACATATTAGAATGACAATAATTTATATGCATTGTTGTCGTAATCAAACATACAGTTCTTTCAGAAGGAACCTGCAGGATTCAAAATTACCTTTCCTCTAAATGATTTTGATAAACAATTTAGAAAGGATTTTATTTGTTTTGGTTGCATTTTCATTAAAAATTAAATCTAATTAATAAACTCATCATAGATACCAGGATCGAAATGGTGTACGACAGACACGCATTTCGTCTACAAAAGACTCATCAGTGACGCTCGACTCAAAAAAGTTAAAAAGGCAAAATAAGATACGAAGTTGAAGAGCATTGAGGACCCAAAATTCCGAAAGATCTCGTCAAATACAGTTAAGGTATCCTATTCCTGGGGGTAGAAAATATGTAAAATGTACCATTGACTCCTAAACAATTTAGTTATGTCTTTTGAGGGTTTACAACTTATCCTGATAAATGTCAGACAGTTTTTTATGTAAATAATTAAATATCCTAGGAACACTGTTTTTAGATAGATATTGAAGGTTACATGATAAGATAATGGCAAACGTATATTATGTACCTTCAACATGATTATAATATTGATATGTTTCTTGTAATGCACTTAAAATTCAAATAAACAATTTAACATGATACAAAGGTGTTGTAAGGTCCCAAAACAAAATATAAATAACACTTTTAAATTTTTCTAAAAACATTCAATTCCATCCTTGAAATTAATACTTTTTATAGGTCGAATAAAACGTAAAAACTACTTGAGCTTGCATATTTCTTCTTGGTCAACAGGTACTTGAATACATCGCAGATAGTGGTTTTGCAACATGTTTTAAATACATTTTATCACGTACTATACAAAGTACTGTATTGCCACACTGTATTGTGTCATAGATCGAAATAACATTCGGGGTTTATCGGAAAAGGGGGGGGGGGTCCATCTTATTTAAAAGATCGTACCCATGTTTATGAAATAACAACAACACCAATCGTGAACAAACAAAGGGTTCACTGACACTGACACTGACCTGTACAGCGACATTACAATCAAAATGAATTGAAGGAATTGTCAAATCATTCCTACTGGCACAGAATAACGGAGGAGTGGTAAACATGCATTTATCTACAACGGCCTGGGGAGTTATTTATCTATCAAAACTTTATATTTAGTGTATGACATGAGCACCTCGATTATAAAAGTGACTTGAAAAATACGCCTAGATTTTCTTGAACAAGACGATCATGCCAGTATATATATAAATATATATATTCCTAACATCACTGAAGAGACATTAATTGTCGAAATCCGGATATGGTGTACAAAAAATATTTGCACCTTTGTTTGCGGTATACCATCTTCGCCGCAAGTTTATTGTTTTCTGTTTGGTATTAAATTTAAAGTTAAGATCCATTTATTACACCTTGTGATCCGTTTATTTGGCAATCGCCAATGGCAGTCAGCAGGATTTAAGAACATTTGTTGTTCGACCTGTTAGTCAAATGCGTTTTGTTAAAATATACTTTTTCACTTTTTTGGTCTTTTGGAAAATGTTGTTTGTGCTGTATTTAGACCCCTCTAACAAGAAATTTGTTTTGCATGCACACGTATAAAAATTGCGGTTTTTATCCAACGCAATCATAGGTTTGAACGTTGTTTTCAATTTAGACTTGTATATATATATATATATATATATATATATATATGCATGTAGCATTTGATTTTGACTTATGAAATATAGGGGCAACGTATTGCAACCTCTATGGAAATTGTCCATTTTAGAATATTTCTATTTCATCTTCCAGCATAAAATATGAAAATATAAATATGAAAATGGTCACTACTGGGCCTTTTCTTTCCCTTTTCTCTATCGTAACTTAGAGAAAAATTTGTCACACTACACTACAGGCCTACTCACAACAAAAAGAGAGCTTAAACATAATTTATTATTGTGCTTATATTTCATCTTTTATAGCAAACAAATAGAGCGCCAGTGGTCGAGTGCATGCAATGAAACCATCATTTTATTTGCGTATGTCTATTTCATATATCTTCCTACGCTGTAAAAATATGAAGATGTGATATGAATGCCAATAAGACAACTATCCACCAGAAATCAAAGGACGAAGATGTAAATATATATATAGGTCACCGTACGACGCATAATAGAGGGTCTGGATCAGGGTCCTTCATTTCTGTATTCTTTAATTTTTCATGCCCTTTTTCTCGATTCTTTTTACTTTTTGCCCATTATTCTCTATTCTTTATATTTTAGAACCTCATTACTCTCTACTCCTCATTATTCTCTACTCTTTATTTTTTGGTCCATTTTTCTCTATTCTTTATGTTTTGGCCATTATTCTCTATTCTGTAAATCCCAATCCACACTCTCATAATAAGCTTTAAAAGGTAACGACATGACAATTGGATTTATGCTAAAAACAATAAACGAAAAACGTGCCTGTAATTAAGTGGTTGTCGTTTGTTGCAGTATATCATATTTATGTTTTTGAAGTTTTTCGTGTATTGTTTTCTACATAAATCAGGTCGATATTTTCTCCTTTGAATTGTTTTACATTTGTCATTTCAGGACCTTTTAAAGAGTACTATGTGGTATGGGATTTGGTCATTGTTGAAGGACGTACAGTAACCCGTCATTTGGTCTCTGGTAGAGAGTTGTCTCATTGGCAATCGTACCACATTTTCTTATTTCTATATGTCAGACAGCAACCAACCACAACGACAACAACTGAATCACACGCTTCTGTGGGACTTATGACAGGCACATTTGTTCACATATAATTAACTTCGGGTCATCCCAGCAATAATGAGTCTAATGAGGATATCTGCTTCCTTGCATGGAATAGATGTTTCACCATTTAATTAAGGTGAATTATGCTGGAAAGAAGGATAACTTTCACAAACTTTTCTCCCTTTCCCCGTACTAAAAGTTTCAAGATATCACTAGACCGAATTCTTGTCTCTATATAGCATATATTTCCTGAACTTCATTTGCTTTTTACTATATATTTTTGCTTTTTTCTAATTTTTTTTTTATATCTATATTGCAAAATAAAAATATAAAAAAGCAAAAATAGTAAAAAGCAAATGAAGATCAGGAAATATACGCTATTTAGAGACAGAAAAATTCGGGCACAAGATATCCAATACCGATGTTCGCAAGTGTACTGTTTGGTCGTTGAGGTTATTAACCTTAAGCAAAATTGAATCCCCTTCGACATGTTCGAGTGATCATCATTTAATATTGTTACAGTAATTCATATTATTCCCAAGATAACTGAAGAAGAATGCATAATTCGATAATTTTATCAGTGTTTACGTGAATCTGATGCACGTATCTAATCAACTACTTATATATAATATATATTTTATAGTGCAACCTGATATAACATTAGTTTTAAAAATATGCACATCAACTATCCTCCAAAGATGCATGATTCTCTGTTTTTAACACAATAATTTTAAATATGAAAGTAATGTTCGAGGTCATGTTTACATTATAAATAGTATATGTTCATTTCCTTCCATGTATGTACAATGTATGAGTAACATATGGTGACACTAATATGATATAAAAAAACGTAAGCATAAAAATGTGTATATTTACACTTACATTTAAATGCATATTTGGAATGTTCGCTTCCATCCATAGCTATGACTACATTTTTCCCTCCCGTTTTTGCTTCTTCGGTCATTTTTAAAACACAGAATATCTAAAAAGTTTATATATGTGCATCCACTGATAATTCACATGTAAATAAAAGATATCGTCACCTCAGTATAAAGTTGTACCCGATGCGAAATCACGGTTCAGTTGATAGCAAGTGTCGGATTTAAATGACACTGACCGTGTACATTTAAAAATAGTTGAAATAAACAATCGTGATTTTATTACATCTGTGTATTGAAGTCCAACCTCACAGCGGCAAAATTGATTAATACTGTGTGCATAAAATCGATTGTGTTTACATACAAACATTTCAAACTACACTTAGAAAAGTTCTTGAAGCTGATTGATGACTTCTGAGTAGACTAAACAGATATCCACTGCAGGCTATGAACAGGGCGTGTCGTGGAAAGGGGATAGTAATACCTTTCACTACTAAACTACCCCTTTGGTGTTTCCATTAAAACAGAAATGAGGATATTTTAAGTTTCTTAGATGTTAACTTTAAAAAATGGTCATTAGCTTTGACGGATTCATTAAAGGAACATATACGATGAAACCTGCTTTAAGAGCTTTCATAAGACAGGTGGTCTTTTAATACAGGTTCAATCTACATGTATATGAATTGCACAATAGAGGGATCTTAAATTAATGGTCTTATAGCAGGCTCTTGCTTAACACAGGTGGTCTCGTAAGCAGGCTCGACTGTAGTTCTGTTTAAAGACTACACGGACAGAAACTGGGCTACAATCTCTGCTTCCTTCCACATTTATTTCGATTGAATTCCAACAGTTTTTATTGTTTCTGACTTTGAAGACCATTTAGTTTCTTACATTATTGTTTGCTGACCAATCTGTCCATTCCAGTCATGTTGGTGATAAAATCATTTCAGCCTAATATATATATATAGTCCAACGCATTGCAAACCATAAAACTCATTTTTTTGGGCAAAGCTAGGTTTATAAGTGAACACCCTTCTTACGTTTTGATCGCTGCTTTATTGAAAAAAAAGTTCATTGTTTATTCAGGAAGCTTACAGCGGCCAAATATTACACGAATAAAATAAGACACAAATCAAGGATTTGACAAAAAAGGTTACGTTGTAATCACGATTTTATGGTTTACGTTTTATATAACTGTATACCTATTTTGTAATTCATACGATTCAGCTTAGTATAATATGAAGGTCGAATGTAAAGACTGTTCTTAGTACATATGTACGTAGTACAACTTTTTACTTCCTTTGACAGTGAAGATTTATATATACTAATACTTTACATTCTTGAATACTTGTAGTGACTGAATAGAAAAAGGTCGACTATTAAAACATAGTTGCAATTCTGTATTGTTCTCCTTTAAATCAATATTATAATAAATTAAATTAGATAGGGAAATATAAAATCCGTGAACCTGAAAACATTTAACATATTAATAAAGTCAGTAGGGACAGCATGCAGTTCTCAACCGTGAATCATCTGTCATATCACAGGTCAAGATGTTATTCGAGTTTTGAAAAGTTGTAATTTTGAATAAAAAAAAGGAAAATGCTACCCGATAAATGTGTCCACAGCACAAACTTCCTTCCATATCAAATATTTACTCTTTTGTGCTTTTATCTTGGTGGGTCATTGTCTTTTATATTTGCCTTCAATGTGCATTTTTATCATTCCTTCGCCAGAAACGTTCAAAGTCATAAGTTGAGATGATCATTACAAACAATGCAAACAACATAGGGGCTGCATGTTTAACCAAAGGGAGCCTGCACAGGTAGCACAAACCACCTAAGGTCAACATTATCTGTTAGTTTTGTAGCTTTATACTTTTTATTAAAAAAAAGAAAAAATCAGATATAATTACGTTTTAAATTATGGCCAGTTCCGAAACATTGACTCCATTGGAGGTTGAAACAGCTCAAAAATCACTACCAACAGTAAGTAAAGTCAAACGAATCAAGTTGTATTGCTTTTACATTGCCTTTTCTGTTAATTTTTATCATCAGACATGGTGGACAAGAAAAATCTAAGAGTTAAAAAATGAATACATCGCGTTTAAAAACACCTTTAAAATCAACAAGAACGATCGCAGCAAAGACATTCAAATTCTAACATAAATACGTAAACCCCCAATGCATTCTTGCCTGAATACAATTGTTTCTAACTCCCCTAAATAGAATGCAATTCGTTTAAAAAAATAATGTTAGTCTTGAATAGAGATTCACAAACTACATGTATCTTATTTCTTCTTAAAATGACTCTATTTCACTGAGTTTAAAATAAAAATATATCGCTAAAATATCACAATTCGTTTTTCATATCAATATAGTTTTAACCATTAATTAAAATGTAATTTAAAATGTATATAATCATGAAAAACAAGATAGTTTAAGACTATAACGGTTACCATGGGAAATTTCTAAAACGAAATTAATCATCAGAAATCGTTAAACTTCTCAAATGCAATATATCTTTGTTCTCCATTCCCAGAAGTTTTCATCAAACTGGATTTATTCAAATCAAACTGATTTGTAATTAAAGGCTAATGGTTAAATTATGTAACCATTGTACATATTATGGCTTATATTCAAATTTATGGAAACTGTCTGGGAAATTGATCAGACATCTCTTAGGGATTTGTAGTACTGTGAATTGAATGAACTATTAAATTACCCATGATAGTCGACATTATAGATTCTGAAAAGACGCGTTGTTGTGACCACACTGTAACATCGATAGTATAAAGTAAAATAAAAAAAATACCGAACTCGAAGGGAAATTCAAAACGGAAAGTCCTTTATAAAAATCAAAAGCTCAAACACATCAAACAAATGGAAAACAACTGGCTTGGTACAAATCTCCACCAGAGACCAAATGACATAGAATTTAACAACTATAGGTCATAATACGGCCTTCAACAATGAGCAAATTCCATACCCATGATTAACCTGTTCTTATAATTGACATTTTGTTTGTGTGACTTTGACACCCCTCCATATTTTTCACCTTTTGCAGCACTTTTCGCTTCTATAAAGCAAAGATATACTCCGAACTTCTAATTCAATTCATTCTGCATTAATATTGAACTAGTTTTGGAACAAAGAACAGTTGTATGTGCTTCCACACTCACCAAAAGAAAATAAGATATTTGCCCAGAAATTGACGTACATCTTTCAAAAGACGGGGATATTAACATTTTTTGGGAGGCAACTTTTAAATGTTGATATCTCAAAACAACATCTCAAGAGTTCACTTGTATCTAGTAATATAAAAATTCCAAATTTTGAAATTGTTATGGGTCAAGGTCACTGTTTATTTATATATAACAGCTGAATGAAAATTGTAGATATGCACCCTATAAGTACAAATGTCAATCTCGGATTATATTTGCCCAGAAATTGACGTACATCTTTCAAAAGACGGGGATATTAACATTTTTTGGGAGGCAACTTTTAAATGTTGATATCTCAAAACAACATCTCAAGAGTTCACTTGTATCTAGTAATATAAAAATTCCAAATTTTGAAATTGTTATGGGTCAAGGTCACTGTTTATTTATATATAACAGCTGAATGACAATTGTAGATATGCACCCTATAAGTACAAATGTCAATCTCGGATTATATTTGGCAACAGAAATTTCCTTAAACTAGACCTTAAAAGAAACTATATGTATAATCCTTTAACTCAATCGAATTCATTTCGCTCTTGACGCATGTATGTAGGGGCAAGCAGTCTAAATTTGACCCTGCATTTTCCTTGAAATTTTAGTTTTGACCTTTGACCAAATTTTAAGACAATCTGCGCTGAGACAGCGGCGATATATCTAAGGGGCTTGTTCTCCTCTTTCCAATTATATCAAATACAGCCGTGTGTTATTCCGTTAAGCTAAATCGATCGAATTCTTTTACTGGGCACCCCACTAATACTTCAAATGATGAAACGCAGAATTTTTGTGTTTTGCACATATTTTGTGTTATTAACAAGCCTGGATTATTCATAATAAATATAACATCTACATTTATATTTTTTTTTTTCATTTAATTTATCCATAAAAAATAAAACTAATACAATATTTCTGATAAAACATTACAGCTGCACGTACACTTTATAGGGAAGTTGTTTATTATGTGCAACTGTTTCAAGTAAGGAAAACCCTTTACCAAAAAAACAAAACATAATGAATGATAAAAAATTGGAAAATATATAAATTTAAAGTTAAATGGTTATACATTGATTTAAAGGCTGCCAATAGAAACCAGTTTCAACGTCTATTTAATGTTATAGAAATAGATAATTACATGATTAAATGTTACACAACTCCTTCTTCACAATCAGGACTGGCACTTTTGAATGATGTACTAAAAATGAACTAACACTTCCCATGATTCCTGAACACGTTTTATTTCGTCCTCGATTTCCGGTAACGATACAATCTACATTTTCCTCGTCGGCAACTTTAAGTATTTGTTCTTTTGGGTCTCCTTGTTTTCGCACAACTTTCCCTGAAATCTATAAATGAGAAAATGGTTACATGTATTTTAAGCAGCACAAACAAACAAAAAAACAACAACAATATATTGCTACATTCCAAAGATTTTCTTCACAAATCGTGAAAAAAACCTGTTCACAGGCTTACCAAAAACATCCTAAAATTACCAAAATATTTTGAAAAAGAACTGAAATATATAGCCAAAATAATATGTTAACCCAAATTATGATGATATAATAAATCAAAGTACTGAAGTACTGAACATCGGATGACCGCAGGTTCTTGTGGATGGTCAAAAGCACATGTCACAGAAATAGATCACATCTCTATACCTGAAACTGAGGTTAATTTACAGAGATATATTTTTTTCTGATACAAGTTCGTGCATGGATGATGAATAAATGACAGGAAATTCAACCGCACCGTAATAACTATTATATTGTAGTGATACAAATCAGTATACCTGGGACTATTATACTAATATGATAATAGTGTCAGAGTATACACGTCTGGTTTGTTGTTATATATTATATTAATATTACGGTTGCATGTATATATAATTTTCATCTATTTATATATCATTCTATTCTACTATTCTAATTATAGTGCAGTGCAAGTGCATGGTGGGCACTCTTCTGTAAAAAAATCGATTTTTCTAAAAGATTGGATATGAGAAGCCATTCATATTTTCCCGCAAAACAATAACAGAGTTATCGGTCCTTGCCGGGAGTGTCGCAAAACGTTCTTGAGATATTCTTCCGTAAGCTTTAACACAATTTTTCGGTACGTGTGCATTTATATCATCAATGATTTTTTACTTTTATATATATATAACTAACGACAACACATTTTCATATCATTAATTTGTGTTTTAATAAAAATATTTATAGGAGTATCCATTGAAAAAATGAATTTGAAACAAGCGGTAAGTAATGTTATTTTGCACTAGATAAGTGACCGCGGATCTATAATTTTTATAGATCGGTTGAAAACCCAAAACTAATTTGCATAATGGATATTTAGGCGATAGCAATACATCGATATGACCTCACGGTCATCGCGATGTAAAAATGAATATTCAATTACAGACTACTGGCAACAAACACAAAATGTTGCGCATATAATAATTAGAGAAAAAAATCTAGATCCTAGAAAAGTCGTTATTATGAAAGCCGTCCTAAGGGCACATGATCAATCACATGACTTACTTTTTCCCTTTTCAGATGTTCATGTAGTTGCGCCAAAAGTAGCCTCGTTTCCTTTTCGTGCTTTACCATCATTGTCTTAAGTTGATCTATACATTTGGAAAAGAAATCTGTAACGTAAAATGACGTAAAATAACAAATGGTGTATATCTGCAGCAAGTTTGGTCAAAATTTTACATGGTTTTTGGACGACCTGCAGTTTAAGCTGTCAGCGAATATTTACTTCAATCCTTGTTTTGGATTTTTCATCTTTTTTTATTTCGTTTCTTTTTCTTAATTATTAACAAAAACGCCTAGTCATAAACTCTTAAAATTTCATATTAAATTGAGGTTATTTTACTTCTCAGGAATGAACAGAAAAGATTTAACTTAACACTATTTACATCTAAGATCGGTCCTTATTGTGCATAGCCTGGCATACTGACCCAATATAATACTTCGTCGATAGGCTGCGAGCAGTGAGCCAGAATCCCAGGCTATATTGAGCACAGTTGGCATCATTTCAATTCATTTGTTTGATTATCACTTGGACTGCACTATAATCATTCACATGCTGGCGTGGCATTTTATTTAAAATACCACTGCTAACGACAATAGGAACTCGGTCAGTCTCGTCGTGAGAACGAGTTGCCAAGACTACGATCTATACTTTGAATTTATTGATTTTTAAATAAAGCATCTTTTTCCAATGACATTTTTAAACGTAGCGTAGACATAAACATATGAAGATAATGTCTCTCTACATATATAGATTGGTTTATTGTTATTTGTTTAACATCCAGTGAAAAATGTTTCGTGCATACAAGGGAACAGAACAAATTAACAATTACTAGTACTCCATAAGTAAAGTTATGCAAAGTAGGTCGATCGGGATGAAGGGTCGGAATTTCGACTGTCACAGGAAATTGAAGGTATATTTAATAACGTCAGAAATTTTGCCCTGCAATAGCCAGACCCTTCAAAGTGTTGTTGTATGGGTTCTTAAACGTGCAAAGAGTGTTGCATTTGCCCCATACAAGGATTCAGAACTAATGGGCCTTTTCCGACCGGATGTGGCTGCAGATTTATCCATCCCGCTCACCCAAACACACGCCTCTCTTAAGTAACGGTTTTACTACCAGAAGGCAAAAGGCGTGTGAAGACCGTGTTTTATACCCTAGTCAACCCTTTTGGAGATTTGTCTCTAAGCAGAAATAAATGTAGGCCTTGGTGCGATTGTATTTACTATATATATGTACGTTGTATTAAGGAAATTATAAAAGAAAAGGAATGTGAACGACTGTACACTACAGCGCGATATATGATTTACAGTACAAAACAAATATTTACATCTACTCACATGAAAGCTGTGTTTGTGTCAATTCGGGACAGTGAACAAACACAACATAATCGGATGCTTGCCTAAAGTACTTTAGGTACCCTGTTGAAAATACAACAATATCAAAATGTCAACTTGTATGTCGTAAATTATAAACTGTTTAAAACCCTTTGAAGTATGAAAGTAGAAAATATCTTGAATCGAAGTTTTATATTGTTTTTCATTATTTCGTATGAGACATATGTTATACACATTCTTTATTTATTTGTTTGGTGGGTCCATGTTCATGTACATGACAATTTTACTTATATACCATTTAATTTTAATAGTATACGATTAGTAACACAATGTCCATATGGTAAATATAATTATAATGTTGCACTTATGTAGTCGAAGATTTGACTTCGACAGTCTATTCTGGTGACAGTTTGATCGTAGGACGTCTGAGCGCAATTCACATAAAGCGTTCGTTGAGGTTCAAGGGAAATTTGGTGATTAAAATGTACATTTTCGTGAAGAAAAAACTTGATTTTGTTTTTCAAATTGATCAATTAAAACATAAACCAACTATGTATTGATATACTATATTGAATATTTATGATTCTACATCATGTCGATACTGTTTACTTAGATTTTGGCATTGTATTTTGAGCATGGTTATATGCTTTTCTAAGACGGTATATGACGTTTTTACACTAAATACCATTGGATGTGTATTGACTGATACATAAGGTTTAGAAAACATGATTTATTTATAAGTTGTAATTAGATTTGTACTAGCTTAAAGTGACTGCTTAAAGTTTGCTCTTATTGTTTGTTGTTACACCGATATCACAAGTAATGGGAGGATTGGGCGCTCACAACCATGTTGACCCCACCACATTGTTTGTGTGCATGTCCCAAGTCAGGAGCCTGTTATTCAGGGGTTTGTCGTTGGATCATGTCTGTCTTATATGCTTTTCGTTAGAATAGTTTCACATTTTGTCATTTCGATGCCTTTTATAGCTGACTATACGGTATGAGTTTTGTTCATTGTTAAACTGCGGCCGTACGGTGACCTTAAGCTGCTTAATACATCCCGTGACTTCATTTGGACTTCGGTGGATAGTTATCTCATTGACAATCATACATCTCCGTATTTTTTATAAAGGAAACGAATGATTTATCTCATTCTGCTTGACAACTGATCATGACAGTTCTTTCGCGATATTCAGACAGAGACTTGCAGCCCCGTGCGTTCTCTGTGAACGACGATCTGATGTACCAAAGTCACAGGAAGTCCTGAAAGGCCGTCAAACCTGGACTAATACAAGCAATTTTTCATATGGTGCCCAGGTCCCTTAAATGCTGTTTTTTTTTTTTTTTAATTTGGCTGAAAGGCAGAAATTGTTTTCTTCGTAAAGATATATAGACCATCTTATGCGTTTATTTTATCTTGATTAGTGTTGTAAGGGAAATAATTCGTACATTTTATTAACATCGACCAAAAGTGTAATCAGTTTTATGTGAACCGTGTATGTGTATTCAGGCTGATTGGTAAAATACATCCATTCAAATGCATTTTATCAAACCTTTTTCGCCTTTTTGGAAAGCATATAATTATCAAAATGAATGTATTTAAATAATCACAATGTTATGCTGAAATTTTAAGTCCGCAAACAGTAGAGAAATATAAGAATTACATACATTGTACATTTCTATACACTTTCAAGTTACATTAAACCAGAAGAATAAATTGACACGGATGGACTTCTGCTTGTAATACATCTGTTCTTCAATAAGACCAAACTGGTCAAACATGGACTCGAGAACAAATGCAAATGTGCAAGAAGATTCAGTCATGCAAGATGAGATTGCATAACTGATTTTAATTGAATGCATTTGCAAAATTATATTTCATAAATTAAAATTTTAAGAACTCCATGCATACATTGTACTTGCAGTTAATTTACATTGATAAGCATGGTCCGAGTGGTCACTCCCGTCCATAGCCAGTAAAACCGTTCTGCAGTTTTCTTCCATTATGTTTTCTTTTGTTTACAATACTAATAAATAAGTATCCAAACATACATCTCGAGTCTGAAGTATATAGTGATGAACGTTTATAGGTTAATCATTATTGTTGTTACGACATTTGTAACCCTGATTGTATGCTAAAAATAAATTGTTCATGTAAGCTACAGCTTATTCATTTAACTTATATACAAAGGTTGCCAGAAGACACAAATAACGAGTGCATTGATACGGTTTAATAATGAAACGTAAATCTAAGAAAAAATGAGTTAATCTCAAAAGTACATCCTGCTAGCATGGTTAGGTTTTATCTCGAAATAAATTTGATAAAAAAGTGATAAAAATATTGTTATTAAAAGGAACATGTAGATGTGGTTTTACGCAGAATGTCTTACGTTAAACTCTTACTTTTGGAACTCCCTACGTGTTCCCTTTTTCAATTGCACAAAGCGTGAAGACCTGTGCATAGTACTTTTATTTATATTCCATTGATTAGGCGTTCAAAAGTCTTCAAGTAATGATTAAATCAATTTATTAAAAATTTTCTTTTTGCTAATTGCTTTTTCGTCTATAATCTGTAAAAAAAAACTGAGTGTTCCTTTCAAATTACAATGTCATCTCAAATATATCTCCATGAAGAACTGCAGCCACGGTACATTTCTAATACATTTTTGCAAGAAATAAGGGATCGATTCCGTCCTGCGACTTTTCACACACACACAAATCTCGCGCGTTCTGAAAATGTTCTTTACTAACAAGTATATTAATCTATGGATTTTTAGCGAAATCAGTCGCACATTTGGTTTTTGAAGTCTTTCTCAAATTGTAAGTTTGTGTATAAAAAACTTTTTTTAACTAATTTTCTTGTATTGCATTATCTATCAAATTTTTTTTAATTCTATTTATTTTAAATGTAATGTTCCAACTTTAATCTTATAGAGTATCAACGTTAAAGATTTTACCATTTTTGTATTTACGATGAATATTTCGGTTGTATTTGAACTTGTTTCTAATGAGAAAACGAATATATCAATATATTGCCATGGAACCAATAAATAACTCTTTCTTTGAAAAAAAGACAAATTTATAAGTTTTTGTCCTTTTTATCTTTTTATAAATTCTTTTTCTAAAAGTTCAGACTTGTCAATATAAGAAGTGGTCGGATAATTAATCTATTAAGGCATTCATTGAGCAATTAGAAAACAATTTAATTGATAACATCCGTGTGAGGAGATCGGAGGAGCAGCACAGCATGGGATGGGTCGACGCTTTGGACAATTTATGACTTTAGAAACAATGGGTGTTTGTCACTATATCTGTTTGACCGCTGTATCATTTCACAAGTTGCTATCTCTTTCTGAACTGACCATGGCCGAAAATTCTGCTCTTAGTCCAAATCAAAATCTAGAGAATGATGATTTTGGACCGATAGATTTAACCAAAGATTCTAATGACAATAGCAGTGATACTGACAACGTGATCGTAAGACGAAAACGAAAGCCAAAGAAATTTGAAAATTTATCTGAAATCGCCATCGAAGAAAGGAGGAATACTGCAAACGTTCAAGAAAGAAAGCGCATGAAGAAGTTATCGAAAGCTCTTGAAGATCTCCGAAAGTGTATACCGGCCGAATATCATGTAACCAACCGCAAAATGTCAAAAATTCGGACACTTAAATTAGCTGTTAACTATATTGCTTCTTTAACAGATATCATTGACAGAGACAATTTGTTAAAACAACAAGCCTTCCATCTTGAAAGTCAGATGCTACATTCGACCTATTCTTATTTGATGCCTTCGCCCGTTGGAGTTCAACACGGTAACCTTTCCACTGTGCAACAGTCAGGATTTTCGCCGTATCACACGCCTTGTATTAGTTCCGAACACAGTAGACTGCCGAAACGACATTTAAATTTCTCGCCTTTTTTTGGAACACCAATTCCGTCGATGATTTCGCAGGGAAGACAATTGACATATCAGACTCCGGTGAAATCAGAACCAACTCCGTATAGGAATCCAGAAATGATCACAAGACGTCGTACAAGTACTTTTTCGTCTCCGTCCTTTATTGGTGATCTGAGAAATATGAATGAAGTAAATACAAGTTTTCTCAGCCCAATGGCAGATGACAGTGATGTGGGTTCTGGACCTTCACGTTCAACCGATGCAAATCAGTATACATACACGTTAGACGGTATAAGTCCAATTCCAGAAGAGGAGAATTTCCGAGGAGGGACAGACTGTGTGTTTGATCCAAGACGAAGACTCAAGAAAACAGAATAACGGGATCGGTAAGTGCTTTACTTTAATGTTTAAAATATATAAATGATTTAAAGCTCTAAATTATTCAGCGCTAATAAATTGAAATAATTTTTAACTAAAGCAAAGGCCGGGCACAGAAAAACGCATAGTACACATGCATGTGTTACTGTATGCTCAGAGAGTAAGTACAATAAGTAATTAAACATCAGCACAAAATAAAACTATAACGATATTACAGGCGATAAAAAAGAATGCTACAAAATCAACAATAGCAATTCTACATGTACCTGGTAGCTCGAAGCTAATGAACGCTATCCGTTTTAAGCACTTAAATAATCTACTTTAGATCATTTCGGTTATTTATACATGATTTTGAGCGTTCCTGGTGAAGTTTATCAAGAAAAGCGCTACAGACTAACGAAATTTACAGAGAATTATTTGTATTTGTAGGGAGGTACTAATCGCATTTACCTCAATTATTGTCTGATACAAAAAGGTCAGCATTTATTAGATATTTTACTATTGTTGTATATATATTATTGCAAAATTGCAAATACAAGTTAGTGAAAAACTTTGTTTTGCTTGGTGCTCCCAATTGAAAGGAGTTAAATAATATATATGTAACCACAACTTCTCACACTCTAAGTAATATCTCTCTATATACTATTTCAAATCATAAGAGTATTATTATAAACATTGACAGGGTCAAGGAAGTAATTCCAACATTACATCAACCATAAACAAAATCATGCATGGATAATAAAACATACAACAGAAATGGTTATGTATGCAGAATTGAAATTCCAAGATTTTAAATTCAGTACAATTTCTAGAAAAAAAATTAGACGATGAAGCTCAAATGTAAAACTTTCAATGTTGATATGCTGCATATTTCAATTAAAGTATATAAACAAGAAATTGAATGTTATCAGTGTTAGACAAATATGCCTACTTTTAACTAATAACTCTTGGGTACAAATATCAGTTAAAAATTCCTAAAATGTGTAAAAATGTCAACAAATGTGTGGTAATAAATTGCAGTTATTGGACCATAACAAATATCGACAATATTTTAAAGAATATTATCATAAGGATTTTTATTCGTTAATCACTTTTTTATTCAAAAAAATAAAATAAACACCAAGTTCAGGAATTTTTTTTTTAAGATGGCATGATGTTAAATCCGAAATAAAAAACGACGAAGTTTTGCAAGACCCAAATCTATATACGGGGTTGATGACCTTTGACTAATACTATATCAGATATTTTGTAAAGTTATTTTCATCATTTATATAATCAACTGTATCCTTGCTATTCTTTCACAAATATTTCGTTCATCTGCAGAAAAAAATTCAAATCTGCTAGTTTTACGAGTTTTATTCATACAAGAAAGCAATTAAGTTTATAATGAAGTATACAGACGGAGAAAATCCTTTCTTTTAAAAATATTGAAAAGAAATTTTGCCTTGACACGACAACAAAAGGATTCCGTTGAAGCTTCTCGGCTCCTTTTTTTTTAACTGATATCGTTCTAGTTGTATCCCCTTATTCAGATCAGACGTTTCCAAGGGTTTCGACATCACTGCTTAAATAGGTACTCAACCAGTCTTATTTTTTATGTATCTATTACCTTTGAGGTAAAAACGAATATATATATTTTTTTTGTAAACGTATAAAATTTTTCTTTCACCAAAAATAACAGACATTCAAATGGAAAAAAATTATTTTCACAAAAGTGTCGTTGGGTTGTTGCCTCCATGACGAAATACCTCCTTATTTTATAAATAGATAGATAGCTAGATATTTTTATTTCAAACTACAACTTGGTACATGTATATAAAATACAGTATATTACAATTTTAAACATAATTATGTATATAGTCAATAAACATGTATACTGATACCAACCTTATCCTGAGACTGAAATCTTCTGATATAGTTTCAATATACCAGTTTTGTTTTATATTTTATATATAATTTATATTTCAAACGATGTGCGCAAAGCCAATGATTTAAAGATATTGGAACATTAAAATTTGACTCAAATCCATCATATTCTGTTGAAAGAGACATTCTGAAAAAAAATGATATCTGTAAAAACCATAAAGAATTGTAACTTTCAACTTCACCAATGATTTAGTTCCTGACTTACTTTGTTTTAATTCAGCAAAAAAAAAAAAAAGAGAACAAATCTAAATTTTTTCATTTGACCCTATTCTAATATTACTTTGTGGTTTAAGTATTGCTTAATGTACGATTATTTTTAATTCTGAAGAAAAAAATTGAAACAGAAATCGTATCATTTTCCACAGCATTCTTGTTTGTTGATTATCATCAATTATTCATGTATTTGAAATAAAACAAAACATAAATCAAGTACAATTTATTCAATGACATTTATGAATCATAAAAAAATCGTTTTCTTTTTTATTAGTCGAACAGTGGATATTGTTATATAACAGTGCAATAAAAAGAAACACCCAAATTCTATTAAAAAATCATATATTATAGAATTAATTTTTTAACACAAATATATTTTGACATTTATTTTTCCTCTTTTAAAAAATATCCCAACATTAATTTTTATCAATTTTTAAAAAAAATTATAAATTAAAATGCAGATTAAGTATTAAATCCAATTAAAGATATTTAAATTCTTAGCTCTATTTTCATTTCTTTTGAAAGAATAAACAATAGGTAACTTTATATAAAGCCGGAGACGGGGTAAAGTTGCTTGACCGTTTGATGTAATTAGCAACGTCCGTTGATTTAGCATTTTCACTGGGGAATGGTCAGCTTTTATCGTTTTACAACAGGCTATTATTTGGACATTAATTCTGTGTTACTTAACACCTTAGTGCAAAGAAACGGGAGTTTAAACGGATTCTTGAAACCAAAGGAAGATCAGATAATTCAACAAGGTGGTGCTAATGACCGATATGCCAGCAGATTTTATGATAAACGATTACGTCCCTATCTAATCAGTGATGACGCCCTTTAATTGAGCAATAAAATAATTAACAGGTTGAGGATAGTCCCTGTGTGTTCCGTTACTGATGCTGGTCGAGTTGGTAATTACATGCCACTTGATCTTTCTTTTGATTAATTTGTTTCAGTCATTTGTCGGTACTTTGTAAATTCTTTCGATTTCATTCTTTTGATTAATTTTTTTCTCTCATTTGTCGGTATTTTGTAAATTCTTTCGATTTGTAAAGATTGGTATGTTTTGTCATTTCAAATCTTAATCTATGAAGGTCAAAATAATTCAAATGTATTACTGTTTTGAACAAAAGGATACTATATAATGATAAAGGACAGATTTTAATAAAAAAAAAAGTTTTTTAATTGAGACTTATATAAATTAATTCGTTTATCGTATATATTTTTATTTAGTTTCAACTGGTTTGAACTTATCTTATTGTTTAAAATTACAAATGGACCAGAATGAGATATCTTCTCCATAACATGATGCACAACTATGTACATTAAAGAATACAGCACGATACACTCGACGCTAACAAAGTATGTTTGCATGAATACATAAAAACATCAAGGGTACTAGGTTGAGATTAAAAAAAAATCAATGGATAAAAAAACGAGTGCGTCTTTTTTTAACTGAAATATCGTGAAAAAGACAGTCGTTATCCGGCCAATTGTTTTATCAGTTGATATTTTTATATCTTCTCTTTTCTGTTCATTAGTTTGCTTTGTCGCTACAATATTTTGTTTTGAAGAGGAGGGAGAGGATTTTGTTGGATTGTTCGTATTTGCTGTCGTAGAGACTTTAAAATATTTTTTCACATAACCTTGATGTTTGCTATTAATTTTCCTTACATTCTTATTTAGCTCCAATATTTAGGATTCAGCAATTTCAATAGTATTTACTCATTTAACATAGAGTTCAATCAACGGAAATAATATAAAAAGAAGACCATTGAAGGCAAACATATGAATTGGTTTACATATGTATTTTGTCTTCTTAGACTAATTAGAATACAACATGTACACCCTACATATATTTTGCAATGAAATTTGAACATTTTAGTATTGTTAAACCACGTTATTAAGTATACAATTTAATATCTGAAATATTGTTCTTGATTTTAGTACACACAAAAATGTTTGTCCCGAGAACAAAATCCATGACACCCTCAAACGAATGGTCGTTGCCTAATATAGCTTTAGTCCATATTGACGCATGTTGTATAAACGCCAATAATTATTACAAATGCAGTTCAGTCCTTAAACAAATACTACATTATGATTTTAGAACCTCAAAAACACGAAGCTGTGATACTGTGAATTATCGAAAAGATTGAATTTTTTTTTTCAAAATGACCCCGAGTTGAAATGATTTTAAGGGAAATTGACATTACCTATTTCCCCAAAACGTCAACACATCAACATATCAAGGATTTACAGACTAACAAAAATTCTTGATAACAAAGGGAAAATGTTATATTTTCCAACATATTTATAATATTTGAAGCAAAACTCACACTTGCAAACAAAAGTAATGATAAAACCTAAAAATCCATGCAACTAGAAAAAAGTCATGATTTGAAATCTTTGTTTTTCAGGTATACAGACCCGAGTGGGACCAATGTAGTGCTACAGAGCAGCTAGATGACTTCAGTGCAGAACTTTTGTATGCATGCAACTTTGTGAAACAGTTTTTATCTATGTGTCAAATTTATTAAATATGTATATGAAAATATGGGTAATAGTTCAAATGAAGCCCTTGATTTTTGAGAGAAAAAAATGTATATATAGTTCAAAAGCAGACATGCATTTTGGAAAAGGTAAACATTTAACTATTTTGCGTGATATATAAATAAGGAGATGTGGTATGATTGCAATTTGACAACTAACTACCAGTGACCAAATAACCCATTTGTTTTCAAAAATAACTTGACCGCGATTCTCGAATGTGGATTCTTGGACTTTGACATTTTGCTTTGTAAACGTGAACTTGTTGTAACAATTGACATTTTTTGTCTTGAAAACCTTACTTCTGAAATCACAAAATCAGAGGTTTTCTGCTATATTTTTTTTCTCCTGTTTTCCTCCGTCTTTTATTTTTGACTTTGTCAATGGAACGTATGTCCACATTTTTAAAAAAACTGCGATTGAAACAATTCTAATTCACAAGATACACGGGTACAATTTCTTCGATGATGTTCCTGGTAAAATGACTGTGTAATCTCTTACCTTAATGGAGCATATTACAGTCCCCCCCCCACAAAAAAAAAAAAAAAAATTAAAAAAAAAGATATGTTTTGTTGAAATTCTCGATTGCACGCAGTCAAGGAATCAAAACATTACTTATCTGATTTGTCAAAAGCCATTTCCAACTTTTTTTTACAGATTGTTCTTGTGTTGTGTTGTTACACTACCGTCCCAGGTTAAGAGAGGATCGAGCGCTTACAAACATGTTTAACCCCGCCACACTCTTTATATGCCTTCCCCAAATCAGGAGCCTGTGTTTCAGTGGTTGGTGTTTTTTGCTGTATATCATATTTGTTTTGTGCTTGTTGTTTCATTTAGATATAAGGTCGTTAGTTTTCTCGATTGATTTTTTCAACATTTCTCATATCGGGTTTTTTTATAGCTTCCTCTGCAGTATTCGTTTTGCTCGTTGTTGAAGGCCGTACTGTGACCTGTAGTACCAAAGTTTTACGTCAATTGGTAACTGGTGGATAGTTTTCTCATTGGTAATCATAACACACATTATTTTTATGTTCAAAATTGAATAATCTTTAATTTGCTCCTTATTTTGTCACAATGCACCTTTTGGTAAAAGGTCTTCAGAAAATAAAATAAAATCGCATATTGGACGAGTTGACATGACAATAAAATATATGACGACATTTATGAAAAAGGTGTACATTATGACGTACGTGTAATTGTGCTATCACCCATCAAAACTATTGTGCAGTTATATTTCTTGATCGTATGATTTTAAGACATTATGCGCAAATTCGGAATAGTTTTTACACATTTTGAATGAGCCTTAATGTCCGGAATTTGGTATTGGAAAATTATGTGCAGCCAAATGTTCGAGAAATGCATTCAACTGGACGACAATTAGGTATCTGCAAGGAATTTAATCGTACTTGTTTTTTTTTTATAAGTTTTATGATGTTTATAATAATATAATATATTTATGTTAGGCTACCACATTTGTACATTTTTCATCTCATCAAATGATTTTACATTGTCAAATTCGAAACTAACTATGCGTCGATTCTGTGTCGTATCTTGCACTCTTTGGTGTAGGAGGAGGAGTGTTAGCTTCCGGTACAAAATAGTCATTTCCATCTGAGTAATTACTGTCATTTTTATCAATTATACGCATCATTGGTCTTAAATCTGGAACTGATTCCGGTCGCAAAATATAGTCACTTCCCTCGTTTTCTGACAGTGTTGTGTATTGCCTTTCCATTTTATGTCGTTGAAAATTAGAAAGACCATCGTATCCGGGTTTTGGAGAATCCATTGCAATGGAAAACACAGATGCATCATGTTCACCAGTCGGATCATTTTCTAAACCGTATGTCACGTTTTGATTTTCATGCTGCCCTAATTTGAGCTTAACATACCTTGCCTGAAAATAAATTATATCATCTGGATTTGTACGTCGGTAAATACTAATGCCTTTAATTCAAACCAGTAAATTATATGTGTATGACAAGCTGTAAGCTAATTCTGTACATAGGCGGATACAGGGGGTGGGGCTGAGGGGCCCGGCCCCCCCTTTTGTGTGAAAAATTTGGTTGATTATATAGGGAATCACTGAAGCATGACTGGGGCGCCCCCTCCCCCCTTTAGGTCAGTCAGTGGGCCCCCCTTACAAAAAGTTCTGGATCCGCCACTGCTGTAGATGTCATTTGGTTGTGTGTGCGTTAAATCGATGTTTCGCATTTCATTTTATTCAAACTGATTCTGTTTTATTTTAGAAAAATATGCGTAAGGAGAGGTTACTCTAAAACATCACTATTTGTTATCTGCCAACAAAATTATCATCAGATAATTCAAACTAAGGTTTTCAGATCAAATAAATAGTATCGTTAGCCTTAAAAGGGGAAACACCCCTTATAAAATAGTTTCCCTTATCATGGACGTTTTTTTAATTGTGGAATGATTTGTCTTTTCGTCGATTTTCTTTTGATGCCACGGTTTTGTCAGTCTCTCTTCGATGTATGTACTTTGATTTTCTCTTTGTATCTTCCGCCTCTACTAGTATTCTGTGGATTATTTAATTTGCGTTATAATAATTGATTAGCGAATATAGGGCTATATTTTGTACCTTTTTTCAATTTAAAACCAATTCTTTGTTATTTAAATCATAAAGTATGGTTTACTTTTCAAGTTCCTCCCTGTAAACAAATACTAACTTTAATTTTCAATAAATTCATCAAGAACTATAATTCTTTTATGATATTTATACATTGTCGGAAAATATGATTTTTTTTTATGTGTACGAGCTTCATAAACAGGACAAAAGCGTGAAAAATTGTATATTTCCGACAATGTACATATATTGTTTTTGTCCTGCAATTTACATAAGGCAATTTAAGGTTTAGTTGTTTAATTCTAAATAGTTGTCTCTTATTTTTTTCAAAGAAATCGACATAGTTAAAAGGCGGACCGCGAAGAGGACCCCAAATTGATCTGTCACACACAAACAATATTCAGATACCGTCTGCTCAATATGGAAGCGGAATAACAGGAGAATTTATTTGTACAAATACAAATAAAGCAAACAATTATTTGTGTACCTGTTATTTGTGGCCGATAACATGGTAATGCCTTTTGTGGCATTAATAGCCAGGTACCTGTATGGTTACTTCAAAAAGATTTGGTGGTACATTTTTGTATCTAATTTCCTTCAACATGAAAATTTAACATATAACAATAACATTGTGAATTTTTGAAATAGCCATAAAGATTTCATTCTGAGTCTATTTGCAGATAGTTAGGTATTCACAATTTGCCAAAAAAATGTACTTTTGAACCATCTTGGTAACAAGTGTGAAGAAATACACCATAATGTTTAAAAAAATCATAAACGCATGCATGCAAGCCTAAAATTGTGATACCTTGAATTTTAGTAAAGATGGAGAGACCTTTTGAAAGCGACCCTAGATATAGAAAATAGTTATGTTGATCATTAATCAGATAACGAAAATGCAATGGTATTTCAAAACGCAGTGTAAAATTTATACACATACTTGGTCTGGATCCATAACCTCACGAATTTCAGCATAGTCAACCGAGCCTCTGTGTTCCAAATTATAGGCTGCGTTATCATTTTCAGCAGTCCTAAAAATATAAACAAAATTCTAAAAAGGGGAGATAAACCAAGGGAAAAAACAATGCACAAGTCGAAGAAAAAAACAGTAATCTAAAACACCATTGTAAAAAGGAAAAAAAAGCATAGGCAAGCAACAGTTCAAACACTACATATACTACTCAGATTGAGTCACATGAATCCAACCAAAACCTTGGGTCGAACGTGAGTGCTCCGGAAGGGTAATCAAACCCACTAGTTACAATCCTCGTATTAATCATATCAAAATCCGTTAATGAAATATATTCCGTGATAAACTCTAGCTATTTATTGCCTTTTTGTTGAACTTGATGCTTTGAGGGCAGCTATTTGATAGCTATCAATAGTTCGTCTAGTCTAGCAGAGAATATGTTGATGTGATGCTGTCTCAGTTTATAAACACATGTATATCTCACATACCCCTTTAATTTACTGATTACTTATAGTTTAGAAAATTGTTACCTGTCTCCCGTACGATATACCTATAGGTCGATGATGAAAATTATGAAAAGTGGGGACTTAGAGGGATTGGATGTCCTGCTTATAGACTCTTTCATTTTAGATGCTCCAAAACATTTCACGTTATTGGCTCATCAATCAGTTGCTGCCAGGTATATTCCAGATAGACGTGTAGAAAAAGAAAAGGTTTGTGCGCACATAGAATTGGATAAACCCCGCATCATTTTGTGCATGTTCCAAGTCAGGATATATGGACAGTGAGTTAATTGCTCGATTTTGTTTGTCTCTGGGGTTTTTTTTCGGAGCAGTTGGTTTATGTGGTCTGATGTACCGTCCAGTATTTTTTGTGATTTCTGCATGTGCTATCTTTTTATAAATTGTCATGTGTATACATAGGCAAATCAGAAAAATATCTGACAGCGTCAGCGCATACATTTATTACACAACTAAAAAAGGATAAAGTCGAGGTGTCGAGGTTGGATTCTTTTTTTTTTGCTATAGTAGTCTCTTTCTATAATAAAGTATATTATTTCGTTTTACCTATAATTTCGACCAAATACTTCAAATTTTGAATATTGATATATAATTAACCTTTGACCAAATACTTCAAATGCTGAATATTGAAAACCTTTGACCAAATACTTCAAATTTTCAATATTGAAAACCTTTGACCAAATACTTGAAAACATCATTTGATTATTAGCATCAGTTTTTTTTTGTATAGTTTGAGATTGGTTTTCGATTGTTACAACATTATAGAACTGAAACCAATATTAACCATTGTGGTTGAATAGTTACCCCTTTCCAATCAGTTTCCTCTTGGACCTCCAGTAAACGAACAGTAAAGAAAGAATTAATACAACGACGAGTACAGCTCCCACACATCCGCCAATAATGTCACCATTATCATTTCTGGTGTTCTGTTGAAGAGCTGGAGTTGTACTTTCCCATGTAAAGTCATCTGTAACTAAATAACATTGCTGGTCTTTTCAATAATAACACACAGAACAAATTAAAATGTACGGTCATAGTTCAATTGGTAAGAGCGGGGAACCTCCCCTCCCCACTTTACAAGTCCTTGATCCAACAGCAAAATTAAAGAATCAATTTAAACTTCAAACATACATGTACCGATGGGGTTATTTTAGAAATGCGTTTCAAATTTCAGATAGTTTGTGATCACATAAATAGGAAATCCGTGATAACAAATTGGAGAAACCGCTATAAGAAATGGTAGAATTACGAATGTAAAATCAATAACAATCATGATGAAGATCAATCAACATTTTACATGAAAATTAACAATATATGCATCCATTGGTTTTCCCGTTTGAATGGTTTTACACTAGTAATTTTTGGGGCCCTTTATAACTTGCTGTTCGGGTGAGCCAAGGCCCCGTGTTGAAGACCGTACTTTGACCTATAATGGTTTACTTTTATAAATTTTGACTTGGATGGAGAGTTGTCTCATTGGCACTCATACCACATCTTCTTATATCTATATCCAGAATACAATTAACACAAACACACTAGAAAAACAACGATTAATTCCACCAGCACAAGACTTCTACGTGATCTGGTCTCTGGTGGAGATTTTTCTCATTGGCAATCTTATTTTTATATTGATTTATTACATTTGGTACATTTATAAGCGTTCTTAACTCGAAACCTTTTATGGGTTTAAGTCTTATTTTGTTTATGTTGGCACGTTGTGTTGTTTTTCAAACACTCTGTTGGTTCTCAGTCATATAAATAATAGTCTCAGAAATATGTTAATTAGAATCTTATATATGACGGAAAGAACACTAATTTCCAAAATATTCCAATAATAATCAAAAGTTTATACACAGACAGACGGACAACAAACTACGCTCACACTATTTAATTGGTGAATTGTTTTATTTAAGATTAAGGGTCTGACTCATCTCTTTTCTAGTTTATGCCCCTTTTCAATATCAATACAGAAAAAGAAATACTAGTAAGTCATGCTTATAAAACAGGAATGTTATATATAACTAAGGAACCTACCGTAATCATCGTAATCCTCGTAACACGATCCATTGTATGAGTACTTATCTATTATTACTTGTATATGATGTCCGAACGTCTGTTCGAACATTGACTGGTATTGGTCACAGAATGTGTTTAAATTTTCCGAAATGCATCCCAGTAGATACTTCGTACTCCTAACAAGAGACAGGAATAACTAAAGCTACATATATAGTTACATTTGTAAGCAATTATTCAGGATAAAATAAAGTGAGATATGAGACGCGAAGACATATAATAACAAACCAAAAAAGAAGGTATGGTAAGGCCATTTTAGTCCATTGAAGTCGGAAATGAAAACATCTTCTAGATCTTTCAAATAATTATTGATTAAGTGCTGCTTGCTTAATGTCCATTGGCAAATATTTCAAACATATTCATAACGAGAACTTATAGATTATTAATATATACAGGTACTGTAGGTTCTGCAAGACATGTCGACCAGGATGAAGGCCGGGGAATTTTGATAGATACCGATAACGAGGGTAAACTATGTTAGAAAAGGGCACACATTTTGCCTTTCCAACGGATTATGCCTCAGAGAGTTGTTGCAAATGAACCTCTTTAACGTGCACAATACGTTGCACTCTAAATTAACGTGGCAGATACTACGTCATATTCCAAGCAGACATGCATCCCACACAGCCAATTGCAAACGGATTCCCGTCCTTAGCAAGAGTTCTACTTTCGGACGAGATAAGTCCATCAGATGACCATATTCATATATTCAAGTCAGCGCTTGCCTCCTTTATGTATTAGCAAAACACAGGTCTGTAAGATACTAGTACTGAATAAAATACTAGTATTTTAAAAATTTTATCAGATACTTTACTTGCTATATCGGCATTAAAATTTCTTGAAATATTGGGAAAATAGATTTTTAAGCATTAGCCTTACAGGCAGCAATATTTTGGCAGAAAATATCATAAGCTAATTATCGCTATCAAATCTTCCTTCAAAAACTATATTGGTCACAGATGTCCCTATCACAGATTTTCATTAAAAATTTGGTCAAAGAAAAGGCGAGAGTTTTTACAAGGAAAAAGGGTTCTTATAAACTTCTTACATAATGACTACATTGCTAAGCACTAACATGTTGACATGAGTAAAATATCGCTAAAAGGTAAGAAGAATTTTACTATTTCATCAAATCACGGGGTCTAATCATGTATATTACGGAAGCGTATTAGCGCCACACAATTTTTATTTTATAATTTTCTTCCTATCAGTTTGTGATATAACGCAAACCTTTGCGAAATAACGCAAACCTTTGCGTTATAACGCAAACCTTTTGATTTCAATTATTCATTAAGTTTTGTATATACATCTGTATGTCCGTCTGTCATTAAATTTCTGTTGTGATTTAGTTAGGAAAAAGAACCATAAATACAAGGCAAAGTCATTATAATAAATATGAATTGGAATCAGAAAAGTATATAATTTAACAAGAAAATAAATATGCTATAGGCATATTTTATTTGAAAGGCCAACATTTTTAAAATTTTGATTAAGTAGATAAGAGCAAAAGTAATGTTATACAATTGTAAAACTGTCAAGTCAAATAGACAAAATAATCTTTCTGCTGTAAAATGAATTATCAAGAAAGAATTTTTTTTTTTAATTTTGATGTAAGAAATCGTTTTTTAAAATCTCAGAATATGATAAAGATTCTTTGATAAAAAGTCATGAAATTTTCAATTTAGTGTGGTAACTTGGAAGCAATTTAAATGGAGAGAACATAATTTTATTAATAAAACATCTTCATTTTATTCATTAATGCAAAAGGGTAGTTAACCAACCTTACACAATCCTCAAACGAGAACTTACTTTGGAAGTGTATTTATATTCGGCTATAGCTATATTAGCAGGGTTGTTTTTTTTTCTTCGGTGTAACTTTAATTTACTCAATTTTCATTATATTAATATATGTACATGTATTATCATGTATACCATTTTGGGGGCACTTTATAGCTTGATGTTCGGTGTGAGCCAATGTTCCGTGTTGAAGACCGTACTTTGACCTATAATGGTTTACTTTTACCAATTATGACTTAGATGGAGAGATTTCTCATCGGCACTCATACCGCATCTTCTTATATCTATTATCCTGCTCATTATTAGTTAAATAGTAAAGCATTTTACTTTGCAATGAGTACAAAGAAGATACATTTATATATGCAGCCTCCTCCATTAATAACTGCTGCTTCCTTTGAATCTTAAATAAGAAATAAGATAAAACAAATGTTTGCGTTATATCGCAAAGGTTTGCGTTGTAATAATAATAATAATAATAATATCTTTATTTAGAGAGAGTAACTTATTTGGATTACACCAATTTTCAATACGGCTCTCTTAATACAATAATAATTACATTAAATATAAACAATACATATTCAATAATAATGATAAATAAAGATGTAATACAATTTAAATACAATAAACAATTATTATATATGGCATTACAGTACAAATATCATGGTAATGTTAAAAGTGCATAGATTCGTAGTTATGTTTAAATTTTAATACTGTGTTTGATTTTTTAATTGAATTAGGAAGAGCATTCCATACTTTTGGTCCATTGTACGAGAAACTTGACTTATACAACTCTGTATTTGGTTTTGGAATTATAAAATTATATGAGGACGAAAATCTCGTATTGTATTTTTAGTTTGCAGAAGCTGATAAAATAAGACTGGGCATACATTCTGGAGCTAAGCCATGTTTTGCCTTATACATTGGTAATGATTTATGATAATGTATTCTTTGTGTAATCGGCACTATGTTACATTCGTTAAATAATTCGCTTGAAGGTTTGGTGTAATCATGTTCGTCTAAAATTATTCTTGCTGCCCTTTTTTGCAGTTTTAGTAAACTATCTGATAGAAAGTTATTACAGTTTCCCCATATTGAACAACAATAATCTAAGTGAGGTAAAACGTAAGCGTTGTAGAACATTTGTCTAGTTTTGTGATTTAAATATTTCTTTATCCTTTTTAGTAAAGCTAAAGAAGAGTTAACTCTTTTTATGATATAATCAATATGAGAAGACTAAGATAGAGATGCATCAACAAAAATACCTAGAACCTTTTCACATGTACTTTCTTTAATTTGTTGTCCATTCATAGCAATATTAATGTTTTCATTTGATGGAGCTGAAAGCTTCTGTTTAGAGCCAAAACATATAGCCTTCGTTTTAGATACATTTACAGCCATTTTATTATTTTAAAATGTTTGCGTTATTTCGCAAACGTTTGCGTTGTAACGCAAAGGTTTGCGTTATTTTTGCAAATATTTGCGTTATAACGCAAAAGGTTTGCGTCATAACGCAAACGTAGGAAGAAATATAAAAAAAAGTTGTGTGGCGCTAATACGCTTCCGTAGTATATCGTGGCACAATTGAGTCTTTTGTTGTTATACAATTCAGATCCTCATATATAGCTATGACCTACCAACAAATATCATCATCTCTGGTGAGTGCATTTACATCATGATATATTTCTGGATAAAAAGTCATATCCATACATGTTAACGCCTCCAAACAACACCATGTAGCTGTATATGAGTCTAGAATAAAGAAATATAATAATAAAATCCCCCTAATCTTAAAATCACATATGATTTTCACTAGCCAAGACTGCCGAAGAAGATACCCGATTTGTGGATCGTCCATTGATTGTTGCATTTTGGTCAGAACTTTTTTTTAAATTTGAATAACATATATTAACATAATCCATTCAAAGAGTGTTATTTTCTATTCATTTGTAGAAGTAGTTTAACACATTTTTCTTATCTCTTTATCCATTTAAGTGTGCTTTAATTTGTAAATAGTTTGTCAGTTTATAGATAATAATGTTACAATATGAAGTCAACCAAATTCAAGTTCAAGATCAACATCAACATTTCAATTAGTTTCTAACTTATTGACTAAGGATGTGATTTGTTCCTTAGAACATTTGATAAAATGTATTAGTCCTATCGTGCGTTATAAGTTTTGAATAAAAGTAGGAATTTCAAAATATTCAATCTGTTGTCAGTATAAAAATAAGAAAACGTGATATGATTGCCAATGAGACAACTCTCCACAAGAGACCAAATGACTTAGAAATTAACAACTATAGGTCACCATACGGCCTTCAACAATGATTAAAACCTATCCCGCCTAAGTCAACTATAAAAGGCCCCGAAATTTGCTCATAATAACTCTACTTATCATGCTTATGAAATTCATATTTCAATTTCCTTTAATTTCGGGACCTTTTATAGCTTGCTATGCAGTATTGGTTTGCTAATTGTTGAAGGCCGTACGGTAACCTAAAGTTATCAACTTCTACGTTATTTGGTCCCTGATGGAGATGGCTTATTGGCTCTCAAACCACACCTTCTTAATTCTATATAGGAACGAATTTTATAAAAAATCTAATTTGAATTTAGTACAATTTGTAGATTTCATGCAAGTCATAACTCTATCACATTTTAAAAAGTCAAAAAGAACTTCATCTTCTCACCTCCTGATGAAACATGTACATGCAACCCGACTACAAGACTTTTATATGGTTACGGATGCGTACTGAATTATATTATTTTGAAAAATGAACCCTTTGAAGAAGTGATCGACCGGAGAACGAAGACTTTTGGCCACACAAATAATGTTGAACTAAGTCCTTTCTTAAACTTAAATATAAGTTAAACGATAAAATTAAGTAAAAAACTTAATGTTGTTGCAAATAATAAAAAAAGTAATTGAAAAAAGATATCTCTTTAAAGTCTTACCGTTATAAAACCATGCACATGCAACCTCCGAATTAGAAAGAAATTCCAAAGCTTTAATCACGGTTTCGTTACCATACATCTTTTTAAGAATACTATTTTATAAAATGTTAGCTTTAATTTCAATTAAAACCATAGCCCAAAACCGACAATAAAAAGATAAAATGATTTAATAAGATTGTATCAAAATTTTTCACTTATCAACGTCATAAATCAATTGTTGTTCTGTGCGGTCAAGCGTTACCGTGCTGGTCTGTTGTTTAAAGTGAAATCAAGAAGGCTGTACTTGAATAATATGTATCCTGGTTAAAATGGACTATTGAGTTTGAATTATATTGATAACGTTTCACGGGATATTTGACTTTTCTTATTTTTGAAAGCTTCGGGCATTTTAAATACTTTTACATGTTTATTCATACCTTCCGAATTGGTCCATCGCCAAATCCTATACGCGCAGTATAAAAACACCGTTGAAAATTCGTCATTTGATTTGAATTAAAGATAAATAACATTGCAAGGCTCGCAAATCGTACCCATTATTGAGTATGAACAAGTGTATTAAAATGTGCGTTATTGATAGGCTTATTCCTTATTTGTTGTTAAACTTTTAAAGTTTCCAACAGTCATGTTTAGGTTTGAAGAACCATATCGTTTGATGGTGTCAGCATTGACGTTACAGATTATTTTTTGTTCATATTGGAACTATTTCATTATGGAATCAGTGGACAGAGTTTAAAATGGCTTTCCAATTTAACATTAATTTGAGAGGTATTATGCTCAGACAATTTTACGTTTTCTGGAGAAGAAACATGAGCAAGATTATATCATTATTACTTGAAAAGATTTTAGTTTCAAAGGTAAAACCAAAAAAAAAAACAAAGGAAAACCGTATTTCAAGTTTGGGTTGAAAAATGTTCCAGAAGGAAATAATCTATGAGTTTGATTAAGTGATTCAAAATTATGGCTCATACATAGACAATATGAAAGGCAGCTTTTTTAAATTTGCATCTCATTTATTTTTATTGACAAATTTGATTTAGTAAATGAGGAAACACGTCGCTTTGAAACCGTGACCATTTCTTTTATGATGCAGCTTTGGCACTTGATTATGAAACAGTTTGTGTAACTGAATATAGTGGCAACAATAGGACTTGTTCTGACATGTAAATTTGTACAGGTTTTGAGATATTGTCTAAAATCGTAAAAAAAAGATCGGAAATGTCGGAGAAAACGTAAACAAAAGAAGTATTTCAAATGTAGTCAGATGAGTCATGTACGAGTAAAATGTCATCAAAAGGTGGTAAAAGTCAATATTGATGCTCAAAAGTCTGCTGCTTCCGGTAGTATTTATAAGTTTTCAGAAGCGGAAGTTTTGATTTTTTTACGATTAAGAAGGACTGGCATACTGAAAAATACAATCACTGACCTTACTGCATTTTCTAAAGGTTTTATTTCATTGTTATGTGTGTGTGTGTGTGTGTGTGTGTGTGTGTGTGTGTGTGTGTGTTATTTTTTGTTATTTGATAACAAATTGTGTTCTCTTCTTTTACGACAACTGAAATGTGCTTCATGTATGAGTATAAACTGTCCCACAAATTATGCTCTTATTTGGGTTATTTTTATGAATAATACTGCTTTAACGCTTTATCTGTAGGAAGATGTATAGAATATCGAATAGTTATTATAGTTTGAATTGTTTTTTTTTTTTTTTTTTGGTTCTGACTCATTGGTCTAAAGTTGTAATCTCCAACTTGATATGTTGAGTTTAGTGAGATTATGGAGGTCTGACTGTTAGTGACTTTTGTTAGTGATGGTAGAAAGCAATTGTTTGTAATATATTGAAGTTTGGAATGTGTCGTGCTCCTTCAGAACGTAGCACATAGATTGACCCGATCCATCTCAAGTTGAACAATGCTTCGTTTCTTTTATAACAACGTTGAAGTCCTAAACCCGATGGTATATGTCAAACGTATCTATACCATCATGAAAACTACACTCAGTCTGGATTATACTCTCGGTATGCACTTAATCTATAACGCTTTGGATGCACCAAATTGACAAAGTGTTATTTTTAGTTTTAAGAAGTTCCCTTCTAAGATTTAAAAAAATATTTAACTCTTATGCATTTTAGATGTGAGTTTATGAATTATAGATGATAACAAATATAGATATCGTTAAATTGGACAACAAATTTAAATACATAGTTATCCTAAAAAACAGAAGAGTTACAAAGTATTATGGAAAAGTTTAAAACCTGGAAAACGTGAGAAACAAACATTTATAAGAGGGTCGTAATGGGGATACCTTCATGACGAATAACGGTAAAAATTCTTGCCAAATGACGTTAACGGTAATTTTTGGTGCATGACGATAAAATGTACAATTTCTTTTAGACGATAAAAAAATCAACTGATTTTGACGAATCACGCTAATTTTTTTCCAAAAATAACGGTAACGATAATAATTTGAGACCTCTGATGAATCACGATAAGTATATTTTGACGAATCACGGTAAAAATTTAACCAATTTGACGCTAACGGTAGCCGAAAATGACCGTTTGACGCCTGACGGTAAAGGGCATTACTACCCTCTTATAATATTGGCAATATAAACTATCTGGGTCGATTCGGGAAGGGCGCACTTCACTCCCTCGCTTCACCGCCTAAAATTGGAAAAAATATCACGCCCCCACTCACCCCAAATTTGGATCCCGGCTGCTGAACTCTCCGCCTCTTTTGATTTCTTTGTATAACATTTTAGATACAATTCTATTTAAAAAAAGTAAGATTTATCAACAAATTTATTAACGAAGACGTTATATATTTTGTTGTTCATTCAAGCTTAACCGTACTGGTCAGTTGTTAAGAATCATACATAGACCACTGCGCTTTAATTACAAAATTTCACGGATGTTGCATTTTAACATGTTTTCCTTATAAAAGCTTCGGGCATTAAAGTTGTCCTCCATGTGTAAACATTTCAACTCATTTCTTTTTATCTAAGTTTCATGGCGATCAAAGTCCAAGTCTAGTACATGCAGTATAAATACACCATTGAAAATTCATTGTCTGATTTTAAATCACAGCGAGTAACATTCAATTTTACACTTTTCGCAACTGATCCTTACATTAAGAATGATCTTGCAAATGATTATAATCCCCGTCATAGATTTTTGTTTGTCGCTGCAAAACTTTTATTCTATTTATGCGCGGATAGAAGGTTTGTTTACGGAATACAAACTCCCTTGCATCATGTTTCACTTTTGCAATATTAAATCAAATGATGAAATTCTAGCGGTGCACATAACACGTTCTTGTGAAGGTGACCATGTGCAGCGTTAATAGTGATAGAAATTTGGGCGTTGGACAGCAGGTGACTATTTCAACTAGAGACTCTCAGGAGCCTGAATCGCTCACCTGAAATTTTTTAGACAATTGAAATAATACATTAAGAATATTTTCGATAGTTATTGGCAAAAAAGTTTCAAATGAGTAACAATTGTCATTCAAGAGCAATGAATCCGATACTATTAGTCGACTGATAACATCGACCTCGTATATTTAATGGTAGATATTGTCCCGCTGATAATTGTTGTTGCCTGTCAAGTTTCTCTTTATCTTCTATAGTTTCCTGGAAAAAAAACATAAAAATTAGTAAAAAACGTCTTTCAAGGACAATCATTCCTATCAGGTCTCGACGGATGGTTTTTGCCATGTTGTCTTATTTGTAAATCTTGTTCTGATTGTATTTTTTGCTATAAACAGGTTCTCTCTCTGTCTACTTTATAGTTTATGAGTGGGTTTTTTTTTAGACCTGGTACTGCTCATCATTTTTATTATTCATTGTTTCACTTTATTTATATTTATAATGGCTAAAATTTCAAAATTGCACAAATTGGTAAAAATCGTCATTCAAGGACAATAACTATAAGTTTTGTCAAAATGGACGGTAGGTAGATCTTGATATTTGGAATATTTCTGCCCTGTAAGATTTTTTCTATCTAGAACGGTTTTAAAGATAGATTATGCTTTCGATTTACCCCCTTGTTATATTTTAGCCTTTGAGGCCATGGCAAACATTTCAAGCATATACACTCTCTGACACATGTCAATGAAGTGATTCATATAGAATTTGCTTGCCTTATCGTTTGTTCTCTGTTAACATGTTACCAAACATTTGTTCCGGATAGGATAATTTTGTCTATGAAAACGGTGTGGAAGCACATACTTGTCTGCCTCTGTGTAGCTACAGACACTGATCGTGGGTTTTCGCTTCTAACTGTATAATCTTACTAAACGATATAAAGCCTTTTCATACAAGTACATTGTATATCATAGGATTTGTAACCAAAGTAATGGGACAACAATTTTATTGTCTTGGGGATGGGTGCAGGATAAATTGAAAATGAATTCTTGGCCTGGAAAGAGCTAAAAATCAAATAACCTTGCATAAGGTAGGATGAAAATAAATCTTCTGCAACACAAAATGCATGCAGTGGTGGACAAAAGTGAAAATAAAGTTTCGCATGGTAATGCCACAGGAAAAAAAAACAAGGATCCTTGAGTAGCAACAGATGAAAACAAATAGGCAATCCACAAAAAATCCTCCTGCCCCTCCCCCTAGAATATCAAATGGTCGTTCCATAAATGAACTTCACGAATCGCCGAACAGTTTTAACAAGACGACAGACACCGTTTACTTAACTAGTCAAAGGGAGGCAAATCAAATGAAAATCCTCACTAACATTCAAGATTCAAGATAAAAAATCACCACAACCATCCGAGACATTTATTTTTTCGATTCTACGACGAAACCGTGAGAGAAATATCAATATAATTATATTTTTCATAAAAAAAAAATGAACGACCGCCAAATATTGGAAAATGAACAAAGGTGCTGCATCATGTAGAATTAGAAGTTCAATGAAAATTACAATTTATTTTTGGAACGGTTTTGGAAATAAACTAAGAACCTACAGAAAATTTACAATAAAGTATGAACTTGAAAAGTATCTTTTATTGAAACTTTACAATGAATGATGAAAGAACTCTTGACTATATGGTTCTTTTGCAAACTGATGAATATTGCAAACTAAGTAGAATCAAATTCATAACAGTGTGGACGAGACCATTAGTTGGTGCGCTCAATTCTCCAATTGACTGGATTAGATTAGGTAACCGTTTGTCTGTTACGCCTACTTACATTTGTAATACGTATTAGATACAATACAAAGGTAACAAAGAAAGAGGCCGGTTACAACTGTTGCCGGATAGTTTTTCTGCACGAGTAGTCAGGTGAAGGTCCGAGGCCTGACTACAAGTGCAGAAGTTTGTTTCCGGTCTGTTTTTTTGTTACCTTTGTTTTGTATCTGACTTGTACGACGTTTCAAGAAAGAAGTAGTACATATTGCATTTAGAAGCGGTATCAAAATTAAACAGATTAGAAACTTAAATGGCCATATACCAGTAAATGTAAGTTACAGTTTAAACAAACTTTATTTTTCACTTCCCTTCAGCCGAGGGTTTTAATCTCAAGAAATTCAAGAATCTAATAATTTTATAAAAAAGAAACATGTCAAGTAAAAGATGAATGTTGTACACATTTGAGACTTTTTAAAATGCAACTTCGGAAGTAAGTAATTTATGAAAAAAATTTCAGAGGTAAGCAACTTAACATTTGATTTTTATTTGGGGGAAAATGGAAAAGGTAATAAATAAATTTAAAATAAACAGGCTTGATCCTTCTTTTTTGTTGAAAAAATGCAGGGTGTGCCATTCCATCCCCCCATTCCCCCTTAAAAAATAATAAAAATCGTACGTTTGCTCCCAGATATATGAATTCAATATGTATGAATTTAATAACAATACAAATGTATCAAATGAATGAATTTCCTGTTTCATTAGCGAATGAAATGTTATGAAAAATGGATTTTGTCTTGTTATTATATATATAGGCATATATTTTGGATTTTTAAATTTTTTTCATGCTTATAGGTTTTTATATGTCTCTGATATTGTTGATCAGGGTTAAACACGTGTCACAATGTGATCCAATCGCAGCTTATCGTCCAAAATTGGTGACATAAGTTGAATGATTTTCTTCAAGATTTGCTGCCTATTTGAACATGTATTACACGGACACTTTTTATTTATAGGATCAATCGTGCGTTGGTAAGTATATTGGGATTTTACCTTTTGATTAGATTTGATTTTTTTATATATATTTCCTGTCTTTTTTATTGAAATATAAACGTCGGTACCAGCATTTCTTTACTTTCAGCATTGTCCAGAATACGTTTCATGTCCATGAAGAAAAAAAAAACATTTACGGACCGACTATTTAGCTTCAAAAGGGGGCATGTTTTTTTCTGAGTAAGAAAATTATTTAGTTTTTCAACGCTATCACCAAAATATTTTTTTTCGAAATTAGCACTATTATACAATGTATACGGTATTCGGAAAATCAGGAATCAGAACAGTATTTTGCCATCTGTTTGACCACAATATATTTTTTCTCATAAAATTAGGGATCAGAATATTTTTTTGGAAAAAACCATAACCACCCTTTTCAGTGGCGGTTCAAGACATTTTCATAAAGGGGGGGGGGGGGGAGGGCACTGACTGCCCTAAGAGGGGGCCCGCTCCAGTAATGCTTCAGTGGTTCCCTATATAATCAACCAAATTTTTCCCACAAAAGGGTTTTGAAGTTAAATGGAATATCCCTTGGTGTACTGATATGAATGGTAATATACTGGAATTGTTTGATAATAGATGTCAACGTAAATATTTCAATAAAAAAAGACAGGAAATATGTCGGTAAAACAAACAGTTCAAATCTAATTGAAATTTAAAGTGCCCATGAACTCACTGATCAAGCACGAGTGATTCTATTCATAAACAGTGTCCGTGTAACAACTAAAAAGTGTCCGTGTATCATCTAAAAAGTATCCGTGTAGCACCCGTTACATCCCAACTCCTTTGTTCTAACAGGGATGGTCTGAGTCGGATCACCCCTACCAGGAGTTTCTTTGTTCTGCATTCTTTCTTTTCATGCTTCTGTAACATTTTGGCGGGAATGCTGAACACACAATAAAACTTATAAATATATAATTGACATTAAGACTAACATTCAAAATTATGTAGAAAAAATCCACTTAATTTCCAGTGTCTAAGCGGGGAAACGAACTCAAGACCTTTAGCATATGAAGCCACGATTCATACCCCTACATCAGGACGACTGGATACAAACTCACTGTACATTTAACATATTTAATCGTTGTATCCGGGGCACATAAAAGGGTATATACTATAACCAGACTCAAGCTAGCGACCAATTCTGGCGACCAATCAAGCTAGCGACCAATTCTAGAGACCACTAAAGAACACAATGAGAATCAACTTGTCTAAGAATCATTATGTGGTATATGAGAAAACCACATTATGAAACAACGTTCTGTTAAAAAGAAAATCTATCTACTAGTACGGTATATATTGTTTTTAACGTTAAAATGACCAGAGATGTCCATCATATTAAGGGAGAAGGAACACTACAATACGAATGACGTCTGTAGCTGAATGCACTAACTAGTTAAGTTGCTATATGTCTGCATCAATATCAATGAGTAAAATATAATGTGCCCGAAAATCGTAAAAGTCAAAACAATTTAATACAATAGAAAAACAAAGGATATGGGGTATCCCTTCATGACACAAAATCAGTAAATGCACAGCGAAAAACACACAAAAAGCTAAGGGACATTTCTTTGTTAACGAACTATTTTTATTCCCCTACATTCGAACACATACTATATGTTATCATATATGTATTTATATAAATAAAGGTGCGCCCCTCTCCGGAGTTTATTCTATCGGGAGAGGGGCTATAGTTGGGAAATAAAGTAATCCATATTTTGATGTCTTCTTTACGTTTTCTCTGTTTTCCAAACTCTAAACCGAGATCGCAAAGATAGGTAATAAATCAGAGCAGAGCCCTCTGTAATGATTTTTTGGGGGCTAGAATTTCTCAATCGATTTATGAATTTCGAATAGTGGTATACTACTGTTGCCTTTATTTACATTTAATATATTTTACACACGTGTATTAAGGGTGGAAATCAGTATCGTACGTGTGTTTCAAGTGTACCTGATGAAGGTAATTCTAGAAACACTTGTAGTAAGGGCGGAAATCCGTATCATACTTTTGTCTCGAGCATACCAGATGAAGGTAATTCTAGAAACACGTGTAGTAAGGGCGAAAATCCGTATCATACTTTTGTCTCGAGCATACCTGGTGAAGGTAATTCTAGAAACACGTGTAGTAAGGGCGGAAATCCGTATCATACTTTTGTCTCGAGCATACCTGATGAAGATAATTCTAGAAACACGTGTAGTAAGGGCGGAAATCCGTATCATACTTTTGTCTCGAGCGTACCTGATGAAAGGAATTCTAGAAACACGTGTAGTACGGGCGGAAATCAGTATCATGCTTTTGTCTCTGTACTTAATTGTTATTTCATGGATCGAATTGAAAGAAAAATGGAGGTTCATTAAAGATGAAGGATCATGAAAGAGGAGGGATCATGAAAGAGGAAGGATCATGAAAGAGGAGGGGTCATGAACATTCACAAAAATAGTTTAAACCTGTAATATACAAATACTTGTGTTAAAATAGGGAGATGTGGTATGATTGCTAATTGGCAACTATATCCCACCAGAGACCAAAATAATGTGAATGTAAAAGTCCATGATAGAGTTGTGTGTCTGTTCCAAAGCAGGAACCTCGACAGCTGCTGTTTTTATCAATTTTTTATTTAGAATTTTCATGGTCGGTCTTTGATCGTCTCTATTGTTAGAGTTCACAAGGTGTTTAGCCGAAGGGCGATTATGAGGTTAATATCAGATAGACATAATCGGCTATTGATGAATACTTATTTTCAATCTATAGATGGTTTTCTTGTTGTTGAATCGTATGTCCTTGTTGATACACACCCTTCATCTCCCTTTGATGATACACAAATTCATGTTTAATTTATCTTAGATACTGACTGAATTGTTTGTTTTATACCCCCACCATCGTCAACCACCCTGCTCGCTCTCTGTATAGCATTGAAAGTGTTCGTCATTCCGTTCTCCCTTCCTATAATCTTTTGTACCCTATACTACTTCTAAACCGCATTTTGCATAGCATTATCCAAATAACTTTAAGGGTTTATTTTTGCATGACATGTACTTTGTCATATCCACACACTACAGTAATTAATTGAATCCGCGTCTCCTCTTTTAACTCCCAATAACAATTAACTGAAACTTTCTAACAAGCCTTATCATATAATGCCATCGTGCTCCTCTTTTTTTGTTTTTTGATCCGAATTATTTTTGAGGATTTCCAATCACGAGTTTAGGTCTTTAAAGTGATTAGGTGCTATTTTGTGAGCATTCTCTTTAGTTATGTATGCGATTGATTCTAACAAATTGATACAGCTTACACTTCCGGAGCACCTGAGATCAACCCCGTTTTTTTGGTGGGGTTCGTGTTGCTCAGTCTTTAAGATTTCTATGTTGTATTTGTGTTTTATATATTGTTTTTTTGTCTTTTCGTCGTTTTTCGTTTTTTGCCATGGCATTGTCAGTTTGTTTTCGACTTATGAGTTTGAACGTCTCTTTGGTATCTTTCGCCTCTCTTTTGACCTGCAGTGTAATATCCGATAGAACATGTTTCATTGAGTAATTTTAAAAAGCATGGAAAAATCCATACATATTAGTTTTTTCAAATTTTGTTTTCGAAAAGATCAATTCAATGATTTCTTAAAAAAGCTGTCCGTGTTGAATTGTTCAGAAAGCATTTTTTTTTTAGAAAAGTAATGTCAATAATATAACACTTTGTTAGTTTGCTAATTTTTGTGCTAGCAAATCCTAATTCATGTCTTTGGTTTTTTTTTTTTTTTTGGTTTTTTATTAAAGTTTGTATAAAACCAATTTCAATAGGTAGGAAACCAATATATAGGAACAAATTATATTGAAGTGACCTGGTGATAGCTGCGGGATCTACAAATGTACATCTATAGTGTGCATAAAAGGGTTTTGCTTGATAGAAAAGTTGATAAAATATACAAGCCCTGGGAAATCCTTTTTAGGAAAATAATTATAGTGAATATATATAGTCCAGATAAAACTTTAAAGTCGCATGAACAAACTATGTGAAACAGACTTGTGGACAGAGCCAGCTTCTGTTGAAATAGACATGCATTATCCGTCACGTGATTTTATTCATATTCAGAAGACAGAGACGATCACAGGTATTTGCTTTCCAAAAAGCTTGTCTAAATATAGCATCTTTAGATTTTAAACACAAGTTCGTTTGTAAGTGTTAGTTTAGCATATATTTGTAACTTCAGTTAAGGTGGGCTTACATTGATCTTTCTAATTTGGTTGTTATTGTCATGTTACGTTACGAAAATTAAAAATATGAAATATGGAATCTAGGTAAATATATGATTTACAACAGATACCTGTGAAATAATGGAATTTACTGAAATATGATATTGGAGATGTCCTTTCGGTTCATTAGTTGTTTTTGTCATGCTTATCTCTGTTGGTTATTTTTTCATTTATCGTATAACATTAGATGATATTTCTTTGTAAACTTTTAGAAGATTATGTTAGACAAACTCTGTTCCTATTTTGACATTAACCACAAAAAGTTTACTTCGTTGAACAATCGGTATTTCCGTGTTTTATTTGAAGGGGATAAAGTAATTAAATGGTCACATTGTACTATTTCTATTATTTCATTTGGTAATATCAAGTCAATATAGTGCTACTACAAGTGGTTTTATTTTTGTTCATCAGTCACTTAAAACGAAAACAAACCAAAAACAAATACAAATTCTCGAAGGAGCATTTTTTTTCAATTTTAAGGATATTTGTAACAGACTGAGTGTTAAAAGTAGTTTAAATTATAAATAGATTCTTTAATGATCAAAGTCCAATATGTTTACCAATTTTTGATTACAGAAACATATACAGGTAAATTGGCCAACTGTATTTATTTGGAACAAAACATCTAGCTGATTTAGGATATAGAGTTTATTAACACTTTTACTAAAAGACATTGAATTCTTACAATTCTTTCAAACAACATAAACAAAAAACCTAGGTGCATTGTGCATGTAAACATAATAAAATCGATAGTTAGAACTAATATCATAGTTGTATATAATAGTCAATATGTTTCATACGTATTCTTTAACTCTTGTAAATCTATTTTTACGTATAAAACTTTTATATAAAATAAGGGAAGTAATTGTAAATTCGAAAGGTATGATGCTTCATTTTTCATCTCGAAAGTGATGATTTCATGAAATAAATAATGAATTTGTTATTTAATTTCCTTTGATACATTTGCAATCGGTTGATTCACAAATAGCATGAAATACATAGAATTACCTGCAAACTTCAAAATACTTTCAATACCCAAAAATGTATTTGTGGAAAAATGTTTGGTATGTAAGCCGAACAGGTAGTACGTTAAGTGTTAGCAAACTGGAAATTGAACTGGTTCACTGCCCAATTTGTATACAACAACTCAGTCAATATAGTGAAATGGTTTGTATAAATATGAACACAAAGTGTGTTCATATATATCATGAACACTGTATAAAACAGTGGATAGCTGCCTGCAGAGGTAGACAACAAACACCTACATGTCCTCAATGTAGACGACCATGGGAAAGTATAGCATGCTAGTAAAGGGTGGTAAAACACCGAAACAATACAGCATGATTAGAGGGGACATGTAAAAGAACTATATTAACTGAGCTCTACCCTATTCCAAATTAAATAGACTAATTGTCTATTTTTTCTGATACTAGCTTACCATATTTATTATATTTATTGATTTCTTTCATATTGATTGATATAAATTATGATTGGCACCCATAAATATGACTAATGTGTGAAATAACTACTAGATACCTGCAACATTCAACATAGATAAAGAAATAAAATGCAAGAAATAGTTTAGTATACCTCATTTTTTCAAAGCTTCAACGAAATTTAGCCTACAGAGGAAGCCTGTAATTTCATACGTTTTACTTCCACTGTCGCGGTACCACTGCTTGTAGTCAATCATAACAGGATGGAAACATCAGTCTGGTAGTCATGCAAATTCAATGCTTCGTACTTGCAGTTTTATAATGATACATTCTTTTCTATAATCTTATTTTAGAATTATTAGTTTGAAAGGATGCAACTTCACCAGACAATGCTGACATTATACGATTTTACTAACTCGAATAATTCAAGCCCTTTCTGTGTCCGATTTTCTCCCACACGAGGGCTTGAACTCCTTATGATCATTGGCCACGTCGCCTGCTCTCTGTGAGAGAGAGCCAATCGGCGGCGATCAGGATAATGAGTCTGCGCAACTGTCTTGTAATTGTCTTACCAAACACGTGTGTTGAATTAACACAAATCCGATAATAATTAATTAACATCAATTAACATCAGTTTACATCATTTAACATCAATTAACATCCGGAACTCCTCCTTCTTTAGCTGCCAACTTAAATAAAAATTCCCATATTGCATAGCGGTGTGAATTTTCCGGTTGACGGTCTTTATCGAGGAAGACGTTCAGGCGTTAATGTAGCCTTCGTAGATCAGCGGAATATAACGACTGAATTATTCGGGTTACGATTTTACCTGTTTTTTTAAAGACCAATTTGGAGACTTCTGTTTTAAAGGTCACAAGGTGTTCAGTCTATGGGCTATTTTGAGATAAATATCTGGTCGGCACAATCGTCTTTTCTGCATAAGAAAATGCCTGTACCAAGTCAGGAATATGACAGTTGTTATCCATTCGTTTGATGTGTTTGTTGGGACTTTCCTTTTTGAATTTTCCTCGGAGTTCAGTATTTTTGTGATTTTACTTTTTACTGGATCCTTATTTTTAACATTTAGCTGGTTTTTTTTGTTGTTGAGGCATTTGTCTTATTGGCGTATACCTATCAGCTCCCTCTGTTCATATACATGTACAATTAATCTGAGATACTTAATTGGATTGTTTTTTTTATACCTCCCTCTACCAACCCGCACGCTTGATATATAGTGTTGGAGGTGTTCGTCCGTTCGGTTTTCCTTCCATCAATCTTGTGTACATGTACCTGCTTATTTCTTAAATCGAATGACATAATTTTGTGAAAACTTCATATAATGTTTTAAAAAATGTCTTGCATAATATACTTTTAAACCTCCATTATGCATATCTTTATCCAAATAATTGTTTGGGTTCCTTTTGGCACGGCATGGACATTGTCATATCCGCACACCTCAGTTCTAATTTGAATTCGCTTCTTTAACTCCAAAAAACAATTAACTGAACATGTCTAACAATCTTTATGATATAATGCCATTGTGCTGCTCTTATTTTCTTTTTTTACCCGAATTATTTTGAGGATTTTCGTTAACGAATTAAGGCCTGTAAAGTGATGGGAGTATCATGTTTTGAGTTTTGCCTCTAGTTACAAATATGTGTAAAGGATTGATTTAAAACACTTTGACATGCAGTTTAATATCCGGTAAAACATGTTTTATTGAGTAATGTTAAAAAGAATAGAAAAATACATACTAGTACATATATGTTTTCCCCGTTTTTTTTAAGAAAGAGCAATTCAATTCTAACCAATTTCATGTCAGATAAGGGAATTAAAGAATCGCATGATTGCAAATTCTCCATCCCTTTATGTCATTTAATGCATGTATTATTCATGACACAACTTAGGTTAGATCGATAATGAAATATCTATTAAAACAGAATACAAGCATTGTTTGCATGTTAAATTACCATGAGTTAAGAGGAGAATGAATTCTTGCAATTTGCTCTAACATTTCTAAATAATGTAAAATCGAAGTTTATCTTGGCCCCTCAATACATCTTGATCATAATGGCTATGAATATTTCAAAAGCACGAGGTATAGATGTACAAAACAATATCTTTTAGTTACAGTACAAAACTAATTGAAATCTCTAAGGGATATGCAATACAATCAAATTTTATTTTAAAGGGGTATTTTAAGTGATCTAGAGGTCTCTATTAACTTTCGAACTCCAGCTTAATTATATAAATATAAAAATAAGACGATGTGGTATAATTTGCATTGATAATTTTAGGAAATTGTTCTATAAACAAATTTAACTTTCTTAAATTTGTTTTATTTACGTTTATTCCTTGGTCATTTTATTTTATGATTCATTGATAAATATTCTCTTCTGTGCATTTTTCCATTATTCAACAAAACTTTACTTGTAATTTATTAGTAAATATTATCTTTTAATATTACGCATTTTTGCATTATTATAAATTCACTGATATAATGGAATTCTATGCGACTGTCATACAAGTGAGAGGTTTAGCTAGCTTTAAAACCAGGTTTAAGCCAAATGTCTGTACCAAGTCAGGAATATGACAGTTGTTTTCCTTTAGTTTGATGTGTTTGAGCTTTAATTTGATTTTGCCATTTGATAACGGACTTTCCGTTTTGAATTTTCCTTGGAGTTCGGTATTTTTGTTATTTTACATTTTCCAAATGGTTACATCGAAATTATTTCACAAAGTTGTTCTACATCGTCACATCGTTAACGTCAAAACAGAAAAAAATTAGCGTTAACGTTATCCAGTCAGTTGAACGGCAAACGCCTGGATTTGACAGATCGACACAAAAAGTACCCGTATGTAAAACGGGTCGTTTTATAATTCAAGCACAGCAGATCAACATGTGGTCGTTCATTGATGTTTGTTTACTTGAAATCAGGGGCGGATTCAGGCGGGGACGTGGCGGGCGTGCCTCCCCCTAAAATTTGCAAAGCATGGGTTGTCCTCAGCTTAATAAAGAATATTTCGATAATTTTAAAATCCTGGTTCCGCCCCTGGAAATGCACGTTGTTGTCCCTGCTTACTTAGCAATAACCACTCTTTTGTTATTTTTGTTTAAAAGTAAATATAAATAATATTTACATGTGGTATTTTTTTGCTTTCAAGAGTTATATAGTACACTTTGCTCCAAAAAAGGTCTAGCTAGGTCCCTGTAAAAATGAGGCTATAATGATGTTTATTTACCATGATCACATTCATTAAAGCTGCATTTTTTGCATATAATATAGTATATACATGTATAAAGAGAACAATGGAGAAGGGTAAATGGGTTTAATTTCCACCCTAGACATTACTTTTAATAGGCAGATGTAATGCGTCTATTCTGTTGTTCCTATGTCCCAAAATTCTACTCGCCCTGGCTAGGTCCCCTACATCTTTCTTTTCTATGTATAGATCAACTCTATGGAAAGGTAAGGGGGTATTTTATATATAGTCAAGCGGCTAAGTTCTGTCTTTCCTTGTCTCTTTTTTTCCCTTATTTTTCTGAGTCTAGAGCACCTCTTGAAAGACACCCCCTATAAAAGCCACCCCTGGAAAGCTACCAATCAACAACTCTTTTTCCTATGCTGCATGAAAAGAATGTTCCGGTTTTGTTCATTGTTGATATTTGTACAGTGACTTATAATTACTTACAGCCACATTATTTTAACTCTGGTGGATAGTTGTCTCATTGGCAATCATACCGCATCTCCTTATTTAACTATGGGTTATTTTAGATAGATGACTAACAAAAGTTCAATCATATGAAAAAAAAAATAATTCTGCAATGGTTAACATGTTGTCATTTTGAGATTTCAATTAATATATATATATCAACAAAAACATTTGGTTGTATAAATGGTTCCACTATGATTGTAATTTTCCTCTGTTTTGTGTAAACAATACATTTAAGGTCCCTAATATAAAGAATTTATGTACTGATTTCAGATTATTATTTTAGGTTAATAACAATGCACTGTAAATCCAAATATGTTTAATGGTTTTAATTTATGTGAATCATAACTTAATATTATTTATATTCTAAAATTTTAATTATAGTCTATTTTTCTTGTGGACCTAAAATAGAGATTTTTGGTGAAATTTAGCAACATTGTCAGTATTTCAACCACATTTAGGCCTAGGAAAGGTAGAGCGCAGAGTTTGGCAAACTAAATACTGTAAATTCAGAAATAATTGCGAGATTTTTATTAATGCGAATAACGTGACTTGTTCATTATCGCAATAATAAGAACTCACTTTCTGATATCTGATTCTAGGCCGATTTTCCTAAAAACGCAATAATTAATCTCGCTTTTTTAACCATTCTTCAAAAATCGCAATATTATATGCACGCAATAGTTTCAGAATTTACAGTATCAAGTCAACTTTTTGTTTGTTTGTTTTGTTTTTCAATTGCCTTTTCCTCTTAGAGCAGTAACATATGAATTTTGATTAAAATCAAAGTTGATTCAGTAAGTTTTATGACACAATAACACTTTATTATTTCTAAAAAGCATATTCATACTCTATTTACCGATCACTTTAACTTCGTTCATTATTTAATCAATAATTTATCTAAGGACTCTTTCCATTCGTTTAAACTTAATGTTTATGTGTAGTACTTTTGAATTCAAATATAAAAAGAAAATGTCATAAACTACTATTGAGAGAAATAATGTGAAATGTATGACATCATATTGCATTTCAGCTTTTTGTTCAGTTTTCTTTGCATTGTTTATAATGTTTAATTCCATTTCTGACTTTTTTCCCAGTTTTTTTATGTTTGGATGTTTCCAGCTTAATTTAGAACCAGCAGCAGAACTTGTACATCTTTGAAGTTTTTAATCTTGAAGCAGGTATAATAAAAAATATTAAAATTTTGTCCACTGAAAATAATTTTTTATCCATTCAATATCAATATTCACAATTTTGAAGCATGTATTGTCTACATTTTCAGTTTTTCAATATTTATAGATTATAACTTGTCCTTTTTCATATCGGCCCTGGTATCATCCCGAGACTCCCATATTAGCCCAAGGCCCCAGCAGAGGGTTCAAATCGGTCGAGGGATGATACCAGGGCCCATATGAAAAAGGACGTCTTATAATCTATTTATCACATATTTTACAATTTTAGTAGTATCAATCCCTGTATGATGACAAAGTTCAGGTGTGATTATGACCCGTGTATATGCAAATCCCAAATACACCGGTAGGTGGTGCGGCTGACAGAATCAGGTAACAGGTAACAGGTACTATTGGTATAAGTATCGGATTCGACCCGGAACTTGTTAATTTTTTGTAATATTAATTATATGGAAAACAAATGAGCCTGGGATGGTGTAATTTTAACACCATTGTCCTATATTAGTTATATATAAAGTTGAATTCTTTGATTCGTCGTTTTAACGTCATGCCGGCTAACAAATTTGACCTTGTTATTTTAGAAGTATAGTTAAGACGTTGCGCACGTTATTGCGTCAATACCGTGAAATCAACCAGTCCACACTGATAAACAGCTTTTCTATGAAATCAGAACAGTTAAGCTATATACAATTTATATTCATAGAATAGGCAGGTATTACTGTTCCCAAAAAAATCAGCAAATTGTTTTATAATATTTTACAATAGTCTAAAATAAGGACAAAAATTTTGGCAAAACGTCAAAAATATGCATGTCAGACGTAACAGACTATACGCATAATAACTTTTATAGGGATGTTTGTACTCTTCGAAACAGTGTAAAATCCGCGAAAATTCGCATGAATGATATGCCTCTTATATAAAGTATTGCGTCATTACTGAATTTTCGTTGATGCAACGGCAAAAGCTGATTTTTTGCAAACATAAATAGTCTTCCTAACGGTCAGATTTCAGAAAATGGTAAGTTATCAAAATTTATAGGTTTTTGAAATATAAGATTGTATGGAATTTCGTTTTCATAAAACATGCTCACAAAAGTATATAGATAGAGCATTTCAAAACCGAATTTTTACAGCACTCACACCACAAATAAAAATGCAACTGCTTCTGGCAAATGTCTTGCACGAATGTCCAATGTCGAATTACGCCGCTTTTTAAGAATAAACTGTCAGTTGCGATGTCATTTAAATAAAATTTCGATTGGTAGCATACAACATAGTGCTTTTCCGTAATTGTACTTTAACCCTACAAAACAGTTACATACTTTTTGATAATTGCGTTGTCAAAACGACTTCGTTTTTAAAGAAATCCAATGTCTTGCAAGTTTGTCCACTGAACGGTTTTCTTATGTTTTCAACGTTGTCAATTCGGGACGCTATTTATGTCTTTTAAAATCTAGTCGAAATGTTTGTTAAACTTTGTTTTGTGTTTTGGTGTTTAACGCAACTTTTAGCGTTATTGGTTGTATCATATCGGAAAGTTTTCTATGGTAGAGGAAGTCGGAAAACCTTGGTTGTAATATAAATTGTAAACCCGTGGAACAGACTCACAAAATACACCAAATAATATCCAAACATGTTATTAAAAATCTTCTTATCCGATACTTCTTGTGTTATAATTGTGATAACTGATTTAATGGAGAAATATACGATTGCGACAAAACGTAATTTATAGGAAATTATAAGGTAAAAATGATTCAAAATGTCAGGAACTCGAATTCCGAAAGAAAAATGATGACCATTTTGATACAAATTATAATAGAGTACTTTATAAGAAAGACCCGTTTAACTTGTAACCCCCCTCCCCCCCCCCCCCCCCCCCCCCCCACACACACACACTTTTTATTAAAGCAAAATGGATATCTTCCTCCCCTTCTTCTCGGATTTAAATGGGGAAACATCGCATGCTAAATACGTTCTACGTCATTTGGTCTTCGGTATAGAGTTGTTTCATTGGCACTCATACAACATCTTCTTTTTTTATATATAGACCCTATTATCTTACCCAAATACATGTATTGTGTTGTTTGTTACTTGCGTAACTTCCAGTGGGAAATATTTTATGCATATTCAGTACAACCAAACATTTAGAAGTATCCATATTGATTTGCAGAAAAAAACTGCCAACAAAAAATGTCCTCGATTATCGGCGTAAAACCTCAAATTAAGACGTTACCAATTGAGACGCAATATCGTGCGTAACGTCTTAACGCTTCCCATTTTACCATAACAAGGTTTTGGAAAATTAATTCTTAGTATTAAGTAATAAATTATGACCATAGTTTCCGGTACAGGATACGACTTAATCATGATATTACTTCTATCATTTCTTATGTTGTGCTCTTATTCGTTTCAGCGACTATAGAAAAATTCTGATTAACTATCCAAATAGGATTTTTCTGTGCAAAGGGAGTTAAATGGGATTCACTTTATATCAAATTCCTCTAGCGTACGAGTCCCGGGATTACTCTGTAAATGAAAATTTATTTTAATACCATTTTTTTTTACAGTCACTGTGTGATATTTATTCATGATGAAAGAACTTCAATGATTTAAACTGTAAAAGGTTTCAATAGGTTTCCGTTAAACTTCATGTACAGTTCACATTGGCCAGAAGATAAACTTTCTGAGTAAATAAGTCCCAAAATGTAATAATTTACCTGATCGATTTACACTACATGCAAACCCTAGGAATATTTAACGGAATTAAGTCTATGCAATTCCATTTAATAAGTAATGGGGAGGGGAATCATGTCATACTATGAAAATCTACAATCATTCCTAATTTCATAGTTATGAATATAAAATAATCTTCGTACGAAAGTTCGTCTTTCACATTTTTCACAGCCACCCTAAAATTACACTAAAGAAGTATTAAACTTTAAGTATTAAATGCATAAAATGAACTTTCAGCTAGCAGTCTGGATTTTCTTCTCTTTTAAACTTTGAAATTCTTTCTCTTTTGAGAGGGTGTTGGAGGTTCAGTTTTCACATTTTGTTAATTTCTTACATAGTTTTTATTCATTAAAATGCATTTGGTCAATTTGGACACCGCCAGTATTTATTTCGTTCACTGCATAAATGTTTAATTCAAAGCAGAACGGGTTTTTTATTTCTAAAAACCATATGAAAAGAGATGCGAAAGATATCAAAGGTACATTAAAACTCATAAATCGAAAATAAACTGACAACGACATAACACAAAATAGAAAACCAAAGACTGTTTCTTAATAATCATGTAAGCTCAACATTGAGATTTCAAGAACGTGCACGCGACAGTATGGCAACTAAAATAGTATACTTTAGTACATTCAATTAATCTAAGTAATCAAACAAGCCCTTCTATGCAGATTTAAATGATCATATTTCTTCACGGCAGAAATTCGATGCATTGTGGAAGTTTGGCGCCTGTTTTGTAATTATAATCTATGTTGACACCATTTCTTAAGGGAGCGTAGCTATAATCCGAAGGGCTCATTTGATTACTTCGATTGAATTTTCGGTGCGGAAGTGTGACACGTGTGCTATTTATCGTTTTTTATGAGGTTGCTCAGTTGACGTATATAACATGAATCAAAAAAAAAAAAGGAAAATGACCTCTTTTTAAAATGATAAAAATCCATTTATGTTCAAAGAGAATATCTATCTCTAAAATGATATGAAACTGTTTCTGTAATGTTAAATATATCCAGTAATTTCCCTTAAATAAAAGATCAAACTAACAACCTTCATTTATTCACGAATAAGTTCTTCAGATAAGAACATTGTATAAGAAATTTTGGTACAAGTATTACTCACTTATGATAAACCACGAATTTCTGATTGTCATCTCACAGAGGACACACTTTGTTTAACACCAGAAATGAAACCGGACTATCTAACGATTATTTGTGTATTAGTCTACCTTAATTATGTTACGGTAAGGCATCTTGCTTATTTATCTAGTCTTGTAATAGAATGAAAAGATGTCGTATGATTGCAAATGTGACAACTGTCCAATAGAGTCCAAATGGTGCGGATTTATTCAACTGCATGTACTAGTATAAGTCACAGTGCAGCCTTAAACAATGAACAAACCCAACACCGTAAAGTCAGATATAAAGGGCGTCGACATTAATTTGTTTTGTACTTTAAGTAAAAAAAAGTGCTGTAGAAGATCTTAAATTTTCAAAACTAACTTTTGTGTCTGATAGTAGTCTGCATTTTTCAATCGGCAATCGATTCAATAACCATAATGTCTAGCTTGCAATGGTTATTCTCTGTATTTCTAATTCGATTTGGTCTGTCAACTGGCGTCATCAATACCATTGGTCAATTAAACAGATGCAAATACAGGCGGAAACCTAGTTGAAATAGAACAAAAGAATCGAAGCTCTTTGTCAGAGAAGGCGATAAATGATTACTGTAATGTTTACTGTAGTAACACACATTTTAAAAGTTAATAGAAACAAATAAAATGACAGTTTTTTTGCTAAATTACGAAATATTTTATCATAAAAACACAATTTGCATAAGTTTTCAATTTATCTATTACATAATTAAGCAGAACAATTAGATATCAAGTCGACGACATGGGTGTCTATTAAGTTGGATCTAAAAAATGCATAACCTCCGATTTTTCAAAAAAATTTACCACGGACGGAGAACATATCAATCTATTTGTTCCTTAATTTTCGTTTCTGCCCTTCCATTATGTGACTCAAGAAAAAATTCCCAAAAATGGGTAACAATTGCATCGAAAAGACAAAATCGAGTGCACCTTTTTATGTTAGGGCGTGTTTGCGTTGAATATTTTGTCTTGAAAACGTAAAAAGCAAAAGTATTTGATACATCATCTCGCTTCAGATTCTATCATTTTTATATATCAAGGCAACAGGTTGACTTTATAACATCGAAAATTCACAGTAGTAAAAAAATGAAATATATAGGTCAAGTGAAATACCTTTCTAATGAATCACAAAAACAGAGTAGGTGTGTTCGAATAGCAAATATTTACTAAAAGTACTTGACGACAGACTTTTAAGTTGAATCTTAAAAATGCATATCTTCGAAAAAACTTCATTTTTTGTGTGTGATATCTAGGGTTTATAGTCTTCAACGACTGAACATTTTTAGTCTGCCCTTCCACGAAATATTGAATTAGATTTTTTTTAAATGTTTATGAATTTTCGAAAATTCCACCTGACAACCGATCAGACAATAGTTTTAAGTTGACTGAATGCTCATTAGCTAGTAGATACATTTGTCTTTTAAAATACAACTGGCATATAAGGATCGTAATGGTGCTATGCGGATAAATTTATCGGTTTTCAAGAGCTAAATTGGCAGCGCGTCATCCCTACAATGGCTTCCATTTTTACGATTGTAAAAATGAACTGGCGTAATGGGGAGATAATTTTGACGAAGTAGAATCCTGACTGAATAGATATACAAGAAAGTAAGCAAATAAAGATTAACTGTTTGGTACTAAATTATTCTTTAGATCGCTGCAATCTCAAATAAAAAAAAGATGTGGGGTACAAACCAATGAGACAGCTACCCGACTACACAGAAACAAAAACAAAGTTAACAAACGATTTAAAAAATTATTATAGACGTCTTATATTGCTTGATAGCTGATTAAAGTAACAGGCATAAGTAGGAGAAAAATATAAATAATAGGACAATGTGGTGGTAGGTATACAAACCCAAAGACATACAGCGCTTATCATTCAGTTTTAACCATATAAAAGTGTAATGGAAGGACACCACTAAGTCATCGCCCCTTTGCTTTCTATGTTAAATTCTTTAATTTCAAACAGTCACAAACTGTTGTTGTCTTAAGTTAAAATAAATTGAAAGTCATGATTGCATGTCAAAGCAACACCTTATGATGACTTGTACTGAAAAAAGCAACATACCTTTAATTGCATATAAGAGAGAACTGGTTCTCGGAAATTCGTAATTTACCGAAACAGGTACTTCAGATCCAAGAAACAGGCAAAATGTACCCTCCTTTTAAAATTTCATACATTTTTTTTATTACTCAAAATTATAATTCAAAAAAGTGTTCTACAATTATCACCAATCATTCAGCTTTCATTTGATACCAAAATTACCAAAACACCTCCGGGTGTGGGATTTTCTCGCTGCGTTGGAGACCCATTGGTGGCCTTCGGCTGTTGTCTGCTCTTTGGTCGGGTTGTTGTCTCTTTGACATATTCCCCATTTCCATTCTCAATTTTACATATTTTGAAAGTGACACCCGTGCGTAGGATGTTTTAGATACGTTCTTCTTTCTGGTATGTTCTTTCAGACCCGGTCCGAATTAGTGGTGTTAACCAAGCACTAAAAAGTCAAAATCCAAAGCGTCTGTGAATAAAATTTAAGAGAGACAACCAAAGATTTACGATCAACAGTACTTAATTCTTGAAAGCATGATACAAAATTTAGAACATAATAATATACATGATTGTTAAACTGACGCCAAGTCCGATTGACGAGATTCAAGACAAAGAAAAGGCACATTGATAAGTTGCGGAATCATTATTTGGTTTTTAAATCCTGATCAGGGGAAATAACAGAGGGAGCATAAAAGAATATAAACCCTGACTTGAGGTAGATTCTAATATAACGCTCTTCTCGAAAGAATCTAGTCGTATTCTAATTCCAACAAAAAACACACAATAAGTCATGCTAGACGTCACATTTGAATATGTATCACGTAATTGGTATTTGACCGACGCTAGAGATCAAAATACATTTCTGTGCGAGTCGCACACTGTATACTTTGAACAGAACCCTAAACGAGTTGGTCTATATATGAACAACTAAAGAGGCGAAACACTTGGATTTTAGAAAAATTTTGGCTTCATTAAATCAAAATGGTGGCATATCGTAAATAGTTGGTTTACAGTTATTGGTTTGTCCCAGCAAGGGTCGAACCCACGACCTTCTAAATCTTACACTCGAGGCGAGAATGCAAATACATGTAGCAACAACATCGTGGCAGCTCTTTATCATAAATATAAAGTTTTGATCGTATACATGTACTGCTATATGTAAGACTGAATTTTACTTTTTGCATTTTTCCAGAGAGAAGTAACTGCTAGTAAGTATCTTTGCATTTTGGTCTTTCTTCTCTTGTTTATCTTTGCATCCTTGTCTGCATAGTAAAATTTGAAACGGTCATTGATCAAGGCACGATGATATTACTTTTTTTAATTTCTTCTGAGCCAAAAGTTATATCATCTATGTGAGGTAATTAGTTGAAATCGCCGTATGCACACTATTTTGTATGAAGAGTTCAACTTGCAAGTCATACAAAATGTGTTTCTGTCAATTTTACTACAAAAAAATGCCAGCATTATTATAAGTTACATTAAATTGGACATTGCAAATGCTTCCATACGTCTTTGTATACATTTTCAACTGTTCACTGTCTCACTTTTACCATTTTGAATTATTTGAAACATGGAGATTTTACCCCATTAGCATTAATTCCTTAGCCGTGTTTGGCACAACTTTTTTGAATTTTCTGTTTTAATGCGTTTCAACTTCGTATCTTGCCTTCCAGCTAGTTTGATTCACGATCAACTAATGAGTCTTATTTAGGCGAAACGCGCGTCTGGCTTGACATTCAGTAAAGACATATTTGGTTTAAATCGGTAACACTGAGCTTATTGTGGGCTTTCGTTAAATATGAAAAAAATATCACATATAAGAGATATTTCATGATTGAAAATTATTCACGGACTCATTTGTTTGAAAAAAAAAATTAAAGAATGTTAAATATCTTTTATAGTCACATTTATTTCAGTTCTTTCGAATCTCAGCACGAAAACTGAAATTATATTTTGTCTACATTTTCAAAAGTTCAGATACACATATGAATATGGCAAACGATGTTCGAGCTCGAATTTTACATTTGTAATGTTAACCATGTTTTCAAATCTTACATGAAATAGTATAGTCTCTACATTATATTCGGCAATTAGGCAAGAAAACATACCCTGATAACCTGTTGTCATTATATTTTACAGTCGATGCGTGCTCGCACATAAGTATCGTTTCCAAATATTCAACCAACTGTATTGGTATTCTTGCTGTATTGAATAATACTGTACACACACATACAGATGTTTGCCAGTAAGTGCAATTAGTATATTAAAAAAAAATAGAAATATGAGTGTTTTACTTGCGTGACAACTGGAATACATGTGTAAAAAGTGCGGATTTGTTAGCACGTAAAATTTGGTTCACTCACCACTGTAACATTTTGTGAATGTACAGAGGCATGCAGGCTTTCTTGATCATATGCTGTTCGTTGTTCATATTGTCACTAGTGTTCATTTTGTATGTTATTTAGGTTGGAGTTGTCTTTTGTAGTAGCTGTCTGTAATGTTATTTGTAAATACTATCAGTTTTTTTACTTATGTCTGTGACCTTGAATGTAACCTCACTTTTACTAGCATTTGAAAGAGAAAATCATATTGGTATAGTAAGGGGCTCTTGTATAGCAAATTTTCAGTTCAAATAGGTATTTTGACCTAAATTAATATTATAACTTTCTCAAGCGGAGTTGATAAAGGTTTGGCTGTTATATTAGAAGACGTTTTTGTCTTGAACTCCAAAATTGATAATGAACTCCACTCTCCAAACTATTGTATTTTATGAGTGTTCATCGATTTTAATTGATTCAAAAATAATTTTTTTTAGAGAGTTTCTGTAATTTCCTGCTGTAAATTATATCCCCTAACACATGTAGCATGAAAGTACAAATTTCTAAGAAACTCAATGTTGGATTGAAGATTACGTACACGGCATATTAACCACATAGACGAAAACCATTTCATAAGTAAAGTTGCAATATTGGCATAATTTTTATTAAAATAGCGTATACGGTAGGATAAACTGATGAATAAATAGACGAGCACAACAGCAGCTGAAAATCAGATCATGATAAAACACATTTATGAAATAAGGCTGACCTACACGAACTTTTAAAAATTAAAGGCGAATAAATGTAACCTGATAAGAAGGATATAAGACTCGTGACAATGTATTTTTATTTATTAAGGATATACAATGAAGTTGGTAGATGTATTCAATTACTTGCTGTTAAAAATGGCGAAACATGTGACATGCAGAGTCTTCATGCCACGTTTACCAAGATGGCGACATATTATAACGATGATTGGTTGACTGCAATGGACACACAATCTTGTCAATGTAAGAATATTATTACATAATTAATCTCAAATATATGACCCAAGGAGCATGTGCCAGTCTACAAGCATCGCCTTGCATTTTTGCATAAAATTGAGTTATTGCAATGCAATAAGAAAAGAAACTGTATGGACCAAATTCTTATCTTGCTGATTATTTTTGCAGGTTGATTTTTAGTCTACTTACAGACATTATTTTAGAGTTTTCAAAAAAATAGGATACAGCCGAAAGTGGTTAAATTTGCGACCAACATCTGTTACTATTCGGTTGACCATTTGGCTTCTGAGTAGATCTTGTATTGCTGTTCACTTTTGCCATCTAACTTCTATAGCTTTATGCTATAAGGCACAAAACTATGAACTTGCCAAATATTACTTAGATATTTTTTTATTTTTTCAACCGCAATAAAACCAGAAAACAAAATAAAACAAGCCCCCTTCCCCCAAAAAGCAACGTTAAGGAATTCATATTACTAAGTGGCATTTATACAACTTAATAAGAAAATAACTCTAAAGCAGTCACGATAATTATAAAAACCTCCTTAATCAGTCCGCACGGAAACATAATACTCAAAAAGTATAACCGACCCGTGACCCTGAAGGTAACTCCCGACGGACACGGTCAAATTCTGCTGAGTTTTGTCTGACTATATGCTTAAAATATTCTAACAGTAGCAATTTGGATCCATTCAACTGTTAGTCTTAAAAAATGTTTACGATATAAATTAAGTTATTTTGTGAAGGTTTTTTTTAGCAATGAAACAAGTACATTACATCTGTATTCACGTTATCTCTGTTATCTATTATTTGTAAATCATGAGCTTTCAACATTTGCATCTGGTATTGATTCGAATTATATCGGTTGTTTGTGCGGTGTGATACTAATAATATGAACTTGTTTTACAGTAGAAGAACTTACTGAATCCTTGTGTACATCTCCTGATCGTCTTGGACTGGTATCTGCTATTGGTTGCTTTCCTCCTATCATTGGAGGATCCATGCAACATTCCAACTATTATATTTGTTCGTAAGTTTTTCTTTCTTTTCTAGTATTTTTTATTACCAAATGGTGGTAACCTATTGTGATCAATCAGTCGATGGAATGCATTTTAGACTCTACATAATTGATTAGACCTGTATTATTCCTTGGTTTGTAGCAATGAAAAACCAAGTATACATAAGTTTACTGTGCGTATTGCTGTGTGTTTGTTTATTCTACATTGGCTAGATGTATTGGCGGAGGGTTGAGATCTCACAAAACATGTTTAACCCCGCCGCATTTTTGCGCCTGTCCCTAGTCAGGAGCCTCTGGCCTTTGTGAGTCTTGTATGTTTTTTATAAGTTTGGTTCATTTATATGTTTCGGAGTTTAGTGTGACGTCCATTTTCGCCGAACTAGCACACGCTGTGTTGAAGACCCATTGGTGGCCTTCGGCTGTTTTCTGCTCTTTGGTCGTGTTGTTGTCTCTTTGACACATTCCCCGTTTCCATTCTCAATTTTATCAAATCTACTTATTTTTATATGTTCCGTTTTTTTTTATTATTCCACTTTTAGAGTTATGAAATAAGGATGAGGATTGAGTACTTTGAGAAGTATCTTCTGATTTATGTGAATAAAATATAATTAAGGAACAATATAACTTTGTCCTTTACTTTTAATGTTCGTCAATTAGAATAAAAAGAAAGAATCTATTATAAAGAGAAAAAAATATTTGAATACATAAAATCAAAAAGAGATTTCTGTAAGAGAAAACTAACTTATAGGAAAAGCAAATATATGCTAGCTGTTTTGCGGCATATAATCATGATAATTAGATAGACAAAGAAGAAGGTTTGTCTCGGTGCACATACAACTGGTTTTACCCTACCAAGTTATCAAGTTCGAATATCTGGACCGTGTGTTTTTCGCTGTTGTTTGTCTTCATTTGAATGTTTATTTTTTCGGATTAGTCAGCTGTTGGTGGTTGAGGTAGTCTGTTGTATTGTCCATACTTTTTGGTGATTCTTATTTTTCTTTTCATACATTGTATTATATATTTTTCGGTATAATTCAGATATGGCAAATGTAAATGTACCCCCGATTTACTGTATCCAAAATACGGGGTAAAGAGTACATTTCTGTTTGTAAATTATATCGGTAAATAAATAAATAAAAACTCGTTAAAACTCACCATAAGAACGAGTGGCAAAAGAAAAACCTTTAAGGATGTTCGCTCTTCTTGTTTTTGAATTTTACCAGATATTCGTAATCCTTTGGTTTTATACATGTAGTGCCATTAAAAAAATTTGCCCGCAAACCCCTTCTTTTCTTTTCATAATTTTATTATGTATAGTTTAAAAAGCAAGTTTGGAAAATCTTATAAAATCCTTGTTATTTTTTCATAGTTTTTGGGAGAAAAAAGGTGCCAATGTTAAATGTATGAAAATTCTGGAGAGAATCACTTCCCGCCAAATTTTCAATGACTTATATCTCGAAAACAAGCACACGGACCCTTCATTTTTTTCTGCTTTTTTAGTTCCTTTATTCATATACTTTCTATTTATAACAATCTTTTAAAAAGCTTGTTATTTTGAAACAGAGTAGCGAACATCCTTAAATAGAGCTGTAGTGTATATTTGTTGGGAAATTTCAGATTAGTTTCCAGTTTGGAAGTATGCACAGATCAATTCACAAACATGTTGGGTGAAAGCCACTGTCCAGATGCCATAATTAAAGCTGGCCTCCAGTCTTCGACAGCAAAACAGTGGATTCAAGATAATTACCCAACAGTCAACCTAGATGAATGTTTCAAAGTGTATCAACCAGGTCAATCTGGTGGTGATTCAGAATGTAAAGATTTTATATACATCTCTAAACATACACAAGATGCAATGGGAATAATGTATCTTAACAATATTACGGTCGTGAGCCAGACTGTATACTGCAAGTATGTTAAGAATATTATATTTGTTGTGAATACAAGTTGTTATTTTGTAATAATTTGTTGTACAAGTTATCCTTTTTTTTTTGCTTACCTCTTAATATAATGGTACGAATCAAGTTAAGGGAAGGGTTGGCGCCTTCAAACTAGTTTAACCCCTCCACATTATGTATGTGCCTGTCCCAAGTCAGGAGCCTGAAATTTAGTGGTGTTTGTTTGCTGCTGTATATCATATTTGTTTTAATTTTCGTTCATTATTTTGTACATAAATCAGGCCGTTAATTTTCTCGTTTGAATTGTTTTACATTTGTCATTTCGGGGCCTTTTATAGCTGACTATTGTTATTGGTTTTACTCATTGTTGAAGGCCGTACGGTGACCTATAGTTGTTACTTTCTGTGTCATTTGGTCTCTTGTGGAGAGTTGTCTCATTGGCAATCATACCACATCTTCTTATTTTTATATATAAGATAAGAGATGGTTGAAAATTGCACAACTAACCACCAGAGACGAACGGAGGATCTAGTCTCTTTGAATCAGCTCATAACTGTCTTATTTGCATAACTAAATGATATTACCTTAGACATAGAACTGCTACCAAGTTCTTATTAGGACATTATAGAATGTATTTTTGGAACTTTAGAAACCGGTATAGATGAATTACAAGTTTACCTCATCTGTCGTTTTATTCCAAAGAGAACCGCTCATAATGTCAGTTTGAAGTATATAACTGTGAATAAACTTCTAGCTGGTTAATTATAAAAGTAAAATTTGTATCGCAAAGTTATCATATATAATAATATACATGTAATAGTAAATTATACAAAAAGCGACAGAAAGTCACTATGCGCGCGTTGGACAATCGTTTTGTACATAGTTTTCCTCTTCAGGTTTTGCCATACTCGCAATAACGCCTAAATTTTTTAAAGATGCATTTTATGAACTATGGAAGTTTGATAATTAATATGTTCTCGTCATAAGTCTGAGATTGGACAATAAAAACTCGAGTTCAACATGAACGTTGAAATAGCAATACATATTGTTTTTGTTTTCCGACCACAATCCGAATTTTACAATTGTTTGTCCGGTTTATATATATTTTTTTACATTCAACATATAGCTTGGCTACCATATTAAGATTTGTATTTATTGTTATATACATATAAATCCTCCGTATTCATGAACCTGTAATATTGTGTTTAGAAATAAAGTTACAACTATAAATATATATATATATATAAAAAAAAAACCAATTTATCAATACATTAAGAATTACTGTTGTTTAAATATCAGACGAATTCAGAAGAAAAAAAAAATAATTTGAACATTTGGAAATACGTATTTCGATTAAAATATTATATGTTCTATAGTTTGAAATAATAGACAAAACCATTGACAAAATCAAAAAAACACATTTATCGTTATAAAAAATTGAATAACAGTTAAAGTTTTAAGAGCCAGCCTCAGAGGAATAAAAGGTATGTGATATATGGTTCAAATATGCCATTGACATTTGTTTTTTGAATTGTTCAAAATTAAAATGTTGCAGTATGGTGGAAAGTTTTTTCAATCTTTGTCATGCAGCCCATTTAGAAAATAAAAATTTGGTTTTTGTGAAATCTGAGTGACTTGATAAGGGGGTTCATTATGCTAGATCTGTATTTCAGAAATTTTTACTATGCAATGCACATGCTTCAGCACGAAATGGACAAGCTTGGTCACGTGTGCACTGTGCCAGAACTGCAGCCGGAATTTTCTAAAATACTGGGTTACCAAGGAGTTAAACCGTCCACGCTATCGGCATGTCAAGGTCTGTAACATAAGGATTTTCTGCTTTTTTCACTGGACATTAGGGAAACAAAAATCTTTCTGCGTCATGATGTACATGTAGTATTTTAATTCACAAATTATACGACGATCTATTTAGATTGTTGGGTTTTTTTGTCGACGCATTTTTTCAACTCCTGCTAGTTTAATTAGACAATCACAAAAGTCCCAAACAATTTCTTAAAGGTTGTGCCAATGTACTATATATATATATATATATTATTTTCATCTTTTTGAAAAGCTAAGAAATGGAAATACCTTTATCTGAATCTGAGACGTTACTATAAACATGTATGCACCAACAAAATACACATGCAAACTTGTTTTGTTCTATGTGTATACACGTACTTGTCTTATACTGAAAATATTACGTGTAAAAAATGCAACTAATAATACGTATCCTTTTAAGGTTATTTCTTGGTTATATTTCCCTGGTTACAAAGTAGCTTTAATATTCTTCCTTGTTTATTATCTCTTCTATTTCGGTAAGTGTCAAATCATTTCACCACAATATCAACTGAAGATGTGCACTGATATTGACTCGACATTAAATATTTTTGTAGGTCAAATGCAGAAAACGACCACCGACTTCTGCCAGGATGAAGCTGGAGTACTACAAGTCATGGCACATGAGCCTTATTGCAGACCATACCTCGAAAATATGAAAGATCCTAAAAATGATAAGTGCATGATGGCGAGACAGTTTTCACTCTGCTCGGAAACAAGATTACAATACGCTGGTTTTGACTGCAGTAAAGTGATACTTAACAGTACTAACATTGCCCAATATGTGCAGACCAACTATGGGATTTCACTTTCGTCCTGCTAATGACTGGTACTCAATTTAGATTTAAAATAAATCGAAAAATTCTGGTATATTTTTGTTTTCACTCACAATAATATATACTATATATTTGTTTTATCATTGAGTCATAAAGACAAAATATTTTTTGAGACCTGATATCATATACCAAAAGCGTTATTAAGACTAGCAGTTGCAAAATCATAAAAGCAAAAGCAAATAACAAAAATAAAAACAATAGTAGAATATTGTAGTCTGATTTTACGGAATTTTAGAACAATCCACATCTTTGTATTCATAAAACTAAACAGACATTTTATCACAGAGTTGATTCATTTATTTAGGTCTTGCAATAAAAAAAAATGTAAGTGTGTACGACCTGAGGTATTAATATCAGAATAATGATTGGATTTTCCCTCTAAAGAATGTAGATATTTCTACATATGCGGAATATGGTCAACGCAAATTCTCCTACATCAGAACACATGAAAACTAGGAAGTTCATACAGTATGTCAGTTATTCGTCGCCGCCAACTATCTTTTTTTTTTATCATAATGCTTCCTCTGATTCCAGAAATGAACTATGTGTTTGAGAAATAAAGGTTCAGTGTATTTTTTAATTACATACTGTTGACATTGAAGTTACATTTTGTATTTTGATCCAAATCTATTTTAGAATCCATAAAAATATGAATTCTACCACTTTTACATTTCTGGAAGTTTATCAATGAAAAACTCCAAATCCAACAGTTTGCAGTGGAATGGAATGAATCTGATCAGAATTACTTCATATGTGTATTACATGGAGTTGTGAACATCCTGGTTTTGTTTTGGGTAATCCTGCTTTTTGTTAGGTGCATTTGGCATTTCAGAACTTACAGAAAGTGACGAATGGGACACTTTCTTTAGTTATACACAAACTTTAAATCAAACTTCCCTCTTTAAAACATTATGAAATTCTAAAACCATTGATCCTAATTCAGCTGTTTTAATGTTTAATCCTTTATGGGACTCTAATCAAAAACCATAAACGAACGTTCCAATGATGAATCATGTGCAAGGGTATTTTCTGACACGAGCAACATGACGGGTGCCATTAATGAAAAAGGAACTGCTTATTAATGCCTTTCCTGAGAAACTGTTGTCTCGCCTGAGAAAAAAAAACGTTGTTGGAGGGACACTTATGCATATTGTTAATGGTGTTGCTTACGTCAACAAATTGTTCAAGTTTATGATGATGATAAGGTCACTTAGATCAACTCATCACTATTTCAAAAGGAGTTATCCACCTATATATTCCTATTTTTTTCCGGTAACATCTACAGTGAAATGATAGTGTAATTCAAAGCAAAACATAATTTTAATCAGTACAAAAAATGTTAAATAATTTACTAATAAAATCTATTTGAATTTAAATAAATATTTAATAAATATGTAAGTTATTGGAATCGATTTATTACATGCATTTTGCTAACTTATTCATCCTCCTTTTCTAATACAAAATACATGTGGTATTCTTCTTTTGGATTTTTCTCTCTTTGTTTTGGTGTACTTGCTATTTCTTCCGGCGTAATATATTCTCCTTCTGTCTTTAATTTGGCGTAAGACTGGCCATTCTCATCAGTTTGTAGATCTAGATACCCAAAGTTTGTAACGGCTTTATCATTGTCATTTATTCGGTTATCCTCTGGTAAACTCGATGTTGGAGATAGATAATAATGATTTCCAGTTTTAAATTTCTCCTCACTTGGAGCACTCGGTAGTTTCCTTGATATGCGCGATTCGTCCACACCATGTTCCTTCTTTTTCTTTGGTGAATTTATTGAAGGGACCATCTACAATATCAACGAAGGCCGAGTATAAAAATATGGAAATTGTACATAAATGATAAAACTTATTTATATAACATTACAGCTTGAATCGATTGTTACATGATACCGTTCTCAAATCCTTGCTAAAATATGAATTATACTGAAATATCATTAATGCTATTACGTTGATTTTGATTAAGATCCATTCGTGACAGTTGAAACTTTACCGAGACTTGTCGAAATTTGTAGGATGAATAGATATTGTGATCCGATGGGTAAATAAAGAAGACGAAAAACCAATGCTGCATTCAAAACCCATGAGTAAAATAAAAACCAGACAACGCCACGGCAAAAATAAGAAAAGACAAACAGACTAACTACACCCCAAAACACTACACAGTGGTATAAAGTGCATCACCACTATTTGGTGTTGTAAAAGAAAGGATTAGCATAAAAAATCAAAGTACTGAAGTACTTGAACATCGGATGACCGCAAGTTCTGGTTGATGGTCACAAGCACTTATCTCAGAAAAAAAATCACATCTCTATACCTGAAAGTTAGGTTAAGGTACATACTATGAGATATATTTTTTTCTGAGACAAGTTGTGTGGATGATGTATAAATGACAAGGAATTTAACCTCACCGTAATCATTATTATATTGAAGTGATATAATAATTTGTTATCAGTATACTCTGGTTTGTTGTTTATATATATAATATTAATATTTGTATAACAGTTATATATCATTTTCATCCATTTGTATATCATTCTATTCTACTATTCACTTCCTTTTTCACCACGAATATGACATACCGAATTAGACTATTTACCAGATTTGTAATAACATAAGCAACACGACGGGTGCCACATGTGGAGCAGGATCTGCTTACCCTTCCGGAGCACCTGGGATCACCCCCAGTTTTTGGTGGGGTTCGTGTTGCTAAGTCTTTAGTTTTCTATGTTGTGTCTTGTGTTCTATAATTTGTCTGTTTGTCTTTTCATTTTTTAGCCATGGCGTTGTCAGTTTATTTTCGATCTATGAGTTTGACTGTCCCTCTGGTATCTTTCGCCCCTCTCTTCTAATGATAGTGCAATGCAAGTGCATGGTGGACACTTTTCTGTAATAATTCGTTTTTCGAATAGATTGGATTTGAGTAGCATTCATAATTCCCGCGTTTATTGCAAAACGTTCTTGAGATATTATTCCGCATGCGTTACAATGTAACACAAATTTTCGGTGTTTTTTATTTGTTATTGATATAAATATTTCTCGCGACAAAACATTTTCATATCATTTATCTATGTTCTTAAAAATTATTTTCATGAATATTTATTGATAAAATTAATATATAACAAGCGATAAGGAATGTCATTTTGCACTCGATAATATCCGCGTAATTATACGAAATACGTTCGGTTATCAGTCAAAAACGAATGTCACGTGGGTAAAAATGTCTGTGGCAACATTACACCGGAATGCCCTCACGGTCATTCGCTGTAAAAAAAGTGAACATTTTCCCACTGTATTTGTACGTGTATCCTACTTTATCGGTCACAAACTTACTTTATCTTCGTCTATTTCTTCATATACACTAGACCTCCGTCGGTTGTGCGAAACTGACTTATACCTCAGAGATTGGTCGGATTCGAAACTTGTTTCTTGACTGTTAGAATTACGTTTTCTGCAACAAAACAGTATGAAATCAAAGCATAACATTGATTGACGATACTCGTCTGTGAATCTTGACTTTTGTAACTTTTTTCAATGCATATAATAGTCTTAACTTTATCAATACGACACATTAAGGACAAAAATAAGCGTTTCAGGGTCTGAAATGTAATTTATCTTTCCACGAAAACTAAAATAAAATCACGATCACTTTTGAATGGGCTTTTTGGCTTTTCTCGTTAAGTTTTATATATTTTATTTATCCAACGACTTTGTAGAATTAACAGTAACAATGTCTTAAAAAAGAAAATCAAACAATCAAAATAATTGATAAACTTTATAATGGATATCACTTATAGTTAAGGGAATGGAAGTTGTCTTTTCTTTCTCTAGAAAATCAGATAAAAAGGTCTTAAATAAAGAAAACGTTATAACATAATATACGTAAGAATTCCGAGAAAAAAACCGACATAATGTGTACATGTGAATTACTTTACAATGGGACTTATCATGCGATAGGGCCGATGTAAATTTTTACATTTGAGCTATATTTTATGGTAAACTCGCGCAAATGATAAACATGCTATTTTGACGGATTTGATCATTTGTCCTATTTTGATTTCCAAAACAGGAATAAATATAAATGTTATACAATAAACCAGATAAATGAATATTGAACCTACTTGATTTTGCATTGTTTTCTACAATATATCGCAATAATCATGACTATGGACAATATTATCAACCCAGCAATAGCACCTCCTACAAACGGTAATAGTGATCCCGGGATTGGACCGAATCCTCTACTTTTAAGATTGTTGTGGTTTGTTGGTGTAGTAGGTTTTCCATTTCGGGGGACAGTAGAAATATTTGGATCTGAAAAACATAAATAGATGCTTGTAACTCATAGGTGTACTACACTTTTTCTACAATCGATTGAAAATATACAGGATGCAAAAATATCAAACCATAGCTGAAGTTTACTTATCGCAAAAAGTCTCATTTCAGATCTTTTCGATCAGATGGTGTTTTTTGTTGTTGTTGTAGTTCAAAAATATTTAATATTTAAACTGTTATTTTTATACTTACCCATTTATATTAAATGCGCATCACGTCCGGTCGAAATAGCGACTTTAAATCAGATATCCGTGTTGAGACAGCACCTGTTGCCTCTTCTGTTGCAAGGCCAAATATCTGTCTCTAGTTAATATGCTCTCTTTTTACAGTAGATGGTCTAGTTTCCCACCCTTCATCCCTGTAGACCAGCTTTGCAGTTCCTTTTTATTTAATACATTGTCTAATTTGTACTCGTTCTGAACATGTACGAAATATTTGTCACTGAACGCTAAGCAATTAACAATCAATCAACCTTACGGTTGTTATTTACCTACTACTGTTTGCCAGTCTACAGGGTTCCTTAGAAAATTGTTGATTATTTATTCATTTTATTTACTTACTTATTTACCTGTATCATCCATTTATTTATTCATTTTTAGCATTATATACATAGTACATTATATGTACAAATGGACGATTAGCAATCATCAGGCAATATTATGTATATACATTTGGAAACCAATAACTTAAAAAGGATACTTTTTTGTTACTAATTTATTAAGAAAATGCACGTTTACTGCTGTTCTCCATCTTGAAAATGTTTAACACTTTGTTTTTAGAGATTTTTCTATATTGACTGTAATGTTGTTTTTTTTTTTGTTTTTTTTTTGTAACTCGTGGAAATATCTATTTTGTAGTTTCGAAGTATGAAACAATTGAACTGATGGATTTTGTCGGTATAGTACTGAACAATCCAATAAAAGGGAAATAAATCCAGCAAGATAATTATTATATCCACAATTTTTATTTTGTTACCTCCCCTTACATGTTTCATAAGACTAAAGTACAGTTACTTTATATACCTTTAGGACAAATGCTCTGATAAAACTGTTTGACTTTTCCCATCTGTGGTTGCATTTTTCTGTTCATTAAAGAAGTTACTGATTTACAACTACGTCTGTCCAGCTCTCTTTCTATACAATGCATGGAATCGTCTATATCTCTGCAAAATTTTAATATCGTAGAAAAATGAAAAAAAATTATAAACCATTATATTATTTCTCTTGAAAATATAGTCTAATGTTAAGAAAACCCCACACTTATAATAATATTAATTAGAAGTTGTAAAATATGCATCTGTATATGTAAAAACATGTTGTACAGTAACTAATAGTTACTTCTTATACTGGTTAAAGTAAACAATTATTTTATGGACCTTGGACCATTATACTAGTACTAGAACACACCCGACATCGCGGGACCGTGACTGAATAAAAGTGACTATGCCTTATTTTTAGCCTGGATATTCAGTTTTCTTATTGTCATTTGATAAAGTCATGTTGATAATAAGGTGCACAGTTTTCTCTGCTTTCAAAATCTTTCTGTTTGAACCCGTCCTGGTTTTCTCACTACATTATAGTAGTGGTACTCCAAATAGTGGAGGGAAGAATAAAGAACAAAATCTACAACCGGAAACTACCTGTGGTATATTCTATTGGAATCGGTATCGGATTCGACCCGGAACTTGTTAATTATTGGTAATATTAATTATGTGGAAAACAAAAGGGTCTGGAATGGTGTAATTTTTAATCAACACCATTGTCCTATATTAGTTATCTTTGGTTCGCCGTTTTTACGTCATGCCGGCTTACAAATTGGACCTCGTTATTTTAGTAGTATAGATAAAAGTCCCAGTATAGACTAATAATAATAAAAATAATGTTAACAATGCTACATGTACATGTTATATTTGTATTATAAATGATAGTAGTAGTAGGAAAAGAAGAAGAGACAAATGATTGATTGTTGATTGCTTGACGTCCAGTGACAAATAGTTCAGGACGACAGAAGAGACAGAAGTCACAATTGAGGCACAATGTGCAAAAGTGTTGACTGTTCTTACTGTTGTGGATGTGTATACCATTTCTTAAAGATAAAAAAACAGATGGAAAAAAGAACCAAAATTTGATATGATTTAAAATAACTTACTGGCAAAGATGGAGTCTCTCAGCAGGACTGAAGTGATGTCTTCCTCGGTGGAACAATGTTTCATCCAGATATTGTGGAAGATTGTCAAAACAATTCAATGTCCTCATACAGCACCGCAAGCCAACGTTTGCATTACCAAAATCTATGATAAATTTAAGTATAATTACTTATATTCTAAATATGTTGAACTTCAACAGTTGAAGAATTCACATATTAAGAATACATGACTGAAAACTGCAAACAAAATGTTTTTACCTTAGTTTCTAGTTTTCTCGAAATGTTAAAAAGGCTTCAACTTTCTCGAATATTTTCTAAATTTTAATTCTTTTTATTGATGAAAAAAAAGTCATAATGTCTTCAAAATGCTGTCAAAAATATTGCTCGAAAATTCTTTTTCTTTAGTTTAAAAAAATGAGTCATTTATTTGTTTTATTAATTATGAATAAACTGATGGTAGTGTTTTCTTTCTTTTGTTGTGTTGTATTATTATAAATGCACCATGCTACCATAGAAACTTTATAAATATCTAATACTTATATGGTTGTAAGCCACAGTTTGTATTCACCGACATCATAACATATGTAAAAAAAATTCTGTCTATCTTTATATTATATGCAAATAATGATATTTTTCGTTTTCCAACTTACTTTTAATAATGTTTAAATGATGATCCTGAGTTACTTGAATAAATATTAAAATAAGGCGAAGGAGGAGGATTTTTATAAGTATTACAAAATAATACAATATTTCTTAATATATATATAATTATGTAAAAAATAATTGTTTGTTATCTTGGTAATTTGAATGGGTTTTCTTTAAATTATTTCTATTAAAAAGCAATAATTTTTTTCAAACTTTTAAAATTTTATATAACGGTAAAAATAGTAGAGCTCCGGAAGGTTAAGCACATTAAATATCCCGCACATGCAATACACGTGATTAAATAAGGTTATTAAATCAACTTACTCGTCCTAAACCCTGCACAGAATCGTAGTCTTTCTATTTTCCTTTTCCTGACATCTGCTCTTGCAGAAGGGAACATCATTAGATCCATCTGGAGGTTAACTTGGTTAGAGTCAAAAGCTAAAGCAGTTTCATTGTTGTGTACAGAATTGGCTGGTGAAAAGGAATCTATATCATCACGTGGTGCTGGCACGAGCTCTTCATCCTTTTTTTCAAGGTCGGGACCAGGATTCGTGTCATTTTCGTCAGTCCTGTTTTGAATTGGAATTTCAGTGACAGTCGCCGATTCTTCGGAACTGTAGCCACCCGTGGTAAAATGCGGATTATGTCTGGTAACTGTTTTTGTTGTAATTTCTTTTGGTGCAAGGCTTACCGAAACAGGACTAGTACCAGTAGTCGACGATAATGTTGTTCTGTTTAATCCAACTAAATTATGGATTTCTGTTGTTGTTTGAGTTGATGGTGTTCTCGGTTTAAAAGGTCGAAACTGACCACCGTAATCTCTCACCATTTTAGGCGTTAATATTTTCAGGCTTTTATGTTCACTATTGTTTAAAGTCATTGCGCTTGTGTCCACCATTTCATTTTGGATTTGTTTACTACGCATTTCTGGTGGATTTACTAGAGATCCAGAAGTCAAGTGCGAATCTGTTATTCCGAATGACACAGCAGAATCTATGATTGTTCTTCTAGGAAATCCATCACTACCGGAATTTTTTTCAAATTTTGGTCCAAATGTATTCTTTCTCTCCCTTCTTTTCCTGTGCTGTTTATGATTGACCAATGTCAATAAGTTAGAAATAGTTTTTGCATGAATGTCGGAGTTGCTTGTACCCGTCCGAACGTTAATCGATGTATTAGTAACAGTTGTCAATCTTAATTGATCCGACATGTTGATGTTCCGAACTTCCGGAATGGTCGCCACTTTTTGAAACTACCTAGTTGCCGTCTGTGTTGATAGGCGGTTTATATTCAATATTATCCTTCGAGACATAATTATTTATAATCAAAATTGCATATTTAAAACGTATTTGATTTTTAGATATATTGCAAAAGATATATAATAGTCCTCTATATTAAATAATCGACAAAGTGTTTTAGAGTACATACATTTTGTGGATAAAAATTGTCAGTCGTATATTTACATGTCACAGATTTGTCATTATTTTACGCTTGATTTGGCCTGTCAAACTTATTATTTGTATATAAGTACACGTATGTATGTATTATGATAATAAAATGACAAAAAAAGTCGTGAGTTTATATCTATATATATAAAGTTATGACTGCCTTTTGTTTTTTTGGCAAGATATTATTTTGTCTTGATATCTTAAAATTACGACTGAATGAAAATGAAAATTCTATAAATACTATATTGAAGCATGATATTTTTCTCAGAATAATTGCAAAAACTTTTTTTACACTTTTAGAACGACACAATATGATGTGAAAACGGATGTTACATTTTGCATATCCAGGGCGTTATTGCCTATTTCAATGTTAAACTCGCAGGTCTCTTAAAGCTGAAAGGCATGCTATTTCCGCGTGCATTTTTTTTTTATTTGCTTAATTTCAGTCGATTTTGTACCTGTTCCTCCACATCTTTCAAGAATAAAACAAAAACTGATTATAATATTATTGTCAATTTCAAGTGCGATAACTCTGTTTTGGTAGATTTCTAAAATCGTTTATATATACATATCATAAATCTTTTGTTTTGAGTTGAACCAGGATGTATACATTTAATTTTCACTGGATATGTTTTCTCTAGCATTAACGACAAATTTCAACAAAATTTCAACAAAAAAAAACCCTTAAACTTTTTCTTTCACTTGCTGTTCGACCTTGCTAAAGCTTATCCAATACCTATTATATCACAGATATATTTGGCGTTGTTGATCATGAATTCAGTGCACGAATTTAGATTTTGATGGATAATTACGAAACTCAAACGAACAAAGTTTTAATTTGTAGTCGGACATAAGTTCATTGAACTAATAAATTATTCTTTATAAAAAAAATATTATGTAACTAATCATAAATCTTGTGATAACAGATGGTATGAGTGATCTTGGTTACATTTGTGGTCGGACTTGGTAATGTTTATGTTCCAAAAGAAGAATAGAATAGTTTTCCGAAATAAATTCCTATCCCTTTACCTTAACATCAAATGGTGAGTGCTTACTGAAAGTCTAGAATGATTAATAAGAAGGTAGGACCAGTTCCCCATCATTAATTTCACATTAGCAGGACCATTTACGTATAGTACTTACGTCTTGCATTTAATTTCAAATATCACAGATTCATATGACATTGTGAACTTTAAGGTTTTAATAAATTTTGGGTATAATTTTCAAAATTAAAAGTATCAACGGCAAGTTTGCTAAAAATGTGATTGTGATAGACGTCAGCAAATTTTCAGATACTATGGAAAGAAAAACATAAGGGGACGACCATTTGATTTTCCGGTGGGGTGGGGTGAAAATGAATAACTTGGCCTGGTAAGAACTGAAAATACATGACTTTGCACAAGACAGGATGAAAATTAATATTCTGCAACATCATATGCAGGAAAGTTGAGATTACAAATGTTAACCAAAATGAAAATAAGCATGCGTAGCTACAGATGAAAATAAATGACCAATCCGGCAAAAATCCTCGTATCCCCCTACGAAAAACAAATGCTGTCTTTCATATAGTCATTCCAACACAATTTTCAAAAGTTCAAAACGGAATAATGATTTTGACCCTGCAGTTGAAATAAATGCAGGGGGAAATAGGCCCTACCTCTTTAATGGAGTGGAAAATATAATAAATATGTTCAATGTTTTTTAAAGGGAAAACAACGTGAACTGTTCAATCTTTGTTCTTTGACTATGTTTATGTTTCATAGAACTGCCTGCTGTGCATCCGTGAGAACCTTGTAATGATATAAACGTCGTAACGAAATAGACTAGACTAGTGTTCTTGTCACTGATTACCAAGGAAATTAATGTCTTATCTGTTGTAGTCACAATCACATCCTCTTTCCCTTGTTATTGACATACTGTTTATTACGACTTATTACAGGAGTTCTACTAAATAAAATTAACAATGCAACGAGTAAGACTAATGAAGAAGGAATTGCCCCATTTCCGACGTGTCTGATTTCAACAAATCTTTAGTAGGACCATGTTGTTTTGGGTTTTCATGGCTATTGTTTGTCTAGTTGTATATTTTTTTGGCTGTAAAGCTGTTTAAAAACTAATGGTTTGTATTGCCTAATCGCTGTCGTCTTGTTTCTTCTTTTTTCTTTCATTTTCAATCAAGTGTATTATAAAACATCTTGTTTTCCTGTTTGTTCTGTTCTTTTACTTAACGATTGCGTATACATTTGGTTCTGTCTTATGATTAGACAAATGAATTTTACCCATCAGATATAGATGGCGTCCGATCACTGGATCTGACTCATCAAAGAATTTAAACAAGCAAGAACTACTTATCATACCTGAGAACCTGAGTTTACTCCCGGTTTTTGATGGTGTTAGTGTTGCTCGAACTGTACTTTCTCTTTGTAGTGTTTTTACTGTTGTATGTCTTTCTTTGCTTTTTCTTTTGGTCATAGTGTTTTGTTGTTTTGTTTTGTTTTTATTTTGTAATTTTCCAGTTTCATTGGATTAAGAGAGGGTGGTAAAGGGTTATTTTCGTGCAACGTGTTTTGCCATTTTTATTTCACGTGCAGCCGTGAAAAAAGTTCGTTATTTACCGTTTCATGAAATCGGTAAAAAGATCAACGTGCAAGAAATTTTTAATTGTTCGTTCATCGTGAAATGGCAATTTCATTTCGCGTTCTTCCGTGCAGATACCCCCTCTTTACGCCCCTCTTAAAGAGAGGGACGAAAGATACCAGAGGGACAGTCAAACTCATAAGAGGTTAGTCAGTATTTATATTTGTGATGCATCTCACTGTTTTTATTCAACATCTATCAAGAATACAAGGACGAATTATGTTAACAACTCTGGAAACATTATGTAACTTCTGCATCCTACCAGCAGCAAAATGTTGAATGTTTATTCCAAAGTATAGAAGAAGATGCAAAGGTAGATAAAAAATAAGTCGATGAAAAACAGTCAAAACCACTGCAAAACAACACGACGAAAAAAACAAACAACAGTCTCCAAAACACCATACTGAAAACAACAGATTGAGCAACACCAACCCCACCAATAAACACGTGATTCATTAGGGTAAACAGTTCCTTCTAACAGCAACTTGTACTTTGTTGTTTCTCCCTGAATTATGCAGAAGCACCGTGCTCAAACTTTATGCCACTTGTGTACATGCAGAATCGTTTAGTAGCTTATTTGCAACTGTAAATTATTTCTAAATTCCTTCGACAACTACATGTAGTGTTCCAGAAATAATAACAAATCATAATACCATAACAACCAACATATTTTTTTTTCGATTTTTATTGATTTCTTTTCTGTTTCAGTAGTTGGAAAACATATCAATACGCATGCGTATCCTTACAGAACTTTCTATACAGTTACATGTAGGACGTTCAAATTTAACTTCTTGTATAAACCTTGATTTTACTTAAGTACCATCATTGCTACACTTAAAACGAAAAATAGCGATAGTTCCAAGATTATGGATATTATTAAGCTTCTTCATTAGTTATAATATGAACCTGTTTATTACCTTATTTGAAACTGTAAATTATTTCTAAATTCCTACGACAACTACATGTATAGTGTTCCACTAATAATAACAAATCATATCAACATATTATTTTCGATTTTTATTGATTTCTTTTCTGTTACTGTAGTTGGAAGACATTTCACTACGCATGCGTATCCTTACAGAACTTTCTATACAGTTACATGTAGGACGTTCAAATATAACTTCTTGAATATACCTTGATTTTAAGTTTCGTCATTGCTATACTTAAAACGAAAAGCAGTGACGGTTCTAGGAATATGATGGTAGCTTTTTTGTTAGTTAGGGTCCGAACCCCATTGCTTGTAATATTCTGCTCTGAAAATATGTTTAAGTCTTTAAGAGCAGACCTCAACAAAGGCATTTCCAATTTCATTATAGCTGGAAAGTACAAACATGCATTTTAAAAAGTAAAACTTAAAATTTTCAATTAGATTTCATAAACTTTTGTATCTCAGACTAATTCCTTCCTCTTTTATAAATGGTAAAGGCGTTTCGCATCCGGTTCATCAAGGTTGTTGCAATAGTGTTATAAATATGTCATACATTTTTCATAAAGGAAATTAATAGAAATTGATTTCACAACCGATAAAAAAAAATTGACGTTCACAAACAGTTATTAGTAAAAAAATAACGTACTATCAAAACATAAATAAAGGCATAGATTATAATAATACTGCTCGGAGCACTTCAAATGCAGTAATATATTATTCAAAAACGAGTAATTAAACATTTTCGTAAAGTTATAGTATATATCTTTAATAAACTAACCATCGGCTCCATACAAAAAGGAAACCCGCGACAACGCTTAATAAAAAAGCCTTTATGCGCAGGTCTGCAGCTTTTGCTATGCGAATCGTACTCACACAGTTTAGCACCAAGCGAAGGAAATATACAAATATAGAATTTTTTTAAGTGAAAATATCACATTTATATCCAACTTTTAACTAAATGTATCATTATGCGCAACTCCTTTATGCGACTCCAAATCCCGTTCTTCACTTTGTCAATATCGATTTTAGAACATTCATATTTATCACAGAAGTACCTTAAATAACTACTAGTATGTACAACTATAACATAAAGTACGAAGAGACAGTCAAACAAAATAACTTTCAGATTCACTGATCCGGGACTTTGTTAGATTCTTCATTTTCCTTTTCAAGAACAAAGTACATGTGACCTTGCTCATCTGGTTTCTTTTTCTTTATTGGAGTACTTTCTATTTCGTCTGCTTGAATGTACTCGTCTTCCGGTTCCGGTTCAAGTTTAGCATACGACTGTCCACTATCTCCCGATTCAGATTTTAGTTCGATGTATCCATGCGTGGACGTGTTTTCGTCTGCTATATTCGATTTCAGTTCATCTTCCGGCATGATTGACTCTGGTGAAAGGTAGCCATGATTATCAAGCTCTAACTGTCGAATGCTAGGAGCACTTTGATATTTCCTAGAAAAACTGCTTGTGTTCGAATGCGAGAGATTAGTGACGTCTGTGGAACAGGAATGTCCATCAATATTATAACTAACAGACGATATCATCTGAAATATTCAATGAGATTATAAACAGTCATTGTATAATCAAAGATACGAAATTCCAAAAATTAATTTTGTAATAATAATCATAGGTCATTGAGTGACCAAGCATAAATTTGAAAAACAATCAACTTCTGATGACGTATATCGTACAGAAAATATGCGTTTAATTAAAGTTACGTCGAGTTTCTGGAGCCATATGCTTAACAAATTTCAAGAAGGCAGGTGGTTTGACAAATATAAGTGTCAGTGGAAAAATGTCATCAGCTATTCTGACTTGGTAAGATCCCTTCCATGTCGTCAATCTTCAGAAAGATGACGGAAAACCCAACTAATTTATGCTAACGATTTTTGGCGCGACTTTTGCGCGAGAAAAAAAAATAACGCGACCATATGTGCTAATGTCACACATGGATCCCTGTCGTTGCTAATGTCAAACATGGATCTTACATAACAACAATAAAAATAAGAAAATCGCGGAATTAAATTGGCTGAAAGTTGGTTAAAAAAGGGCAAATCGATCCGCGAAGAAAAGTTTGTTTACGATATTTCCTAAAATAACTTGTGTATATTGACATCGACTTGTAATATCCCTTGAAGCTACGTATAATTGTTTTGTAATTGTATTATTTCCACCTTGACTGTACTTACACTTTTCTCATCAATTTCAGCATATACATCTGACTTCCGTCTGTTGTAACTGACAGTTTTATACCTGGACGACTGGGTAGATTCACGTCCTGGGTCATTTCTCTGTTCTTTGTTTCTTTTTCTGTAAACATTTAGAGAACATTAAATAATGTTCATTCACATAATTTTTTTTAACTCACATGCAAAGTGTGTTGAAAATGTTTCATATGAAAAAATCACAGGGAACCAAAGATTATGTAATACGTGTAAAGTTTTCCATGATGGAGCTCGTTTCTTTTTATTTTGCAAAATAAATAATAAATTAAGACTTTAAAAGGTTTTTTAATGACTTAAAACTCAGTGTAAAGATATCACAGACGGTATATCTTAAATCCAACTACTTACAAGCGAGCGAAACCTTTTCGTTACTTTCTATATATAGCAGTCTCTTGATCTGATGAGAGGGGTCACTCGATAACATTTGTTGTAAATTATTTCATGTTATGCTGACGATGTTGTTCTTCTCAATGGTATATATTGTATTTTTTCGTAGTTTATGTTGATATTTTTCATAATCGATAAAAGATAACTTGTGCATTAAATGTAAATAAAAGAAAAAAAAATTAACCAAATCGTACCTTTTATTTACCCGCTTCCTGCAATAGATAGCAAATAGGACGATGATAACCAGAGCAAACACACCCATGATGGCACCTCCAATGTAAGGAGCATAAGAGTTTGTGTGACTGTGATACTGTTCTGATCCTGTTCCTCCAGGCCCAGTAGGTGGGACGTGTGGGTGTGGTTTATGTGAAGGGTATCCTCCTGTAGGTGTTATCGCAGTGCCTTAAAAGGGAATACACATTCAAGTTAAAAACTTTTGTAAAATTTGTTTTAAAAAAATGTTTTAAAAAATCGGCTGGCTAATTCAAATGGTATCTTGAAGCTTTCACGATTACTAGTGTTCGACTGTGCTTTAAGTTTTTAAAGTTGGTGAATCTATACATCCTCTTACCATGACTAAAACCTAATACTGTAACCGTGTTATATAACTTTGCAACCTTTTCTTTGTTATTTTGAAATTACTGAATTTAATCTCACGAATGTATTTTCCATCCCATCTTAAATATTTTCTAAATTCGTCATTGTTTTACATATTTTTGGACCTTTTTTAATGCATTCAAATTATTATATTTTGAATTTGTTTTATTATGTTAGAAATACATACCTCTGTTACAATGATTGTAATAAAATAACTTGACTTTATCTAACTGTGGTTTGATCTTGCCTTCCATAATTGGGTTAACATTTTTACAGACTGATCTGTTAAACACACCATCCTTACACACCAAAGCTTCGTCAATATGACTAAAATATAAATAAAATATATATGATTTCGATGTCAATTATTTCTGAAATATCCTTTATGTTAGATATTACTAAGATCGAGTGTAAAAAGAAATCTTACTATAAAAATCCATTTAGAGCAAAAAGACGTAGACCGACAGAAAAGTTCTTCTAAAACAAAATTTTCTTTTCAACATTGTAAGCTTTAACTTAGTAAGGAGAATAATATACTTTATATAACTGATAAATGAAAATTTACAATATAAATGTATTATTTAAATCGTGTAAGAAAAACTAATATGACAGAAAACTTAGAAAAAGGACAAAGTCCACAATTCGTGTACAATTTTCCCAATTTGGCGCGTCTTTTGCATCGAGGGATCAAAGATACATATATTCATATATTTCGTGTCGTTATGAGCGTTAATTATAAGGAGAACAAATTAGTAGTGTAAATTCGCAGGAAAATAATTGTATATAAATGGTTAGCGATCACCAAAATTGAATCCTTGTTTCAACTTCTTTTAATTTCATCAAAGGAAGTGAGATACTAACAGTGTAAAACACCACTGGTAGTTCGTCATCTGATTCAATCGACTTCATGATATCGATTGTGAAACTTAGCCATAATGTACTTTTCGATGTGCATTGCAATTCTCTGATAATGATTGACAGATATTTACGTAACGAGGTATCGGGATAATCTCGCGTAATCCGCGGTTGCTTTCGATTTATTTATGGAACAGACACGTTAAAATGTTAAAATGTCACTGCAGTTAATTTTGCTATTAAAAACTATCTTAATTAATAACTATAATTTCAAGTGTATTTTTACTGCTTGTAACTCGTTCTAGGGAAAATCCATTTGATATTCTCTGTATGGGGTTAGGGCAAAATAATTGAAAAAATGACTTGGCATCGAAACTGGCAAAATAAATAATCTTTCCAAAAGCAGCCTGAAAATAAATACCCGACTCATATAATATTGAAAAGTGTTTTGCATGAACAAAAAATTATGCAGCTTTGTATAAGAAAAATAAAATTAATTATCGTTCCTCACAAAACTTTCGTGCGGGAAAAAATCCACCTCCCTCCTGTCCCCATATCAAATGGTCGTCCACTTAACTAAACTTATAGGCCGAACCGAAAGCAAAAAAACTGGGAAAGGGCTATACACACTTACTGACAAACATGGAGTCTTTCTGCTTCATTATATTCATGGTGGCCATTGTGGAAAACTGTCTCATCTATATTCTCTGGTAGGTCGTCAAAACAATTCAACGTCTTCTTACAACATTGGAATCCTTTCTTGGCATCCCCAAAATCTGCAAATACAGAAACAGTTATGTCGATAAATGTTTTGTCACGTGCTATAAATTTATAGTGTAATGACAATGAAGAATTGATTTAAAATTGATAAAAATATCTTTCCATGGCAACATTGTCTTTAATAGATAACACCAACATATAACACTACATACCTTTGCAACAACTGTTCTTGTTAAGATTTTTAAAAAGGTCATTTTTTATAAAAAAAAAAAAAATTTAAAAAGTCATAAAAATGTCCCGGACTCAAAATTCTTAGCAATTCGATGCTAAAATGAGTTTCATGAATTTATTATTTTTATTTGTAATATATCATTCATCGGATATATGAATTCGAAAAAGATACTCTCGATGTTAACCAAAAGATAACGTTTAAACTGATTTTTACATAGGTCATGATAACCCGAATAATTCAGTCGTTATATTCCACTGCTCTACGATGGCTACATGAACCTCGCGAGTGGGAGTGTCGATCACGGGGAGGGACTGAATTATTCGGGTTCAGGTCATGATATCTTTTATAATTGTAGATCATATACATTAGTTTCAGGCAAAATGTCTGTTTCTATCAAATACATGTAGTATTGTCCTTATTTCCTTATCAAACATATTATTTATAAAAAAAAAAGGACTAATTGTCGATTGTATCTACGGACGGATAGGTCAATCAAAAATTTATATTTTTCCATGGTATCATGTTGCCTGTCTGTTAATCAAATGGCATGCTAAGACTGGTTGGTTTGGATCAGAACAATTTAACTGGACTATAATTTTAAAGTGTTTAGTCGTCGAATATTACAATTTTGAGTAAGCAAAAGTAAATGTCGATGTGACGGTCTATATATTAGCTAGTACTAACAAAGATATATTAGCTAGTACTAACAAAGATGTATTAGCTATAATACTAACAAAGGGGTCGTATACGCATGCATCAATCAATATGATCACATACATTAAATTATTTCAGTCAATGATAGTCCCTTTTCCAATCAGCTACTTTGTTTCTAATTGGAAAAGAGAAACAGCTCATATGAAGAACAATCTGTATCCTCCTATGGAAAGAGCTGATTTTGATCTGCCTTAGATTGCGTAATAACCTATTTTTGCAATCCCATTTTAACATAATGTGTGTTATGAACTAACAAAGTATGAACTATAACCATATATATCTCACACATTACATAATGCTCTTTTCTTTTGCTTGTAAAACCATATAAAATTGGAAACAAAGTCGGCAATTCGAAAATGGACTATTTGACAATGTTCTTATTACATGTAGGTTTATGTTTTAAAATTAGATGTATATGTATCGGTTTGTGAAAATAAGTTTGAAATAAAAAAATTTAGTAATCAACCAACCAGCAAAATCACAAAATCAGAAATTAAAAATAAACTGTAATAATATAAAATCTTGTACTACCTTTAAGTAAACTTATTTCAAATATTATACGCAAATATGGATCGTCAAGCAACCAACAATAAATCAATTAATATACACAAATATGAAAAATTACAAGTAATTAATGATGCACAGTGAAATAATTTTCTTTATTTATTGAGAGAGTTTTCATTAGAATATAGATAAAAAAAGTTAGTACATTTGCACAAAATGTAGTAACCTGAATTTTGTTTTTTATTTATCTAACAGAAGAGATATCGTCTTTCGAAGATAAACGCAAAGTTTACAATATTCATGGACTTTTCATAAGATAATAAAACAAAATTATTACTTATGTCTTATAAATATTATTGTGAAACAGAATTAATAAATCGCATGTTAATAGGCGTAAAATAACGTAGCCAAAGGCCATTTTTTCTAGTCATAGTTTTTAAAATATAATAATTACGTGTGTTCTTATATTCTTTAGTTTTATTTCATCGCAGTTTATTTATTTACTATCAATTGGATAATATTAGCATAAACATCTTTAATAAATTAATAAAAAGGTTAAACACTTAAATTTATTTTCAAATGTTATCTTTCCTATGGTTTTAAAAATTGTTTCCGATTCAATCAATTCGACGTTAAACGTTCCATTATCATTATTGCATTAAATCGTGGACATAAACCAAAAGAGAGTTTAAATAAATCCAATCTTAACAAAAAATAAATGTCCGCGAACTCGCTCATTTATTTTATGTTTGGTCGCTCCAACGCAGCGAACAAACATAAAATAATGAGCGAGTACGGATATTAAACTTTAATTAGATTGAAATAAATCCAAAGATTTGTCGCAAAACATTAAATAAAAGAAAACATACGCCTTGGTTCCTCCCCGCAAATATCATCATCTGGTTTCATATTTCTCTTGCGCAGTGTACGTAACCTGTCCATAATATTATATGGGCGAAATTTAGTAACGAAATCATAATACAAGGAAAAGACCCCGGAGACAGTACAATTGTCCAGAAGCTATAATTCAGACACGAACATTGATATCTTGTTGGTCGTATTACATAAATCACACTTCGTGAGTTTGTCAACATGTACAACAGTGTGTAGCTAGTTTTATAATTAATGAACATGTAAACTTTAAGGCGAATAACTAATTACAATTACGTGTTAACTTAAAACGACCTTAAAAGTTGAAGTATGAATTTAAAATAAAATAATTATAAAAGATGAAAATAGTTTGGTTTGACTAATAAACCAAACTCACCGATTTTAGCACAAAACATTCTAATTTCCTTCTTTCGTTGCTTTCTATCCGCCTCAGACGTGCGAAAAATGGAAACATCATCATCTTTTGTTGCAGAGTTTTGAGCAATTTTATCTTCATCGTCTGAAATAACTGTTTCTGGTGTGGTTGTATCCGAATCACTACCACCAGAGTTCAAGGTTTCATTAGTATTCACAGTTATATCAGATTTGAAACTGGTTCCTTTTGGATTTATTGTTGTTACTATTGTATTTGTTGTTATAATTGATTCTGTAGTGTTGTTTGGGTATAATGTTGTTGAATCAGTCTTCCTGGTCTTTGTAGGCAGAGCCAATGTTGTTGTCACTGTCACTTTTTGATAGTTGTTGTCTAGATTTTGATTATCAAAACCATTTGTTGTATTCTGGTTGTTTGTTAATGTCCCATTCAAAATTTTAGAATTTGTTGTTGTTTTTTCTATAAGTTTTGTTGTCGATTCCTTCACTGGTTGTGTTGTCGGTTTACTGGTTGTGGATTCATTTAAAACCTGTTGTCCAAGTTTATGAATTTGTTTAACTTTATCGTCCATTCTTTCCAGTAGCTTTCTGATTTCGTCCGGTGATATTATTGGCTTATTATTAAACATAGCTCTCGGTTGTAGCACATCGGCAGATTTCAAATCCATTTTCTATTTTCTATATATAAAAGCGTTTATAGGGATGTGTCTCTCACAGGTTCACTGAGTCTAAATAAGTATATTCCATTTACATTATATGTATTCTTCCATTAATGTTGGTTTGTTTATTGTACACAATACACTGCAAACACTACTTAATTACAGTCGAACCAATCAGGCAACAGATTGGTCATCATTAAGCGTAAAGAAAGTGTCAACGTCAAAGTTATTACTGCATGTGTCATACTTCGCAAAGATGACCATTTTGTAACGGTTTCACGATCTGTACTTATTTATATTATTAAAAGAAGCTTCTGATTGAATTTAGCTTGTAAGCAAAAAGCGGTTAAAAGAAGATAATTTCCATTTAGTACTGAATATTTCGAGGATAGGATGTTGTAAAATAAAAATCCCTGTAAATTCAGATTATTAGCTTATGACGTATTTTGTGGAAGGAAATAACCGAATGACATTTTTCATGTCCCGAAATCCATCAAATTACGGTTCACTTGTCACAGACTTCGTAACCACCTAACACTGTATATGACGTACAAATCTACCTAAACACCACAAATAATCACTGTCAAACGAGAATACCAAACTGCTTACTGCTACCAATAGGTATGATCTCGGACAAAACGTCATGCATTAAAGACAAAAATTCAAAACAGTAAACGCAAACAAAGGGACCAGTGTAATAACGAGGAAAAAAAATACGAGAAATTATATCTATATTTCAGATTTTTCCCTACTTTTTACCGTTGTTATAGTTAAGTTTTAAATTTTAATTTTGAATTGCCAAAGATAAATAAAATACCCATTTTTGTCGGAAACTTTACCCTGGCTGATGTTTCGTTACAAGTTTTTGCAGATGATGTATCACTTTACAAAAATAAAACTGGTCGTTATTAATGGACTTAAAATATGCAGTTTTTACTTAATTGACCATCCCCTATCAGAAAAAAAAAATAAAAGTACATATAACCAATTGCACACCATAGTCATCTGTAAAAAAAATAATCAAGTTAACATCATTGTTTTGTTTAAAAACTCACTTACCAATATTAGCACATAATCTTCTTCTCTCTTGCTTTCTTCTCCTTTTATCTGCTCTTGAAGATGGGAAAATGATAATATCAATATCATCCGCTTTAGTTGAATTTGAGTTTTTGTTTTCTTGAATAACCACTGAACCGGAATGTGCTTTCTTTGGTATATTGTCCATTTTGGTATTACTGGATTCCGTTTTATCTATTTCCTTGTTGTCATCCGGGACATTTGTGTCTATATTTTTTGCAGTGAATGTTGAAGAAGTGTCATTAGTAAAACTTTCTAATTGTGTGACAGAAGAAGGTAAAATCGTTGCCGTTTCGAAACTCGTTGTTTGTTTTGTTACATTTGTTGTTTTTATTTCGGGTTGTGTTTTCATTTCCGTTGTTTTTTCGGTAGTTGTCGATTTTTTGGTCACATTTGTTGTTATTATTTCTGGATGTTTTTCTACTTCCGTTGATTGAATATTTGTGAGATTAGGAATTGTAATTGCAACATCGTCTGATAGTTTTGCAGTGGTGACTTCTGGTGTTTTCGTTGCAGAAGATATTTCCGTCTTTTTTTCATTTCCTGCTTCCGGGATAATTTGCTGCGTTCTCTCTGTTGTCGAAATATGTATTGGCTTTGATGTTTGCTTACCGCTCGTTGGTAATAATGTTGAAAACGATTTTGTTACTGTTTCTTTTGTGGTTGTACTTTCTGCTGTCGGGTGATTGCTTTCTTTTGTGGTAAACTCAGAAATTATTGGACTCACTTGAGGTTCATTCGGAACGTTTGTCTTTAAGTTATCCGTTCCTGTCATTGAATCAGTAGTTGCTGTGGGCATGGAAGTAGAACGTAGCTTGTTGGGTTCAGTTGAAGTCACAATAGACAATGGAATAGGTTTCGATAATTTTGCTTCAGGGCTTTTTTCTCTAGCTTCAAAAGCTTTTTTAATTAAATTCTTCACGTATTCATGTGAAATAATGTGTATTCCATCGTTTTTTTTTATTTTCACATTTTTCACATTATCCGAAAATTCTTTAGGAGGAAGGTTTGCACTTGGTCTTTCCGAGATAGTGTTATTACCTGAATTCTGTGACTGCAAAAAAGACAAGTTTCCATCTGGTGAATGCTTAATAGTTGTCAAACTGACATCGATTTCTGTGTTATCGAGTTTGCCATTTTTTCCCAATTGTTTGTCTTTGTTTTTTCTTTTAGAATTTTCTCTTTTCTTTTCTTTTCTGTTCTTTTTCTTTTGCTCCTTACGTTTTATCTTGTTTTCCTTCCTTAATTTTAAGTCATCGTCATTATTTTTAACTTTTTCCGTTTGTAGACCATTTCTCACTGCCTTAATTCCATGAGGCTCAATAAAGTCTATTGCAATGTCCATATTTTTTCACGACATAAAACACTAAATTCTAAGTTCCTGCCCGGATAAACAAAATATAACACTTGTTCAAATTCTCCTTACGTACGACATTTATTTTTTCTTAATCATGTATTTCATCATTACAAATTTGATACTAAATAATCTGATTATGACATATCTCTTGCAATGAAATTACCAACTGTCATCTTCATGTCCCCTGATCCATCAAGCTTTACGGTTGACTAATCATACATTCGTACCTGTGTTACAAATAAACATGTAACTTTCTACATACACCTACACGTCTGCTTGTAATTAATCTTATTGATATAGTAATGTAGTTGTTCTATATATTAGTTTTAAAATTAAAATATACAGTTTTACTCAAAGCAAAAATGGTTAATTACATTAAAAATATATCAGAAACTACTAGATATTTTTTTTTATTGAATTGTGTCTCATTTCGTCCATCCAACATAAAAGGGGCGAAACATACTAAAAACACCTCATTTTTTTTCAAAAATAATAATTCTGTGTATTTTTTTATCCAATATTAAAGTAACCTCTTGATATATGTCTGTGTGTTTGGATGTTGTCTCAATAACGTGCATTCCAAATTTTTTTTAGTTATAAAAAGGTAGGGAAATATTTTGTTTATTTGAATTTAAACAGACTGAGTATTAAAAAATGACAAAAGGTCAAACAAGGTTGTCCATTTCCCCCTCTACTATTGTATGTTACATACATATATATGAACTGGAGTAATTTAGGTATATACTTTTTTTTTTTGAAGTGTCATGTTATTATCATTTCTTATCATAAATAATTATTGATTGACTTCACCATTTGTATAAAAATAAGAAAATGTGGTATGAATGCCAATGAGATAACTCTCCGCCAGAGACCAAATGACGTAGATTTTAACAACTATAGGTCAACGTACGACCTTCAGAAATGAGCAAAACCCATACTGAAAAGTAAGCTATAAAAGGTTTGAAATGACAAATGTACTCAATTCAAACGAGAATTGTACCTTAATTACAAAGTTTATATTTAAGATCCTCTCGTGCAATATTTTTTCATCTATCAGTGTATACACAATTTAGCTGGATTTCTCCTATCTGGAAGTTAAACACATTTTAAGGGGCGTCCGTTTTGATGTGAATGATGTGAAAATACGCAGCCATAACCAGTCGGAATGAGTACTTAAATTACAACGTCTCTTGTCCTGGGAGAGTGCTCATAGGCGGATCCAGGGGGGGGGGGGGCTTGGGTGTCCCTTTCGTGGAAAAAATTTGGTTGATTATATAGGGAATCACTGAAGCATGACTGGAGCGGGCCCCCCTTAGGTCAGTCAGCGCCCCCCCCCCCCCCCCCCCCTTATGAAAAGTTCTGGATCCGCCACTGGTGCTACGCTCTCTGTACGTTTAGGACCCCATGAAATGACTTTTGGTGGGGTCTTTATGTGGCCTGTGATAAGATAAAAAGTCTGCCCCTATCTAACAGATTCTAATTTTTCAAAACCGTTCGAAATTCGAACCTTTCATGCAGATCGGGACAATTTGCAGAACATATATATTTTGAATTCAAATATTTGCCACTGAACGATAATCAAACAACAATGGACCAAACAATCAATTTATTATGGGTTAATTGAAATTCTTGTCGTTAAAAAAAAACTAGTACAATGATGAAAATAACTTTAGCGTATAGGATAACTATTTTCATAACAAAATGACATTGTTTTCTGTCATACTTACGTTGAATACTAATGTAGAAAATGTACTGAAAAATGTAATTAAAGTCTAACTTTACAGTCTTGAAAAACATAGAGAAAAACTATTTTTGCTGATTAAATGAGCTTTTTTTGTGGGAGGCATGGATTTTTTTTAATATACATTTTTTTTATTCTAAAATTCTTGAAAAATATTATTTCAGAGGGAAGTGAACCAATTGGTTTGTTTCAAAATTAAGAAGGAAAACAATACATTGAGTTTCCATACAAAATTCTTTGTCCAGTATGATCTTGAAAAATTTGTTTTTGAATTAAGATAAAAGAAAATTTTAATCGAGAGAAAAAAGCCATGCACCTACAAATGGTGAATGGTCGGTGTCTCATGTTACAATTGTAAGATCTAACTTTAATTCATTAACCCTTTTACTGAATAACTGAATATGATTTTAAACATCATGCTTTCTATCTAATGGTTACATAATCTATCTACATCTTCTTGTTAATCACAAACTCTCTCTGACCAGATAGTGTTACAGATGTCGTGAAACACATAAAAAAAAATCCCAGCAATTTACCTACATTTACATACATATGAAATCAAAAGACTAAGAACTCCATTTTATTGTTCTTTTGTTTTTATTTTGCTTGTTTTGTTTTTGTTTTTGTTTTTTTTTTCTTTTTTTATTTTAAGAGGGGGGGGGGAGGTATTTTTGTTATTTTTGTTATTATTGTATTTATGTATTTATAGTTTTTAATTTGTTGTTTGTTGCTTGTTGTTTGTTATTTTGTTTTTTAAGGGGTGCAGGTAATTTCACACTTTCCATTCATTGCCGAGACAGTTTTACTTAATAATAATTGAATACAGCAAACAACGCTTGAACTAGAAAAATTACAATTATCTTGGTGTATTTGGTAATTCCTGTCCTCCTTTTTTCAATGTATTACCTAAAACAATTAAATTGTTAAAAAAAGAGGCAAATGATTCCAAAGGGAGATTTAAAAATCATAAGTCGAAGAAAAAGGGACAAGACAATGACCAAGAGGAAAAACGACGAAAAGACAAACAAAGGTCTGCAAAACACTACACAGAAACCTAAAGACTCAGCTACACGAAGACAACCAAAACCCGCAGTGATCTCAGGTGTTCCGAAATGGCATATTTTGTCTACCAGTGGCATTCGTCATGTTGCGCATGACTAGTACAAACTCGATGACAAGTCGCATCCGTAGATGTAACAGTCGGGAAGAAGATCACTGGATTGTGGCTTCGACAACTGATACATATTTGCCGACACAGATATTCCATAACGGTCAACTAAATCATGATGGCGTCTATAAAACTTTTGAAGGAATTACTTTTTCTTTACCATAAGGCTCACGTTTAAGCAGCAACCCTCTATGAAGGAAATCATTACAGGAAACGCAAGTTCTGGTAAATCATATTAAATCGGAGATATATACTCCATAGGCAGAATCTGCTGGAATGTTGATTCATAGAAACGGAAAAGAAAGGGAAATTTCACAATTGGAAACCTGAAATCAAAGATTGTGTTGTAAAGTTTAGTTCTCAACCAATACTCATTGACAATTTCTATATAAGTCAAGATATGAAGCAGAATTAACCGTATCTTTGGCATCTATGAGTTAATGAGGAAATGTTTGTATATCAATCATGAATCAACTATGCGAAACTAGTAATATATTTCTAATTTAATTTCATGTGTGTATTAGATATTAATTTCCTCTTCTGCTAGATAGGATATGAACGTCGTTAAATAACCATCAGTGTTTATAGTTATATCCTGCAAATTGTTGGTTATAGTTTGTTTTTTATATTTGTACATCCAAATGTTCATGGGAAAATGTGTTTTTATTAATCGAATTAAAGTTTGATGTTTTCTTTCATTCTTTTTGAAAAAGTTACTTATACTTTTTTATAGTTATGACATTTTGTCTTATGTGTACAATTACAATAATGAGATGCTATATAATTGTCAAAGAGACACGAATGTTACTTACAGGCTTTCTACAATGAGTAAAAACAATATCGTACAATAAGCTATACAGGCTGTACCTGCAGAAACCGTGTTACAAAGGGGGAACCACAACCTGATGTTTAAGGTGATTTTGTTTAAATGTCGATACGATACATGTAAACTTACTGATCACTTCTTTTTAAAGGCAGTCGATGTAACATTGTAGTTAGATATTTGAATACTGTATTTATGGGTACTAACATTGATTTTATTTTTAATGCTAGTAGTTTACTACAGTTATTAACATTTATGGTCCTACATCCTGTCGATATTTTGGCATTGCACAAGGTCATGCTTTCAAACTGCTTATGATGTCTTTACCCTTAATCCGTAACAGGTGTATTGGTCGATTTTTTGCCTGAACTCCATGAGGGGTTCACGCCTATATATTGGTGAGTTTTGGAAGTGTCTATGGGTCATTCGATATCCTCGGAATCAAGATTCCCGGAACGTCTCGAAAATTTGCGATCATTTATACAGGTAGTTTTCTATGTCTTTGATACGGTCTCTCTATTGATCGGCTACATGTACCACGTGACATTGTATATTTCAACAATCAAAGTTCATTTGTAGATTGGAAAGTAAATCAATAAAAACTAGGTTGCAGTCAAAAAATCATTCATATGTTAGAACCTATTTGCCTTTTGACAAAACATATGTGTTTTTTAATAAAAAATGCGAATGTTTATTAAATATCAAGTATAATGATAACGCAATTATATAATTCATGCTTTGAGACGGTCCCTGTACACGTTGTGTGTGTAGTATTAATACAGCGTACTGTTGTGCATTGTGGCAATAAATCTGGGAATAGTTTATTAATCTATTTAATCTGTATTGCAAAATCTTTATTGCATAATGTCCCAGAATAAACTGAATATTTCTGAACGTTTATCATTTGATATTTTGTATTTCAATCATAGTATGGGAAAATGTCGGAAAGCATGAAGAAAATTAAGAAAAACGATATTTCTGTTATAAATATTTATCTTAGGTCGGAAACACAGTGGTCGCAAAGCAGAAAGATAATTAAACAAAAGGATTTTTCTGTCAAAAATATCTGATTTCATTAATAGATACTACCAGACCAAGAGAATATTCATTATTAAGTTTAAACTGAGACTGAATTTATTCTTAATAAAATATAATTAAAATTGTCATATATACGTGCATTATGTCTCACCGGTTTGAACAGTCATTACGTTTATGAAAATTATATGCAACGTATGAGCACCATTGAGCAGGGATGCGTACCCAAAGTTAGCTAAATATCTAAATTTTAAACAATCGTGAATGAAAAAAATACTTGCATGGTTTCAATTCACAAGGATTTTAAGTCACATAAAACGTAATTAATATTTTACAATAATCATAACAAAATTTAATTATCATTATTGTTTTATACTGTTTTAATATGGATTTATAAGTCTCTGCTTATTTTGTATAGCAATATATTCATATAGTTGAATGTAAGACTTTGAGCAGAGATTGAGTTGATAAATACTTGACGTTTGTGTTTATTGATATTATATTCTAAATTTTCGGAAAAAAAATCAATAACAGGAATGAATGTTAATTATAAAATTTCAATTCTTTTTTGTTTGTTTGTTTTAATAGTTCAACCTTATAGCATCTAAATATTTGTACTATGGTACGATTTTGAAAATTGTATTCATTGTGTTGACAAGCTAACCTACACGTCTTGTTTTTTAGTTTTATATTTATGGATAGTCTTGTTTGTTTATTTGTTGAAATTGAACTAGCTTTCAGTAACATCGAGTACTCAGATCGGTACGTTTGTGTCATTTGTCTTTTTATAAGTTGTTTGTTTTTTGTTTTGCCGATGTGGTGCTGTTACATCACTGTTTGACCAAGAAGTTAGGGGAGGGATGAGCACTAACAAACATGTTTAACCCCGTCACATCTTGTATGTGCCTGTCCCAACCTTGGAGCCTGCAATATTGTGATGGTCAATGGTTACTGTCTGTAATAATTGTTTTCCGTTTTTTTGGATTTTGCCAAAATCAGTCCGTTAGTTTTATATTGTTAATTGTTTCGCATTTAGTCTTCCCTTGGCCTTTTATAGCTAACATTACGTTATAGGTTTTCTTCAGTGATAAAGGATGTATGTTGACATGTATGCACCTGTCCTAAGTCAGGAATCTGATGTTCAGTAGTTGTCGTTTGTTGATGTGGTTCATAAGTGTTTCTCGTTTCTCGTTTTTTATATAGATTAGACCGTTGGTTTTCCCGTTTGAATGGTTTTACACTAGTAATTTTTTGGGGCCCTTTATAGCTTACTGTTCGGTGTGAGCCAAGGCTCCGTGTTGAAGACCGTATTGTGACCTATAATGGTTTACTTTTATAAATTGTAACTTGGATGAAGAGTTGTGTCATTGGCACTCATACCACACCTTCTTATATCTATGTAGTTGATTACATCCTTACCCTTAGTCTCTATTTGATTTTGATAGCTAATATACAACATCTCCTTTTATATATATATAAAGGGCACTGGGATAACAAAATGTGAAACAATTCAAAAGAGAAAACAAACGACCTGATTTTAAGCTTTAAAGTTTGACCCCTAACCTTACCTGGGACAGTTGTGAAAACAGTGCAAGATTTGAACATATTGTAGAAATATAGTTGAAAAAGGCTTTATCAGGTCTGTGCTAAGCACAAAAAAAACAAACTAAAAAAATCAAGAGATACAGAGTACCAATTTTGGGGTAATCGCCGTGTATTTGTTTATCAAAAATGTAATGCCGTCAAGTCGAATTATTTGCTCTATTCAGTCATAATTTATGAAAAGTTATCTTACAAAATAATTGATGTAACCCGTTGTTGTGTAAACAGTTTGTATGTTTCTGTTTTTACCATCCGATTTTCGAGCACACTATGACAGTATTTGAAAGACTTCTTTGTTCGTGATAGTCAGACATTCATTGAAATTATCCACACTACAACTGTGTTCTTCAATAGACACCTGATTGACACCCAGAAAGGCAATTATAATGGTCAAAATTGTCAATCCATCATTACCAATCATGATTGTATTTGTGGGGTTTTCATGATCGACCAATAGATTTGTTATTTTTTTTACAAACTAACCGGAAGAAGATTACATCCTCGTCCTCTGTTTATGGCAGATAGTTGTTTCTACATCTCCTTAACATTATATTTATACTACCGGGTTTAAGTTATCAACGTATTCGGATCGTTATTTTATAACTTTGATGTGATATGATTTACTATTTTTCACATAAAGCTGGTTTTGTTTTCGTGTGTCATTACGACATTTTTTTTTATGATTTCTTTCGGATAAGTCTTTCCTCCTATAGCTAAATGATTCGCACTTGAAAGAACAACATGAAAGGAAAAAGGTAAAGTTGACTTTTGATGGATCGAACTTTTTATATTTAGGTCCCTTTTTGGTCATATAGCTTTTCACGTGTTTTGGTTCTTATACATACTTTACTTTGAGCTTTCAGGAATAAGGTTAGTTCTGAAAAGCGCTTCATACGTAAAAAAATTAGGATGTATAATTATCACCTCTTTAATGTCGGATATTTAATTCCACCGGGCGGGTAGTGCATGCATGACTTTCCAACCTTCTGTAGAGCACCAAGGACGCTACAACGAGATCTCTGGTGTGGTAAATTCAAGGATACTAACAAAACAATTTCGAAAAAAATAAGATATATATATATATATATTGATAACCAAGTCTAAATTGAAAACAACGTTCAAACCTATGATTGCGTTGGATAAAAACCACAATTTTTATACGTGTGCATGCAAAACAAATTTCTTGGTAGAGGGGTCTAAATACAGCACAAACAATATTTTCCAAAAGACCAAAAAAGTGAAAAAGTATATTTTAACAAAAATCATTTGACTAACAGGTCGAACAACGGATGTTCTTAAACCCTGCTGACTGCCATGGCAATTGCCAAATAAACGGATCACTAGATGTAACAAAATGAATCTTAATTTTTAATATTATACCATACAGAAAACAATAAACTTACGGAAAAGATGATAACCATACAGTCCCATAATTGTATAAGCACGTAAAACATAAAAAGAAAGCTCAACATTGTCCACAGCGTCGACATGTTGTACTAGAGACAGCGAAACATCTGATATCTCAACATTCGTTTTTTTAATAATGTATAATCAAAACAGACTGTTACGGATGTTCGCTCCTCTTGTTTTTGAATTTTTGCCAGATTTTCGGAATCCTCTGGTTTTATCCATGTAGTGCCATTAAAAAATTTGCCCATTAACCCCTACTTTTCTTTTCATAATTTGATTACATATAGTTTAAAATGCCATCTTTGAAAATCTTATTAAATCCTTGTTATTTTTTCATAGTTTTTGAAAGAAAAAAGGTGCCAATGTTAAATGTATGAAAAATCTAGAGAGAATCATTTCCCGCCAAATTTTCAATGGCTTATATCTCGAAAACAAGCACATGGACCCTTCATTTTTTTCTGCTGTTATGGTTCCTTTATTTATATACTACCAATTTGTAACAGTCTTTTAAAAAGCTTGTTATTTGAAACAGAGTAGCGAACATCCTTAATTTGTCATTTTATTATAATAGATAAGGTTGCAATTCCCTGAGGCAAAGTTGATCTCAGATGGGTTTTGATGTTTATAATTAGTATTAGGTCTTTTTGGTTTTTCTGCTCTCTTACATTTTATATTTTTATAGAACTACTGACTACCTTTTTATCTAGAGTGCACCTCATTGTTATGCCAGAAACACAAGTCGTGTACAAGAACACCGGTATTATTCGTATTTTTTTGTTTTAGTAAATAACTGAAGCAGACGTGTTAATCTTTTAAATTGTAGATATAAACTGTGGTTTTGGTGTCTGTTATCATCTAGACTGGTCTGGTATTCTTATAACTATTTAACAATGTACCCGTATGTTACAAGAAGTAGAGAACAAGCCTAGTACGTTAGCATTATGCATTTATTATAACTGAAACTAGACACGTCATATATACAATATCATGTACAAGTCTTCTATATTTTCAACTCAACTTTTTTTTAAATTGTTAATGGTTACAGTCCGCATTAGGACATACGCCCCCTACTTAGACACATCGTTATGATAACGAGACGATCAGTGTGAATGGTACTTGCTTGGAGGAGAAGCAGAAAATGCAATCGATTTCGATTATCGAACCAAATACTTTCCAAGACCATGCTACCACAACACCACGATGTTAAAAAGTCAATTTTCAATTAACGACTGTGTTTCAAAATTTAGATTGTTTTCAAAGGTGAAACAATTTCAGTGAAGGACAAACTGAATCTCTGTCTATACAACTCTTTTGGAAATGTTATTTCAACTGCGTAAACACATTTTTTTGCAATCATCTTTTTTTTTATCATAAATGTGTAATGCCCGCACAGAGTCAAAATCAGTGTCAGATTCGGCATGCATTCAACATTTGAAGAGAAGGCATAACCTGCATTACCATATTCGTGTCGTACCACTCAGTGAGATTTGATGTATTTTTTGTTAATTCACGGTTCTTTTTTTCTAAAACACTTTCAATTTTGAATGAATTTTATCTTATATCGCAAAAAGCAATATTGATAAATATCTGTAAAACTAACAAGGCATAATAATGGTTTTATATAAATAAAGTTAAATGTTTCGTCGAAAATTAATTTTCAAGTTCTTTTTTTCGACAAAGTTTTGCATGTTCTGGCAGTACTTGCATATATGAATGTCTATCACCTTTTACTGGTTCTATATAATCTGAATTTTCAGGTTGATCTTTTTTGTCGGAATTTTTTTCAAGAATGTAATAATCGTTTTTAGGTCCACCACTCTCGCAGATTCCACTGTCAGCCTCATCTTCAATTACAGATCTTGACGATTCTGCGTAAGGCGTCATTTCCAAGTGTTCTTTTTTACTTTCTGCCATTTCAGTTGCTGGTAACAACCTTTGGTTTTCCGAACTACTTTCTGCAATTTCATTTGATGGTAACAACCTTTGGTTTTCCGAACTACTATCTTCTTCTTCTTCCTTTGCCAGTATCATATATTCCCCTGGAGATATGGGCTCTTTCTGAGTAGTATTGTCATCTTCTTTAGCTAAAGTAAAATATTCTCCATCCGGAAGTCCAATAGGAGGCCGATTATTCTGTATATCCATCATTTTACTGGCTCTAAGTGATTCGTATATCCCGTGACTGTCACGTGATTCCCCAAACTTCTCTGAATCCAAAGGATTATATACATTACTACGCCTTTTCACTTCCCCACCTATTTCTGTATACTCATCAATAGACTGTGATAATTTTGCACTGGCCGCCTGTTTATAACTTGGTAATGTTTTTGAATTTGCATCTGGAATTGGAGGTAGAGGTTTGTTTGTTGAGGCTTGCGTCAATGTTTTAGATGTATTTGCGGTTGGTTGGTTGGCATCAACACTGACCCAACGCTTAAAGGTGTCGCCAACTACGTTGGATACTCCGGGTAAGCGTTTACGGTCTTTTTTATACGGTAGTTGGACTTCGTGTCGATTGTAATGTGGATTGTCCTGGAAAGTTATATCATCATTTTTAATTATCTAATTTGAATATTCAACTATAAAATTCAAACACAAAAATTACTTTACAAAATTTATTTTGGATTACTCGGAAACATATCTAGAAAATTATCCGTACAAAATCTTTGTTGATCTGTTTTTACTTTAAATAGTCTAAGATGTAAATTAAATTCATCATTTCATAATCTAAAGGATTGTGGGTAATTTTATGAATCTGGAACAAAATTAAAATAACGTCACACGTCATTGGTCGGTTATCCATTGTGTTAGACGTTATTTATAATACCATCCAATCACAATGTTCTGGTTTACGCTTTTGGAAATATTTCCCAGAATGCATTAGATTCTGACACGGCGATTTGCAACGATTCTGTTCATGATTTATTTCTTAAAATAATAAAATGTCTAGCATTAAATTGCGTCAGTTTTACATTTGCTGGTGTCCACTTCGATGTTAAGGAACTTGCATAATTTGTTTTATTGTTTTATTCTTGTCTATTTACTTTTTCCAATTACTTACAATACACAATTCTTCGTATGTTGTGCCATCAGAATCATTTACATTAGTCAATGTCGTCGCCACCACTCTGTAATCTTCCTCTATTACCCGTCTGTTATTTAAACAAAAATGTAATCCAGTAAAGTATAAGATTCAAGAAAAATATTCTGATGAAAATAATAATTAGGAGTGGATTTTGCCTACTTCTTGAATTCTTATTTTTCACATATCTTAAAAATTTGGCAGTGACTTCAATCAATTTGTCTAGTCAGATATATGAATATTGAATGGACACTTTCCTTATTAATGATGACCGCATATTTAGAATAAGGGTGATCTTTTTGTACATGTATTGTGTTTTGGGGTTATTAATCAATGACGAACACCCCATTTCCTATAATCATTTATATTCCAAACCTACGCTGGTTGTGTGTTTATGCTTACTTTTTATAGGATAATTGTGTGTTAAGGAGGTTCTCTCCTCTTGTTTTTGATTTTTTGCCAGATATTCAGAATCCTCTGGTTTTATCCATGTAGTACCATTATTTTTTTACCTGATAACCCCGTCTTTTCTTTTCATTATTTTATTACATATAATTTAAAAAGCCATATTTGAAAATCTTAAAAAATCCTTGTTAATTTTTCATAGCTTTTGAAAGAAAACAGGAGCCAATGTTAAATGTATGAAAAATCTAGAGAGAATTATTTCCCGCCAAATTTTCAATGGCTTATATCTCGAAAACAAGGACATGTATCCTTATTTTTTCTGCTTTTTCAGTTCCGTTATTTATGTACTATCAATTTATAACAGTCTTTTAAAAAGCTTGTTATTTTGAAACAGAGTAGCGAACATCCTTAATATTATTATGGATCATGGTCAAAAATGCTTATCTACAATTTATCGATACCTATATTTTGGCATTGTACAAGGTCATGTTATTCTCTGACTGTTAATGACGTTTTTACACTCAATCCATTGGATATTGGGTGTGTACTGATTGATATTTAAATCTTAGATACATGATATTTTTTTATTAGTTGTTATTGGCTTTGAACTAGCTGTCAGTAACTGCAAGTACTCTAAGATCTGTACTTAAGTGTTTTTTTGTTGTTGTTTGGGATGAGGGATGGATATATATCCTGCCACTTCTTGTCTGTGATTTTGTTTTATGATTTTCTTTGTATCGATCTGATGAGCCTTTTTCAACTGATTTTTATAGTTTGTTCTTTTGTTGTGCTGTTACACCACTGTCCCAGGTTAGGGGAAGGGTTGAGTGCTCATAAACATGTTTAACCCCGCTACATTCTTTATGTGCCTGTCCCAAGTCAGGAGCCTGTAGTTTAGTGGTTGTTGTTAGTTCATGTCTGTCATATTTGTTTTTTCGTAAAAAGTTTTGTTAATAATTTAAGCCGTTAGTTTTCTCAATTGAATTGTTTCATATTTTTCATGTCGGGGCCTTTTATAGCCGACTATACGGTATGGGTTTTTCTCATTGTTGAAGGCCGTACGGTTGCCTATAATTGCTTACATCCAATTCATTTGAACTTTGGTGGATAGTTGTCTCATTGAAAATCATACCATATCTCATTATTCTTATATTATGTATGTATATACATAAATCGATATAACGCAAATATATTTTTAATTGAATATAAAAATGGGAAGATGTGGTTTGACTGATAATGAGAAATATAGACCAAATACATAGATGTTAACAATTACAGGTCACTGTACGGCCTATAACAATGAGCAAAACGCATACCGTAAAGAACGCTATAAACGGTCAAGGAATGACAGCATGTAAAACGGAAAAACCCATTGGCCTGATATGTATGCATTATGCATTTATTTATCAGTTATTGTATTTGCATATATATATATTACATGTCATATTGATGATGAGCATTATTTGCTTAAAGTAATAACAGAATTGAATATAGACTTTAACTTTGAACGAAAAAATAAATTTGTCAGAAAGCAACTTACGACAACCACTAGATTACAGGTTCCTGGCTTTGGATAGGCACGTTAAGAATAATGTGGAATTAAACACAACCCTTGTCTAGCATGTGAGAGTGGTGTAATTACACAACATAAGAATAAGCTAAAATGACCAACTGGAAAGGGTTTGACTAATGAGATCGGTACTTAACACAAATAAATTTTAAAAAAGAGATAAAAGACAAAAACACGTGAATTATGTATTTGTAATGGTTTGAAATGACCTATAATCTAGAGTTAAAAATGTAAATGCTAGTAGGTATAAAAGGAACAATACCTTTTGTGCTTCTCCGCATTTCTGGATCGGCACAGTACTAAAATAATTACAATACATAAAACAACAAATCCCCCAGTTCCGGCGCCGACATAAACTGCTAGATTCCCTCCTAAAAGTCCAAGCGACTCACCAAGACCATTTCTTGTTGGCCGATTTTGATCTAAAAAAGATAATAAACAAAATTGAATGATACACTTCTCTGTTAAATGCTTCTGGACGGGTTTTGATTGGCATTACGTAGGTAGAAATCTGTTTCATTTGTAAACAGAGAATCTGTCATCTCATTGGACGGCGGTGGAACAGGGAGAGCATACGGATCCTCCGATATCATTCTCTAAAAGTGTGGAAAACTATGTAAAATTTCAGGCCAGTTAAAATAGCGGGTGAAAATATACAGAAATATTTGACTAAAAATCATTCGAAACGAATAGGCATACCTCACCCTAAACATAGAATGCCATTTCCAAATGTAGTCTTATTTTTTGTTGTTGTTTTTGTATTATCAAAGCCCTTAAACTTCGTAATTAGTTTTTACTTCTAACTGTTTAGATTCGAACATCATTGTCGAGTCGTATGTAGACAAAATGATTGTCTGGCGTTTTTTTTTTTGTAATGACTTTTTGAGGACAGGTCCATAAGAATAATGGTTTATTTGGATCAGTGAACTCCTACAAGCCACAAGGTAAAAAAAGAATCGTACAATAAAAATTGTAAAGGAAAGGCACTTTCTGCAATAATGGTGAATGACAGATACAAATGTAACAGTGGACATTATTATGCAAAACACAACAATTAGTAACAATTCCAAGCCACATTAAAGAATTTTCACAGTTGCTGTAATCACTCAAAGTACTTCACGTGTTTATCTATATGAAACAATTCTGTCGATTGCTTTACTTGAGACATTCACAGAAAACACAATCTATGGCTATGTCGAGAATAAATTTATAAAGAACTTTTAAGGTGTTACCCAACACCTTGACTAATATTAATTTGGCTCGTTTAATTTTCCTAAAATTTTGACAAATGTTTACTTTGACCCTTTGACAAAAATATATAAATTTCAAATAATTTGAACCAATCACTTTATCAGAAAAATTTCACTGGTTATATAGCAGTTTGACAAACACTAATTTTGATCATTGAGAAGCTTGATATTTCCTTAACAATACAACGTGATTAAAACGTTTAGTTATCTCCCTGTAGTGTTAGGTACCACCTTAAATGCAGATGAATAAAACATTTCGTCTTCATCTATTATACATTAGCCGTTAGTGTTCATCCCACAAAAATGATTTAATTGAATTTATAAATAAAATTTCCCTGTGGAATACCATTTTTATTTCTATATTTGTGCTTATTGGTTTATCAAGTATGTAAATTAAGGTGTTTTTAAAAGTGTGTAAGCTCACGTGTAAACTTTTCGTTGATGTTGAAACAAATATATCAAATGCAAAATTCACAGTTCAGGTCAAAACAATTACGTCAAAGCTGATATTTGATGTATTTTTGCTACAACAAGTAGCATATTCAAGAGCTGGAGCAAACTGGTCGATTTGGAGAAGAGATAACGCTTACTTTTTGCGCTAGCAACGTGTCAATAAAACCATGCTTCATATAAATATATTGTATTACACTAAGCACGCATGTATTATTTGCTACTTGTTTGAAATTTAACAGCCCTCAATGTATCACTTATAAGCATAATGGAAACGTTGATTACGTATTTTAGTAAGACACTATACCTGTAGTGATAAAGGGAATTGCAGTTGTTGTCTTAATGGTTGACGGGTTCCCATGTTCATCTCGAAACTTTGCCAGACAGTGGTTAAATGCACAGTCTTCTCGAGTTTGGTCAAAACATCCTAGAAAATATTTATGCCTTTTAGATAAGTAAAAGATGAATACAATTACGTATAAATATATTTTATACATATATATCTATACTACTAAGATAACGAGGTCCAATTTGTTAGCAGGCATGACGTAAAAACGACGAAACAAAGAATTTAACTTTATATATAACTCATATAGGACAATGGTGTTGTTTGAATATTACACCATTCCAGGCCCTTTTGTTTTCCACATAACTAATTACCGAGGGATTCTTATAGTAAATATACACCAGACACAAAATGACGTAGATGTTAGCAAATATACGTCGACCTACGTCATTTAACAATGAGAAAAACTCATACCACATTGCAAGCTAAAAAAGGATCCGACATAACAGATGTAAAAAAAAATTAAACGACAAAACCAACCGTGGCGGCATGTCATTGATGTATGTACAAAACAATTATAAACGAAAAGCAAATATAATACACAACAACAAACGACAACCAATGAAATCCAGGCTCATGATTTTGGTACAGCCACACATCAAACTTGGCGGGGTTAACCATGTTTGCGGGCGTCCAACCCAACCCTAACCTGGGACAGTGGTGTTAAAGCGCAACATAAATCAACAAAATCGCTGTTCCTTTGCTTTTTGTGCTTTTGCTGTGCATGAACTGATTTTGTGTCATGTATGGATACCCCATATCTTTTTTTCTTCTATAATATAAGAACTAATTGTAAAAACCAGTTGAAAAGGAGTTGACTCATCAGATTGATACAAAGCTAAAAAAAAATAAACTAACAAAAAGACCTATATATATATATATATATATATATGTAATAAAGTAACGATCAGAGAATCACACATGTATGCACTTTATTTCATAACGTGCCAATTTGTCGAATTTTATAGAACCGACTTTAAACCGATTTACTCTTTAAACGTTTTTCGCAAGAATTGTGTACCCTTATACACGACTGAAACCGGCTCAAGTAGTATATAGAAACAATTAGTTCCGGTTTGTGAGTAGGTTGGTTTATCGGGACAATTAATGAAAGATATTGATCACACTTTTCTCAAACACAAACAACCCAACAGAGAGTAAATAAATGACATGTCTGCTGAAGAATAAATCCATAAAAATGTTTACCGAAATTAGTACAGGCAAAAAAAGCAAGTGATTTAGAAATAAAGCTCTTTCCCGGGGTTAAAAATTACCACGCACAAAAAGAAAATTGTAACCCTTAAAATACTATGTCTTTCCAATGTTTCACTTTAGGAATATTCTGAATAGATGTAACTAAAAATCAAAAAACAATTTTCAACACAATAAGCTATAAAACGGCAAGCTTTTTAGAAAAGCTATTACTTGAATTACCAATAATTAACAAGTTTCGAGTCGAATCCGATACCGATACCAATACTATCTGTCACATGAAGTTTCCGGTCTCTTACCTTCTATAAATCCCTCTTCTATCAAGAGAACCAGGAATTCTTCCAGTGGTTGTTTTATGTCTATCTTATACTATAGTACACTATTTAACAAGTCTGCTTTCTTCCAAATTAATACCACTATAATTTTTTGTTAGTTAGTTAGTTAGTTAAGAAAAAAATAGTTTATAGTAAGTTTATTGTAGTAAGAAAACCAGGACGGGTTCAAACATAAAAGATTTTGAAAGCAGAAAAAACTGTGCACCTTACAATCAGCATGACTTTATCAGATGACAGTACGAATACTAAAAATCAAGGCTAAAATGTACTTTTGTTCAGTCAGGTACCCGCGATCTCGCGAGTGTGTTCTAGTATATATCTCCAAATTGACGATACCTCTTGTGCGATACAATTTATCCATTGGATAACCATGCCAAAGGGCTATACAGAGCTTTCCAAATATATGTACATGTATTCTTTTAGCTAAACAATATAGTGAAAATTGTATGTAAAGGTCACCCTTGGGACAGGAAAACTGACCTTACAAGAGTGGTGACCTTTGATTTGGGGTTCAAAGTGCATAGGTATTACTACTGCGGGAAGAGAAGAAGGTGACTTGCCAAGACCGGTTTTCTCACAATACATGTTTAACTCCGCCGCATTTCTGCTCCTGTCGCAAGTCAGGAACTTCTGGCCATTGTTAGTCTTGTATGCTTTTTTTAATTATTGTTCAATAATATGTTTCGGAGTTTAGTGTGACGTCCATTTTCGCTGAACTAGTATATATTTTTGTTTAGGGGCCAGCTGAAGACCGCCTCCGGGTGCGGGATTTTCTCGCTGTTTTTAAGACCCATTGGTGGTCTTGGGCTGTTTTCTGCTCTTTGGTCGGGTTGTTGTCTCTTTGACACATTTCCCGTTTCCATTCTCAATTTTATTTTGCTTAAAAGAGGTGACCTTTATAGCAGGTACAAGAGTTGCATTTTTGCGCTTTCAAAGTTTAAGGACTCAAGGGAACCCTCAATTGGAGTCAATAAACTCATCATAGTCAATGTGTATGTATATTGATAGACATTTCATTTTTTTCTCAATTTTTGGATTCTAAACATTTTGAGTAAATTAGTAAATTAGCATTTTACATAAACTGTAACACAGTAAGTAAAAAAATCCGATCGACTGTTTGCCTATTGACAATAAAGTCGACACATCAAACACTAACTCGTGCTCCCACGACAAAACTTTCTTACCATACCACAGAAGAAAACAATGACCTTCTACTCTGGCACGACTACTGACTTATAGGGTAATTTAGTAATTCTGAGTAGCTTATTACTTTGCTTGGACATTTCAAATACTATTTCTTAAGATTTTCAATGCTAAAGTATTATTTAAGAGATTAAACGTTTAATTTCCGGATGTTTTCGTTCACATCCTTAGCAAATGAGTATATAGTAGTATTTTAAATGATGAAACACTTGAAATTTAACATGATTACTACAATCTTAATCATACATACAAGAGGAAATTATTTGAATAGTTTTAAGGGTTGACTTACTAGTATTTGTAATGAAAAAATGGGCGCAGTGTGGCAGTGCGGTAACATCGTATAGTTGAATCAAGTACACAAAAGATGTAATTTTGTAAACGCATTGATCCATTTAAGAAAGTAAAAACAAAATCAAGACATAAACAGAACAATAAAAAACTTGAAGCAAAATTTAAACATAAAACCCAAACTAATTTCAAATGTGAACTTTAAACCCGCTGCAATTGTTTGCACCTGTCCTAAGTCAGGAATCTGATGTTCAGTAGTTGTCGTTTGTTGATGTGGTTCATAAGTGTTTCTCGTTTCTCGTTTCTTGCATGGATTAGACCGTTGGTTTTCCCGTTTGAATGGTTTTACACTAGTAATTTTTGGGGCCCTTTATAGCTTGCTGTTCGGTGTGAGCCAAGGCTCCGTGTTGAAGACCGTACTTTGACCTATTATGTTTACTTTTATAAATTTTGACTTGGATGGAGAGTTGCCTCATTGGCACTCATACCACATCTTCTTATATCTATTTATATTGAAATTAGGTTCATAATAAATCTTCTTCAATTATCACATCAAATCTTTATTGTTATTAAACTATATGTGGCTAGTATAAAACAAAAATACAACTAAGGCAAACAGTAACTTATAAAATCTTAACAGATGAAGAAAATATATCAATTGTCCTCTGTCCTACATGTACATGATGTTAGTTCTAATGACATTTTTTTCATATTAGAACCAATATTATATTATTTGAGATTCTGTTGACCTACATGTAGAAGTGTTATCCGTCACTTGAAAAATGTAACAAGTTGGTAACGCAACCAAATCATGTAAAAATATAATTTAATAAATCATGTAAAAATATGATTTAATAAATCATGTAAAAATATAATTTAATGAATCATGTAAAAATATAATTTAATAAATCATGTAAAAATATGATTTAACCAGTAGTAGTGTATTAAAACACAGTGCCGATTGAAAAAAATAACACAATAATAAAAGGAGAGAGCAACAGATCCCCCCTCCCCCCTAAAAAAAACCAAAACAAAACAAAAAACACACAAAAACAAAAAACAAAAAACAAAACAACTACAGATCAACATACCGGGTCTATACAATATGTCAATGGCAAAAGGTCGTGTTTTTCTCTGACTGTTAATTACGTCTTTACACAGGAACATGATTTATATTACATAAATTTGTGCAGTGCACATTATAAACTTATACAATAAAATTTCAATGTAGCATGATAAACAAAAGAAATTTTCTAATGCAGATAATTTTAGATCGTTAAATATTTTGTTGTTTAAACGGCATTTACTAATTGTAACATCATATTCAATCAGTATCAATATTAATTCTTCCTTAATTTTGAATGATTAAATTTCAATAACATTTTGCAACAAATTGATAATTCCGGTATTGGTTAATATTGAGATAGAATTCAAAGGAAAACATGTCTATTTTGGTATTTTGTATTTATATATATAAGTGGAAAGCTGTCTCATTGATGTATACACAAAATCTTCTTTCTTAAAATGCGAATGGTTTTTCTTACATTTTCTTGAAAAGTAAAATGTGCATACGTTCAAAATATAATTTGCAAAATATTATCGTATACTTATTTTCAAAAGATTTAGGGTTGAGATATTTTTATTGGATCGATTACTTTCAGTTACCACACAAATAAAATGGGTTTGTGGTACTCGATCTTTGTCTTGGTACACACAAAGCACAAAACACACCCAATTTTATTTTTATGCCGAGCTTGGCAGATATCGAATATCATTAAAACCAAAAGTTCGTAAGATAAATTCTGGGGCAGATTATTAAATGATGAAGAAAGTAAAATATCTTTTCTTCTATATAAACTTTTATTCATCAATTTTACTATTTATGGATATCAAAACAAGTGGCTTGTTAATATCAAAAATATTCTAGACAGTTGTGGAATGTCAAACATATATATATGCATCCATGTACAAAAGATATCTTTTTCCGTATTCTCACACTATTGCTTTTAACATGAAAATTAAGGATGTTCGCTACTCTGTTTCAAAACAACAAGCTTTTTAACAGACTTTTATAAAATGAGAGTATTCATAAAACGAGCTAGAAAAGCAACAACAAAAAAATGCAAGACATTTTAAATTTGGCGGGAAATGATTCTCTCTAGATTGTTCATACATTTAACATTGACAATTTTTTTCTTTCAAAAACTATAAAAAAATAACAAGGATTTTTTACGATTTTCATAAATGGCTTTTTTTTTAAGGCTATTAGTTATAAAGTAATGAAAAGAAAAGTAGGGGTTAGCGGGCAAAATTCTTAATGGCACCACACAGATAAAACTAGAGGATTCCGAATATCTGACAAGCGAACATCCTTAATGTTGTACACAGCTACTTTTTACCACTTCCAAAACCAGCGGTGTTATGCAAATTTACCAGTCTACTCTAGTTGCCTTTTGCTTAATTTTTGTTGTTGGGTTGATGTCCATTAATGTAAACCCCACATCTTCTTTTATTCACATGTCGTATGCTTATTGCTTTTCACTGCCTTTAGTCATCTGTCACAGAAGTAAAAATGAAACTTTAAAAGCCCTTCTATATAAAAAAAGAATTTCACTTACGAAAACCTGGTTCTTATGTATTTATTTAGCACCAACTGGTCATCTCAATTTTTTAATTTGTTTTATGAACGTCTTTGTGCAACTATTATTTATTCGTGTATTATTTGCATAAAATCAGTATACAAATATCTATTGTGTAGTATTATATATTGTAGTTAGAAGGAAAAAAATGAATTTAGAGACCAATAATGTCATCTGCCAATAAATTTACTTGTTACTGTGTACCTAAGGATCTTCATTGAAGATGGATAGCAAGTTTATTTGTTAGGAACCGATCATTCATCTTTCGCAAGGGAGCGGCATGGGCAATAAATTGTTTGATTCCGAATTTCTTGGTATTTTGATAGTTTCAGATGGGAAGTGAAAATAATAGTTTTATTCCATTGAAAGTTAGTCAACTCAAAAGAATTGTTTTCATGAACAGAAATTTCTTCTTCCTGCATATTATTGAAAAAAAGTTTTTTTTTTTTCATTAAAGTTGAAAAATTGATTGTCCCGAGAGAAAACCCTCCCAAAAAATGAATAGTCGAAATGCTTTACTCAACGAAATGTGCACTGCAGCTATGAGAATGTAGATTTATATATATATATATAACTTATCCTATAGGTTTGTATAATCAATTCATGATTAAAATTGCACCACAGGCGCAGATCAGTTAAGGATTTTGGTTTAGGGGTCGAGTCTCTAACATTAAAAAAACAATTAACAAACTACTCATAACTTTGCCTGGATCCACCCATGTGATAGTTTAAATGATACACGTATAAACACAGCATCTTTGTTGATAGAAATGATTTAATTTGCCTAAATGACTGACTAAGAAAGGAACACAAAAGTAATCCAGTTCATGAATGTTTCGATGGTAGAATTAAGTTAAGAATATATAATCAGAATCATGATAAAATGCTTAGTTTTCTGAGATTTCTTATTTACGATTCTCTAAGGTTTCGCTAGCTAATTGGTTGATATATGACATACGGGACACTTTAGCTATCACCATAAAAACATTAAATACTAGCTTAGGTCATTTGAAACAAAATATTAAGGTCTAGTTGATCAGCTGGTGTATGAAGGACCTTTCCTGCAATTTAGTACAAACAAGTCTAAAGTTTTTGTTTTGTTCAGTCTAGTTTATCTCGTCACTTGTAGGAGTAGCGTCAATTTTTGGTTTTTTGTTTGTTTAGCCATGACTAAATTAGAATATAGTCAAATTTTTTAGACTTAGTATACCGAATTTAAACATAAAAAGAACGTTTAATAGCCGATAACTTACGGTAAAGAAGTAAAATGAGCAGACTTGATTGATTGATTGTTGTTTGTTTAACACACAGTAAACACATTTAGTGCATATTTAGGACGAGACAAAATAATTATCAATCCAATAGATAGATTGGTTGTTGTGCTAAGTGATTTGACACCTTGCGATCAGAAGGGAAAGAAAGAACAGATTACATTGGAAATAAGCTTTGGAACTGTAATCTTAATAGCAGAAAAATAACTAACAAAAAAACAAACAAAAACAGAACAAAATATCAGATGCTCTTCAAAAGATAACCATGTTTTGTTTTTTAAGGCGAAAGAAAGAGAATAAAACATTGTATAACCGATATATATTGAACTTCGTTCATTTTACATTAAACTCTGTCAACAAAAATAAAAACAGGAAATATTTACATCTCTGACCTAAAAACGTGTTTATAATTGGTTAAGTATATTCCCTAAATGGAACACGGGAAGAAGTATTTGTAAATTGAAATTAATTGTAGGTCTTACCGCTTCTCCCCATCTAAATCCGTATTTTTCTTTTATAAACAACCATTACAGAACACATAAAACGCTCCACATTCAAAACAGCATTGAAGTTTAATCTTAGTCAACGTATTTCCGTCCGGATATAGACCCTACACTCAATTGCTTTATATGTGCATGTATAAACGAGAGTGTTCGAGTATGAGTATGTGTAGATTATAGTGTATGCACATGGGTATCTGAATCAAATAATGTATTATTATTATCAAACTTTGTTGCTGTGATATTAATATAATCAACTCTTTTGATTTCTGGAACGGGTTTTCTCGTTTTGTTTTACATTTGTCATTTCGGGGCTTATTATAGCTGACTTTGCAGTATGGGTTTTGCTAATTGTTGACGGCCGTACTGTGACCTATAGTTGTTAACAATTTGGTCTCAGGTGGAGAGTTGTCTTATAAAAAATCATACCACATCTTCTTATTTCTATACTTACTTGATCATTAATTGTTAAAATAATCAACAAATCTAGACCTACGTTTCCTTTGAACAGTGGTTCTTATGTGATGCTAATTGTAAATCGTTTTTGTGTTTCGTTTCATCTCTGGATTGTTTTCAAAGAATGGGACCTTTAGTTGGTTTAAAGAGGGTGGTAAAGGGTTATTTTCGTGCAACGTGTTTTGCCATTTTTATTTCACGTGCAGCCGTGAACAAGAATCGTTATTCACCGTGTTTCGTGAAATCGGTAAAAAGATCAACGTGCAAGAAAGTTTTAATTGGTCGTTCATCGTGAAATGGCAATTTTATTTCGTGTTCTTCCGTGCAGATACCCCCCCCCCCCCTTTTCACGCCCCTCTTTAAAATGTTGTTATCTATTCTAACATGACGTTCTTCAAACGCTTTGAGTACACACCCGTGGTAAAATATGAATATATTGTTTTGGCTGTTCCGATCGTACTCCCGCGTCATATGCTTTTTTTATGAATGAGCTGCCGCTCTTAGTTACAGGCTGGTAACCGTAAAATTTACTTCCTAAATTATATGATGTTGACAGCTCAAAACCGCGATTACAAATTGATTGGATTAAAATACTGGTTAAAGCGGATTCGTTTGAGTGCGTTGTTCCTCGTTTGTTATATGTTGGTTTGCACAACCATGAATTCTTTATAAGCTATAATAATTAACAAACTTGGTCAAACAGATTTTTAGTCATCGATTTGTAAACGCTCTTATGATCTGATTGGCAAGTCCCAACAATTGTTACTAAGTTTCAAAAGATGATAATAAACAAAGATATATTGACTTTCATTTCCGCAAGCAGGAAAACTTTTCTTTATTGTTCAGTGTACACACTTTTAAAAGAATATCAACTGTATAAAAGCATCCTATGATACAATGTATTTCATAAGTATGTCGTGAAATTTTTATTTCTTTTCAAGTTCAGGCAAGCAGTATTGATAATGACAGAGAAAATACACTTAATTAATTTAGTGCGCACGAAGCACTTTTCTAGATTTATCCTTATAAGGAACACTTAACCTCAAAAAAGAAAGTCAAGGATGTATAAGTGCTTGGATACGTGAGGAGCTTTGTAACTAAAAGGGACCTTTTGAAATAAAAGCCGAACTCCATCTATTAGGTCATTTATGCAGGAGACATTCGGAACCTTAGTTTCTTGATACTTTCTTAATTTATCGACTGGGAATTTAAGGAAGGTACGTTATAAATCCTGTTAATACCGAAACACCGACTACTAGGCTGAAATGTGTATAAATTGTTTATCTAACTGAAATTGCAGACAACTCCTCATAAAAGAAATAAAATAAATGATGACAGACTATCTATTTCTGATTGTATTAACAACTTTTTACCAGGAACGATTTAGAGCTTCACATATTGAAAAGAGAACAGTTACTGTATAATTCTAAAGACAGTTTGGTGCTCTCTAGATGTCTTTAAGTTATATTGTCGTACGTTGTGTTGCTGTCTCATTGACAAACATACAACAAATTGCGTCTATTCTATGCCAATTAACTCTCGGTAATTATGGTACACCAAACTACCGCTTTTCCATGTAAACTTTTAGGGTCGATATAAGAACAGTACATGCTTTGATTAAGTGTAATATAAATTTTATACTTGAGATGTTAGCCTACGATATCCGCTCTAGTTATAATTGATTTGACTTTCCTTATAAACATGATAAAGAATGTCTACACAAACCGAAACCACCACTAATTGAATGAACAAGTATTTCTTTTACTCAGATGTCCATTTACAACGAGATTTAATAAACATATATATATATATATATATAACTTTGAATAATCTTTTAATAGACCTTGTTAGTGAAAAGTAAAATAACAAGAAAACCGATCTCCAAGGAAAATTCATAACGGAAAGTCCTTTATCAAATGGCAAAATCAAAAGCTCAAACACTTCAAACGAATGGAAAACAACTGTCATATTCCTGACTTGGAACAGGCATTTCCTTATGTAGAAAATGGTGGATTAAACTTATTCGGGGAGTACAAAGAACGCAAAAAAAAAACAAAAAAACAACAAACAAAAAAACAAAAAAACAAACGCTGTTTTTTTTTCAGAATAGGGATCGACGTTTCCCCTCTATTTCGACGTTATTTAATCCATGATGAAATATTGGTATATGATAGAAAATCTTGGGTCGTTTTCATTACTAAAACAGCTATATTTAGAATCAAAATGATAATTTCAGAAAAAGTCTCTTTTGGTTATTATTCTGTTAAATGTTTGATGTGTTACTGTGAATATAGCGGGTTGAATATCCAAATATAACACAAGAAACCGTTTGTTTGATATAATTATTTCTTCATGTATCAACTTCTGTATCTTATTTTATCTGATAAACTGATATAGTGACTGCAGTTTGGGTCAGTTCTTAGCATTCTTAAAATATGACTGGAACTGTCAGAAGAACTGTTCTAAAACCGTTTTTAGAACAAATCTTCTGACACCGTGAGTGATCTTCCGTAAAATAGTGTGTAACATTTCTAACCTAGAAAAGTTTTGACTAATTCAACCCTTGAACTTTCCTGGCAGTTCTGAACAGTTTTGAACAGTTTAATTTTATTTATTTATTTATCTACTTATTATTTTATTTACCTTTTTTGATTGATTGATTGATTCAATTCATTTGTTCGTTTCAAACAAAACAATCTATGAACTGTTGTTATTAGCGTAAACCAATATATACACTATAATACTGAACAAAAGGCTGCAGTACTTTTGCTATTTTTGGGTATAGCACTTGCACCAAATTTCATTTTTCACAGGTATCATTTGCGCCAGAATTCCGCATTCACTTGCGCCTAATTGCCTGTATGAATATCATTTTTGTTGAATGGAAACGGGGAATGTGTCATAAAGACAATAAACCGACCAAAGAACAGACAACAGCCGAAAGCCACCAATGGCTCTTTCACGCCACGTTAAAACCCCGCACCCGGAGGCAGGCTTCAGCTGGTCCGTACATTTTTGAAGTAGGGGTGAGCAGCTGAGACATCGAGTGTCCAATAAAAATACATACCCGATCATATATTTGTTGACAAAAATATACCTATAGCTATGATGCTAGTCTATCAAATAAAGAGATTGATTTGATAATTATCTGAGGCATTTATGACTAGATTTAATCCCATCTTTATGAAAGAAAAGCCGACATCTGATAAGTTTTAGATACTAATGATTCAATCAACAACCTTGTCATATATTTCATCATAAAAACTCAACTTTATCACATATCCTGAAGCTGGAAATATAAACCTATTCCAGCGGTTCATCCCTATCACACTTCAAAGTAAGTGCCCCCCCCCCCCCCCCCCACTCACGGTGTGAACATTCTTTGTTTTGAGAGAAGTATGGTTCTATTTGAGGATAAGCGAAAAAGTATATTTCATTTTTGGCACAAATGATACTAGATATTTGGAAAACTAGTAGTGCAAACGAAGCATTGGCGCAAAATGAGTAGTTACGCACAAGGACACTCTTTTAACATAAACATATTTCTGACTCCTAAACCAGATCCAAGACTGTGTTTATATCTTACTATTTAATCACTTTCTATAGATGCTCTAGACACCCGCAACTAGAACTGTTTTAAATCAATTCAGAGAGATGCTTTAATTTACGTCATATAGACCTTCTACTGTTTCGGTTCTTATACATCCTTTGCTTTCAAATATTCAGCCTTGATCCTGTCTGATGAAGGCAAATCCAGAAAAGCGCTTCGGGAGCATGAAGTTTATAAAGCGTTGCTTTCATTTTATTGAACAATTCTAACATAAGACAGATTCTGACATCTCTACTCTAGAACAGATTCTGACAGTTCTATCCTAGACTCGGTTTGAACAGTCCTATCCTAGAACAGATTTGGACAGTTCTACCCTAGAACTGATCATGACAGTTCTACCCGAGAAAAGATGAGGGTATAACTGTTCTAGGCTAGAACTATTCTACTATTCTAGAACAGTTCTATGACAGACTATTCAGACAACTCTGAAGAGAGGTTAGAGAACTGATCGTAACTGTAAATCATTTATCTTGTTGAAGTGATGTAATCTCTTTAAGGATGTACACATCGAGCTCTGAGGAGCCAAACATTTCTAGAATTCAACTTTTTTTTTCTTAATCTGGCCCCGGCGCCATAAAACTTTTATTTTCTGGGTAAAAAAATTTTCTCAGAATGAATTATATTACTCAGCTAAGAATAAGAACTTTTTTCTCTGCCATAAAAAAATATTCTCAAATTTGAGAATATTCTTAGCTGAGAATTTTTTTCTCAGTGATGTAAGCGGTAAAATAGATGTTTGAAAACTAAAAAGTGTACCTAACTTCGCAAAAACACAGGTTTTATCTCTTTAGCAACACTGTAAAACATAAAAAGAATGTATGATAGATAAAATGACAAGTAGCACTTTGTAAGCATCGGTAAATGGACAGAAAGTCACAGTCCTGACAAAAATTCACAGGCTATAAAGTCACAAATAATTTGTGGACAATTGTTTGAAATTATAAGAGAAAGATCTTGAAATATTTGAGTTATTAACCCGTAGCTTGTTATAAATATATATTATTTTTTTATATTACTCATACAACTTCTGTCTTAAGATACACGTATTAATGATTATGTTTTATAAATGGCGAGACCTTCGAAATGTAATCTCCTTGGAATGTAACCTTCGTTGATGTTTACGTGAAGAGTGCTTTCAGGGGTTCAAATTAGCGGTGGTCCGAGGTCCGTGACCTTCCACTATTGCAATCGGACTTTCATTTTGGTTACTTGCTACGCCCGACGGACCTTCGATTTGAAAGAAAATAAAAATTAACTTTGCCGACCTTTTGAACCATCAGTATCGTCATTTCAAAGCCATATTACTATTGACATGGTATACCCCTTGAGAGCGTACTTTAAACCATTTTAACTGTCGGCAAAATAAGTTTGTTAACCCATTAGAAGTGATGAAAGTTGCCTTAAGTAAATTTGTAATCCATTCGTTGCATTAAAAACGTCATATTCCCTTCCAAATAGCGTTTCAAACATCGTTTATTTTTGTAAATTTTTTCGTCAGCCATTGAAATATTTGTACAAACTACTGATCGGAGTCGGGAAACGGACCAGCTATGAATGAAATCCGGATTCTAAGGCTAATGACTACGGACCAATGAATGGCACATCTGACAGCAGAATATTGATCCCAAAGGGAAAAATTATGCATTCCACACTTTCTTTTCTTTTTTGATGTAAAAAAAGTTCTTTCTTTATTAGTGCTAGATATTTAGTTGGTAGTTTCTAACAAGAGAGGAACTAATATAATTGTGCAACATATGATGAACTTAAACAGCTATGAATTTGAACTGTTACTTTAATTGAATACTCGGTTATGAATTGAACAATATACAAAAAGATACATATAGCCCTTTATATATTATAGTAAACATCAAACATTGTAGCGCCTTGAGTGAGCACTTCTCTTTCAAATCTCACCACTTCTCCCTATCAGTTTAAAGAGAAGTCACTTCCCCCTGTGGTTCTGAAGTAGTCTAAGCCCTGAGATAATGGTATAATTACCAATAATTGAGACACACCCACCCACAGTGACACCCTCCCCAATACCAAAGAAAAAAAGATTATTTGAATTCATAATATACTTGTAAGACAATTACATCATTTATTATTATACATGTTATACCACAGTGGCACTGGCAGTTTAGTGCTACATTTATATGGTTGCCTGGCAATATATTTGTAAACTTAACCTCATATTGCATGCAGTTCAAATTTAATTAAACAAGGTAACCTAAGACCAAAAACACATTAATCTTACTGAGTTATGAAATATTTCAAATAAAGTAGGACTTGGGATTTATGTTGTGGACCTTTCAGTTTGGAGTGTCAAAGGTCCTGGACCTTCCAGTACCAAATGTTAATTTGAACCCCTGGCTTTCTTTCACGTCCGCACTTCTATCGAGTATGGTATGCCAAATAAACATTATTACGGATCAATGACATACATTATGTATTCAGACGACAAACGTAGACACCATGTGACAATTTTAAGCCAATTGTTTATTAAAGTGAAACAGAGCTGCTTTTTTTCTCAGATCTACAAATAAAAAAAAAAAAAAAAAAACATAACAGAAAATAAAATGCTCCGCTGTGGCGCAGCTTGATACGACCGCAGAGGTCGAACCCTGTACAGTTGGGGCAAGTATGGACACAACATTCAAGCTTGATACAGCACTGAATTTGGATTGTAATTAAATATTTGACACAGCATAGGTTTCTCACACAAAATGAAAGTGGTCTAAGAACTTAAAATTTTTTAATTTACCTATTCAAACCATATCATTATTATTTGCTTTTATATATAAATCAGAAATAACCAATTTAAAATGGAAAATTTTAAAGAAAAAAAGGAAACCCCCCCCCCCCCAATTTTTTGAACCCCCTTATGATCCATCACCCCAAAATCAATCCCAGCATTCCCTTTGTGATATGGAACCTTGTGATACAATGTCAGAGAGATCCATACACTTACACACAAGTGTTATTGTCATGAAACTAGAAAAAATGCTTGTTTTTTGCCCTTTTTTTGCCCCTAATTCCTAAAATTTGGAGGCAATTACCCCCAAAATCAATCCCAGCATTCCCTTTGTGATATGGAACCTTGTGGTACAATGTCAGAGAGATCCATACACTTACTTACAAGTTATGTCTGGAAGTTACAAAAATGCTTATTTTTGGCCCCTTTTTGGCCCCTAATTCCTTAACTGTGGGTACCATAACCCCCAAAATCAATCCCCACCTTCCTTTTGTGTTATTGAACCTTATGGTAAAATTTCATTGAGATCCATTCACTTAAACTAAAGTAAGAGTGCGAAAACCAATGTGTCCTCGGACGACGACGACGACGAGACGAATCCAACGTCATACCAATATACGACCACAAAAATTTTTTTGCGGTTGTATAAAAACAACAAACCGGATATTTTTATATCAATATGAATGCCAGTAAATAATTTTAATCTGTTTTTAATATTCAAGATATGTAACTTTTAAAGTTAATGTAAATTTGATACAGAATTGAATACGATTTAAAAATTATGCAAGTAGTCATAAAAATTGCACCTTATAATGAGTTTAATATATTGCACAGAAAGTACGACGTCGTGTGAGAAGGCATGGCATATACCGATATTGTCCATTACATTTATTAACAACACCCTGTACAAATATTTTTTTCGAAAATAAAAACAGTTAAATAGAACAAACAAAACTATCCGTTACAATGATATATGAGGGTCTTGATAAGGGGAAAGGGGGAGTGGGGGCATGTTCTATTTTTCCATTTTCTGTAATTCTATTGGCTATTTTTCTCTATCCAGTAAGAAATATTTATTCTGTAAATGATTCTTGTTTTCTAATCGTGCATATGGAAATTTCCTTCTGTATCGTGATTTTGACATGATAGATTTTTTTTTCTGTATCAAAGACACATGTATGACGACACTACCCAGTAATACAACCCATCCCCCTTTCCCCTCCCACGAATCTCTCACTGTACTGCACAAATGATACATTTATCAATCTCGACTAATATCTGTTTAAAACCAAACAGGGGGGAAATTATTTTACTTTCTTTGTAATAATTTTGATATCTGAGATAATAATCAGTAGATAGGGTGACATTACATGTATTTGGTTTGTAGATATGAGGTACCAGTACTGCAATCTAATTAAGGTAGCTGTAGTAATTTGTAAAAAAATAGTATTTTAAGAGAGATCTGAAAACTAATAGAAAAAAAATCGACCTCCTGAACTAGATTTAAAACATTTTATCCTTGATAGACCAACTGTTCAGGGAAATATAAAATATTGCCTATTTATCAACAATTTTGGAGAATATTAAAATATATTTAACATTTATTGGTAGTGAACAAAAAATGCTAAACCCCCCAAAAATTCAAAGACAATGTTATCCGTCCTCGAGTATCAGTCAAATAGCCCTTACCAAACAATTGAAGTTTTAAATTGTAATGAATTATGGATCTTACAAATCTGAAACCGAAGACGTAGTAAACATGCTGGCGAAAGAGACTTTTGATTCTGCAATTCTATTTAATTCCCGTTAATTGTTCATTTATAAATTTTGAAAATATAAAGAAACTGAGATTTCAACTCCATCGGGCAAAGTTGACCTTCGACTCATTTAATTGGCTATTATTTTAAAGTCCTTTTGGTCATATTTCTGATTAATTTTGTTGTCTTCAATTTGTTTTCTACCATTGCAGAGCTATTTGTTGTCAATGGTCATCTTGGTCTGACCTCTGTCACGAACTGTTTTATCAGTGTTGTAATGTGCAATCATTTCTGACACAATACATGAGAAGGATGCAAGGTTGACTTTGACTGTAATAGGGGACGAAATGATACGTCAAGATTTGTTAACTCCTTACATGCAAGATCGTGATTTTGGAGCAAAATACTGATGCTTACGACTGTACAGAAATTGCATCGCTTACGTACATCAATTGACCAATTCCGATTACAACCAGTTCAATATTTCATTCGTTTTACGTTATTCTTAATTTTTATATAAAAAAATATACATTTTAGCACCCAATTATTCAGTCTTTTTTCTTTAATTTTTTTTTGCACATTTTTTTTTCTTTTTTTTTTGGGGGGGGGGGGGGGGTATTTTCTATTCTGTAAATCACCTCGTATATCTTGGGTAATTTCAAATAAAGATCTGATATTCAAGCGGGATATATAAAGCATAAAACTACTAGAGAAGCTGTTTAATTGGTCGCTTTTTTGTGATCTCTTTTAAAATTCGGTAAGATTAATATGCTACAACCAACAAATTTTTAATTCTCATATGCTATCACAGAATTATAAGACATAATTTGATTTCTAAAGGTCAAATAATGTTGTATGCTACTAAATATTTCAATGTTGAAAGAAAATGTTACGGCCATATTTGGAATATTTCTACTATATTGCATTTTTTTATAGTATCAACCTACTTATGCTAATTTTACAAAAATCATACTTATTCATTTATTTCTATGAATAGCAGATGCTGCATAATGGATTTGATTGGTTCTAAAAGATATTGGATGCTCTCATGATTATATTAAATAACTTTTGTAGTTGTTTGATTGTTTTGTTTAAAAAAAAAAACACTATCATTTCTGTTTATAGCATGTTTGAGAAAAGTGTTTACAGAAAATGAAGAAAAATATTAAAATGGCATTTCCACCTTTGATAGATGCTGATGTAATTCTTTTAATTCTATATTGAATACCTCAGCATTTGGATGTTGGCTTCCAATTATTTTGAGATTCTGGCATCCCATCACATCATTATTTTCGCTCAAATATCCGATGCCCACTAAAATGTGGGTTATTTCATACAAAAACAAAGGAGCAGTGAAGCTATTTCACACTAGATTCAAAAAGTCTTTCAATCTTTTCTAAAATTCATAGTATCACAGCACCGTATGTACTTTTTTTATTGTTCTAACAGTAGTATGGTTGATTATTTTAAATAAATCAACAAATTATGAACCCTGGAAAAGCCTGAAACCTCAATTTTTACAGTTTTTGACAAAATTGATATTGAGTATTTATCCTAAAAAAATATATATGAAAAAATAACGTTAATCAAACAAAAAATGTTGGACTGAGTAAAGATGTGTATGTTTTTTTTCGGATACAATTTCATTTGTGTAGATTAGTGACGTTCTTCAATGCAAATTTTTACAAAATTTTATTACATTGGTAGCATTGAATTACATTGATTTCCCAGTCAAATAAAAACCGATAATTTCACATGTGAAATAAACGTGGTTATTTCACTCTCTGACGTCATACAACAATAGGCGTTGTCAAGACGTCGATAACGTCGGATCAAAACAAATTGTGAATGCGTAGAAAAAAGATATAGTTCCTTACATTTTCTACATTAATTTCATTAAAAAAAGCCATTATCCAATGTAATAAAAAGAATAACTAATCAAAGAATTCAAATATCGAAAAATATTCTACTCGTGACCGAACAACACTGATAATTAACTCATGCGCTACGCGCATTCGTGAATTAATGTGTTGTTCGGTCACTCGTTGAATATTTTTCTCTATTTGAATTCTTCGATTAGTTATTCTATAATTAACAAAAACCCTATTAACAGTTATAATTTTTATTTCAAAATACCACCAATAGCAACATGTAAGATTTTTTTTTATACTTAAGTATGGTTTTAGCTATACTCAAATATTTAAGAATATTCTTAACTTTGAGTAAAAAAATATCTGAGAATTTTTTTATGGCGGTGTATTGTGCTGAGAATAATAAAATCGAGAAAATTCTCAGGCTGAGCAAAAAAAAATTACTCAAATAGTTTTATGGCGCCGGGGCCTGATTTTTGGGTTTATATGATTGTAAGAAAGTAATTGATGAAGACAAATCATATGGTGGTGCACTTCTTTTTTTTTGCTACGGCCATTCGAAAGTATCCCATTTTTAATGATTTTCCCATTTTTCATCAATTTTTACCCATTTTTGGGCTATTATCATGAAAGAAATCACAGTTTCACAATTGAACTTTCATTCTTACTTTCACTTAAGATGAAGTTAGTGGACCAATCTGAATAAATTAAACTTAAAAAAACTATTGGTAAATTTAAGATTTTCTCTTTTTTTTTTAGAACAAAAAGCATATGATTTCAACTTCTTTGTTATAAATTGAAAAAAAAAAAATACAAATCTAAGAATTTTTAAAACAAAAAAAATTGATACGGGTTGTATACATATTATTTTGGTAAAAATCATTTCTTTGTACCCGTCACCCATTTTGTCAATATTTTGGCTGATGACACTGACCGGATTGGTTATACAATTAGAAATTGTATTACTCAAAAACTACTTATTGTAAGTATACAATTTTTTTTCAAAGAGTTTAGTTTGATTATAATATGTTTTAAATTCATTGATATTTTCCACTTGTATCACATGTTTTGGAAATAATTTCGAGATTTCAACGAGACTGAAACATTAGAAGAATACATTCTTAAGTGAAGTTTACACTAGTAATTTTTTGGGGCCCTTTATAGCTTGCTGTTCGGTGTGAGCCAATGCTCCGTGTTGAAGGCCGTACCTTGACCTATAATGGTTTACTTTTATAAATTGTAACTTGGATGGAGAGTTGTCTCATTTTACTCATACCACATCTTCCTATATCTATATAGTCTGCAGCTGGCTCTTCCGTCCTAAACACGTGGTAAACATGCTGCTGACAATATTATTCCTACTATGGAAGTAAAATATAATACTCCCATGTTCCTATCAAGCTAGATTTTATTTGAATGTATATTATCAATAATTATCATGCAATATAGTTCCTTTTAATTAGAGTGTATTTTTTCTTAATTTTTTTTCTTTCCCTTCCTCACTCATTTCTTAGATTTTTTTGGATGGAAATGAAAGAAGAGAGGTGAAATAAACTTTTGGATGTTGTATTTTAACTGATTTTGATATGGAAAGAGTAATTAGGCCAGGTGCAAAAAGGTGATATTTACAGTTTTCGGAACATCTCTTGACTTGTCCATAGGGGTATGGATGTGTATTGGCTAAATTTGTAAGATGCTGGGGAGCGATATTTCTGAATGTTTGATATATGTTTGGACTAGTACTGTACTTTACACACACAAAATATTTGACAAAAAGAACCGGAGCATTTTTTTTAATGAAACAAAACGTTATAAAGAACTAATAGAGAATTTAATTGTGGTCTGTGGCCAACTGATCGAGTTAATTAAGCACCGAATGTTAATGTTGTGTGCAGTAGTCCTTCCCTGTTTGCTCTTCTCTATATTTATAGAATTATTTTATATTACTTTACTAACGGCTCTAGGTTTATTTATATGTCTTGCCGGATACATCTGGGACAAAAGATAATATTCATATTAACTATATGGTACATATCATAATTATGATAAAATTTGCATAAGTTCTTGTTCAAAGGGAGATAACCAACGCTTTTATTATCAATTTTTCCTCATGAAAATTAAAATATCTATATTTTCATACTGTATATACTTTTATGTTCTCATGCCGTCAATAGGCCCTTAATTGGTTTAAAAATATATAAAAATATATTGTATTGTAGGTGGCGTGTTACGATATAATGGGTTTTTTTTTACGCTGAAGCGACATTAAGCAACATCAACCGACCAACCCATCGATTCATGCTTAAAACAATGGTTATTATGAACTTACTTTTCATTTTACATCTTATAAATATATTTTCAGTGCAATTTGTGTTTCAATTTGTGATAACTTGTTTGCTACTTTCTATGAGAAATTTAAGAATATTTTTTTTCTTTCGGAGGAATCATTTAAATAAAATCTAAATTTATTTTTTTTTAATTAAATTTCGCAAATGCAACCAATATTTACGCAATGTCAACATCAGGTTATACCACAAAATTGAGTAGAAAATACAGGTACGGATTAAATTTCATCGGGAAGGACTCGCAACTCCTTTTTCAAAATAATTTAAAAAATAAACAAGTAACTGGTTCACTATTAGTATAGTATACCATCTTCTGTAGAAAACCGGTACTGTATCTGTATATGAATGCTTATATATGATTTGGATTTGGATTTCTTATATTTTTTATTTTCTTTTTTGTTTGGTAACTTCTACTGGTTGATAACCTCTGTTGGGTTCAGAAATATGATCATCTTGACTTCTCCCATTCAGCAGTAGAACCTATGAGGGGCTCCGTTTTTTGTTTTTTGTTGTTTTTTTTTTTGCTGCTCTAGATGTATTATAAATACGCAGCCACGTCTGGTCGGAATGGGAACGTACAATATTTTATGGCTAGAGAGAGCCACGATGATCTCTGACTTAAAGAACCATTGCTATTACTCTTTGAATTGTATGTCGTTGGCCTGTTGCGAGACACAAATTTCTGTCCCTATTCAACATTTCAACATATCCTCATTTTCTAATCGTAGTCAAAATGTTCAGCTCTAAATCATAGTTGCACTTTTTGCAAAGCCTACATATTGAAATGAAATGGACCTCTGGACGTTAAGGTGGTCATAATCAATCAAACAACCACCAAATTATTATTGATTATAGTTGGTAGGTTTAAAGGAATATTTGCATTTTGCTTAGAATTCTTAACATTTTTTTTCAGATATATTTCGTTTTAAAAATTGAAGGGAAAATCATACTATTGAAACTTGAGATGTATGAATAACAAATTTCTTGAAAATTTTGCTGGCATGTATTTTTAAATGAAGTATAACGTTCAAATTTCTAAAAGGGTATACGATACAGTTATGATCCCACTGTGACTCTTTGTTGAAAATTTGCATATTATCATCTAGTCAATTCAAATATGTTATAAAAATATACCTTCATGTTCTACTTTCACCCAAAGAGAGGCAAAATATACCAAATGGACATTCAAACTCATAAGTCGAAAATAAACTGACAACGCCATGGCTAAAAAAAGAAAAAGACCAACAGACAAACAACTGTACACAAAACACAACACTGAGCAACACGAACCCCACCAAAAACTGGGGGTGATCTCAGGTGCTCCGGAAGGGTAAGCAGATCCTGTTCCACACGCTACACCCGTCGTGTTGCTCATGCTAGTACAAACGCGGCGATAAGTCTAATTCGGTAGGTCACATTCAAATTTCGGTTTCTTAGTCTTTTATATCCTTTGGACAGACCTTCTTAACGTTTTTGTTTCAAAAGATAAACGCCATCGGATTTTACCACCATTTTGTTGTTTTGAAGATAGGATGTATACTCCCGAGTATGTGTTTGGTTTTATATTCAATCAAATGGGAGAAATGAATACTTTACAACGGGTAAGTTGGGTTATGTTTTTGGAGGGGGGAATGCAAACCAAACAGCACAGGCCGTCTGTGTAATGTTTTCCATTTAAATACCGATTTCAAAATATTTTTGAAAATAATTTGGTAACTTTTTTTTTAGTTTTCCCAATGTTTCGTTTTTCCGTTTATGTTTTCTCTATTGAATTCTTATCAACAATTTTCATTTTTATGAAAATTGCTTATACTAATGATTTGCAGTTAACCATAAAATATTACAACCAAAAAAAAATTGAACATGTGTGCTTGCTTCTAATGCTCATGGCAAGTAAATATCATGTGATGAGTCGCATGCAATGCGTCACAATCGAGGGAATGAGGACAAGCTTGTGTGTAATTACATGTACCACAAAGGTAACATATACATGGCCATTTGTGACACATATCGAACCAGTTAGCTCCAACACTGGTGGCGAGCACAATACCTCCAGACAACAGTGGCGATAACAAAGTTCTGACCACCGGAAGTGTTTATACTTATTTAGATTTAAGAACAGTAGCTTCATGAAAACGTGTGATATCATTGTCACTGTCAATACATTATGTATACTTATCAAAATTTTTAAGTATTTGAATAACTGGGAGCCATTTCATTTCATCAGTTATTCTTTAAAAAATATTTATATTTGAAATGGTAATTAGGTACTGTAAGACAAAGCTAGACACTAACATATAAAGTATTCGTTAAAAAATTTTATTTTGGAAATGGCAATTAGTGTTTTAGACATGGCCGTGTTCACACCAAACGTCGCGTACTGTAAACCTGTTTACAATTAGTTTCATTTAATGAACACTGGTTTTATATTAAATTTGTTCTCATCTGTACATCGGTTGTAATTACCTGTACATGAAAATTGTTCATACCAGTAAACAACATGTACACGTAATTTTTAGGAGGGGGAGGAGGGGGGGGGGGGGGGGGAGATAAATGGTTTTAATTCATTTTTTTTTAAGAAAAAAAAATTTTTCAGGAGGGAAGTGATAAAAATCGTTTGATACCATTGAAAAAGAGGGGCTGGGGGTTTCAACATGGAGTTAAGAAAATGTTTCTGTATGTTATTGGAATATTTGGTTGTTTTTTTTAGTAATGTAATACAAAAATGGCGAAGATGAATGGTCGATACCTTAAGAAAATCGTTCTATTGAATAAAACAGGCTAAAACAGCGTAATAATAGGCAACACAAAGGATTTTGAAAATGATTGATTGTCGGTTGTTTAACGTACAGTGCAAATATTTCATAGATGTTCAGGATGGGAACAATTTCATAATAAATACAAAAGGTAGGTCGATACGAGATGAAGATCGGGGCAATTTAGACTGCCATTGGAAAATGACAGTATATTGGATAGGGACAGAAATTTTGCCTTGCAACAGGCCACCTACGGACCCCTTAAAGAGTTGTTACAAATGTGTTCTTAACGTGCAGAGAACATGGTACTCTACATGAGGCATTGGATTCAATGTCCCCATTCTGACCAGACGTGGCTGAGTACTTGTACATCCCGCAAAGCCAAACGGACGGCCCACTTTGGCAAGGGTTTTACGACCGATCGGAAGAAGACCTAAGTGACCATATTTCTATTCCCCAGACTCCCACGGGGTGATTTTGGAAATGAATAGTCTTGACTGGAACAAACTGTAAAAATAATCTTGTCCAAGACATGATGAAAATGAATAATTTGTCATAAAAAATGCAGTACTTTGCAAGATGTGTACAAAAAAGTGAAAATAATTTCCGCGCTATATACATGAGCCGTACTATCAGCCGGTGTAAAATGAATATTCTATCAGCAAACAAAACCCTCTCCCACTGAAAATTAAATGGTCCACTAAGGCTATTGAATTTAATCATGTTTTTAAATGAGATTTTTTTTAGTTTTTGTCATATAAACATATAAATAGGTAAATAACTTATTTATTATATAAATCGACTGCATGTAGTAAAAACCTGTTTTAAACTACATGGTACATTTGCACTGTTTTAAAGATTGATTTTTATCAATGGGAACGTAATAGAGTTTAGTTTAAGTGTGGAGTACACCTACACCACACCGAGTTTATCTCAATGTGAACACGGCCTATATAGGCGCAGACTTACCGTACACGAGATAGTTTTTTTTTATATTTCACGTAGTATACTACATAAATTGTCAAATAAACTGGTTGGTGTCAATGATGTCTTTTTTTCACATTATTTCTCTTCTGTTTTAGTAGCATAAAGCATTTATGCTACACGTACGATATGTCGCTTTATATAATATACAAAAAAGTAAAATAACAAAAATACCGAGGAAGGAAGAAAGGAAAATTCAAAACGGAAAATCCCTTATCAAATGGCAAAATTAAAAGCTCAAACACATCAAACGAATGGAAAACAACTGTCATATTCCTGACTTGGTACAGGCATTTCCTTATGTAGAAAATGGTGGATTAAACCTGGTTATATAAATGGCTAAACCTTTCACTTGTATGACAGTCGCATAAAATTCCATTATATTGACAACAATGTGTGAACAAAACAAACAGACGTTTTTATTTCGGGGCCAGCTAAGGACCACCTCCGGGTGCGGGATTTTCTCGCTGCGTTGAAGACCCATTGGTGGCCTTCGGCTGTTATCTGCTCTTTGGTCGGGTTGTTGTCTCTTTGACATATTCCCCATTTCCATTCTCAATTTTATAATAGGGGTACAGCAGTAAACTTATTCACGATGTAGCAATAAATATTTCAAACTGTTCCTTTATGTGTTACCTGTAAAATGGCGCTAATGTAGTTTTTATTTTTTGGCGCAATTGAAATATAACCTTGTGGCGCAAATGAAAGATTGGATTTTGTGAACACTGGCGCAAATGCAATGCGCCCGAGTCAACATTGTTTTATAATCTTAATCACTATAAAAACAAACAAATATGTCAACAAAGAAAAACAAAATGCCGTATAGACAAAGCACATAAGCACAAATGAAAGACAGGAATACAAAAAATGACGATAGCACAATAACACAACGGCGGTATGTATAAGTACAGAGCCACGCCAAGAGGATAATTACCAAAAATGGACTAAACAGTAAAGTAAATAATTTACAAAGTCAAATATAAGAACACTATAACACGTAATTAAGATGACAAACAACGTCAGTACCTAGAATCTATATTTCAAGACCATCGTGTATTATTTGTGAAGTTGATACGGAATATTTATCAACAAGGTCTTGGTATCTTCCGATGAACTTTTTTAGAAAAAGGACGAGACGTTCTTTTGATGACCCTGGTTCATCAACTTTCTGCTCAGACACTGGTGACGTTTTATAAAGTCTGAGTAGCAGCTTCAAGCTCTTGAATACCGAATGAGTTGGGAAATGTATATCCCATATACAGGTGAAGTTGGTATATTGCTACTAAGGTGGGGGAATTGATAATTTCAAAATTAAAATCGTCTCGTTTGTCATAAATTCTGGGACTGAGATGACCGCTTATGTCAAATTCGAGGTATAAGTCTAAAAATGAGGCGGAGGAAGCCGTGTCTGTTGTTTCTTTAATTTCTAGTTCTGGAGGACATATTAATGGAACCAAATCAGAAAAGTTTGGATTGTAAATGGAAAGAACATCATCAATATATCTGAATGTGAAATTAGATGATCTGGCTTCTTTGATCTTCTTGTTTTGACAAGTGTCTGAAGGAATTCCGACTCATAAGAAAAAAGAAGAGGTCAGCAAGAAGAGGTGCACAGTTCGTTCCCATAGGAATAACAACAATTTGTTGAAAAAAGTCTACCTCAAAATTCAAAAAATATGTTTTCAATAAGAAACTACAGCATACTGATCATTTGTTCCTCTGTGTAGCATGTTTTACCTTTTTGTTCACTATTAACAAAATATGCCGTATGGTATCCCAAAGTAACAAATTTATAGCGTATGCTACCATTTGTATATTGAAAAGTTCACATCTACATGTTAAATAGTTGACAAGTATTTTTAATTTTTAGTAGATAAAAGATTGAAAAAAATTTTGTATATGTATGGTCTACCCTGCCATGTCCAGTCTGTGTTTTTGTTACTTGTTTTTCGGCTTTGTATCGATCTGATGAGTTAAGCCCTTTTTAATTGATCTCTATAGTTTGTCATATGTTGTACTGTTACACCACTATATAAGGTGAGGAGGAAGGTTGGGCGCCCGCTAACATGTTTAACCCCGCCACATTCTGTATGTGCCTGTCAAAAGTCAGGAGCCTGTGGTTGTCGTTTGTTGCTGTATATCAAATTTGTTATTTCGTTCATTATTTTTACATAAATCAGGCCGTTAGTTTTCTCGTTTGAATTTATTTACATTTGTTATTTCGGGGCCTTTTATAGCTGACTTTGCGGTTTGGGTTTTGCTCGTTGTTGAAGGCTGTACGGTGTCATATAGTTGTTAACTTCTATGTCATGTGGTCTCTGGTGAAGAGTTTTCTCATTGGCAATTATACCACATCTTCTTATTTTTATAGCTAGTCCTTAAGCAAATATGTTATTGTCAGTAGAACTCTATATCCATAGCGAGGAATCTGGTCATCGATTTCCTCCTTTTGATTACCAATTTGTAATCCTGCAATGTACCTGACTTTCTCTACATCGTCGCTCTGTGCAAAACTTTAAAAAAAACACCTTGCTGGTCAATCCAAATGGAGGCCTGCACTGATGGGATTCTGTAACATTGACTTTTGTAATTGTGTATTTTGTAATTTTGTTAGTTTGTGTGTGTGTGTGAGGGTGTATGTGTGTGTGTGTGTGTGTGAAGTGCTGATCTGACGAGTAAAGGCTCTTTCAAATAGATTTTAACAGTGTAATTTATTTTTTGCTAATACGCCGCTGTCCAATCTTTGAGGACAGTTAGGCTACCATAGACTTGTTTGACCGTTCACATACCTAAGTTCAGTTGTTGTCGTTGGTTGCTGTCTGTCTGTCATTAATGTTTTATCGTTTTATATTTTGCATAATTCGGCCCTTTAGTTATCCCTATTGCATTGTTTCAAAATTTTATTAAATTGGGTATTGTACAGTATACGCTATTGGTTGTGCCTATAATGTAAAGGCTGTACGGTTGAGACATTGTACAGTGTACGGTTTGTGTATTGTACAGTGTACGGTATTGGTTGTGCTTTATGTTCAAATTAAGGCCGTTAGGTTATCTGAAGTTGTTTTCATCCTTTAGTTATCTTTTTGTCTTTTGGATGATAGTTTTTTCAATGGCAATCATACTACGTCTCCTCATTTTTCTCTGTAAGTAAAACCTCAAAATTCTGATAAATCTTGAAAATGGGAGAATATAAGAATAATGATTCATGTTTTTGTCCGAACAATACAATTTTCATTTTCTTCGATATCAGGCAAAATACTTTTTGCAAAAGCGTATCATGAGAAATATGTTAAATTAAAAATGTTTGCCAAAGCATTATTGTATATAGTATATAAGGAAATTTTCGTTACCTATATACTTAAAATTAACAGTTGACGTCCTTTGTAGACAAAGGGAGGTAATTCAAAACAAAATATTCATTACAGTTACATTTTTAAAAATTTATATACTTTCAATACCAATTGTTTCACCCCTTTCAACACTCAACTCACTCGCATACATATACTGATCAATATAAGCTGTAATTTATTTCGAAGAATTGTCTGTGTTATGTACAATTAACTTCAAAACCACATATTCATGAAATAGTTCAGTCTATTGATTGTCAAGGATTAGTTTATAAAAATTCAGTAAACAGAAAGAGGTTACTCTAAGAAACAACACAATTTGCCAAAAAATCTTGGTTTTAGATTTTTTTATCATATAATCCTCGAACTTCACTCACTTTTATAACTTATATAACTCAGTAGTGTCGCAAATTTAAAAATCTTAAGTCACATAATAATGGAAGGGCTTTTATAAAGGATCACTAAGTCTTTTTCTCCAGCTGTCAGTGGCTTCTTTTAGTAACCTCTCAATTGTTTATTTATGAAAATTACATATCCGTTTTTGGTCTTTTTTCTAACCATTCTTTTATTCTCGGAGATTTTGACACACGTTCACGGTGAGCTTTTAACTTTTCTGATTGGTCTAATGCCGTTGGTAATATTAGTCCGATAACAACTTCCATCACGTCTAATAAGGCTAAATCTCCGACGGTTATCTGAAAAAAGTAACAAGTAAAATAAATGAAGTTAAAATGTATATCAACGATTTTTGTATGTTATTTTGTTGCAACCGCACATGGAGTTATAATACACATACTATGCTACACATGTATTATTACAAATCACACCCTTTAAAACTTTAATATCAAATGCAATAACCATTTACATAAACATAGTTACTAGATTTTTTAATTGTGCAGATCAAATCGTATTAGCAGGAGGTCGTCGACCGGATTAAAACCTAAGTAGAATTTGCTATTTATCCGCCACACACGCCTCATTAACAAATGAAATACATTTGTAGTCAGCTAGGAGTCAGAATGTCCAGGTAGCGGATTGCTATTAAAGCCGTTCGAAATTTTACTTAGAGTACTTTGTGTGTACAAAAAAAGTTTATATCACATTAACATACTATCGTCTTGAATATGCATGTACTATTTTCCACTGAACGTTAAGCAGTCTTCAATTATTCAGACAATCAATTTAGCAAATGTGTACAGATAACCTATATCAGTAGGAAAAAATTAATAAGCACCCTAATAATTTCAACTAAAATTAGTTGATTGATTAATGATATTTTACTCCGTAGCAGCTAAAATAAAAATATATATCGTGTCGTTCAAAATGAGATTGGTGATATAAGATAAACATGCAATAAATAAGGGGGTGAGAGGACACAACAGGAGAACGAATTTTGACTGTCACAGGAAATTTTAGCCTCGGTGTTGAAATACAATTTTACATCACACATAATCATCTACGCCCTTTGGGAGAGTAGTTAGGTCCTAACCCTCCAACTTCTATACCCTGCAATGTACAACAAAGAGTAACACACCTTGAACGATTATCGAGAATACTAACTACATTTTCGATGTATTCCTTAAGTTTCAATACCACAAGGGGGTATTCTTTGATCATAATGTTTAATTGATTGATTGTTGGTTGCTTAACGTCCAGTGACAAATATTTCAAGCATGTTCAGGACGAAAGAACATAATGAAAACTATATTATAAGCAAGAAAAACAATTAGCGTGTTGTTCAATAAAAAAAAAACCGTTGTCGTGTGACTCAGAAATGATGATTGTTCCAACTTCCTCCGGGAAAAGATAAAATACAATTTAATTTCACTTTACAAAATAACAAAATGATCTTTAACATTAGCAACAATTTGATAAATCGAGAGGTGTTTGAAGTATATGTCAATAAATCAGCCACCTGAGGCAATCGTGTAGATAATATTGTCTGAAAGTATTCGTACCAGTCAATTAGACAGTATTCTATAAATGCAGCGATTGTGTTATAGAGCTTATCAATGGGGCAATGGCATACACAAGCTCAGACTACCTAAAGGAAATTAAGTCTGTCAATTGGACAGTTACCTAAAATTTAGTAGATTGTGTTGCTGAACGAATGCAAGTATGTCAGTGGGACAGTTACCAGAACACGCGAAGATTGTCTTTCTACAGCATACACTCTCTGTATTAAACATCCATTAGAGGACGAATTTCATTTCATTTTACAGTGTTATTTATTTGGCTATTATAATATTATTATAGACGTCAATCGACATTAAGCTTGTACAGTTGTTGATCTCATAAAATGTAAAATATAAATGAAACCTCAAGTTTGTAAATTTCTTTTTTTCTGCGTCTGGCGTACAAAATTTTGGTCCTGTTACCTAAGAACAGTTTATTTCCATGCATTAAAGCGTACAATAGACTTGTTAGTATCCAATACTTAATATAGATCATTATTCTTCTCTAGTGTATTCATTTGTCAGTTATTGTATTTGCATATATATTTTATATGGTATTGTGCTGATAAGCAGTATTTGCTAAAAGTATTTAAAATTGAACTGAAGTACAGCAATGTATTCTTATTGTTATATATTCACATACCGCAGAGCCAACAAAAAATCCACTGCCATCATTATTTTCACAGAGAAGATTCTCCATCTGCTTAATGAAATTGGGAATTGTCTGTTCTTTGATATTTTTAAAAAGTTCTGCCTGAAAGGAAATTGACATATACAGTACAGAGTATAACACCAAGGTCTATAGAGAGCATAATATATTCCTGATACCATATATTTTATACTCTAAAAATCAGAAGAATCAATATCCCCTTAACGAATAAAAAAATTACCATCCATTGTCAATAAGGAGTTTTACCAAGAGCGCATGAACTATGAAATAAAATTGGATATCTAGAAGGCATTTAATCAGAAGCAAATAAAAAGTCTTCGCAGAAAAACATACATGTACCCTCAGGCGTATAAATATTACGTCACATATGACTGTTAAAAGTCCCATGACCAGAATAACAAACCAGAAAATTTTCAAAATCAAAAGCGAGGCTAAATTCACCCTGATTCACAACAACGGTGTTTAAGTTTGTTATTGTTTGATCCAAGCACACTGGAGCTAGAAAATGCCCTTTTTTATCTGACGATCAAGGTCCCATAACTCTTTGATGACACATCAGGTTTAAAAAAGGATATAACGGTGTGTTATGTTCACGAATTCCAGCAATTAGGTATGGCTTCAAGTAAATAATTGTCGCTTACTCAAGTTATTGCATAACATTTGAAAATTTAACTTGAATCTGCAGATTAAAGTCCCGGAACGACAAATCAGAAACAAAAACCAATGGAAACGAGGCTTCCTTATATCAATCCCAACAATAATGTAAAGTTGTGAGGAAATAAATCTAGGCATACTGGAGTTAATGTGCAATATGTGAAAAATGCCTTAAATCTAAAGCTTAAAAGTACCAGAATGATACAGCAAAAACTTTTCAAAATCGAAAGGGGGCTTTCTTTCGTCAATCATAAGTGCGTGTCAAAATTACATAAGAATTGGTTACAGCAAATTTGAGCTATCGTACGAACTGTTGACGGACGAACGGACTATAGTATACCATATTACGTCTCGTCTTCCATTAGCATATAAATATCTGATAAAAAGATTATAGATAAAGAGTCAACCCCCGTCAATTCAAGAAAACAAAATGTTTATAAATGACATTATATTTAACGCGTAGGCATCAAAATTACAATGAGTTACTTAGTATCTATATATTCATCAAAAATAAAATTAAAATCAGACAAATGATTAGAATACGAATACAAGGATACACCATTAAAAGAGGGTGTTTGGTTTCAAGAATAAATCGGCAATAGGATCATATTTATATTATGTATATCTATAATAATCTCACAAACAAGTCTAAATTGAAAACAACGTTCAAACCTCACCATACATACAATGTACAGGTATGTATGTCACTTGGTTCTTTTTAATAATATAATAACTTTGAGTAAAGACTGACATGAATTTAATAAAACATTTAAAAAATCTTGATGTCCTTCAATTTAAATTTCTTCTGTTAATGAAAATAACACTTATTAATTTTGGGCGTCCGAAGCGCTTTTCTGGATTAACCTTCATCAGAAATGCTCAAACCAAGATTTTTGAAAGCCAAAGATGTGTAAGACATAAACGCGTGAAAGCTAAATGACCTAAAGCAGCCATATGTTTTGGAGTTTAGTGTGACGTCCATTTTTCAACTAGTACACATTTTTGTTTAGGGGCCAGCTGAAGCCCGCCTCCGGGTGCGGGATTTTTTCGCTGTGTTGAGGACCCATTGGTGGCCTTCGGCTGTTTTCTGCTCTTTGGTCGGGTTGTTGTCTCTTTGACATATTCCCCATTTCCATTCTCAATTATACATTCAACACTCTTTATCTATCAGTGTCCAATATTCTGCACAGTTTGCAATTGGTATAAGGTTGAATATGTTTTGCTACATAGAGTTGAGCAGGTTTAAACGGTATATTTCAGGTGTTCCTTCAATGATTTAACATGGCATTGGTCTTCTTAGAAAACTAGTTTCATTAGATAGTATGAAAGATTTGAGTACCACCAATTAGTCTTATGTAGATTATAATCCTTGTATCTTTGGTGATGTTTTTTACAACCACTAGGTTGATATCATTGTTGGTCGCCATTTTGTCCTCTAGGTAATGCTCAGTCTTAATAGTCAATACTCTACTGCTAACATATATCATCATTGATACTGTTATTTTCTGCAAACTTACCGACAATAAATGTTTAACCTCATTTGAAACATTATATAAGTTTTTATTTAGGGGCCAGCTGAGGACCACCTCCGGGTGCGGGATTTTTTCGCTGTGTTGAGGACCCATTGGTGGCCTTCGGCTGTTTTCTGCTCTTTGGTCGGGTTGTTGTCTCTTTGACATATTCCCCATTTCCATTCTCAATTTTATTTTCCTTCTCCATTCTGGCATAGATTACTTAAGTCAAATTCACAACAGTATTTTGGAATTTGGGTTTGTGGATGCTCTTAAACTAATTCAGTCTTGTAACTGTTATGATTAAAGTGCTACTGATAAGTCTTAACTATTATGTAGACCTAACGCGTGTCGGGTGTAGTAAATGATAAGCCTGGTATCCTATTTTTTATCGAGTATCTGTGAAAAATAATTTTAGGAAAACTGTTTTTAATGCGAAAAAGTATGAACAAAATTGCCAAACTCCATTGACCAAAAAGTCTATGAAACCTGAAAAAAATTAAACACTCAACCATATCAACCAACGGAACGAATGAAAAACAATTGTCATATTCCTTACTTTGGGCAGCCATTTTCCGAAAATAAAATGGTGGGTTAAACCTGGTTCTAACGCTAGCTAATCATACCTCCCACTTATGTGACAGTTGTATATAGTTCAGTTAGATATATCGACAAAATTGGTGAGCAACCTGAACAGAAGTAATTGGTTAACGTGACAATTAATAGAATCCAGCAGCCAAAACTGTGTAAACTTATACCACAGATATACAATACAACTGACTTAAAAAACCAAACAATCAAACAAATAAATCTGACAAAGACAACAACAAAAAAATTGTTGTAGTTGAAAGTACATAAAGTATAGTAAACCATAATGCCGGCATACATGTGTAACGCTTTTTCGATAAAGAACAAATTCGATGCTTTGAAGTAGTTAAAGGATTTTACCTTTTTTGCGTCGTCCTGTTCCAAATGGGCCTGGATTAACTTAGATCTAAAATCAGTTACTGTTTCCATGATAATATCATTCGTCGTCATTTCTTCATTTGTTTTACCATAAAAATCTAAAAAATATCAAAATGTCTCTAACTAGGTTTTCAATGTTTTGTCTAAAGATAAATAAGAACCGTGTCTCGACAAATATGACATTTCAAATACATATATATACTGATATGACAAATTTTTCAGTTAAATAGGGAGAAAATACCAAGGAGACAATAAAAAAAACATAATTAATAAAAAAAAAAAAAACAAAAAAAAAAACAAGATGATATGGCCAAAGGAAAAAAAGACGGATATCAAAAAAAAAAAAAAAAAAAAATCACACAGAAAACTAAAGGTTGAGCTACACGTACCAGTTTTTAACAAAATTGATATTTATTACAGAAGATAAAGGGTGTACGTCAATGACGAAGCAACCAAACGGTACGAAGAAACAAAAATAAAACACTTAGAGGGCAACATACATACAGTTTTTAACGATAAACAGGTGTTATCTATATACTTTTTTAAGGTCTATTTCGTCTAGAATCTATAAAAAAAAAATGGGCAAAGTGTATTACCTGGACTGGACAGGACTCAACTTTTGGACTGGACTATAGACTGGATCGGACTCCTGCATGTTTATATTTAATAACATGCATTTATTTTTTATTGGTTTATTAGTTATCTTCTTGTTAATTAGGAAGGTACTTTTAAAGATTTAAAAATAAACATGTGAGAGTCCAGTCTAGTTAAGTCCAGTCCAGTCCAGTCCAGGTAATACACGTTGCCTCAATGTATATAGATTTAAAAGAAACTATCAAACATCGACTATCAACGTGAAAACAAACAAAACAAAGCCCAGTAAGATAATTCATCTGACATCCACTTATATTTACGAGGTTTCTGATTTGAGAAAGGCGTATGAAAATGTGTAGTGGGCTTAAACTGTTGTTTTATAGACTATAACCGATACCTAAGTTGATTGCTTACGAGATTTAACTACCAACCGGCAAAAGTATGTCATATCTATTTCAAGATATCATAATCTTTCAGGATCCCGTAATATCACTTCGGTAAAAAGCTCTTAAGAGCATATGTTTGTAATGTTATATGTGAACCGTATCAAAATAAAACTTTCGTATTTCGTTTAAATGGAAGTTCGTGTTGCCAACGTTTTCCAGCATTTTCTGCTCGTATCATTCTTGCTTCTTTGTTTGTACATATTATTATGTCTAGTCTCAATGTACTTTTGTTTGTCTCGTTCGTATTATTTCCTATGCATCGCTTTCTATCTTTTATTCCTTTTTAACCCAAAAAGTCAATTCATTTGGTTGGTGTTTCTCAAATTAAAAAAATACAACTGCATTGTATAGCTCATGTCGTAGGCGTCTATTTTTTGTTCTGTATACACGAAACTAAATTCACACATTTACTAAACAACCTTGATAAATATCTTTTCATCGTTTTTCTGCACCCTAATATTTCATTGACATGCAATTTTAATTATCTTAAGATACATGATACAGTTGCTAGATACAAAATATATTTTTAAAGTACTCAAATATGTATATAGACTGTATAACACAATACCCCATTGATTGTGACGTTTGATCCATTCAGTATAATTTAAGTTTAAATATTTCAGTTTGACTACTGAGAGTGAAGGTTATATTCTCTAACGACTTAGAAGAAAACTATGATTTAGTAATATTACAAGTATATCTAGGATCCCGATAAAAAAATAAGGAGGTGTGGTATGATTGCCAATGAGTCCGGATCCTGGTTTACCAAAAATGAAACTCTCTGTTCAGAACCGGTTTTATATTCAAGAAAAGTTTTATAAAGTTATATACCTAATTTCCTAGCGAGGTACCGGTTTATAGCTCCACTCTGAGGTAACATTTTACCATTCACAGTCAACACAGGTACCGTTCCTTGTGGCATATCTGAAAATCAAAATTTGGTTTATGTATTTGTTTTATTTAGCACTATTTACTTCAAATTACTATGAATGGATTGATCAAAACTTGAAATCAGGTAACTGGTGAATGGCTGCTTCAACATGCAGCATTGCGGAAATACAGACAGGCTGTTGGGCTTGGTGATATTGGTTAAGTTTGGGAGACATGTCTCTTGTGATCTGTTACCGTCACGTCTTCGTGTGATCACTTTCATGCACATTAAAACCATCTTGTCCTGGACGTTGGCGAAAAATTGCCCGTAAGACGATGGCTATCCATCGACCCATCCGTCCACCCATTGTTCCATTCAAAGCATAATGTTGATGCATTTTACATTGAATAAAATTTATGGTCTATTCCAATATTGTTTTACTGGCAAATTGTACATTGAAACATATTTATAGACACAAATGACAACGAATATGTTATAACTTATATTTATGTTAAATCAAGTAAAATCTTCTTTCCTCGTTTGTACGAATCGATTGGTCATATTTTTACTTATTACAAGCAACACGACGGGTGCCAGTGATATAGAAGGAATGGCTAACCCTTTCGGAGCACATGAGTTCACTTTATGCTGCCTATATTAACATTTTTGTGTTGTTTTTTAGTTTTTCGCTTTGCCATTTTGTGTTTTGTCCCTGTTCGACCTAGTGGCAATTGATTACCTCCTATTATCTTCCAACTTTTTTTTCATTCTGAACATGCATGAAATGTTTGCTACTGGACGTTAAGCAGCCAACTATCAATTAATCTTTTTGACAAATTGAAAAGATATATATATTATTCGTTGATATCATAGATGATCTTACTGCTTGATTTCTTATCTACAATTTCTATTTTAGTTTGGTTGCGTGTTAAACGAACATTTGATACTTGTAATTTAATGTAAGTAAATCTAAGGATCAACTTCAGAATGAAATATTTAAAACATAGTAGGCATTTGTTAATTTAAACATTTAAATGAATATGGAACATGATCATAAGTTATTATGAGGAATAATCATAACAAACATTAATTTATTACATAATATAATGAATGCATAGTTTTGCATTTTTTAAATGAAAGAAAACCTAAAAGTCCAACTACAAAATTAAATGTTAAAGTCACTGTGAACGTTTGTTTATTTGAACATTAAAATGAAATAGTTCATTTCTTGCATTGTCATAGCTAATATCTAACACTTAAAATTATGAATGTAGTTTTGTTGTTTAAATATTAAAAACAAATATTACACGTACAATTATTGGTATTATATCAGATTGACTTAACTTCCTTCTAAATGTTGTCTGCCTCAGCGGGGCATAAAATGTAAATGTAATTTAAACTAAAATTATTTTACAAAATTTTCTTCTTATATATTCATATAAAAAATGCAAATAAGTAATTCACGCCTGTCACTCTATTCATAGATAATTGATATTCATGCGATCATACAAAGATGGTTAAATATATAGTTAGATGTATATCTCCCAGCTATGAAGCTTTTATAATAAAAGGTAAAAAAAACTATGTAAAATTTTATTTCGACCACTTACTTGGTTTCAATTTCTGCCATTCCTCTCTGGTCACTCGTTCATCTTCAAATTTTTGTCCAGCTGCCACTAGAAGGAGTCGAGTTAATTCTCCTCTCCCCCTCCCGTTAAAGTAAGTTATCTTGTACGTCGACATAACTCCCACTACGAGACTGTCAACTTGTCTATTAAATATTTATAAAGTGTGGCGATTGTTAAAATGTTTGTTGGTGGATTTACATCACCTAAATGCTTAACAACGAAATACTTATTGAGCAATTTACTGTGTGCAAACAAGATAAGTCGGAGTGACCACTATACCCTGAATAGTTTGTCAAAATAAACACTTGTTAATAAATGAATCATTTTTATGACACGCTATAATCGGATCTTGTACGCCACATTAAGTATTTATTGCAGCTGTAACACATATATATATAATACAAATGAAAATGAACTTTTACACTTTACACCTACATGTACTTTTAGATTAAATTTACCGTAAAAATTCGGAACACCCTTTGAAACATAAGCACTATAAGCACTAGCATGCACTGTATTCAGTGCACTCGTAAATAAATTGATGATTGGTCTTTGAGTGACCACTGTCTTCACAATATTGTGTTCTGACAAAGTTTTATTATTTGCTCAATTTTATTTTAACAAAATGAATTAAAAACAAAAAAATGAAAATTATGTATTTATTTGTTAAAACGGATCTTTTTAGATCAGTAATTTCTCTTTTTCCTAGTTGTTTGGTTTTTATTTTATTAGTTGTGTGTGTTTATTACCAATACGAAGAGTTAATTCATATTCAACTGTTTTTATCGTTTACGGTAATGTTCTGTTACACTAATGTGTCCCAGGTCAGGGGGAGGGAGTTGAGGGCATAGAAATATTCCTAATTTGCCTGCCCCATGGAAGTATTATAGTGACTTTACTTCCATGCCTGCCTTAAGTCAAGAATATATAGTTTAGTTAATGTGCAAAGTTTTAATGCACCAGATGCGCATATCGACAAAGAGTGGATAAAACAAAAAGGAAAGAAAAGTGAAGACAAAGCCGGGCAAGGAATTAAGGCTTTGCGCGCATGAGAAAGATTTATAAATCATTTCCAATGAAGGCGGACAAATAGCGATAATGTGTATGTGACACGTGTTGAATGAGACAGAAGCTGGAAATCCAACTTAATAAAGGAACTGACGTCATACTTCCAAAATATTTGGACGCTTCATTTTTAAATTGCGTCATGACAGAAAAGGTGATGCCATAGTAGACAAAACTGAATATCTCAGCAGTAAGTATATGTCTTGCCATGTTTGAAGAAATAATAATTGTTCTTAATATGTGTATATTACCAATTCCTTTGAAACAATCAAAATGTACAAATGAATACACAATTAAGGTGCATCACGTGTGCCGTATATTGAGTCCCATTACCATTAGTTTCTTCACGCTTGATTGCCACTCGCCCAACGTCTAGATACAACGCATACGGAAGTTTCATAATCTGCCCTATTACATTTTATCGTGAGTCATGTGACCGACCCAATCGATTCCAATATGAGTCTATTTCAATTTAATTAAGGAATACACATACACTGATACTTTAAATAACGACTTTAAACACTTTTGTCTTGTAAAATACTTCATTAAGTCAGATATATATTTATATATATAATTACAAACAAGTCTAAATTGAAAACAACGTTCAAACCTATGATTGCGTTGGCTAAAAACCGCAATTTTTATACGTGTGCATGCAAAACAAATTACTTGGTAGAGGGGTCTAAATACAGCACAAACAACATTTTCCAAAAGACCAAATGAGTGAAAAAGTATATTTTAACAAAACGCATTTGATATATAATTAGACATACAGTGAACGCAAAACGGATGTTATGAAATTATGAACACCGAAGTGTGAGATCGGCAGCGTCTGTAATGGAAAATAAACCAAATGGCCCTGACCAGATTTATTAAAAAAGCATTAGAGGTTGGGTCTTGTAAAGTTAAAATTGACAACTATAGCAAAAGGAAAGTATTCAATGACTTACATGAACGGTTTCTTAAAGATATTTGATAAATGATTCATTCATTTACATCCGACTTACCCTTAAAGACTAGCATATGAATGTGCAAAAACATTGGGAAACAAATGCCGAAGTGATAGCTTTGTTTGATCTGTTTATTCTGGGACACCCTAAACTGCCAATAAGAACACCAGAATTGACGACCCTGTCAAGGCAGCAAATTTTAACTGTATGTAAACTTGTATTTTTCAAAGCTAGGAGAATTTATTGAACGTTACAAATTTAGTACTTCATATATATGGAATGTAGACGAAACAGGTATAACCATTGCACCAAAGCAATCAGGAGTCATCACTTCTGGAGAGAGAGGTATCTTGTTACAGTATGTGCAACCGTAAACATCATTGGGAAAATTGTACTACACATGATGATTTTCCAAGAAGACCACTTTATTAGAGATGGATCTCAAGTTGTTTTATGTAGCAGCACATCCATCAGGTTGGCTAAAAGCTGATAACTTTCTCATGTCTCTACAACAATTTGTCAATTTGTGAAGCACACCAAACTGAACAAGTAGTCTTGCTTTTATTATATAACCACCATTCTCATTTTGCTGTAACGATACTTGCCTTTGTTAAACTCAATGAGATTATATATTGCTTTCATTTCTTCACAATTGTTCCCACAAGCTTCAACCATTAGACAGGACGGTGTATGGTATATTGGAGAAAAAAATACGTGACAACAGCACTTGATTGTTGGTTGAGATATAACCCCGGGAAGCCAATGACAATATATGACTAACCTGGGATCGTGAAAGAGTCTTGGCCGAATGCTACTACCCCCCCCCCCCCCCCCCAAAAAAAAAAAAAAAAAACAATAAATGGCTTCAAAGTAAGTGGAATATTCCCAATAAATCCGGATGTTTTTGAAGATACTGACTTTGCTCCTTCATATATAACCGATATGTCAGTGCAAACAATTATGATGACTTTACACAAAGAGAAAGACGGAATGATGAAATACCATCTACTATACCGAACAATGGTACCAATTAAAAGGAATCGAATGATGATCAACAACAAGAAACAGATGAGCAACACGAGGGAGAGTATCACCAATCAAGAGAAGAACAAGATAAAAGATACGAATTAGGAACAGAGGAAAGACCAGAGCAACACGAGGGAGAGTATCATCAATCAAGAGAAGAACAAGATAAAAGATACGAATAAGGAACAGAGGAAAGACCAAAACAGAAAAACTAATTTACAAACGTATCTACAGAAACAACAACGAGTTCTGATAATTTTCAGGGGTGTTAAACACTGCCTTATTCAACCCACCATTTTTTTCTTAAAATGTCTTGTATCAAGTCAGTTGTTATCAAATAGTTCGTTTCTATGTGTGTTGGCGTTTGTTTTTGTTGCACTTCGGTGTTCTTGTTGTTCCTTTAAATTATCTTCCTCTTATAGTTGATGTGTTTCCATCGATTTTGGTATGTAACCCGAATTTGTTTTCTCTAAATCGATTTATGACTTTTGAACACCGGTATACTACTGTTGCCTTTATTTATGTATGTATTTCAGGTATGCATGGAAGCGGGTTGTAATGAATCGGCAGTGAAGAAGTATTCAAAAACGTGAGATGTGAAGCTATATAAATATAAAGTTCTTCAAAGATTCCATTATTGGTCACAAGGATTGGATTACAGAGATTAACAGTTACATAAATAAAAACAACTATATTTCTGGGACTGGTTAATACATGTATGTAGTCTTCGTTTTGAAGTGCAAATTAAAGCAAGTTTGCGCCAATGTGATCAGTGAAAACAACATATCTGAGCTAAAGCATGCGCAATTACACATAACGTTAACAGTCGAAACAAGGAAAAAATTCTATTTCGTTTTGGAAGGAGTAGACGCAGCAGCACCATGCAGTTCGAGAGGCAGCATGTTCTTCTCGTACACAAAATGAAACACCAACACGATTCGACTTAAGCGAAGAATGCCCTTTCTAAAAAGCACCTCTACTTCAGGAATACTTCTATCCTATGGGTATCCTTACAGATAAAACATCAAAGAACGCACTCGAGGGAGAAGAAAAGAGGAAGTAACAGCTACAGCATAAAACTGTTAAGCGAAAGTTGCCACTTCAAAAAACAAACAAATAGAAGCAGAAAAATAAATCACAACCTTCGGACGACAAAGATGAATGTCCTTACTTTATCTCCTTAGAATGATATTTAAAATATATATAAAAATATATTCAAAATGATCAAAGGGAATTTTGGATTACGTGCACTAGTTGCAAAACATGGGCACACGAAGAATGCACAAAAGGAGAAAACAATGTTTATTTATGCCTGTCCCACGTCAGGAGCCTGTAATTCAATGGCTGTCGTTTGTTTCTGTGTATTTTTGTTTTTGTTTTGCGTTCATTATTTTGTACATAAATTAGGCCATTAGTTTTCTCGTTTGAATTGTTTTACATTTCTTATTTCGGGGTCTTTTATAGCTGACTATGCGGTATGGGTTTTGCTCATTGTTGAAGGCCGTACGGTGACCTATAATTGTTAATTTCTGTGTCATTTGTTCTCTTGTGGCATTGGCAATCAAACCACATCTTCTTTTTTTTAAATTCGTCAGAATTTTGACTTCGAGGAAGACTAGAGGGACGATATTGTTTTGAACCTTTACTGTTAATTTTTATCCTTTAAGGGTTGGGTAATAAAACTTTTATTGAAATATAACACTGTCCTCTTATTCTTCACCAACGTAAAAAAAAGTAAATGCACTGCATTACTCTAAAGGAGAAAGAAAATAATCGAGAACAAATATTTGTCATGCGAGCAAGTAAGAAACACACAAAAAATGGATAAGACCGTACTTTGACCTATAATGGTTTACTTTTATAAATTTTGACTTGGATGGAGAGTTGTCTCATTGGCACTCATAGCACATCTTCTTAAATCTATATAAGGACATTCCAAATAAAATGCACAGTAAAGGGCAAAAACAAACAAGATTGGAAAACAACGTAAACCCTTAGCTTTAACAGCTTGTCTTCCGTAACTGCATTTGATTGTTTCTGATTTAGCAAAAAACTTCTTTAGCCTAATTCAATGCAGCAAATAGGAATACAAAATTTCAAGATAACAGTTTAAACGAAGTAATTTCAAAGTCGAAATGTACTTACACACAATAAACAAACAGAATGACTAAACCAGATTAGTTCGAACTGAAAAATCATTAACATAATAAATTATACAGATATTTATCAGATAAAATGTTTTTTTTTAGCGCAGTGCAATTTTTTTCTGCTTTAGGATACACTATAGGTTGCAAACGATTGGTTTGAATCTTGTGTTGCTTAGCTATTATACAGTCCGTTTATTTTCAAATATAAGATCGATGACACAAACACAAATCCAGAAAGCAAAAATGTACATTTGAAAATGTGAACAGAAATTAAAATTTCCGCATGCATGTCATAACTTGCCTCATCCTCTATCACAACCTACGGGGTATGTTGTGAGATGACACCACCTCATCGAGATCGTTAATTGTGGCTAAAGCAGTAGCCTTGGAGTAACAAACCTTATGAGATTGCTAGATCTGTTGGGAAAACATAAACAGTCGATATGTAGACTAGGACAAAAACCTGAGAAGTGCCTCATTCATCCCTAGCCCCTTTAAAAAGTAATAAAAAAACTAATACGTCGGAAGGGCATTATCATTATAGCAAATATAACTGACCATACATTTTGTAGCTTGCAAAAAAGTCAAAAAAAAAATTCAGAGATTGATTAACTCGAATCCCATGGAAAATTTACTCAGATGCTCAGGAAGAGAACACAGTTTCTACTCCACTAGTGGCCGCCGTCGTTTTGCTCATTACAAGTAAAATTCTGGCAGATATTTATTTTAAAATCCAATTTAAAATTTTGAAAATACAAAATGAAAATTGTTGGGTATAGACAGTGAAGGCTAAAAAAGATATTTTTTTATTTTGTTTACTTGCACTTTTACTATCAAACAAAATTCTACACGATCAATTTAAATGTTGTCTAATTAATTCGTGAAACGATCAGTGTAATAAAGATGATCATGTTGCCAAACCGCATCCGTAATTAGTGTCATGACAGCTGGAAGTGAAATTAAAAACCGTCCTTCCGTTCCTCTCTATCTAACATTTAAAACCGGATGATTTGTATGACTTTTAATACTTGTATCAGATATATTTCTTTATTTTTCCAAACATTAAAAAGAAAATCGAGATTATGATATATATGTGACGATCAAGTATTTATCCTATTTATTTGATTTATTTTGTTTTTTTGTAAACACGGAAAATTTTAAATGAGACCGTTAGTAATAGAAGCCAGAACGAATTTGGTATTTTGAGAAGGGTGCATGATATACTTTCAGGTCTGGATGCAAACAACACATGACATTGGTAGTTTATACATCAAAAGTACTTGATAAAGTTAAATTTATCTGATATTGTTGATGAAGATGATGTTTGAAATTTTCTCAAATAAAACCTTTGTCTTTTATCAAAACATTCGAATTGCTAGGTTTGTTTGCGAAAAATTATTCAAAATGACCCCAGTAATTTTAATGTAATAAGAGCTTGGAAGTGTTTGAACTTAATCCTATATCCGTAATCTTTAAAAAATAGTACTCTTCACCTACGCATATTTGTACATAGACCATTTAAATATGTGACCGTAAAAGTTGTTGTTTCGGTAGAAAACGTTTTTATAAATATTTATTTTTCTTTTCAAAATTTGCGAGCCCATGTTATCAGAAGAGTAATAGTTTGATTTCTATACCGATGTCAATGCGCACGACCTGTTATTTAAATGTTGATTGTTTTGATTAACGTCCTGTAGCAGATATTTCAAGCATATTCAGGACGAGCAAAACATAAAGAAGAATCCTGTTTTAAGTATAGGTTCTGCCAAAACAAGAGGCGGAATACACCAAAGGGACAATTAAAATTCACAAGTGGAAAGACCGGGATGAAGGAAATTTTGATTGCCACTGAAAAGTTATGATATTTTGGAAAGCAGAAATTTTGTCGTGTAAGTGGCAACCTTCGACGCTAAAAAATGGTTGTTGTAAGATTCTTAAAAACCTGAACAGAAGTTTGGTCCGTTCCCTATAATAGGCATCGGATGTCACCTATTCTGACCGGACGTGGTATTTTTATATCCAACAAAGTCAAACAGACGGTGCTTGCGTTGCCCTCAATCAGATATTTGCTATCAAATTTTGTTTTCGAACAAAACTAATATGTAAACTATAAAGATAAAAAGTGCATGTGTTGAATGAACTTTAATAAATAAATAACATGTCATCAGCACATTCCAACAATTCGTTCATAGAAACACTTCAGCTGTATATACTCACAAGTAGTCTGTGCGATTACTAAAATAAAGTACTATCTTGAAGAAAAAAACAAAGTAAAAAAACTGGTAGACATTTCGGATATTAAGCAATTTCTGGTAGACAGCTAGATATGGCAGATTTCTGTGCACTATTTCCTTTCCCCTTCCTCGTCAGTCCCAAAATTACATCAAAAACATCTCAAAATTTCATTTTTCGTACGCTTTCTGGTGTCAAATACTATTATTTATTCTGAATAGAGTTTTTTTCCACATTATAAAGAGGGGATTAGAATGGCTGCTAATAATGCAAGTTTTTAACATGTTGTTTCGCAGCAGTTTATGTATTTTTGGTGATATTTCAAATTATTATGAACTTTACGCTTTACTAAATGTACTCAACAATATAGATAATTGCACAGTTGACGCTAGATTATTCCGACACACCTCATGATCTAGATCAAAGATGCCGGTTTATAAATTAGAATATTTCAATGCAAAATCTAAAGGAGAATTAACTCGTTTATTATTGTCTACAGCCGATCAGGAGTTCGAGGATGTTAGAATATCTGTGGAGGGATGGCCGAAATATAAATCTATATTATCTAGTAAGTAAATCTGTTAAAACAAAATTTCCTTCACAATTTGTTACATATAAGTTGCTTCATCATCATGCATAACGTAAATGTTAAAATATTACAAACCTTGACATTGTGTATAGTTACATCTAAATTTCTAAAATTTACACCATTCTTTGTACCCACTGCATTCAATATTTGTAAATGAAAACATATACACGGACAAAACAAATAGAAACCCTCCCCTCTCCCCCCCCCCCCCAAAAAAAAACCAACAACAAATAAACAAAAAACAAAAAACAAAAAACAACCTTATATTTATATTTTTGAAACATATTTAAATATGTATTGCTACAGAGATATAAGGACATGTCCTACATCTTGTCGATCCTTATTATCTTTGGCTTGCACAAGATCGTGTATTTTGTAGACTGGGTATGACCTCTTTTACCCAAATCGGTTGGATGTGTACTGATTGATATTTTAGTTTGCATTGGAATACATGATTTATGTATTAGTTGTAATTGGATCTGAACTAGCTTTCAGTAACTACGCATCCTCTTAGATCAGTACTTTGTGTCATTTGTCATTTAGATAGTAGTTTTTGTTTCGTGCTACATGTAGATCTGATGAGTCAAACCTTTTCCAACAGATTTTTAAAGATTGTTCTCATGTCGTGGTTTTAGGTTGTGCTATTACACCATTGTCTAGGAAGAGTTTAGAGCTCGAATACATTCTAACACTGTCAAGTATGTGTCTTTCCTACGCCAGGAGTCTGTGTGGTTGTCTTTGCATGTATTTGTTTTTGGTTTTAATTTTTTTTTATATCATAAATCAAACCGTTGGTTTTCTTGTTTCAATAGTTTTATACTTTGTCTTTCCTGTCGGAGGCTTTTAAAGCTTACTATACGGTATGTTTTTGCTCAAAATTGAAGGTCGCACGGTGACATATACATTTTGTACTTGTTCACATCTAATGCCATTTTGTCTCTGGTGGATAGTTGTTTCATTGACAATAACTCCATTATTTTCATAACAAATAAAAAAAAACAGGAAAAAAGGATACAAGCACTGTTCTGATATTCTCTCATAACACATGTTTCAGAAGTAATCATTGGGTAATTATCGTCCAATGGCAAATATTCTATGCATATTGAGGTCGAAAAGACAAGGCATCCACATCCAAAAGCTGATGCAATGAGGCTGTGTATTTATACATTATACATCCCGCACAAGCAAGCATACGATGGAACTCTGGGGTAAACATATGGCACAAATTTCTTCGTCTAAGGAGGAAAACTCACCTGCGAGAAGTGCTCGTTTTTTTTGGCTTTATAAATACGCAACCGCGTCCGACCAGTAAGGGCAGGTTAATCCTGATTCCTCGTCTATATATAATAATCTGCCACTATCCAAATTACCCTTATTATTTAGTAGTAGTCCAAAATTATCACGCTTCATATCGGTCTATCCATTTTGCACAGCCTTCCTATTGTATTAATTGTTAATTTGTTCTTGTCATTTGAACATGTAATGATGAATGAATTTCATAAACACTCAATCAATCTTTACTATTATTTTAATGCCGGACTGAAGAAATTTAGGTGACCATATTTCTATTCAAAGTCATTCCTCGGGATTCGCGAGTTATCCAAAAAAACATAACATAATCATAAATCAGATAGCAATTTATGTAATCGAACACTACAAAAACAGACATTTAGAAATATTTGACACTATATTTTTCGAGTAACAGAGACTACCACTTTACAAAGACAATTGGATCCAACTATCGTCTCAATAAGAAATTATGAAATGCATTAAATTTTGTACTTTCCATTAGTATTCTGAAATCTAGAACAAAGCATCGGATAGTTTAAGGGGGTACAGAACACCTAAGGGAGTTAACTCTTTAAAAATCAGCTGAATGGTTTAATCACATACTATTAGTAAAGAGAAATCAAGCTTCTCAATGATCAAAAGTAGTGTTTGTCAAACCGCTGCATTGTATATATCCAATGAAATTATTCCTGTAACTTGTGTGGTTCAAATGTCTTGAAATTCTTATATCTTTGTCAATAGGTCAAATAGAAATAAGAAGATGTGCTATGAGTACCAATGGGACAACACTCCATCCAAGTCACAATGTGTAAAAAGTAAACAATTATAGGTCAAAGTGCGGCCTTCAACACGGAGTCTTGGCTCACACTGAACAACAAGCTATAAAGGTACATATTTTTTTCAAAATTTTATGAAAATTAAACGAACCAAATCTTTTTTTAGTTTTTAGCCAAAGTGTTGGTACCCCTTTTAAGCACAAACTAGTAACTTTTGTAATGGGCGATGGAAAATCTGAGTTATTTTGTAATTGAGATTTTTCTGCTAAACAGGTGATATTATTTAGTAATCCAATTTGTTCCATCGTCTTTTTTTATCGTCCTAAACATTCAAATCATTGCAGACATTTGATTATAAGGCATTTGGATATCAAATAATCTATTCTTAGCCACATTGGGATCTAAAGTTTCTTTCGCTAAAGAAAGAAGGATTGAAAAGTAAAAAGATAGAAAAATAATTAGTCAAAATGACTTTAATGTCGATCAAAAGAGATACAAAAATAAATAGTGCCGGTGAGAGAATGGAAAGAATGAAGTATAATTGATGAAATTATAAAAAAATGAAACAAATTTCATGACTGCAACAGCATTGTACAGTTAGATCATAATATTTGACTACATATTAAAGGAAATTGAAAGTAAAACGTAAATATGTGTTGTTAATTAATTTTCGAGAGCAATTATTATACATGAGTATCCATGATATATATTTTTTTTCTCTTTTTCTATGACTCAATCAAGTTAATCACAGGCAGCGGGAAGGGGATAATTGCTAACCCCTAATTTTGAAATCTCCTTTAAAAGCAGTATATATATATAATGACGCTTTCATTATCCGATATCAATTATGAAAAAATAGTTCCTTGATACATATACTTCTTCGGATTAAGTCTGTTAAAAAGTTGAAAATAATATATAAATGGGACATTAAAAAACACAAGTTGAAGAAAGAAGAAGAGCAGGGCTTATATTTCATACAAGATATATATAATATATTACAGTACTCCGTTTGAGCAACTTCCAGTGTTAACAATAGACGGAAAAGAAATGTCTCAGTCTGGAGCGATGAATCGCTACCTTGCTCGAGAGTATGGTTAGTATTTTAAATTTATCCGTTAACTGTTCAATATAAAGGTATTCTGGAGTGTGTACAAAATATAATGAAGTTAATTTAACCTGTTTGCTTCTCTGTATATTGTGTCACATACTAACATTGGGTCATTGAGACCTTGACTTCGACCTTTGAATCCGAACAGAGGTTGCTAACTTGATTGAAATATTGTTAATTCAGAAATTATTGCAAATTTGATATTTTCGTGCGAATAATGCAACAGGACATTCATTGCATTAATTAAAACTCGCATTTTTGGACAGTCGTCAGGGATTCGCAATAATAAATGCAAGCATTAATTTCTTAATTTACAGCATACAAACTCCAGACTTTGTTTTTTAGTTGGTATATTTATGTAAGATTGTAACTATGTGTCAACCTCGCACAGATGCAAATGATCATATAAAATGAATATGCTGGAAGCCAACAATCTTAAAATGACACAGTCTTGATACTGAATTTCGATCTGCTGCCGTGCAACCACTAAAATGCATTTGCAGGGGTATTAATCCCGATATACGGACAGCTCTAATCTAAGTATATTTTCATTAAAGTATTCCAGCTGAAACCAACACAATCTTTCACTAAAGTAGTTTACATGTGCAACCAAACTACCCTTATATCTTAAGTTAACCAAAGATAAAATGGTACGAGCAAAAAACAAATAAACTCGGAAAATTCACTGAAAAGATAAAGACGGGAGAAGAGTTATTTGGAGCCTCATTTGACCCCAACAATTTGATGAAAATTTAAACACGTTTTTAGGAAACGTTTTGCACCATATGATATATGATTAAAGATGAAATAATGAGGAAAAAAAAGGGTCCTACGCTCAAACTGGTGCTTAGGGCCGTCTTAAACTTGCAGTGATGTGAGAGTTTTTGTTCCGTGTTGAAGGCCTCAATGTGACTTTGAGACGAAGAACATCAATAAAAGAGCTGTTCCTTTGCTTGTTATTTATTTTTCTGTGCATATTCTGATTTTTTGTCATGGATGGATACCCCATATCCTTTCTTTTCTACTTTAAAACTTGTATCTGATATTAAATGCAGTTCTAGTCGCTTAAATGTCAAAGGTCACAAAAAATCAACGAAGTGGTTAAAAACGTATTTGACAAAGCCCAACTTCTCACAAGGCAAAATTTGTTGGCAGTTAAGTTTCTACAAAAATAAACTTACTTTTTAAATATCTTGATGATCGGAAGTAGTACTCTTTAATATTTACTTATGTAGTCAAGTTGCTAAATTTGTTATTTCCTTATCATTTTTCATATATATGTATATATAATAGTCTAAAGATTTGCGCAACGGTACTTATCTTTAGACGTTTATATTTTTGTCCGTATCTGCGCAGTATCGTCTATTCTGGACGATCCGGTACACATTAAATTTGCTGTTTGGTCCTTTTTATAGACTTCTATATATATATATACTTTTTATTACAACGATATAATTTATATGCATTTTCTCCTTTTTCTCAAAATAACGGTACCTATTTAGACATTTAATTACCTTTCGGTGTATTTTGAAATATCAGTGTAGACCAGAGGACTCATCCGGCCTATGTCTACTTCCTCGTGATTTAATGGTGAAGTTGAAATCATCCCTTCGTAAATTTTACGGACGCCATCACGAGTTGGTTGACCGTTATGGAATAACCGTTTCACAGATGATATCGGATATGTTCCTTATGTCGTAACTACAATACCCTTCCCTTTTCACGAATGTGACCTACCGAATTAGACTATTTACCGGATTTGTAATAACATAAGCAACACGACGGGTGCCACATGTGGAGCAGGATCTGCTTACCCTTCCGGAGCACCTGAGATCACCCCCAGTTTTTGGTGGGGTTCGTGTTGCTTAGACTTTAGTTTTCTATGTTGTGTCATCTGTACTATTATTTGTCTGTTGTCTTTTTATTTTTGGCCATGGCGTTGTCAGTTTGTTTTCGATCTATGAGTTTGAATGTCCCTCTGGTATCTTTCGTCCCTCTTTTAATAGATCACATGGTCTTTAATGAAATATAATAGTTCGATTGGAATTATTTAGACTGACAAACAAGGGCGGGGAGTGGACATGAATATTAAGGGATTAGAACAGGTGCGCTGACATGTTTAAGGGTTCAAGCTACACATATATCAACCGCCATACAATTCTATAGCATCGTCCAATCGAACGAAAGCGTCAACAGAAACATTACAAAACCAGCAATAATGATAAATGGACAATAATTGGCATGAAATTAGAAATGTCTTGCAAGATGAGCAATTATTAATCTAAATATCAGCACAACAATGTTAAAACAAGTGACAACTCTACGACAAATCCATCCATTGGATCACCAGTGAAGGGGGATACACGGCTGAAAACACATATTGTATTCATAATTACTCTAAATATCAGCACAATAATGTTAATTCTGGAAATTTGCGGAAGCAAATTTTTGTTCTTCCCTCCCCGGGATTCGAACTCATGCTATTGGGATATCGAGACAACACCGCCTGCACTGTGTCCAGCGCCCTAGACCACTTGGCCACCAAGACACAGTGCAGGCGGTGTTGCCTCGATATCACAATAGCATGAGTTCGAATCCCGGCGAGAGAAGAACAAAAATTTGCTTCCAAAAATTTCCAGATTTAACATTGTTGTGCTGATATTTAGAGTAATTATGAATATAATATGTGTTTTAAGCCGTGTATCACCTTCACTGGTGATCCAATGGATGGATTTGTCGTAGAGTTGTCACTTGTTTAGACGTACTTATCAGAATAATTATTTCTGTGACTGTATCTTCGATCCTTTACGATAGATATTTAGCTAATCTGCAATCAATTCCATCTTCATGCCTAATATATCATGTACTGTGTTACAACTCTAGATTCTACTGACGAGGAAAGATAACACTAGGCCACCGAAAGCTGAATTATTAAGTTCAGTCTAGATGGCCGAGTGGTCTAGAGCGCTGGACACAGTGCAGGCGATGTTGTCTCGATATCCCAATAGCATGAGTTCGAATCCCGGCGAGGGAAGAACAAAAATTTGCTTCCGCAAATTTGCAGATTTAACATTGTTGTGCTGACATCTAGAGTAATAATTATGTATACATACAAGTCTAAATTGAAAACAACGTTCAAACCTATGATTGCGTTGGATAAAAACCGCAATTTTTATACGTGTGCATGCAAAACAAATTTCTTGGTAGAGGGGTCTAAATACAGCACAAACAACATTTTCCAAAAGACAAAATAAAAGTGAAAAAGCAAATTTTAACAAAACGCATTTGACTAGCAGGTCGAACAACGGATGTTCTTAAACCCTGCTGACTGCCATTGGCGATTGTCAAATAAACGGATCATCAGATGTAACAAAATGGATCTTAACTATTAATTTAATACCAAACAGAAAACAATAAACTTACGGAAAAGATGGTATACAGCAAGCAAAAGGTGCAAAAATTAGTACACCATATCCGGATTTCGACAATTAATGTCTCTTCAGTGATGTTAGGAATCGAAACGGTATTTGGAAGGCCATATAATTTACCTCAATTTAGGATAAACTCTTGAATTTTGAAGAGTCGAAATACTAGTAGGATGAACGGATCATATAAACCCGAAGGCAAATATAATACAAGCCCAAACGAAAAAGTATAAACAAGTCTAAAGTTTTGTCTTTTGGAAAATGTTGTTTGTGCTGTATTTAGACCCCTCTAACAAGAAATTTGTTTTACATGCACACGTATAAAAATTGCGGTTTTTATACAACGCAATCATAGGTTTGAACGTTGTTTTCAATTTAGACTTGTTTATATATATTTTACTACTGTTTTAGAGTAGAACTTTCAAAATCTGATTTATGAACGAACTGTCTAACACTGTTCTGAGGTCATACTGTTCGGATCTGGTCTAGGGTAGAACTGTTCGGATCTGATCTAGGGCGGAACTGTCAAAACCTGTTATGTGATATAATAGTTCTAAATACCGTAAATAGAGCAGCTCTCGATCTTCATTTGGAACGTTTCAAGTCGTCAAAGAAGTCAGGGGAACTTTAATGGATTTTCCCTGTAAGACATATTTAAGATAAGAGCGGGGCACGGTGTCATATTGACATATTCTTATTTAAATTTACTTTTTTCTCAAAAATATCTGTATTTGTATGTAAAAATTCTTTAAAGAAGGATTATATTTTTTATATTTCAGTAAGTAATGTAAAAAATAATATGTTTTAAAACAGTACAGTTCAAGGAGCACTTTGAGATGTTAATTGGGTAAATAAAGAATTTGGATTACATTTATAAATTAAACTTAAAGAAGAGTACGAAAAATTAATGCTTGATGTGTACCAAAGTAAATATGATCCGGTAGAACTTAAAGAAAATGTACAGAGTATGCGAAAATATTTTTTTTGAGTGGAAAAATGTTTTTTTATAGATATTAATGGAAAAATATTGTTTAATGTCATTTTCGGTAATCTAGTGAACGTAGTAAAGAGCAGAAACTCTGGGAAGTTTCAACCCCTTGCCCTTTTTAATTGAATCTCTACTAGAAGTTATACTGAGTACGTAAATAATTATAATTACACCGACGAATTGAACTAGCCTAGGGTATAATGCGGCTCTGAAATGGAAATGTTTCATTACTGATTTATGCTATTTACATCCCCAGTATCCTCGGTAGTGATTGGGGCGTGTGTCCGCCCGTTTTTACTTCCGTCCCACTTTTGTGTTAAATTGGATTACGCATTATTTTGATTGTTCTTTATCTAATAAAATATTCGAATTTGAATAAAGTACGCAAATGATCCGGAATCTCCGTGAAGGTTACCAAAAAATTTGGGTTTTGGCAAATACCACGGCAGATCGGGTAAACAAGATATACCCAGAACGGTGGTAGCATATGAACGAAAAGAATTTGTTAAAAGACTGATTAATTGATAGTTGTTTGCTTTTCGTCCAGTGGCAAATATTTCATTCATGTTCAGGATGAGTACATATAAACATTAAATACAATAGGTTAATCCTGCAATATGGGTTGACCGGGATGGTGGGGGATTTGGAACGCCACTGGCAAATGAGGGTACTTGTATATTGGATAAGGACAGATATTTTCCTTGCAACAAACCACCTACTGACCCCCTGAAAGAGTTGTTGCAACTGTTTATAGAAAATACCCCAGCTTTCAACCGATTGCAATCTAAAATACATTTATAAGGAGTATTTATATGAGAACAAAATCGTCTGCATCAACTTTTAATGAAGGACATTGTAGATCATTGCGTAATACTGTCGCTTGTTTACGCTGGTATAGCACAACTAAAACATCTAGAGTTAAAGATGTCCGTTTATAAATCAATATCTTTTGAAAGCAAAGGTAGTGGAGAATTAGTCCGTTTATTATTGTCTATTGCCGATCAAGTAAGAATAACTGAGGAAGCATGACCAGAATACAAATCTATTAAGTTTATCAGTGAATCTACACAATTTGTAAAGTTGCTTAAATGTATAACATGTAGGCGTGCACATATTACATAACACGTTACTGTATGTTATACTTAAATTTTAAACTTTTTTTTAGCATCAGTACCTGTAGTTATTCATATTTAATTATAAGAAACACAAAACACAAGCCGCCAATAAAACAACAATAACAAGCGGAAATCACTTACATCATACATGTTAAACTATATATATTGTTTTTTTTATATATAGTTTAACATGTATGATGTAAGTGATTTCCGCTTGTTATTGTTTTTTTTTTATAAAATATAGATGATATATATAATATATATAAAACGTCTGAATAATAGTCAACGATTTTTCCCACGAGGGCGCTGGATCGTTACGAGTAACGATATATACATGTACACAATAAATAAATCATATAAACGCCTAAAAAGTGTACACAACAACACCAATAACAAAAAAAAGGAACTATAAATGTAATTATTTATAAATATTTCGGATAACAGATATCCTTCATCAGTGAATATTATTGTGATGTTGAATGAATCATATATCAGTCTACTTAGATTAAACTATTATATATATATATATCTCATCTATATTTTATACATGTTCAAAGGTTAACTATATGATTAAAATATATAACCACACTCCATTGTTTACAACAGATGCAACACTAATAGTAATCAGATGCAATCAAAATCGGAGCGGAGCGAGGCGAAAATAATTTTTGACGATTTTATACTACAACTTGTATAAATATCATGAAAAACATGAGATTCAAAAAGAAATTCTGGTAATCAAAGGGGGGCGTACGCCCTCAACGACACTACCTCCTGGATCCGCCACTGCACATAACAGAGACTTTTGGACTAAAAACATAACTTATACTTTAATATAAGTATCTGACGGCTATCTCACAGTCTCAATTTTTTTTTAAATTGAGATTTATTCTAGTTAACGGGAGATAATCCAATTACATTGTCTAATACATATGCAAAATACACCCCATACTAGTTATGTACAAGTGACGTCGCAAGTATGGAATTCTTTGCTAAGAAATAATATTAAGTGGAGGAATACAGAGCATATAAAGAACGGAAATAAGATCTTACATGTAGAAGCAAATGTCGGATAAGTCTGATATTTCTAATCATTTGTGGGTGCTTGTGTCATTGCTACGAACACCACCACACGTGGAAAATTATCTGAATGTGGCAAATTCATTGAATCTGTCATAAAAAAAAACCCCAACTATTTCTAAACGATGATACTCGTACGAAATCGCTGTCAGACGTCCGAAAGGTTGAGAAAAACAATCATGTTTACAGCTTTGCAAGTTCTAGATCGTGCTCTCTTTCTGTTTAAAATGAAATCACGTTTATGTTGTTATTCATTATTTTATACATGTAGTGCAACAATTGTTGATATTTTTGGATTTATATCAAATCACATTTTTAGATACATAACAACCCAAGGGTCAATTGTGGTTTAGAAGTTTTCTCATCCTTGAGTATAGCCATAACTAATAAAGGGAGAAACGTCAGTTTGATTGTACAGGATGCATAAATACTCAGCCATTTCCGGTCAAAATGTTGAGGGTTAATACAATGCCTCTTGTAAAAATAGTAATATGAAACGTTGCAACAATATTTTAGGGGACTGTAAGTTGTTAATTTGTTGCAAGGCAAAATTTCTGCTCCTAACAAAAATACCCAATTTTTAGTGGAGGCCCGATTTCCTTCTTTTATTCATACTTCACAGAGTCTTGTAAATGTAATTAAAAAATACCGAACTCAAAGGTAAATTCAAAAAGGGGGAATATAAAATTAAGAAGGTGTGGTATAATTGCCAACGAGACAACTCTCCAAAAGAGACCAAAAAACAATTCAAACGAGAAAACTAACGGCCTAATTCATGTACAAAATAATGAACGAAAAACAAAAATGATACACAGAAACAAACGACAACCACTGTATTACAGGCTCCCGTGACTTGGGACAGGCACATACAGAATGTGGCTGGAAGTCCATCAAAACTGACAGAATCAAATGTTATCAACCAAATGAGATTTCATCTTAACTTCTTCTCGTCCTGAATTTACATGAAAAATTTTCATCCGACACGTTAAGTTAATAGCAATCAATCAAATGAAGTATTTGTCTGTTAATATTCAATCTATCTCATACAACTTAGAAATGAAAAATAAAAACGAAAATTAGGCATGAATTAAAGGATATGTGGGGTATATGCCAATGAGACAGAAACTCAACAACGCAAATTACCAAAAACATCTAAAGGTCAACATACGTATTAGTGTCTTCACAAATCAACAGATACAATTGTTGTTCTCAATTTACTTGTTTCACTAATATGATAAAAATAGACCAAATATGAAAAATAAATTAAACTTGAATTCATTACATGAACTTTCAGTTATCAATTATTCATAATTTCGTCTAGCTTGCAAGGATATATAATCGATACAACACATTATTATATATGCGGTGGAAAAAAATTAAAACCTAGTAAGTTAATGCTTTTTTTCATTGATTAAATTATTTGGGGTAAAATATGAAAAAAGTGGATTAGAGGTATTTATTCTTCAGAGGAAATAAAAATCATGAATTGAAGAAAAACAACAATGAATAAAGACAATATCTCCTTAATTTTATATAAACAGTAACTGTACTTCTAAATAGTTGCTTTTTACAGAGACTCCGTTTGAGCAGCTTCCATTATTAGCAATAAATGAGAAGAAATGTCACAGTCTGGAGCAATGCATCGTTACCTAGCTCGGGAGTTTGGTTAGTATCTTAATAAATGGAAACAAATACTCGTTAAGCATATTTAGTTGTGTGTACAGCTCTTTTTTGCTAGATAATCCGTGAAATTTTATATTACACACGTTTACTACCGATCGAATGAGTTACCATTATTATTATTTATTTATCTAAACTAATCATGGAAACGGTAATAAGAAAATAACAGAAAAATCTTTTTTTTTTTTTTATATTACGTCCTCTTCTCTTCGAATGTGACCGACCGAACGACGTGTGCCACATATGGAGCAGGATTTGCTTACTTTTCGGGTGCACCTGAGCTCACCTCCGGTTTTTGAAGGGGTTCGTGTTGATAAGTCTTTAGTTTTCTATGTTGACAATGTGTTTTGTATACTGTTATATATGTCTTGATCGTTTTCGTTTTTGCCATGGCATTGCCAGTTTGTTTTTTACTTATGAGTTTTAATATCCCTTAGTTATCTTTCGCCTCTCTTTTACAATAGCTTCGAAAGAGTTCATGATTCATGACCATCTAACAAACTAGCAAAATTACATTTTTGTAACTGTTATACTATGAACGAAGTGCATTGTAAACACTTAAAACATTCAGCTTTTGTAGAAATTTCCTAATCCCAAACTTACAAATATTGTCATATACAGACTTCTTCCATCAGGCAGTAAAGCCCATGCTAAAGACGGGTGTCCATTTGGCTATTTGGAATGTATGAATACGCTACCACGTCCGGTCGGAGCCTCGTTTACGGAGAGTGTCAGAACATGTAAACAGCATGTTGCAAGGCAAACATTCTGCCCTATCTAACATAAAAAAAAAATCTGTGGAATAGAAACTCCCGTCCTCCATCACAGTCTACCGAGTTTGCAGACGTTACATGTACCAATTGAATTCGTCTTGGTCCTGAATATGCTTGATTTCGTAAGTTTTTTTGTGAAACCGACTCCAGTTCTTTCAAATTCTAGTCAAATTAAAAACTAAATAGGCGTGTAAGGTTAGCATGATATAAATTTTAGCTTATCTAAAAGTTAAGGTATCCTGCATACCATGTTGAACATTGTACAACCTATGGCCTTTGATACTTTCTTGAAACATGTTTGATCTAGAAAGTAATGAAATGTTTGCTCTACATTTTCATAGATCTATATGGCAAGAACAACTCAGAAAATACCAAATGTGACGTTGTCTTAGAAACTGTCCAAGATGTCAAGACAGAATTTTCAAATCATTTTTATGCATTAGATGATATACAGAAAAAAGTATGTTTTTATATTCATATTTGTTTCAATCAGGAATCTTCTAATATAAAAGCACAGTATTGAAATATAAAGAGTAGTTTCACCCTACAATAAGTTAATTTGCCTTTACCAAGTAACGAACCTCGCTGATAATGGTCTCCTTTTCATATCTTAAGTGTTTAATGTCATTTTTGGGAATTTGGTATAGACTGAATATCTCTGATTGACACTGTAATATATATTTTCACTACTTTGGCGAATCAGAGCTTTGCATATTGCATAGACATCTGTCTATTGTTAAAAAAAACATGAGTTGATCTCCAGGTGACCTTTGTTTTGTTTTTGTGTTTGGGTTTCTGTTTCATTGAGTTTCACCGCATTTCTTTTTATTCATATCAATAACTACACACGGGAATAAGTCCGTCGTAAATCGTGTACCAGTCATTGTTCTTCTTTATGTTTTGTCGGTTTTATGTCAGATCTTTGATCTGGTTGTTGCAGTTGGATTCATTTACAACTACTTAACCGTCGACTAACGAACAAAGGTGCTGTACGGCTTTTTACAATGAATTCGAACAGAATCACTACTGTGCAGTAGATTTAAAAGGGCGCGGATTCACAAAATATGAAACAATTTTAAGGAGAAACAACCAGCCTGATTTAAACCAATTACATTAAACGGAAAACAGTGATGATAATCACTTGATGACAGTTCTTGGATGTTTATTTTTCATTTATTCTTTCTGAAACATTTCTTTATGTATGAATATATCAAATTATATATTATAAAATGAATTGAAGCATGACGTTTAAATTTTCTTAATTTCGGGAAGATATTGCAAAGAAAATACTAAAAAAGCTTGTCCCTAAATTTTTTATTGATTGATTGATTTTTGGTGTTTTAACGCCACTTTTAAGCACCGCTTTTGGGCTATTTCGTGGCGGCCAGTTTTTTTTTTTGGTGGAGGAAGGCGGAGTGCCCGGAACAAACCACCGATCTTCGATAGGAAAACTGACAATCCTAGTCAATTAAGATTGGAGTCGAGTGCACCCGCACGAGCGGGATTCGAACTCACAACCTCAGTGTTGACTGGCTAGATATTACAGTAGTAACTACTTAGACTACTCGGCCACCGACCCCCCCCCCCCCCCCCCCCCCACTCTCTCTCTAAATTTTTGAAGTTCATGGATAAACTAATAAAAGACAACGGAACAGGATATTGGGTTGGCTCTGAGGAAATATCTTTAAGGAAAATGTATTACGTTTAAATTATATATTTTTGCTTTTCAAAGTTCACCCTTATGGTATTCTATAACTCATGCGGATGCATGTTGTCAATCATAAAACCCGTAGATAAAGCACCTATTAACGTCTATATAAAGAAAAAGACAGAGGATATTGAACTTTTTCTAATGAGAAATCAGTAAGAAAAATATTAAAAAGCCGATACCACAGAGATCGGGAAACATTGATGATTCATCAGTAACATCTTAGCTAAGGCCTAGACTGCCGTAGAAGCATATAAATACTACCAACAATCTAGACCGTTTTCATCTACAGTGGATGAAAAGTTATATCTTAGTATACATGTACATCTACATGTTACCCTCGTATTTGCTAGTTGTCGAGTACCATAACTAGTCAAATTCGCGAAATAATAAAAAAATGTACATATAATCCAGTACCGGAAGTTCAAATTGAATGCTGTTTCCTTATCAGAGGCATTTAGATAAACAAAGATTTCATATTTTAGCTTTATGCCTAAACTTTTAAATCTTATGTTTTAAACTGGCATCGAACTTTGCATACAAAAATTGTTTATGTCATGGTAACTTGGTTTAGAATATTTATTGAGTTCATAAACACTTTAACATATTTAAAGAAAAGTAAAAAAAAAAGCATACCTGTAACTTCTGATCGATGTTTATGGATGTATGTCCAATTTCAGTGTACACACCTGCACATGTGATCAGGTAGTGAGGTACACTAAGGAGGTACACGATACCAAATTTTAAACACTGAGATATATTGGGCTATACGCAAATATGACGAAACTATAAAAAAATAATATTATTAAAAAGGGACGCAAAAAAATATTTGCGAAGATAAAAAAAAAAAATTTACCTCAGCCTTTCTCCGCTTCTCATAAGCTCCCCGCTTAGGTATAGGTGGCCTTGGCTCAGCTGTTGTTGGTTGTGTCAATGGAATGTCAGGTACCGCATTTGGACGGAGTTTTGGCTTCATGGTAGGACAGCCCTCGAGATTCTTCATAACTTCTGGGTCACGATCGTAACATGCATTTGTAAAGTGGGCGGAACAAAGTCTATTACCAGTGCTTGGTAGGAAGTCCCATCTCTTACAATAGTGTGTCCACGCCTTCCTGGTTTGCGGGTTACTCGGAAAACGGAAAAAACTAATTAAACTGTCCTTCTTATACCTATTGTTGCATCCACTGGCAGCACACAGAACCATTTTTAATCACTGTCATGGGTTTTGTTGGAAGAAAATGAAATTGCGCTAATTATGCCTATACACCCGTCAGTCAAATATGATTGATGAAACCACTGACGTCACAGCCTCGTTCTGGGTGACTTCCGGGATTGAAATATGCATAATTAGTATGTCGACAGATCGATACATTTAAATTCATATTTTATCCATTTAAACGATAATTATATTGCTTTCGATGTTTTTTGGGGGGTAATTAAGTATAAATAAATATTTATTTCAAAAAAAAAAAAATTAAAAAAAATCATGTCACATCTCCTTTAATTGATTGATAAATTGGACCAAATATAGTTGATGTTCGTATGGTTTTAAGTAAGAAAATCATTATTTATGTTAATCCTGGCGGCACGGAAATTATCGTATTATACTGCATACAAGGTGCTTTAAAACAACGAAATTTTAGATGAAACTATAACTTAATGAAACATTTACAAGTCTGTTCATCTTTTCTAGTTTACAGTTGCTGATTTAGCTTATTTTGACATTCAGGACAAAATTAAAACAAGTATTGGAGATTGTAAAGAGATTGGAAATTATCCAGACTTACTAAAACTGCTTTAAAAGGTACAATCTATACCAAGCATAAAGCAATGGTTGGACAAAAGACCAAACACTGATGTGTAAAATTATTTAACTTTGACACAAAAGGTGCGCATTTTAACAAAATGTACAAATAATATTTGGTATTGTATAATCAAAATTCAACTTTGTAAATTGTCAAAAAAGGACAAAAAAAAAAAGAAAAAAGCTCGTGTATATATAAAGGACCTGGGGGTAATCGAGCTTTATTTATTTTTATTATTAGAAGTGCAATAATATTAACGGTGCGGATTTTACTGCACTGAAACGGATCATTCCATCGCCACTCAACATTAGCGATGTGACTTTGTCCATGACTTTTCAAATCAAAAGAGATCTAACCCTCCCTATATTAAATATGTACATCAAGTGTGGTGAAGATCTGTTGAGAAACAAAACCTCTTCAGTGTCAACAATTAGTCCGGTTACAATATTCCCCGGAAAAACAAGTAAATGGCTAAAGGCAGGTAGGCAGAAACAATGGATTCGGATGTGATTTGATTGCAGTATTTTTTTATTTTACTAGGAGGCTTATAGAATTCAATGTGAAATGATTTCGAAATTCATCATGGTTTACGTATTATAGAAAAAAATCCGAAAATAACCAAATACTCAGTATTCGTATATTTTTCAAATTATGCCGTTCAAATCGTATATGCACGTTATATTGTATATATATACAGTCCGCTAAAACTTAAGCACCACCTAAATATAACTGTCAATATTTTTTAACTATTGCGAAAATTTTTTTTTTATGTTTGGTGTTATGAATTGCCTATAGCATACACTAAGAAAATTCATTACGACAAAAAAAAATAAACTCCGATATACCAGCCAAGCAACCTTTTATTAAAGGTCATCTGCACTTTTACAAATACACTGTTTCGATGCCTATAAATCATCTTCCTACTGTCCCGCGTACAGGTGAAATTTGACCTTCACCAAGTCACTGTGAAATATGGCAAGCGGTAAGTTATCTGTGACAGAACGTTGACAAGCAATTGACATGTCAAATGCCGGTAAGAGCACTAGGAGCATTGGTAACCATTTCAATGTTAATCGCACCGTCATTGTCAGATTTTTACAACCGTCATATTGACACAGGAACTGTAAATGATAGACCAAGGTCCGGAAGACCCCGTTTAACTACCTATCGTGATGACAGACTTCGTATTGGTCGTGCTAAAGCCAACCCATTTACTCCTGCCCCATAGCTTAGACACCACTGGCATCCAGGTGGTCGTGTTAATGTTCGAACATTGGTCCGTCGACTTCATAGAGGCTACCTAAGAGCGCGTCATGTTGTAAAAAGACGTGCCCTAACAGCCAGGTACCGTATAATCAGGTTTCAAAGGACTAATGACCATCGACGATGGAACATGAGAACCTGGCAAAATATTCATTGGTCAGATGAGAGTTGGTTTCTGTTACGACCAATAGACGGCAGAATACGAGTTTGGTGGGGAAATAAAACTGCCTATCATCAAAACAACAATTGTCCAACAACAGCAATCGTTGATGGTGGTGTTACAGTATGGGGTTTCTTCTCATACTGTTGTAAGCTGGGTATGCATATTTTGCAGGGTAACATGAACAGACAGACATACAGGGATTTGGTGCTTAGAAACATTGTAGTCCCTCATTTTGAGAATCCCCAACTTGTGTAAAGACCCTCGTACATGGACGACAACGCTAGACCACACAGGGCAAGGATTGTAACCGATTACAAAGATCAAGAAGCCATTGATACTATCTTTTGGTCTTCCATGTCTCCAGACCTGAACCCTATCGAACATGTCTGGGATGCCACTGGCAGAAATCTCAATCGCAGAAATCCACCTTTGCAAAGTCTTGGCGATTTAAGAGGGGCAATTGTTGATGAATGGAATAAATTTGCTCAACTAAAGTTCAGAAGGCTTGTACAGAGTATGAGACGCCTTGTTATGGAACTGTACCGGAAGAGAGATGGTTACACATCCTATTGACTTAAATATTGACATTAAATTTGCCGAACATACCAAAGATTATTTATAGAGACTTTTAATGATTTGGGATGATTAATTGTTGTAAAAAAATAAAATCAAAGTAAAACTTAAATTCCGTTTCTGAAATTTTCACTATTTCTATGAACGCAAAATTCAAATGCATAGAACCTGTATCAGTGACCAAAAGTTTATGGTTTGTTTATGGCATATGTTAGCAAAATTGCTACATGAATATTTTCTCTTTTTCGAGGATTAACTGTTTTTTTTAAATGAAAAAAATTTCGATGCAACAAAGATAGGTGGTGCTTAACTTTTGGCGGACTGTATATATGTTACATATATGTTGTATATGAATGGTTTGTATTGATGAGACGACCCCTCCATCTCACTTGTAAACTTGCTTAAATAATATTGATTTGATATTTGTTATATAGTTTAACCGTGAAAAGTTGTAGATCAAGTTCGAATTTTGTTCTGTTCAAATGATTTTTTACAGAGTTATGTTCCTCGGACAGTACAATGATTTTTTAACCGGTAGAGGCTATGTATTGCCGTGCAATACTCTCCGAATGCTTGTTTGCCTTGATTTGTATCATTTTAAGGAATTTTTTAGATTTGGACGTCGGTAAACTTCTTTTGCCTCTTATACATGTGAAAAATGAACGCTTGTTACAAATTTTAGTGCGAATGGGACGTCAAACTAGTAACTGTTACATTAAATATTTGAACTGCTTACTCCTATATTTAAAGCACACACGTTCCCGGTATTTTGTTTAGTTTATACATATGACAGTATGTTATCAAATTCGATTTTTATTGTCGTATTTTGTTCTCGTCAACATATTTCAAAATTTGTTATATTTAGTTTGTGAATTTGAATTACCATATATAAGAAAAAACATTTATACTTATTTATGGTTTGTCGGTTTTTTACTGTCAAGATTTCGATAAAAAAAACTCGCATTAATCAAAGCATGCATACGTGTCATGAATTATTTCGCCTTTATGAAAAAAAAGGCTTGAACAAAATAAAATGTGTACAATGTACTCAAAGTACAGAAGAAGATCTTTGTTAGTTATTTATTTATTTATCTTAATTATCATGATCTACTTTTTGGACAACATTTGTCGCAATACCTCCAGTGAGCGCTATTTTGGCTAAATTGAGGAAATGTCAAATAATATACGGATGTTACCCAGTCAGTTTGTTGTCACAAACAGGAAAGTATGAACTGAACAAAATTACATTTCATCTACGTATTACTTAAGTGCAATCACACTCAAAACATTATGACACGAATATTTATACAATGATTTTTTTTTAATTTCATTTTTTGAAATAATAAAATGAGGGGTAACGTATTATTCAAAAATATAAATTATTTAGTTTTTTATACTGACCTCCGAAACCACTGCCCTCAAATTTTGTTTTAAAAGACTTTCAGAAGGAGAAACAGATCCATCAAAATTACTAGCAGAAGAAGCACAATCAAAAATATTACATGCATATCACATTGATTTTGTAAAATCATTAGGTCTCCTCCTAAAATGCCATTACATTATATAGTTTGACCGGGTATAAAGAAGGGAATAATGCCTATTACTATAACATATGTTTATATGTTTTATCCGCGTAAAGAAAAAAAATGTATAATACAAATAAAAAAATACAGTTGTGGAAATTCAAAAATAATTTACAAATACTATGGTTGGAACTATCATTATACATCTCAATTAACTATGATCTTGGATTTCAATATGTCAAATTTTTCATCAGAAAAAGTGTTATTTTTTTATATTCGTTACTCATTGAATAAAAAAAAACCGAACAATACAGAGAGTATGCTTATTATTTTGAGTCTAGATTTAATATTATAAAATGGAATTTTAGAAACTTCCAATGATGTTTAAGTATGTCGACCACGTTAAACGGCAAACCTACTCTTACTTTTAGTTTTTTTTAATATAATTATATGAGTATCTAAATTTAATAAACAATAGTTTTCAAGTTCACAATTAACTGTAAAATTCTTGTAAGATTGTAACCTTATTTGAAAAATAATCGTTAAAAGATCACTTAATCTTTTAATTCTATGTTGAAGCATTATGTAATCGGTTTTTAGATAGTAAAAACAAACTTTGATTTTTAAAAAGATGAGAAAATTTATATCTTAATTTTTTAAGCCTATCCCTCCTACCTTATTGATGGTTAATGCAGATTTTGGTGGTATAATAATATGAAGCCATTATCATATAGAAGACTTAAAAGATTGTGAAAAAACGAGGTTACATTCCTAATTCACCCAATATAGCTATTTCAACCCCCTTCGAAGTAATTCTAAGAATATCTTCTGCTAATTAGGGAACCCGGTGGAGGAGCGGTCTAAGCAGCTCATCTTCAACCCCGCTTGTGGTAAGGTGTGATCTACTACGATCTTAATGAACAAGGATTGCCAGTCTTCCCGCCAAAATTCGATGGTTCCCTCCGGGTACACCGGCTTTCTCAACCAATAAATATTTGCCACCATGATGGAGCCAGAGGGGCTGATAGTTGTGTTATACATCATCAAACAAACGAACAGACACACTTTTTAGTATTTTTTTGTTTCTTTTATTAAATATGAATTCGCGCTTTCCGTAATATTTCTCATAGAGCAATAAAATCTTGATCTCTTGTCAGTGCTATATAGTACGACATAAAAAATAACATTATATGTGCTTGTCCCAAGTCAGGAGCCTGTAATTGAGTGGTTGTTGTTTGCTCTTGTGGACAGTTGTCTCATTGGCAATCATACCACATCTTCTAATTTTTATGAGTAAACTAAGAGTGAAAAATACTAAATATCGAAAAAGACGAACTTGCTTTAAATTTATCCTAATTTGACCTAAAAATAAAATATTAAAAAATAAAATTTTATTTTTATCTAATCATGACTTGAGAGTTAATGTCTATATGTCCTTTTAAAAATCTCAATAGCACTAAGACATTCAAGATTACAACTCCCTACGATATAGTTGATCTTTGGCATTTCATTTTTTTATATTTTATTTTTAGGGCCAAGTTGATTTTGATGCTTTGAAATGAAATATATTTCAAATTGGTTGTCATAATAGTTGGCACATAGCGTGGCAAATAAGGATTATTCAAAAAACACCTACGCATTTAGCACACAAAAATGTGTTACACGTGTTTATTTAAACAGCTGCTGCCAATATCTATATTTATATACATTTCGATAGGTAATATACTTGTTTAAAACCATTTTAACTCTCAGTAAGAGAATATATAAATCATTGCATTGCAATCATATGAGTAAAGACATTGGAAAAACATTCAAAACTGATAGACATCAAAGTCTTCTGAAGCAAAAATTATGAACATATCCTTCGAAGGATGGAACACTATTGTGTCCGGCTTATTGACTTTCTCAAATTTTTCCAGGAGAACTCTATGTTTTCGACGATTTTTCGAAATTTGAAAAAGCTTTCTTGAGTCGTAACTTGTTGCATATACGTTGTCGTTGCGATCGAGAGCAATAGAGGATATGCTGGTCAAAGCGGCATTTGAGAAATTAAACACTTCGTTTCCATCGGAGAGTTTCCGTCCACTGACTTCGCCATGGTCAGTTATAAGGTAAAACCTCTTCAGCTTGGTTGACACCAACAACTCCGTTTTACAATTAGATTTCTTGAATGATTGAATTTCTTTTCCATCTAGGTCCAATATCTTTACGGCTTCGGTGCAGCACGTGACCAGCTGGTCATTGTAGGTTTCGATTGAAACGGTTCCACTAGCGACATCATATGTTTCTAGAATGTTAAAGTCATCACCATCAATTTCACATTTTAAAAGTTTGTTTTTGAACATCAGGACATATAGCTTTTGATTTGATCCTATTGCGATGTCATATGGCGCATCAGGGAGTTTGAATTCTTGGATGTAAAAGAAGTCATCTTCAAAAAGAAGCAAACGACAATTTGCCTTATCAGAAACAAGAAGTTTCCCATCAGGTAGGAATACTGCGCCATAAAATCTTGCTCTTTCTTTTTTGATAGATGTAAGGTGTTTTACGGGAGCCTCCATTAAATCGACGTCGCCTGATGCCATATTGCGAAGTTCGAATGTAGTGGTATGTGAATGGCGTATGGTGTGGTCAATCTACAAATTACGAATATAAAAAATAACCATTTATTTATTATATGTTACAGTAAATTATTGCTTTTCTAAAAATAAAGTTCGCATCCTAACAGAAGTGTGTTTTAAAAGGGTATTTATTTGTTTGTATCTAAAATTATATTTGTGTAGAAGACAAAATATAAATATAAGAATTGATTAAAAGAATGAAATTAAATTCAAGTATTGATTTTAAAGGACAAAGAATCATGATTGAGCGCCTTTTTCACAATTTTCAATGATTTTTAAAATTCATGCTTGTAAAATAATATCAATGTTATTGCCAGAATAAAAGATAAGCACTTTATCATGTCCTTGGCAATACATAATTGTAATATCCAAGTAACTTGTCATTATTCATAAGCATTATTGTAAAAAAGGAGATGTTCTAATAATTTGTGTGACACAATTTGGTTGTATGTGACATTTATATGCAAAAAATGCAAAATGGACAATTACATCCAACCCCCATAAAAAAATATTGAAAAGAATTATTTGTTATTAGTGATTGTTTTTTCGATATAAGAATTAATACATATAACTATATGGATGAAAATATTAAAACACGGGTAGCTATTTGCAATTACAAAATACATCAAGTTTATTTGAAATCATTTACTGGTAATTCAAAATGTTTTAAGTCACGTGAACATTTAAACGAAAAAAAATATTTTACAAATAAGACAACATTAAATGATTTATAAATATTATTTAAGCAAAAGTTAAAAGAAAAAAATCTTCACATTGCTGCATTATAAAACAGAACAAAAAAAAAGAAACATCTTACCAGATCAGAATATCTTTACCGTATAATTGTCAGAAAAGAGATTGTACTGTGATTTATATATATTGAGCGTTCATACATTAACCAATCACGAGTGTTTTACACCCCCTATTCCGGTTGTTTATTAACATGCCTCTATCTGGTATGCTGGGGGCTAGGATGAAATTTGAAAAAAATAGGCAGGACAGGAGTTTTGAGTAAAAAAAATGTCAGGATGAGACACTTGTAAAAAAAAAGTCAGGATGACAATTTAGGTAAAAAAAAGTCAGGATAAACTAAAAAAAAAAAAGGCAGGACCGAATAGAGTGGAAAATAAAAAGGCAGGATAGAGATTACAACTAAAAAAAAATGCAGGACAAAATTTTTCATCCTAGCCCCCCCATAAAAATCAAATGGTAGCTCCCTAAACTAAAATGGGATAGCAAGGAACTGCTAGTTGTTTTTCTCCTGTTACATAAGTTTTGGAATGAATCAAATCTAATAAGATACATTAAAATGATATAATAGTAATCGAGATGTCACTACCACACCTGATTACAATTCAAATGGATTGAATCGATCGATCTTCTCAATTAAAAATTTCAAATGAAACTGGATGTAACTTTTCTTTGGTTTTACTGAAAATCTTTTCATCATGAAAGAGTAATATCTGTAGATTTTGAGGATATGTCCATGAAAATGACAACATTATATCAGTGACAACTAAAATAACACTTAAATGCAATTCATATATTTGATAATTGACAATCCTAAAACTAACGTATTGATTGCAATGTCAAATGATGTCTTCCTATCAAGTTTAAAATGCTCATTTTCGAGGTAACTGTCATCTTATGGTGTTCATCTACGCTAACAACATATGCACCTAAAAACTGATTTTTTTCCCGGAAGAGTTCTTTTATTATTACAATAATCAGTATTACAATGAAACTCACAAAAGACCTTTATTATTTTGTTTGATTGTTTTTTTTAAAGGAACATTTTTTCGTGTTTTTTTTTACTATTCACCCTGAAGTTGAAGAAGAATACGGATTAGACTTAATTTGAAATTTTAATATGCAGGATTTGAATGATGTATTCGACTGCATGGCACATCGTAATGTATTACTCTGGAACATCACAATGTCTTTGTGTGTATTAAACATTACAATATCTTTGCAAGGAACATAGAAATGAAACCCTCTGAATAGCTAGGACAGTTTCTCATTGTAAAAGGTATTACTATAACTGTTCAAACAAATAATTACTCGGTTTACACACACGTACAAACGATTCGAGCTGCTTAAGGGAACCAAAAACATTACAATCACTCCTGATCTGGCAGGTGTTTGTATCAGCCAAGACATACCAATAAGAGTAGCCTGCTTAGCGCGATAAGTTGTTAAAAACAAGAAATTTAATCAACTTCATTGTGGGCTGGCAAAATATTCGTCACAGATAAACAGGAAAATCGGAAATTTATTACACATGTGAAAAAACTTAAGGCTATTAGAAACACTGAATTTCACCCCATAGAATGCAGCACTGCTTGATTTGTGACTAAAATACGTCCAAATACGCTATCATTTAATATGTTACACACTCATACATCATTTGATATGTTACACACTCATACATCATTTGATATGTATCATTTAATATGTTACACACTCATACATCATTTAATATGTTACACACTCATACATCATTTAATATGTTACATACTGATACATCATTTAATATGTTACACACTCATACATCATTTAATATGTTACATACTCATACATCATTTAATATGTTACACACTCATACATCATTTGATATGTTACACACTCATACATCATTTAATATGTTACACACTCATACATCATTTGGTATGTTACACACTCATACATCATTTGGTATGTTACACACTCATACATCATTTAATATGTTACATACTCGTACAATAATAACTACTCAAAACTTGCTTCCGTTTCAAATCCGCCTCAGATGTTCTGACGACGACGAGGTTTTTTTTAACGACCTTGACTACCCATGAGGGTCTTGCACGGTCGGCAGATGTTTACCAAACAAGCTTATGGACTATATAACCCGACAACAATGTCGATGCTGTTTCCGTCTGCATATTCAGTACCTGTCTTTGTAAGAATCATGCAGATGGACCCCAGGTGATTCATTACATCATTTACATGTCAAAACATTCATTTTTTGCCCTTTATATTAAAAACACACGTCAGGTAGTTGTGTAAAATCCAGTCTTTATTTTCTCTGTATAATATGCGTTGCTATGAAAATAGTTCAAACAACATTTTGCCTGAATAGGTGGACAATTTAGCCTTTAAAAATTGCAAATAAGGGAAAGTTAAAGTGCCAAGGAAATGAAATTAATCAAATATGATCTTCATTGAATGAGATCGCTGATCACACGCGGAACACGTGCGCAACCCATCCCCACTAAGGTTCAAATTAAAGGTTTATAATTACATTTAAATTGGGTTTCACTGGGGTGTAAGCGTGATGCGGGATTGGCCGATTTTTTGTAAGGGTGACACGTACAAAGTCAAATTATTTTGGGTGAAAACAGGAAACGGGACACGTGAAATTACAAGCGGTATTATAACAACGATAAGCGGGATCCGGGATCAGAACCCCCCCACACATGGATTCTTATGAAACATACATGTAATGTAATTATTGAATTATAAAGGCGAATTGAAAAATCCTACAACGGCGCCATTGTTTTACATATTTTAAACCAGGTATGTTTGACATAAATATCGAAGTAACAAGTATTAGACGTAGGCTTCTCATATCCGAGGGACGTTAGCCTCCAAGATATGAGACGACTACATTTGATTTGCATAAAAGTAATAAATAATCCTTTTTATCTTTTCTCTTCTTGTTAAAATTCAAGAGCAACTAATTTGGATAAGATAGGAATAGTGTCATCATCTCAAATTTTCCAAATGCAGTGACACTTTGAGAAGATTTTTCATAGTTATGGATTTGGAATGAAATCTTAATTGGGTCTATTTTTCTGTCATCAAATTGATCACTGCTTTTCTATGTCAATATGAATCGCTGTACTATCTTATCTTTTTCTGATTTAATTGCTAAAAGCTGAACTTTTAACTGATAAATGATAACACTTCTATGTAAGAAACATTATCACATGAAAATGTTGCATTTAACAACATTAAACATTTTATAATTAACAACAGTGATAGTGAAATGTAAAGGCATTTCAACATATCGATACTATAAGTTTTAGTTGTCAAACATTGTATGTATCCTACAAGCTACATGTATACTTGCTTTTGGAATAAATTATTATTATTATTATTATTATTATTATCAAAGCAGACACAATGGGTACACTGTTTTGGACAAGTGCATTATAGGAAATTAGATGTCAAGCTTGTAGCCACCTGTTGGAAACTTTTGGTTTTACTCAGCATTTATAGTGACATTTATTCGAATTGAAGAAGAGTTTAATTATATAAAAATATTTCCGTTATTGTTTGTCAATTTAGTTGTGAACGTTGGTATAAATGCAACTTTTATAAGTGCTTGACTTTTTTCAATTTCGGCAGTCCGATTATGACGTCAGATTTGTATGTAGCTCTAATTTTGCTGTCGCTACTTCATGACAAAATGTGACCTGGAATCCTGATGAAATATTTTCGATTTTGCATGCTTCAATTCAAATATATTCGAACCGTAAGTCCGCTTATGGTATTAAGAATATTGTGTAAGGATCCCAGACTATACAAGATGTGGATTATGCATTATTGAGGGTCTGAATGTGGTTAACAGAATAAAGAATAATGAGCAAAGACTACAGTAAAATAGACCAATAAAATAAAGAATAGACAATACCACATCTTCTTATATCTAAAAACAGACAAAAACAGACAAAAAAAAAAGAAGAAAAATTTGGTATTAAAATCTAAAGAATTGAGAATAAGGGGAAAAGAGATAAAAACAGGAGAAACATGGTCTAAAATATTAAAGGATCCCACCATCCAGATCCTCATTATTACGTATTACCTTAATATAAATAAAACATTGTGTTTCCATAGAAGATCATAGAAGTAGAAAGTTGAAGTCTGACAAATTGTCGTTTAAATAATAAATTAAAAACAAACAAAAAATCCACCGTTTTATCTCGATACGATATTTTTCAACTATCGACAATCATAGAAGTAAACAGAAAGTTGAAGTCTGACAAATTGTCGTTTAAATGATAGATTAAAAACAAACAAAAAATCCACCGTTTTATCTCGATACGATATTTCAACTATCGACAGTCCTAAAGATAAAATATTTGAAACGCTCAGCGTTTCACCATTTGAAAATTTGAAATATGCCCAATTTCCCTGAATTTGTTCCATTTAAAGATGGATCAGAATTCTTCCGTCTACAGACAGGTACAATAAATAAAAACAATGTTCAAAACGTTTATAAGATGAAGCTTTCACGGCGCAAATTAAGGTTAAAATCTACTTTCAAATAAGTTAAATGTGGCAAATTTTACAGGTTTTTGTTTTTTTCTTCAAAAGTTTGCTTCGAAGGACGTACACCCTTAAATCTAATAAAATAAATTATGTGTGTCTTGTATTTGGCAATATGTATCCTTGTATCCGACAGAATTTTGGTTATTGGTTATACATTTTTTTATTTTTTCAGTTGAAGTATATTTATAGGCCATGCAATAAAACTTGGTCATTTGTTCAGAAATAAGGTAATAATATTGTTGCAAACAAACGTGCGTAAACAGCGGTCTCTGATTTTTTTGAAAAATATCGTATCGCAATCGATGCGCTGGTTGAGATTTTTACCTAAGCCTTAATTCGCAATCGAAGATGATTTTTATCAAATGTTGAAAACATATGAATTCACTCAAAATAAAGAAACATTTAAAAAAAAATATTTAAAAAAGAAATGGATTAATTTTCTTCACAGACAAACATTATTTTCAATTTTAAATAATTGATAAAAATAAATCACATTAAATTCTATTAATTTTTTAACGATCTGCCGAAAAGAGAGTACTAACCTGATTGTTTCACAATATCTACCAGAAAAATGTTTACAATGGACACTGTCCGGAGTCTTCTTTTATACAAATTACAGCTTCCTCATTCTAACCAATCACGTTTCTCCTCGAAACTATACTCCTTGTGAGGTCATTCCGGATAATGAAAGGCGTTCCTCTGTCTGAAGTAGTCATCTTATTAAACAAATAAATATACGTTACAAAATTAATACTGTACGAAAATATTGATAGTACAAGGTGAAATGGTATTAGTTAACGGAAAGATGAAGGAAGTAATGTTGTCAGTGAAGGGTCAAATTCTTCCGGTTTTTTGTTTTTAAATTTCGCCACCAGGAAGCCCCTTGAAATGTCCAGGGAACGGTTAATAAATGACCATTGATACTTAACTGTTAAGAAATGTTATTAAGTTCACTTGTGTGATGTCATTAGTTTATTAGAATAAAGATTCGTAAGGGTTCCGCGGAACCCAGTGTCTCGCCTACTTTTGCTGTTAATCGCAGGCTCAACAAAAATGAGGAAAAAAATTAATAAAAATATTCCTCTCTATACTATCTTTTGATTGTAAGTAGCTTCTGTCCAAGTTTGGTAAAAATCCAGGATAGTATATGAATCTAATAAATGTTTTAAAAACTTAAACTGCAGACTGTATATGTAATGTTAACTGGAAGAAAAACTAAGTCAATTTATAAGTAAAATACGGAAAAAATGGAACAAAATTTTAACAACATTTCCTTCTAGATACTAGCTTTTATTCATAAACAAGCTTCTGTCCAAGTTTGGTACAAATCCAGGATAGTTTAAGAAAGTTGTTAAAATTTTAAAAACTTTAACCACAGAGTGAATGTAATGTTAACTGGCAGAAAAACTAAGTCCATTTATAAGTAAAATACGGAAAAAATGGATTTTTTTTTTACAAAATTTAATTCTGGATACTATCTTATGATCATAAACAAGCTTCTTTCCAAGTTTGGTAGAAATCCAGGATAGTTTAAGAAAGTTATTAAAATTTCAAAAACTTTAACCACAGAGTGAATGTAATGTTTCCTGGCAGAAAAACTAAGTCCATTTATAAGTAAAGTACGGAAAAACTTTAACCACAGAGTGAATATTTGTGGACGCCGCCGCCGCCGACGACGACGACGACGACGACGGAATGTAGGATCGCTATGTCTCGCTTTTTCGACAAAAGTCGAAGGCTCGACAAAAACTGGAAATTGGAATTGATAAAGAATTAATATTAGTGTACAGGTTTTAGAATTAAAAATGTTTTGAATAGCTCTATTATCTACACGTACCCCAATCAAATATATATCGCAAGGAAAATTTAGGTCTGTTGGAAATACAAAATTATCAAATACCTATGCAGCCAAGTGTTTAATGGATCGGATAAATGGATCATTTTAGGAATTTTTCCTTTTTGGGTTTTATGTACTTATTTCTTTACAAATAGAATATATGTAAAATAAACAAGATGTGTAAAAAACTAAAATAACGACGTCTTAATCAACGTCAGTCAAGTGATTTATCAATTTAATTAATTGATTAAATACCAAAGGAATGAATTTGCCGATTTTGTTTTAGGAAAATGCATGACAACAGGCCCGATTTGGTGGTGATTCCTTCTACAAAGTCTATCCGAATCATTTTGCAAAGAATTTCGCTCAAACCGGTGCTAGGGGCCGTCTTAAACTTGCAGTGGGGTGAGAGTTTATTTTGCTCCGTGTTGAAGGCCTCACTGTGACTTTAAGATGAAGAACAGCAATACAATCGCCGTTCCTTTGCTTTTTGTGTGTTTTTTGCTGTGCATGTACTGGTTTTGTGTCATAGATGGATACCCCATATCCTTTGTTTTTCTATTCTATTAAAATTGAGATAGTTTGTAGAATTCCCATTTGGTTTTTTTCATCTTCCAGTTTAGACTGGCTGAAAAATTCAAGCATACCATATACCTTTCTATGTGTAAAAAAAGTTAAGAACATTTCCTTACTTCTTCAAACGCAGGTCTATCTTTTAACAAGGTTACTTTAATTACCATGCTATATTTTAAAGAGTTCATTTGCTTCATGCATTACCCATGAATAAGAAGGTGACATCACCGAATTTATACTAACATGAGCAACACGACCGGTGCCACATGTGGAGCAGGATCTGCTTTCCATTCCGGAGCACCTGGGATTACTAAAATTGAGAATGGAAATGGGGAATACATTGTATGTCAAAGAGACAACAACTCGACCAAAGAGCAGACAACAGCCGAAGGCCACCAATGGGTCTTCAACGCAGCGAGAAAATCCCGCCTCCCGGAGGTGGTCCTCAGCTACCGGTTTTTGGTAGGGCTCACATTGCATAACTTGGATTTTGCTTTCCGCAACACCTTCAGTATTGCACAACCGTAAGAGTACTTTATCGAATAGTCATTAAAAACATCAGATGCAAAGTTGGTCATCATATTTTATTTGTTTTGAAACAATTCCTTTGCAGGTATAGGTATTATGGTAAACCGTTAGATATATAGAACATTTGTTCAAGGGTTCAAAGGGGGTACAAATAATGACATTGACATGTAGCAAGTCTATTAACACAAACAACGTAATACAACTCACATGCAGTATAAGATATATTTAGAAACAAGTTAAAGAAATAGTTTACGTTTAAGTCACGTATTTTCCTGAATAAAATATTAACTGTTTACAAGACATTGAATTTTCTAATGACGACAAATGTAAGAACATTTTTTTTTCCTCAATAAACTTGTACGTCAGAAATAAAAATCAGCTTATTGCAAGAACTGAAAGGTATATAGATCCCCCCTCCCAGATTGAATACTGTGTAAAAAGTTGGTATATCTTTTCTTATTAGATCATCCTGCCCATATGGCCAGTGTGACCTATTGCCTTCATATGTAAACTTCTTAAAATATCTCCTCAGAAATCACTATGCCAGTTGAACTGAATTCGAAACTTAGTAAAAATCAATATTGGGGTAATTTGTTTCAATTTTATTCAAGCTGGTCTCACAACATGGTAACTGTTTCTACAAAAAAAAAACCATTAAGGTTTAAACATTATTTTCTACCTAGGAACAAATAACCATAGTAATGCTCTTCAGCTTCGTACTTTATTTTGACCTTTTTAAGGTCTGATGAGAGGAAACGCGCGTCTGGCGTACAAAATTTCAATCCTGGTATCTATGATGAGCTTCTACATTGGCTAGAGATATAGGGGAGGGTTTTGAGGATTAAGCTTGACAAACCATGTACCCTCATGCCATATATTACAAAAAAATACAAACTAAAATAATCCGTCATTTGTGGAAAATTTAACGAAAACCAAAATTCTCCTAATATGCACACATTGAGTATATGTACTAACACCTTTCATAATATTAAAGTTTTTGCATATGTTTGACAGGGTCAAACAATACATCCCCGACACTTTGTCATGGAAGCATACAAAAAATATTTTTTTAAACAATACAGGTCCCAGAATAGATCCTTGGGATAAGCCTCTATATATATTTCTAAAATATAACATCTACACCTACTCTGACACATTGTTTTCTACCAGATAGATATTTCTATAAGATTGAGTGTTTTTTCTGACATAATATTTGTTTTTACTTTCAACAACAAAAGGTACTGCGGTAGACAGTTAAATAAATGCCTTCATAATGTCCATTAAAATAGATGCTACGAAATAATTTTGCTCGATTTCTTTATTATCCAGTCATTCATGATTGATTTAAAGCTGTAATACAGCAATATACTGGTATATATGCGAATGGCAAATATTTTCAAAATATCTTACAAATAACTTATCCATAGGTGGACCATTCGAAGAATGTCGACACTATCGACAAGATGTTCACAATCATGTACATGTAGTTGGTCAATTCTGGCCGAATATTTTCTTATATGCAAGGGAACTACTTAGTTGTGCTTTATTGATGGTATCAGAATTTCTGAAAAATTTGCTTACTCCATAGATTTATTAATACGTTTGGTTATTGGTTAAATTACAACTGGGTAAGCAATTTTTGAGATTTTATTTTACAGATATACAATCAATTGCAATTTCCTTATTGACAATACTTTTTTCAATCTGTTTTTGTTTCTCTTTCAAAATCATTATCTATTTGTTTGACCTTCAATTTACCTACTAAATTACAATTGTCACATGATGCAACTAGATAAGTTTTCCAATTTTATTATCTGATTTGTATATTTAGCAAAAATATAAATTAAATGTATTTATCATTTATTAAGATACTGTTACTAGATTCAAAAGACCATAATTTAATTTTGGATGAAACACGTCTTCTGATTGGCTGAAAGTGTTTTGTCTATCAGCTCATAGACATAATTTTGTAATGTGACCGTGACGTCAACAACGTTTTTTTTTCAAAATTTACTCCTTAAAAATGGAATTTAGAATTAAATTATAAGGAGTGACTGTAAATAAAGGCAACAGTAGTATACCGCTGTTCGAAACTCATAAATCGATAGAGATAAAAACAAATCCGGGTTACAAACTAAAACTGAGGGAAACGCATCAAATATAAGAGGAGAACAACGACACAACAAAAACACAACATTAAAATGTAACACACACAGAAACGAACTATAATGTAACAATGGCCATTTTCCTGACTTGGTACAGGACATTTTAAGAAAAAAAATGGTGGGTTGAACATGGTTTTGTGGCATGCCAAACCTCCCGCTTTTATGGCAATGTTAGATATAACATTAAAATGACAACATTACATGACATGACTACAATACAAATAAATGGGAGAACATATAGGGCAAAGAAACACACGAATAATAAACTAACAAAAGGTACTAGGTTTAAAATTTAATACGCCAGACGTGCGTCTCGTCCACACAAGACTAACCAGTGACGCTCAGATGAAAAAAGTTTGAAAGCCAAAACAAGTAATATTTTTTCTGTCTATTCGAAATAACCTAAAAAATGTGGTGCATACTTTTAAATAACCCGCTACGCGGGTTATTCAGCGTGCACCACATTTTTGAAGTTATTTCTTCATAGACAGAAAAAATATTACAGTCATTCCATAAATAATAAATGTCAAAACAATGATCCAAACGTTTTTAAGACTTATCAATTTTTGACATGTTGGTAAAGGTGCTTTTAGGAGTAGGAATAATGATGAATTGTACAGACCAGATAAATCAATATGCCTGATTCAAATAAATTAAGAGGATTTAAAAAATATTGTCTCCCATTTGTCTATTTCTATCAAAAGCTTTCGTATGTTTAATAAATCAAATGAAACACTATGTAAAATGTAATTCCCTTTTGTGAACGCCGATTGAAATATAACAACATAAGGTCTTAGTAGCTGAGGTATGATTGCTAATGAAACAACTACCCCATAAAAACCAAAATGAATAATAACAGGTCACCCACCATTTGGCCTTTAACAATGAACAAAACCCATATCGTATTATAAATCTATAAAAGGCCTCGGTTTATAAATGGCAAAATTTTCTTACAACAATGAAGGAAAACAATTCAAAACAAAACAGTTGTCAATCCAAAACAAATCACATCATCATAAGAACAATAAAATACTTGTAAAGAAATACATTGTATACAATTTTATAACATACAATTTTATTGCAAATTTATAAAGATTCCCAAAATAATAACGCCGATTATCATAAGGGCAACATTGAATGCAGTCAAATATTGCAAAAGTCGATCTAATGCTTTTGCAACTTCTTTCCATGTTATATTAGAAAGTGTGTTTTCCAATTTGTCACCAGACTGATCTGTTTTCAATTTGATTTCATTTTCATCCTTAAAGTTGGCCTTTTCATCATCCCTTATATCATACTGAAGTGTCTTCTTTGTTTTAAGCACCGTTTTATTTTCCTTTCTAAGAAGAACAATTGCCATTTTTTGCAATATCTTTGGAACTTCTTTGTCACCGCAACGAAAATGAAAATAAAATGTTATGATTATACCGAACGCTAAAGAACAACTATATATCAATTGACTTAATACAAATATGTTAAAAACAGAAAGAGAATTATTTGTTGATGGCAATATATCCAAAACAGTTGTCAAAAAGACAATTAACATCAAAAGCAAACTTATTCCAAAGGAGAGTCTCTCACCAGATTCAATGGGAACTAAAAAGGACAATCCGTTAAGAATAGTAATGACCATTACAGGAAAAAGCAAATTTACCATCAGAAAAGTTGGTTTTCGAGATAAGATTATAATAAAATCTACTCCAGATACAGGCGTGCCTGAAGAATTTCTTACATTCGAGGATATCGACCATTCTGAATTTGAGTACGTGTAATCAGTCAATATTGTTGACATTGTTGTCTGTAGTTTAATATCCTGAATTAGGCTACCGGCTACAACCGTCACATTGCATTTGTGTGTATCCATAGGATAAAAAGTTACATCTGTATGACAAGTTGTTTTCAAGACCGATGTACAAACTAACATTGCCAAACCATTTCGGTAATAAGTCACAGTAGATGATACACTGCCTGCTGTACTGGCCAGCTGGCATAGTGAATCTGTGTTAGCTTTGTTTCGAACATATATTGTAGGAATCCATACATCACGAAATCTTAGTCGCGTGTAAGTGATATTTGATAAACCAGATGATTTCCATTTCATCCTAATTATTTCATCATTCCAATAAAAAATAAATGAGCCACTAAATGACATAATTCCAGATATAACATCAAAATCAATAACGGAATTCAAATAGAAACTTACATCGACTGTAACCAGATCACTTTGATTAATGCGAGGAGTAATAATATTGGAATAGTTCGACAACAAAACCTTTTGCAACTCTTGCACTCCTGAATATTCCATGGATGTTGTCATGTATATCATCGAAACACACATAAATAAATGTAAGATCCTGAAATATACCATAACTAATGATATGTCCTTAAATTTTTTGAAACAACAAGAAAAAATCCGTAATTCATCTGACTGGTCACAGAATTATCATTTGAATCGAGTTAAGGAATAACAGTACTGTGGTTGAAGAGTTGCTGCCGTCTATTGGCGATTTGACGGGCATAAATGCAGTAGTAAAAGCGACGCGTAGCATAGCCAATTAAAGAAATTGTTTCGTACAAATTGCATTAGAATAAGTATTTATACCACTGTGAGGACTTGTGTTTGATAAAAAAATGATAAATCCGTTATTAAATCCCCCAATTCAAATATAATACCATTAAGCCTTTAACTCTATAGACATTTCAGTATTTGTCTTTTTCGGACAACACAAAAAACCATGTGTTTGTTTTGTTTCAACCTTAATGTAAGGTGCTATAAAATGGTATTGTAACTATTTTAAAAGCTATTTTTGCAATCTCAAGGGTCAAGTAATGGCTCTTATCATACCATACATTTTAATTTCAAAAATCCAAGCCATTAAGACACAATGGTTATTGATTAAATAGATTTGTCAATTTATTTACCTTTTCACCGTATATCAAACAAAAGGGCAAATTAGCAATAAGCAAACACAAACTTGTATGATCTCTTGGCATCTGTGTTTCTGATTGAACAGATCAAAGGTCGTTTTAGACATGTATAATGTTGTTGAAAGTCAGCTCCCTTGCGATTTGAAACCAAAACCTATTCGTCATTTTTGAGTTTGGGAACATTAACCGTCAGATTAAAGACTTCGGTTTGCTTTGTTTGATTGACCTAAAACGTTACGCTGTTGTTGAGATTGGAAAAGATCTACCATTTCTTGTTTTCTTTTAGTGCACATTATTTAATGTTTCTCCTATATTCATGACATGAGAGAATTTGGTAATATCTGTAGCTTGAAAAAAGGCTTGGTGACATGGACCTTTTTTTTTTTAAATTACCTTGTTTAAATAGTGTTATATGAACTACAATTGACAAACTTGAAAAGAATTGGCGTATGCCGTCCGTCGTCGTCATCGTCAGTTAACTTTTACAAAAATCTACTCCTCTGACACTACTGGGCCAAATTCAACACAATCATCATTTGGGTATCTAGTTTTAAAACATTTGTCCAATGACGCCGTCTGCCAATAATCTGGCGGCGATGACATTTGTGGTTCTCTTCGGACACTCTGGTTTCCTCCACCAATAAAAACTGGCCGACACAAAATAGCAAATATTGGTAAAAGTGGCGTTAAAAACCAAAACAAAATCATATTCAATATTATATAATATATAAAATGCTGCAGGTAAATATGAGTAGACGTTTAGGGCTAAATGACAGCTTCCACTTTTGGCGGTACATTAAAACATGAAATCATAAAACGCAAACAAATAATTTAAAGGTAGATTTAATGCATATTAAATACATCCAAATTAAGTTTTCATATTAAATTTTAAATGTAAGTGTAATTATGTTTTTTTCTTAAAGTCGTTCTTTTTTGGAGGCTGCTTAAACATACTGTCTTCTTTCAACAGTTATTGGAAAGCTTAGTAAGGCTCTGTTGTGTTGACCAACAAAATTTAAATGGGGATGTCATTCAGTTGAGTTAGCATAGGACTTCCTCCTCAAAGAGTATGTGGGTTCAAGAGGGTTTTTAAATCCGATGACCAGTACAGAACATAAATGTGCTCGGAAAAAAACCCTCATTCTTCGTGATACATGTATATATGTGTATTGAAGAAAAAACGTAGAGCTTATAGAAACGCAACACATTATATTTTAGCCTAAAAAACATTTATACAATTTAAAGTAATTATTTGGGATTTTCTCGCTGTGTTTAAGACCCATGGGTGACCAATAAGCTCATAATAGAATTTTGATGATGTTAAATCATAGATAAAAGCTTTTCTTATATGATTCAATAATACATTCAATACATTATCTGATCAACATAAAAAACCATTTGTTTGATATTTTCAAACGTTAATGTGACATTTGTTCACATGTCATTTACCTCTATACATACTCGGAAACCTTTTAGGTTTTTGTTTGCATATGCAATTTTTTTATCACATATAATCGTCATTTCGAGTTTAAGTTTATTTCATTAGGGCATTCGTAAAATGTACGGAAGCGTATTAGGGCCATCCTTTTTTTATTTTTTTTCAAACTGTCGACTTTAATTATGGAATTATCAACTTTAATCTTGGAATTTCCAACTTAAATCTTGGAATTATCAACTTTAATCTTGGATTATCAACTTTAATCTTGGAAATGACTGATATTTTACTTCTAGCTCATAGTTTATTGTATTTCTCAATAAATACTAAATCTACTTACAATTCGCGGCTAAATGTTTGGATAAAATGTAAAAGAAAAATAGGCATGTATCTAAAGTCTTGTATAGCTTCACGTAGCCTAATATTCACGAGGACTGTAACTTCCTGGTAATGGGTATACGTGGATATGCCAAAAATACTGGTCATAATTTTGCGAGATTTTATATATATATGACACTACTTTTTTATTTGTTGATGACATTCTATATTGATATGCATTGTTGTTTCATAATTTTATATTGATATGGGGTATGTTCTACATATCTTATGTAAATATGTTATTGGAAATCTTATATTAATGGCCAATTGTGGTATTTGAATTAATCAGGGACGTTTATCCATTTGTAATTGTGTATGCAGTACAGTACATGTATTTATTACGTTATATTGCTGAATAGGCGGATGTGCATCGATATTTACAATAGCAATCACCAACAAAAGAAAAGTAAAGCACAATGAAGTGCACTGTTTGGCAGAGGCGAGAGTCCAGTGAGCCAAACGTCACGATGTTCTCATTTCAGAGATTCACTAGGTTAATGAAAGTCGGAAAAATCAGTGTCGGACTAATGAGGGTCGGAAGATTGAAGTTGGAATTTCAAAGTTTGATGTTGATTATTCCCAGATTAAAGTTGAACATTCCAAGATTTAGTTGGAAATTCCAAGATTAAAGTTGATTATTCCAAGATTAATGTTGATAATTCCAAGATTGAAGTTCATAATTCAAAATTAATGTTTGATAATTCCTGGGACTATTATATTATACTAGTATAAAAGTCCCAGATAATTCCAAGATTAAAATTGGAAATTCCAAGATTAAAGTTGATAATTGCAAGATTAATGTTGATAATTCCAAGATTAAAGTTGATAATTCCAAGATTAATGTTGATATTTCCAAGATTAAAATTGATAGTTCCAAGATTAAATTTAGAAATTCCAAGTTTAAAGTAGACAATTCCATGATTAAAGTCGACAATTTAAAAAAAAAATACGCTTCCGTAAAAATGAGATGTCGGATAAAAATTAATTGCAGAAAAATCCAATGACAAAAAAACCTTCAAACACATTTTAGATTCATCATATTATTTTCAATAATAGACAAGTGTGAGCACAAAATAACAATTATCTCAAGTAGTAAACCATCCTGGTGTGTAAAAGTTGTGAGATCATTTAACAGAGAATTTTATATATCTGCAATCATTTTGTTTTGTATGTCGACCTCTATGCGTATTTTGTGTCGTTGAGTTTCTGTCTCATTGACGTTTATCCCACATATTTGATCTGATTTCAAATTACTTTTATTTGTAAAATAAGATTTAAAAAAAGGAACTTGTTTTTCATTATGATATACAAGAACTGTGGTAATTCGAACAAATATTGTGTCCCCTTTGATTTGAAAGGGACCTACACCAGTTGTATATGTTCCTCTATTAATTGTCTTTTTCTCTTCGTCTACATGTTTTCCAAAGTGTTTGAAGTTAATCTTACATGATAATGGTATTTCAAGAAACACGTGTCATGTACAGTAAACGTATCATACTAAAAGAAATGAACAAATAAAAAAATACATATTTATTTACAATAAATATACAGACTTGCAAATCACGCGTTTAACACATATGAGCATACTCTGGTAAAAGGTTTATTAGGAATGGAAAATTCTCTAAAATATCAAACTATAAAAGTTAGTTAATTGATATTTAAATTAAAAAAAAAAATCACATAAAAAAGTAAAGGTAACTTGAGAGTAACCACTAAATGTAAAAGAGCAGACATGCATGTTTGGCAGATAGTTGTTTAACTCGTGTCTATCACCAATATTGCATTCAATAAAACAAGAAATATAGACATTAACAAATTAATATAGATATAGACATACATTGATGAAACACAAAAAAAAACAAAAAAAAACAAAGGAGAATGCATATTTTTTTGGTCTCTTTGAATTCGAAAGGCATAAATTATTACAAATAAGGCAAAAACATCAATCATATGTCAACAAGAAATAAATCTTTGCCAGTTTATTTCTAACTGACTTCAAAAATATAACAAATAAACAGAGAGTTTAAGTTAAATGCTCATAGAGTAATTATTCAATCATTTTAGTAATAATTAGCAGCTAGTGCTTTTTTACTGGTATGACTTAGATATCACATTTTTTTAAAAAGATTTCGAGTTCATAAATTATGAAGTTGAATTTAAGCTTAGGTTTCAACTAAAATATTTATGGCTGGTATGTTAAGGATGTTTCAGGTTTAAATCTTTCTAACGTTTTACATTCTTATTGTTCAACCACGTCAACTCTGTGTGTTTGTTAGATGTATTTCTATTTGTATCCATCTGATTAGTTAATCCTTTTTTAACTGATTTTTATAGTTCGTTCTTATGTTGTACTGTTACACCACTGTCCCAGGTTAAGGGGAGGGTTTGGATCCCGCTAACATTTTTAACCCCGCCACATTCTGTATGTATGTGCCTGTCCCAAGTCAGGAGCCTGTAATTCAGTGGTTGTAGTTTGTTGCTGTGTTACATATTTGTTTTTCGTTCATTCTTTTGTACATTAATTAGGCCATTAGTTTTCTCGTTTGAATTGTTTTACATTTGTCATTTCGGGGGCCTTTTATGGCTAACTATGCAATATGGGCTTTGCTCATTGTTGAAGGCCGTACGGTGACCTATAGTTTGTTAATTTCTGTGTCATTTGGTTCTTGTGAAGAGTTGTCTCATTGGCAATCATACCACATCTTCTTTTTTCTATTTGATCGAGTATCTGTACCTGATGCTAGTTCGCTCAGATACACCTTACGTGTACAAACATTTTATTTTTCTTTTCATTCTGAACGTTCAAAAAATCTTTTAAATCTTCTTTTCATGTTAACTTTTCATTTGTGAAAATAATTACGTATAGTTTCATTTTTTTTTCTTACAAATTTTTCATAGTTAGGTTATGTCCGGGTCCGTGTTCGTAATACCTTTTCTGAAAATTCTCATACCTTTGAACTTCGAATTTTGTTATTTTATTTTCTTCTAAAAGAAGAAGGATGTTCGCTTCTTCTTCTATTTTTTTGAATTTTTGCCAGACATTCGGAATCCTCTGGTTTTATTTATGTAGAGCCATTTAAATTTTTCCCGCTAACCCCTACTTTTCCTTATATATATTTTCATTACATGTAGTTTGAAAATCCATATTTGATTCTTACAAAATCCTTTTTTTTCATAGTTTTTGAAAGAAAAATAGGTGCCAATGTTGAATGTTAAAAATCTAGGGAGAATAATTTTCCGCCAAATTTTCAATGGCTTTTATATCTCGAAAAACAAGCACACGAACGCCTAATTTTTTCTGCTTTTTTAAATCCTAGGATTATTTAAAATATACTATCATTTTATAATAGTCTTTTTAAATGCTTGATATCTTAAAACAGAGAAGCGAACATCATTATGTAAATATTTCAAAGTAACATGCATTTGTACGTATAAGATCTTTAGTTTTGCTGCAAAATTAACTACCTTACCAAAAAGTAAAATATCAAAAATACCAAACTACAAGGAAAATTCAAAACGTAAAATCCCTTATCATGGCAAATTCAATAAACCAAACACATCTGACATAATAGGTTAACATGTGAAAAATTGGGGTACAGCAGTAAACATTGTGTTATAATCTTAATCACTAAAAACAAATAACTATTTAAAAAATAAAAATAAAATGGCATATAGACAAAATATATAAGCAATAATGAAAGACAAAGCATATAAAAATGACCATAGCACAATAAAAAAATGGCGGAATGTATAAATACATAGCCACGCCAAAAGTATATTCCAAAGGTGGACTAAATAGTAAAGGTTTAAAATATACAAAGACGGATCAAAAGAACAAAAATATAAAAATTTCAAAAAATTTGAACCACACACTTTACCGGAAAAATTTCATTGGATATATAGCAGTTTGACCAACACTAATTTTGATCATTGAGAAGCTTAATATTTCCTTAACAATAGAACGTATTTAAAACGTTCAGCTGATTTTTACAGAGTTATCTCCCTGTAGTGTTATATACCACCTTAATTCAGTTTTTATTTTTATTTTTACTTTTTGGGTATTTTGTCAAGTTGTTTACCAATTTATATTCATATTTGCAATGTACTAATTTTAAGAAATACATTACGAGAATAAAAGAATAAAACAAGATACAGGAATCAATGTAAAAAAAATAATAGGTGAATGTATTTAAGTGCTGAACGTTCAAAGTGCAGCGGATACTAATTCTTACAATTTACGATCATAGAAGTAACCAATTTTGGCTAGTTTTAAAGATAGATGGCTTGGAGAAATAATACATTTATAGGTTTTAGAAAATAAACTCTCTGGATAGGTATAAAATGTTATCCTTTAACCAAAAATCTAGTCATGTAAAAAGAGGTGAACTTATTTTTCATAATGAAGAGGGAGACATAGGGAGTGACATTTTCTCAAAACATGGCATTGAGTTGACGGATCTCGGTTTGTGAAGATAAAGATCACAAACATAAATCTGCAATCGAAACCAGGATAAAACTAGAAATGTCAAATCATTGAGGCATTTTTTTAAAGTATTTTCCATTGGTACATGCTAATCAGAGACCACAAATATGTATACATATGTACAGTTATGCATATTGCAGTTTATTTCTGCGTTCGGCGATTATGCCGTTCTTTATTTTATTTAATTAATCATTTCGAAACATTGCCTCCCTGATGACATCCCTATTTTTAGTATGTCCCGCCTACGAAAAAGGTAAGCTGGTTCTCGGCTGACTACTACACTTTGTTCGTCGACTTTGAGTGTAGTGTAATTGTTGTCTTTTAAAAATATCATTTGGTAAAAAGTACCTTATTGATTCTCATAAATATAAGGAGTTTAAAATTAACAAAATGTTTTCACTGGTTCATCATCATTAAAATGAAGGTTATTGTCAGCATATTTCGAAACAAAGTTCTCTATCTCTTTTCTATTTTTCCTGTTCTACTAATACAGTGACCCTCTTATTCACCTCCCGAAATGTTGGTCTGTCGTATGGGTCAAATTTCCAGCATGCCATCATTATATCATATCTAATCAAATAAAAACAAACATTCAGAAAACATTGAAGTATACAAATGTTATTTATGACTAAATATTTAATGTAAATAAACATATTTCATTTAATTCGTTTCAAATACACTCAAAGTAACAATAAAGAATTCTTAGTAGTTGACAATAAAAAAAAACAGTTTGGTTTGCCGTCCTTGAAGTTAACTTTTGCTCAAAACTGTTCAATCATAAGAGTATTTCGAAGAACATTTTTGTTTGATAACACTATTTTAATCTATTATAGAAAAATGTGTCGAGTGCTATCGAATAAGTATCATATGTCTTCTACTACAAGTTGAAAAATACCACTTGGTCAAGGGTATTATCCGCCTTATAGATTGACGCTGCTGTTTTATGTTTGCTGTAAAGTCTAATACAACTGTGAATCTTATGTCTAATAAACATGACGAAGACGGTTCGCGCACGGCAAATTATTCATTTAGATTTTAATTCTTTAGTTTATAACTTTTATTTATATATCAAATTTAAGGCTTAAATTCACACAGATGACTGATAGCATATTTTATAGAAAACTGATTATTTTAAACGTTCTAAGTATTTGGCTTTCAAAAACATTCTGCCTCGAGTGAATCTGTTGAAGGTTAGGGGCGACCATTTGATATTCGGGGGAGAGGGGAGGATTTTTCCTTATTGATCACTTAGTTTCATCTGTTGCTACTCATGCTTATGTAGTCTCGACCTAGTTATTCCTTTTCAAATTCCTCCTCCCTACACCCAAGAATATCAACTGTTCGTCCTTTTATTATAGCATGACGTATTGTGCGTATAAAATCACTGGCAAAATGTGTGTTTTCAAAGCTTGCATACATTGTGTATTTTTGTTTGATATATTCATATTCGTTAGTAATGAATGTATCTATGAACTTACAATGTAGTTGGACAGAATTCAGTTCTTTTTAGGCGCCTGCCAGAGTGCAAATACTTATGCATATCCCAATTGTTAACATCGCAATAAGGTGCAGAACCTCTGGTCATTAATTCCCACATAACTACACCGAACGACCACTACAATATACAAGTTAGTTAAAACAGTAATTTAGAATATTCTAAGAATTAACAATTTTTGTTTGTTATTAAACAATACTATGAGCAATGTCAGAACTTCGGAAAAAGTAAAGCATGCTAATGCCGTGTAAAAGTTAATATGATGCAGACCAAAATATGCAAATGTTTGAATTAAGTATTTATAACAACTTGTGCCTTATACAAGCTATGAAAAAATCATTTTAACTACAGTGTAAAAAAATGTGAATATAATGGATATAACAATTAATGTACATACGACATCTGATTTTGTACTATAGGTCCCATTTTCTAAACTCTCAGGAGCCATCCATTTTACTGGTAACATTTTCTTATTATCACTGCTATAGTAATTTTTGGTATAAATATCTCTAGCCAACCCAAAGTCTGCTACTTTTACTTTGAGGTTTTCATCCATCCTGTAGAGTAAATCAATAGTCTAGATGTCCGAATGAAAAAGTATTCTCACAATGAGAAGTTGAAAGAGCAAAATGTTTTTCTTGGATACCAAATACAAATTGTACGATATTCTTATCATCGGTATAATCTTATCCGTTATCGTCTAAAGTATAATTGTGTTTGCTTGCCCCCTCACTTGTTTTACAAGCTGCATCATTCAACACGGAGCCTTGGCTCACACCGAACAACAAGCTATAAAGGGCCCCAAAAATTACTATTGTAAAACCATTCAAACGGGAAAACCAACGGTCTAATCTATATAAAAAACGAGAAACGAGCAACACTTATGAACCACATCAACAAACGACAACTACTGAACATCAGATTCCTGACTTAGGACAGGTACAAACAATTGCAGTGGGTTTAAACGTTTTAATGGTACCAAACCTTCACCCTTTTTCTGAAACAATAGTGTAACATCACAACATAGAAAGACACACTACAAAATTTCAACTGAAATGGCTTAACTCAATCAAAGGACATATTAACACCAGTGAACATACACTGAACAAATAAATTTGACCTATGATACAATGTAAATACAAAATAAATAAACTAAGGGAAGAATAATAAAAGTAACATGTTATACCGCTATGAAATGTTAAACAATTTAAGAAAAACAATATGCTCGAGCAAAAATATCAGCCATTTGCAAATCATACATTTATTCGTTTACAGTATTCATATATTCATGTACTCTTTTATTCATTATCACTTTAACACATTTTTTTTATTATGTCTTACATATTAAACTTCGAAACAAAACTCCAAACAAAGAATTGCATTCACCCTTATTGCATGCCGTGCCAAATTTCAAACTTGGATTGGCTTTTTTGATAGTTCGAACCCCGGTTGCGGCGTTGTTTGTTTGATTCCTATCTCAATTGACTAGCATTGACAGCTTTTATAACGAAGGTGGGTGGTTCTCTCCGAGTATTCAAGCTTCCTCGACCAGAAAAAAACCGTCCAACACGACATCGTCATGAGTGCTGAAAGTGGCATAAACACCAACAATAACTTTGACTTGATCAGCATCGAATAATTTTGAGTATTAGCATTTTTGTTTACATAACAATTTAAATAAGCAGCTGCCCGAAGAGCACATGTTACACCCGTATTGTGCATTTTACAATTGTTGCGAAAATAAAATGAAAAATTAAGAAGATATTTAAGAAAAGCTTATAAATTAAGTCTGTAGAAAACGTGTATGAGGATGTCTTTAGTCGTATAGATGTTGCATCAAATATGACTATTTAAGTACAATAACTTTGGTACGGCTATTATAAACTAGAACATTTTCAAAATCAAAAGTGCACATTCACCTCTCCCAACAAGAGTGTAAATTTTGTAGTTAATTGATTCAAGTATACTCAAGCTAGTTCAGGAAACGTTAACATTGTTTTATATTAATCTAACGGTCAAAGTACCAGATTCGAACAAAATCTGACTTTCACTTATCCAAACAAATATGTAAAGATTCCAGTGAATCATTCCAAGCATACTCAAGTTATTGTACGACATGTGAACAATTTCTTACACCTAACAGTTCTAGTTCAATCACTTTGGAATAACAAACCAGACAAATTAAAATATGGAAAGGGAGTTCAATTTTATAAATTCCAACAATAGTGTTAAGTTTTGAGGAATCTATTCAAGCATACTGGAGTCATATATGCGCAATATGTAAAAAACTTCATTCAATCTGAAGGTTAAGGGAATTTATCTCTGGAACAACAAAATGAAAAAAACAAATTGAAAAGAGCTTCTTCCGTGAAATCCATTTAGTTAGAATTTCATGGGAGTTGGTTAGGGAAAAGGGGTTAGTTAGCGTACAAAGTTTTGACGGACGGACAGACGACGGTATACCACAACTCGTTCAGTCCTCTACAGGCGTATAGTTTATATATAGTTTCAAGTATTTCCAATCTCAATTAAACTAACATATTTGTTTTGTAATTCATTAGACTATTTCACTGTTGCAGAAAACATACATATTATATGGGTCAAAATAATTTGTCAGTGCGTTCTTAAAGAGGTGTGAAATTTCAGGTTTTTTAGACTTCTTACATGCAATTTCTGGCTGCTAAATCTCTATGTACATATTTGATGCTTCCAAGATATTCCATACCCCTAGCAACATCTAGTCCAAATTTTACCAAGTCTTTAATAGTTGGCTTCTGTAAAGAATGTAAATCAAGTTAAAGCTTTATTTAGAAATATAAAAAGAACTTAAGAAAAATGATTTATAAATCTAAATAATAATTTAAAAAAAAGAAATTAGATAGCAATCATGTTTCCATTCTAATATTGGAATTATTTACATATATATAATTCGCAGGTGGCAAATTTACCACACAAATGAAATCTGTTCAATTTATTATATGGTAGAGATAAGACTTTTTCGCGAAATCGGTTTGATGTTTTTGTCAAACAAAGCACAGATATTTGTATTTGTTATACAAGGGATATAGAGAAATAGACACAGTTTAGCACGCATTTAATTTTGTTGTTGTGTTAAAACACAAAGATGTTCGAAAGATTTATTTTATATACTCAAAATGTAAAATTATTTTTTTTCTGTATATAAAACACACATGAAAATTGTAACACCAGAATTAAAAACTGATATGATTTTATACCTTTATTAATTGCAGGACAGTATGGTTTAATATCACCAGATAAGGTAATTTGATTTTTATTTCAGTATCTGTTAATATTCTTCCTATGTTGTAGTTTGTTACTTATTCTGGGTTTGTTATCTTGTATACCGTTATTTAATGTATTTTTCCTGTACTGGCCTTTATAGTGTACGTTTTGTTGATTAAGCTGTTTGAGAATAAAAACGGACTGCATGAAATATAAAAAAAAACTAATTTTAACCGCAAAATTTTCATTTGTCTGTTTATAGTCGAAACCTCGTTACCAATATCACAATGTTTTTCTTTATTCAGAGAATTGTGTTCAGTAACTGTACATTCTTTCCTGGACCTGTCTTATGATATGATGTTTAAATACTTGTAATGATTGATTGATTGCTGCTGTTGCTTGCATAAAACATTATCAAAGAGCATAATAATCACTCGGTACGGGCATTGGACTACATTCATCGACTCGTCTGGATTTGTCTGCGTATTTATAAATTTAGCACAGCATCACGGAGGCACAACTTAAGCAATATATTCATTTATTGACCGGAAAAGTCCAGAGAATACCTTATTTCTATCCCGAACAACGCTCAGGGTATTAGTATTTTAGCACTTTTTATACAAGATAAAGGATAAGGAGATATAGTATGATTGCTAATGAGATAATTTTCCACCTAAGTTCAAATAACGCAGATTTAAGAATTAAAATGTCACCATATGACCTTCAACAACGAACAAAACCAATACCGTATAAGTCAGCTATAAACGGGTTCGTCATGACAAAATGTAAAACAATTCAAGCGAAAAAAAACCCAACGGTCTGATTTATGACAAATCAATAAATGAAAAACAGATAGAACAGACTGCAACCAATGACACCATTGATTTATAGGCTCCTGACTTAAGATAGACATATAAAAATGTGGATGGGTTAAATATGCCCAACCCTCCCCTAACCGGGAATAATGATGTCACATTACAGCACATGAGCTAACTATAAAAATCAGTTCGAAATGGTTCTCCAGATCTGCACGAAACATTATTTGTAAAGTTTCACATAAAATAGTTTTTCGTAATACGTCACGAATTTTATAATGAATTTGGATCTACCAAACATAACGCATGTATTTATGTATTTCCTTGGATTCTTGCAGCTTAAAACTAACAAAAGGGGAAAGACATAACAAAAATAATTACAACATATGTATTATTACTTACATTGTCAGCACTACGAATATAAGACAGTAGATCTCCATTTGACATGAATGGAATAATAACCAACGGGAATTCACCAGGAGCGATGGAAATACCAATCAGTGACATCACATTGGGATGATTGAAATCTTTCATAATCATAGCTTCATTAATGATTGCATTTATGTCCTGTACTTCTGTTTCTGTAATTTTTTTATAGCATTAGAAAAAATTAGACTGAATATATATAAAATTAGAGGGGCCTTGGTGGCCGAGTGGTCTAAGTAGTCGAATTACTGTATCACTAGCCAGTAAACACTGAGGTTGTGAGTTCGAAACCCGCACGGGGTAGGTGCACTCAACACTAATCTTAATTGACTAGCATTGTCACCTTTCATACCGAAGGTCGATAGCTCTCCGGGCACTCCGGCTTCCTCCACCAATAAAAAATGACTGCCAACAAATAGCTCAATAGTGTTGAAAGTGGCGTTAAAAACCAACCAATCAATCGATCATCAATCAATATAAAATCAGAATACTGTATCAATTCACATGTGTAAAATAACAGATTGTTAACATTGTTAAGTGGATTTTGAGTTGTAAAAATTACTAAGTAAAAGTCTTCCCTCGGGTATTCAAGAATAAAGAAATGTAGGATATTTTAAGTTTAACAGTAATACATTTGTTTGGAAGGAGATAATTTCTTTTGTTCGAGATATATAGGTGTCAGGTCTTCGATCACGTTTTGTAAATAGGAATTGATCATCGTAGCAAATGTGGTTGATTCAATTTTACTGTTGATAGAGACTAAATACATGTATGCAAAATTCAAAAACTTATACTAATATATACTACCTTATAATCTATATCATGTGGAAATGAACGATTTCATAAAACAACTTTAACATTTACAACATTTTATTATCTTTGCGTGGTCATAACGCTCATCTTGAACCTTCATCTGGAACCCTCAAAACCAAAACATTTTAAAGCAAATAGATATAAGAAGATGTGGTATGAGTGCCAATGAGACAACTCTCCATCCAAGTCAAAAAATTTATAAAAGTAAACCATCACAGTACGGTCTTCAACACGGAGCCTTAGCTCACACCGAACAGTAAGCTAAAAAGGGCACCAAAAATTACTAGTGTAAAACCATTCAAACGGGAAAACCAACTGTCTAATCTATATAAAAAACGAGAAACGAGAAACACTTATGAACCACATCAACAAACGACAACTACTGAACATCAGATTCCTGACTTAGGACAGGTGCAAACAAATGCAGTGGGTTTAAACGTTTTAATAGTACCAAACCTTCACCCTTTTTCTGAAACAATAGTGTAACATCACAACATAGAAAGACACACTATAAAATATCAACTGAAATAGCTTAACTCGATCAAAGGACATATTAACACCATTGAACATACACTGAACAAATAAATTTGACCTATGATTCAATGTAAATACAAAATAAATAAACTAAGGGAAGAATAATAAAAGTAACATGTTATATCGTTATGAAATGTTAAACAATTAAAGAAAAACAATATGCTCGAACAAAAATATCAGCCATTTGCAATAACTTTAAACACAGGTAAATGAAAATAATTTTGTTGTTAGGTATACGTGCACAGTTCCAATAGAGAAAGGAAATATTTTTACAAAATAAATAATTTTGATGTTCATAGTACGAAGTGAAAATGTATAGTAATACCAAACACTTATCAAAGCTGGTATATTGACAAGATATAACCCTGAATAACATTAAATAACAAAAAAGCAATACAAAGGCTATAATACTTATACTTGAGACGATCAAGTGTGTCTGTGAGAATTGGAACCTTTTACCTGTTTTAAATTTTTTTTAAGTCAAATATATATATATGTATATATATATATATATATATATATATATATATATATATATATATAATTACTCTAAATATCAGCACAACAATGTTAAATCTGCAAATTGCGGAAGCAAATTTTTGTTCTCCCCTCGCCGGAATTCGAACTCATGCTGAGCGCTGGACACAGTGCAGGCAGTGTTGTCTCGATATCCCAATAGCATGAGTTCGAATCCCGGCGAAGGAAGAACAAAAATTTGCTTCCGCAAATTTGCAGATTTAACATTGTTGTGTTGATATTTAGAGTAATTATTCCAACAAAATGCAGACAAAAGAGGACATGTTGTCTCATTGGCAATCATACCATATCTTCTTTTTTATATGTAGCTTTTCACGTCTGTTACTTACTAAGAATTGTTTTGACGGCAACAAGTTGTTCATCCTTTTCTTCCATTAATCGGAGATAACCCTGGTATACACATCCAAAATTTCCTGTGAAAAAAGGTGCCTTTATCACATAATTTATAAGACAGAAATTAAATATAATTATTTTATAAATTTGGATATGCCATTCATAATACCATCAATCAGGATCAAGGACATATTTTGGAATAAAAGGAGCTCCGAATCGGACAAGGTGCATCACCAGCGCAAGCACAAATTGCCGACTATATATGGACATGCATGATTGACTTCTGAATTATCTGGAACATGATTAAACCAGTAATAACCAGCGATGGACGAGAGTGGTCAAAAGGAATTTTCAACGTTAACAGAAAACACTATTATGATTTTTTTTAGGCAGTGTATTAATGGACCCTTTCGACCATAAAACGTGTGAAGAAACGACTTCATTCATTTTTCTTAAAACCTTCTTGAAATATTTTTTTTAATGAAACTACATGACGAACTTGTGAATGTCAATTTATATTTAAATAAAACGCTATGCAATATCGTATAAACTTGCGATGCGTTAGATCTTTAGTATGTTTAAATGTATGGCCTATTTCAAAGATCAGGAATTCAACGAGTAAACTGCGTTTGTGAGATATGGTAGTATCTGGTTTTCATCGAAAATATCTAAATACAAACCAAGCCTTCTATCTAAATAATATATCCACATCTCACTAAAGTAAGAAATACTCAGTATAAGAACGCCATATATATATCTGGTAGTGAATGTATAAGATTTACATTTATTTTTATATTTGAGATTATTGTTTTTTGTAAATTCATTTCATCATATTTCAAAATATAAGAACAAATCAGTATGCAATGTTGTATTTGTACAATATAGTTTTCTACACTCGCCCTGTAAATAATGGTTTTGTTTGTTCAAAGTTTTTTGCAGAGATATAAATTTTTCTAGGAGAGCAAAATATTTTGAAATAACATAACATGCTCACCTTGGCCAATATCTTTCCCAAGTCTTACCAAATCGCGTTCAATAAAGATATTCTGCTCCTTCAGCATGTCAACAGTTCCAATAGCGTCAAATTCAGGTTTAGGATTCCCTGTAGCCCCTTCAACAATTAGCACTGTACCGCTCTGTCCTTTCTGTTTGACATATCTAGGCGTTCTTTGCTCAGCAGATGAATTACCTTATGCATAAATCATAAAATCAGAATGAATTAACAAAAATGTGATTTTACGACAATAATACGCGCAGTTGCATATTATAAAGCAGATTCTAATCTTCCTTATCTTTAAAGAGGATTGAATTTTATACCCATACTATGTCTCACTTAGCCCGTAAGCAATTTATACAATACTACTATATCAGCGAAAACAACCGAAAAACTTGTATTTTAACATGGCGAACATCATAACTTCTCTCTGTCCCCGATATTTGGTTGCAGATACACAATAGTTATAAAACCAATTCAAGTGTTAACTGTCTCAAAGTATGGTTGAATGTGCATTTGAAAACCCAAATTAGTAGCATCCAACTTAGTCTGTGAATTTAGTTTGCTTTTTAAATTTTTTTATTTGCTGTTTTTATTGTTTTGATAGATGATATTTCAATTTCACTTTCATTGATTTTTAATTTATATATTTGTTGAATTCTGCTTGACATTTTATACCTTACATCTTCCACGAAAATAGATAAATTGATAAATGCATGTGTATTCTTTGAATGCCTTTTGCGAGTAAATATAAATTGAATTATGGTTATGTCCTCCATTGATAAGTATTGGAATGATTTAAATGTGTAAACAAATAAAGTTCAGATCAGGTATTATTTTATGTGTATCTTCCTGTTTATCTGATTATAAATTATAATACTGATTCTAGTGGGTTCGAAACGAATTTCCGGAATTTGTCTTATCAGTTTCGTTCTTGTTGGAAAATATCGTAAATTCCAGAAATTATGCCTGCATTTATTATTACTATTGTAGAATAATGAATAAAATAGTTCGATTTAATTCCTCGCTATCAGAAAATGTTGTAAACAAATAATGATATTAAATTTGAATATGAGTATATATATTTCTTCCATACCTACTCCGTTGGAATTTCCCGAAGAAGGAAAATATCACAAAAGAACTAAACAGGAGTGTATGAACTGTGTGAGTAATAAAAAAATGGAATGGATTTGTAATGTAAAAAAATGTAAACTAACAAAAACACCGAGCTCCAAGGAAAATCAAAACGGAAAGCCTTTTATCAAATGGCAAAAATCACCTTCTCGCTATTATTTCCAATCCAGTTAATTCTGAAATTACCTTACTTTTTCATGACGTCACAAACTAGATGAAACTATCTGGGGCCCTGTTTAAACAATGTATTGTGCATAAAACTTTTTAAAGATACAGGTTTAAACAATTATAAACATTTCAAACAAAGCATTTCTATGAATCTAATTTGTGTAAAAAAAAATGGGGTCAAAATCAATCAAAATTGCAAAATGTTCACTTTTCCTCCCTCAGTTCATTACCGATTACCTTCATTATTGCGACACTTGACCCAAAACAAGAAGTTGTCTAAGCGACTGTTTTTTTCTGGTCTGGACTAAATAGCGATTATATGCATACTAAGTTTTGGCTACTGAAGTGATAGCACCTTCAGATTCAGGGTGTATTAACCTAGTTATATAATAGTTTATCGAATACAACGTACCAGCAAGATAATAAAACCGATGTGTTGTTTGTATATATAGAATAACCATACATTGTCTCGAAATATAAATTTTTATTTTTACAAGGCTTTGAAACAGGTAGAAAACGAGGCTATGCAGAGCATTTATATCCTTTTTTGAGCCGAGTACAACCAAAATTTGTATTTTGAGACAATGTATGATTATTCTTAATATACTGCAACTACTACAACTGTTCTAAATGAAATATTTTGGGTATAAACCATATTTTTTTTTTAATTGGAGCGAACGTCGTAAAAATTCCGCGAACCTGTACTTTTCATGACGTCACAAATAAAACTCCACGGAAAGGCATGGTCAATGTCATAAACAATGCGATATACGGTAGGTGACAAATGCAAAATCATTATACGGTCAATGCAATTTGATTGCGTAAACAGCACAGCTGCAGTATATTAAACAAAATGTAACTAATATGTTTTGAATTACAACAATATTTAGATCACTTTGTGAATTTTCAATTACCTGTATCATTTGGCGGATCCATAAGGCCTCTTGTTTCTGGGCTATTGAAAAACTCAACAGAAAACTCTTCTGTAGCTTTCTTACGAAACACTCCTAAGTGTTTCTTGCGCATGACATATATAAGACACAAAATCAAAACAGCAAACGTTCCCAAACAAATCGCAGCAAGTTGGACATGTATTTGGTCCTGACGAATTTCTTTATGGAAAAACTTCATGTACCCCAAAACCGTCTTCCAGTTCAGACCTACAGATACCTTTTCAGTTAAACAAATAAACGTTACGTTACAAAATATAACGATAATGAAGAAAGGTTAACAAGATAAATATTAAGTTAAAATTACGCTGATGTAGAAATTTTATTAACACTACATTATCTTTTATTTATTCAAGAAGAAAACTTTGGTTACATTTGCATTTTAATCATTCAAGTTCTATCATTTTTTTCCAAATACAATGCAATGTAAAAAGTACTTTAACTTATTTTTTTTTTTTTAAAGTTTCGGGGGAGGAAACTTTTGAATGATTACTGAAAGATTAGATTTACCTAATCTATTTACATATTTTTAACCATAAACATCTAGTTTATTCTATCAATTAGAAGAAACATTCTCAATTCTCCAAAAAAAGTATTAATTGTCTGTAGGTTGCACTTTGAAAATTAATCTGTTTCACAAACCACGCCTCTTTTGGGGAGATATATAATATTCATAGTAGATATTTTGTTTTGTTTACGTACTGGTTCCCTGATATGATCTCTATGTTTTATCTCATAGAGACGTAACTTGGGAATGTTACCAGTATATAGGTGTAATACCACCAAATCATAGTACGTCACATCCGGTTGCATACGAAAATAGGTCGAAAAAAAATATTCCCTTGAATTTGACAGTTGTAGGTAATTGATCCTACATTTCATTGCAGTAAAACATTTCTGAGTCATAAACATATATCTTGGGTATTTCAAAGCACCATTATTTCTTTATTTGGGGTTTCTATAGAATATTTTGGAAACTTGAGGTTACATGGTTACTAAAGCTTGTACACAGGTTAAAAAAGGGGGAAAATTTGATTGGTTAACTTCCAGTGATGGTTATTTTCTTATATGCAATGAAATGTTATGTGAAATTTTTTCTATAGTACTGGACAGGATAAAACTTTACTCATGCCAAGTATTTCTTTATTTGAAACAAAGATAAATTCTGCACAATTTTTTGAAAAGTGCAAATTTAACAAAGACTAAGTGGGGAAACTCAATGGTGGTATTACACCTAATATGGGAAGCTGTACATGCACCTTTGACCTTGTGAGTACTCTCATGTGTTAAAATTTCTTGCTATTTAAATGAAATATTACAAATAATGAAATATTCTGAGTGGATTGAGTCTCCAAAATACATTTTATGAGAAAATTTCCTTGAAATAGGACTTTACCATGAATATTAGTTGACAGAACAAGCCATACTTAGAGTCTTGGGGAGCTTTTTCTCCTTATTTCTTATATTCTGCTATACTAGAAAATTTTTCCTAAGAAATACTTTAATAAATATATAGTTTTAAGTAAATGAAATTATTTTTAAAGCAGTAACAACAAATTATTCACCAAAAGAGAAGTTTTTTATGTCCCTCTCTGGAACGCAGCGTAAATTTAAGTTTTACGCAAGGACTTATTGAAACCTCCTTGGAGACAGTAAACTTTTATACGGATAGTTCAAGCAGCTTGAATACTTCAATTAATCATTTATAATAACATTTCTATCATAAATGAGTGAAAGTTACCCCAAAATTTTTATTTATTGGCCTAAAAAGTAGAAATTTTGAGGAAATGAGAGGTATAAATGGACCAAAAGAGACTTTATAAGGAAGAATAAGACGTCCATTAGTAGTATTTATCATCCTAAAGTCATCTTTTGTATCATATTAAACTGTTTGTAGGCAGATGAGATAAATATTTGATCATTTATTGGTCCACACTATATTCTATCATGATGCGGCTTGGTTTTAATTTTTCGAAGAAATTTTGCTCGAATCGCTGTAGATGTCGTCTTACATTATACTAGATTTTTCTCAAACTATTGAACTGATTATGACAAAACTTGACAGGAATGCTTGAAATAACCAGTATTACAAAGGAAAAAAGTCACATTCAGTTTATTCAACAAAAAAGTCTTCTTTAGGTGTAATACCACCAAATCATAGTACGTCACATCCGGTTGCATACGAAAATAGGTCGAAAAAAAATATTCCCTTGAATTTGACAGTTGTAGGTAATTGATCCTACATTTCATTGCAGTAAAACATTTCTGAGTCATAAACATATATCTTGGGTATTTCAAAGCACCATTATTTCTTTATTTGGGGTTTTTATGGAATATTTTGGAAACTTGAGGTTACATGGTTACTTAAGCTTGTACACAGGTTAAAAAAGGGGGAAAATTTGATTGGTTAACTTCCAGTGATGGTTATTTTCTTATATGCAATGAAATGTTATGTGAAATTTTTTCTATAGTACTGGACAGGATAAAACTTTACTCATGCCAAGTATTTCTTTATTTGAAACAAAGATAAATTCTGCACAATTTTTTGAAAAGTGCAAATTTAACAAAGACTAATAGGGGAAACTCAATGGTGGTATTACACCTATATACACATGGTTGCGGGGAATTTTGAATTCTGAGGGTCACCCAAAGTGAAGGAAGGGGTAGTACAGAATTTAAGTATAAGTTTAAACACGGGGCATATAAATGTTGAAAATATGCCTCACAGCCTATGTTTTGACCTTTGAATAAAATAATAGTGCATATCAACTTTCCATTCTAAGATATAATTTTTTACGAAACTTCATAGTAAAAGTGGCACAGTTTTAGCCGTAAAGGGAGTTCCTATGGGAAATTGCATTGTCTTGTTCACAGAAATGCAATCTGTAATAATGATGATGCGCTCGATGAACAGTATACTTCTTGTACAACACATACTTTTTTGGTTCGTCGAATAGCATAATAGTTGCCTGTCGTGTGATCAAAACATTTGCAAATTTTCTGATGCTTTTGTTAAATATATATAAAGAAGCAAAACAGAAAATCTTCCAAGATAGATGTTTTACTAAGGACGTCAAATCTGTTTAGTTTTTATGAAACCCACAATTTTGAACCCTTTTTAATTATAAGGAAGGTTGGACGCTCTAGAATATGATAACTTCTGTCTCATATATATATGTGTGTCTGTAATTCATGAATATGGCCTTTTGTTTGTTTTTTATTTGTTTTACATTTTATATATTTTGTTCGAATTTATCCGAGTATCTGTCCTCTGGAAAACAAATTCATAAAACAAAATGAAAATATTTCCCTGAAAATCATTTTTGTTGTATAAACTTTAAGAAGTACATGTGATGTCTTTGCAACTTAAGACTTGTCTTTTTTACAATTAAGTAACCCTGGTATTGTTCCTTATCAATATATCAGGAAAAAACTAAATTAAGTACTTTTCTATCGCAAATTCGTGAACCTTTGTATATGAGGACATGCTACTTGTATTATAATCACAGGCAGAGTTCTTGTAATTATGTTTGATAAAATATTTACCTCAACAAGTAGTGGCACATCTTTAATATGAACTGTGTTAGAAAGGTTACATATCAGATAAGTTTGATGGAGATCCATAACAGGACAACGAGATTCATTTATTTTTATTATATAATCTCCCTTTCTTGCTGCAGAATTCAGATATCGCCCCTGCAAAAAAATATGTAATGCTATAATATGCCCAACCTTAAGGACCTTATTCTAGAATTACTGTTATTATATATCTGACTAAGTATCAACATGATATGCTACTTTTATTTTGTATGTGTTTTAGTGACTTTCAAAAACGAAATTTTCTAGTAAAGAAGGAATATGTGGTATTTATACTAATTAACATGAGCAACAAGACGGGTACCAAATGTGGAGCAGGATCTGCTTACCCCTCCGGAGCACTGAGACCATCCCCAGTTTTCGGTGGGGCTCATTTTGCTCAGTCGTTAGTTTTCTATGTTGTGTTTAAAATAGTGTTGTTTATCTGTTGGCCTTTTTCTTTTTTTGCCATGGCGTCATCAGTTTATTTTCGACTTATGACTTTGAATGTCCCTTTGGTATAGTTCGCCTTTTTTATACTATAGCAAACAGAACAGACAACATGCGTGATATTAAATATATAGAATTCCTCTAATCCGACTGCAACAAAGTGTACATTAGGCGAAACAAAATGCACACATAAATTGATATATTTCCTAGGATTGCACATCAAAGCGTTTCCAATTATTTCCAATGTGTTTCTTATAATGTATAACACTTTTTAAAATTTATAATGAGTTTATTAACAACCATAAGGTCGATGTCAGGAGTCTGGTGCACAAAATTTTAATCCTAGTATCTATGATGAATTTATTTATAAATGTTAAGCGTCCGAAGTTCTTTTCTGTATTGTTTTGTAGCTTGTCATAAGTTATATCCTTGAGTCACACTTAAAATTTAATATAAAGTTGGCTGTCAGTATCAAATAATAGTATTAACATAACATATTACGGAACATTATATTAGATTACAACCTTAACATAAACCGAAGTATAACCTTCGTTTTAAAGTCAAAATGGAAACTTAACACAGTATTTTGAATGGACAGGGTAAAGATAGTAAATGCAAAGTTTTTGTTTTCTTATTTCAAGTAAATAGTAACCAAACTAATAGGACGATTGCTTTATTGGATATAGGTGGAACACGACACTATGTAGTTGATGATTGCAGTAATTGCTTTTTTAATCAACATAATGGTATCAGAGAGAATGTTTCATAGAAACTTAAAGACAATTGACAATTATCGGCAATACTTTCATTTGTCGCTTTATGCAAACCAGGCGGGCTGAAACCAAAAAACCTATGAAATAACACTTACTTTATATTACTCTCCGTAATGTTGCCAATATAAAAGTCATTCTTGAATTAAATACTTGTATACGTTATTGGACCAAAATAAATAGCCTGGTATCAATGGTAACTTTGTGAAACCACTGGGTCGATGACACAGCTGGTGGACGTCCCCGAGGTTATCACGAGCCCAGTAGTCAGCACGTCTGTATTGACATGAACTATCTTGCGACAGTCATTTTAACACCTTTTACAGATTTACTATTCACAAAACCTTGAATAATTTGCAATAGTTAGGCATTTCTATATTTTAGGCATAATCACTTTTGCCATATTTGTCATATTTTGCAATTTTATTCTCGAATTTTTGCTGTTATTTTTTCTGTACTTGATTTGGCCTTCCAACTGTTTGGATTTAAGCGCCACTAATGATTTCTTCATATAGACGAAACACGTTTCTTTTGCGTAACAACTTATCAGCCAGATATATTTGACTAGTTTTCATTTACCTTTAGTTCTAAAAGTTTGTCATTCATTTCAATATCTTTCAGTTGAGTGTCTATATCTAGGTAGTCTAATTCTGGGTCAGGATAAATCATGAGTGTGAATGAGTTGACTGGATGGTTGTCTAATATTACAGTCATTCGGCCCTCGATAACTTCTACAGATTTGTTCAATTCGGATGTCAAATCAGGAGTAGAACACACCAAAAGTGATCCGGAATTCTTCATTCTACAAGACTGGAATCAATATTTAAAGAATAAAAAAAGTTAATGTTCAGTTACAATCCCTGAAGATGATTGAACGATGTCATATTAGTTACATTTTAAATGCAATATAGTCTAAGGTGAAAAAAATTTCTTTAACCAGATGATTTCTTTTAAATAAAAAGGATATTTTGTGTGTGACAAAAATACACCCGGACGACGATGTAAACATATATAAGTCAACCTACAGCCTTCATCAATTAACACAATCTATACCGTATACAAGCAGTAAGGATAAAAACACGCCATAACAAAATATGAAAAGAACAAAAGAAAAAACAAACAGTATGTTGTATGCAAAATGAATAAATAAAAGACATCAGGCACATATATATTGTCCGTAATATGGATGGAATTTACTTGGTTTACATTTGTTTAATTGTAAACATGAGTGTGAACCGTCTAAGATATAGTGTCCATTGGTGTAAGAGAGGTAACTCCTAATATCAATTTCATAGGATTTATAGTATAAAAAACTGTCGCATTGGAATGCATGGAAAAGAAATTTAAAAAAATCCATTTTGTTTACAATATATGCCCTGGCCGTGCAAGCAATGATTAAGCAAATTACCATTTATGTACGAAATTGGAGATTTGTTTGTAATGTGTCATTTAAATGCAGGCTAATATGAAAGAGGATTTGTATCAGCAAAAAAAACCCAATTCAATGATACATTGTTTAATATTGTCAATATACATTACTACTCTTTTTATTTTCATAAGTATTTAGTCAAAATTCTATTGTCTGTAGTAATAAATACTGATTAAGCAACTAGAATCTAAAAACACAAAATCCGAAATTTGACCGTCAACTGTAACAAACAAATTCTCAAATATAGTTATTCCCCTTTGCAGCATGGCGATCACAGCGAAGACACTATGACAGACAACATTCCATGCTAACCACTGCCTTAAAGACTCTTGATTCAAAAGACTAGATAAGATGGCGAGGTAAAATACTTACATGACTTGACTCATTAGATCGGCATGAATCATACAAAAATAATTTTCAAAAAGACAAAAATCATGATTCCGATCTAAGAGTACTTGTAGTCAAAGATGGCTAGTTTTAAGCCTTTTTCAGTTGATATGATTTGTTCCAAGACTATAATATGAAGACCCAATGGAATAAACCAGTCAAAATTATTTTCTGTCCCAAACATTTAAGAAAATTAATAGAAAATATTATTAAACTTTGGAAATGAATATATGAATCCAATCCAAAGATATTTTCCGCAACCAAGAAATTTGTGGAAAAACAAAATCATAACTAAACATGCTGAATACCCAGCTTTCCATGAACGCTATATTTTTTTTTGTATAGAGGGAATATGAATTTATTAATGTTTAAACTTACCGAACTTATATTAGCGTCACCTACACTTATCAGTATACTGTGATTGGTAACAGAATTAAACCAGTTCCCAAAAATGTCAATGTTTAAACCTCCGCTGAAAAAATATTGTTAGACAACTTAAGGTACATTTTAAGAACGGTAACAATTTGTTTTTAATATAACATCAGTGGGAAATTAAAAAAAATAAATATCAATAGAATGGTATCTTCACATGTTGCATGTACCGCTTTCACTTGATTTCTTTTTATATCTGTATCAAACAAATGAATTTTTGACACTTAAGAATTTTTCAGTGTAATTTTGCATTGTTTCCATCTTTATCTTTGAGTCTACAATCGTATAACCTAAATTTTTCCGACACATGACTATTAACGCCCAAACCTCAATTCATTTCGATAAAGGTGTTTTCGTGTTGTCTCTTCCACTAAATGCTTTTTACCTATTGTTTGCAGTGTTTTGTTCAAAAGAGTAGGATTGTACCATCCAATCCCTAATTGTTTTAAAGTTTTCTGTGATACTACTTTCATTTCAGGTTCTGACGACCAAAAAGGTTCCTTTTAGCTCTCTCGTCAGTTAAACATTTCGAATACTATCTGTTTTAAAATATACCTTATCATAGAACTATTTCGTGATGGTTGGTGAATAATCTCCGGGTTCGGCATGTAACAAAATGTCTTGTTTTCTAACGGCTGATATGATGCTCCATCGATCGCTACTACAATATCTCCGCTGTACGTACACTGAGACATTTCAAGATTTTCTCCTTCAAACGTTTGTACACATGTTCCACAAGATTGTGTCAGGCACAAAATTTCTGTGTCATTTTCCCTAAAATATAGAATGCCTGTAATGATTACTTTTAATGCTAGATTTTCATCTTTTGATTTGCAGATAACAAATACATGATGTTTTATAGAGATGCCTTTATAAATGTCATACAAAACCCTCTGTTTTGTGACGCGATAGGTTGTAAAGCTTGGACAGTTGGTACGTGTTATTGATAAAACATTAAAATATTGCTTGCTTAGGACCTACAGTAGCAAAATATTTTTGGACAGTTTTTTTATTGGCTCTCATATCATTCTTAATGACAAGATCTCAAAACCGATGTATGTTGGCATACATTTTTTTACGATTAAACATCAAATGCAACAAGTTTGAAGCCTCAAAGAAAATTAGATGAGACACAATACTATAAATGATGAGATTTAACTAATGACTTTTAAATATCTGAAAAGTGTAAAATGAAAATAACAAGTTTTAAGTTTCGTGCGTTCTAGGCGCTTATCTGGCAAAACCTTCAGCATGAAGCTCAAATCCAAATATTTGAAAGCCAAGGATGTATAATTGCGTAGCTACGTTAGGAGTAATATGACTTATGGGTACCTAAACTCTTAAACATGTTAAAAAATAGTCAGAATCATCAAAGGTAATTTTTTCCGGTGGGAGTTGATAGATGCATGGAACAAATTAAACCGTCGCATTTTGCCTGACAATATTCATTCATTATTCAGAAAAAGAAAAATATACTTACGTTTGAATATCACACTGCTTCTTACCAATCTTCACAGAAAGGTTAGATCCGATTTCAAACTTATCACCCGTGATAGTTAGCAAAGTTTTGCCCGATATTGGTCCCTTCATGGGGACGATACTCTTAATACAAGATTGCTGAAAAAGTATACAAAATATAATGAAAGAAGTAAAACATTCATTGCAGAAAATGAAAGTCAAAGATTCAAAAATATAAATTATTTATACCGATTAAATGCGTAGAACACGTATTTCTGTGGAATGACTACCGCCAATCGCTTGATGCTGAAAATATTTTAAGCCTTACATTTCAAAGGGTGTACCAAAAACATGCTCGTTATAACAGCTTACACCGTATAAGATATGCAAAATATAACTATAGCAATTCAACTCTGTGGTAGGAAACCCTTAGTAATTTGAATGTTCTCAAATTGTTAAGAACAGTAATTTACAAAAATGTCACATACCGTATATTCAAATAATATGTCCATTTGTTCCGATATTCCATCAATTTTATAAGGTTTGGAAGTCGAATCAGTCACGTTCACCTTTACAGCTGCACGGACAGGCAATCCTAATCGACTTGTCAGACAAGTTATTCTGGGGTGAATAAAGATAACAAAACATAATTTAAATTACGAGAACAAAATGTGTTAAACACAATTTTCCTATTAAATCCTTATCATAATCATCATCATAAGTAAAGATTTTCCACAAGATAGAATAAATAATTTATTCGATCTATGTTTTCTATATAAATTGTCAAACAATAATATTTTATGATCACTTGTAGAAAAGTCCTTATTTCATCAAATGATAAAAATATGACTGTGGTTATGTATAATAAAGTCATTATTATAAATTTAGACCTTGGTGCAGTGATAATGATTTTTTTAATCTGTTAGATGTTTGCAATTATCCGATTCAGTGATGCTTTCTAATAAAACAGTTTGAAAAAAACAGCTTTCTTACAGAGAAGTTTAAAAATGAATAATGAAAACAGTTAATATAAATTCCAGTGACTTTCAAAGTCAAGCCCCTTCAATTAGTTCTACCCACTAAAAAATAAAATAAACACTTTAAAGAAGGTTAATTAAAGTGTACCTTGTATCATTAATATTCTGAATAAAACATGATGCAGCTCCAATGGATACTGTAGCATTGTTTACCATCAAACCGAAATTCTCTCCTGTAATAGTTAATTTTGTTAATCCTTCCAGCGGTCCATTCGCTGGGCTAATCTAGAAAAAAAAGAATGACCACTGTCACATTAACATATTGATATTTTCAATATCAAAGCTGAAAAGAAGAATAGACAAACACCAGTCCTTAAATATGAATAAAACATGCTACAGTTATACTTAAATATCCATTCGTCGTTACCAGTGTATATAAAGAATCCAGTTAGTTCATTTTCACTGTTGTATGCGAGTTTGTCTATTGTAGAATAAAGGATGATGGGAAAAAGTGCGTTTGTTTACTTTTAGAAAATACACAACAAATGATTTGAATGTATGTTTTAACACAATGTCATTAGAATGTAACTTTTTTATGTTTAATAACAGGATTTAAGTCCAAAAAAGTGTAATTAAAGCAGCAGAATCCATATTATTGATAACTGAATGTGATTCATTTAACTATAGATGCGATGAATTATCACTGTAAGTGCAATCATTTCTGATGTGGAATTTTTGGAAGTGCGATGAATTTTCATTGTTGTTTTTTTTATATGTATTCGACATGCAACAACTGAAAATAGTTTTTAAATGACTTTAATATTGATGATATTTACAATTTGAAATGCAAGCTAGTCGTAGATGCTTACTTGAATAAACACGGGTATAACCACGTTCATATCATGCATATTCAAATATTGTCGGTGAGTTTGCTATAAGCTTAAGTTTGTCATGGATCCGAAAATTTACTGGAGCAGAACATTCATGAGTATAACGTATTTCTACGAAGAATGTTCCTTTAATAGTTTTAGAACTCGCTTAAAAAAAGCTTTGAAAATTTGTCACGCCGTGTCATTCGTATTTCTACCCTATTGATAGGCTTTTTCACAGCGAACAGTACAAGAATGTACAACGAACGGTGCTAAAGAAAGTAAACAAAGAGAATGAATCGTACAGTGCCAAAATTCTGAGGTCGATTTTGAAAGTGAATGTCTTCAAAAATAATTAAAACAACGGGTTTCTCATTCGCATTATGTATTTTTAACAACAACAAATCACAAAATACACGGTCGCATTTAGTGTAATAGCCGACCAACTACTAGTATGCTCTATTTGTAGTTTAATCAAGTTTGAGTTACACAGAGTGTTTGTTTCGCGATGTTTACAAGTAATTCACAGACCTGTCTATTTAAAAAAAGTCACATGGTGTTCATGTAATATAAATAATATACAATGATGTCAGGAGCAGTAAACTTTGTTTTAATAAATATTTAATACTTAACTGAACATTACGTCAATTAGTCTTTAGTGAAAATATAAGAACAGTCTAACTACCAACATCGCTTCGCGATGTAGCGATTAACGTCCGGAATCATTGTACAGCGGTTATACCACGTAGTATAGAACCATTTAAACATGTAACAATAACTGACTGTTGTCAATATTTCCTTGTATTTTTACAACTGCGTATTTGCTTATTTGTGACACCAACTTATAAGAAATTCAAATTTAAATTAAGGTGACTCGACTGTTGCTCGAACTTTCTTTACTGTATTAGATGTATACACAATTGCACGATAAATATCAATTATCCAGTCATCAAATCGTCAATTGTTTGTACAAGATGAAAACGTTCCACTCATTTAATCGTGAAATGAAGATCGTTTTGAGAATGCTCTTAATTATCTACAATGCATCCATTAGAGCTATTTTCCTAATGCTTGTAGTTTAAAGGTTTGGTTGGCTTGTTTGCTTTGTTTGTTTGAATAAATGTTTGCTCAATCTTAATTATAATGCTAAAGCAAACATTTATAAAAACAAAGCAAGCAAGCCAACCACACCTTTAAACTACAAGCATTAGGAAAATAGCTCTAATAACGTTTAATTTATTAGTATGCGATGTAGATTTAGACCGAAACAGAAACGTTGCTTTTTCGGTGACGTGGATTGGCTTAACTTTCCAAGATATATGTATTAAATGATGGTTTGTCATAAGAAAGGATAAATTTTATCCTACATATAGATCTGGATCTGGACAAATTATTAGAGAAAAAATAGAATTGACTATATTAGCAATAAATGCAATTTTTAAGGAATTTATTGATATATTACCTCAAACTTTCACTCACTATGTATGCATATATAATCAATCCTTCTGACTTCATAAATTATGTTAGAGAGTCGGCTGAATTAAGACTTTATATAATGAAAATTAATTAATTTCCTTCTGTGAAAATGCATCGCATGTACCTTAGAAATGAATCGCTCTACAGTGAATACGAAAGTCTAGTATCATTATTCGACAGTAAACATGAATCGCATAACGAAAACAGTATAGGGGAATTTGATTCAATATCAAGAAGCTGAATAACAAAACCTGTTGTAAGTTATACAACATTAATAATTATGTCAAAAAGAAAATTTTTCTACAAATGAAACATAACTACAACTTTGAAATCTCTTGCACGCTCTGTTCGTGAACTATTCTTAATATTTATCTATTTGTGTATCAATTTTGCACCTGGATGGCTGTAGTCGCGGTGAAAACCCGTCCGCATCTCATACCTACATCATGAATTTAAAAAAACAGTACACATCATATATCATCTGTTATTTTATTAAAAAATCATGAATTTGTCGCCTGTTTATTTATCATTCTACATCAGAAATTCATCACGGATACAGTGAAAATGACATTTTAGGATTCGCACATTACATACACTGGTTACTTTATTTAGTTCCAGCTTAATTATTTACTTGACAAGTACAGTAGGATTGCTTGTCTACCGGCGTGCTAAGTGGCATTGTCTTGTAATTTTTGATCCGTTGATGTTTGAAGGCTTTACTGTGACTTTGATATAATAAAAAGAAACAGCAAATAAAGTGCTGTTCATTTTGCTTTGGTATTTTCATGGATACGCAACGATTTATTGTCATGAATTGCTACACCATATCCTTTTATTTCCATTATCAAATAGGTGCGTGAATCAGAGGTAGCAAAAACAACACGATAGAGTTTATAATCTATTGTTAAGTTTGCTGAAGGAGTTTGCAGCCGCATCAAAAAAATAATTAGCTGAAATTAACAAAATGTATCACAAGGAACAGCCAGTATCGACGCATTGAAGATGCTTTATATATTTCACATACTAGTTTACAAGGATACAGACTTGTAGAAAGACGTCATACTCTATTCAGACACACAACTTCGAATTTATTCTTAACTGTCAATGTATTAACTATTTAACTTGATTGCATATGTGCTGTACATACTTAATTAGCAGCAGATAACTTACACCCCGAACAAATGGCGGACATGATTGAGTATGCCACATATTGAGTTGACATTTGGTTATTGTAGAACAATGATCGAAACACCATCCGCATCCAATTGGATCATTACTGGTTACACACTCTCCACACGTCTTGTGTAATTTGCATGACGTCATTGACAATTTTGTGACCTAAAAAGAAAATAAACATAAAAGCATTTAAAGTAATTATTCATAAGAACCTACAACTCTCAACCGGAATTATAAAATCTTGAAGTTTTAATATTCAAAATCATATACTGGATCAAATATGAAAACATTATTTCTGTTTTTTCCACTCATTCCGTTGGTTAGAAAACTTTTGATTTTGTCAGAATTTACCTTGGAGTTCGGTATGTTTGTCAAACTTTTTTGCATGAATTTTCTGAATGTTTAATATCAACCACTGGATTTTACTATCCTCTTAAAACCGCTTATAATGCTATCGGTGCTTTTTCGTCTCGTTAGACGTCCCTTTTTTTACATTTTTTGTTCTTAAAGATAATAATTTAGCCATTTGAAGAAATATATTTTTTCTTTAATGTTTTAACATTTGTTGATAGAAAAAACTTATCATGTGAAAACATATTCAAAAAGATCAGATATCATTTCATATGCATCATTTATAATTATTAAATTGAAAATTAAATTCTACTGGTTCCATTTGGAATATAAAAAGTTCAAGCAGCGCAGCCTGTATATCGTTCAAACTGTTATAATTCATTTCAAATCTTTTTATGGTAAAATACTATTTCAATTTGTACATATGCTATTTAGCTAGTCACCTTGTTTCCTGTCAAAAGGTAGAGGTTACTGTGTGTATCTAGAACCATTTCATTACAAACCGGAATATTTCTGTCACAGCTTACGTCACATTTGACGTACGATGTACCTTTTGACGATGTTAACAGTATCTAATAAAAATAGTAACAGATGTTTCTAAATGACAATCAACAGATGTTAGTTTATATATTTCAAGTCTTATCTGTTCATTTTGAGTAGAATTGAATCGGACATAGAAATAAAAATCTATTTAAAAAATGTTAAAAATGTACAAATTCATAGTAATTTACTTGTTAAGAATAAAATCAATCGAAAGACTTAGGCTTTTTTCTCCGTAACCTACCAAGGCATTGATGGCCTTAGCAATATTTGGCGCATTTTTTTTTAAGGATGACGTTTTTTTCAACAAACAATCGACATTCCCATGGGAACCATCTGCCCCCTTTCTTGCCGACTTGTTCCTTTATTCATATGAGGCTGACTTCATTAAGGAACTCCTTAGGAAGAAAGAAAAGAAGTTACCAGTATCCTTTAACTTTACTTTCCGCTATACAGATGATGTTCTCTATCTAAATAATTCAAAATTTTGTGACTAATCTATGCCATTGAACTTGAGATAAAAGATATTACAGATACAAACAAGTCTGCCTCATATCTTGACTTACATCTAGAAACTGACAATGACGGTCGGTTAAAACAAAACTTTACGACAAAAGATATGATTTTAGCTTCCCAATTGTGAACTTTCCATTTCTATACAGCTACATTCCAGCAGCGTCTGCATACGTAGTATATATCTCCCAGTTGATACGATGTTCCAGGGCTTGTATTTCCTACCATGCTTTCCTTGGTAGAGGGTTGCTGCCAACAAGGAAGCTATTTAGCCAAGAACACTAAATGGTGAAGTTGAAATCATCCCTTCGGAAATTTTATAGACGCCATTACGAGTTGGTTGACATTTATGAAATATGCGTTTCACATATGATAGCGGATATGTTCAAAATGTCGTAACTGCAATCCCGTCCCCTTTTCTTCGAATGTGACCTACCGATTTAGATTTATCACCGGGGTTGTACTAACATGAACAACTCGAGAGGTGCCACATGTGGAGCAGGATCTGCTTACCCTTCCAGAGTACCTGAGATCACCCCAGTTTTTGTGGGGTTCGTGTTGCTCAGTCTTAAGTTTTCTATGTTGTGTTTTGTGTAGTATTCATTTCTGGCCATGGCGTTGTCTGTTTATTTTCGAATTATGAGTTTGAATGTCCCTTTGGTATCTTTCGCCTCTGTTTTAATCTGTTTTAATCTAGCCTTCCATATGTTTTGATAGGAGCATCAGTGACGTGTATTTTGCTGGCTAAATGCGCATTTGGAGTACAAGGGTATACCACTGGTATATAACGTGCATTTATTAACAACTAAAATACAACAGATAATAGCATTACCCATGATTTAAAATAAAAAAAGACGTATTTCGAACATTTTTGTCAGAGATGTATCATGTATAAGTATGATGTAGAAAAAATAAATTGTTTTTATTGGTTCTGTTTTGAAATCATTTTTTTAGGTAACACTTTTCATTGACCAAAACTTATTAATTTTCCCTATTTTTAGATATAGCTTAAAAGTAAAAATTATCCGGTTTTCTGGATATTTATGCTGTCAAATTTCAGGGCGAGCTTTTAAAAGGCTTAACATTGTATCGAGCAATTACCTGATAAACGATTTGTTTGACTTGTTTTCTAGTCTTTAGCTTTCTTTATAGTGTTTTGTAGACTGTTGTTTTGTTTGTTTTGTTTTTTTAATGTTTTTTGCTTTGGCGTTGTCACTTTGTCTTTGACTTATGAGTTTAAATATCCCAGTGATATCTTTCACGTCTGTTTAACTGTATGTAAGTGACAGAATCAATAATTAAGTAGCAACAGTAGTTACTTTAAAACTGAATATAATAATTTATATAACTCTAGTTCCATTATTCTAGGATGCGCTCTACAATATTCTTTATATTCAATTCTTCTTTGTTATATCATAGCTATGGTCATTTACCTTTCTTAAAAATCCTGTATTACTTCCAGCAAGAATTATGTCTGCAGAACTATTCATCAGTGGCAAAACAGAGGTTAACAATTCATTGGAGATCTGATAAACGGCTGTATTACTGAAACCGTCACCACGAGCTTCGATTCCATATAGCATCGTCTGGCCACACGATGTTAACTTTTCTTCCTACATTATGTTTTGATTTATTAATAAAACTTTGGTACAAAATTGTGTTAGGTAATGAATTGGAAATATATCTTTACCTACATTTATATCTGTTGTTTCTTTTTTTTTCTTTTCTAGGTCTCTACGAGTTTATTTAAATAAACAAATAAGAAGCATATAGGAGCTTCCATTTCTCATCTTGCACATGTCAACCTTGATTAAAATCACGGATAACTTTACGATACGCAAAACAGGCAAGATGTTGATATCAGCTGGTTACGTACTTTGAGCATGAGTATTTGATTTAAGATTTTTTATCGGTTAATACGTTATAAAATAAGTATGTTTTATGAAAACCAATTTATGTTAATGACTCCAATTTGTTAGTAAGAACATGCGGTAATCTTCTATCTTTAAGATAGTATTTGATATCTGTAAAGAACATCAAAGATGAATAGAATATATCCTAATTAATCTACACAATTTTTTAATTTTTTCTATATTTATTTCTAAACTAATGTTAAAACCCACTTATTTAGACCTAATTTTTGACATAAGACTTGTTCATTTAGCTAAAATGTATGTATATTGATGAAATAAAAATCCCACTGCAGCGAACCCCTATTTAAGAGTCATATTCCAGCTTTCAGGATTAATTTTCCAGAGGGTCCATTAAACAATATATTGGTTTTTGCTATATATTTTAGAAACAATATCAGCAATATTTAAGTACAACGTCAGTATTTTTAATAGTTTAGGATATCAAGTACTACTATAACGTTTTTATTGTTAATCAAATAGAAAATATAATTATATCCATGCTAGTGCTACATGTAGTTGTTATAGGAATATGTAAAAACATTTTATTAGTATTGGTTAGCATTGTAAAATGAAGATGTCACCTATTTGTGTTCATCCTACGAAAAGAACATATAAAATTCTGATAACAAATCTGCTTAACTTTTAAATTGTGGCAAATGTTTCAGATAATTTTAGGATTCACAAACGTAAATATACAATTCGGGTTGGAAATATGCCTTGACAGGGTAAAGTTTGTGAAATTGTGTATGCCGTTTGAAAAGAGTTTTTGTAAACATGGTAAAGCAGCCACCTTTACTTAATGTATTCAGCTCTGTGCTGAGATATTTTAACTCACATTTTAATGGGGCGATATTTTTAAAATAAAATATAAAACTGAAATTGACATCAAACGAACATTTCAAATTTTTTAATAAACATTACAAATCATCATTTATATTATAGGAGATATAAAAACAAATAAGATATAATTTTTTTTTCAATCATTAATGAAAGTGATTTCAAATTAGTGAAATAATAATTCGCTTTTAGCAGTCAAATTAGTTCAATTTTGTCAAAATAAGCTAAGAAGCATCGCTGATGAATTATTCACTTGCAAGTGAATAATTCGACCTCATTGAATTCGTATCCATGTGACCTTAAATTTAAACCCTTAGCTAAAGATGGTTTACGCATGTATTCGGCTATTAGAAGGAAAAGAATATCAACATTGAAAGTGAAACAAGGATGAACCATTTGGTTAACTGATTCAAGTCACAACAAAAATAATTCTTATACCCGTAAAAATGATGAGAAACATAATTTTTAACCTCCATTATGGAATTACACAGACCTAGAGAAATCAACTTGCACGTGGTTGCTGTCTGCTTATATTCATATATATGTTTATATCCGTTTGTATGACCGATGGTTAATTAGATGACGTCTAGAAAAATATACACAGGAAATTTTGATACATATTATCGATTCCATGCATTGTTAATTGTTTATTTTAGACGTTTGTAATTTGGAAATACGTTTTAGTATATTATACATTGTAAATCAAATATGAAAATTTGATTCAAATCGGTGAACATGAATTTGACAGCTTATGCCATTTTAATAAAAACGTTCGTATAATCTTAGGTCAATACCCTTGTGGAACTTATGTCGCTAAAATAACAAATAAAATTTGATGGATTGATGGATTATTGTTGAACGCCACTTCAGCACATTAAGTTATATCATGGCAGTCAGTTTTTTTTCGGAGGAAACCGGAATACCAACTGGAAACATCTGACCTTCGTCCGCTAAACTAGGAATCCTGAACAATAAGGACCGAAGTCGAATGCACCTGCCAAGAGCAAATTACTGCCATTTGACATGCGTACGGAACTGAAATATAAAATACCAAATATAAATGAATTACTTTAATTGTAGATGTTTATTCTTGAACAACTGCATCTAAAAGGAGCCTTATGGACAGAACACGCAAAGAGACAACTGAAAGATAAATAAAGGTAAATCCAAAAAAGAGCTTCAGACGCATGAAATTTATTCATTTTTACAGCACTGGGTCGATCCCGCTGCTGGTGGACTATCAGCCCGAGAGGATTTAATCAGCTCAGATGTCAGTACTTCTGTACTGACATGATTTATGACAATCCATTCTGAAATTATCCGCTGATAACAAGACAACATTAAGAAACTAAGGTTTTAAATCCCTCATGCAAAGGACTTAAGATTGATTCAATATTATTTTAAGGCTTTATTTGGTCAAATAGCTGTTCAATAGTTTCGGTTCTTGGCTTACAAAACTTTGACTTTATGCGATCTTGATAAAGTTAAATCCAGAAAATCGTTTCGGACGCAATTTATAAAGAGTTTTAATTTTCTACACCGCTGGGTCGATTTTATTTTTTTTTCAAATACAAACCAACCTACAAGCAAACGCATAACAGTGTAGCTTTAGGTAATACAAATCTTTTCTAATCAGCCTACACTTTTAAAGCTCCGCAAGGGTAAGCAAATATTGCATAAATAAGTATATATATAAATAAGTTTACCGCAGAAGCAACTGGGCAAGCGGTATAATTGCATTGCCATGATGGTGTCCCCCATGTTTGCGTTCCTTTAAAACATTTTGTCAACACTTCACTTGCAAACTTCTTTATCATTTCATCAATCGCGAAGACACAAATAACTGAACCTTGAGTACTGTCGGCTTGAATGTTATCAACATTGTATGCTCTCACACCAAACGTCATGTATAGCTTTTGTCGCCCGACGTCGTAGTGGGCTGCTATTCCAATATCATACTTTGTAGGAGTTTTACAGGAAATTGGCATTTCTTCATACGAACCGTAATCATTGCTTTCCTTGCATAATTTTGATATTCTTGTTTCATACGAAATGCTTCCTGAATCGTTTATTGATCGAATGAAAACATGAAAAATGTAGTTTTCAGCTTCAAAAATAAGCAAAAACTTCAATTTAAAGTTTTTCCTTTTGGTATCACATACTGAGAGATGAGAATGAGCGGCATAATGACCAAAGTTCCAATTCGTTTTCGAGTATGGTAAGTCAAGTGTTGCAAACTCATTGTAAAAGTAATCTGCTTTTCTGCCGTCATAACTTTGACCAACGAAAAACATATCAAAACCATCTGTGTGGTTTGTGACGAGCATGACGGATGAATTTTCACTTCCAAGATAATTCTTCTTATATTCACCAAAATGATGTTTAAGATTGATATCAGATGCATTGTACATGTAACATATACCTTGGCGCGCTGTTCCACAGACGATCAAGAAGTTTCGGAATGACCTCAATATACTAATATGGTTATTGACTGTTCGGTATCTCATATAGATACAAGAGTTGTCAAAAGAATTACATTGTTTACTATCGTTGACAGGGCCAATTATATCTTTATTCTTTTGTCTTAGGTCCAAATCAAAGTGGAGAAGAATATTTTTTCCTCCTATATATAAACTTCTACTTTCTTCATTTATAATAATTTTAGATAATGGACCATATTTTCTAGGTACTGTGTAGTTCTGGATAAAAGCATGTGTTGCTATGATTCCTGCTACCAGACAAATATCTTCCAATCGGATATACATCTGAAGTAAAAATTTACACTTGGTTTTAAAATATCAATTAAAACATTATCCTGATTCCAATCAAGCATTACTTTATGACAATGTTATATGAAAAATACCTCTGCAAATATACCATGCTTATACTTTTGTACACCAGACGCGCGTTTTGTCTACAAGAAACTCATCAGTGACGCTCAATTTAAAAATAACAAAAGGCCAAATTAAGTTCAATGTTGAAAGGCACTGAGGGCATAACATTCCAAATGGTTTTGCCAAATACAACAAAAGTCATATATTCCTTGGATAGAACTTTCTTAGAAATTCGTCAATAGATGTTTGAGCGTCGTGGCAATCTAACAAGTGAAACGTGTATTATTTCCATGACGTCATTATTAATATATATATATATATATATATATATATACATATATGATAAAATGTGGTTAAGTCTATCAAGGAAGGCGTGTGCCAACGGTAATTTCTTAATGATATAAACGATAACAAAACAAAATTGTATTTAAAAGAGAGGAGAAAGATGCAAATGGACATTCAAAGTCATAAGTCAAAAACAAACTGACTAAGCCATAGAAAACGGAAAGCGACACAAAAACAAAAACAATGTAAAAACAAAATATCGAAACCTACAGACTATCCAACACGAAGCCTACCAAAAACAAGGGGTGATCTCCAGTGCTCCAGATCCTGCTCCACATGTGGCAACCGTCGATTTGATAGTATAAGCACAAACCCGATGATATGTCTAATTTAATAGGTTCCATTCGAAGAAAAGAGGACAGTATGGTGATTACGACAATTAGAATATATCCGGCGTCATCACATATTAATAAACGGTCATCCGACTCGTGATGGAGTCCGTAAAATTTTCGAAGGGATAATTTCAAGTTCACCACTTGGAACTCTTGGTTCAAAATTTTCCTTGTAAGCTGCAGCAACCCTTTATCAAGGAAATCATGACAGGAAATGAAAGCGCTGGAATATTAATTCTACTGGGAGATATATTCTCCATATGCAGGCGCTACCAGCGATGTTGCTACATAGAAATGGACAGTTCTCAATTGGGAAGCTGAAATCATCTCTTTTTTATATATGGCACATCCCATGTTTTGTTTAACCACTTTTGTACTGACTCTATGAAAAAAAAATTAATTGCAGGGCAAAATCACACATTTTGGACGAGGATTTAATTCCTTAAGAACAGGAAATAAATGACAACTTTATGGGATGTGACAGAGTAACTGTACCTGTCGAAATCAGCTACATGTATATATAATTACGTTATTTTGTTTCTTTGCATTATCAATGTTTTTTAAATCATTTCTGAAAACATAATCAAAGCCACACGTTACAAATGTAAGATGTTCCTTTAAAATTTACAACGTCCGTTTTTTTTAGAACGAAGCTTGAAAAAGGAAATACATGTATCAACACTAGCTAAAAACGCTCGGTATAAAAACGTAAGGTGAAGTGTATGGTTGGCATTTTATTTCGTTGTGTGAATCGGTTTCTTTTTAGTGAAATTATAAGCCAGTGCACTTCTCTCATTTCGCAACCATATTATTCGCGATTGCCCACCTCAATGTTATTGGAAGACAATGTTTAAGCACAAACAAAGTACAAATTTCTATAAAATAGTTCTCAGCTTTTTACATCGTCTAACTTTTACCGCACATTGCAGTTTAAAACATCCGGGTTTCTAGATATTAGCAAGAAAGAAGGCATTGGGGCCTTAAAACAGATTTTATTCTTATTTCATTACTGCAAATTAGAGAATGTCAGTAACACAGATTCATATATTGATTAAAACATTTGTTGATTAATTTTACTCCTTTTAAATTTAATGTTCATTTCTGTTTTGATTTAATTTTACAATAACCTCGCAGTTTTATTGTAAAATCACGACATGTAATATACATGTTCCATATTTTGTCATTCTTGATTAGTGTTTAGCCTTTTTTTGTCTTATATATAATTAGTTGTACATTCAAAATGTAATGACAACACGACAGAAATTGAATAAATAACACATAAGCATTAGTTTGAGGAAGATAACATATGCGTGCACCTCGTGTATTACGATATGTTGATATCCTTCGCCGAGATCTGTAGATTAAAAAATAACAAATATTGAACGAAGACAATATATCTGTCATAAATTAGATTATTGTTGAAATAAGGAAAAGCAACACGAATTCAACTCAAACCGATATTCACTCAATTGCTCCCGAAGGGTTGTTAGTGATTTTCGCCGTGTTACTCTTGTTGAATAAAACGTTGAGTGAAACAGTGATAGAATATCAAAAATAGATGCATTAATTCCAGAACAATGATTGTTTCTGTTGTTGTTCACAAATGTTGGTCTATGGACTGTAGGGAATGTTTGACATATTGAATAGACACCTATATTTTTTTTGAGACTATAGATTAGTTTGTTGTTATTTGTGTCGTTGGGTTGCTGACTCATTGGCATTTACCCTTGTTGTACATAGAAATAAATATATCCGTATAATTCAGAGAAAACATCACGGATTGCCAACGCTTATATGCTACGTATGTCAATTTGGTTGTCCTATTATTAAGCTGGTATTACAACCATATTATAATGTGAGGTTTCTGTGATGTTTATTCTCATATATGACTTTGTAAAACAAAATGAATGAAAATAACCTAGGTATGATAGCGTATTGTTGCTACAAGAATAAGTACTCGAATGCTAGATCGGATTCCTATTCAAAGCAGTAACACTTTGACTTTACTTTACTTCTTTTCTCTTTTTCCATTCCGATCATGTTTTGTGTATAATTAGAAGTACTTACGTACTGTGGATTCATTTATTTTCGTGGGTACCAATTTTCGTGGATTGAGGAATGCCTGTATTTTCGTGGATATTTGATTTTGTGGGTTTGCTAAAGTCTGCATACCAATCTATAGAAAATTTGCAATTCGTTGAACATTTGAATTCGTGGTTCACTTGTACCGATAAAATCCACGAAAATTGGTATCCAACGAATAATAATGAATTCACAGTATCTTCAATATCCATTTCTTATCAATGCAATAATTTTATATAAAAAAAGATGTGGTATGAGTGCCAATGAGACAACTCTCCATTAAAGTCACAATTTGTAAAAGTAAACCATTATAGGTCAAAGTACGACCTTCAACACGGAGCCTTGGCTCACACCGAACAGCAAGCTATAAAGGGCCCCTAAAATGACTAGTGTAAAACCATTCAAACAGGAAAACCAACGGTATAATCTATATAAAAAACGAGAAAACGAGAAACACTTATGAACCACACGAACAAACGACAACTACTGAACAACAGGTTCCTGACTTAGGACAGGTGCAAACAAATGCCGCGGGTTTAAACGTTTTAACAGGCGCCAACCTTCACCCTAACCTGGAATAAAAGTGTAACATCACAACATAGAAAGACACACTATAAAATATCAATTGAAATGGCTTAACTGAATCAAAAGACATATTAACAAAAACAAGCACATTATTTAAGTCGTGATCGGAATTGTAAATCGGGGAAACAATTAAAGTCTTGTAACTAAGGAAGGACAAACCAGCAATTAAATAAATTGAAAGAGAATTTCTTTTATTTATCTAACAATAAAATAAAGTTTTAAGGAAATCAATCCAATCATATTGGAGTTAATGCACGATTTGGGAAAACATGTATTGATTCAAACGGTAAAAGTACCATAACTCTGGAAAGACGAACTAAAATAAAAAAAAACAAATAGAGCTTCCTTTCATCAATCACAACAATTATGTAAATTTTAAAGGAAATAAATCTAGGAATACCAGAATTAGACATCGATATGTGAAAACTTGCATTAATTCAAACGGCAAAAAGTCCAGGAACTCTGGAACGACAAAACCAACAAAAGTTGAGACTCCAAATGGTGTGTTGCATAAGAATCATTTATTTTATGAGGATCAGATAACCATTTACCACATGACATCTTGTTTTGCATGTTTTTTTATCTTCTCTGATTTAAGACCACCGATAACTTATTTTTACCCTCACACAAGCAGTCCATGGTGTTTGCCTTTTTTTCATATGAAAATGAAAATTTGTAAAATTATACCCGAATTAGTATATAAATATATTCATAACATTTAAAGGATTGCCATTATTTTGTAAACAGAGAACATTAAGGAAAAAAAAATAATGAAACGGATGTCGGCATAAATAGAACAAATCATAATGCTTCTGTCAGTGTTTCGGTTCGTTTTTTTTATTTTTATTTTATTTTGTAAAGGTTTCCGTGTTTGTTATCATTATCTATTGTATAAAAAAGTGGGAAGCAAATAAATTGCATGAAATAACACGAAAGTAATAAAAATTTACATTTGAAACATATAATGTATAAAGTTCTAAAATTATAAATAATTTGTTTACTTATACATGTAGATATCGTAAAACATTAGCCATGGGCCACAGTATTAACCATTTTGGCGAGTGATCAAGGAGTTAGAAAAAGGTCAAATTTTCTGAACGGTTTATTAAGGATAAGACGCTATAGTTCCAAGTTAAATTTGGTGTAAAAAAGTTGGATTGCAGAAATTTTATAATTCAACTGAATTATAAAAGTGAAAATTGAAAGGTGTATTTTGTGTATTACATTTACGATAGTGAATTAAAACGTAAATATTTAGTTCACACTGTTGCAGTCCCTTTGTAGGAAACCAGTGCCTCTCACCTGAAACAGTATGAGAATACACTTTTACCATAAATTTCATGATCAGGATCTCGGTAATGGCTTTCAAGAAGGGGCTACAGAAAAGAAAACCTTTATGTCTTTTATGTATCTAAATTTGTTGTTTGAATTGCATATTTCTTTGTTATCTTACAACATTGCAAATTTTACTATTTTCGATAATTTTGCATACACTTTAAAATATGTGTTTAATACTGCTTAACCACTTTCTTGTCTGTAGTATTTTGACATTTACGTATCAATATGGTAAAAGCAAAAGGACCGGATGAAAAACTCAAAAACTCAAAAAAAAAAAAAAAAAAAAAAAAAATGCAACAATTCAAAAAGTTTCTAGATAGAAATGTAATGCAAAAAGATTGAAATACATAATTATTGGAGTAAATTCGAAAAATATATATAAAACTTACTTTTTGGCAATTTGAATGTCACCTATTCTAATATTGAACACTGAATAGCTCCTGATAAATCATACCACTCTTAGTACTTCAACTTCATGAAGCCCATCCTCATCACATAGATCGTTGTTGAATTTCCTTTTTTTAGAATATAGTACATTGACTGTTTGTACTTATTTAAACTACTAAAATAACGAGGTCCAATTTGTTAGCCTGCAAGACGTAAAAAAGCCAAAGAGTTCAACTTTACATATAACTAATACAGAACAATAGTATTGATTAAAAATTATACTATTCCAGGGCCTTTTGTTTTCCACATAATTAATATTACCAATAATTAACAAGTTCGGGGTCGATTCCGATACCGAAACCTATAGTATATGTCACATGTAGTTTCCGGTTGTAGTAAGTAAACCAGGACGGATTCAAACAGAAAGTTTTTTAAAGCAGATAAAACTGTGTGCCTTCTAATCAGCATGACTTTATCAAATGACAAACCGAATACTTAAATCCGGGCTTAAAATGAGGTACTTTAATTCAGTCACGTACTCGCGTATTCTAGTATTTTAGTATGTATGATTTGTATGCCTTCACAAACTTAAGCAAACATTAGGACTGCTCCCGAATAGTATTTCTTTCTGTTCACAAGAGTGATCGTGATGATCCGTTGTTCTTCTCCTTTGACTAAAGTTAAGACTTATAATCTCCATTTTCACTTAGAATACACGTGTACGTAGAGGGATAAACTCTCTTTACGCAAAGGAATCCCTGCAAGAACTCTTGTCTCGTTAAATGCTAAAGACTTCCTACCCGTATCCAGCATACCTTTTACGAAGTGTATTGTGGACTTGATCGTGTTTACGTCGTTTTTCGTTTTTGTCAGTGCTTTGTTAGTTTCTCTTGACATATGAATGTGCCCTTGTATTTCTTCCAGGGGGCCTCGATGGCCGAGTGGTCAACTTTGAGTAGTTCAACTTATGTATCACTAGCTTGACAACACTGAGGTTGTGAGTTCGAACCCCACACATGGTAGGTGCGTTCGAATGTAATTATGTTTGACTAGTATTGCCAGTTTTTCTGTCGAAGGTCAGGGGTTTGCTCCGGGCACTTCGGCTTCCTCCACAAATAAACACTAGCCGCTGCAAAATAGACAACAGTGGAAGAAGTGGCGTTAAATACCAACAACTTAAATCGATCAATCTGTATATCTGCCACTTCTTAATTTTTAAATTACTATCAAATACACGATTGAATTAAGTTTTTTGACAACATATTTTGGTCATAATGTACCGCAGAGAAATATTTTCCTTTCAACCAATGATGAACGATCGTAAACGTTTTATTAAATAATAATACGGATTGTACTTCATATATCCATGTTTTCTTCAAACAAGTCGGTGTTTCCATTTACGTTTTGAATAATATATTTAAGTAAGGGTTAAACAAGAGGGTTGTTCATCACTTCTCTCATATATTCATCCTCTTCTTTCTCTAATCTCCTTCTACCGTGTGTTCCTTTTTCTCCTTTTCGTTTTCTTCAAAATTTTAGATATCTTTCCCCTTCACACATACCTGTTTTAGAGGGAGAATGAATTATCCACCATTTGAATCCTTACTCCTCTTGCCTTATTCCGACCAAATGACACAGAAATTAACAACTATATGTCACCGTACGGTCTTCAACAATGAGCAAAGCCGTTACTGCATAGTCAGCTATAAAAGACCTGAAATGATAAATGTAAAACAATTCAAACAAGAAAACTAATAACGGCCTAATTTATGTGCAAACTAATGAACGAAAAACAGATATGTTACACAGCAACAAACGACAACCACAGAATTACAGGCTGCTGACTTGGGACAGGCACATACAGAATGTGGCGGGATTTAACTCGTTTGAAGGCGCCAACCCTCCCGCTAACCTTGGACAGTGCTGTAACAGTACAACATAAGAACAACCTATAAAAATCAGTTGAAAAAGGCTTAACTCATCAGATGGATACAAATAGAAATACATCTAACAAAACACAGAGTGGACGTGGACGTGGACGGGTACTTTTACATCCACATAACAAAAAGACACTAAGCACAGATCTGAGATTACTTGCAGTTACTGACAGCTAGTTCAAAGCCAATAACAACTAATAAAAAAAATCATGCATCTAAGAACATTTTGGCCACTTAAGATCTAAGATATTGGAAAGGTGTTTCTCGTGAGTTAAGGACACAACTACCTCTTATTTTTCAATTTAACTGTGATGGTGACCTTAAACTTCTGAATTAAACGTAGAGAAGTGGATCGGTTTCAGATATGAAGTATACAGTATTCGGTCAAAACGTAATCATAATATCGACTAAAGCACATTATATCAAAAAGTTGTGACCGCAAACAGTGAAGAAAAATGATCCACATCATATAAAAATACAAGTTTTTGAAATAGAATAAGAACATATTCTATAAAGATGTTCGCCTATGAGATTTTGAAAAGCGCACATCATATAAAAGACATATTGCACATATAGCAGGGTTGCATATATTATTACGATATATGCACAAGATATAATCTCAAAATTAAATCCTATAAAAGTCATAGCACACCATATAATGACAAATGTGCATCGAAATTTTAAGTTTCACACCAAATGATGCCAAAGTTAAAGGCCAGAATCACTTTACTTCTATTTAATGAAAAAAACACAGCTTTAATGAAATTGGACATAATGTTAATAAAAGTTCCAGACAATGGGACATTAATTAATGATGATCACATAATGACAGGTGTATATATCTTATATATATGATGTTTCAACATTATATAAAGGCAAAATGCACTTTACAACTTATAAGTCACATCGTATAAAGGTTAAAGTACATCAAATTCTGAAAATATATGTTACAGGCATTTTTTAAATTTAGGCATTTTGTAAAATGCCTTAAAACTTTAGGCATTTTCTAAAATGCCTGCAAGATTCAGGCATTTTACATAATGACTAATTTTTCTAGGCATTTTACAAAATGCCTGGAAAAATTGAAAGGCATTTTCGTGTTGCTTAGTCTTTAGTTTTCTATGTTGTGTCATCTGTACTATTATTTGTCTGTTTGTCTTTTTATTTTTGGCCATGACGTTGTCAGTTTGTTTTCGATCTATGGGTTTGACTGTCCCTCTGGTATCTTTCGTCCCTCTTTTACAAAATGCCTGAAATTATTTTATAGAATGAAATGCTAAAAAAACAATTGAGAGCTTTGAACAACAGAGCAGTTTTATTTATGATAATTACTGAATGTCCAAGCTTGCAATTTAAGAGTTTTAATAATCAAAAATAAGTTTTATTGAATTATTCCAAATTCACACAAGCACAGAACTCGACAATTATTTGTTATTTTTTAAAATGTTTGGATGACAGAACTGTTACACAATATTTGTCCTATTTTTAGCAAATACATTGTTTGGCGTCAAATCTGGTTTTAGCACTTCGACCACATTTGGAGAAACCTGGATCATGACACATTTAGCTGTTTCATTACCTTTTCTGATAAAACACTTAACGTTCGACAACATTGGGTTTCGCAATAAGCACACACGTCACACATGAATATCTTCTTTTTCGTGTTCCGAAAAGATTCGAAGTACATTATCATGATTAGTCTGACATGCATCTTTTGGCTTATAGCTTTTAACGGACTGAATCAGAACTGCCCCTGACGGGTAATGCAGCTATAACAAGAGACGCTTACCCTGTCAATGCACCGTTATTTGTCTCTTCTTGGTCAATTTTCGAGATTTTAACCACAGTTAACTACTGTCTTATTAATTCATTAGATTGCAAAGACCCATGAATTTCCTTGAGGCAGTGAAGATGAAGATACTCATATCTTTGCATCACAACCAAATACGGCCTTGTATGGCGAAACCCATGCTATAGAGGGAAATTTGTTTGGGATGTGGATGTATACATTCTCATTCTTTCTGAACATTGGGGACATTAAATATATTGCCGCATGTTAGTAAAGTGCAACACTCTCTGCACGTTAAGAACTCTTTGACCGTTCTACAGGTGGAATTTTCTATCCCTATCTAAAATACCTTCATTTCAAGCGGCAGTCCAAATTCCTGTCCTTTATCCAGGTTAATCTACTGCAGAAATAACCCATATGAATCATAACCAAATTTCTCGTCTTAAAAATGCATGAAATATTTGCTACTGAAAGCAAACAAACCAATCGGTCAATTAAAACAAACTTCTTTTTCTCTGCTTCATATGTTTCACTTCACTGTTTTGAACCTGGATTTTCTTAAAATTCGTTTGTAAATTTTGTTCTATTAAAAGAACAAATTGCCCTTCTGCCATTTTGACAAAATAATCATAAATTTACTATCTAAAATACAGAGTGAGTACATACTTAACGTAGTTTCACTAAAAAGAACATATTATATGACATACAAACTTTCCCAGCTGGTTTTTGAAGAATACATTAATTCTACTGAACCATTAGTTATTTTCTGTACAAGATGTTGTGTTTTTGTCCACTTTTTGTCAATGATATCCTTCTTCTACAAATTGCCTGAAAGTGAACAGGTAATTTGTTGAATTTTGTTTCAAAATTTCAGTCATTTTACAAAATGACTAGGTATTTTTAGTCATTTTATATAATGCCTGTCAAGGTTAGGCATTTTATAAATTGCCTGAAAATTCAGTCATTTTGCAAAATGCCTAAATTTAGAAAATGCCTGTAACATATACAATGCAAAATATGAATATATGTACAATTCACGCACATCATATACTTATTTTACAAGCACAAAGTATAATGGCAAGATCACATCATATAAAACTTTGTCACGTAATATAAAGGATAGGCGACTTCATATAAAGCAGATTGCACCGTCTTTTAAGGTCTTTTAAGGTTTCTGGATTTCTTTTTATACAAATCTGTCCTGTTACACTTAGTCTTTGTCATCCCCTCTTTTATTCTGGTAATACATCTATGATCATGCAGGAATATATATAATATAATGATTATTAATAAATAGTTTAGTTCGAAATGCTATGGACTAATAAAGCATGAGAAAATTAAAAATTTTAAATAAAATATAAGGAAGATTTGTAATCTTTGGGAGATCTATGGGTTTCGAAACAACATCAATAAAGTTTAAGGATGGTTTTAAGTGTTCTTCCGATTGACCTTTTCCTCAAAATAAGTAAAACATCCGTAAGTGTTTTGCGGGTCAGCTGTACCCTATCACAAAAATAGGTTGACCGATCAAAGATAATCGTAAATATAATTAAATAACAGAAACATTTGAAAGGTCCAAAAGGAAAACCACGAAAAATATCATTACACTAAACACTATAGAGAAAACAAAAACTTAAGCATAAAGAACCTCAGTTAAACTAAGAATCAAAAAGAAAAAAGATGTGGTGGACAAAAAAATATCCAAACATACTGCAAATAAATGCAATGGTTAAACAAAAAATGCAGAATGCTGTCAACTTAGATTTGTCCCTTGCGATCGACCTGCAACTCCGGCAGTAATATCAATGTTAAAGATCTGCTTAGTTTTTACCTTGCAGGTTGTATGAAAACCACATCCGGTCAGAAAGGGAGTGGATACCCCATATTCTTTGTTTTTCTATTATACTATAATCGAACCCTCGTGTAGTGAGAGTGCAAAATCCTTGCACGTTCAAGGACACTTGCAAGTTCAATGGCACTTACAAAGACTCTTAGCGATCCGTATATGACCTTGACCAAGTCAAATGAGGTAGGCTATTTTTATGTGTTTATCTCAAAAATATCAAATTAAATGGAAGGAAATTTCTGGAAAAAATTTACATTGGAAAAATTTGGGTCGGGATTGAAACAAGTGAGCATTGAAAACAAACAAAGATTTTCAATGGAGTTCCATGCACAATATTTTATATACTGCTAGTGCGGTGATAAACAGGCAAAAAATTGTCTAAATATTGAGTTTAATCTCCCCAAATAACACACGTCTTAAACTGATCTTAGATGAAACATACATATGTTTACTTTATTTTCCCCCTGTCGTAAGAAATTCTTATGGTAACAATTTCCTACAAAATCGTTTTTCCGAATAGACAATTTTTGTAATGTTGTCATCCACCTATTTCAAAATATTTATTTAAACTTATATGCCTACATTTTCTTCCACAAAATTCAATTTTTGAAATAACCATTATTCTTAATTGTCAGTTTAGATTCTTATTGACAATTTATCTATAAAATTGTAAATTTTCAAGATGTTTAAAAATATCGCATTTGTTCGTACAAATATAGACATAAACTTTATCTGCTTGTCCCTACATGTACTGCTTTGTATCTAATTGTGTTATAAACTTGTAAAACATCCTAAAGGGTATTTCTGATAAAAATTTCTAAAAACAGGTATAAAAATTATAAAGTTATTGATGATTAAATTAAAATTATAAAACTCCAAGTTTAACACGGACATTGATCACTCTTCTAACGGTCATTAAGTTTTGATAAGCACTCAAGTAATATTTCAATTTTTCAGTATTTTTGGTATAATTATATATAATGCTTTCCAGCTTAATGTTGTTATGTATAAACACACATGCTTTTATACGTTTACATTTTTGTATTTTTGACTTTTTATATTAGAGCTAAATCAACGAAGGACATTGCGAGTTAATTCCGCATTGATTCGTCCAGCCCATTGAACACTTGCGCTATTAAGCTTCATTGTCTGTAAGGGCGACCACTTCGACAGGTATTACGTTAGACTTTCCATCAAGATGACCGAATATGAAAAAGTCAATTAGATCTAGAGGTATTCCAAGTTTCCAAGTAATCGAACGGGTTTTTTTTTCTCTCTCCCCGAATTTGTTTTTTTAATCTGCCAACGAAAATAAACAATCATTACTTCAGATTTTATAGAATTTTATTATATGTTACAAAATAAAAAAAAACGTATGCACTACTAGTATTTGATATTGAAGAACTTGCTCTATCTGAATTTTTACCCATCTCAAATTGTAGAACGTATTTGTGCAAGGTGTCATTGACTGTATCGACATAACCCATTTACGGGTGGACACATATTAATCTGCACATTATCCATGTCGATAGAGAGTTTGGATATTGACACTTTTACGGATAGAACTGGTAGAGAGTGGTCTCGTTGACATTCATAGCACATCTCCTTATTTTCATATTAGAAATATCTTGATACGGACGTTTTAAATCTTTGTTTTTACTTTTCTTTATCCCTGAAAAATTCAGATGATCTGTGGTTTTAAACAGTGACTATTACTTTCACCAAGTGCATAAGACGTTACGAACTTGAACATATGATAAGCTCTGTACTTATGTGAATCCTCACTTACAATTGCTTGATATGACTTCTCACAGAAAATGTAACATGACGGCTTTCAAAGTTCTTAAACAGATGCCAGATTGTCAAACAGTGATATTGATGAATATCTTCAATTTGCAAGAAAACTTGTCGCAATGTTGTATGATCAAACGGAAAACTAAACAGCGTGTACAGTTGTCCTAAATATATTACGGATAAAACTTGCTTCTTATTAAGACACGTCTCTGGCCAAGCCACTCCCTGATGAGTTCACGTTAGACATTTAACCTCAAGCATTCAACCAAAATGATTGATTCACATCTAAGAAAATCACTTCCGTGATCTCCGCTAAAATTTGGACGGATTGAAGTCATTGTTATAAGATGTTCCAATGTTTTGTATTTCTAACAAGTACTGAACCAAGTCTCAATCATGCGTCCACGCTTTGTTTTGCTTGAAAGTGAAGCATAAATAACGAATCTGAATTTTAATCAGATTATAATGTCTGTAATTAGTACAAAATTATAAGTTAGCTACTTTAGAATAGAGACAAATATTCCTTTTCTTAATGGGGATGTACCTCTTGCGGCGTCCTATGAAGTGTACATTTGTTAACTCATATAGCTTTTAATGACACTAACCTTGCATTAGCACACATTAAAAAACATTTACAGGGTTAGAGATATCACAATACTTCAAAAAGTTTTAATTCGGTATATTTGATAGAAGGTTGCTGCTTATAAGGTTGCTTTTAAGCAAAGACTTCCAAGTAGTGAAGTTAAAATCATTCCTTCGAAAATTTTACGTCCGCCATCAAGAATTGGTTGACCGTTATGAAATATCTGTTTCAAAGATAACGGCGGATATGTTCCAACTATTGTAACCACAATCCTGTTATCCTTTCCTCGGAAGTGACCAACCGAATTAGCCTGATCACCTGTTTGTACTTACAGGAGCAACATGACGGGTGCCACATGTGAAACATACGTAACCCCCTCCACCAATAAACCACCATCAACAACAACACCACATACACACACAAACACAAACACACACGTTGTGCCTTTACCAGACCAGACTATTGACCCAATGTTCATCGCTGAATATTGAATTTAATATTTTTTCCTGAGGAGTAAGGTGTTCATTGTTGATGTTATGACCATATAATTGATATTCATGTCAACACCGAAGTGTTGACTACTGGGCTGGTAATACCCTCGGGGACGAAACGTCCACCAGCAGTGGCATCGACCCAGTGGTGTAAGAAAGGCGAAATATATCATTTTTTACATTTTTCATTTCGGGGCCTTTTATAGCTGACTATGCGGTACGGGCTTTGCTCATTGTTAAAGCCGTACGGTGACCTATATTTCTGGGTCATTTGGTCTCTTGTGGAAAGTTGTCTCATTGGCAATCATACCACATCTTCTTATTTTTATATTATATAAGAAATGACTAATACTTTAAACAAAATTACAATTCAATATAGTACAAATTTACAAATAATCAAATTAATCAATACTGATAAATGTTTCAAATTCAGCTGTATCTTCTGTTTCACTATTTAAAGTTGAATTGCTACAATAAAAATATACCTCCGGTTTACGAATTTGGTTTCTGAATCCTAACATAACGTGTACACATCACGGTTACGGCTGCCCTTTTGACGGCTGTTCTAAAGTCTCCAAACCATAAAGTTTACGTTGACATACAAAACTGTTGTATGATACCATACTGTCCAGTACTTTTACCATTTGGCTGTTTATATCCATAAAATTGAGAATGGAAACGGGGAATGTGTCAAAGAGACAACAACCCGACCAAAGAGCAAAAAAACAGCCGAAGTCCACCAAAGGGTCTTCTACACAGCTTCAGCTGCCCCCTAAACAAAGATGTGTACTAGTTCAGAGAAAATGGACGTCACACTAAACTCCGAAACAATATAGATGAACCAAAATTAAAAAAAAACATACAAGACTAACAAAGGCCAGATGTTCCTGACTTGGGACGGGCACAAAAAAGCGGCGGGGTTAAACATTTTTTGTTAGATCTCAACCCTCCCCCTACACCTTTAGCCAATGTGCTCTAATCAATAGTGTGCGCCATACTACATACTACCAACTACTAAGCCCTATGACTGGGACCTATCGAAATACATACTATACGTCATAATACGATACAAACGCTTATGTATTACAAATATCGCATAAATAATTATGAATACTAAATAAGATTGCGACACATTGAATAATGCTTGACTTTACACAATAAATAACTACGGCATATATCGCATAATGCCTTACTTTATTTACTCAGATTTTATAAACCGTCACCAGTGTCTGAGCAGAAAGTTGATGAACCAGGGTTATGTCAAGGAACGTCTGGTCCTTTTTCTAAAAAAAGTTCATCGGAAGATACCAAGACCTTGTTCATAAGTATTCCGTATCAACTTCACAAATAATACATGATGATCTCGAAGTATAGATTCTAGGTACTGACATTGTTTATCATCTCAGTTACGTGTTATAGCGCTCTTTTATTTGTCTTTGTAAATTATTACCTTTACTGTTTAGTCCATTTTTGGTAATATCCCTTTGGCGTGGCTCGGTACTTCGTCATTGTGTTATTGTCAATTTTTATATTCTTGTCTTTCATTTTTACTTATGTGCTTTGTCTATATGCCATTTTGTGTTTTTCTTTGTTGACATATTTGTTTGTTTTTATAGTGATTAAAATAATAACATAATGTTGACTACTGTTCCCCTATTTTTGACATTTTCATCTATAATGTCTGTTGGTTTTGTTCACACTTTGTTGTCAATATAATGGAATTTTATGCGACTGTCATACAAGTTAGAGGTTTAGCTAGCTATAAAACCAGGTGTAATCCACCATTTTCTGCACAAGAAAAAGCCTGTACCAAGTCAGGAATATAACAGTTGTTTTCCATTCGTTTGATGTTTTTGAGCTTTTGATTTTGCCGTTTAATAAGGGACTTTCCGTTTTGAATTTTCCTTGGAGTTCGGTATTTTTGTTATTTTACTTTTTACATAATAAATACTTACGGCATATCGCATAACGCCTTACGTTACATATCACATAATTGGCTATCAGCGATGGGGTCGATTACTTTGAAATGTAATTGATCAAATCACGATTAGTTTGATTATTTAGTGTAATCGATAACATTACAATTACACGGAAATGATAAAACGCAAATAAATAATTTGATGGTAGATTTAATGCATGAATACATTCAAATTAAGTTTTCATATGTTAACATTTTTTGTCCTCATCGTAACGCGTTACCAGGGACATGGAAAGACCGGGCGTCCGTCCGTCTGTCCCGTGTGTCCATGTGTCCGTCCGTCCGGTCTTGTTAGCGTTCTAACAGGTACAATTATTGCCAGATTTTTTTTATAAATTATACTATAGGTTAATAACAGCTATATCTCGGACAAGTTCTATAATGGTGGCCGATCGACTTTTCTAAAAAGAGTTATGCCCCTTGGAAATATTAAATTTATGGAAAATGGCCTCGTTAGCGCTCTCACGGGTACAATTCTTGCCAGATTTTTATAAAACTTATACTATAGGTTAATATCAGCAATATCTCGGACAAGTTCTATAATGGTGGACGATCGACTTTTTTAAAAAGAGTTATGCCCCTTGGAAATATTAAATTTATGGAAAATAGCCTTGTTAGCGCTACAAAAAAAGTGTTTTATTTAGTTATTGCCCTTGTACCTTGGATAGATAAAATATGTGCAACGCTGGGGGACATTGAAACTCTGTTAATGTTGTTCGATTTCTGGAAGCGGCTAAAACATGATGTCTTCTTTCAACAAATGTTCAACAATTATTGGAAAGCTTAGTTAGTCTCTGTCGTTTTGACCTATACAACTTAAATAGGGATTTCAATCGTTTAGAGTTAGCAAAGGACTTCCTCATACTCAAATAGTGTGTGGGTGAGGGCTTTAAAATCCGAGGACCCGTAAAGAAAAGAATATGCACGAAAAAAACTCTAGCAGTCATTCTTCAAGATATATATGTCTATGGAAGAGAAAAAACTGTGATCTATAAAAACGAATATATATATATATATATATAAAGTGCCAAGAAAAATCAACATAACAATGTTGGAGTAGATCTGATTCTTTACTTCCTCCCCGAGCGAGGTTGGAACCTGTACTTTTCACATTTCACTTCTACAACAACACCACCTAGCATTGAGCAGACGCCTTATCCCCACCTCTAACTATAGCTGATAAAAAACCAGCTTTCGTTTCCGGAGGTGTGACCTTTTCGTAGGTATTTTAAACAAGGACATCTAATCGCAATACACGAAGTATTTTTAAATGTACGGGAATGCTCATCTACTCATCTTTTCAGTATAATTACAGGATGCTGTTCTATATTTTAGAAGCATATAATCACTATGAATTTATAATGAAATATGTTTGCCTATTTGTAGTGACCACTTTGCTATTAAGCTGAGTTTTGTTTTTTTTCGTTAATTAGAAATAAAGTGATTCTGGTCTTTAACTTTGTCATCATTTGGTGTTTACGTTCATTCATTAGAGCATTAATTACTTACGTGACAACTTATATATATATAAGAACGTCTAAACCAGCACGACTCTACAACAGATTTTATCCATCGGATTACCACTGATGGTGATACAAGGCTGAAAACACATTTCTGTATATATAATTCGTCTAAATAACAGCCCAACAATGTTAGATCTGTAAATTTGCGTTAGCAAATTTTTTTTGTTCTTCCCTAGCCGGGATTGGAACTCATTCATATATATATATATATTCGATTTGTGACCCCCAATATGTTGGTGAGTCAAAGCAGCCGTTCTACAAACGCCTCAATTACCATAGGAGTGATATCTATAAGAAGTCACTCCTCCCAGTAAGTCAGCCTTTTAGATAATCGGGTCACAAAATTGATGACTTTAACCGCATGAAAATTCTAGTGATTGAACAGAACATTCACTGGAGTCACTGTGATGCAAAGTGACAGGTTCGGGAAAGCTTTTGGATAAAGGAACTAAATGTACTTCATCTTAACGGCATCAATATGAAATACTAGTAGTTTTATAAAGAGACTGTTCTATTATTTTACACACATTCTTACATACTACTGCATTTTGACACTTTGGAATGTATATGTATACGCAGGCACGTTTATATAGTATTTGAGTTTTGTTTTATTTGATGAGGTTCAAGATTTGGGATTACATCAATAGACCAAAACTTACCAGTATTACTGAGCTTTTTTACAAAATAAACAATCAGTATTGTAAAAAGTATTGACACTGACGTAGGCTATTTGTTAAGCCGAAATATTTGTCAACACGATTTTATAACATCATCTTCGTATATTAACATCTTATATTAGTACCGTTGTGCAAATCTTAACACTTATATATATATAAGAATATATACAAGTGAGAGGTTTAGCTAGCTTTAAAACCAGGTTCAATCCACCATTTTCTACATAAGAAAATGCCTGTACCAAGTCAGGAATATGACAGTTGTTATCCATTCGTTTGATGTGTTTGTTTTTTTGATTTTGCCTTTGATTGGGGACTTTCCTTTTTGAATTTTCCTCGGAGTTCAGTATTTTTGTGATTTTACTTTTTACGTAGTGCTTTTAGAAACGAAACACATCATATTTCACGCCTAAAGCATTTATACAACATAAAGTAGTTATTGATCAATTTTGATGATGTTAAACATGTTAAATCATTCATACAAGATTTTCACATATGATATTTTAAGGCAATCAATATATATATACACAACAGTATATACATTTTCTGATCAACATTAAAACCTTTTGTTTGATATTTTTGAACGTTAATGTACGCCGATGTCAAATGTCCATTTGTCTTCTACATTTATATTTATCAAAAAGTAGTTTTCCGATGTCCCCTTTATTTTGAATAGTTGTGAATGTTCCTTTTTTGTGTTTTTATCATTGTCTATATGTTTTTCAAAGCGTTTGAAGTCAATCGTACATGATGATGGTAAAACAAGAAACAGGTGACATGCGCAGCAAATGTATCCTACTAAATAAACGGAACAAATTAAAAAAAATATATAAATTTATTTATAATCAAAATACAGACATGCAAATAAATCAAAGAAAAATTGAGCATTTATAAAACAGTTAATCATACGTTTTAAAACCTATGAGCAAATCTTTAAAAAGGTTTACAAGCAATAGTTAATTAGAAATGGACAATTCTCTAAAATATCATAATACAAAAATTCATTAATTGATATTTGATGTAAAAAAAATCACACAAAAAAATATAAATGTAACTTGAGAGTAACCACAAAATGTAAAAGAGCAGACATGCATGTTTGGCAGATAGTTGTATAACTCGTGTCTATCACCAATATTGCATTCAATAAAAACAAAAACAAAATTTCATATAAAATTATATATATAATACATACATATTGATGAAACAGCCAAGAAACAACAAAGGAGAAATTATATATTTTTGGTCTACTTGAATTTGAAATTCAAAAAGTATTACAAGTAAGACAAATTTCATCCATCAGATGTCAACAAGAAATAAATCTTTACTATTTATATATCTATTACTGAATTCAACAATATAATAAACAAACAGGGAACTGAAATCAAATTTTCTCAGAGTAACTATTTTAATCATCAGTTCTGCAGCTAGTGCTTTTTTACTAGTATTATTTAAATATCACACATTTTTTCTAAAAATTGTTTTTTCAACTTATTTGATTGAGTATACCTGATACTTGTTCTTTCAGATATACGTAACGTGCACAGACGTTTTATTTTCTCTTCATTATAAATGTTCAAAAAAATCTTCTTCTATTCGTGCTAACTTTCAATTTGTGAAAATAATTACGTGTATTTTTTTTTTCAACTTTTATATATTCAGGTTATGTTTGGGTTCATTATACCTTTTTTTCAAAATTCTCATACCTTTGACATTTGAATTTTGTTATTTGTATATTCTAAAAGTTTAAGTAATTTCAAAGTAAAGTGCTTCTGTACGTATTAGGTCTTTAGTTTTGCCGTACAAAAATATTAACTACTAATAAAAAAATTGCATTGCATAATTTAAAGCCTAAAATATGATCAAATATGAAACAGTTAATGTACTTATTATTTTCATTTTTATTTTTTGGTATGTTGTCAAGTTGCATAGTTATTAATACTCATATTTACAATGTAATGATTTTAAGAAATACATTACGAATATAAAAGAACAAAACAAGATGAAGGAATCAATGTAAAAAAAGGTAGTTTAGGTTTATGATTGATTGATGATTGATTTTTTGTTGCTTAACGTCCAGTGGCAAATATTTCATGCATGTTCAGGACGAGAACAAATTAATATTAAATACAATAGATAGCTCCTGTAATAGAGGCCGTTGATTGAGGAAATTTAGATTGCCACTGGAAAATAAGGGTATATTGGATAGGGACAGAAATTTTGCCTTGCAACAGGCCACATACGGACCCCTCAAAGAGCTGTTGCAAGAGTTTATGTATTTAAGAACCGAGCGTTAAATGTGTAGCGGATAATAATTCTTACAGTTTACGACGAGAAGTAACCAATTTTGGCTAGTTTTAAAAATAGATGGCAAGGAGAAATAATACATTTTTTTATAGGTTTCAGAAAATAAACTCTCTGGATAGGTAAAAAATATTTTTGATCTTAATCCAAAATTCCAGTCAAGTAAAAAGGGGCGAAAGGTAATTTGATAATTAAGAGGAAGACATAGAGAGGGACATTTTCTCAAAAAATGGCATTGAGTTAAAGGAATTCGGTTTGTTGAAACAAAGAACGCAAACATAAATCCACAAGCGAAACCAGGAATAAAAATAGAAATGTAAAAGATTAAATCAATTTTTTTTCTGAGAACACAGATATGTATAAATATGTACAGTTGTGCATATTGCAGTTTATTTCTGCATTCCGCGATTATGCGTTTCTTTTTTTAATTTAATAAATCGTTTAATAAAACATTGAATCCCTGATGACATCACTATTTTTAGTATTTCCCGCATACAATAGTGGATAATAATGGTGTTTTCCGGTCGTTGCGTCCATGAAAGTTTTGGTTTAAGACTTTTTGTGTGTTAATATAATTTTCTATAAAATACGAATGTAATTTTCTAAAAAATTCTTTAAGCTAATAATATACGATTCCGCTTTTGTTAAAATTTTAAAACCAAAATGTTCACACACGTTTTTTTGTGTGGTTTGTGTTGTTCAATATTTAGTTTTACGTGCGATGATTTTATTGTTCATTGTTTTTACGTCGTTTTATTTTTGAACATGCTGTTGTCTGGGGTTTTTTAATTAGACTTACGATAGTGCCCCGTATTTCGTATCTTCTGTCTCTCTCTCTCTATGACACTGTTTGAGATTGTTGGTTTTTTTTTAACAAAAATATTATTTGGTTAAAAGTGCCTCATTGGGTCTTATAAATAAAAGGAGTTTGAAATCAACAAAATTTGTCGCTGGTTCATAATCAAAATGAAGTAACTGTCAACATAATATCAAAACTAAATTTCTTCTATTTTTCCTGTTCTACTAATCCAGTGATCCTCTGATTAACGTCCTGAAACGTTGGTCTGTCGTCTGGGTCAAATTCCCAACATGTCATCATTATCTCATATCTAATTAAATGAGAACAAAAATTCAAAACAAATTAAGTATAAAAATGTGAATTATGACCAAATATTTTATATAAATAAAAATATTTAATTTGATTCGTTTCAACTATACGCTTAAAGTAACAATAAAGAAATCTTAGTAGTTAACCTTGAGTTTAACCGTGCTCGAATATCAAAACTGTTAAATCTTATAAACATTTCAAAGACAAGTTTTGTTTTATACCACTAGTTTAATTGATTTTAGAAGCAGATGACGTGTGCTATAGAATCCTTATTAAACGTTTTCTGCTTCCACTTAAAAATACCACTGTATTTGGGCTGATACTCGTTAAGGGTATATTGCGCTTGATAGCTAGACGCTGGTGTTTTATGATTAGGGAGCAACCATTAAACTTAAAAGGGGGGGGGGAGGTCATGGTTTTTTGTCTCAGTCAAAAACTTTTTTTAGCTTTTCAACGCTATCAATCAAATTATTATTTTTCAAAATTTAACACTATAAGGTATGGGGAAAATCTGGATTCAGAATATTTTTTTTGTCATCTGCTTGACCACAATATTTTTTGTAATGTCTAAAACAGGGAAACAACTGATAATCTTACATATAAAAAAGAAGATGTGGTACGATTGCCAATGAGACAACTCTCCACAGGAGACAGTGAATATGATGAAGACAATTCGAGTTCGGTAAATTATTCATTTGGATTTTGTTTTTTTCAGTTGATAAATTTTACTAATATTTCGAATTAAAGTTTACTCAAATTACCAAATGTATATCTCATAGTTAAATGCTTTAAAACGCTCTACGTATTTGGCTTCAAAAATATTCCGTATCGAGTGTTCCTGTTAAATATTAGGAGATGACCATTTGATATTCTTCGGGGGGGGGGGGGGGGGGAGGGGGGGGGAGGATTTTCCCCTTATTTATTTTCATTAGTTGCTACGCATCCTTATTTTCTTCCGCGGCTAAGTTATTCATTATCGTTCTGCCCCAAACCCCCACCCCACCCCCATCCAGAATATCAAATGTTCGTCCCCTTATTATAGCATGCAGTATTGTGGTATGGGTATGTTTGTGTTATATATTTATATTCGTTAGAAATATTTACGTATCTATAAACTTACAATGGTGGTGGACAGAAATCAGTTCTTTTTAGGCGCCTGCCAGATTGTAAATATTTATGCATATCCCAATTGTTAACGTCACAATAAGGTGCAGAACCTCTGGTCATTAATTCCCACATAACTACACCGAACGACCACTACAATATACAAGTTAGTTAAAACAGTAATTTAGAATATTCTAACAATTAAATTACATGCATGGTTTTTTTTCCTTATCTGTCAATGTAAGTGGTTATACTGCAAGGTTGTACATATTCAAAATTGTTAACTGATTAAAGTCATATGAAACGAGTTTCTTGAAATTATTGAAAAAATTAAACCAATGCATGCATATATATTAAACTAAGTCCTATGCGCACTTTTTTTTTAACTTAATTACAAATCCATACAGTTTGAACGACAAAATTATTATTTGAAGTATCATATGAATTTAAAGAAGAGTTAAAACTAGAAATGTTCAGACTTGTGTATAGTGATGCATATACAGTTGAATCAAGAAGGCATTCTGGAATCCTTTGTTGAGCAAGGTTTTTTTTCTAAACAATCAAAACTAAGGTATTGTAATGATGAGATATGTATTCAGCCAGCTATCGTGATTTCAAATTTGCATCAAGAGCATTTTTGTTTTAAAACATATTCTTTTTGTGTGAGATATACCATTGATATGATTAGACCTTTTTCATGGAATATAAGTATGCGTCTTTAAAGCAAGTTGTGTAGCAGAAATGATACATTTTGAATATATTTTTATATGTAATTTAGCAAAACTATGAGCAATGTCATCTGCAATTTTTATAACTTCGGAAAATTCTGTGTAACGTTCCATATGATGCAGACAAATTGAGTATGACCAGACCAAAATATGCAACTGCTTCGAATTAACTTGTGCCTTATGAAAACATCATTTTAACTTCATTGTAAACAAATGTGAATAACATGGATATAACAATTAATTTACATACGACATCTGATTTTGTACTATAGGTCCCATTTTCTAGACTTTCAGGAGCCATCCATTTTACTGGTAACAGTTTCTTATTGTCACTGCTATAGTAGTTTTTCGTATAAATATCTCTAGCCAACCCAAAGTCTGCTACTTTCACTTTTAGGTTTTCATCCATCCTGTGAGATAAAGCAAAAGTGACTGTTTTATATAGGCCCTTTGGTTTTCATGCTCTTAAATATTCTAAAACTTTTCTTTTTTTATGGAAACGTTTTCTCACAATAAGTGCAAAATGTTTTTCTTCGATACCAAATACAAATTGTGCGATATTTTTATAATCGGTATCTGCTTAAAGAATATATTTGCTTGCCTCTTCACTTCTTTTACAATCTACTTCATGCATTTAATCGTTTATTCATGTATTCATTTATTTACTATCACTTTTTGACATTAAAACATTTTTTTTAAAATTTTGCCTCACGTGTTAAAAATCGAAAAATAAGGAATTCAGCCTTATGTCTTGCCGTACCACATTTCTAACTTGAAGTGGCTTCTGTTGTAAGTTCGAACCCTGGTCGCGGCGTGGTGCGTTCGACTACTATCTTAATTGACTAGGGCTGGCTGCTTTTATGTCGAATATGGGTGGTTCTCTACGGGTATTCAAGCTTCCCTTACCACAATAACATCACCGCCACGATATAGCCATGAACGCTGAATGTGGCGTAAACACAAACAATCACTTTGACTTGAACTGCATCGAAGAGTCTTGAGAATTAGTATTTTTGTTTACATAGTAATTTAAATAAGCATCTGCGTATAGAGCGCATGTTACGCCGGTATTGTGAATATTGTGCATTTTACAATTGTTGCAAAAATGAAATGAAATTTAGAAGATATCTTATCAAAAGCTAATAAATTGGGTCTGTAGAAAACGTGCATGAGGATATCTTTAGTCGTTTTGGTATTGCGTTAAATATGACTGTTTTAAAATTACATTTAACTTTAGAACGGCTAACTAGAATATTTTCAAAAATCAAAAGCAAGTTTGCATTCAGCTCTCCCAAAATCAGTGTAAAGTGTGTAGTAAATTGATTCAAGCATACTTGACCTAGTGCATGAAAAGTAATCATTGTCTTTTATTAATCTAACGGTCAAAGTACCAAATTCGAACATAATTTTACTTTCACTAATGTAAAGATTCCAGTAAATCATTCCAATGATACTCAAACTGTTGTACAACATGTAAACAAATTGACAAACCTGACAGTTATAGCTTAATCACATTGGAACGACAAACCAGAAAAATTTTAGTATCGAAAGAGAGTTCAATTTTATGAATTCCAACAATAGAGTAACGTTTTGTGGAAATCTATTCAAGTATATTAGAGTTATATATGCGCAATATGTGAAAAACTGCATTAAATCTGAAGGTTAAGGACATGTAACTCTGGAACAACAAAATACATAAAAAATCAAAACCAGATTTCTTTTGTCAATCTAGAATTTCATGGGAGTTGGTTAAAGCTTTGAGTTAGCGTACGAAGTGTTGACGGACGGACAATGGCATACCACAAATCGTACAGTCCACGACAGGCTAAAAAATAATATATTTTCTCAAGCATTCCCTATCTAAATTAAACTAACATATGTGTTTTGTAATTTATTAGACTATTTGACTGTTGCAAAATTCATACATATTACTTAGTTCAAAACAATTTGTTGAATTTTACAAGTGATGTGAAAATTTAAGGTTTTTTAGACTTCTTACATGCAGTTTCTGGCTGCTAAATCTCTGTGTACAAATTTGATGCTGCCAAGATATTCCATGCCCCTAGCAACATCTAGTCCAAATTTTACCAAGTCTTTAATAGTTGGCTTCTGTAAATAATATAATTCAAATTAAAGTTGTTTTGTCAAGAAAAAACTATAGTTTTTACCTCTCTTTTACTTGACACTTTGTAAACATTTTGTACGACTTTGCTGTATGAAAACTTCTATGAAGTACAATAACCTATATTAAGTGCAGGGCAATATGGTTTGATATCACCAGATAAACTAATTTGATCTTTCTTTCAGTAGCTGCTCGTATTCTTTATATGGTATAGTTTGTTATTTGTTACATCCTCTTCAACCTACCAGAGTGGTTGCGAGGATTCTTTAATAAACGCAGACTTCGGATTAAAGTCACCATTTCAACTGGATGTGGCCCCGTATTTATAATTCAAGCAAACCAAAATGGAAGCTCAGTATTTTAGCAAGAATTTGTCGATGGACGGGACAAGTCCAGAGAATACCAGATTTATTTACCCTAACAACGCTTTAGATCTGAGTACTCTAACACCTAATATAAAATAAGGAGATGTGGTATGAATGCTAAGGAGACAACTATCCAACAGAAATCTAATAACGTGGATTAAAGGAATTATATGTCACCGTATGGCCTTCAACAATGAGCAAGACCAATACCATTTCAGTAAGCTATAGAAATGTCCGACATAACAAAATGCGAAAAAATTCAAACGAAAAATCAACAGATATTAACAGATATAACAGGCAGCAAACAACGACGACGATTAAATTACAGACAACATGATTGTGAGCGCACATCCCCCCTTTTGCCTGGACTGTAAACAATCAGTTGGAAACGGATTGACTGACCAGATCAGAACAAGCATTAATTGAAAAGTTAAACATAAAATAGTTCTTCCTAATAGGTCATGAATCTTCATGATATATTGGGATCTACCAATCACAATGCATTTATTTATATATTTCCTGGGATTCTCGCAACTTTTAACAAACAAAAGGGGATAGACACAACACAAATAATTGCAACATATGTATTATAACTTACATTGTCAGCGCTACGAATATAAGACAGTAGATCCCCATTTGACATAAACGGAATGATAACCAACGGGAATTCACCAGGAGCGACAGAAATACCAATCAGTGACAACACATTGGGATGATTGAAATCTTTCATGATCAAAGCTTCATCAAGGATTGCGTTTATGTCCTGTACTTCTGTTTCTACAATTTATTGATAGCATTGGAAGAAATTAGACTGAATATATATATATATATATATAGATTCTACCACTGCATCGAGTGTGATACGATATTTATCCACTCGAGACAGTTAAATTTTCAAATTTAACTGTTGAGAGTGGATAGATATCGTATTACACGAGATTTGGTGGTGGAATCTGTATCTCTAATGATTTTCAAACAATACGCAGGCAAATTTATTCCGTCTTTTCGAATGATCTACAAAAAGATGTGTTCTTTCTATATGACGTCATCAGGCATGATCGCCTTTTTTCATGCCGTCACAATAGAAAATTCAGAGGAAAGCAAGAAAATTCGACGTCATAATCGGATTTTAACCAATGAATAACTGAGATCAAATGAACCACACGTTGATTAAATTTTTCATACAATGGGTGCAGAAAGGTATAAATTGACGAAGAGTTAGAGAAATAAAATTAGAATATTATATCAATTTACATGTGTAAAAATACAGATCTAACATTGTTGGGTTGATTTTAAGTTGTAAAAAAAATCAAGTGAAAGCCTTGCCTCGGCTATTCAAGAATAGAGAAAGTAAGGATATATGGTTAGATTAACTTGAGACTAACAGTCATATCCTTGTTTGGACGGGGGGTCATTTTTATTGTTTAAGATATTTGGGCGTCAGGACTTCGATCACCTTTTGTAGCAAATACGATTTATTCAATTTTAATTTTTGTATACAAAGTAAAAAAAACTTATGCTAGTATATACTACCCTCAAATCTATACCATGTGCAAATGAACGATTTCATAAAACAATTTTAAAATTTACAACATCCTATTGTCTATGTGCGACATAACTCTCATCTAGATTAACCTATATGGAAACCCACACAACGAAAACAATTTAGAGCAAAGGCTATATATAATACTAGTACTGGAGAAAATCAACTGTGCCTTTGAGGATCAAGTGTCAAGTGAAAGTGTACATGTACATGTATTCCTACTACTTGCATCATAAGGGACAAAATAAGTTGATAATCTCACGTACTGAAAATATGTTGTGACGTTATCCGTCCCATAAGTCAAATATACAGATATCGAATGCCACGTAATCAATGAAACAATAACAAATTAGCTATCTAGTTGATTTTTTTTTCATGTTCAGCTTTTTTCGGATGACAAACTGTAAACAACTTATGTTGTAAGTGAAACCCCATATACTGAATTAAATAAATTGACACTAAAGATATTTAAATACGCGGTGCCTTTTACTTTTTATTTGATTTTATCATAATAGATTGCTTATTTAAATTTAGATATCTGAATTCTTTTAGCTTACAAATGGTCGATGACATGTCTGGTTTTTTTTTTGGTTAAATTTCGGTTCCTGTTTTCTGTTAAAGTTAACATCTTTACTAAAGAGAATATACCAATTATCTTCCTACCAATGGAAAAATAGTATATCGAATTATTACGCACACAGTCATTTTGAAATGAACAGACAGAACTAAGGGTGTATCTTGTACTTTTTTTTCCATTTCTTACTTACTAAGAACAGTTTTGACGGCAACAAGTTGTTCATCCCTTTCTTCTGTTGATCGCAGATAACCCTGGTATACACATCCAAAATTTCCTGTAAAAAATTCCTTTATTTTCGTAACTCATTAGATAGAAATTAATAATAATTATTTGTATAATGACCAAATGCATTTTCATTTCATAATTTTTACAGATGCTACTATTAATACCATAAATCAGGACCTAGGACATATTTTGGAATAGATCGAGCTCCGAATTATACAAGGTTCATCAACAGCGTAAACATCAATAGCCTACTATATATATAGGCATGCAAGACCGTTGCGACTGATTTCTGAATTATCTGGAACATGATTAAACCATTAATAACCAGCGATTGGAGAGAATGGCCAAAAGGGATTTTTAACGTTAGCAGAAAACACAACTTTGATTTTTGAGACAGTGTATCAATGCACCCGTTTGACGACAAAACATGTGAAGAAACGACTGTAGGCAATTCTTAAAACACGCTATTCAATATCGTATAAACTTAGAGTATAGATGTATGGTCTCTATTCAAAGAGCGGGAAGTCGACTGCGTTTGTCATGGATCTTAGAATCCGGTTTTCATCGAAAAGATCTAAATACAACCAAGCCTTCTTATCTTTATCTAAGTTCACTTGGACATATGACATTCAAGTAAAGAATACTCAGTGTAAGGACGCCATTTATATATCTGGAAGTGAAGTTATAAGATTAAGATCCATTTATTTTTATTTTTGAGAAAAGTTTTTTTGAAAATACATTGCATCATATTTCAGAATATTAGAATAAATCAACTTGCAAGGTTGTACTTATTTATCATAGTTTATCTACGCTCGCCCTGTCGATAATGGTTTTTTTTGTTCAAAGTTATTTCCAGAGATATACGTTATTCTAGAAGAGCAAAATTTTGATAAAAACATAACATACTCACCATGGCCAATATCTTGCCCGAGTCTAACCAAATCGCGTTCAATAAAGATATTTTGCTGCTTCAGCATGTCAACAATTCCAATAGCGTCAAATCCTGGATTCCATGTAGCCCCTTCAACAACCAGCTCTGAAACGCTCTGTTTTTTCTGTTTGACATATCTAGGCATTCCTTGCTCAGCAGATGAATTACCTTATAAACAAAGCATAAAATCAAAATGAATTGACAAAAAAAATGTGTTTTTACGACAAGAATACGCGCGATTGCATATTTTCAAGCAGATTCAAATATCTGCATATGTCAACAACTATAATTTTTTTGATTTTTGAAAAGGATTAAATTTTTACCATTATTTTTTCTTACTAAACCCGTAACTAATGTCATGTCACCATTTTTACAATACTTCAATATATCAGCGAAAACAACCGAAAAACTTCCATTTAATCATGACGGACGTCAATACTACTGACTGTCCCTGACCTTTGGTTGTCGATAGTTTTAAAAACAACTCAGGTGTTAACAGTCACAAATTATGGTTAAATACGTATTTGAAAACCCAAATCAGTAGCATTCAACTTAGTTTGCAGTATAGTAGTTTGCTGTCTTATTTTTTTATTTACTGTTTTAAATGTTTTATAACTAATTTCAATTTCATAGATTTTAATTTATATATAACATATGACAATTTTGCTTGACTTTTACCTTACATCTTCCACGAAAATACATAATTCCAAATTCATGTGTATTCTCTGAATGCTCTATGTGAGTAAATATTCTCCATTGATAAGTATTGGAATGATTTTAATGAGTAAACACACATAAAGTTCAGATCAGGTATTATTTTAAATGTATCTTCCTGTTAATCTGAATATAAATTAGAATACCGATTCTAGTGGGCTCGAAAACAATTTCCGGAATTCATTTGACCAGTTTCGCTTTTGTCGGAAAGTATCGTAAATCCCGGAAATTATGTGTGCATTTTTTATTGCTATTGTTACAAAATTAATAAAATGTTTAATTTAATATCTCGATATCAAGAAATGTTGCATACAAATATTGATATTAAATTTGAACATGTTGAATGCGAGTTTATATCTCTGCGATACCTATCCCGTTTGATTTTCCCAAATGATAACAATATCGCAAATATTCTGATTTTGCATAAACCGGTTGTAAGCATTAAACCACAAAAGACGAAAACAAGAGGGTATAAGCTGAATATCCAATTACCTGTATCATTTGGCGGATCCATGAGGCCTCTTGTTTCTGGGCTATTGAAGTACACAACAGAAAACTCTTCTGTTGCTTTCTTTCTAAACACTCCTAAGTGTTTCTTGCGCATAACAAATACAAGACATAAAATCAAAACAGCAAAAGTCCCCAAACAAATTGCAGCAAGTTGGACATGTATTTGGTTCTTACGATATTCTACATGGAAAAACTTCATGTACCCTAAAACCGTCTTCCAGTTAAGACCTACAGATACCTTTTCAGTAAAACAAAAACGTTAAAATACAAAATATGACGATAACGATGAAAGGTTAACAAGATATATAAGTAAAAATAACGCTGATGTAGAACTTTTATTAAAACCACATCATCTTTTTTCATTTAAGAAGAAAACATTGGTTTCATTTGCATTTTTATTATTAAAGTTTCATCATTTATAATAAAATGCTTGTAATGTAAAAAATAGTTTAACTTATTTATCTTTTTTTTATCAATTCACATATCTTTAACCATAAACATCTAGTTCATTCTATAAATTAGAAGAATTATTCTCAATTCTCCAAACAAATATTAATTGTCTGTAATAATTATAATTCGCTCTATGTACAATATACTTCCCGTCCGACTCCGTATTAATACATGTCAACATATTATTTTGGTACGTCGCATAGCATAACAGTTGTCTGTCATGTGATCAAAACATTTTCAATTTTTCTGTTGATTTTGGTGAATATATAAATAGAAGCAAAACAGAAAGTCTTCCCAAATAGATGTTTTACTAAGGACGTCAAATCTGTTCAGTTTTTGAAACCTACAATTTTTAACCCTTCTGAAGTATGAGAAAGGTAGAACGCTCTTAAATATGTTAACTTCTGTCACATATATGTGTGTCTGTAATTCATGAATGTGGCCGTTTGGTTTTTTTCTTTTGAATTGTTTTATATTTTTTCATAATTTTGGACTTTTTATAGCTAACTTCATACATAGCGTTTTACTCATTGTTGAAGGTCGTACGTTATCAAATAGTTGCTTTCACCAACGTCCTTAAGTCTATTGTGTATATAAATCTCATTGGCGAGAAAATATCATCTGTCTTTTTTTATTATTTTCATGTTTTTTTTTAAGAATATTAAATCTTCAAATGTCAGTATGCCAATATCCCTATAATAGAATAAGTTTTTTAAGAATGAGTTTCGTTGCATTGAAAAAAACCTTGTTGTAGTTACTAAGGTCCAAGAAATTATGAAAAAAAGAACTTTTTAAAAAATTATCCAAACAGAACAGTCAATTGAAATCCAATTAGACAAATTATTAAGTCTCAATTACACAGGTCATATTGCGAATCGAATTTGACCAAATTTACAGTAACGGCATAGCATTATTGTACGAATTTTACCGAGTATTTGTGGCTGGAAAACAGATTTATAAAAAAAAAATGAAAATATTTATCTGAAAATCATTTTTTTTTTATATAAACTTGAAGAGTTACATGTGATGTTCTTGCAACTTACAGACTCATCTTTTCAGAAGTAACCCTGGTATTGTTCCTTACCAAGTTACAAGAAAAAAAAAACCCATAATTAAGTACTTTTCTACCGTAAATTCGCGAACCTTCGTATATGAGAACATGCTACATGTATTATGTAAATCACAGGCAGAGTTCTTGTAATTGTGTTTGATAAAATATTTACCTCAACAAGTAGTGGCAATTCTTTGATATGAACTGTGTTAGAAAGGTTACATTTCAGATAGGTTTGATGGAGATCCATAACAGGACAGAGAGTTCCATTTATTTTTATTATATAATCTTCCTTTTTTGCTGCAGAATTCAGATATCGCCCCTGGAACAAAATATGTTATGCTATACATCTGCCCAACCTTTATTAAGGACCTGATTCTGGAATTATCGTTATTATCTAACTAGGTATCAACATAATATCCTATGTGTTTTACTGACTTTCAAAAACGAAATTGTCTTATAAAGAAAGAATGTGTGATGTTTTTCTAGATTATCGTTGGTCATCTCAACGAGATTGATTTTCTCGCTTGAGCCGGTACGGCGAAAGTGAGAAAAGCAATCGAGTTGAGATTACCAATGATAATCTGTTTATCGCTATTTTGCCTATGACGACGTTGATGTTTACATTGACAACGGCACGTACGCTCTTTTTTTCCAGCGATAATTTTTCATATTACTCTACTCTACTGTACTGTGCTGAGAAAGGAAATTATCAGTCAGTAAGATCAAAGGCAAATTTCGGAAAATAGCGATAAATACTATTATAGCAAACCGATAGGAGTGATATTAAATACATAGTTTTGATAAGTAGTCCTCTAATCTGTCTTCAACAATTTAAAAATTATGTAAACAAGCCTTTAAAATGCACTTATACATTGATATATTTCCAAGGCTTGCACATTAAAACGTTTCCGATCATTTCCAAGGGGTTCTTTTAATGTATAACACTTAGTAATCTATGATGAGTTTTTTTACAACCACTTGGTCGATGCCACGAGGGTATCACCAGCCCAGTAGTCAGCACTTCTGTGCTGACATGAATTATCATTAATATTGTCATATTTTTAAATTACCTGTTGACAAAACTTTGAATTTTCTAAATGCTGAGGAACTTTTACCCCAGGAATAGATTAACTTAGCTGCATTTGTCAAAACCTGTCGGAATTTTTGTATCTTATCTGCGTATCGTATTTGTCCTCTTTCACTTGTTTTATTCATGCGTTACTGATTAGTCTTTTGTAGACGAAACGCGCGTCTAGCGTTCAAAGTTTTAATACGGTAGTTTGGTATTTATGATGGGTTTGTTTACTGTATAAAAACTTTGAAGTTTTCGAAATACTATGGGGTTTTTTTACCCAAGGAATAGATTACCTTAACTCTATTTAGCAAAACCTTTAGAAATTTTTGTCCCTTACTGCTCTTCAAATTAGTATTGTATTTGGCTTTTTTTTTAAACTTAATTTATTTAAGCGTCACTGATGAGTCTTTTTTTAGAGAAACAAAAGTCTGGCGTACAAAAGTTTAGTCCTGGTATCTATGATGAGTTTATTTATAAATGTTATACGTCCAAATCGCTTTTCTTTATTGTTTTGTAGCATTTTAAAATGTATATCCTTTAGTCACATTTAAAGTATTATGTATAGTTTGCTGTCGGTATCAACGTTTTTAGTTTATTATTATGTACAGTTATGAGCGTTTTTTCCTCCCTTTTATTATAGCATATTACGGAACATTATGTTGGATTACAGGAGTTAACTATATAATTGGTAGTATAGTATTGATGATGGGTTTGTTTACTGTTTACAAAACTTTGAAGTTCACTACATACTTAACTTGAACTAAAGAATAACATTTGTTTTAAAGTCGAATTGGAAACAATAGCCTATTTCTTTGAATGGGCAGATTACAAATAAAGATTAACTAGCATAGTGGTATCACAGAGAAAGTTTCATAGAAATGTATGGACGATTGTCAATTTACGCCAATACTTTCATTTGTCGCTTCGTGCATGCCAGACAAACAACGTGAAAAAACTGCGTAATTCTCCGTAATGATGCGAATGTAAAAGTCGTTTTTGATTTAATTAATATTTTCATATCTTATTGGACCAAATTATATAGCCCGCCAGCACGTCAGTATTGACATGAAATATGACGGTCATATTTTGCTAGTTTTTCTCGAATCTTTTAGTTTTTAGTGACATTTTATTCTGTACTTGATTGACTTTCCAACTGAATTGATTTGAGCGCCACTAATGATTTTTTTATATAGACGGAACACGCGTCTTTTGCGTAACAACTTATCAGGCAGATATATATTTCATGAGTTTTTGTTTACCTTTAGTTCTAAAAGTTTTTCCTTCATTTCAATCTCTTTCAGTTGAGTGCCTATATCTAGGTAGTCTAATTCTGGGTCAGGATAAATCATGAGCGTGGTTGATTTGACTGGATTGTTGTCTAACATTACAGTCATTCGGCCAACGATAACTTCTGCAGATTTGTTCAATTCGGATGTCAAATCAGGAGTAGAACACACCAACATTGATCCGGAATGTTTCATTCTACAAGACTGCAATGAATATTAAAAGAATATAAGAAAGTTTTTTGAATTTCCGTCACAATCCATGTAAATGATTGAACGCCGTCATATCAGCTACGTTTGAACACAATATAGTATGAGTTGAATCAAAATTCTGTCACCAGATGATTTTGTTTTAAAGAAAAAGGATATATTGTGATTTCCAACATGAAAAATATACACCAGAGACAAAAGGACGAGGAGTAAACCAATATATAGGTCACCGTACAGCCTTCGTTTATTTTAAAATAAAGTATATACCATATAGTTAGTAAGTATACAAAACAGGAATAGCAAAATGCGAAAAAAAATCAAAAGAAACAAGACCAGTGCCAGATGTCAAATCAGGAGTAGAACACACCAACATTGATCCGGAATATTTCATTCTACAAGACTGAAATGAATATTTAAAGAATATAAGGAAATTTTTTGAATATCCGTCATTATCCATGTAGGAGATTGAACGCCGTCATATCAGCTACCTTTTAACACAATATAGTCTGAGTCGAATCAAATTTCTTCAACCAGATGATTTCTTTTAAAGAAAAAGGATTTATTGTGTGATTTCTAACATGACAAATATACACCCGAGACGAAAAGACGACGATGTAAACAAATATAGGTCACCGTACAGCCTTCGTCAATTAACAAAATATTTATCATATTGTATGTATAAAATAACAGGCATAACAAAATGCGAAAAATCAGAGAAGTAAGACCAATACCGGGTTTGGACCTGCGTCGCAGCATGTAATTGATTTAACATGTATATTGGAGGATAACTGATCATTCCCTTTCACCGAAGCCAAAAAAACTTTGACGAAAATTTTCCATCTACATTGACTGTTTTAAAATTCTAAACTATAGACAAACGGAACGTTGTAGCACGGTGGATGTCAGAACTTCTTACTCGCTACAACTCAACATGATAAAACTACAGACCAAATATTAAATCATTCCCTTTAATAGGAGCCAAGACAACTTTGACGAAAAGTTTCCTTGTACAATGAGCGTTGTTACATTTCAAACTATCGGGAAACAGAAACTGGATATACGGCAGTGGAAAAAAATGCTTAACCGCTACAACCGTAGACCAAATATTAAATTGTTCCCTTCAACTGGAGCGGAGAAAACCTTGACGAAAATTTTCCGTTTAAGAATGAGTGTTTCAAACCATCGGCAAACAGGAAGTGGATTCATTGCAGAATGTAAAAATTGCTTATTATTGCGGTTATTAGACTTGCTCCCGCCTTCTGTGACGCAGGTTAAAACAAACGGCATGATTTATGCAAAAACAATAAACGAAACACTTGTACGTCATAAACTAATGAACTTTTTTTTCTCAGTCAAGATAGATAATGTCATAAATAGTTTTGTCCCTTATATGGATGGAATTCATTTTGTTTACCTTCGTTTAACTGTTATCTGATGAAAATTAGCTAACAAATAATTTAAATGACGACCTAAACTGTCTTAAAAGGGGGATAACCTAATGTTTTTCTTTGTGTTCAGTGGGGTACGGGAAGCAACTCTTGGTATCCATTTCAAGTGAAAAGCATAGGATTTATAGGAAACAAAGACTGTCGCATTCGAATTTACAGAAAAGAAATTAAGAAAATCCTGTATTTTTATAATATTTGTTCTGACTATGTAAGCAATGTTTAAGCAAATTACAAAATATTGAGGATTTTTCTTATGTGTCATGTAAATGCATGCTAATTTGAAAGAAGATTTGTAACAGCAAAATACATTTTTAAGATACATATTTTTAACATTATCAATAGACATTATGACACTTTTTATATATATAAATAATTTTGTCACAACTCTTTGTCTGTAGTCATAAATAGTGATTAACCAACTAGTGTTTAGAAAGCTTTAAATTCGGAATTTTCCGGTCAACTGTAAAACACAAATTCTGAAATATAATTATTTCCCCCTTTGCCGCGAGACGATCAGAAAAATAGCAATATGACTGACAGCAACCAACGCCAACCACTTCATTAAAGTCTCATGATTTAAGACACTCACACAAAGAATGCGGTTTTAAACATTTTTGGGGCTTATGTTTTCTCAAACAGTGATGTCAAAGCACAACACAAGTACAAACTGTAAAAGTCAGTGTTAGCTGACTTTACTCTTTGGATCGAAACGAAGCATACAAAAATAACTTTCGCAAAGCAAAAAAAAAAAAATAAAAAAATACACGATTCCGATCAAGAGCACTTGAATCAAAGATAGCTAGTTTGAAGCTTTTTTAGTTGATAAATAAATAATTGTTTCAGGTCTAAAATATGAAGACCCAATGGAATTAGTGTAACGACGTTATAAACAGTCTGAAAAAAATAGCATTTCAAAATATTTGCACTATATATGTTCATAACTGTAAATACATATTAAAATTCATTGTTTAGTATTTTCAAAAGAACCGTTGAAGCAAGTATTCAAATATTTTACTAAAATATCAAATTGATTACATTTCAGACTAAGTTACACAAATGATCAATAGGTTTTCATGGAACTTCATCTGAATTTATGGGTTCTATAGCAATACCTTTCCCCCGCTGTTTGTCTTTTACAACAATTCATACGATTTGTAAGTCAGCTACAGCTTGGCGAGTGGTCTAAGGTTGTGATTTCTATTGGCAGATACGTTCAACACCGATCATAATTTATTAAGGGTGTACAAGTTTGCAGCGGAATTTGGGGTTTTGTCCGGCTTCCACAACAAATTAAAAGTAGCCGCAATTATACGGCAAGTGTGGTGGAAATGTTGTTTAAAGGGGAAAATCATGAGTAACTGAAGATGAAAAAATATTTCAGCAAAAAATGAATGTTTGACCAGATTTGTAAAATGGTTTCAAAATCATAAGTCATAAAACGAGTGAGTTGCTGATCTAGATAGAAATATAGGGAAAAAAATTAAAATACAAAATAAGTATCTTCTGTCAGAAGCTATTTGAGTTACAAATGACAGATTCTCTACAAATTATCCTATCTTAACAAAACTGTTAAAGCCTGAAAACTGCATTTGTGTTTAGATCCTTTTCCTGCCCTCGATTTATATCTTTGTCATTCAATTTTTTATATTGGTTCATCTAATCAAAAGTAATTTAACGTAATTTAACGTAATACATAAGTTGTACGATTTAAAAACAAATATCTGTGCTTATAAGAGAACAGCTTTGTTAACATATATACTTCATACAGATATATTTAAAGGCCAGTCAAAACTGTTTTCTCTCCAAAGATTTCTGATGATTAAAAGAAAATATTTCTTAACTTTAGGAATGTATATAGGAATCCAAACCAAAAATATTTTCCGCAATCAGTGAATTTTGTGGAAGAACTAAACATAACTTAACATGCTGAATTCCCAGCTTTCAATGAAGGCGTTAATTTTTCTACTTAGAAAGAATATGAATTTATTAATGTTTAAACTTACCGAACCAATATGAGCGTCACCCACACTTATCAGCATACCGTAATTGGTAACAGAATCAAACCAGTTTCCATGAATTTCAATGTTTAAACCTCCACTGAAAAAAATATTGTTGGACAACTTAAGGTACACTTTAAGAACGGTAACCATTTTTAATATGACATCAATGGGAAATTAAAAATATAACTTACAGATTTTTAGGCAATAGAACGTTATCATCACATGCTGCATGTGCCTCTTTCATTGGATTTCTTTTGATATTTGTACCAAACCAATAACAAGGAATGGATTTTCGAATCTTAATATTTTTCTTAGAATGCATGTGCAATTTTTGGCATTGTTTTTATCTTTATCTTTGATTCCACAATCTTGCCACTTAAATTTGCCACGTGATTATCACTGCCCAGACCTGAAAGGTAGTGATTTCGATAAAGGGGGTTTCTTGTTGTCTCTTCCACCAAATGCTTTATACCTATTGTTTGCGGTGTTTTGTTCAAAAGAGTAGGATTATACCATCCAATCCCTAATTTTTTATACCTTATCATAGTACTATTTCGTGATGGTTGCTGAATAATCTCCGGATTTGGCATGTAACAAAATGTCTTGTTTTCTAACGGCTGATATGATGCGCCATCAATCGCTACTACAATATCCCCGCTGTACCTACAGTTAGACATTTCAAGATTTTCTCCTTCAAAAACTTGTTCACATGTTCCACAAGATTGTGTGAGGCACACAATTTCTGTGTTATTTTTCCTAAAATATAGAATGCCTGTAATGATTACGTTTGATGCTAAATTTTCATCTTTTGATTGTCAGATAACAAATACATGATGTTTTATAGAGATGCCTTTATAAATGCCATATTAAACTCAAATCTAATACTGCACATGCTTTGAATGATAAAGTGTCTTCAACTTGACACGGTTTTCAATCAAAACGAACGAAAAAGCTTGATTTTACTCCTATTTTACCGTTTAGCATAAACACTTAATCATGATTATTAACTGCTCCGTTTTGTGACGCGATAGGTTTAAAAAGCTAAGACCGTTTGTACGTGTTAAAATTAAGTGTGGCAAATTAGATACAAGTCAAAGTGTTCTGAACATTCACATTGTTTGCATAGAAACTCTAGTAAAAATATATTATATCCTTATAAATTACTAGATTTCAAAAACGAGTTTGAAGCCTCAAAGAAAATAGGTGAGACACAATTCAATACTATAAATGATGACATTCAACTAATGACTTTTGAACATCAAAAAGTGTAAAATGAAGATAACACAAATTAGATTTCGTGCGTTCCAGGCGCTTTTCTAGTAAAACGTTCATCTGGTTGCTCAACAAGTTTGAAGCCTGAAAGAAAATAGGTGAGACACAATTCAATACTATAAATGATGACATTTAACTAATGACTTTTGAAAACCAAAAAGCGTAAGACGAAGATAACACATAATAAATTTCGTGCGTCACATGCGCTTTTCTGGTAAAACCTTCAGCCGATGCTCAAACCCAAAATATTTGAAAGCCAGTGATGTATAATAGCGTAGAAAAGTTAGGGACAATATGACTAAAAGGGACATAAACTAAAGAAATAGTTGAATCCATCAAGGGTCAAATTTCTCAGCGGGAGTTGATAGATGCATGGAACAAATTCAACTGTCGCAATTTGTCATACTTTATTACATGTAATACATTGTAAAGAAAAACAAAAACACTTACGTTTGAATATCACACTGCATCTTACCAATCTTCACGGAAAGGATAGATCCAATTTCAAACTTTTCACCCGTGATAGTTAGCATTGTTTTGCCTGATATTGGTCCCTTCATGGGGAAGATATTCATAATACTAGATTGCTGAAAATTTATGCAATAAATACTCAAGAGAATTAAAGTGAATCATTTATTGCAAAAAATTGAAGTCAAAGAATCGGAAATATGAATTAAAACGACTGATTAAATGCGCAGGTCACGTGTCTCTGTGGAAAACTACCATCAGATGCGCTTGATGCTGGACGTATTCATTCCCGAGGAAGGAAAATCTTAGTATTTCGAATGATTTTGAAATTGTTAAGAACCGTACATTTACAAATAGGAAGACTTACTAGCAATGGTATCTCATGTCAGTAAAGGGGTTAAAGCTATTGTAAAACGGAAAAGACCTCTTCTATCACAACAACGAATATTTCTTAAATTTAAAAAAATTACTTCTTATAAGCATCCATTCAAGTATTCTCACATACCGTATATTCAAATGTTATGTCCAAGCGTTCCGATATTCCATCAATCCTATATTGTTTGGAGGTCGAATCAGTCACGCTCACCTTTACAGCTGCAGGGACAGGCAATCCTACTCGACTTGTCAGACAAGTTATTCTGGAGGTGAATAAAGGTAACAACATATGATATAAATTACGAAAACAAAATGTGTTTAACATCATTTTCCTATTCTATCCTGTATCATAGTCATCTTCATGAGTAAATATTTCCTCAAGATAAAATAATAAACTTATTCAATCTATACTTTCAGACAAATTGGCAAACAATATCAAAATGTTAAGTTGTAGAAATGTCCTTATTTCATCCAATGATTTATGAATATAAACTCATACCAGTGTACTTTCAAAAATATTACTGAAGTTCTGGATAATCAAATCAGTGCTATCAATTTAGACCTTGATGCAGTGGTATTGGTTTTTTTAATCTGTAAGACGTTTGTATTTATCCGATTCAGTGATGTTTTTTGAGAAAACAGTTAAAAACCAGCTTTCTTACAGAGAAGTTTGAAATCGAATAATGAAAATGGTTAATATCAATTCCAGTGATTTAAAAAGTTATGTCCCTTCCATTAGTTCTACCCACTTAGATATGAAATGGACACTTTAAAGAAGGTTAATTAAAGAGCACCTTGTATCACTAATATTCTGGATCAAACATGATGCAGCTCCAATTGATACATTAGCATTGTTTACCATCGAACCGAAATTCTCTCCTGTTATAGTTAATTTTGTTGACCCTTCCAGCGGTCCATTCGCTGGGCTTATCTAGAAAAAAAAAGAATGACCACTGTCACAATAATATATTACCATTTTCAATATCAAAGCTGAAAAAACTAATGCTGCAGTTATATTTAAATATCCATTTGTCGCTACTTTATTTAATTCCAGCTTATTTCCTTCACAAATACAATAGAATTGCTTGTCTTCATGCGTGATAAGTGACATCGTCTTGAATCTATAGTTAGGTTTTGTTCCATTTTGAAGGCTTTACTGTGACTTTGATATTTGAAAAAAAATGAAACAGCAAATAAAGTGCTGTTCATTTACGTTTGGTAATGTCCTGTATATGTAACCATTTAATGTCATGAATTGCTACACCACATCCTTAATTTTCATTCAAACGTGTGCGTGAATCAAGTAGCAAAAAAATCAACATGATAGAGTTGATAATCCACTGTTTAGTTTGCTTTAGGAGTTTTCAGCCGCAGTTAAAAGATAACAAAATGCATCATAAAAAAAAACAGTTAGTTTCGACGCACTGAAGATGCTTCATATAATTCACATAATAGTTTACAAGGTAACAGACTTGTAGGAAGACGTCATCGATCTTATCAGTTAACCCTTTTTCAATTGATTTTTTATAGTTTGTTCTTATGTTGTGCTGTTACATCACTGTCCATGGTTAGGGGGTGTTGCGCGCTCACAAACATGTTCAACCCCGACACATTCTTTATGTGCCTGTCCCAAGTCAGGAGCCTGTAGTTCAGTGGTTGTCGTTGGTTCATGTCTATCATATTTGTTTATCGTTCATTGTTTTGTAATAAATTAGGCCGTTAGTTTTCCCACTTGAATTATTTCATATTTTTCATGTCGGTGCCTTTTATAGCCGACTATACGGTATGGGTTTTTCTCATTGTTTAAGGCCGTACGGTTGCCTATAATTGCTTACATTCGCTTTATTTGAACTTTGGTGTATAGTTGTCTCATTGGCAATTGTATCTCATCTCCTTATTTTTATATACTCTATTTAGACACGAAACTTTGACTTTAGTCTTACCAGTCAATGTATTTACTATTTTATGTTGATTTGCATGTGTGCTGTGCATACTGGATTAGCAGCAGATAACATTATATTTGATGACTCTTTAGTGTGAAACAAACGCGCACCGAATCGTTGACGCTAGAAAGCTGTAAATATGAAGATATATTTCTATATAAATTATAGCTTACACCCTGTACAAATGGCGGACATGATTGATTATGCCACATATTGCTGTGTTGACACTTGGTTTCTGTAGTACAATGATCGAAACACCATCCGCATCCAAGTGGGTCATCACTGGGTACACACTCTCCACACGTCTTGTGTAATTGACATGACGTCATTGACAATTTTGTAACCTGGAAAGAAAAAATAAACATAGAAGCATTAAAACGTAACCTGCAACTCTCAACAAGAATTATGAAATCATAAAGTTTTAATATTTAAATTCATATTCTGAGCTCAAATATGATAACATTGTTTATTTGTTTTCAACTCGTCTCGTAGGTTGATAACATTTGATTTTGTCAGTTTTTTATAGTCTCTCCCTTTTTAAATTTACCTTGGAGTTCGGTATTTTTGTTATCCATTTTTGCATGTACTTTTTAAGTGTTTAACAGCAACCACTGGATTAATATCCTTTAAAATCCGCTATTAATACTATTGGTGCTTTTACGTCTCGTTTTGGCGTCCATTTTTGACATTTTTGTTTATTTTTAAAGACTTACACCACTGCTAAAAGTGTTAACCATTTGAAGAGTAGAATTGAGAATGGAAAAGGGGAATGTGTCAAAGAAACAACAACCCGACCATAGAGCAGAAAATCCCGGAAATATATATTTCGTCTTATATGTTCTTGTTACTTATTGTATTTACTGATAGAAAAACTTATGTGGTGAAAACACATTCAAAAATATCAAATATCATTGCAGATGCATCATTTATAATTACTAAGTGGAAAAAATTAAATTATTTATACTGGTTCCATTTGGAATACAATGTTCTAAAGTTCACGCAGCGCAGCCTGTATATCGTTCACAATGTTATAATTCATTTCAAATCTGTTTATGGTCAGTTACTATTTCAAATTGCACATATGCTAGTCACCCTGTTTCCTGTCAAAAGATACAGATAGCTGTGTGTATCTAGAACCATTTCATTACCAACTGGAATATTTCTGTCACCGCTAACGTCAAATTTGACGTACGATGTACTCTGTGTCGAAGTTACCAGTATCTTGAAAAAAATAATTACAAGAATATAAACTTCAATTAAATGACAAACAACAGATGTTTATTTATATTTTTTAAGTGTTATTTGTTCATTTGGAGTAGGATTTGAATCGGACATAGATATAAAAATCTATATGAAAATTGTTTTAAAAAGTACAAATACATAGTAATTCACTTGTTTGAAATATAATCATTCGACTAAGGGTTTTATCCCTTCCAAGGTATTTATGGCCTTAGAAACATTTGGCACTTTTTTGTGGGATTATTGGTTTCCAACTCTCTTCAATAGTCTCATTAGTTTTGCCTTGTATATGTTTTGATTCAGGCGTAAATAATGAGTCATGTGCTGGCGAAGTGCGCCTTTGGTGTACAAGATTATAACCCTCAGACAGGTATCTTATGTGGATGTTGTTCTTAAAAAAACAACACAAGAGACAATTGTATTGCCCTTGACAGCAATAAAGTGTAAAAGATTTAATTCCAAATAAACAAAAGACGATGTATTTCGAACGTTTTTGTTTCTATTAGTTCCGTTTGGAAAGGTATTTTTTAGATAAGGCTTTTCATTAACCATAACCAATTGGTTCTCCTGATTTTTTAGCTATATATTATAAGTAAAAATTATCAGTGTTTCTGGATATTTATGCTGTAAAAGTTCAGGGCGAGCTTTTAAAAGGCTTCACATTGTATCGTTCAGCAATTACCTGATAATCAATGTATTTGAATTGTTGCCCAGTCTTTAGCCTCCTATATAGTTTTTTTTTGCAGACCGATGTTTTGTTTGTTTTGTTTTGTTTTGTTTTTTTCGTTTTTTGCTATTATGGCTTTGTCACTTTGTCTTTGACTTATGAGTTTGAATATCCCAATTATATCTTTCGCCTCTCTTTTACTGTATGTATGTGAGTGAAACAATAGTTAACAGTAGTTACTTTTAAAACTGAATATAGTAATTTACTCAACTTCGAGTTCCATTATTTTAGGGTCAGCTGTGGAATTAATATTCAATTCTTTTTTGTTATATTATAGATAGGTCGTGTACCTTTCTTAAAAATCCTGTATTACTTCCTGCAAGAATAATATGTTCAGAACTATTGCTCAGTGGCAGAACAGAGGTTAACAATTCATTGGAGATCTGATAAACGGCTGTTTTACTAAAACCGTCACCGTGAGCCTCGATTCCAAATTCCATTTTCTTCTGTTCACATGATTTTATTATGTCACCCTACAAAATGTCTTTTTAATTTTTTTATTAATAAAACTTTTGGACAAAAATGTTTACGTAATGAAATGGAAATGTTTTAATCTACATAATTGTATTTTCATTTTTTCTTTCAAGTACTTTAAGGTTAATAAATAGATATATATATAAATATGTATAAAAAAATATGATAGGATTGCAAAGAGACAACAATCTACCCAAGTCCTAATGATGATGCAGTTAGCAAGTGCATTTCATCGTACGGTCTACGACAATGTGCAAAACCCATACCGTTTAGTCAGTTGTAATAAGACAGTCATTACAAAATGTAAAACAATTCAAACGAGAAAAACCAACAGTCTCATTTTGTTCTTCTATGTACCTTATTTGTATCTTACTGATCGAAAATAAAAAGCTTAACGGTTTAGAAAAAAATCCCCAACATATAAATGCGAGTGACAACTCAAGAAATCTCGATAGTTGTTGTCTTTTGGATTTGAAAGTATACCTGATACGTGCAAAAAAATTAATATCTTAAGATCCAACTTGTAAGTTTTGAGGAATGTCTTTTAAAATTCTGTTGGAATATTACACTAATTTGAAGATAGACTCGTAGCGTTTTAGAGGTTTATAATTCAATATAGTTGAGTTTCCTGTCCCCTTACCTTTTTAATCTGCTATATTTTCAACATAAGTTATTTATGTCAATGACTTAAGGTTGTTAGTAAGTATATTTGGTTATAACCTATCTTAGAGATAGTACTTGGTAGCTAAAAGTTGTTAGTAAGTAAATTTGGTTATAACCTACCTTGTTGACATGATTTATAACAAACCTTTATTAAATTGTCCGTTTATAAAATTATAGATTATAAAGAAACAAAGGTTTTTAAAATTATTTCAGGCAAAGTTAACCTTAAATTGATTTAGCAATGTTATTAAGTCCCTTTTGGCTATATAGCTCTTGACTGTTTCGGTTCTTATACACCATTAGCATTAAAATATTCGGCTTTGAGCGTTCTTAATGAAGGCAAATCCAGAAAACCGCTTCGGACTCATGAGATTTATTGTGTTGATTTCATATTTTACAACAGTGGGTCGATACCGCTGCTTGTGCACTATAAGTTCCGGAAGGTATCGTCAACTCAGTAGTAAGTACTTCTGTACTGACATAACAAGCCTTTCTATATTATAAAGTAAATAAGTATCAATTCACTCAGGCAAAGATAGCCTGCAATTGATTTGGCTATGTTTTAAGGTCCTTATTTTGCCATATAGCTCTTCAACTGGTTAGGTTCTTATATATCCTTGGCATTCAGATATCCAGCTTTGTGAATTATGGATGATGGTAAATTCAGAAAAGCGCTTCAGATGCATGAAGTTTATAGTACTTGTTTTATTTTTCACTGCACTGGGTCAATACCGCTGGTGTTGGACTATCAGTCCTAAGGGTATCATCGTCTTAGTAGTCAGTAGTTCGGTACTGACATAATTTATAACAAACCTTTCAAAAATTGTCTGTGTATGAATTTAAATGTTATAAAGAAACTAAAGTTTCAACTCACTCAGTCAAAGTTGACCTTAGATGGGTTTGACTATGTTTTTGTGTTGTTTTTCTTCGTCATAAAGCTCTTCAACCGTTTCGGTTCTTATAAGCCTTGGCATTCAAATGTTCGACTATGAGCGTTCCTAATGAATAGTAAATCCAGAAAAACACTTCTGAATCATGGAATCTTTTGTGTTGTTTTAAATTTTGAGGGGTAGCACTGGGTATTTGTAACGGAGATAAAAGGCGAGAAAATGTCTAGATAATTTCTAAAATCTGTTATATTTCTACTATATTTATTTCTAAACTAGTGTTTAGACCCACTAATTCCAACATAATTTTTTGCACAAAAGATTTGTTCATTTAGCTAAAATGTTTGTAATTAATGAAATAAAAATGCAGAGAACCACTTTTTCATAGTCAAATTTTAGTTTGCAGGATTTATCATCTGGAAGGGTCTATTAATTAAATGATACGTTTTTGTCATATGTTGACGTAACACTATCAGCAAGATTTAGTACAACGTCAGTAGTTTTAAAAGTTTAGCATATCAAGTACTACTAAAATGTTTCATTGTTAATTAAATAGTATATATATCCATGCCAGTTGTAACAGAAAAATGAATATTGTGTAAATACATTTTATTAGTATTGGTTAGCATTATGAAATGAAGATGTCACCTCTGAATATTCATCCTGCGAAAAGAAAATGTATGATTCAAAAAGATATCTGATTTACCCTCAAATTGTGGCAAATATTGAAGCTAATTTTAGGATGAAAACAATTTCAAAATTGTATTTATATATAATTGGGTTTTCAAAGGTGCCTTCACAGAATGAAGATCGTGAAATTGTAACTCCCATTTGAAAGGTGTCTTGGTACAGGCAGTCTTTCAATAAGTCAACAACGAATCCTCAAATAGTTTTGGTTCAGTCATTTATTAATTATTTAGCAAACTCCTATTATAATTGGTAACTGATATGAATAGTGCAGGACTCAAATAAAGTTTACACATTTATCCAGCTAGCTTTACGTAAATTATTCAGCTCTTTCATAAGATATTTTCACTCATATTTTAATGGGGCGATATTTCCAAAACAAAATGTATGATAGAAATGGACATCGACCGAATTTTGAATATACATAAAAAAATCAGTATTTATATCAATAAAAGCGTTCATTTAATCTTGAAAACTTAGGTCACATTCCTTGTAGAACTTATGTCTTCTGAAAATAACAACTGACATTTGATGAATTGATTGATTAGTTGTTGTTTAACGCAAGAGAAAAAAAAACTTTCAGCCAATCAGAAGACGTGTTACATCTTAAATTAAATTATTTAAGAAATGATTGCAATATTTTTTCTGTCTATAAAATAATAACATCAAAAATGTAGTGCAACCTGAATAACGTGCGTAGCGTGTTATTTAAAAGTGTGCACCACATTTTGTAGGTTATTTCGAATTTTTAATGTACATTAATTTTTTTTATAATTTACGGCTGGATAATGAAAACATAATCTTAAAAACATCAGTCATATTCTTTGTAGAACTCATCTCTTCTAAAAACAACAACTGACATTTGATGAATTGATTGATTGACAGTTGTTTAATGCAACCTAAACACTTTTATATCTTGCTGAAGTTTATCATGGCGGCCAGTTTTATTGTCAGAGGACGCCTGGGTATCCACAAGAAACTACTGATCTTCTGCCAGAAAACTAACAATCCTTGACAACTAAAATCGACGTCGAACAAATCATTTCTAACCAGCTAGCCTTTTTAAAACTCCGTAAGGGTAAGTAAAGACTTATGAAAATATAATGAAACTTACCTTAGAAGCTTGTGTGCATTGGGTAGAATTGCAGTGCCATGATGGTGTCCCCCATGTTGGCAATCCTTTAAAACATTTTGTCAACACTTCACTTGCAAACTTTCTTATCATTTCATCAATCGTATAGACACAAACGACCGAACCTTGAGTATTATCGGCTTGAATGTTATCAACATTGTATGCCCTTATACCAAATGTCATATATAGCTTTTGTTGCTCGATGTCGTAGTGAGCTGCTATTCCAATGTCATACTTCGTAGGAGTTTTACAGGAAATTGGCATTTCTTCATAAGAACCGTAATCCAGGTTATACTTGCACAATTTTGATATTCTTGTTTCATATGAAATGCTTCCTGAATTGTTTATTGATCGAATGAAAACATGAAAAATGTATTCCTTAGTATCAAAAATATGTAAAAACTTCAATTTAAAGTTTTCCCGTTTGGTATCACATACTGAAAGAAAACTCCAAGCGGAGTAATGATCAAAGTTCCAGTTCTTGTTAGATTTTGAAATATCAAGCGTTGCAAACTCATTGTAAAAGAAATCTGCTTTTCTGCTATCATAACTTTGACCAATGAAAAACATATCAACACCACTTTCGTCCTTTGTGATGAGCATAACGGATGAATTTTCACTTCCAAGATAATTTTTCTTACTTTCACCAAAATGATGTTTAAGATTGATATCAGATGCATCGTACATGTAACATATACCTTGGCGCGCTGTTCCACATACGATCAGGAAGTTCCGGAAAGACTTCAATATACTAATATGATTATTGACTGTTCGGTATCTCATGTAGATACAAGAATTGTCAAAAGAATTACATTGTTTACTATCGTTGACAGGGCCAATTATACCTTGATTCTTTAGACTTAGATCCAAGTCAAAGTGGAGAAGAATATTTTTTCCTCCTACATATAAACTTTTATTTTCTGCAATTATAATAATTTTAGATAGTGGACCATATTTTGTAGGCACTGTGTAGTTCTGGTTGAAAGCAAGTGTTGCTAGGATTCCTGCTACCAGACAAATACCTACCAATCGGATATACATCTGAAGTAAAAATATACATTGCGTTTTACAATATCATCTGACGAAAATTCCTAAACCTGACCTGACTACATCTTTAACAAAATTAATGTCGTGTGGTCCTAAATCAATTTGTAAGTGAATATTACGAGTTTATATACCAATACACTCCTACAAAATAACATTTCTACTATTAGTATATAATATTCTTTGAAAAGAGCTTGCAATAAGTTTGTCCGCAAAATATACGCTGACAGCAACAACCACCAACTTGTATGTGTTCATATTATAACAAATGGTTGAGTCTTCAGATGAAGTCGCGTGCCAACGGTCATCTCTTGCTAGTATAAAAAGAAACGGAAGACTATGTGTTGTGGTACGGGAATCTCCATAAACCACAAAGATAAAAAAAAATATTTAAAAGCAGGTGAACAATTTCATGTTAAGACAAGAAGATCTCGTATGATTGCCAATGATACAACCATCAACAAAAGACCAAATGACGTTACTTTAAGCAACTATAGGTCACTATACGTTCTTCAATAATGAGAAAAACACATACCGTATAAACTAATAAGCTATAGGAGGCCCCGAAATGAAAAAATGTAAAACAATTCAAACGAGAAAGCTACCCGCCAAATTAATGTAGAAAACAATGAATGAAAAATAAATATGATTTACAGAAACCATCGGCAACCATTAGATTACAGGCTAAGGACTTTAGACATGTACATACAAACGGGGCGGGTCAAAACATTTCTTATAAAAAACCTGTGCACTTATAGGTTAATTCAGTCAAGCCGTTTAGAAGGAGTTGCTGATTAAAAAGCTGGCGTAAGTATATATGGCATAGTCAATGTTTTGGCAAGGAAAGCTTCCTAACAAAATACACACAGATAAAGATTAACTCAACAGGTTCACATTAACTGCGTCTACTCTTCATGTTATACTTTGAGTCTTTTGTCCTTTTCATATACAAATCCGATACTTTCTGTAATGTGACTGTATCAAGCAATAACCTGTAGCTAGACCATTAGTTGTGGTTGGTTTGCTGTTTGTTCTATTTGTTTTTCTGTCATTTTAGTTTTATCAATCATGCCGTTTTTCAGCTCTTATAAAATTTAATCGTTTTTTTTGGGGGGGGGGGGGGTTTAAGCCATAACATTGTCAGTTTGTTTTTATTTGACAAATGAGTTCGAATGTCCCTTTGTTATCTTTCACCTCTCTTGTGTTATACGGGGACCTTTTGTAGCTTATTGTCAGGGATGAATTTTACTTATTCTTCATTGTGACCAGTAATTGTTCACATTTCTCATGGACAGTCATACCACATTTCCTTATTTTTATAATGATATAGCCAGAAATATCCTAGTCCATGTTAAGTATGGAAAACCCCCAAAAAACAACATAAATGATGGGGAAAATAACACATTTTGAACGAGGATTTAGTTCCTTAAGTACAGGAAATAGTGGACAAATTTCTGTGATGTGATCCAGCAACTGTACCTGTTGAAAACAGATACATGTATACTGTTACATTTTTATGTTCCTTTGCACTTTCAATTTTTTGTATTCATATCTAAAAAAAATATCACAGCCACTAGTTACAAGTGTTAAGAAGTTCCTATGAAATATGCAACGTCAGTTGTATTTAGAACGAAGCTTGAAAATGGTAATACATGTATCAACATGAGTTCCAACGCTCGGTATAAATGCGTTATGTATAGGGTCCAGTTGGCATTTTACTTTGTTGTGTGAATCGGCTCCTTTTTTGTGAAATTATAAGCCAGTATACTTCTCTCATTTAGCAAGCATATATTTTTTCAATTGCCCATCTTATTTTTATTGACATAAACGTTTTTATCACAAATAAAGCACATATTTGAAATAGTTCTCATAGAATACAGCTTTTCACATTGTCCAGGTTTTTTCGTGCACTGCAGTAAAACCCCGGTTTTCAAATATTACCAAAAAAGAATGCATTCGGGCCTGTTATACTGACTTGACCTTTTTCTATTTTATTACTGCAAATTAGAGAATGTCAATAATACAGAGTCATGAATGGATTAAAACATAAAACTATGTTGATTAATTTTACCCCTGTTACATTTGACATAAAGATAAGGAGATGTGGTATGATTGCCAGTGAGACAACTATCCACCAAAGTTCAAATGAAGTAGATGTAAGCAATTATAGGCAACTCTATGGCCTTCATCAATGAGAAAAACCCATACCGTATAGTCAGCTATAAAAAGCCCCGACATGAAAAATATGAAACAATTCAATTAAGAAAACTAACGGCCTAATTTAAAACAAAACAATTTACGAAAAAACAAATAGGACAGACATGAAACAACAACTACCACTGTACTACAGGGTTCTGACTTAGGATATGCTCATACATAATATAGCGGGGTTAAACATGTTTGTGAGCGCTCAACCCTCCCTCTAACCTGGGACAGCATAACATAAGAACAAACTATAAAAAACAGTTGAAAAGGGCTTAACTCATCAGATCGATATAGAGGAGGAAGATATCTAACAAAAACACAGATCGGACGTGGCAGGGTATTTATACATCCCTAACATAAAAAAAGACAAAGTACAGATCTGAGAGTACTCGCAGTTACTTACAGCTAGTTCAAAGCCAATAACAACTAATAAAAAAAAATCATGTATCTAAGACTTAAACATCAATCAGTACACTTCCAACATCCAATATATTTAGTGTTAAGACGCCATTAACAGTCAGAGAAAAACATGACCTTGTGCAATGCCAAAATATTAACAGATTGTAGTACCGGGAAAGTGCATACATGTATATTTACAATAAGATTTAGTTTGGTTTTTATTTACTGATAACATTATCAATATTTATACCAATAAAACAATTTTAAAAAGATCTTATTACAGTGTTGAATTGGTAACTTTTTAGAATAAGTCTAAATGGTTGCCAAATCTACCCGGATCGTATCTGGACTTCCGGGCTTGGTAAACAACATCATCGTAAAATTATGATGTTCTTATCCGTTTGAAATAAGTTTTCTACGTGTACAGCCAAACTTGCAAACCAAATCTTTGTATCTATTGAGGAATTTAGGAAAGGTTTTAAGTAACTTGTGTAACAAAATCCCTGACCTAATAATTTACCAGTAATACATAGATTACGCTCATTGAAAAATAAAACGTCACTAAAGACACGGGCATAGCGAACGAGTTGGGACATATAAACACCGTAAGACGTTGACAAAGGAACACCACCGTCCAAAAAAAGGAAAATTAACAATAGGGAAAGAAAAACTATCCCTTCTGTCGTAATTTTTTTTTTGTAGAGTTTATTTCTTGTTCCATATGTTTATTTCTGATCTGATTACATTTTACCATAATCTCGCAGTTTTATGATAAAATTACGACATGGTTCTATATGTTTTTCCATACTGTGTCATCATACTTGATACGTTTTTAGCCTTAAATGTTTTGTGTCTTATATATAATTTGCCGTACACTCAAAATGCCATGACAACAAAACTGTAATTAAATAAATAGCACATACGCATTAATGTAATGAATATAAAATATGCGTACACAAGGTTTGCTTCGATATGTTAATATCCTTCGCAGAGTTCTGTAGATTAAAAAAATAATGAAAACATATTGGACGAATACAATATATCTGTCATCGATCAGCAAAAAGTAAAAGTAAGGAAAATCAACACGAATTCCCCTCATTTGCTTCAGAAGGATTACTAGTGACTTTCGTAGTGTTACACTTGTTAAATCGAATGAGGAGTGATTGAATATAAAAAAAAAAGATGTGTGAATTCCATATCTTTGATTGCTTCTGTTGCTTTTCGTAACTATTGGCCTATTGACTGTAGGGAATTAAAGTTTGACATATTGTGTAGACACCTATATATTGTTGAATTAAGACTGTATATTTCTTGTGGTTATTTGTATTGATGGGTTGCTGAATCATTGACATATACCCTTATTGAGAACATCAGGGATTTCAAATGTGAATATGCTGCGTCGCCAATTTGGTGGTTCTATTATTAAGCTGGAATTGGAATCATATTGTTATATTACAGTGGGATGTCTAGTGACAAAATGTTACCTTCCCTGTAAACTGAAAACTTTTTAATGTTTGTCCCGTTTAGCAAGGACGCTATCAATGATGAATTCACGGGAAAACGTTCTGATAAAGAGTGAAAATAGAAATAAGTTGAAATAAAAACCAACACTTCCATTTAATTTTATCATTTCCCTCTTTAAGCAGCAAACGACGAGTACAGCAGGCTATATGAGCTTGATGTAAAATTGGTTTAAAATGTTGCTATGCGAATAAATTTCTAGAGTATCAACTTCAATTTTTTTTTTGCCCCCCGCGTAACGCGTTGCGGGGGATATAGAAATACCGGGCGTCCGTCCGTGTGTCCGTCCGTCCGTCCGTGTGTGTCCATCCATCTGGTCTTGTAAGCGCTCTCACAGGTACAATTCTTGTCAGATTTTAATAAAACTTATACTACAGGTAAATATCAGCAATATCTCGGACAAATTTTTTAATAGTAGACGATCGACTTTTTTTTAAAAGAGTTATGCTCCTTGGAAATATTTAATTTATGGAAAATGTCCTCGTTAGCGCTCTCACGGGTACAATTCTTGCCAGATTTTTATATACCTTATACTATAGATTAATATCAGCAATACATCGGACAAGTTCTGTAATGGTGGACAATCGACTGTTTTTAAAAGAGTTATGTCCTTTGGAAATATTAAATCTATGAAAAATGGCCTCGTTAGCGCTCTCACGGGTATAATTCTTGCCAGATTTTTATAAAAACTTATACTATAGGTTAATATCAGCAATATCTCGGACAAGTTTTATAATGGTGGACGATCGACTTTTTTTTTAAAGAGTTATGCTCCTTGGAAATATTTAATTTATGGAAAATGTCCTCGTTAGCGCTTTCACGGGTACAATTCTTGCCAGATTTTTATATACCTTATACTATAGATTAATATCAGCAATACATCGGACAAGTTTTATAATGGTAGACGATCGACTTTTTTTAAAAGAGTTATATCCCTTGGAAATATTAGATTTATAGAAAATGGCCTCGTTAGCGCTCTCACTGGTACAATTCTTGCCAGATTTTTATAAAAATTATACTATAGGTTAATATCAGCAATATCTCGGACAGTTCTATAATGGCGGACGATCAACTGTTTTTTAAAAGAGTTATGCCCCTTGGAAATATAAAATATTTGCAACGCGGTGGACATTGGAACTCTGTTCTTTTATTCTTCTGGCTGTATTCCCCTCTCGAATATGCTAATTATCCGGATATATATGCAGCTAGATCAGAGAAAGTCAGGGAAAAAATTCAAAAGGAATCGATTAATATGCAGCAAAGATTAACACTTTTGAAATTAAGTTACCGTTAAGTTATCCAGATGTAAACATTGAATGTGAACAGATCGAAAAGACCGCAAATACATGTAAAAAAAGCCGAGAGGGCCTTTTCTTAAAATTGTATAAAAAACAGAAAAAAAGATACCTACTTTATAAAAATATCTATCTGTAATTTTCTAACCTGCACAGACAGACTTTTAAATTGTTATAAGCACGAAAAGACATTATTTCTATATTGAATGTTCATTTGACATGATTATACCAGTGTACTCAAAAACTTCGATGTGGAATATAAGTATATTTTGGGGAATTTTAACATGCGAAGGATTTTGTGGAACACTCCAAAAATTGGTGACTCGAAAGATCTTTAGATTTTGTATGTACGTGATTTTTTTTCTAATTGTTTTCAATATGCAGCAAAGATTAACATTTTTTAGATTCAGTTTCACAAGTTTTTAATGCAATCATCTCGATAAATACTGAACATAAAACATCGTGTATTTAGATATAGGAAGATGTGGTATGAGTGCCAATGAGACAACTCTCCATCCAAGTAACAATTTATAAAAGTAAACCATTATAGGTCAAGGTACGGCCTTGTATGTATGTTTCTAATAACACAGTTTACAAATATGTTTTTTAAAATGAACAATTCCTAAATAGAAATAACTTTTGATCAGTATCGTCACCGGCATTGTTTTATTATTGATTTTCTCGACTCTATCATAAGAAGAGTCAATTTCCGTTTGTTCTCGTTCACTAGATTTTCCCACTGATTAGGATCCTATGATGTCTATTGACATATACTTATAGCTGGCGTGTTGTTGTATTGTTATGCTAGAACAGATTCCTATTCATAGAAGTAACACTTGAACATTGTCCTTCTTTACTCTTTTCTATTTTTAGCTTTGGTTTCAAATCTTACTAGAACAAAATTCTGTATCTTACATGTTACCTCATATTTACGTAAATTAACGTTGTCAGACTTAAAGAAACAATTAATCCACTCGAGAAAAAAAAAACTGTCCGAACCGGTCACTTCCCTATATGTACTACCGTGATCAACATTTTTTTACATGCATCCATGATGCCTCTTCAGTTTAAAATCAACACGGAGCTAGTTAGTTTATCAAATGAAAGAATATAGGTATGTTCAACACAAACATAGGTCCAGCACATTACTGTTTACCCATTTGCCCAACTCCGTAAAGCCTAATCAAAAAGGGTCATAATAAAAAGTGGCTCAAGCAACGGGAAAGAATCTGAAGCGGAAGAATCTTCCTTTAGGAGTAATACCACCGTTGATTTTCTCCTATTAGTCTTTGTTAAAGTGACATTTTTCAAAAAATTGTGCAGAATTTATCTTTGTTTCAAATAAAGAAATACTTGGCATGAGTAAAGTTTTATCCTGTCCAGTACTACAGTCAACATTTCACCTAACTATTCATTGCAGATAAGATATAAACCATCACTGGAAGTAAACCAATCAAATTTTCACCTTTAGTAACCATTTCACTTGAAGTTTTCAAATTTTTTTTTAAAGGAACAGCAAATAGAAAAAATGGTGCTTTGAAACACGCAAGATATATGATGATGACTCAGAAATTTTTTTCTGCAATGAAATGCAGAGTTAATTTTCTAAAACTGTCAAATTCAAGGGAATATTTTTTCGACCCGTTTTCGTATGAAACCGGATGTGACGTACCATGATTTGGTGGTATTACACCTGGAACGATCCCTTTGTATTTATACACTCAATAGATACTATGCAAAAAGAGTGTTGAAGAAAAATTTGTATGCCAAAATATGTACTTGATGATCTTTTTTCCTGGACTGAGTGTCTGTCTATCCATTAAAATTTTTCAGATTATATGCAAACATTACATTTTTTATGTAAGTTTTATATTTACCTTCGGTCCTTGGAGTTAAACAACCACCTAGCGCTGGAAATACATCTGATATCAAAACTGTCATGCAATAATCTTATATTAGGACCATGATAACGACAAAAAAGCACATTATTTAAAATCGTTTTGAATACAATAAATGACATATCGAAATCGAAAGAAGTGTTAGGTTGACCAATTCCTACAATTTAATAAAGTTTCCAGTAAGTCAATCCCAAGCAAACTCAAGTCATGGTACAGCATGTTACAAATTCTCTTCAATTTGACAATTAAAGTGTTGTAACTCAGGAAGGACAAACCAGAAAATTAAAAAATTGAAATGGGGCTTCCTTTTAACTTTCCAAAAACAATGTAAAATCTAAAGGAAATTAATCCAGTAAATGCACGATATTGGAAACACTGTTTTAATTCAAACGGTAAAAGTCCCATAACACTGGAAGGACCAACCAGAAAATAGAATGCAAAATGGATCTTCCTTTCATCAATCACAACAATTATGTAAAGTTTAAAGGGAATCAATCTAGACATACAAGAGTGAGAGCACAATATGTGAAAACTTGCATTAATTCAAACGGTAAAAAGTCCAGGAACTCTGAAACGAAAAAGCCAACAAAATTTTGATTCGAAAGGGAGCTTTCGTCACTCCAAATGGTGTATTGCATGATAATTGGATAAAGTAAATTTGAGTTATCATACGAAATGTAGACAAACGGACGACAATGATTTACTATAAAACGGTCTGTCTTCTACGGGCGTATAAAAAATATAGGATTTTCCGCTATTTGTCAACAGCTTTCTTATGCAAACATTTTTTTTTTTGTAAACATCATTAATATAAAGACTACATAGCTGAATGATTTTTTTGAAAAGAATTTTATTTCTATGACAATTTTGAGTCATTTATTTTATCAGGATCAGTTAATCATGTACCACATGATAACTTGTTTTGCGTGTTTTTTTTTATCTCTCTGATGAAGGCCACAGATTTCCAAAGTGTTGTTGCTAACTTATTTTCACCCGCAACCAAGCAGTACATAATGTTTACCTTTTTCACATGAAAATGAAAATATGTGTTGAACTATAAAATTTACCGGAATTGAGTTGGATAAATATGGTCATAACTTTTAAAGGATTGTTATTGAATGAATGAATGAATATTATTATATTGTAAACAGAACATACAGGAAGAAGGGGAAAATGTAACGGATGTCGGCATGAATTTATAATTGAACAATACATTATAATTTTGTCAGTTTCTACATGACATGGTATTGTATTTTGTCAAGGGTGGATGTCCGGTTTTTTTTTAGTTTTTAAAACGTTTCGTAGTTATTATCATTTATTGCATAAAAAGGGGGAGGCATGTAAATTAATTTCTCTCCATTTCACGTTACAAAATTCTTCGAGTTCCCTTCTTGTAGTTATTTGATCGCAATAAAAGTATTCATGAAAATTGTTTCCAATAGAATGCATGCAATAACATGAAACTAACTTAAATTAACATTTGAAACTTATAATTTAAAAAGTTCTAAAATAAGATCTAATTTGTTTACTTATAGATATCATAAAATATCAGCCATGGGCCACAATTTGTACCATTTTGGCAAGTGATCAAGGAGTTAAAAAAAAGGTAATATGTTGTGAACGGGTTATTAAGGGTGACCTGCATGAGTTCCAGGTTAAATTTCGTGTAAAACTGATAGCAGAAATGTTTTTAACTAAACTGAGTTATAAAAGTGAATATTGAAAGGTGTATTCTATGTATTGCATGTAGGGTAATGAATAAAAACGTTACTATTTACTTTTCACGGTTGCTGTCCCTCTGCAGTAAACCAGTGCGATTCACATGAAACAGTATCAAAATATACTTTTATCATACATTTCAAGTTTATGATCTCGATAATGACTTTCTAGAAAGAGCTACAGAAAAAGACAATTTTTCTTAAATGTTCTACATGTATTTCAATTTGTTGTTTTGTTATCTTAAAATATTGCAGATTTCGTTATTTTCGATACTTTACCATACACTATTAAATGTTATTTTAGTACTGCTGAACCAGTTTCTTGTTCACAGTATCTTGATAATTACGTATCACTATGGTAACAACCGATGGAAAACTTAAAAAAATGCAACCATGCAAAAGATCATCTAAATAGAAATGTAATGCAAAAATTGAAATACAGGATTATTGGAGTAAATTCGAAAAGCTTATAGAAAACTTACTTTCTGGCAATTTGGATGTCATCTATACATATATTGAACACGAAATAGTTCCTGGTATATTAAACCACTCGTAGTACTTCAGCTACAGGAAGTCAATCATCATCTCACCGATCGTTGTTAAATTTTAGAATATAGGAAATAAATTGTTTGTACTTATATAGATCTGATTTGTATGCCTTCGCAGACTTGAGCAAACGTTAGGTCTGTCCCCTAATGTTACTTCCTTCAGTCCAAAAGAGCCTTTGCGACCCTGATGATCCGTTGTTCTCCTTTGACTAAGGTTAAAACTTTCAATCTCCGTTTTCACTTAGATTACACGTGTACGTAGAGGGATAAGCTTTCTTCACGCAAATGAACCCCTGTAATAACTCTTGTCTCAAAGAATGATAAAACTTCCTACCCTTATCCAACATACGTAGTGTACTGTAAATTCAGAAATTATTGCGTGCATTTATTTTTGCGTTTTTTCAAAATGGACAAGAATGCGATTCTAATTTTTGCGAATTAAAAAAAAATCTACATACAAATCTATGATTTAGTTATCAAAATGCGAGTTCTTATTATTGCGATACTCACCTAGTCTCATTTTTCGCATTAATAAAAATCTAACAATAATTTTGAATTCACAGTATCATAGACTTGGTCGTGTTTTCATAGTTTTTCGTTTTTCCCAGTGCAATGTAAGTTTCTCCTCGATATATGAATGTCCCCTTGTTTTTCCTCGAGGGACCCTGGATGACCGAGTGGTCTAAGTAGTTCAACTAATGTATCACTGGCCTGTCAACACTGAGATTGTGAGTCCGAACCCATACGTGGCAGATGTGTACGACTCGAATCCTATTTGACTAGTATTGCCAGTTTTCCTGCCAAAGGTGGTTCGCTCCGGACACTCCGGCTTCCTCCAACCATTAAAACTGGCCGCTGTGAAATAAACAATAGTGCTGATAATGATGTTAAACACCAATAATCTGTAAAACTGCCGCTTCTTAAATTACATGTACTATCAAATACACGATTGAATTTGGTTTATAATGTACAGCAGAAGATTATTTTCCCTTTAATCAAAGATTAAAGATCTTGGCAATCGTAAACTTTATTTGACATGTTTTGAAAACTAAATTCAGGTAAGGGCACACAAAAGAGTTGTTCATCACTTCTCTCATACATCCTTTCTTACTCTCATCTCCTTCTACCGTGTGTTCCTTTTTCTCTCCTTCTCACGCACCTGTTTTTAGAAGGACAATGCGTCATTCGACAGTTGAATCCTTACTCCTCTTGTTTTATTCCGTAAAATTTTCATAATAGGCATGATAAAAAAACTGGTCATTATCAGTTAATTTCAGATTAGGTGACTATTTTGGAAACTTTAGATCTTAGACCTTGAAAAGTTGTCTCTCGTGAGTTAAGGACACAACCGCATCTTATTGTTGAATTTAGTTGTGATAGTGACCGTAAACTTCTGAAATAATTGCGGAGAAGCTGATCGGAATCAGATATGACGTAACAGTATTCTGGTTTTTGGTGGGGCTCGCGTTGCTCAGTCTTTAGTTTTCTATGTAGTGTTTTGTTTACTGTTGTTTGTCTTTTGGTCTATTTCTTTTTTTTCCCCATGGCGTTGTCAGTTTATTTTCAGCTTATGAGTTTGAATGTCCCTTTGGTATCTTTCGCCTCGAGCTCTCTTTTTCGTTCAACACGTAATCATAATAACGACGAAAGTACATTATATCAAACCGTTTTGACCGCAAACAATGAAGAAAAATTATCCACATCATATAATGGTACAGGTTTATGAAATAGAATACGAGCATATTTTATAAAGATGTTCCCCTATGAAATAAGGAATAGCGCACATCATATATAAGACATATTGCGCATATAGCAGGGTTGCTTATGAGAACTTTAGAAGTATAATTCATCATAAGCTTTGAAGGCTGGCTGACATTATAAAATATGTTTTTCATTTGTATTAATATGTTATATCAGGTTGCACTTTAATAAAACAATATATATATATATCATAACGATATATGCATATTAAATAATTTCAAAATGAAATTCTATAAAAGTCATAGCACATCATATAAAACAAATGTGAATCGAATTGTTTAGTTCAAGCCAAGTGAAGACAAAAATTAAAGACGAGAAACATTTTATTTCTATTTAATGAAAAAGACACATGTTATAATGAAATAGGACATAATATAAATGAATGTGCCAGACAAAGGGACATAAATCAATGATGATCATATAAAGATAGGTGCATATCTTATATGATGTTTCCAAATAATATAAAGGCAAAATGATACTTTACAACTTATATGTCACGTCGTTTAAAGGTTAAAGTGCATCATTTACTGAAAAAAAAACATATGAATACATGTAAAACACACACGATATACGATATAGGATTATGGTACAAGAACATAGTATAATAATGACAAGACATCATATAAAGCAGATTGCTCCGTATTTCAAGTTCTTGGAAGGTTTCTAGACTTTTTTCCATACCATTCTGTCCTGTTATACTTAGTCGTTGACATCCCCCTTTTTTTTATTCTGGTAAGACATCTATGATCATGCAGGAATATATATACAAGTAATATTATAATTATTAGTATGTATAAATCGTTTAGTTTGAAATGCTACGAACTAATAAATCATGCGAAAATTATCAATTGATAAAAAATAATAATAAAAACATTTGTAATCTTTGAGAGACTTATGGGTTTTGAAACAACAACAATATATTTCAAGTGTTGTTCCGATTGACCTTTTCCTCAATATATGGCGTAAGTGCTTTCCGGGTCAGCTGTGCTATGTAATTAAAATAGATAAAAATTAATCGTGTATATAACAATAATAGAATTTTTCAATGAAATTCGGTCTTTGTGTTATTTTACTTTTTATCTCCAATATGTTAAATTAAATTGGAGGAAATTTCTGGAAAAAGATCACATTGGTGAAATTTGTGGTCGGGATTCAATCAAATGAGCATTGAAAATATTTCAATAGAGGTCCATACAGTTATATACATGTACTGAAGTTAAATTTCAAAAAACGAAACTATCAAATGGAACATTTGTCAAAATGACAACAACATAGAAACTCTACAACACTTATTTATCAGTTGTAGTACATTGAACTTAAATTTTTAAACAAGCTTCAAAGAAATACTTATCCCATTAAGCATAGGATTAAATAATCCTATTGTTGAAAATGACACGCTGCTAGGATTCAAAACAGGAATATTCAAATATGATAATTTTCTAAACACACTTATTAAATATTCTAAATAGACTCTATGGAAAATTAGGAATTCAATAAAATACAACACAACACCTTTATTACCAGAAGCCATTTATAACCTAGAATCTGGAAATATAACCTAAAAATTAATATAAAGTTTGTGTTTTAATTAAAATTTAATTTAATTGACATCATCAATTGACACAATTAAAATTAGTAATAATGAAAATTTAGACAAAAAATATAACTTTAACTTTAAACAAAGTTATATTTTTCTTTTAGTATATATATATATATGATATAAAAGTGTAAGTCTATTATGCGTGTTATTTACTTACATTGTTGAATGAAGTTCAGGTATAAAATAAAATGCTTCTAACATTATGTGGATATTTCTTAATCTACTTGTAAATCCAAGGTAGCCTTTTATTGTCCATGGACAGATTGCTCACAGATTGTAAACAGGGGGACCCTTAGTCTGTAACCTGGACGATAAGGGTAAGTGTATACAAGTAATATTTAGGAATTTAATGTTTATATGTGTATTTGTTTTACTCTAGCTTTGAGAACATTCAGAAAATTTAACCATTGTCCTTTGGACTTCTATGGTTATTTATTCTTTCATATATATTATGATTACGTACATTTTTATATTCATGTTAGAAGGTAAAAATCCAAAACATTAATAATCAAAATACAAACATGCAAATAAACTTTTAGAAAGAGCACATTAGATAAAAAAAAACAATTTCGTATTTCCATTTAAATGTACAAACACTTAAGCGATTTGTATCTAATAGCCATCATAAAAATTCACCGTTCTCTCATATATCTATACAATTTTCTTCAGTTTATTATATTCAATAAAGTAACATATAAGTTGCACAATGAAAATTGAAAAATATCCGAAAACATGAGGGCAGACATTAACAAGATACATATTTGGCAGTATGTTGTATTTATAGTGTATTAACAACTTTTTCAATAAATAAAATAACATCAGTTGAATATATAAACACATATATGTAAACAACAAGATACAATAACATTCAATGGAAAAAAAAAGAAAATATCAACTCACTAAAACTTAAATAGAATGTAATGATGCTAAAACTGACTGGCAAAAACAATTGTGTAAAATTTCTGTAACATTTTAGTATGGCTTATTTTCTTTTCAGGCAATTCGATATGATGGTGATGTGTGCATGTAAATAATAACTGCTAAAGAGTCTGAACAAACCCTGAACCGATCTTAATTGACTGCAAGCGAATTGTCTGAACAGTATTTAATTTACTGCAGAGGATAGATATGAAAATTGACTGAAAGACTGAAAATGACTTGATGATATATTATTCAGTCTTTTAAGAGCTGGTTAGATCAAAATACCGTTTCAGATCAAAATTTGTTTACTAGTTATATATAGATCTACTAAAATATGTATATGTTTTATATTTTAAGATATGCTGTCAGCTGTAATTTTAATTAAGATATCAAAATGATCAAAAAAATTAAAGTGAGTTTAGTGAAAAATTTAAAAAAAAATTGTAATGAATGTTGATTTATGAACTGCAATTTTTGCATTCAAAATATGAATGTATGTCTTTAAATGATTCTAAACTTAAAACCATTCTGCATGTGTGCATCATACTGGTTGCTATCTTGTTCAAAATCGATTTATATTTAAATAACAAAGTAGTAATCTTGTAAAAACGTAAACAAGATATTTACATTAAACAGTATTCAATGACATCTTAAAATGAAAATCAAACAATGTTCCTGCCATTACATTCATTGTTCGACTAATCCTGTAATGATCTGGTTTATCTCCTGAAAAGTTGGTCTGTTGTTAGGGTCAAATTCCCAACAGGTCATCATAATATCATATCTAAGTAAACGAAAAACAAAGTTATCAAAAAGTCAGTATGGATTTGAATGAAATAATTAAGAAATTAAGTGAAATAAGTATTTTATGGATGTTAATGTCATTTCATTAATTCTCATTCATTGAACATAAAACAACAAGAATCGTCGTCTTTGATAGGTTAGAAGTATAAGAAGCTAAATAGGCACTCCATAGGTTTAAATCCTAATCCAATGGTATATGCAGAATATGATTGAATTAGCTGGTGTAAGAATTGGTATTGTTGTTCTAGAAATTATACCTGATGAAAGTTATTCTAGAAACATATGTCGTTTGACAGATTTCTTGTCCTTTAACTGTTTTACTCTTACAAATCTCTTCAAACAGGGAAGCATTTATGAATCGAATATCAAATCTCATATTTTCCGGACCCACCGTAAATGTATAAATCGTATAAAATTTGGTACTGGCATTATAAAATTATTCATTCGGATTTAATTTTTCATTTTTAGGTTATACTTTATACGCATGTAACAAACTTAAGGTTTATTCTCATTCACATGTCTGTTTTTGCAATCACTGAAGCTTAGAATTTCGAATTGAGCTTGCTTCATAAACGATTCCCCTCGAGTGCACCTGATGAATGTGTTTCCAGGACAACGTGATTTGTGTACTTAACTTAGTAGCATACATTTATCTTGAATAAACATAATTTTCAATGTTTTTAATGTGTTCATTCATTGAATATTGTTATGTTACATTGAAACATTCAATTGATTTAAAATGAAATTAAAATGTATCTATGAACTTACAATGGTGGTGGGCAGAAATCAGTTCTTTTTAGGCGCCTTCCAGACTCTAAATATTTATGCATATCCCAGTTGTTAACGTCACAATAAGGAGCGGCACCTCTTGTCATTAATTCCCACATAACTACACCGAAAGACCACTACAATAAACAAACAATTTAATTGTAGTTCTTCATATTAAAATAATCAAATAACAAAAATATTTCAATATTTTCAATAATTATAGTCTTAATATGTATGTATAATGAAATAAAAACGGTAAAGTGATTAAAGAATTTTTCATAATATGACTTGTTTTACCTATATACAGTTAGTTCTAAGCACTATAAAGAATTGAAGTTCTACATTATCGTTACAATTTATTTTCTTTGACGAGTAGATATACTTTGATAACACTCACACAATTTGACATTAATTTTTTAATAATATTTTTTGCAAGATTTTTTAATTATCTTGGGCTCGAAATTGCCACAAAGGCTTTATCTGTTTTAAATATAGTCCATTAATACATCCCTCTGATCTAAATACATTCAGGCGTATTTTAAGCAAGCTGTTCAGAAAAACTATACTTCTTGATATTTTGAACTATCTGCTTATTATTAACCAATACAATCAATATTGTCAGCTGCAATTGTCACAACTACCAAATAAAGTGAATGTTGTGTAGGGTTTCGTATGATGCACACTGATTGCTAATGACCTAAATATGTAAATGCTTTGCATTAGGTAAGGTTGATATACATACGACATCGGATGTTGTTCCATACGTCCCATTTTCTAAACTTTCGGGAGCCATCCATTTGACTGGCAGCATTTTCTTATTATCACTGCTATAGTAGTTTTTCGTATATATATCTCTAGCCAATCCAAAGTCTGCTACTTTCACTTTTAAGTCTTCATCCACCCTGTGGGGTGAAACAATTGTGGCTGTTAAATATAGACTCTAACGACTTTTATGATCTTAAAAATGTGAATTTTTGGATTTAAGTTTTAGAATTTTTGTTTACATGACAATTTGGAAAATATTCATAAACTTCTTTAAACTGACATATTTTGGTCAATGTCCGTAATGAGTCTTGAAATGAGGCACACAATTTTAATTTGCAAATCAAAGAATCTTTGTGCAATGATTTGTGATATGGTGCTATTTCTGATATTGGAGTGCCAATTATTTTTTTTAAACAGCAACCGATAATACAATAAAGATGTAAACATTTTATTGTTCTTCAATGTGTAGAAAAAAGTAAAATAACAAAAATCCCGAACTCTAAGGAAAATTCAAAACGGAAAGTCCTTTATCAAATGGCTTCACCAAAATTTCAAACACATCAAACGAATGGAAAACAACTGTCATATTCCTGACATGGTACAGGAATTTCCTTATATAGAAAATGGTGGATGAAAACTGGTTTTATAGCTAGCTAAACCTCTCACTTGTATGACAGTCGCATAAAATTCCATTATATTGACAACAATGTGTGAACAAAACAAACAGACATAATAGGTAAAATGTCAAAAATAGGGATACATCAGTCAACATTATGTTATAATTTTAATCACTATAAAAACAAACAAATATGTCAACAAAGAAAAACACAATGGCATATAGTCAAAGCACATAATCAACAATGAAAGACAAGAATACAAAAATTGACCATAGCACAATAACACAATGACGGGATGTATAAGTACCGAGTCACGCCAAAGGGATATTACCAAAAATAGACAAAACCGTAAAGGTACTAATTTACAAAGACACATACAAGAACACTCTTACACGTAATTAAGATAATAAACAACGTCAGTACCTAGAATCTATACTTCAAGACCATCATGTATTATTTGTGAACTTGACACGGAATATTTATCAACAAGGTCTTGGTATCTTCCGATGAACGTTTTTAGAAAAAGGACGAGACGTTCTTTGACATAACCCTGGTTCATCATCTTTCTGCTCATACCCTGGTGACGTTTTATAAAGTCTGAGTAGCAGCTGCAAGCTCTTGAATACCGAATGAGTTTTAACTGTATATCCCTGATGCAGGTGAAGTTGGTATATTGCTACTAAGGATGGGGAAATTGATAATTTCAAAATTAAAATCGTCTCGTTTGTCATAGATTCTGGAACTGAGAAAGAACTGCATATCTAGAAAATTAAATGTCCGAGTACGCGGGGCCGTTCGGGGTTTTCAAATTTGTTAAAAAATCAACTACACTTCGTATCCCGAAAATTTAACCACCTATGTGAAAATGTTTAAGCTTCGAAACGAGCCAACAAACATATTCCAGTTTCCGTTATGGATAGAGATATGAAAGAGACTGCTATTATTTACCTACCTGAACTGAATTGCGCACATTGACCCAATTTATTTGTTATTATATTTATAATATTTCCTTGTTGCAGAAGCATGTGAATTTATGTCAGAACAATTTTTAAGTAATTTGTTAGATTGATGTGAAATTCTCGATTTCTTTTTAAAATTCTTACATGCAGTTTCTGGCTGCTAAATCTCTGTGAACAAATTTTATGCTGCCAAGATATTCCATACCCCTAGCAATATCTAGTCCAAATCTCACCAGGTCTTTGACAGTTGGCTTCTGTAGGGAATATAATTAGAATTAAAAAAAAATTGTCAAATAATCAAAAAAACAAACTAGAGAAAACTGTATTTGAATAAAACTTATAACTGTATAAAACGAAAATATATATCAGTCATTTTTTCCATACTAAATGTTTATGCAATATGAGTTTTTTTTTATATTGTGAAATTCTCATGCTGAAAAATTTACACAGAAGAAAATATCTCTTCAAAAGCGGGAAAAGTAGAGAGTGTGCTTTACCAACATAATCATTATCTTTGTTTTTTATAAACATGTAGTTGCTCGACAGATTGATTTCTTAAAATCATTTGAATTTGAATGTATTTGTAAATTGAAGGAGAGGCGAAAGATACCAAAAGGACATTCAAACTCATAAGTCGAAAATAAATTGAAAATGCAATGACAAAAAAAAAGAAAAAGACCAAAAGACAAACAATGGTACACAAAAGACAACATAGAAAACTAAAGACTGAGCAAAACGAACCCCACCAAAATGGGGGTGATCTCATGTGCTACGAAAGGGTAAGCAGATCCTGCTCCACATGTGGCACCCGTCGTGTTGCTCATGTAAGTACAAACCCGGTGACACGTATAACTCCGTAAGTTGCATTCGAGGAAAAGAGGACAGGATTGTGGTTACGACTATTGGAACATATCCGTCGTCATCTGTGAAACATATTCCATAACGGTTAACCAGATGGTGATGGCATCCGTAAATTTTTCGAACTGATAATTTCAACTTCAACACTTGGAACTCCTGGTTTAATAGCTTCCTTGTGAGCAAACACATGAATGACACTTTTTAATTTTAATACAAGAAGTTAAAAAATATATATATTTGCATTTTTCTAGCTCTCACATGACAATTTGTAAACATTAGATATGATTTGGTTGTTCATCAGCTTATATTATGTGAAAGGCGGCACCATTTGCTATAAGCAAGTTGCCTTCTTTGCGCTTTCTTTCGGAGTAGATGCCAGTTATCTTTCTATAGTCTATTTTGTTATTTACTCTGGGCTTGGTATCTATACTACCGTTATTTTAGGGTTAAATGCTTTCTTCGATCTTTGCAAGTAAGCTTTTGTTGTTCAATATTTAATGTAAATTTGTATCAATTCACTATTGACTGTTTTCACGGTGTCAGAGAATAGATACTAGTATGTTGTCGTCAGTCTAATTTAACTGATGTATCATATTCCATTTTATGATATTTTGGTTGTTGATGCACACATAGCAGAAGACGTTTACCCTGTTGACGCACCTGTTCTCTCTACTTTTGGAGTTTATGCGTCAGTTATTGTTTGTTTACTTAATTAGTCTCTTTTTAATCGATTTATCAGATTTGAACATTGGTAAATTTCTGTCGCCTTAATTTATTTATTTATCAAGCAAAAAAAGTGACTGAATTCTCAACAAAAATATTGTGACTCGTCATCTGTCCAAAGTCACGAACCTTGCGAGAAGTTGTCGAATTCATAGAATTGTGATCAGTTAAAGAAAGGTTTCCAAAAAACTATCTTTACATATGATGTTTTCATCATTGTAATGAATGGTATTTTGTTGCTTGCAAAAATCCTTTAATGCATTTTTATAACAAGAGCAAGTTTACAGTGTAAAGAGTCAGTTCTGCAAGGTACGTCGATCGGGATGAATGGCAGGTCATTTTTATATTTCCTCTAATAAATGACGGTATGTTTGGAAGTAAATCATTTACCTTGTAAAGGGTCATCTTCAACACATCAAAGTTGTTGAGAGGGTTCTCAAACGAGAAGAAAGCATAGCACATACCCTTCAATGTCACCATGTCGACATGGCATGACTGCGTATTTATAAATTCAGAACATCAAAACGAAAACATTCTGGCATTTTGACTTATTTGAACAGTTTGACATAGTTCTTCAAAATAGGTCATGAATCTATACAATGAATTTGGATGTACAAAGCATAATGCATTTAAAAAAAATCCTGTGATTCCTAGAGCCTTTAACGATCATTAGTGTCTACATACAACAAAAAAAGAATGAAAAAGTATATATTATAACTTACATTGTCATCGCTACGAATATAAGACAGTAGATCCCCATTTGTAACGAATGGAATAATAACCAACGGGAATTCGCCAGGAGCGACAGAAATGCCAATCAGTGACAACACATTGGGATGATCGAAATCTTTCATGATCATAGCTTCATCAAGGATTGCATTTATGTCTTGTACTTCTGTTTCTACAATTTATTATCAAATCAATAGCGTAAAATCGAAATTAAAATACGATATTAATGTGTATGTGCAAACATGTTTAGTTTTAGGTCGTACAAAGCATGCCCAAGTCTTGCCCAAGCTTCAAAAATAAAGACAGTAAGGGTAAATAGCTAGATTGACTTGTGACTAATAGTCATACTCTTGCTTAGAATGTGGGTCATTTTTGTTGTTTAAGCTATATCCATGTTAGGTATTTGACCACCTTTTGTAAAAGGGAGTTAGTACCCTAGCAGATGAGGTCTATTTAATTTTCCTGATAGTTTATACCAAATTCATATTTGCAAAGTTCATTAGTGACAGAGGACAGAAAATAATGTATACTAGTACTACCTTATACATGCAATATATACCACGTACAACGAATAAAAATGAATCCACAGTACTACCTTATACATGCAATATATACCACGTACAAATGAAAAATTTCATCAAACAATTTTAAAATTTACAACATATTATAGCATGTATTTTTTCTTGCTACAGTGAAGCAAAGGCTATACTTTAAATACTTATGACCTTTATATGTACATGTGAGAGTTGTAACCTTAGTGTTTTATATATAGTTGTATGATTTTTTTTTATTTATACTATGTGTAAATATACATGTTATCCTCCTTCTTGCATCATAAGCGGGAAAATAAATTGATATGCTATAGTACTGAAAAAAGTTTGTGACATTATCCATCCGATATCTCCAATGTACCGATATCAAACGTCATTTAATTAATGAATCAATAAATAATTAGCATTCCTAACTCAATCTTTTTTTTTATGTTTAGTATTTGTTGGATGTTAAACAGTAAATAACTTCTATTGTAAGTGAAACCCTATAAATCCAATAAAATACATTGAAACTAGGAAAATTTGAATACGCAGTGCTTGAACTTATTTTATTGTGTTAGGTTTTGGTGTAATAATTTATTGTTTTTGTATTTTTGTAATCATTATATTTGAGTAATCTAAATTTGGTTATCTAAATTCTGTTGACCTAGTAAATTACATATGGGTGATGACGAATCTGTTTTTTTTTTCTATTTCATTACGTTACCTAATAAAATTGAGAATGTAAACGGGGAATGTGTCAAATAGACAACAATCCGACCAAAGACCAAAACATGTTTTCTTTTGAAGTTTCATTGATTCTAAGAAGTATATACCGCTTACCTTCTTACAAATGAACAAAACAGTATGTTAAATTATTTTTACACATCCATCAATTAAACAAGACATACACAAATGACGGTGTATCTTATAGCTTTTTCCTTATACATTTGTCACTTACTAAGAACAGTTTTGACGGCAACAAGTCGTTCCTCTTTTTCTTCCATTGACAACAGATAACCCTTGTATACACATCCAAAATTTCCTGTTAAAAAATGTCCCTTTTTTATTACTTATAAAATAGAAACTAATACAAAATGTTTTAATCCTAACCAACTGTATTTATAAAATGGGAAAGCAGTATAAGTACAACTGTTACTCCTGATACCATAAGTCAAGACCATTGACATTTCCTTGTATCGGAGCTTCAAATCGGAATAGGAGCTTCAACAGCGTCAACATCTCTTGCTAGCTATATATAGCAATGCATGACCGTTTATGCGATAGATTTAAAAGATAAAACGGAACACGGTTAAACCATTTATAACCAGGAATGTACCGGAGTGATCAAAAGGAATCAATAACGTTAACAGAAAACACAAGTTTGAATTATTATAGACAGTGTATCAATGCAACCGTTCGACCATATATTTTCTGAAGCAACGACTTCAGTCATTTTTCGTCATTACCTTATTTGGGTCTGTTTCTAATTAAAATTATACGTTGAGTTTGTGAATATTTTTACGCTAAGCAATATCGTATAAACTGATATGTGTAAGATATATAGGCTGTGCAGAAGTAAGGTGTCTTTTCACATAATAGGCATTCGACAAAAACACTGCGTTAGTCATAGATCGTAATGTTTGGTCTACCATCGACAAGATCTACATACAAAACAAGCTTAATAACATATCTATGTTCACTAGGACATTATGGGATGCAAGTATTTACTTAATAAAAGAATATTCAGTGTTAAGACGTCATTAATGTATATGAGAGTGAATTCAGGAGATTAAGATCTATATTTGTTTTAGAGTAAGGTTTTGTATAGACAGAATACATTATTACAGGATCAAAATTTTCAAAGAACATTACATGCTAACCATGGCCAATATCTTCCCCAAGTCTAACCAAATCGCGTTCAATAAAGATATTTTGCTGCCTCAGCATGTTAGCAGTTCCAATAGCGTCAAATCCTGGTTTAGAAATACATGAAGCCCCTTCAACAACCAGCTCTGTATCGCTCTGTCTATTCTGTTTGACATGCATAGGCGTTCCTTGCTCAGCAGATGAAGTACCTTAGACATAAATTATAACATCAGACTGAATTGAAAAAGCAATAATGTGTGTATGACAAGAACACGGTTGCATATCATAAAGCAGATTCTGATAGAATTAATAAATATTTGCATATGTCAACTACTATAACTTTCTAAGGATTTTCTACCCAAGAAATAGATAACTTTAGCTGTATTTGACAAAACCTTTAGATATTTTGGTCCCTCAGTGCTCTTCAACTTTGTACTTTATTTGACATTTTCAACGTTTTTTATTCGAGCGTCACTGACGAGTCTTTTGTAGACGAAACGCGCGTCTGTTTTACCACATTTTTATCCTGGTATCTATGATGAGGTTTTTTTTCATTATCTTTTCAAGTGGCTTGAATTCTATTTCATTACTATGTCTTACTTAGGCAAGAACTTACGTTATGGAACTATTTTTACAAATACAAATATAAAATCTGCAGGTACAGCGAAGACAACAGAAAAAAATTTGAATTTTAACATGAGGACGTCAGTACTAGTCTCTCTCTCCGACAAATAGTTGTACATACTAGTGTATAAAAATTTTAGAAAAAAATAAGCGTTAAATGTCACAAAGAATGTTTGATATAAAAAGAAGATGTGGTATGATTGCCAATGAGACAACTCTCCACAATAGACCAAATGACACAGAAGTTTCGCTCTTGTTGGTAAATTCAGAAAATTTAACTTGCATCTACTATTGGGATTGATGAAAAGTTGACAAAAAGGTTGTCATATCTCGATAAATGTTGTCATATCATGATAAATGTTCTATACAAATTTTATTTAAGTTGGACTCGGATAAACTATAAAAGAACATAACAGAAAAGTTTGAACTTTATGATAAACAAAAAATGGCGGAAAACATATTACAGTCTTCAGTCTTCATGTGTCATATCAATACTGGGGTAATGACAGCCCCAAGGTTCATGGTGTATCCACTTAGTAATATAATTGTTATCGATTACAAAAGACTTGCGATATGGTAAAACTAATGTGTTGTATGTATTTAATGAGTGGTAACTAGTAGGTTTTGAATAATAACAGATTTTATATCATGTGAATACTTAATTACCTGTATCATATGGCGGATCCATGAGACCTCTTGTTTCTGCGTTGTTGAGATAAACGACAGAAAACTCTTCTGTTGCCTTCTTTCGAAACACTCCTAAGTGTTTCTTGTGCATGACAAAAATTAGACATGAAATCAGAACAACAAAAGTGCCCAAACATATCGCAACAAGTTGGACATGTAATTGGTTCCGATGAACGTCTACATGGGAAAACTTCATGTATCCTAAATTTGTGTTCCAGTTATGACCTACAGATACCTGTAAAACAAATAAACGTTTAATTGAAAAATTATCGATAATGAAGCAAGGTTTATAAGTAAAGATGTTGCTGATATCAAACTCTTATCAACCCCACTGCTTCTATGTGAATTCAACAAGAAGAAAAAGAAAACGTGTTCATAGTAAAATATATTGCAATGTAAAAATATTTATTTTTTTTCAGATATGGGGGCGAGGAACCTTTTAAACGATTACTGAAGGATAATGAATAACTTATTAATTTACATATCTTTGACCATTAACATTTCATAGAATAACAAAGAATATGGGGTATACATTCATGACACAAAATCAGTATATGCACAGCAAAACACACAAAAAGCAAAGGAAAAGCAAAGGAAAAGCGCTTATATTGCTGTTCTTCATACTAGTCACATTGAGGCCTTCAACACGGAGAAAAATTGTAATTTCACTGCAAGTTTAAGACGGCCTTTAACACCGGTTTGAGCGGAATTTTTTGCAAAATAATTCAGGCAGACTTTGTAAGATGTAACACCACCAAATCGGCACCGGTCAAAAAGAACATACTGGAGAGTAGTACATATTCAAAACAAAATAGTTCCTATGCATAGGTGTAAATATTAAACTATGTAGAACATATTTAAGTAACTTTTCATATGAAAGGTGAAGGACTCGTGAACCTTGTAGAACACCTTTTGGCTGATAATATTAAGTAATAAAAAAATGTATTAATAAATACAAAAAAAAGGTATATGTTGACTGTTTCTCATATATTAAGTACCTGATTTGGTATATCCAAAGTTCCGATAACCAGTCCGGTTTGATGTGTAAATAACGGTATATAGATCGCGCCCCCATAAATGCTTGATATTGAAAAATTATACTATATGTTAGAAAAATCTTCTAAATCCCCAAAAAACGTTTCCGGTGCACCTGAGATCACCCCCAGTATTAGTGGGGTAGTTTTCTATGTTGTGTTTGGTATATATGCTTGCATACCACATCTTCTTTTGTCTATTGTCTTTTGGTCTATCCTGTACCCCGCGCGACGCGTTGAGGGGGACATAGAAATATCGGGCGTCCGTCCGTATGTCTGTCTTTCAGTCCATCCGTCTGTCCGTCTGTCTATTGATCCGTCCATCCGTCTGTCCGTCCGTCCGTTCGTCCATGCGTCCGTCCGGTTTTGTTAGCGCACTCACATGTACAATTCTTGCCAGATTTTTATAAAACTTATATCATAGATTTATATCAGCAATGTCTCGGACGAGTTCGAAAATCGGTGCCGATCAACTATTTTTAAAAACAGTTATGCACCTTGGAAACATTTTGATTATATTGAAAATTGCATTGTTAGCGCTCTCTTGTGTACAATTTTTGCCACACTTTTATGAAACTTACATTGTACGTTTGTATAAGCAATGTCTCAGACGAGTTCGAAAATCAGTGCCGATCAATCATTTTTGAAAGAGTAATGGCTCTTAGAAATTTTAATTATATGGAAAATTGCATTGTTCGCTCTCATGTGTACAATATTTGCCAGATTTTTATAAAACTTATATAATAGGTATATACCAGCAGTGTCTCTGACAAGTTCTAAAGTCAGTGCCGATCAATTATTTTTAAAATAGTTATGCCCCTTAGAAATATAAATTATATGGAAATTTGCATTGTAAGCGCTCTCACATGTACAATATTTGCCAGATTGTTTTTATCAAATTCTTATAAAAAAAAATTTCGAACAAATGTTTTAAAAATGAGTTATGGCCCTTGGAAATATGCAACACATTGGAAATTGCTCTCAAGTCTTCAACTCTCTAAGATAATTTTAAAAAGTTTTAAAGAACAAAAAAATATATTGCTTTAGTTATTGCCCTTGGACAAACAAAATACTTGCAACGCGGGGGACATTGGAACTCTGTTCTTTTGTTTCTTTTTTTTTTTTTTTTATCTTTCGCCTCTCTTTCATTGTTTGTACAAATAGTGTTGCGGTCAATCTACAGTATACGTCTGTACGATGCTGTAGTAATCTGAATTGGTTTTTTGTTTTAATCATTGGTTCAGCATGAATATGACCTTTGTTTTTTTTTTCTTTTGAATTGTTTTACATGTTGTGATAATGGAACTTTGAATAGCTCATATTATAAATAAAGTTTATCATGTTTAATCTATGAAAATAGCTATGTCAAATGTCAATACCATATTATCCCCAAAATAAAATAAGTTTTAAGTATTGATGAAAATATTGGTGTATTCACTGAGGAAGAAATTATCAAAACATTTCGATCTTAGCATTTCCTTTACAGAACAGTTAATTTCAATGCAATTAGAAAAATCATTAAGTCATATTGCACGTTTCTGTATATTGCACAAAAATGTCCGAACTGCGACTGGAATTTAACGAAAATCATAGAAATTACATAACATTATTGTTCAAACTCTGATGGAAAACACGTTCCTATAAAAAAAATCTATAAACGTTAATTTTTGGTTGAAGCTGTTACAATAACATGTAGTTTCTTTGAAACTTATAGACTTGTCTTTTTTACTGATAAGACTTATATTGTACCTTACCAATGCAAGATATCAGACACAAACTTTTATAAAGTGATTTTCTACCGCAAAATCATAAACCTTATTTTGAGGACATGTTATTATGTAATTCACACTCAAAATTCTGGTAATCATGTTTGATAAAATATTTACCTCAACAAGAAGAGGGACATCTTTGATGTGAACTGTGCTGGAAAGGTTACATATAAGAAACGTTTCATGGAGATCAACCACAGGACAATGTGATCCATTTATTATAATCATATAATCTTCTTTTCTAGCTGCATAATTCAGATAACGCCCCTGAAAAAAATGTTCACTATATATCTGACCAACATTAAGCGCCTCATAGCCTGATTATGTATCAACGTAATGTGCTATGTGTTTTCATAACTTCTAACCAAATTTTATAAAATGATAATAATATGCATTTTTATCATTTTCAAAAAAAGAAAGCAATACATCCTCTTTGGACCTGTAATATTGATAATTTAGCAAGTAATAAATACATATTATTATACTTTACTATAGTAACCACTAATAAAATAACCATCACAAATAACCCCTCTTTCCTGCGGGTAACTGCGCGTACGCAGAATAATTGTTAGAGAATAATTACGCTAGTCGAAAAACTAACCCCATATTTCCCGCGGGCAACTGCGCGTAGGAAAAATAACTGTGTGGGAATGAGCGCGTAGACAAAATAACTCCTTTGGCGGCAATTTGCACGACGTCTTTCAAATAACAACTTCAAGTTCTGTACAGTATAATAATACAGTTATGCCTTCATAAAAGTTAATATCCAAAGTTATTAAATCTCTAATAAAAATTATTTTCCCTCGATCCTACGGATCTCGAGGAAAATAACCCTTTTCTTGATTTAATAATTTTTGATATTAACTTTTAATGAAGGCCATAATTGTATAGTGTTAATAAGTATTCCTCTGTAATGTCTGCAACCAAGATAACTTTCGTTCAACTTGTCGACATTTTTGGATAGTCAGCTAACTCTTACGAAAGAACAAGCGAATAAAAAAAAAATTCTTAGATATTGACCACATAAACATTTTAATACTTTTTAACAACGTCTTGAAAGAACCATGGGGTGATTCTGCTGATTTTAATTTTGTTTAGCAATACCTAATGTGAGAATTTCCTGCAATCTGAACAAATATAAAACCTGAAACAATAACAGCACACAATCTCGGTGTTCTTCAAACTGAATAAAGAAAGTTAGGAATATTAACGTAAAAACTATTATTTTTCTTTGCAAAATGAAATCAGCAGAAAGATCTGCGTGTTATGGGAAAGGGAACAAAAATTGTACAAAACATTAGTTTCTATATAGTTGTTGTTTCTTGCCTATATACCACATACATAAAAATATGATCTTATCGGTGAAATATTGGTTATAACTTTTCAAAATACTGGTTCACTCCCTGTATATTGATGTCGCACAGCAATTTGTGTCGTATGCAAATTATTCTAATCTGCAGATATAATAGATTTCGTTTGATTTTGTGTTAAAATTGATAGTCAGAACTGTACAAATATGGCAGAGTTTTTATTATTTTGTTTTTCTAAACCTCTAGAATCTTATTTAAAAATTCCAGACAGATATAATAGAACACCAGACGCGCGTTTCATCTACATAAGCTTTGCTTGAATCATGATTTGTTCAAAGGGCAAATCAATAACGAAACTAAAGAAAAAATAAAGCTAAAAGCCCCACATTAATTGTGTCACAACTGGCTAAGGTAATGTTTGCATTTAAAAAAATCCTTAAGACTTTGAGCTGACATTGACATTTGATTAACAGTTTATTTGAATAAAATGATCGTGTTATTGATATTTCTTGTCAAAACAAAAGTTTTGACTTCTGTGGTGGAATAACCTCATGATCAAAACGTCCACCAGTTGTGGTATTTACCAAGTGCTTGTAAAAGGTCATCAAAGATAACAGGCTTACAATTTGGTACATGTTAAAAGTACTAGGATTATGATTCAGAACGCATATGCGAGTTTCATCTAATTTAGTATTAGCAGTAACACTCGAATCAAACAATTTGAAAGCCGAATTTTTAGAATATTTAAAGCGTATTAAAAACAATAAGTTCCAAAAAGTTATGCTTAATATGGTTAAAGCTGTGTACGCCTGGAAGAATAAGGTTAACACTAGGTTTTAAACTGAGTTGTGTATTTCGTGAAAAGCTAATTTACAGAAAATGCTTGTATGAATAATATCTTATGTCAGCATGACGTTTGGACTATTGGGAAACGTTATATCAAATATTAATAATTTTCATGGATTTTGATATGGTTGTGTTGTAAATTTGAAAGCGGAGAATTTATGATACTTTCGTTTTTTTGACAAATATCATGAATATCTTGATATTTCACGTTCGCTATACCATCATGAACATAGATCTGATTCTTTGTCTGGGTTTGGATTTACTGTTGTTTCTGTTTGATTTCATCAGCTCTTTAAAGTTTGTATAATGTTACAGAAATATGTTGACCTCCAGCTTCACTGAAGAAACACAATTTGCCAAGTGCGCATCTGTGCAGTGAAATTAATGTCATTAATGTTACTGTCTATATATGGTTATTCTTATTTAAGCATTGGTAAGCGATTTTTGTCAGATGTTTTTTCTTTCCTATATAATGCAAATAACACTTTTTAAATTTTATGAGTCCGAAGCGCTTTTCCGTATGTACTTCCAAAGAAGCGCTTAAAACCAAAACTTTGAACACCGTGGATATATACGATCCGACACACGTGAAATGCTGTATGATCAAAAGGGACCTAAAATAAATAGCCAATTCATTTAATGGCAACGTTGCCTGAGATAGTTGGACCCATAGTTTTTAAACGAGAGGCGCACACCTAGGTCTGTGTGAATCTTCAACAATGGACACTCTCTAACATTGAAGACTAGAATAAAATTATGACTAAAATCTCTTTTTTGTTTATCTTATACTGCTGTTCATTTGTTTTGTTCACAGTTTTTCTCTATCTTTTATAGTTTTTTGCCAAAAAAACACAAAAACAAGCTCGTCATTTCTGGCCATTACTGGACAACTGATAATTTCATTTTTTGTTGACCTACTTTCAGATCTTGAGCTGACTATCAATTACGGCCATGCTTAATCATTTGTAGATCTTGTCTTCCTCATATTTTTTTTGTTTTGCTATTCAAATTTTAATCTATCTATTATAGTTTCAAGGTAATAGGCCAAAATGCAAAAAACGTACTATTTCGGCAATGTTGGTTTATTTGTAGATCTTTTTGCCTTCAAACTTTCAATTATTATTTTTAAGATAAAAGTTAAAATTGAAACAAAATTGGAAGAATCCGTCATTTAACAAGGGCAACAACTCCTAAAAGAATTCATGTAAATGAATAGTAGGCAGATTTCAACATTTTAAACATTTCTGTCCGTAAAATATTTTCTCAATCTATACTGGTTTTCAAGATAATAGATATAAATGTTTTCTACCCTGTTCTATTTTTAGCCATGTCGACAATGTTGGTTGATAGGCGGCATCATCGGACATATGTTTTTAACTAAATATCTCAGTGATGTTTATGACCGAATTTCGTTTCAATTGGCCAAGTAGTTTCAGAGGAGAAGATTTTTGTAAAAGTTAATAGACGCCGACGACAGACGACGAACGCCAAGCGATGAGCTTTGGGCCAGGTGAGCAAATAATTTTTGTCTAAATCAACGGAGTATTTACGGAAGATATGTAATAACTCATTCTATTAACGATACACTGACTAGTTAGCTTATGATAACCTCGGGGACTGATAGTCAAGCAACGATATCGATAATATTGTTATTTTCTTTTTTAATGTACTGTTTACAAAACTTTGAATCATTCGCAAAACTAAAACATTTCTACCCTGTTGATATATTTGACAATTTTTTTCGAATTTTTTGTTTTCGGTGTTATTTTAAACTGAACTTGATTTGTCCTTCTAACTGATTTGATTTTAGAGCCACCAATGAGTAGTTTTATAAAGACGGACGCGCGTCTGGCGTAATAAAAAGTAAAATCACAAAAATACTGAGCTCCGAGGAAAATTCAAAACGAAAAGTCCCTAATCAAATGGCAAAATCAAAAGCTCAAACACATCAAACGAATGGATAACAACTGTCATATTCCTGACTTGGTACAGGCATTTTCTTATGTAGAAAATGGTGGATTGAACCTTGTTTTATAGCTAGCTAAACCTCTCACTTGTATGACAGTCGCATCAAATTACTTATAAGCCAGGTATCTTTGATGAGTATTAATTTACCTTTAGTTCTAAAAGTTTGTCCTTCAAATCAATCTCTTTCAGTTTTGTATCTATATCTAGGTAGTCTAATTCTGGGTCAGGATAAATCATGAGTGTGGTTGAAGTTTCTGGATTGTTGTCTAATATTACAGCCATTCGCCCAACGATAACTTCTGCAGATTGGTTAAATTCGGGTGTCAAATTGGGAGTAGAACAAATCAACAGTGATCCAGAATATTTCATTTTACAAGACTGGAATATAAGAAAAATTTGTTGATTTTTCATCACAGTTTTTTTGAACGACACACCATTTACATTACAACACAACGGATCTGATTTGGAATAATAATCTTTAACCTGATTATTTCGTTCGAATAAAAACGATATCTTGTTTGATTTCCAATGATACAACTATCCACTAGAGATCAAAGGTCGAGGATGTTAACACGAAGGATTCACCGTAAAGTCCTCAACAATTAGCAAAATCCATATCGTAAAGTAAGTGTTAAAAAACATGGCATGACAAAATCAAAAGAAGAAAACCAACTGCATATATAAAAAACAACAAACAAAACACATGTATGGCATATACTAAACATCGCCAATCACCATATTACAAGCTCCGGACCAGGTATGTGACGGCGCTAAATATGTTTATAAACTATCTAAACCTGAAACAGTGGTGTCACAGTACAGCGCGACACAAGTACAAACTGTTAAAACCAGTGTGAAAAAACTTGACTCATTAGATCGGAAAGAAGCAAACAAAAATGATTTTCAAAAAGAAAAATACCACATGATTCCGATCTACGAGTATTGGCAGTCAAGATAGCTAGTTTTAAGCATTTTAGATGACAAATAAAGCACCTTTTCTAAGACTTAAATATCAACCAGTATATTTATGCATGATGAGTGATATTGTTTTGATTTTTTTTCAAAATAAATGTGTAATGCGACGAAGCCAAATATTCAAATATTTTAATAAAATATTAGGTTGATTACCTTTCAGAATAAGTTATTTCAAAGGATCAATTAGTTTACATGGATCGTATCGGGATTTCCGGGTCCCATATAAACAAAAAATCTGTTTCACCATCATCCATTTGATCACTAAATCAGCTACGGATGGGCGAGTGGTATAAATAGTTATCACTAGCTTTACAACTTTGAGGTTGTGAAAAAAAATTGAAAACAACACGTTTAATAATTTCATGCGTCCGAAGCGCTTTTCTGGATTTACCTTCATCAGGAACGCTCAATGCCAAACATTTGAAATCCGAGGGATGCATAAGTACCGAACTAGTTGAAGAGATATATGACAAAAATACCTAAAACAAATAGCCAAATTCATCTAAGGTCAACTTTGCCTGAGGGAGTTGAAACCTTAGTTTCTTTATAATTTCAAAATTTATAAACGGACAATTTTGGAAAAGTTTGTTATAAATCATGTCAGTACCGAAGTACTGACTACTGAGCTGATGATACCCTCGGGGACTGATAGTCCACCAGCAGAGGTATCGACCCAGTGATGTAAAAAAAATGAAACCTTCACAAGCCTGGTGCGTTCGATTCCGATCTTTATTGAACAGGAGAGACTGTTTTCCTCCTGAAAGTCTGGGTTCTCATTGGGTACTCCGGCTTCCTCCACTTATTAAAACTATCCGCAATGATAAGTCAAGTGTGTTGAAAGTGGGGTTAAACACCAACAATAAAACTATCATCAGCTACTAAAGAGGAAACAAATCTGATTTAAAAAATAATGTTTTTGCGAATTCATATTTTCAAACTGATCAGAATCCGAGTCAATTTCCCGAATTATTCTCATTATTCTGTAAATATTCAACAACGATAAATATCAAAATGTTGGATCAAAATATAGAGAACAAAGCTTATTTTTAAATGCAAAAAGTACATTTTCGTTACAAGATGTTGGAGTTACAAATGACAACTACTGTACAAATTATTCGATCTTTACAAATCTGTGAAACTAAAAGACCGCATTTCTTCCGGACCCTTTTCCTGCGATTGATTTATATCTTCGGCTTTCAAATTTTATCATATTGGCTACTCAAATTTATTTTTTCTTGCCAAAACATTTATAAAAATTAAAAAAATATTGAAATACTCCCAAAATTTATACACTATTCCAAACGAAACACATTTTCTGCAACCATTGAAGTTTGAGCGAATGTGAAAAAAAACTAAATACACAGCTTCCGGCAAAAGCTGCATTGTTGAATTAGCCGAGAATACGAATGTATTAGTGTTTTAACTTACCGAACCAAAGTGAGCATCACCAACACTTATCCTTATACCGTGGTTAGTTACTGAATCAAACCACTTTCCGTGAATTTCAATGTTTAAACCTCCACTGTAAAAAAATATTTTAAGAACGGTAACCATAGTAAGAAAAATGAAAACTATAGTTGAACAACTTTTTTTGCAATGGCACATTATCCTCACATGAAGTATATGCCCTTTTATATTGGATCTGTATTAAACCAACAATAAGGTATGGGATTTTTAGTACTTCAAAATTTACTAAGAATGTAAGTGCGATTTTCCATTGTTTATATCTTCAATTTTGATTATGCAATTTTGTCACTTGAATATTTCTGACACATGGTTATCACTACAAGGACCTCATAGACGTTATAGGAGTCGGTAAAAAGTTGATCTCGATAAAAGGGTTTCTATTGTATTTTCACCAAATGATAAATATCTATTGTTTGCGGTGGTCCGTGCAAAAGATTAGGATTGTATCGTTCAATCCTTTATCTATTTTCAAGTTTTTCGTAATAGCACTTTTTTTATTCAAGGTTCTCGTGATCACAGTAATCCTTTAGTTCCCTTGACATATTTTTTAACGTTAACTTTATTAAGGTAAACCTTATTATGGTACTATTTCGTGATGGTTGCTGAATAATCTCTGGGTTTGGCATGTAGCAAAATGTCTTGTTCTCCAAAAGCTGATATGCTGCTCCATCAATCGCTACTACAATATCTCCACTGTACCTACACTGTGACGGTTCAAGATTTCCTCCTTCATAAACTAATGGGCATGTTCCACAAGATTGTGTGAGGCACAAAATTTCTGTGTCATTTTTTCTAAAATATAGATTACATTAGATACATGTACTAGATGTTTCATCTTTTGATTGTCAGACACCACATACATATATGATATAAGCTGGTTCTCGACTCACTACTACACTCTGTTTCAGCGAAGCGTTAAATACAAGCGGATTCCAGTTTAACATACATACAGAGATGTCTTAATAAATCTCCGGATAACTCAAAACCATAGACGGCACGTGCTTTCCATGACAAAGTTATAACTTTTAATAAACGTATTTGAAACAATACACACCCATATGGTGGATTTTTATCGTTTTTTCCCGTTTTAGCATTATATTAAAACGTAATCATGAGATATAAATAATCTGTTTGTAAAGTAATAAGATTGTTAAATTTGTGACCGTGTTTGCAAAATATTATATGAGCCAAGGCGTTACCCTGATAGATATTTACCTACATTAACATCTTTGAATAAGATATCTAGCAGCAACATATTTTTTTTTTTTTTTTTTTTTTTGGCTCAATATTAGTGACAAGATCTCCAAACGATTTGTTTTGGAAGTTTTTACAGCCTAACATCAAAAGCAATAAGTTTGATTCGTTACAGAAAATATGTGAGACACAATTCAATAATATACATGCTGCCATCGACAAACTAATGTCCTATGAATATCTAAAAGGTGTTGAATGAAATAACACTTAATTTTTGTGTGTCCGATGCGCCTTTTCTGCATAAACCTTAAGCAGAAACGCTCAACCCTAAACATTTGAAAGCCAGGGATGTATAAATACGTAGAGTCGTTAGGTGCTATATAAACTGTAAGTAAAGAACAGCCAAGATTCAACAAAGGTCAACTTTGTCTGAGGGAGTTCATAGATACATAAAACAACCGTTGCAATGTTTCTGACTTTATTCATTCATTATAAAAAAAAGGCAATCATACTTACGTTTGTATATCACACATCATCTTACCAACCTTCACGGTAAGGTTAGATCCAATTTCAAACTTATCCCCCGTGATAGTTACCGTTGTATTGCCTGATATCGGTCCCTTTATTGGGAAGATATTCTTGACACTAGATTGCTGAAAATATTAACCAAATATTGTTAAGAGAATGAAAGTGAAAAATTTATTGCAGAAAATTGCAATCGAAGAATCGGATATGTAAATTAATTTTACCGATGACATGTGAAGATCAAGTTTTACTGTTGAATAACTACCTTGCGATTGGTTTTGAAAGTTTTTGAATTCTTATATTTCAAATGGCAAAAACCAAAAATCATATTAATTAAAACGCAGGTGCTATGGAAGGGTAAACAGATCCTGCTCCACAGGTGGCACCCGTCGAGTTGATCATTGAATTACAAACCCGGTGATAAGTCTAATTCGGTACGTCTTATTCTTATTCACATATTAGACTTATAAAGGACTATCGGATTCGGTAATACAATACGTGAAATATGTATCTTTGATATATCTACTCAAAAAAGACATGCAACTCAACCTCAGACTGAAAATAATGTAAAACAAAATCTCGATTTATCTTTCAAGTTTGTTTTCTCATTCTTGAATTATTTGTGTATTCAAAAGTACTACAGTAATATTGGTCAATTTCAGACAGCACATTGTCTAAGAAGTTAAAAATGCACACAACGCACCACATTTACGAAGTAGTGAATCTGATGGCATGCAAAAATTTGTAAAAAAAAAATTTGGAGGGACAATTTTTTTGTTACCCTCCAAAATTTATTATATTTTTTTAGTTTTCTTCTTTTTATTTAATTCGACATCCTTTATCGCAGGAATGCTGTTATTACAGATTTTCTACAAAGATATGAGCTCTCAAAGTGTGACCCCCATTAATCTCAATAAAAGTGTAGTAAAACTTTCTTTCAGTAGTATATATTATAATATTTCGTCAGTTTCATAGGTACTTGATCCTGAGCTTGAATCAGTCTCTCGAACATTGCAATATACTTAAAAGTATCTAAAGCCGTCTTCAATCATTTGATATCGTCAACTTTAACACAAAGGTTCAAGTCCTAGGGTTGTATATTGTTGTTGTTAATTATAGGACTTTAAATTTTAAAAAAGGACGTATCAATCATAAATCACGTCAGTACAGGAGTGCTGCCTATATATTGTGAAACGAAAAACCTGGAAAGACTATAAAAACTTGACCTCTTTCTTGATGATTAAAACAGCCACTTTTCATGAGCATGCACTTATATACTCTCACATACTGTATATTCAAATAATATGCCCCTTTGTTCCGATATCCCATTAATTCTATACGATTTGGAGGTCGCATTAGTCACTCTAACTTTTACAGCTGCAGAGACATGTAATCCTACTCTACTTGTCAAACACGTTATTCTGGAATTGAATAAAGTAAAAATATATGAATTACGAAAACAAATGTGCTTCGTGTCTTTCATATTTGTTTTTCGTTAATTGTTTTGTTATAAATTAAGCCGTTAGTTTTCTCAATGGAATTGCTTCATATTTTTCATGTCGGGCCCTTTTATAGCCGACTATATGGTATACTCTTCATTGATCATGATTATGATAGAAAAATCGGCCTTCAACAATGAGAAAAACATTTGGGTTTTTTCTCATTGTTGAAGGCTGATTTTTCTATCATAATCATGATCAATGAAGAGTATCTAAAAAATAAATTCATTGTTTTGCTATTCATTCTTGTATTCATAAAAAAAAAAAACGAAACTATTATTTTCTGTTGTAGAAATGTTCTTATTTCAGTCAATGAAAATAAATTAGTTCTAATGCAACTTGTTTGGAACGATAATTTTCATTGGACGTTGACAAATATTTAGATTCAACGTTCTACCAGTCGCAACTAAGGAAAATTTGAATTTTGAATTTCTCATTTTTGTCGATTTTTACACCATTTAGAAGCGTATGAAAAGTATAAATACGTCGATTATGCTTGACATCGGGAGTATACCTAGGACGTCATATTGTTTAAATGTGACGATGTAACAGTTTCGCAGACTTTTTTTTTATTTATAGGCTTTTCAAGCCAAAACATTTACTAAAATGGAATTCATTTTAATATATGACATTAGAATGAAGATAACTGTATTGTTTTGTAAGCTTGGCCTTCGTAAAACTTGATTATACTGTCGCTAATATCCGTTTACTAGCTCTGATCAATTTGCGACAGTAAAAGAGGGACGAAAGATACCAGAGGGACAGTCAAACTCATAGATCGAAAACAAACTGACAACGCCATGGCCAAAAATAAAAAGACAATCAGACAAATAATAGTACAGTTGACACAACATAGAAAACTAAAGACTAAGCAACACAAACCCCACCAAAAACTGGGGGTGATCTCAGGTGCTCCGGAAGGGTAAGCAGATCCTGCTCCACATGTGGCATCCGTCGTGTTGCTTATGTTTTTACAAATCCGGTAAATAGTCTAATTCGGTAGGTCACATTCGTGAAAAGGGAAGGGTATTGTAGTTACGACATAAGGAACATATCCGATATCATCTGTGAAACGGTTATTCCATAACGGTCAACCAACTCGTGATGACGTCCGTAAATAAATATACGTTTTACACAGGCTAATCTTAAATTACAATACAGCTATCTCCTAATTCCACCGAAACACATATATGTTTTTTTTTTTAAAACATTACTGTCTGTGGTGCTTGTTAACCACATATTTTTTCTGAATCTAGACCTTGGTGCATGGTGATAATGTTGTTAATCGGTATGACGTTTGCAATTATCTAATTCCTCAATAAATGTTTTTTTAAGCATTCGTAGAAAACAAAAACGAAAAAACACTAGAAAAGTGATCTAAGTGATCACAGATACCTCGCCGTTTTGTTAGTGATCCTAATCATTCTATTAAAATGGTAAGTAATTTCTTTTAAATTTCTCTATTTATTATGTAAAAATCCATGAACAAAATTCATTTTTTAAGCACCATTTCACCGGAATAGTAAAAATGAAAACGACGAAAATCACACGTTGCGGATCTTTACTGGTCCAAAACATCTTTTTAAAACATCAATTTATTTTTAAAAGCGTCTCTTTGTTTATCATCAGGAAACCAGCTAATTGTGAATTCTTCCGGCAGTAAAGTACATCAGCTCGGATCGGTAAAAATGAAAACGACAAAATTCGAACTTAATCTGTCTTTAGTGGTCGAAAACACTCTATTAAAATTCAATAAACAAAAAGTGGTTCTCTATTTTGCATTTGGATACCAAACCGTTTTAATTTTTTCCAACAATCGAGTACCATAACTCTGGAAAGATAAAAGTGAAAACGACTTAAATCGAATTCAACCGGTCTTATTTGTCCAAAACATTTAATTAGAATTTCAATTAATTTCAAAAATCGGTCCTCGATTACTTATCCGGAAACCAAAAGTGTGACCGTAAGACGGACAGACGGACATGAAATTTTCTATATATAACTCGAGCGAATAATGCAAATAGTGAAAACAAAATGCCAGTTATTTTAAAAGTTCTGTCCTTTACTTAGATTTAAACCTTTTGACATTGAATAATCGGTAAAAATAAGAAGAGGTGGTATGATTGCCAATGCGACAACTCTCCACCAGAGACCAATGTCATAGAAGTTAACAACCATAGCTCACCGACGGCCTTCAACAATGAGGAAAACCCATACCGCATAGAAAGCTATAAAAGACCCAGAAATGATAAATGTAAACAATTCAAAAGAGAAAACTAACGGGATTATTTATGTACAAAACTATCAACGAAAAAAATAGGATATACAGCAACAAACGACAAACACTTTAAGGCTTCTGACTTGGGACAGGCACTTACAGAATGTGGCGGTGTTAAACATATTTGAATATATTTTTGTACCTTGTATCATTAATTTTCTTGATCAAACACGGTTCATTTCCAATGGATACATTAGCAGTGTTTTCGTTCGAACCAAAGTTCTCTCCTCTAATAGTTACTTTTGTTGATCCTTCAAGTGGCCCGTTCGCTGGGCTTATCTGGGAAAAACAGAATGACCAGTGTTACAATAATAATTTTCAAGATCAGAGCGGTCCGATGTTTGAATACTTTTTATCAGTGGAACAATACGCATAACAACATTTCAAAAAAGAAAAGAAGAATAGAAAAACAAACATAAAACATGCTTAATTGCTGAATTGATACACCATATCCTTACATTTTCATTGTGTAACATTTGTGTGAATCAGTGCAAGAAGAGACTCAACATGATAGATTTAATCGTCAATTTTTCAATCTTGGTTTAAGAATGCTTTCATGAGTAATTAGCTGCAAATTAACGCAATATATCATTAAAAACAGCTCGTACCGACGCACGGTAGAAGCTTTAATATAACAGTTGTTATCCATACGTTTGATGTGTTTGAGCTTTTGATTTTGCCATTTACTTAGGGAGTTTCCGTTTAGAATTTTCCTCGGAGTTCGGTATTTTTGTAATTTTGATTTTAATTTTTTTATATGCTTAACATGATAATTGACAAAGTAATAGACCTACAGGAAGTTATCATAGTCTATTCTGATGTAATACTTTGGCTACTATCTTAACTGTCAATGTATTTACTACTTAATGATTATTGTATGTGTGCTGTGCTTACCGGATAGGAAGTAGTTAACAGTAACTAGAACACTGAGGTAATGAATATGAGGGATTATTACTTATTTATTTCATCACTTACACCGAGAACAAATGGGGGACACGATTGCGTGTGCCACATATTGTATTGACACCTGGTTCGTGTAGAGCAACGATTGAAACACCATCCGCATCCAAGTGGATCATTACTGGTTACACACTCTCCACACGTCTGATGTATTTCACATGACGTCATAGACAATTTTGTGATCTATAAGGAAAACAGACATGAAACGCAATAAAACGTAAATATAAATATGATCATCAACTCTTGAACTGAATTATGAACTCTTATACTTTTAATGTTTAAATTGATATACTGAACTCGGATGTGAATACATTGCATGTACTTCTAAAATGCCCAATAGCAAATATTGGTTTAATATCCCCTAAAATCCGCTAATAATACTATCGGTGCTTTTTTGTCTCGTTTGACTTCTTATTATATTTGTTTGTTTGTTCATAGATATCCACGTCCGCTTAACCTTTTAGCCTCGAAAAGAAACATATTTCGTGTTTCATGTTGTTGTTGTTGTTTTTTTTTTAATTGTGTTTGCTGACGAAATTAAACAAATCATATGAAAACACATGCAAAAAGATCAGATATTATATCCTTTTGGAGAATACAACATTTTTAAACCTTTCCAAATAGATATAAGAAGATGTGGTATGAGTGCCAATGAGACAACTCTCCATCCAAGTCACAATTTGTAAAAGTAAACCATTATAGGTCAAAGTACGGCCTTCAATACGGAGCCTTGGCTCACACCGAACATCAAATTATAAAGGGCCCCAAAAATGACTAGTGTAAAACCATTTAAACAGGAAAACCAACGGTCTAATCTATATAAAAAACGAGAAAAGAGAAACACTTATGAACCACATCAACAAACGACAACCACTGAACATCAGGTTCCTGACTTAGGACAGGTGCAAACAAATGCATCGGATTTAAACGTTCTAATAGGCGCCAACCTTCACAAAAGTTTACATAGCGCTACCTGTATCAATGTGTATATAGTTCACACTGTTACATGTATCATCTGTTTTAAATCCTTTTGAATTCCTTTATGAAAAGAGAGAGAAAAAAAAGGAAATAAAAAAAACCATGAGTAGAATCAATGCAGATCATCATGACAAACAGAAAAACTACATTCAACAAAACAATTCCACAAAAAAAAATTTGTTAAGCAACAAGAACCTCCTCAAAAACCTCAATGATATGACTATTACTTTTGTCTATACAGTTAACAAATCTATATAGATGTCTCCCCAAACAAATAGCATACATCAGAAAAAAAATAATAATCAAATAATAGTAAAAAAAAAAAAAAGAAATCCTGCGCATCTGATGTACTTACAATCACAAATTTTCGAACATACGAGGATCTGACCCACCTTGAAGATAAAAACTATAAGTGACGCCAAAATTCATTTACCCGGTGAGTATATATTAGAAATAAAAACAATCTGATTTTGGAAACATGATTTTGGTGCGAGATGTTATCTATGTGATATATCCGTGGGTATGAGTCAAACTGTTATAATCTTATTTTATATCTCTATTTAACAACAAAATAACCACCACCTTATGTCTGAAGAAACAATGTTCTTTTTACAGCAAGCGTTTGTTGAACTACATAGATAAGCATTAGTTTCTGTAAGTTGAAGAAAGTTTGAAAAACAATTCGAATCGAGCAATCCTGGTGCGTTCATATCGAAACAAATTCACCACAATTGCAGTGAGATAATATTTTATTCTATTTTATAATTGTACGGATGATAATCACCTTGTTTCCTGTCAAGAGGTAGAGGTTACTGTGTGTATCAAGAACCATTTCATCAGCAACTGCAATTTGTCTGTCACCGCTTACGTCAAATTTGACGTACGCTTTACTCTGAGTTACCAATATCTTAAAAAAAAATCATTCCTTAATTAAAGCTTCAATTAAATGACATTCAACAGATGTTAATGAAATATTTTTAAGTAATATTTGTTCATTTTAAGTAGGACTTGAATCGTACATAGAAATATTGTTCAAAATATAATTATTCGAAAGACTAACGTGTTTGCACCCTGTCCAACCAATGCATAGATGGCATTAGTCACATTTTGAATTATTGGTTTTCAATGCTCTTCAACGTCCTCCCATCTGCTTAGATTCGAGCGCCACTAATGAGTCTTGAGTAGATGAAATGCGCGTCTGGCGTATAAAACTCTACGCCTGGTATGTTAGGTGCATTTTTTCCGAAAAGACGCGGGGCAATTATTTTGCAACTGCCATAAGAAATGTCTTAAAGGCATCACTAAGAATAAACAATTTTGGTGTGAAAGAGGATGCATAATTTTCCCAAAGATGCATAAATTAGTATAAAGTACAAACAAGTTTTATTTAGTTTTTCTCCTGGCTCCGCGATCGAAATGTAACTATAATCATGTTTTCTGCATAATATACTGTAAAATATCAGGAGAGAGCTTTTGAAATATGTGAAAGGCTTCATGCTTTTTTGTTATTCAATGTTATTAAGGGTTAAATCTGGTCTATATAACAGCTTTGATAAGTATTTGGTATTACTATAAATTGTCACTTCTTCGTACTATGAACATAAAAATTATTTATTTTGTAAAATATTTCCTTTCCCTATTTGAACTGTACACGTATACCGAACAACTAAATTATTTTCATTTACCTGTGTTTAAAGTAATTGCAAATGGTTGATATTTTTGTTCAAGCATATTGTTTTTCTTATATTGTTTAACATTTCACAGCGGTATAACTTGTTACTTTTATTATTCTTCCCTTCGTTTATTTATTTTGTATTTGCATTGTATCATAGATCAAATTTATTTGTTCAGTGTATGTTCACTGGTGTTAATATGTCTTTTGATTGAGTTAAGCCATTTCAATTGATATTTTATAGTGTGTCTTTCTATGTTGTGATGTTACACTCTTGTTTCATAGTCCTAAGTCAGGAATCTGATGTTCAGTAGTTGTCGTTTGTTGATGTGGTTTATATGTGTTTCTCGTTTCTCGTTTTTTATATAGATTAGACCGTTGGTTTTCCCGTTTGAATGGTTTTACACTAGTCATTTTTGGGGCCCTTTATAGCTTTCTGTTCGTAGTGAGCCAAGGCTCCGTGTTGAAGACCGTACTTTGACCTATAATGGTTTACTTTTATAAATTTTGACTTAGATTGAGAGTTGTCTCATTGGCACTCATACCACATCTTCTTATATCTATTCACATTGTTTTAGATGTACACTATAAATAGATTTATTGAAATATTACTGTATGGGTATGTTTTATGACAGAAACAATAGTTTAATAGCAAATTAGTTACTTTGGACATGATAATAGTGAATCTATAAATCTACGATTTTTTTTTCTGATCAGCTGTAGCATGTCCATCATATTCAATTATCCATTGGTAATTAAAACTGTAGTCATGTACCTTTCTTAAAAATCCAGTATTACTTCCAGCAAGAATAATGTCTGCAGAACTATTTCCTAATGGCAGAACAGAGGTCAAAATTTCACTAGAGATCCGATAAACGGCTGTTTTACTGAAACCTTCACCACGAGCCTCGATCCCAAATTCCATTTTCCGCTGGGTACACGATGATACTAAATCACCCTACAAGTTTCTTTATTTATCAATATAACGTTAGTTAAAAAAAAGAAAATACTGATATGGAAATACTTTAAAGTTTAGAATAGAGAATGGAAACGGAGACAAGGAGACAACAACCCTACCAAAGAGCAGAAAACATCTCAAGGCCCCTTTTCGGTGTTCAAATCAGTGAGAAAATTTCGCACCCGGAGGCGGGCTTCAACAGGCCCCTAAATAATAATGTATACTAGTTCAGCGAAATGGACGCCACACTAAACTCCGAAACATATATAAAAAATTTAAAAAAAAACACACAAGACTATTAAAGGCTATAGGTTCCTGACTTCGGACAGGTCCAAAAAATGCGACAGGGTTAAACATGTGTTGTGAGATCTCAACCTTTCCCATATACTTCTAGCCAATGTGAAATAAACAAATAAACAGCGATACACAAAGTAAAACTCAGTTTAAAATAATCCTTCCATGTACTTTAAAAGTATTTAAAATAAAACATTACATGAATTAGGAGCACGTAAAAGCTTTTATTCTCATCTGGCACGTGTCGACTGATAATATCAAAATGTAAGTATTCACACGTTAAGTATTTGTAATAAAGTTCATCTGTGTACTTTTTTGTATCTTATAGATCGAGACTAAAACGCTAAAGATTTGAACTCTCAACACACTACTGTTACTCCTCAAAATCAAAATATTAATTCCCGTGACTCAGGAACATCGTCAGTTGCTGTCTAAAGTGACCTATTTTGGTTTTGAAAATACACCCTGAACGTGCAAAGAATCAACATCCAAAATTAAACTTGTATGAGATGAGTAATTTTTCTTTTATCCGTAGGGAATTGTATATTGATGGTAGACAGTCTTGAAGTTTTTTTGAACTTCAGATATCAATATTCTGAATATCTATATAGGCTTTTGGTTTTTTTTTCGAGTCGTTTGGTTATTGGCCAATTGACGATACTTCTGTATCTTATTCATTTATACTTGCTATTATATATTCGATCAGCATTTCTAATGAGAGCAATGCATACACAAAAATCTTTACAATCATAATTCGTATGAGGCAGCTACAATGCACATCTATGACACAAAGTAAATATCCTGGTCATTTTTTAGGATTTTTTAAATTTTTTGTCAATATTAATTTCTAAACTAATTTTAGACCCCCTATTATTCCAACATACTTCTAACACAAAGTTTTCTTATCATATTTCTGAAATATTTCTACATTGATGAAATAAAATCGTCAATTTTGCGTATCATTTATTAGCCATGCAGATATAACTTTCTAGAAAATGTGTATTAATGCATAGATAAGTATAAGTATTCCTCGTTATTTTAGTAAAAATGCCAGCACCATTTAAGTACAATATAAAAATAAGGAGATGATGTATGATTGCCTATGAGACAACTATCCACCAAAGTTCAGTATTTAATAATAAAACTACATAAAAGTGCTACACTAATGTTTTCATTGTTATTAAAATAGTATATGTATCCATGCTAATGCTAGTTGTTACATGTACATGTATATACATTTTGTTAGTATTAGTTAATATTGTGAATAGAAGATGTTACCGTTTTGTGGTCCTCCTGTGAAAATAAAATATGCCTGTTTGTATTGTCATAGGAAACCGCAGGAAACCACTAACCGGCCAGAAAAATTGGCCACGGGTAGAGAAGTGATATTTGACATACATACGATAATAAAATATAAAATAGCTAACATAATGAACTACTGTTTTTTTTTTAAATGATCATGACAATTTAACAACTACGCTCAGAAGTGTTCTGATTGACAGAACATTAAATGAGACAACCAAAAGGCAACGAGATAAATAAAAGGACAAACAAGTTAGCACAAACGCTTAAAACTTTATCCTTTCTACCTAGATAGTAATTTTAAAAGCTCTGCGAATACAGCAAAACATTATTATTAAACTCACATAATTAGAAGCAGCCGAGCATGTGGTAGATTCGCAGTGCCATGATGGTGTCCCCCATTTTGGCGTATTTGCAAAACACTTTGATAACACTTCACGATCAAACTTCATCTTAATTTCATCAATTTGGAAAACACAAATGACTGAACCTTGAGTACTGTCGGCTTGAATGTTGTCAACATTGTATGCTCTCACACCAAACGTCATGTATAGGTTTTGTCGCCCGACGTCGTAGTGGGCTGCTACTCCAATGTCATACTTCGTCGGAGTATTACAGGAAATCGGCATCTCTTCATAAGAACCGTAATCGTGGTTTTCCTTGCATAATTTTGATATTCTTGTTTCATATGAAATGGTTCCAGAGTCGTTGATTGATCGAATAAAAACATGAAAAGTTGAATTTGTAGTTTCAAAAATATGTAAAAACTTCAATTTAAATTTTTCCCGCTTAGTATCACATACTGAGAGAAAAGTCTGAACGGCATGATGATCAAAATTCCAATTCTCATTAGATTTTGAAATATCAAGTGTTGCAAACTCCTTAGAAAAGAAGTCTGTTTTTCTGCCGTCGAAGCTTTGGCCAATGAAAAATATATCATCACCACCTTTACCCTTTGTGACGAGCATGACGGATGAATTTTTACTTCCAAGATAATTTTTCTTATCTTCACCAAAAGGATGTTTGATGTTGATATCAGCTGCATTGTACATGTAACATATACCTTGGAGCGCTGTTCCGCAGACGATCAAGTAGTTCTGGAATAACTTCAATATACTGATGTGATTATTGACTGTTCGGTATCTCTTGTAGATGCAAGAATTACCAAAAGAATTACATTGTTTACTATCGTTGACAGGGCCAATGCTATCTTGTTTCTTCAGTCTAAGGTCCAAGTCAAGGTGGATAAGAGTGTTGTTTCCTCCTATATATAAACTTCTACTTTCTTCTTTTATTATAATTTTGGAAAGTGGACCATATTTTCTGGGTACAGTGTAGTTCTGATGGAAAACATGTGTTGTGAGAACTCCTAATACCAAATGAATAACTGCCAATCGGATATACATCTGGAGTAAAAAAAATGAAAACAACTCTTTAAAACTTTCATGTTCGAAGCGCTTTTCTGGATTAACTTTCATCAGGAACGATCAATGACGAAGTTTTGAAAGGAAAGATGTATGTGAACCGAGACAGTTGAAGAGCTATATGACCAAACAGTATATCATAGGTCGACTTTGCCAGAAGGATTTGAAACTTACGTTTTTTATAATTTCAAAATCTATATACGGACAATTTTAAAACGGTAAGTAAACATTTCGTTTTGCCATATCACTAAAAACTCATTATTCAGATTTTAATCAGTATTTCTAAATAATTATGATTCAATTTATATTTGATATAAAAATAAGGAGAAGAGGTATGATTGCCAATGAGACAACTATCCACCAAGGTTCAAATAAAGTGGACCCCCAAGGGTGACTGGGGAATAGAAGTATGGTCACCATTGGTCTTCCTCCGACTGGCAGTAAAACCCGTGCTAAAGTGGGGCGTCCGTTTGGCTGTGCGGGATGTACAAATTTTCAGCAACGTCCGGTCAGAATGGGGACGTTAAATCCGATGCCTCGTGTAAAGAGAGTGCCACGCTCTTTGCACGTTGAAAACCCTTGCAACAACTCTTTGAGGGGTCCGTAGGTGACCTGTTGCAAGGCTAAATTTCTGTCCCTATCTAATATACCCTCATTTCCCGTGGCAGTCTAAATTTCTCCGACCTTAATCCCTTAGTCTATTACAGAACCTACCTATTGTATTTATTGTGAACTTGTTCTCGTCCTGAATATGCATGACATATTTGCCACTGGACGTTAAGCAACCAACAATCAATCAAACAATCAAATAAAGTGGATGTAAGCAATTATAAGCAACCGCACGGCCTGCAACAATGAGAAAAATCCATACCGTATAGTCGGCTATAAAAGGCCCCGACATGAAAAATATGAAACAATTCAATTAAGAAAACTAACGGCCTAATTCATAACAAAACAATTAACGAAAAACAAATATGACAGACATGAACCAAAGACAATCATTGAACTACAGACTCCTTACTTGAAACAGGCATATAAAGAATGTGGCGGGGTTAAACATGTTAAGTCTTATTTCATTTGAGATCTACATGTCAACCTCACAACCTCAAAAAATTATAATACGACTCATGTTTAGAATTAACATAGCAAAATTTCATGTGCTGTAAAAGACAGTTTGATAAATAAAATTTAAATCTGTTTTGAAGGAGTTACGGTTTATCAACATGAAATAAATTCTTTCATAGTGTAAATGTTCATTTAATATTTGATCTTTGTGTAAGTTTCGGTGTATTTTATTTTAAACTTAAGTTATAAAGGTTATTTGTATGGATTTTGTTGTCGGTCTTCCACTCAAAAACTTGACATAGTATCTCGTGAGTATGTCAATTTACTCCTTTCAAATAAGATTTCTACTAAAACATTCGTTGAAATTCAACTCAAGCTCGCAGCAGTAATATTGAACTAGTTTCTTGTTTCCTTGTTAACTGATTAAATTTAACATAATATTATAACAGTTTAGAAAACGATTTCACACAAGTTATACAACTTTCAAGTGTTTGCTTTAACATTTTGGGTTAAATTTCTTGTAAAAGACGGATTACACAAATTGTATAGCTAAACTGAATTATAAAAGTAAATATTTAATGTAACATATCTAGGTTAATGAATTTACAACAACCAATATGGCAGTTGTTATCAAATAGTCCATTTCTATGTATGTTGGCGTTTGTTTTTGTAGCAGTTCAATGTTTATGTTTTTCCGTTGTTTTCCTCTTATAGTTGATGTGTGACCCGGATTTGTATCAATTAAATCGATTTATGACTTTTGAACAGCGGTTTACTACTGTTGCCTTTATGTAGCTCACTTGGAAGAGTTTAAAATTTCAGGATGTCGATAATGACTTTTTTGAAGTGCTACAAAAACATGATTCCGAAACGCACTAACTACATGTATATCGTTGCTTGATATGCATATGTTTTGTCATAAAAGAATATTTCAAATTTCATTATTTACGATACTTTTACATATGTATTAAAAAAAACATTTTAATTATGCTGAACCAGTTACTTGTCCACAGTCTCTTGATAATTACGTATCACTTTGGTAACAACCGATGAAAAACAAAACAGAAGTGCAAAAATAACAAAAAAGCATATAGATATGGAATGCAAAAAGATTGATATACACGATCATTTGAGTAAATTCGATATTATAAGTTGATATAAAACTTACATTTCTTTTCTGCAATTTGGATGTTATCTTTACACATATTGAACACATAATATTTCCTGGTATATTAAACCACTTGCATTACTTCAGTTTCAGGAAATTCATCCTCATCTCATATTATGACAAAAACAAGTGAATGGGGGGAATGAATTACTTTTTGTACTAGACTGACACTCTTATTTAGCATTTGAACCAGCTAGTTCACAGGGTAATATGAAACCGTACCCGGACATATTATTCTGATTCTAAGCTGACCAGTCTTTGATCTTACTCATAATTGCCGTGTGCTAAATGGAGACCAGATACCAATTTGGGTGCACGTCTTTGCTTTGACAATTGGAAGTGAAATGTGTTCTCATTGAAAAGCAAGGGAGAACCGTAGGAATTCCATGTTAAATTTCGTGTAATAGTTCTATTACACAAATTGTGTTACTAAACTGAATTATAAAAGTAAATATATAATGTATCATATCTAGGTTGATGAGATAAAACGTTGATATTTACATCTCACTTGTCTGTCCTTTGCAGCTACATGTACCAGTGCAACCTACTTGGAAAAAAAACAATACCTTTTAAATTGCATGCGTCCGAAGCACTTTTCGGACTTTCCTTCATAAGGAACGCCCCCAAAAAAGCCGAATATTTGGAAGAGTACTGTATCATGTTACACTTTAATCATCAATTTCAAATTTAACATCTCAATAATGCCTTTTTCGAAAGGGCTAAAAAACAATTTCTTAAATGAAATACATGTATCTTTGTTGTTAGCATTTGCATATTTTCTGTCAACTTAGAATATTGAAAATTTCATTGTTTTCGATAATTTAAAATAAAAAGTGTTCATTTTTTTTTAAATACTGCTGAACCAGTTACTTGTCAACAATCTCTTGATATTTACGTATCACTATATTAACAACCGATTAAAATGAAAAAAGAAGTGCATACAAAAACAATCTATAAGGAAATAGAATGTGTAAACGTTAACAAAAATATCGAACTCAAAGGTATATTCAAAAAGGGGTATGTCGATAAAACCTGACAAAATCAAACGATAGGCCATATTAACCAACGAATGAAATGGAAAACAAACGTCATATTCCTGACTTGGTACAGTAATTTTTCGAAAACAAAATTAAAGCTGGTTTTATTGCTAGATAAAACCTCTTACTAGTATGACAGATGTTTATACATGTAGTTTTACTGACAAAATTAGGTGCGAAACCCAAACTGACATATTTAATTAATGTGAAAATAATTGGAATCGAGCAGCCAAACCTGTGTAAACATACATCACAGACATATAACACAACTTACTAAAAAATTAAAACAAACATGCAAATAGATATGACAGAGAAGCCTACAAAAAGTTATTGCAGATGAAAGTAAATCTAACAAAGACGCCAAATTTTTATTTTTTTTTGTAGTTCATAGTATATACAGTATATAAAAAAATAATGGCGTACTAGTATAAACTTTCCCGATAAAGTAATAATTGATTTAGATATCAATACAAGGGTAAATAAATTTAAAACAACACTGTAAAAACATCTTGGGTCGGAAATGCACCTCTGGATCCACCAAAAAATTGAAATACATGATCATTTGAGTAAATTTTTAAAAGTTTATATACAACTTACTTTTCTTTTTGCAATTAGGATGTTATTTATACACATATTGAACACTAAATATTTCCTCGTAAATTAAACCACTCGTAGTACTTCAGCTTCCGGAAGTCCATCTTCATCCCATCAATCGTGGTTAAACTTGATACTTGATATGTCTGTTTGTTTTGTTCACACATCGTTGTCAATATAATGGAATTTTATGCGACTGTCATACAAGTGAGAGGTTTAGCTAGCTATAAAACCAGGTTTAATCCACCATTTTCTACATATGAAAATGACTGTACCAAGTCAGGAATATGACAGTTGTTGTCTATTCGTTTGATGTGCTTGAGCTTTTGATTTTGCCATTTGATTAGGGACTTTCCGTTTTGATTTTTCCACGGAGTTCAGTATTTTTGTGATTTACTTTTTAGTATATGAATAATAGATTGTTTGTACTTGCATGTCTGATTGGAATGTTTTTACAAACTTGCAAACATAAGGTTCCTCGCAAATATTATTACATCCTGTCCAAAAGAGCCTTTGTGAGCTTTATGATCCGTTTTTTTTTTCGTTGATTAAAGTTAAAACTTTCAATTTTCATCTTCTCTAAGATTACCCGTGTTCTCAGAGTTCCAAGAAATCTTAACGCTGATGACACTTGCAGGAATTCTTGTCCCGATGAAGGCTAAAAATTCCTACCCTTATCCAACTCGAAAATACCCTTTATTTTCTATTGGCAATCCAAATTTCTACGTTCATTTTTTGGCTAGCCCACGTTTCATTACCTACGATTTATATTTTTGGTCAACTTGTTCTAGTCATGACATAAATGTTTACCATTTCATATTCATGAAACAGCAAACAGCAATCAATATTTCTTTGCAATAACTTATAAATTACTTGGACATTTTATAGAAGTTATCTGCCAGAGATAATCATTTGGATTTAACAAACGTCAAACAAGTCAGTCATATTTGGACATTCTTTGATTAATCTACTAGTATATTAAACCAAACTTGTATGTATATGAATACCAAGATGTTAACACAGTTACTTCAAATCTAATAATCTCTTGCAAAGACAAATAGACATGACAGTGAACACAATAGCTATCTCAATAACACACCATTTTGCCGGCCCGGTACTACAGATGTACTTGGTTTCATTTCAAACGACTGTTTTGGGGTACAACATGTATTTTATTCTATTTGTTCTTTCTACTGTTTATAAAAGGCCTCGATGGCTGATTGGTGTAAGTAGTTTAACTTTTGTATCACTAGCCTCGTAATATTGATGGTGTAAATTCAAACCCGCACGTATCAGTTGCGTTCGATTTTAATCTTAATTGATTACGATTCCTGCCGAAAGACTATCCGGACACTCCAGCTTCCTCTACCAATACAAACTGGCCGCCACGAGTTAGCCAATAGTACTGAAAGTGGCATTGAACACTAAAATTTAATCAATGCATCTATGGATAAAAAAATGGTCCCGTTATAAATGATTTAGGTCAATGAACCTTCGAAATAAAGATAGGATTTTTCCCTTTAACAAAACTAATATTTAACGAAGGTGTGTGTTTAGTCGTTTATATGAACATTTCTTTAAAGTTACAATTAGATCTTCATATATATATAAATATTTATAATATAATTAAGGCCCGATAAGACATTCTTACCAAAAAAGAACAAAATGATTTCTGTTTTTAATTTCATCCCCTGTTATGATCAAATTTAATTTCGTAACCAAAATCCCGTCTTGTCCTTAATAATTGTGACATTACCGAATGAGACTAATAATCAAATTGGGGTGCTTACCAACATGACTAGTCCCACATGGAGAGCAAGTTCGGCTAACCCTTCCGGAGCAGTTGTGATCTATCCCGGTTTTGTTGAATTCATGTTGCTCAGTCTTTAGTTATATATTTGGAAATTTGTCTTTAGTTATATATTTGGAAATTTGATGGTCATTTCGTGGTTTGTCGGAGTTTCTTTGGTCAGTGCCTTGTCAGTTTCTCTTCAACGTTTGAATGTCGCCTTAGTATCTTTGATAATTACTACTCTTATTTTTTTAATGTCTATCATGTACACGATTGAATTTTGTTTATTAACTTTTTTTTGGTTATCATGTACAGCAGATGATTATTTCCCTTTAACCACTGATTCTAAATCCTGGCTGTACTAAATATTTATTTTAATAATAAAACGGATTGAACTTCATTTATCCATGTTTTCTTCAAACAATTTGGTGTTTCTAATTATGTTTTGAATACTATGTATAGATAAGGGGCAAATTAAAGGGTTGTCAATCACTTCCCTCATAAATCTTCTCCTTCTCTCTTACTTGGTGTTTTTCTCCTTCATAGTCTCCTGCGTTTCAGCAATATCTCCCCTTCTCCTGCATCTGTTATAGAAGGAGAAGTCATTACCCGTAATTAGATTCTTTACTCCATGTGTCTTACTCAGTCAAAATGTCACTATAGGTAAGAAAGGAAATAAGAATATAATCTATCGTTATTGATGAATCTATTATTCCGAAATTTTGTAGAATAATTAATCATGAAAATTATAAATTTATTAAAAAAACAAACATAAGTAAAAAGATATTATTTGTATATATCAAAACCCATTATAAAATAACATATAGACAGTAGCTGTTTCAGTCAGATTTCTACTTAACCTAATTGTCTCCCTATCATGTGTATTGAATTTGTTCGAAGAAAACGGTAGTCATTGTAGAGCTGACGCACTGTCATGACAGCTTTTCATAACAGTCAATTGTACTTACATTTCACAATTTCGATCCATACTAAAAGATTTTGTTTAACTAATTAGCATCATTTTCTACAGTTTAAAGCAATTACCCTTTATACTAAATGTTCTTCAAATTAGTGAATTTTGGTAATTAAAAATTTCAACAAAACGCTAAAAAAGTCTAAACAAAATCATACCTGAACAGGGCACACTATAAACTTTTAAAACTCTGGATATATCAACCACAAGTTCAAATGGCATACATAAAAGCTGTATAAATGTTTCATTTTTAGGACCGATTCCGGGACGTGGCAAATGCAATGACCTTACCTATGTTTATTCTGCTTTTCAACGCCTACTTGAATAAGCTTGTGAATTGCATACCTTCTTTGGAGACACATGCCGTAAGAAAATATGTTTTAATGTGAAACTTTTGTTAGATGCGCTATCAGCATACGTGGTTGTTCTTGTTGGTATTTTTGTTTTGTCTCCGATGTACGATCTAACATTACTATTATTTCATAATTCGTGTATCGCATGGAGCGCGAAAGTCGTCCAATTCGTATATCTGTTACTGTTCATTAAATTGAGAACGAAAATGGGGAATGTGTTGAAGAGACAACAACCCGACCAAAGAACAGAAAACATACAAAACTAACAAAGGTCAGAGGCTACTGACTTGGGACAGGCGCAAAAATGCGGCAGGGTTAAACATGTTTTATGAGATCTCAACCCTTCCCCTATACATCTAGCCAATGTAGAATAAACAAAAACTCAGTAATACGCACAGTAAAACTCAGTTAAAAAGAATTCCGAGTCCGATGTCAGAACAGGTAACAGAAGAAACTAAGCAGAATGACAGTGATACATAAATTAACAAAGGTCTACTAGCAGTTACTGACATGCCAGCTCCAGACCTCAATTAAACTGATTGAAAGATTATGTTTTCATCATATGAAAATCAAGTACAATCCCTCCCGTTAGGGGTTTAGTATCAAGCAATCATAAAATATATGAGAAGAACATAACCCGTACCATGCCAACAACTGGTTTTAGAATAAATGTGTTTATTTCCGATGCAAAGACCCTATGAGTGAATCAATATCAATTTCAAAATATTCCATCTTTAATTACCTGACAATAGTATCGTAACTATATCCCTTCTGAATAAGTCTGTTTAAAGGTTTGGTTAGCTTTTGAGGTGAATGACGGCATTTGTGTGCTTTGTATAGAATATTACCATAAAAGATTGGATGTGAAATACCTGAACGTATAAGATGTCTGCATGTTGATTTATATTTACGAATGATGTCCTTGTACCGATGATAAAATTTAGTAAATGTTTTGACTACTTTGTGATATCGAAAACCCTGGTGTAATACTTTTTCAGTTATACAGAGATTTCTTTCGTTAAAATCAAATACGTTGTTACATACACGAGCGAATCGAACTAGTTGAGATATATAAAAACCATAAGATGGAGACAAGGAAACGTCACCATTAAAAGATAATTAACGATAGGAAATGAAAAATCATCTCTTTTATCGTAAATTTTGGTATTAAGCTTCCTGTTAAAGATATAGATACAAGATCCAGGAAAGGGCAGTGTTCGTTGTTAGTATTAGTTTTATTTAAAACCAGTTCAGTATGACAAATCTCTTTAGTGTAAATACTGAAGTCGTCATTATTGAGAGCCAATATATCATTCAAATATCTGAAAGTGTTATTTTTAAAAATTTTGTATCAGATGTTGTTTCGATGGGTCTTTGCTGTTTTTGGTCATAAATTCATGTTTAGCGATGACAGTGTTTTGCTCGCACTAAATCCCTTACCTTTAGTAAGGAGCAGGTTGTGCGGTCGACAACATGCTTAAGCAAGCCAAATTCAAGTCAGCATCATGTAATTCAGTTATTGTTGTTTGTTGCTTTATATCAAATTTTGTTTGCGTTTGTTGTTTGTACACTTTTATTTGGTTTTTTTTCTCCTTTGAATTGTTTTACATTTGGCATGTTGGGGTTTATTATATCATGCTATGCAGTACGGGTTTGACTCATTGTTACAGGCAGTAAGCTAAACTGTAGTTGCTAACATATATAGTATCTGGTGGATAGGTATAAAGTAAAATAACAAAAATACCGAACTCCGAGGAAAATTCAAAACGGAAAGTCCATAGTCGAATGGCAAAAATCAAAAGCTCAGACACATCAAACGAATGAATAACAACCGTCATCTTTTGTCCTTTTATTCTTAATTCAATTTCTATAATGTTAACTGCAGTTTCACGGTTCAATTGAGGTTATCTAAGGCCAAGGTGAACATCCATGTACAGTTGTAAAAGTCCAGTGATATTTATCAAATGGTTGTCACATGCATGAAATCTGCATTTGAATTCGCGTGTATTTATTTTCGCGAAAATAAACATACCGCGAAAGTCATGAAAAAAAATACACCGCGAAAATGAGTACATATACAGTATATATAATAGAGTCAGGAGCCTGTTGTTCAGTGGTTGTTGTTTGTTAATGTGGTTCATAGGTGTTTCTCGTTTCTTATATAGATTAGACCATTGGTTTTCCTGTATGAATTGTGCTACACTAGTCATGTTGGGCCCTGTATAGCTGACCGTTCTGTGTGAGCCAGAGAACTTTTGTGTTTTCGTTCCTTCAGATTTTTTGCCGACTCATTCTGGCGAGTTAGAATCTATCCGTATTTCATATTGGCGTTTTCTTTTCCTTTTCTCATTTCGCCTACAAAGTTTTCTGTTCATCGCCAGGGAATGAATCGTCGACTCTCCACCACACACAAACCGTGGAAACCAACAGCACACATGAACTTAGTGTTATTTAATTTCGTGTTAAATATTTGATGTATTTTTTGTAATTTCAGTTATTTTTTTCATATAATATATATCTTTTTTTTTCATCCTCTTCAACCCAACTGTATTTATTGATTAATTGATTGCTCGATTCTTGTAACAAAAACAATCTGCTTACCATTCCGGAGCACCTTAGATCACCGCTAGTTTTTGATGGGGTTCGTATTGTTCAATCTTTAGTTTTCTATGTTGTGTTTTGTGTACTGTTGTCTGTCTGTTTTTCTTTTTCTTTTTTCGCCATGGAATGGTCAGTTTATTTTAGACTTATGAGTTTGAATGTCCCTTTGGTATCTTTTGATCTCTTTTACACAAGATTCACAAAAAGAACTAAAATTATTCTCAAACCCGGACATTGAATCAGAGCTATACTTGAGTGAGATACGTACTATTAGTTTTAGATGCATGATTTTTTTATTAGATGTTATAGGCTTTGAACTAGCTGTCAGTTACTGCGAGTACTCTATCTGTACTTAGTGTCTTTTTGTTGTTGGGATGTACAAGTACCCGGTCATGTCCAATCTATGTTTTTGTTAGATGTATTTCTATTTGTATCCATCTGATGAGTTAAGCCTTTTTTGACTGATTTTTATAGTTGTTCTTATGTTGTACTGTTACACCACTGCCCCAGGTTAGGAGGAGGGTTGGGATCCAGCTAACATGTTTAACCCCGTCACATTATGTATGTATGTGCCTGTCCCAAGTCAGGAGCCTGTATTTCAGTGGCTGTCGTAAGTTGCTGTGTTACAGATTTGTTTTTCGTTCATTTTTTGTACATAAATTAGGCCGTTAGTTTTCTCGTTTGAATTGTTTTACATTTGTCATTTCGGAGCCTTTTATAGCTGACTATGCGGTATGGGCTTTGTTCATTGTTGAAGGACGTACGGTGATCTTTAGTTGTTAATTTCTGTATCATTTGGTCTCTTGTGGAGAGTTGTCTCATTGGCAATCATACCACATCTTCTTTTTTAGATTTCTTGATTTCAGATGATTAATACATATCTATAACTGCAAAGTTCATTTGAACAATATCCAGTATGTAATGCTACATTGTAGTACCCAAGTGATGATCATCTGATACCCTCGAGAATTAACAGTCCACCAATATAATATTCAACTGTACCAGCTTTAATACACCAGATGCATAGCTAAATATTTATTACACATTTTACACATAAATAAAATCTGAATTTCTATTTTCTTTTTTATTAGATATGATATAATGCTTTCCTATTGAAAATTTCACCCAGACAAAACGCCAACACTTCAGGATATAAATCATTGGAAATAAAAGGACGGAGAATTTTTTTAGAAATATCTTTATATAATTCTTATTTTGTTAATCTCTTCATAATAGTCAAGTGTTGATTTGCTACTTTTTTGCTAATCATTAAAATGAAACTCAATGATTTTCTGGAATTTATCGCTGATTGTGCACAGATTATTTTATTTCTATTTAAAGTTAATTGTTTGACCCTTAATTTCTTGAAAAATGTGTTTCAAAAGGAAAGTGAAATAAAGTCTGTATCCAATGAAAATCAGGAAAAAAATAAATACGACATTTAGTTTCTAAGTAATTCTTCTTCCTGTATAGTATTGATAAAATTCTAGATTGTTTTTGAACAAAGAAAAAACAATGTTTGACTCTATTAAGAAAAACTCATACAATCCTTATAATTTCACATGGTTGAACATGTTTATGAATATGTTTTTTTTTAAACCATGGTAATATTTAGCTTGTGTGCAATCAAAAATGGACAAATACATTGTACTTCACTAATATCACGACTGTCAATCGGATATCGAGAAAAATGATCGTGAAAAATACTTAACGGTGGTCAAGCCTTGCAATCGGATCGTGAATGTAATTAATTGTATTTCTACTTCAAAATCTGTGTAAAAACGGCTGTATCTTCAAAACGCGGAATAAATCCGAAAAAAAAATTATGTCTGTCAAAATGATTCAACTTTTTCAATAATACTGTGCAATAAGATGAAGGAAATATGCAGTACTTTATGAGAAAACACAAAAGGCGCAACACGAGTCTATGGGATTCATTTAAAAATAAAACACATTTTGTACCTATAATGGTCACATTCCAATATATAATGATATATTTGAAACTGAATTTTTGGTGTGTCAGAAATACAGTAAGATAAAAGGTTTTTTTTCATTGAAACTTTTTTTTTTGGATTTGAAAACTATAATTTTTGTTGATTTTTCATCAAAATTGATCGTGAAAGATCGGGCAACGCATTATCTTGATCGTGAAAGACAAGGTTTGACCAGACAGGCGCAGGACGTTTGCGCTTGTTTGCCTGCAACGCAAAAGGACATATGCGCTTCAAACACTATGGACATTTGCGCTTTAAACTTTGATATACCTGTACAAAATTGACAAGACATTTCGCTTTTTACCTATAACAGTTTACCTGTAATCTTTGAAAATTTACCAAAGTCATGGAAAGATGTACATATTTTCTTTGAAAGTTCTTTCAAACAAACGACAAATCAGAAAAACAGACATATTATAAAAATATAGTATACGTTTCTATGTAAACGATAGAGAAAACGAACCTTTTATGGATGGAACATTTAAATTTTGACCGAATTCAATTAGCTTTTTAATTAGTGAATTTGAAATTGAAAACTTTATTGCTCTTGAGTCCTATCTGTTGCATGAATAGTCCGAGGAACTTTACCATCATAGTTTATCCAAGCTTGTTTCAATTTGTGAAGACCGAAATTTTATTTTTAAACCACTCAAATGTCCCGCGCCAGACTAGACTTAATAATTAGAAAACAATATTTCTTTTACCAATTGATATATGCTAGTCAATAAAAGAAACGATGCAAGGCAATGTATTTTCCATATATAATGAAATTGGACACACTGTATCGTGAAATGTGTATCCAGATCTTCCATAGCAAATTTTTAATAAAAATATCCCTACAAAGGATATTAACGTACCAAGGTTTTTTTGTTTTAGCACTCATTTGATTTTGTTACGCCAATGTTATATAGAAACACTTGTTAAAATTTACTTTTGTTGAGTTGTAGCACAATGTTGAGAAGAACAGCAAGGAAGCGTAAAGGACAAGACCTTACTCTGCCAAGAAACACCACCACAAGGGCTTCAATCCTCACAACTGGAATCCAGACACAGACATCAATGGCACCAGCAGTTTCTACAGCTAGGTCGCCAAACTGGACTGGTTCCATCGCTCACTCAACCAACTTAGGAACTGACATATCATCAGGCGCCATTTACGCAAGCCCACAGAGCTCTACATCAGCATGTAGAAACACAGTGTCCAGCGTCACGCATCACCCAGATAATAATGTACCAGTGCAAGGTAATCAGTACATTACTTTGACACCTACATGTACATCTAATACTAGTATACAACATATGTATATTCCACAACAAATATACGGTATAAATACAGATATCGCAATAAATGTACCACAAAATATAAAAGACAAAATTTATAAAAGTGAATACATAGATATGGCTATATTATCATGATTATTAGCACAAAACATGCCGTCAGAAACAAACACTAAAAAATTAGTAGTACAAAATGGGCAGCTTGTCTTACAATCTGCTCCAAACCAGGTGAAAGTGTTAATTCATATATTGATCAGGTATATTGCAAGGTGAATTACCATGATTACACTTCTTTAGACACTATATCAGAAAAAAATTATCAATGCGGTTCTTCATCAGAACTGGCTAGAATTGATGTTAATTCGCCTTTTTGGAATTTAATAGTAAATCCTGCTGACTTTGATTTGCTTGGAATTGAATTTAATTGCCACTTTTACATAGACAAATCTCTTCCTTTCGGTTGTTCAATCTCGTGTAATTTATTTGAAAAGTTTGCGACGTTTCTTCAGTGGCTTGTCGAAGAGCGGAGTAGGTTGCATTCAGTTGATCATTACTTAGATGACTTTATTTTATTGGTGCCAAATCTACTACTGGAAGTGTTTAACAACCTTGACTGGCTGTTCAGCCCTCGCACGGTCGGCTCGGTGCCCGAAGGCGTTTTGGTGAGCGTTTAAATATTTTCTGCAGTCGGTCAGGAACAGGTGGAATGCGCCATTTTGGTAGGCGGCCATCTTGGTTTTGGTGAGTTGATTTGGTTTGTTGACTATTTTGATATGTTATTGCACTCTGTAATTCACAACGGCTGCTTTCAGAGCAAGGTTGGTCGGCATGGAAGCCCGCTTACCACGATGATGGAGTACTGGTCGACGAGTCTCGGACATAGTTATAACGATGACAGGAAGCATTATCAGGACCAAAGTCGTGAGACAGTGAAATTGCGGTCCATTATCCAACACCTAGGATACAGCCCTCGGACGTTAGTCGGCATAACACTCCCCTATCCATTATGGGTTTTGGAGTGTATGCTGACGCGGGAATTCGCCCTACGTGGATTATAGCCTATCGTAGTCTGTACAGCGTTGAATTGGTTTCTGTCATCGAAAGTAGTAAGTCGTTGATCCATCCATCAGTAAACCCTCATCGCAGATAGCGGGTAAAAGAGAGCTGACCCAGCACGTCCGTTCAGCTGTAATGACTGAGACGTGTCTGGAATGAATGTGAATGTGATCAATCTCATGGGTGCCAAATCAACTGGCCATTGTAGTATTTTAATGGAAGCTTTCAGCAAGGTTTGCAATGAATCGGGGGGTCCTATTGCGGAAAATAAAACAATTGGACCTGCTACAATCATTCCCTTTTTGGGTTTTGTCATTGATACTGTTTGTATGATGGTTATTATTCCTAAGGAGAAATTGGAAAAACTGCAATCGAGTTGAGTTCTTTTATACATAGGAAAAAGATAATGTTGAGAGCTGGAATCCATCACAGGCTTAATGTCTTTTTGTTCAAGAATAATTCCTTTTTCCCGAGCTTTTATACGTTGGTTTTATGATCTCATTGCAACAGTTAAGTGTAAAAAGCATTACTATAAGGTTAGAATAAATAAAGAGGTTAAAGCTGACGCTATACTTTGGTTACATTTTTTAGACACTTGCAATGGTCAGTGTTTTTTCCCTGAAGGAGTTTGGTTATCGAATGATATTCTGCAGCTTTTCACCGATAGTTCTGGTAATCAAAATTTAGGTTGTGGGGCTTTCTTTAATGGTAAGTGGGCTCAGTTAAAGTGGCCTCAAATTTGGTGTACTTCGCCCATATTGAAAAAATTGGCTTTGCTTGAGTTGATTCCAGTTATTCTTGCTTTGTATTTATGGGGAGATTTGTTACGTTATAAGAAAATTCGCTTCAACATAGACAACCTTGCTCTAGTGAGTACAGTTAACAAGAGAACTTCTAAGGACAAGCAAATAATAAAACTTATTCGTCCCCTGGTGTTGTTAACCATGCTTAATAACATTCAGTTTACTGCTGTGCATATTAAGGATTCTGAAAATGAAATATAATTGCCCAATTCGTCTAATATTTACAGAGTGTTATTATTTTATCAAAACATTGATTTAAGGCAAATACGCGATTTTTTTTTTTTTGCAATTTTTGTTATTTCAAAATCGTTTTTTCACCCAAAAAATCAAAAATCGATATTAGAACTTAAAACATAAAACTTTAAACTTAAATATGGACTGCTTAAATTTTTGAATGCCTTTGCAGATATTTGAATACTTTTGCCGACTTTTGTCATCATTTTCCGCAAAATAAAGTTGACCCCTGTGTTCAATAACACGGTATTTTCTCACTCTCCAATTTGGTCAGATTCTTTTAATCATATGCATTTGCTTTGTAAATGAATGTTTTTCATTGGATAATTTAACAGTTTTTCCTATTTATTATATTTTATAATAAATTGTAGTTCAAACTTGTGTATCGTTACTTTTGTTGACTCGTATACTTGCAAGCGTGTAAATATTTTAATAACATTAATGCTTTCATTTTTTCCCCACTTTTTTGTATTTCAACACTTTTTCTTTAAAGTTATTTAAATAACTAAAAACGTGTCTAAAAAGTAGATTTACTAGATAAAAGGACCTTCAGAAGCGTAAATTGTCGTAAAGTATATATGTATCTATAATGCTTAATGCATCCGCCTTGGAAATATATGCATGTGTACGTATTTTTTTTTTGTGTGTGTGTAAGGGTTGTTACTTTCAGATATATATACAGTGTCGTTTGTGCGTATATAGTATGACAATATAAGCTAATTTATTGCTTATTTCGTGGCTGCGCTGACATAAACTTAAAAGGTACCAAGATAACTTTATTTTTACTTGATCGTTTGATCAGTCTGTTCACAGTAGCAATACGTCGTTGTACTCAACTTACTTGAGAAATTACCAATCAACGTATCTCGACTGTACGTGCATAATGCCCAGCTTAAACTGTAATTTAGCCGATTAAGTTCTATTCTCTATCTTAAATTCGATAAGAAATCAAAACTTACGAACACGGACAAATAAAGTGTTATTGCTTTAAGGTGCCTAGTCGGTGTCGTATTATACATATTAAGATAATCAGATCCAATGGCATTGATCGATTAACGCCCTATTCACCAACAAAAGAGAACCGAATGAGTCTAGAAAATTCAGTATTTGCTATACCAATTAAAATGATATATTATCCTATAATAAAATAATGATTTGAACGTTTACGTAGCATCAGATCTTTCACGATCCTTTTCACGATCTTCAGAAAGCAGAACGCGATCTTTCACGATCCGAAAAATCATTTGTTTGTTAATATTTCATTTTTTGCAAAATTTCTGATTATGCTAACACAAATTAACTCTATGAACCATTTGAATCATTAAAATGGAATAACATTTTACACTGAAAAGTTGTTTAGTCATTCTAATTATGAAAAAAAATCGTGCTTGTTTACATATTTAATGTTATTGAAATGTCGAGGAGCAATCTGCCTTTTGTAGTTTTGTAAAAACGGTGTACTTATAAACCTTGATTTTTCTCAGATACTGATCATAATGTTGAACCATTTTGACAGACAGTTTTATTTTTTTTGTAAATTTTCCATATAATTCAATAAACTAGATTAGTATTTGACCTTGCAAATGGCTTCTCGATAAGATTTCATTCGCGATCCTATACCAGAGCTTTCACGATCCAATCGCAATACTTGACCACCGTTAGGTATTCTTTCACGATCTTTTTTCTCGATATACTGAATGACACCCGTGAATATAACATAGAGAATAATACATGGCAAAATCCGTATCATATGCTGTATCAATCGAGATACCAATATCAGCCCGAGGGCCTTTAGGCCCGAGGGATGATATTGGTCGAGGGTGATACGGCATGTGATACGGATTTTGCCATGTTTTATACACTTTATCATATATTTAGTAGTAAATACAGTAGTTTTGAATATTTGATAAATAGCCTGCTGTTTAATCCGTATCGCTCAATTTTGATGCGCACCCTTTATTACACCCCTTTATCGCATGTCTACCCTTTATCACACCCTTTATCGCACCCCTACTCGGATTTCTCGTTCGTATTCTATACGGAGTCTCTTGGACAGTTTTGAATCAGTAGACGACATTGTCGGCCATGGCAAAGCCACGGAGCCCACACAGCATTCAAATGGGCGAAGAAGTAATGAATCGTTTAGCTCAGGATGTATTAGAGCTGGAAGATCGAATTGAGGAACACGATCGTGCTGCTGAGCAGATGACAACAGATGAGTTCATCGACCAAATAAAAAATAAGAACACAAGTAGAAAGACAAATTCAGATGTCAACAAATTGAAAACATGGCTTTCTAATCAAAATGAACTGCGGGAATTTCATGAGATTCCTCCTCAGGAACTTGACCTTTTACTTGCAAGGTTTTTCATGACTGCCAAGAAGTGTGATGGAGGTGATTATGAACCAGATACTTTAAAATCAATACAAGGCAGCATAAACAGACATTTGAGTGAAAAACATTGTAATATTGACTTCATCAAAGATAAGGAATTTCCGCACTCCAGAGATGTTCTTGTGTCAAAAAGATAATTACTACGTCAGAGTGGGAAAGGATATAAACCTAAAAAAGCAGAACCATTGACAAAGGAAGAAATTGACATACTGTATGAAAAGATGCTTCTAGGAGCAGGTAAAATTTGATTTCACAATTTAAAAGCTATGAAATAGACTACATGTTTTGCATTGAAATACTTTTTTTGTCGTGTCTGTCTGTCATAAAGTTTGTGCTCTCCATATATATCAACAAAACTAACTGAATTAACTGTTCACTGAATATTCAGTACAATTTGTACAAGACACAGACATGATCATGATGATACATACATGTATTCAGCTATTACATGTGAATGGTGTTTTTGTACATGTAGCAACCACTGTATATGTAAGACGCATGCATATTCCTCATTGACATTAACCAATGTACAAATATTTTTGCTGCAGATTAATAATTTGGCCAAAAAATATGAGTTAATGGCTTCATCTCACAAAAAAAGTGTCGGTTGTTGAGCATGGTGTTTTTTAATTGATAACAAAACAGGTAAAAGTTACATGACGATGATGTCCTCATTAATTCAGTCAGTTTTATCCCAAAGAATTTAGACACAAAACATCAGCTGTGAGAATGATTGATATTTATAATATAATATTTTTGTAATATTAATCCAATTAGAAGAATAATTTGTTTTGTACTTTTTCAGCTAATCCAAGAGCATTGACAAACACTGTTTTCTTGAACAACAGTATGTGTTTTGGAATGAGATCAAGACTTGAACATCAGAATTTGAGATGAGGAGATATTGAACTGAAAACTACCTCAGCAGGAGAGAAGTATCTAGAGTATACAGAGCGAGCAACAAAGACCAGGTCTGGTGCAACAAGTGATGCAAGAGCGTTTCCCCCAAGATGTTTGAAAATAAAGGTAAATAAAAAGTTTTCATGTATATAGCGTTATCATTACCCTGCTCCGAAGGATATATTAATTTACTATCTGTCTTTCTGTAATATAACTGTTATCACACTTTCTCAGCCATTACTTACATGTACTGAAATGATGCAAGGTCATGAGTCTGAAGGATCATAAGAATCAGAAAAACATATAAAATTAAAAAAAAAATCTGAAAAGAAAACCAGAGATACATATCCTACATGTATATAAAAAAAAACATTATATCGTATTATCTGGTAGATGACGATAACAAGACTTTCAACACAATATGGAACTCTACTATACATGTATATACATAGAAAGTGCACTTTTAAAGTAATAGTTGACTATACCGAAAAAATTAAATAAAAGCCTTAACTATACATCACACAGTTTTTTCACTCTTATTACATTAAGTATTTTTTGCAGGTAATATCCAGTAAATTTGTATTTGATGTATGCAGCAAATCGTCCGGAGAAAATGAAAGAAAACGACTCAAAATTCTATATTGGCATTAACAAAAAAGACTCTAGTGATGAATGGTTTATTAATCAACCAATGGGTAAAATACACTATCTAAGATTATTAAATCTATGACAGAGGAAGCAGATATACAGGGCCGTAAAGTCAATCATAGTGCTCGTAAAACAGGCATTACAACACTACTTCATGCTGGAGTTCAGAACACTTTAGTGCAACCACATTCAGGCTATAAAAGCCTTAGCTCTATAAACAATTATATAAGTGCTTCTTTTCAACAACAAAAAGATATGTCGAAAGTGCTATGTAAATTCATTTCAAACTCAGATGATACTACAGATATGAATCAGAATACTATTCAACCAGGTAATAGTACTGCTTACTTGAATGATGTTGATAAAATTCCTGATGATGATGACGACATGGTATTAGTAAGAGCGTCGCAGGAAATTAAAGAAAACACACTGCGTGACATAGAAAACTTTGAAAGTTATGAAGTACTTGATATACATATAAATGATATAGATAAATGCAAGAAATCTAGCAACTCAGTTCAGAAAAACACTGATATGTCTGTCCGTAAAAGTCACATTACGTCTTAGAATTATTCAGTGCCTTCAATACTGAATGGTGCTACTGTGAAGGAGAATGTCATAATTAATTATGGAAATTCGGTTGAAGAAAAAGTGAATAGTCAGCGACAAACTCAGAAAAAATGGAAATGGATCATTTATGACAGTAGTGATTCCGATGTTCGTTAAACTTTAAATTTTGATATTTCAAAAGTGCACATTTTACTCACCAGTCTCTTGTTTATTACAGTATACTTGTTATTAAATTGTTGGTTAATTGTTACTATTTTTTTTATTAATAAGTTTTATTCAGAATGTGTTTTATATAGTACAACATTACTAAAGGAGGATAAAAAGAACTCAATGAAATACCATACAAAACACAAACAAACAACAAAAAAATACAATAAACAAAATAGTTCTATGGACAACAGGACCCAAATTGTAAGGTAACCCAGGTGCTTCGGATGAATAAGCAGTTCCTATATATGATAAAGCTTATAAAAAATGGTAAAAATAAATCTGAAGATAACCCAGGTGCTCTCGATCAGTAAGCAGTTCCTATATACTCTCCTTTTTAAATATATGATAAAGCGTATAATACATGGCAAAATCCATTTCACATGACGTATCACCCTCGACCAATATCATCCCTCGGGCCTAAAGGCCCTTGGGCTGATATTGGTATCTCGGGATGATACGGCATGTGATACGGATTTTGCCATGTATTTTTCTCTATTTATCATATTTTAGACAGGAGAGTATATATGAACTGCTTTCTGATCCCTAGCACCTGGGATACCTTCAGATTAACTTTTGTCTTGTTTAAAAGCTTTAAAAGAACTGCTTAATTATTCACCCAAAGCACCTGGGTTACCTTACAATTTGCGTCCTGTTGTTCATAGAAATATTTTGTCTATTGTATTTTTTTATGTTTTGTATGGTATTTCATTGAGTTCTTTTTTATAGTTGCATTTCGTGTGCCAGAAAATATGAAAGCTCGACGTCTGTGACGTCACATGCCAAACAATGACGTCATTCGATAAATGACGTCACGCCCTAATGACCGTTTCATTTAGGACCCATTGAGGAAAAATATTTCTTGAGAAGCTTGCATAAATTAAAACATGGACTTCATGTAAATTTAGTCGGAATCACTACTGTCATAGATGAGAAATTTGAGTAAGGTTGTGATAAAGGGTGCGCATCAAAGTTGAGCGATACGGATTAAACAGCAGGCTATTTATCAAATATTCAAAACTACTGTATTTACTACTAAATATATGATAAATTATTATATCAAAGAAGCTTATTTAAATTTACCTCAGTTGTCTATATGATATTTTACATTGATACATTTCAATATGATATTTATATTGATTCTTCTTATCTGTATGATATTTACATTGATACTTATCTATATGATATTTACATCGATACTTATCTATATGATATTTACATCGATACTTTTAATATGATATTTGCATTAACATTTATCTATATGATATTTGCCTCGATATTTATCAATATGATATTTAAATTGATACTTTCAAAAGGATATTTATATTGATACTTCTTATCTATATGATATTTACATTGATTCTTATCTATATGATATTATATAAATAAAACATAGCTGAGAGGGTGATAGAGCAGATTGTTACCCCGAGAAAACATTGTCAACTGAGGCGAAGCCAGGGTTGACAATGTCTTTTCGAGGGGTAACAATCTGCTCTATCACCCTCGCAGATATGTGTTATTTAATTTATTATACTGAATGTTCTGTTATTAATGTCTATTAAATTTCAAATTCAAAGTAATAAACCATGTCGTCTTGTACATAACAATCATCCGTATTTATTAAAGCGCAAACTTGAGCAAGCGTCTCCGTGAAGGGTAATAGAGTATTTGCCATGGGATAGAGTAAATTGTCTCCCTCGTATTAACCAATCAAAATCTGGCATTTTGACATGAAGTATAATAATTTACATTGATGCATTTCAGTATCATAATTTGTATTGAAACTTATCTTTATGATATCGAAATTGATACTTATCTATATGATATTTACATTAATACTTATCTATATGATATTTACACCGATACTTATCAATATGATATTTACACCGATACTTATCTATATGATATTAACACTGATACTTATCTATATGATATTTACATTGATACTTATCTATACAATATTTACATTGACACTTTAAGTTATCTATATGACATTTACATTGACACTTTAAGTTATCTATATGATATTTACATCGATTCTTACCTATATGATATTTACACTGATACTTATCTATATGATATTTACATCGATACTTATCTATATGATATTTACACTAATGTTATTAGTTACATAGTGTGCTAGTGACCTAAAACGATATATATGGGGTCAGTAAATACCATATAGGGTGAGAGCGAAAATGTGTGTCACTGTTTCTGAGTCGTAATGTACTTTATTTATGGAATGAAATATTATTATTAATTGAAAATAAATATAATCTTTCAAAGTATTCAGTATCAGTTATCTTATTACAAAATCTCCTAGGCTTATAATGTGTTAATCAATGTGTAGCGATTTAACAAGCCAGGAATATGACAGTTGTTTTCCATTCATTCCTTTGGTTGATATAGGTGAGTGTTTGTTTTTTTCAGGTTTTATCAACTTCCCCAACCCTTTTCATTTACCTTGGAGTTCGATATTTTCCCACGTGTGGAGCAGGATCTGCTTATCCTTCATGAGCATCTGAGATAACCCCCAGTTTTTGGTGGGGTTCGTGTTGCTCAGTATTTGATTTTTCATTGTTGTGTTTATTTTCGACTTTGAGTTTGAATGTCCCTTCGGTATCCTTCTCCTCTCTTTTGTTGAAACTTTTTCATTAGTATACTTACTATTATTCATTATCAGTATGATATGAACATTCGAGGATAAATAGTTGTATCGTTGGCAATCAAAACACATCTTCTTATTTTTATATAGTCTTCTTTATTAAAATATCCCGTCATATTTAACTTTGTCAACATATCATTACATGGCAGTATAAAATGATTAAGCCATCACTTGTGTTTACCATCTTTTATTCGTGAGTCATATTTAGGAATATTTTTTTCGTAAACAATGTTCCCACATTAGTGAATCGTTTTGCTTTTTGCAAAAATAGACGGAAAATGCCAAAGGCACATTCGAAAATAAACTGAAAACACAAAGGCAAAACAAAAAAGGAAAAACAAACAAGTCAAGAAAATCTACACAGAATATAAAGGTTGTGCAACTCAAACACAATCAGAAAACGGGAATATTTCAGATGCTCCGACAAGGTAAGCAGTAACTGCTCCACCCGGTGTGACACCTATCATTTTCCTGGCGGAATTTTTAATTCGGTGACAATTCAAATTCGATGATGTCACAATCGAAAAAAAGTTATATGGTTGTGGTAATCACAATTTGGACATATCAGTAGTCAGCTATGACACAGTTATTTCATAATTGTCAGCCAACTCGTGATGGCCTCCGTAAAAACTTTCGAAAGAATGACTTCAACTTCATCATTTGGATCCCTTGGCTCGATAGCTTCCTTGTAAACAGCAATCGGCTATCAAGGGAATCATGAACGCACTGATGAAATGTTGCTACATAGAGAGAGAAAGTTCAAAATAGGGAAGCTGAATCATCCCTTTTGTCGTAAAGTTTTGTTCTCAACGGACCATCATTATCAATTTCTAGACGTAAGTTTAGATATGAGGCAGATTTAACTGCATCTATGGTATCCTTTATTTCAAGTTCGGTGGATAGATGCGTTCAAATAATCACCAAAATTTTGATTATTTTTTGAGAGGAGATCATCTAAAAAGCAGAACGTGAATTTAAAGGATAATGCTAGCTTCTTTTATTCTACCTGGGAAGCACTCGAATGAAATCTGTCTTATTTCAACATAGGGTTATCCGCCAAGAATAGGAGCAACATTAGTTACAATAGGAATGCCTATTGTTTGTTGAAAAACACGTCGGTCTTATGTAAAAATATGTCGTCAAGCAAATAATCAAGGATCAAAGTGTTTTATATATGGTATGATTTATCCTTCCTGGTGAAAGATATGTGTACTATGATGGCTATTCTTTTCAATCTGTTTTAAGTTTAAAATGGGGTATACTAGTGTAATGGGAGGAGAAATTACGCGTTTTTTAAACCATTGAAAAAAAGAAAAGGACTTAGATTAGATGTACTCTTACAGATCTTTCGGTTTTTTTTTAGTATTAACATCAGAATCACATCGCCCCTAGCAAAGATACAATGGATGTCAATATTTTAAAGTAGTATTTAAGAATTTGGCATACCAAACATTATAGGTTGCACTTCTGTAAAAGTAGACAATGCAATTTCCCATAAAAACTCCCTTTAACTGATTAAACTGTGCCACTTTTACTATGAAGTTTCGTAAAAAAAAAATCATATCCTATGATGGAAAGTTCATATACACTACTATCTTTTCCAGAGGTCAAAACATAGGGGTTGTGCGGAACATTTTCAACCTTCATATGCTTTGAACTTTTAAGAGTTTAAACTTATACTACAATTTTGTACTACTCCTCCCTTTACTTTGAGTCTTTCTGAGAATTCAATTTGTCCAATATCCAACAGCATTGATACTGTTAAAATTCCCAAGTTGTGTCTCGTTGAAATGAAACATGGAGACCATATCTGGGAACGAATAGGTAAACAAAAAAGAAATTATGAATATTACTCAAAAAAGGCGTGGTTTCTGAATCAGCTGTATTTACAAAGTGCTGCTTAGGACGTTGTGTGTATAGACACTCACAAGTTAATATTTAGTGCAGTGAAGGAAGAAAATTCCAAAGAACAGACATTTGAATCTGCAGGATATCCTCTATGGTAAGTGTCGTGGGCGTATATGTTGCGCTTCAAAATTAATTTTCAAAACCTAACACCGTTATGAATTAGTTCATGAAATGTGATTTACACACAGACGATGTTTTTTGGAGATTTATCTGCGGTGATATTAACATTTTTGAAAATAGAAACAGCATGGGTGTTAAAACATCCATTCAGTTTTAATTCAAAATTGTATATAAAAGATGAGTTTGCAATGTGTGTGGTTGTTGTATTCTACCCCCTGGTAGATAAAGCTAAATTCAAAACGGAAAGTCCCTAATCAAATGGCAAAATCAAAAGCTCAAACACATCAAACGAATGGATAACAACTGTCATATTCCTGACTTGGTACAGGCATTTTCTTATGTAGAAAATGGTGGATTAAACCTGGTTTTAAAGCTAGCTAAACATCTCACTTGTATGACAGTCGCATAAAATTCCATTATATTAACAACGATATGTGAACAAAACGAACAAAAATAAAAGATAAAAATGTCAAAAATAGGGGTAGAGCAGTCAACATTGTGTTATAATCTTAATCACTATAAAAGCAAACAAATATATCAACATCATCATGTTAATAAACTCACGAATAAATTTGTTAAATTCTTTAAAACTCAACCTAAACATTTGCATTTTCTTTTTCGTTGGCTACAATTTACCTTTAAATACACAGTTTGTATGTCGTAGCTAAACATATAACTTAGGAAATGTGTATGTACCATGTATGTAATTTTAAAAAAATGCTTGAATTGCAAAATATTTTTTTTTCTTCCAAACGAACATTTGTTCACATGTCCTCAAAACAATGACTATAAATTGATACATTCTTAAAACCTGACAGAAATGATTGAATAAATTATAAATAAATTAAACTTGAAGTGATTTTGAGCTTGTTTGTCTAAACTTGTTGAAATGCTAATAATTAATTTTTTTGGATTTTCAGTGTTAGCTGCTTTCATTGAAGTTTTCCCATATCTTATATGTGCTTTATATAATATATATTACTATCTTAAATATGGCCAGAATATGATTGAATATTTCTGGTAAGAGAATATAACTTTATTCAGAATAGTGTATTTTAACTACCTAACAAATTGTACACTATATGAATTGTTCAATTTTTTAAACTACATCAAGTCCAACATAGTTTAAATTTCAGATATACATGACTTTAAAGAATATAGTAAATTAGGGCCAAATAATAATGAGTTGAAATATTTACATCTTGACCCCCGCATATGTGAATCAATTCATGGAAACATAATACACTTCTTCGTACATACCGTATATAATACGGAAGTCAACTAATAAATAATGGATGTTAAAAATGGAGTCAAAATGTAAGCGGATTTTTCTTATTTATTTCTTTAATTAATTCAAATGTCTTTTTCACAATACCTCAGACTTATTCTCGGATGTTTTTTTTTTGTCTAGCAAGATTACATTTAAGGGGGAAGACTTTTATGAAATCAGCACAACAAGGATGATTTATCTTTTACAAACAGTTTGTTAATTTGGAAAATTACATTGCAAGAAAATCACATCATAAAGTTGTAACTCCATCAGGCAAAATTGACCTTAGATGGTAGTGGTTGCTCTGATAAGGTACATTTAGGTGTTGCTCTACAATATGGATTCTACAATACAGTTTTTTTAATTTTTTTTGCTAGTCTCAAACATTATATTATATGAGTATAATATTGAGGCGGATATAGTCAGGAGTAGAGAGCATGTGGCCGCTCTCTACCTAAAAAAAATATCAAAGCATTGTTTGACAGTGGAGATAGAGAGAAATAAAAGAAAAAATGTAAGCAAATGTAAATTTTTAAATATCAGGGGCTTGAAGTTGACCCCTTACTAGATTCTTGACTTTGACATAATACAACGTCATATTCTCTAACCTAATGACAACACGATATCACTGAATAAAATACTAGCTATAATTACTCAATAGTCAAAATTCTCGAATCCCATGGCATAAGCTTTTTATTCATAAGCTAATAAATATAATGATAGGGACAACTTCCATATGAAAGCTAATGCGACCTAACCTAGACGTATTACCGGATTTGTACTAACATGAGCAACACAACGGGTGCCACATGTGGAGCAGGATCTGCTTACCCTTCCGGAGCACCTGAGATCACCCCAACTTTTTTGTGGGATTCGTGTTGCTCAGTTTTTAGTTTTCTGTGTTGTGTTTTGTGTACTATTGTTTGTTGGTCTTTTTTCTTTTTTAGCCATGGCGTTGTCAGTTAATTTTCGATTTATGAGTTTGAATGCCCCTTTGGTATCTTTCGCCTCTCTAATACCCGAAAAAACAAATTTGACAACAATTTGATTTTGTTCAAATGAAGGACATGCTACATGGATTAGATATTCAATAACACCTATGTTTACATGTATATGTATAACTTTAAACACTTCTTTTCCGTCGTCACTATTCTTGACCCTCATTCCTATTCAAGTTAATTTTTTCACTTCCAAACATTTTATGTGGGGCGGGATCAATTTATTGTTATTAATACATCAGACCGTACTGTTACCGGAGCTTTAGATACAACAAACCTGGTACTTCATACCTGAGAAACAGGCAATATATGTCCTCAATTTTAGAATTCTTTCATACATTTTTGTATTAATCAAAATTTTTAATCAATATGTGTTCTACAAGTATCACCAATCTTCACCTTTCAGTGGATACCTTTAGGCTTAATAACTAAAATATTTACTACATAGTTTTAAATTGTTTTGATACACCTATGCGTAGGACCTATTTTGTTTTAAATACGACTTCTTTCCAGTATGTTCTTTGTCTGGGCCCGATTTGGTGGTGATAGATCTTTCATAGTATATCCGAATCATTATGCAAGGAATTCCGCTAAAACAGGTGCTCGGGGCCGTCTTATACTTGTAGTGAGGTGAGGAATGTTTTTTGCTTTGTGTTTGGGGCCTCACTGTGACTTTGAGATGAAGAGGAAACAATAAAAGCGCTGTTCCTTTGTGTTTTTTGCTGTCCATGTACTGATTTTGTGTCATGGATAAATGCCCCCATATCCTTGTTTTTCTATATGACTGCCAATGAGACAACTGTCCATCAGTGACCAAATGACTTATAAAATAGAAACTATAATATGTATATGTCGCCATAAGGCCTTCGACATGACAAATGTAAAACAATTCAAACAATTCAAACAAAATAAAACTAACGTCCTGATTTATGTACAAAACAATAAACGAAAGACAAAATAAGATATAAAGCAACAAAGAACAATCACTGAAATGCAGATTCCTGACTTGGGCCAAGCACATAAAGAATGTGACGGTATCAACATTGGGAAACAAGATTATAGAATTATTTCTGTACAACGCGTTTTTTAAACTTTACTTAACTCGTATTCCTGAGAAAAAATTAAATATTTTGGGTTAGAGAAAATAACGTATATGCAGAGTGAAGTATTTCAACCACCTACGAAAATTCTACACTTCATTAATTGTTAAATCTTCGTAACTACATGAACTCTGCATAAATTGAATTTCAGATATTCAGGTAAAAAAAACAGAATAAGTGAAAACTGTAATGAATAAAGTAAATGGGAGCCAAGACAATAATGAATTCAAGTACTTTTATCTTGAACTTCTCATATATAAATCAATTCATACACAACATTATACACATATCGTATCGCATGTCATTCGGAAATCAACTATGACGCTCTTAAATAATGGATGTTAAAAATGGATTCAAAATGTAAGCTGACTTCTTTTTCTTTATACCTTCAAATAATTGGAAAAGTCTTTTTCACAATACTAATCTTAAGTTTTCGTCTGGCAAGATACAATTTTAGGAGGGAGACTTTTACGAAATTAGCACAACAAGGATTATTCATCCTTTAAACACTGTTCCTGCGAGTCCAGTCAATTAAAACTTTTCATGACAAGGACCCAAGAATTTGGTAAATTTTGACATAAATCATTTTAAATAATATCATAAGCTTAGTTACATTTCCCTCAAAGTTGTCTTAAACGGATGCGTTTGTCCTGTTAAGGTCATTTTTATGTTGGGCTCACCAATATTGTTTTTATTGTTTGTTTGTTGGGTTTTTTTGTTGGTTTTTTTTTTTTTTTTTTTTTGCTTTTCAATCTTTTTGGACTCGAGCATTATATATCAGTATAATACTGGTGTTGATATAGTCGGGAGTACAGGTCATGCCCTCTTCTGTTCCCCACAAAAAAAAACCCAAGGCATGAGTTGTAAGTGGAAAAAGATAAAAAGAATAGAAAAACTGCAAACAACATTAAAATATTGAAATGCCAGGGAATTCATGTGAGGTTCATCCTTCGGCGACCCCTCACCAGATCCCTTACTGACATGATAATACTTCACATTTTCTAACCTTATGCAAAACAGAAATCATTATCTAAAAGACTAAATTTTCGAATCCCCTGGCATTGGTTTATGTTTTGTTTATATGCTTCAATGAACTGTCACTGATAACTTCCATGACAAAGTTTTTACAAGAAATGAAAAATTTGACAAAAGTTATATGTTTTTAAATGCTACATCTATTAAATATTCGATAACGCATAATGTTTACATGTATACGTGTTATTTTAACCACTTCTTTTCAGACAGGCGGAAGTAAATACTTGTGAATGATGATTTAAATCATTAAAGTTGGCCTCGGTCTTTCCGTTGTCATAATGAAAATGAAATTATAGAATAGAAAAACAAGAAATTCCTAGGAATTTCAATCCTTTCGCTTCGTTTAGAATTAAAACTTTGTTAAAAGAAAAAAAACAGATTTTCTTTCATGATTTTCATCAAATTTAACTCCTACAAACCTTATTTTTTCATGATTTTGATCAAATTTCAAAACGAGTATTCTGTGAATTTGAAATTCAGTTACCTTTGTGTTAAACGGTTCTAAAATTTTGTCATTTGAAATCCTTTAGAAAACATGATTTTTTTTCTTTAGTCGAACTTCGACTTTCTTGGTATGCTTGAATGTTTATTGTGTGAAAATTAAAACCTAAATCTAACTTGTAATGTTTAAATCTGCAAGAGGTTATAATTGATTTCATTTTATAGTTTTATTTCTGAACAAAGTGTTTTTAAATTTTACTTTACTCGTTCAAGCCTTGAAATAGTTTCTGTTCACAGTGATGCCACTTATACGATTTTACATGAAACTTTCCATTGCATTTTTCTCCTTTTATGGCCATCTTTATGGAGATTTGAAATAATAGCAAAGTTATATTTATATATATTCCAGATCTTGGAAAACTTTGTACGAAGATAGGTTTAGAATGGCAGCTGCTTGGGGTACATCTAGGTTTCAATACCGTCCAGATGGAACAGTTGCGTGCTGCGTACCCCTCGAGTATTTCACAATGTGTGTCTGTCATGTTAAGTCATTGGAAAATTGTCACAGAACAGCATAAAGTGAATTATACATTGGTATTGGCTAATTCATTAAGAGAAGTTGGAAGGGCAGATCTTGCAGATGATATTAATGGCTCTGTTCAACGGCTTTCTTGTGATTTGTCTGTAAAACAGAAAACCTGTTCTATATCAAGCACAGAAGGAGAGGACGAACTTGATGGATGTTCAGGTATAAACAATAAATCTATTTCTTGTCATTTCTTTCCTGTTATTTTAAGTCTGAGTCACTTCTTCAACATGCGTCTTTTATTGAAATGGCAAATATCATTGAAGATCTCAACTATTGGTCTATTTAAATGTTTTTTTTCATTTGAATTGTGTCGACGATATTGATAACATCTAACAACATGTAAAAATAAATATCGTGTTAAACAATAAATAATTATTATATTCTTTTTAAATCTTGACAGCGCAAGAACAGTTATTCTCAAATGGTCTTTTATGAAATAAGGAGTAGTAAAAGTATGCAACTATAGGTCATAGTACGGCCTTCAACAATATTTGGGATACGGATCAGATGCAGTCCTTCAAGATATGATTTGAATGCTTCGGCAGACTTAACGCTGACCATTTCTTTATATGGGTGGTCAAGTCAACAATAGCCTTAAAGTAATAATCAGTAGTAATTTTCTATTTTAAAATTTTGTATTTGTACCTTAACATAGGTTAATCCTTCCGCACAAAATTGACCTTATTTGTTAAAAGGTAAACAAGTTTTATTTTTCACTTGGATGTGTTTGGGTAGAAAATCTTTATGTGTGCTTATAAGTCTACAACAAAAGCAGTAGAACAATCAATAAAGATTTCTCTTTTTAAAAAAGATACGTAATTGCTTAGGCCACACCAGAAATGGTGAAATTTATAACTTAATTCAGAAAATGGGGACAAAATTTACCAATCGAAAAGGCTAAATTTAAAGCATATGTGAAAAATTATTATGTCAATTTAACTACAACATTGGAATAAAAATTAAGTAATTTCGTTATGTGATTGAGGCTCCATACATGTAAACAATCAACAGATTTTAACTCGCAAACTTATCACCTATTCCGAAGTTTTGCTTTAGAGAAGCGCTTACTTAATTTACTATTTGAGTCTTTTGTCCTTTTACCGTGATCATGATGACTGAGATAAATCTTCCATTTGAACCCCCCTTCCAGTTGACGGAATAAGCAAAATACACAGGTAGGGGGTTCAAATGGAATATAAAATTTGGTGCATTTGAAGCGCTTTTCTGTATTAACAACCTTCATCGGGAATGCAATCCCAATTATTACGTGAATAGTTAGTTGAGGGGATATTGACCCAAAGGGGTAAAAAAAAAGAATCCCCAAATCAATCTTGGGTCAACTTTGCCTGATTTCATTTAATAGTATTACACAAGAAGAACCAATTAAGTTTTCTCATCTACGAAATCTTATCATAACAAGCTCACAACACATCAAGCAACTTATTACACTAAACTTTTTTTTAATGTTTTTAAATAATAGTCGTCAACATATAATCCTAAATGATGACAGTAGAAGATATATAGATGAATTAAAAACTATAGTCTTTGAGAACAGGACTAGTGATCCATTGTACAGATACATAGGTAAGACCATTGAACTTAGGAGACGAATTCTTTCATTTTGTATGTACATTGCTTAATGAACAAAGTAGGTTAATCTTACACATAGTTATATTTGTACATTTGTAATATCATGGAAAATTGATGTTAAATAAATATCGGAACCTATTGATTATACGGCTAATGTAATCTTAAACTTTTCTGATTATATGCCTTGTAGTTAAGATAGAATAAATCAATTTTTCATGTTGTCATTAGTATTTTTCAAAGTCTAAAACTGTTGTGTAAAAAGAATTTCTATTTCAAAATATAGACTTCGAACTGTTGAAAATATAGCTGAGCAAGTTTTAATATTATATAAAAACATGTGTTTACATCCAATTCATATAATCTTGTAACACTTTTACAGAACAGACAAAGGTATATATGGAGCATAAAACTCAAAACATTGATTTATTTGTAAAAACAAGAGCATTTGAGAAAACAATGGAACGTTTGTTGATGAATGGCCTTGTTATTATTATTGGTAATGCCGGAGATGGAAAAACCACGCTCGCCGTCAATGTTCTAAATGATTTACGGAAAAAAGGATACACACCTCTAGTATTTTCTGACCCAAATTTACTTGAACAAGCAATAGATCCAAGTAGACAAATAGTATACTTCGTCGACGATGCATTTGGAACCCCAACATTAAACAAAAGGTTCATTGAAAGTTGGTCAAGGCTTTATGATAAAATTGACAGCATCGTGTCAAAACAAAAAATGTCATTAATTCTTACCTCAAGAAAAATGGTGGCTCAAAAAGCAAAAAATATGCTGCGTTCTTATGAACGTTACTTTCATTCACTTCTCGATATTACGGACGAGAGTTTATGTATGAATAAAGTCGAAAAGCGAATGTTAGTTGCCCGCCACTGCCAAGGTCATGGCCTTTTCCCAATGCAACTTGTAAAAGATCAGTCAGGATACACTCCCGGGTTTCCTTTGATTTGCAAATTATATACAAAAAACCATCGTTTGAGAAATAATCCAAATTTCTTTGAAAACCCGTTGTCGGTATTACAAAAAGACATTTCAGAACTTCTCGATTATGATATTCATGCATTTTGTATCTTGATTCTAATTGTTCTCCATGACGGCCGCCTTCCAGTTGAATATCTGGACGTTTTTGAAGACGATGGTATGGACGAAGAAAAATTGGACACTGTCGTTAAAGCATTTGGTATGAACAAAATGACAGCTTTGTCTCAAATGGAGAAATCGGTAGAGGCAATATTAGGGGTATATGTGGAAGAAATAGATGACTTGTATGTATTTTTACACGATTCATTTTTTGATGCCGTTTGTTTAGTTTTCGGACAAAAGCACCCGAAAGAAATACTAAGATTAGCGTCAGCTCACTTTATTGAGCAGCGTGTTAGGACGAAAAATTTAGTTTTATCGGAAAATAGTGGTGAATTAGATGTTATCGTTTTGAAAAAATCGCATTTAAAGTTTCTGTCAAAACGGTGGATTACTGATATACAGACAGGACATATTAGAAATGTCATGAACAACCCGTCTATTCAAGACGATGCCATGTTATCGAACTTTATTGAAAGCATAGAGCGTTTGTCATCAGTTGAATTTGAAGGCTTTATCGAGAGCATGGACGGTCAACGATCCCTAGTCGAATTTATATTAGACGATGGTCATACAAAATTAGCTATGTATTTGCTTAAAAAAATGAAAGATATGAAAAACCTATTTTTTGAAATACCAACCAAAAGTCTCCATTCAGCTATAAATAGGAGAGACGCTACACTAGTCAAGTTTTTGCTAGATTTTGGAATGGATACGAGTAGTATCACACGTCCGTACAAACTAAATGGTGTGCATTGTGCAGCTCGATCAGGAGATGTTGAAATCTTACGTCTGATATTGGAAAAAACAAAAAATGGTGTCGTTAATAGAATAGACAATTTAGGCATGCAGCCAATACATTACGCATGTCAAAGTTCGAGTAATTCATGTGTAGAACTTCTTCTAAAAAATGGAAGTAGCGCTGATAATGCAGATTCTGCCGGAAAACAACCCATTCACTATGCATCCTACGCTGGTAGTATCACATGTGTAGATCTTCTCAACAAAGCCGGTGCGTGTTTAAATAAAAAAGACTGGATGGGACGGACGTCTCTTCATTTTGCTGCTATGAGTGATAATGTCGATCTTGTATGCTTTCTTCTAGAACATAGCTGCGATCCCAATACAAAAGATAGTGATTTGTGTGCACCGTTATTTTATGCTTGTAAAAATGGACGCTGGAGAACAGTTAAAGCTTTAATTCAGAGTGGCGCTGACATTAATATTCGCGACAAGTATGATAAATTGCCTATACATGCAACTACAGAAGGGTGTCATTCTGATCATGAGGGTGCTAATTCCTGTTTGAAACTGCTGTTAGATTTGAATACCGACATCAATGTTGTAGATGACCAAGGCAAATCTGCTTTACATTACGCATGCGCTTGGTCATATGATCACAGATATGACAGTGTGCAAATGCTTGTCTCATCAGACGCTGATATTAATATAACAGATGGTTTTAAGATGACTCCGTTGTTGTATGCATGCAATAGTGGCAGTTTTAAGTGCGCGTCTCTTTTACTTCATTATGGCGCCAATCCAAACTGTGAGGGTACACGGCAAACTAAACCGATACACCTTGCATGTGCGGATGGTAACATTGAAATAGTCAAACTTCTGATTAGCAAGTCAGCCGATGTTAAATCAACAAACACCGATGGTCGCCAACCAATTCATTTTGCTAGTCAATATGGAAATAATGATGTAATTTGCTTTCTTGTTTGGAATGGAGCTAGCGTAAATGTTCAAGACAGTACGGGAAAGACTCCTCTACATTATGCATGCAAATGGGGACGAGAAAAATCGGTTAAACGTTTGATGAAACTCGATAGTAATCCACACGTCAAAGATTACGACGGATTTTATCCACAGGACTTAATTCCGCAGTGGACAAAAAGCTGTAAATTTATCAGACAATGCTTAAGTAGTACTTCCAATTCTTTGTAGCATCCGTTCGAAATACAGTAGGACGATCATATACAGGCAAACCTTGACTATATTATATGATTAACAGTTTGAGTTCCTGCTGTGAAGTGAGAAAATAATGCAAGATAAATAATTGTGCATGGTTTTGTCAAATATCTAAGCTTTTTTTTTTATATAAGTCCTTCTTTCCGACAACACCTTAACAATGATAACCCAATTCAAAAGACAATGGGCGATAAGGGCCGTTTTTAGGCCCCACCACCAAATTTCAGTTAATTTGTCATGTTGTAACTGTGTACAACAACCCATCTGAAAATGGTTGCATTTTAGATCTATCTCGTATATATAACTGTTCACTTGTTTCGGTTCTAATACATCATTGGCTTTCAAATATTTGGGTTTGACGTTTCTGATGAAGGGTAAATCCAGAAAACGGCTTCGGGCTTGCCGTATGTGTATAGACAAATATTCATTTTTGAATAAACTTAAAGTATATGCCACATATATATTTGTTTCTCTTATTTATAGCCAATTTATCTTTTTTCCGACCTGTTGATTATCTTTCATTTAATCAAAGTGTAGTTCGTTTGATCTCAGTTCTTCGTTTGCCAGCCAAAATTCAATTATGACGTCAAATGTTCTTGCTTTCCTCTAAATTTTCTATTGTGACGTCAGGAAAAAAGGCGACCATGTCTGAGGACGTTACAAAGATAAAATAGTCTGTTTGTAGATCATTGGAAAAGAAGGGTTACGTTTGTCTGCACATCGTCTTAAAATCATTAGAGAAGGAGATTCTACCACCATATTTCGTGCAATACTTCCACTGTGTAGTGCAATACGATATTTCTCCACTTTCGACATGTTTTTTTTTTTAAACCGCTCGGCGAGCCTCGCATTTTAAACTGTTTCGAGTTGAAAAATATCGTATCACACTCGATGCAGTGGTATAATCTATATAGAAACTTTAAGTACATTGCCATATATATACTGTACACAAACTATGGTGTAGTTCAGTTAGAGGAAATGTTTTACAATAAGATTCCGATAAAATGACAAAACTCCAGAAATCAGTTACCAACAAGAATCATACTTGGATGTAAATGATCAGTTCCATCAAATTTTATTTTTTTTCTTCTTTAAAATGATTATCATTTTCAGAAAGAAATTTAAAACTCCAAAAAATCTTTTCAAATTGTAAAAAAAAGACTTACGCCTAATTGTTTGTCAATACTTATAAAAAATAATATTCAATATACTTCAATCTACGATTAGTCTCTATAACAATATACTTTTACCAAGACCAAATACTAATTCTAGTAGGAAACCTTTTCATTAATTATATAATCAAAGTCTGGAATGATTTACCATTCATCATTAATAAATGGTTCTGAAATGTAAATTAATCAAGGAACATTGATAAAATATTTTCTTGGAAATATTATGTGAAAATGAACAAATCTAATCATATTACATTTTGTTTTTGTTAGATTATGAAATGTGTCATTATTGCAGTTATTTGAATATATGAATAATGTATTTTGCAATAAAATGAGTACTGTATGAGTGTACTAGTATTCTTTTGAGGGCCTAAATAAAAATAAGACAAGTTGTCTTACAGATTAAGTAAGCTTCTTTGAGAAAAAAAAGTAAAATAACAAAAATATAGAACTCCAAGGAAAATTCAAAACGGAAAGTCCCTTATCAAATGGCAAAATCAAAAGCTCAAACACATCAAACGAATGAATACACGATTTATTATTATTATTATTATTATTATCATTATTATTGATACCAAAATTACAAGCACAAACAACAACAACAACAAAATTATCGCAGTTGCTGGAGAAGCTAAAATAATACTTTTGATGCTTATAAATAAGCAGACGTGGTATAATTGCCAATGAGATAACTTACCACCAGAGACCACATGACTTGAAGATAGCAACCGTATCTCACCTTGCGGCCTATAACAATGACCAAAATCCATACCGTATATCAAGCTATAAGAGCCCCGACATGAAAATTCAAACGAGAAACCTAACGGCCTGATTTATGTACGAAACAATAACGAAAAACCGAATATGACACAGAGCAACAGACGACAACCTCCGAATTTCGGCTCCGGACTTAAGACAGGCAAATACAGAATGTGGCACGCTAAACATTTTTATGGTTGTCCAACCCTTCCCTAACCTGGGGCAGTGGTGTTACAGCACAGCATAAGAACAAACTATAAACAGCATTTAACTAGGGCTCGACTCATCAGATCGTCACAGATGTGGTGTAATTAAATGTACACCTGATACAAATGATCAAATTAGGATTTTATCAGATTTTAAAAAATTACTAGTATATAAGAATTCGAAAAACACGATAAAATCAATAATGGTTTTGTAAAAATTTCTCATTTTGGCCTGAAAACAAATTAATTTTGATTAGAATCTTCAGTTTCTGAGAATTGTCTAGCAGAGAAAAAAACCTGAAACTCTGTGAAAGTCGAAAGAACTTATAAAATATATAAAAAAAAAAAAAACATTTGAGAAACTCAGTTAATGGAATTCGAAGAACTAGTTTTTATGTAAAGTCTATGGTAATTTCAGTTAGTACTTTGTGATAATCTGTCAAATACGATTTGATCAAAGACGAATGTAGTTTAAGTAACTAATTTAAGAAAGCAAGATTTGTACAAAGTGGAAGATAAAAGTGTAAAAACAAAAGCAAAAGTGAACAACCAAAGTTATGCAAACATTTTTTGATTAACCGGACTGGTCAGATATTTATAGGGGGCGTAACTAACAATTAAATATAGAACATAATCTATAATTAGCACTTCCGTTATCCCCAAAATAATAAAAACAGTAGTAAGCAATGTATAATGCGAATATTAAACTAACTTGGCATTCTTGAAGCTAACGCTGTGATGTCCAATGTGCAGTTTTAATAAGAGACATGATGTCAAATAAGTGCTAAATTAAAAATGGCTTCAAATACCATTTCACACGTATTATTGTTATACCCTAGAATACTTGTCTCAGTTTATACACATTTACTGGGACTATTATACTATAATAGTCGATCATTCTATAGTCAAAATAAGATTGCATATGTAAAGCATTACACACGAATGTAGGGCAAGGCACATTTAGTTTTTGGATATTTTTTGCGGTTGATTAACAATACTTCTATTAAGTTTTTATTTTGTCGTGATTTTTCTCTAAAAGACTTTTTCTTTAAACTGATTTTCTAGCTTAAATTTCTACCAAAACGATTATTAACTGTAATTAACGGTGACCTTTTTTACTTATCAATTTTGTACATGTACATTTTTTTGAAAAACTGAATTGGTAAATCCACAGACATGATCAATCTAACTTTTCCAAGCACTCAATTATTTTCCACTTTTTATATTATAGCACACCAGTATTGTCTATTCTTTTTATTTTATATCATAGAACACCATTTATTTTTCTCTATTCTTCATATTATAGCACACAATTATTTTCTATCCTTTATAGTATAGCACACCATTTTTTTCTACTCTTTATACCCCCTAAGGTGACTGGGGAATAGATATATGGTAACTCTTGGTCTTCTTCCGACCGGCAGTAAAACTCTTGTCAAAGTGGCGTCCGCTTGTTATCTTTAGGGGTGTACAAGTCGCAGCAGTGCATGTCAGGCATTGCGGTCATAAAACTTTCGAGCACGATTATCGTGCTCAGACTCAGAAATCAACAAATCAAATTATTGGATTTGGTGTTTCGAGCACAAATTTTGTACTCCGAGTACTGAGTTAAGTTTTATGACCGAGGGGTCAGAATGGGGACGTTAAATCCGATTCCTCGTGTAGAGTGTGCCACGCTCTCTGCACGCACAGAGAGGGGTCCGTAGGTGGCCTGTTGTAAGGCTAAATTTCTGCCCCTATCCAATATACCCTCATTCTCTAGTGGCAGTAATAATTTATCCGACCTGTATCCCGGACGGCCTCTATTACAGGACCTCCCTATTGTATTTCTTGTTAATTTCTTTTCGTCTTGAACATGCATGAAATATTTACCACTGGACGTTAAGCAAGCAACCAACTATCAATATATTCTTTATATTATAGCACACCAGTATTCTCTATTCTTCATATTATAGCCAACCATTATTCTCTATTCTTTATATTGTAGCACATCATTGTTCTCCATTCTTTATTTTTTTTGTCCTTTTTTTCTCTCCAGTCTTTATTTTTTTGTCCATTTTTCTTAATTTTTGCCGTTTATTCTCAAGTCAGTCAACTCCACCCAGTCTCTCCTGTATCTGTAAGTGCAGGTTTAATTTTTTCTGGATTTTTTTACTTTTATGACATTTGGTCGATCAGTATGGTCTGATGTAGTCTAGTATTGTTATGATTTATACTGTCCTGTTTTTATATCCTTTCAGAGTTCTTATACACTTACCTTACAAAAAAACACACATCAAGTTACTTCTATGTAAATGAAAATAACTGATACAAATACTAAGAATGCAACGTAAAGAAACATCCTTAACAGCTATTACTGGCAGGTCAGTGAGAACATACAATGAGCTAGCTCAATTTTCATTTACAAAAGAAATTGCAAACGACACAATAGTCTGAATGTTTCTTAGCTTTTACACCAATAATCTATATCGCCTAATCCTTTTGGGAAGAACAAATATAGGAACCAACCTTCACACAATACCACTGTGCCAGTGTTATCAGTGTCTATATAAATGAAGAACTTAACCAGAGTCATTCGTGTTACTCAATACTCTTTGAATGCATATGCGTATCATACACATGGAAAAGATGGAATGGGATGTATCCCACACTGCATGGTAACTTGTCAAACCAATAACTCAAAAGTGTATTCTACTTCTCCAATTATTTTAATATCCGGTATGTATTAGCACGCAAGAAAGGACAGTTTCACAAGAACAAAATCTTCTCCTGTGAACCTTTATATGAAAATAAGTAGATGTGGTATGATTGTTAACGAGACAACTATTGACCAGAGTTCAAATGACGTGAACATAAGCAAATATAGGTCACTGCCTGGCCTTCATTATTGAGAAAACCCCATACCGTATAGTCAGCTATAAAAGGGCCTTACATGGAAAATGTGATACAATTCAAACGAGAAAACTAACTGTTTCATTGTTTATAAGATTTTTTGTTTGTTAATACAAATCTTAATGCTCTGACATTTCTGACAACAATCTTTTTCTTGATTTTTGTTTTATAGTCTTATAGGTCTGTGGACCTTTTCTTGGCTTTGTGGTTGCTGTCGAAATAATGTATACCCAACATTCTTGGTACTGTGATTTATTTATACTGATTGGTACTTCAGTATTTCATAAATTTTTCTTTGAATCTTATTATAAAATTGAAGCACGATATAACGAATATCCTGAACATTATATCTTTTTAATTCTTGACATTTTTCACATCAAATCTGTTACCAGAAATGATCAGAAATCATCACTGGTTTGTCTCTACAAAAGAAAATAAATATCAAAACCATATTAATTTTTGGTCACCAGCAAGAAAAAAATATATTGTTTGAATAAAAATAACATCATAGAAATATATTGTATACATTATTTTTCAGGGGCCAGCTGAAGCAGGCCTCCGGGTGCGGGATTTTTTCGCTCCCTTTTCTAATCTATAGATTTTTTTAAAAAAATCGAATAAAGAACATTTTGTCCGTTTGGTATTTCCACCTCTTTTTTATAAAGCGCAAAAGCACTTCATACTAATAATGTGCGCAACATCAATGCTTTTACAATCCTATGAAATTACAAGAAAAATAAAAATTTAATTCTTATGATTAATAGATGATAAAAGGCCATATATCTGACCTGTCAGAAATGTTAAATGTGCCTGCTTTCCCATGAACATTGGATGTATGTATAAAATGGCATCTTATAGATACACTTTTTTCTGTTTTTCTTCTACTTATGGTTTTGGATTGCGTTCTCTCCTTTGAATGGCTACATTGAATCTCTCCTTCCCCCCCTTTTTTTTTACACCTATCAAGATGCAAACTCTCTAATATAGAAAGATGCAACAATCTTATCTTGGATGAAAGTCATATTTCGGCGTCATAAACCCTATTCATCAAATATGTATAAAGTTAAAGATACTACATATCAATCCCAGAATTTATTTATAGCAAACGACAGTTCGAGTGGTCACAGTCAAAACAAAATTTGCCATTTATTGTTATTATTAACTCGTTTGCATAGCACGGACATTATAACTACTCAATGTAATAGGTTGCATTGAAATTTTTGTTACAGTTTGTATTGTTATAACATCTTACCAGGGTTGGTTGTGCTGTTATTTTCCTTCGTGGTCATGGAAGCATGCATGCTGTCTGTGTGTTTTCCGTGACTTGTATAGCGTCACAGCAAAAAATTAAAAATAGCTTTAAACGATGTCATAATTATTTCGACTCAACCTATTCAATAACCAACTTCTTGGTTATTTGTCTTGGATATTATCAATTTAAACTAGGTAAAACGCCGATACTATTCCGACTGTCATAAATCACCATTTCTATTTCATTTATCATCCAAACTTTGAAAAATAAAGCGGCTGGATGATCGAGACTAGGTCTTTTGAGGATTAGCCTCAAATTTGTCAACACTGAGGTTCGAATCCCGCACGTGGCAGGTGCGCTCGACTCCAATCTTAAGGTTTAGGAAGCTACCATTTGATTTTTATGGGGGGGGGGGGGGGGGGGGGGGGGGCTAGGATGAAATTTGAAAAAAATAGGCAGGACAAGCATTTTGAGTTAAAAAAAAAAGGCAGGATGAGACACTTTGCAAAAAAAAAGGCAGGATAACAATTTATGTGAAAAAAAGTCAGGATAAACTAAAAAAAAAAAGGCAGGACCGAATAGAGTGAAAAATAAAAAGGCAGGACAGAGATTACAGCTAAAAAAAAATGCAGGACAAAATTTTTCATCCTAGCCCCCCATAAAAATCAAATGGTAGCTCCCTTATCATAACCTTTCAGCAAATATGGCGGTATTTACACCACAAATTTCATCATGAGTACAGACAAACCTGTGCACCTGGAAAAATTTTAGAGCATGGTTGAACCTAGATATATAAAATGTAAATGCATTTTAAGTTTAAGAATGTTTAAAACTTAACTGGGTTGTGCTATTCCTTTTTGTCATTCCTGCAGAAGGTGCCAAAATAAACTAAGTTGGGGAAAGAGTTATGGGAATCAGAATCTCACCTCATATAATACTAGACATCTCCAAATAATAGGTGATTTAAACTGTGTAATTGAGTGGACCGTATCAAATGAAACTCAGGTGTTAGTCTATTTTGCTATCTTTTGCAGACTGGTAAGTTTTTAATTTTCTAAAACATAAACTATATAACTTTTATATATCTAGGTCCAGCCAGGCCTTAAAACTTTCCTAGATGTATCGGTGTGTCTGTACTCCGAGTACATACGGCCATATTTTTCAATTCCTTTAGATGAACCTTGATTGACTAGGATTGTCAGTTTTCCTATGGAAAATCGGTGGCTCCCTCCGGGCACTCTGCTTCCTCCACCAAATCGAAATATTAAAATCTAAAATTTATAAAAAACGAAAGGGAGCTCACGTCAATAGATATAAACAATTTATCAAAGTTTCATGCAGATTGGTTAAAGCGTTTTTGAGTTATTGTCCGACATGTTGACGACGGACGGACGGACGGACAGACGAACGGACGGACGGACGGTATACCATAATACGTCTCGTAAACGGGCGTATAAAAAGGAACACAAGGGTAAAAAAAAAAGCAAGTGTTGTCTATCATCTAGATTGTAAAGATAAAGATAGAGAAAATCTGACGGGGCAGCAATGTTCAGATTGCTGAGTTCTACTTACTATTCATTTACATCGAAACTGTAAGACGACTTCTTATATGAGTCATTGGTCCAATGATAACGATTCCCCAATTTTCATCTAACTATAATAGATGGAGAGATTCACGGAAGGAAAAATTAAAAGAAAGACAAGATCTGCAAATACGTCGACATGTCTGAAATCTTTGGTCGACTCTTTAAAGGAGTTATTGCCCAAAAAATAGCATTTTTTTACCAAGCATTTGTGTTTTATCTCAATAAAGTACTTGGGATCCAAACTCGATTGAGAGAACATTTAATAGCAAAACTGGTCAACAGGAAAACATCTCAATTTTTCGAAATGCTCAAAATCGTCAGTCTATTCTTCATAAAAGTAAATGCCCTTTGATGGTGATTTTCACCGATTTTTGCATATAATGCAATACATTAAATGGATGAAGATAAACATGAAAAGCTGAAAGGAGCAGCGAGACAAGACCTACAAAATTATTGTTCAGCGTAGCCGATATTGTCAGTCGACTCCTGGAAGAAGTTGATGCCCTTAAATGATGATTTTGCCCATTATTGCATTGTTGACAAAAACTATGGTAATAAATAAAACCATAAGCAGCAAAACGGATAGGCAAGACAAGATCTATAAAGTAGTCACCATTGCCGAAATTGTCAGTCGACCTATAAGATTTGTTGTCCTTAAATGACGATTTTCATTTTCCTGTTTTGTTATGGAAAACTTCAGAAGACAAAGAGAAATTCACCAACAATTATCAGGTCTTCAAAGCGGAAATAGTTTTTTTTCTACATTTATAGCAGGTATTGCACTTGAGTTACTATCTTTACCCATTTTTTGTCGAGTTTGCGACATTTACGTTTTCATTCTCCCTATTATACCGATAAAAGAACTAAGTGTTTGACAGTAAACAAGTAGATACAGTTTGGGTTTAATGGTTGTTACACATCAATTAATTTGTAAAACCTTCATAGAGTTTGAGGAACTTTGTTAGAAGCTTTTTTTAAGATTAAGAGATAATGTCTGCAACAAAATTTTGAAAAATATTTTTCTCATTTTTCAGTTTTTTACAGATAGATGGACATATTTTTGTGTAGGTAACATTTACAGACAGTCTGTGATTAAATATATTTTTACATGATAAATTTGTAAACCTTTATGGATAGTTATGAAACTTGAACATAGCTAATCTTCAAGATTAAGTAATAGCATCAAAGACAAAACTTCTTTTTTACTGCTAAATGAACTCACTTTTCGCAATCAACCTTACACTTTACATTGACAGCACCAATCACAGGCCAGACACCTTTTTTTTTTTTTTTTTTTTTTTTTTTTTTTTTTTTTTTTTTGTATTTTAGCCAAAATTTTTAGTAGAAAGAGAAAACTGAAAACAGAAAAGAAAGTTAACAGAAACACGAGATCAACAAAAAAATATTTATTCATGATATTTTAATCTTCAGTGTTAGAAATGCACATAGGTTCAGGTGAGCGACATGACATGTACTCTTTATAACATTAACTTTGGCAGAAATATAGCTTTCAGAAGCATGGGACAACAAAAAGTTGAGAATGTCTTCTTTGATTTGATATTTAAATATGATTAACTGTTGAAGGCTAAGAGAAGAAAGAAATAAGTGAGGAACTTTATACCGAAGTATTGTTTTTTTTTTTTGTTTTTTTGAAAACTTATAAGTTTTTTACATTTGTCAGTTTGTTTACCTGGATTGCATCGGATTTTATTATTTCTTCCATGCTATCAGAATATCCTTTTTAGAACTTTTCTATCATGTTTGTGAATTCACAGTTGCAAATGCAAAACTGTATTCATTTAATCTCGTTTGGATTTTTACAATTCATCTTATGTTTCATAATTGAACTTTTTTACTATCACGTTTTTATAACCCTTGGCTTTCAAATATTCGGTTTTGTGCGTTCCTGAAGAATGTAAATTCAGCCAAGTGCTTCAGACGCAAGGAATGTATAACATGGTGTTTTCATTTCTTAAGTACATGACAATAATGTGCGTGTAATCAAATAAAAATGTAAATATACAATGTACAGTACTAAAATGAAATTAAGATATTAAAGTCATAAGATACTTTAATTGTGTTTTTTTTAAGTTGAATATGTTTTATATACCTGAATGTCTAAGATTTACTATAGAACAAGTGTACGTGGACTTTCTTGTAAAACAATCCTTTATGTTATCGAAATCTTCTAAAATATACTGTTATTGAATTGTTGTCTTCCCGTACGCGTATTCCCCAATAAATGTATGCGTATTTAGTGACCTTAAGTACGATACTTTTGGAACTTGGGTTACCGCGCATCGCAAGTGCGCGGGGAAAACCGTGATGAAAGAATTTAAAGAAAAACGTGCACTGGAAGGTAAATAGAAATAATTGATAATTATAGAGGCATCACCCTCTCAGCTATGTGTTATTTATAAATGACTGTTATCAATGAAACGATTTGTTTTTATATTATTTCTTCGACATTATATGCTGTATTTATGGAATATTATATTGTTGCTAATGATTAATTATTTTAAATTATTGTTCAATTTTGTCCCACATCTTTTATTGATTTTATAATGTTAACTATCTAAAAATGTGTCCCGAACAGGATAAATGTTTTCTGGTTAGAGAAAATAAATGATATGCAGAATAAGGCAATTTAACCCCATACAAAAATTCTACATTATATATAAATGTTCAAAATCTCAGCTGCGTCAAGTCCTGCACACAATTTGAGTTTCAGATCCTTTTAAATTATTAAATTTTACAGAATAAGCGAACATTTTAATGAATAGAGTAAATTAGGGCAAGGGAAATAATAGGTTTAAATACTTACATCTTGACCAACAAATATGTGAATCTATTTAAAAGACATGCAAAACATAATACATGTATACTTCTTCGTACATACCGTATATAATACGGAAGTCAACTATGACGCTCTTAAATAAAGGATGTTAAAAATAAATTCTAAATGTAAGCGGATTTTTCTTCTTTATTTCTTTAACTTGATTCAAACGTCTTTTTCACAATACCTATTTAATACAATGACTTATTCTCTGATGTTTTTATCAAGCAAGATTATATTTAAGGGGGAAGACTTTTATCAAATCTGGAAAAAAATGAATCCTTTACAAACTGTTTGTTAATTTGGAAAATTACATTGCAAGAAAATCATAAATCATTTGCAATTGAATATCATAATTCAAAGTTGTAACTCCGTCAGGCAAAGTTGACATTAGATGGTTGTGGTTGCTCTGATTAGGTGCATTTAGGTTTTGATATATAATATAGATTCTGCAATAAAGTGTTTGTGCTATTCAGTTGTTTTGGTCTCAAACATTATATATTATATGAGTATAATATTGAGGCGGATATAGTCAGGAGTAGAGAGCATGTGCCCGCTCTCTAGTATCTACCTCGCAAAAAAAAAATATCAAAGCATTGTTTGATAGTGGAGAAAGACAGAAATAAAAGAATAAGCAATTGTAAATCTTAAAATATCAGGCGCTTGAAGTGGACCCCCTTACTAGATTCTTTATTTTGACATAGTAAAACGTTATATTCTCTAACCTTATGACAACCAGATATCACTAAAAAAAATACTAGCAAAAATTACTTAATAGTCCAACAAAATTTTCTAATACCTGGGCATAAGCTTTTTATTCATAAGCTAATAAATATAATGCCAGGGACAACTTCCATATGAAAGCTAATACGCCAAATAAAACAATTTGACAAAAGTTTGATTTAGTTTAAATGAAGGATATGCTACAAAGATTACCTATACAATAACACACTATGTTTACATGTATATGTGTAACTTTAAACACTTCTTTTCTGTAAGGCGGAAGTAAAGTTGAAAGCTTGTAAATGATAATTAAAAAGGTAAAAAGGTGGCGTTGTTTTGTAAGTTTTCAGAAGGTAGTTTGAACTATAAAATAGAAATATAGTAATTTCCTATTGCTGTCAATCATTTTTCGTTTTATTTATAATTTAAAGTTTCTAACAGAAATAATAAAAAAACATTTTTTTTTAATTTCAGTATGAATGTTTTGTTGAAACTTGAAATTCAGTGTGCAAATGGTTTGTGAAAACATCTCTTAGAAAACATGTATATTCTTATTCAAAGTTTGACTATCGAGGCATTGATGAATGTTTAGTGTGTGAAAATTAAAACCCTAATTCGAACTTGTAATGTAAAATCTGTTTGGAGGATTTAATTAATATTAAAATCAAAATCTAGTGTAATACGAGTCTCTATTTCACTAATGATAGTCTTGTAGTCAAACTATTTTCTTTGAATAGTGCAGAAAAATGTTGAAAGAAAAATCTTTACGTATTGTTTCAATGATTTATGTCAATGTATCACAAATTTGTCAAATTGGTCAGATAAGTTTGCTCAGATAAATAGCAAAGAGAACATACATGAACGTGTAAAAGTAGTCCAGAGATGCATTTAACAGTCGCATAATACCGGTATAATAAACCAAAAGGGCAAAAACACTGGTACAAGTTATAATAATTGTGTCAGGAATTTCAACACCATAGCTTTTCCTTTTTTTGGAAATAACTTGGTCATGTCTACATACTATTAAGAAAACGTAGTATGATTGTCAATAAAACAACTCTCCATCAGGGACCAAAATTACTTACTTTTAGCATGTATAGGTCGCCAAATGGCTTTCGGCATGACAACAGTAAAATAATGCAAACTAAGTAAAACTAACGGCCTTATCTATGTACAAAACAATAAAATATACAGCAACAATGGACAATCTAGTGATTGCAGGTTTCTGACTGGGGTTAATTGGAAAGCAAAATATTGTATTATTTCTGTACAACGGGGTTTGTTTTCAGTCGTTTTCATGTGGAAATATTAAATATTTCTGGTTAGAGAAAATAACTTATATGCAGAGTACAGTAATTTTACGTGTACACAAATTCTACACTTCATAAATTGTTCAAAAAGTAAAATCACAAAAATACTGAATTCCGAGGAAACTCAAAAAGGAAAGTCCCTAATTAAATGGCAAAATCAAAAGCTCAAACACATCAAATTAATGGACAACAACTGTCATATTCCTGACCTGGTACAGGCATTTTCTTATGTAGAAAATGGTGGATTGAACCTGGTTTTATAGCTAGCTAAACCTCTCACTTGTATGACAGTCGCATCAAATTCCAAATTATATTGACAACGATGCGTGAACAAAACAAACAGACACAATAGGTAAAAATGTCAAAATTAGGGGTTCAATTTTCTCATCATCATCAATTCTTGCATAATTTGAAGTTCAGATATTCAAGAAAAAAAACGTAATAAAAGAAATGTAATGAATAGAGTAAATGAGAGCCAAGACAATAATGAGTTCAAGTACTTTTATCTTGACCCTCTCATATATGTAAAACAATCCATACACAACATTATACACTCCTACATATCGCATGTCATTCGGAAATCAACTATGACGCTCTTTAATGATGGATGTTAAAAATGGATTCAAAATGTAAGCTGACTTCTTTTTCTTTATACCTTCAAATAATTGCAAATGTCTTTTTCACAATACTAAACGAATACGATGACTTATTTTCTCAAGTTTTCATCTGGCAAGATACATTTTTAGGCGGTTGACTTTTACAAAATTATCACAACAAGGTTTATTTATCCTTTTAACACGGTTCCAGTCAATTAAAACTTTTCATGACAAGGACCCAAGAATTTGGTAAATTTTGACATAAATCATTTTAAATAATATCATAAGCTAAGTTACAATTCCCTCAAACAAAGTTGTCTTAAACGGGTGTGTTTGTCCTGTTATGTTCATTTTTATGTTGTTCTCTCCAATATTGTTTTTAATTGTTTGTTTGTTGGGGTTTTTGTTGGGTTTTTTGTTGTGTTTTTGTTGTTTTTAATTTTCTAATTTTTAATTTTTTTGCTTTTCAATCTTTTTGGACTCGAGCATTATATATCAGTATAATACTGGTGTTGATATAGTCGGGAGTCGAGGACATGCCCCTCTTCTGTTTCCCATAAAAAGAAAACCAAAGCATTGGCTGTAAGTGGAGAAAGATAAAAAGAAAAGAAAACTTCAAACAACATTAAAATATTGAAATGTCAGGGAATTCATGTGGGGTTCATCATTCGGGGACTCCTCACCAGATCCCTTACTGACATGATAATACATCACATTTTCTAATCTTATGCAAAACAGAAATCACTATCTAAAAGACTAAATTTTCGAATCCCCTGGCTATTGTTTTTGTTTTGTTTATATGCTTCAATGAACTGTCAGTGATAACTTCCATGACAAAGTTTATATAAGACATGAACAATTTGACAAAAGTTATATGTTTTTAAATGCTACATCTATTAAATATTCGATAACGCATTATGTTTACATGTATACGTGTTACTTAAAGCACTTCTTTTCAGACAGGCGGAAGTAAACACTTGTGATTGATGATTTAAATCCTTAAAATTGGCCTCGGTCTTTCCGTTGTCATAAGGAAATTGAAATTATAGAATAGAAAAACAAGAAATTCCTAGGAATTTCAATCCTTTCGCTTCGTTTAGAATTAAAACTTTGTTAAAAGAAAAAAAACTGATTTTCTTTCATGATTTTCATCAAATTTAACTCCTACAAACCTTATTTTTTCATGATTTTGATCAAATTTCAAGATGAGTATTCTGTGAATTTGAAATTCAGTTACCTTTGTGTTAAACGGTTCTAAAATTTTGTCATTTGAAATCCCTTAGAAAACATGATTTTTTTTCTTTAGTCGAACTTCGACTTTCTTGGTATGCTTGAATGTTTATTGTGTGAAAATTAACACCTAAATCTAACTTGTAATGTTTAAATCTGCAAGAGGTTATAATTGATTTCATTTTATAGTTTTATTTCTGAACAACGTGTTTTTAAATTTTACTTTACTCGTTTAAGCCTTGAAATAGTTTCTGTTCACAGTGATGCCACTTATACGATTTTACATGAAACTTTCCATTGCATTTTTCTCCTTTTATGGCCATCTTTATGGAGATTTGAAATAATAGCAAAGTTATATTTATATATATTCCAGATCTTGGAAAACTTTGTACGAAGATAGGTTTAGAATGGCAGCTGCTTGGGGTACATCTAGGTTTCAATACCGTCCAGATGGAACAGTTGCGTGCTGCGTACCCCTCGAGTATTTCACAATGTGTGTCTGTCATGTTAAGTCATTGGAAAATTGTCACAGAACAGCATAAAGTGAATTATACATTGGTATTGGCTAATTCATTAAGAGAAGTTGGAAGGGCAGATCTTGCAGATGATATTAATGGCTCTGTTCAACGGCTCTCTTGTGATTTGTCTGTAAAACAGAAAACCTGTTCTATATCAAGCACAGAAGGAGAGGACGAACTTGATGGATGTTCAGGTATAAACAATAAATCTATTTCTTATTATTTCTTTCCTGTTATTTTAAGTCTGAGTCACTTCTTCAACATGCGTCTTTTATTGAAATGCCAAATATCATTGAAGATCTCAACTATTGGTCTATTTAAATGTTTTTTCATTTGAATTGTGTCGACGATATTGATAACATCTAACAACATGTAAGAATAAATATCGTGTTAAACAATAAATAATTATTATATTCTTTTTAAATCTTGACAGCGCAAGAACAGTTATTCTCAAATGGTCTTTTATAAAATAAGGAGTAGTAAAAGTATGCAACTATAGGTCATAGTACGGCCTTCAACAATATTTGGGATACGGATCAGATGCAGTCCTTCAAGATATGATTTGAATGCTTCGGCAGACTTAACGCTGACCATTTCTTTATATGGGTGGTCAAGTCAACAATAGTCTTAAGTAATAATCAGTAGTAATTTTCTATTTTAAAATTTTGTATTTGTACCTTAATTAACATAGGTTAATCATTCCGCACAAAATTTGGGTCAACTTTGCCTGATTTCATTTAATAGTATTACACAAGAAGAACCAATTAAGTTTTCTCATCTACGAAATCTTATCATAACAAGCTCACAACACATCAAGCAACTTATTACACTAAACTTTTTTTTAATGTTTTTAGATAATAGTCGTCAACATATAATCCTAAATGATGACAGTAGAAGATATATAGATGAATTAAAAACTATAGTCTTTGAGAACAGGACTAGTGATCCATTGTACAGATACATAGGTAAGACCATTGAACTTAGGAGACGAATTCTTCCATTTTGTATGTACATTGCTTAATGAACAAAGTAGGTTAATCTTACACATAGTTATATTTGTACATTTGTAATATCATGGAAAATTGATGTTAAATAAATATCGGAAGCTATTGATTATACGGCTAATGTAATCTTAAACTTTTCTGATTATATGCCTTGTAGTTAAGATAGAATAAATCAATTTTTCATGTTGTCATTAGTATTTTTCAAAGTCTAAAACTGTTGTGTAAAAAGAATTTCTATTTCAAAATATAATATAGACTTCGAACTGTTGAAAATATAGCTGAGCAAGTTTTAATATATAAAAACATGTGTTTACATCCAATTCATATAATCTTGTAACACTTTTACAGAACAGACAAAGGTATATATGGAGCATAAAACTCAAAACATTGATTTATTTGTAAAAACAAAAGCATTTGAGAAAACAATGGAACGTTTGTTGATGAATGGCCTTGTTATTATTATTGGTAATGCCGGAGATGGAAAAACCACGCTCGCCGTCAATGTTCTAAATGATTTACGGAAAAAAGGATACACACCTCTAGTATTTTCTGACCCAAATTTACTTGAACAAGCAATAGATCCAAGTAGACAAATAGTATACTTCGTCGACGATGCATTTGGAACCCCAACATTAAACAAAAGGTTCATTGAAAGTTGGTCAAGGCTTTATGATAAAATTGACAGCATCGTGTCAAAACAAAAAATGTCATTAATTCTTACCTCAAGAAAAATGGTGGCTCAAAAAGCGAAAAATATGCTGCGTTCTTATGAACGTTACTTTCATTCACTTCTCGATATTACGGACGAGAGTTTATGTATGAATAAAGTCGAAAAGCGAATGTTAGTTGCCCGCCACTGCCAAGGTCATGGCCTTTTCCCAATGCAACTTGTAAAAGATCAGTCAGGATACACTCCCGGGTTTCCTTTGATTTGCAAATTATATACAAAAAACCATCGTTTGAGAAATAATCCAAATTTCTTTGAAAACCCGTTGTCGGTATTACAAAAAGACATTTCAGAACTTCTCGATTATGATATTCATGCATTTTGTATCTTGATTCTAATTGTTCTCCATGACGGCCGCCTTCCAGTTGAATATCTGGACGTTTTTGAAGACGATGGTATGGACGAAGAAAAATTGGACACTGTCGTTAAAGCATTTGGTATGAACAAAATGACAGCTTTGTCTCAAATGGAGAAATCGGTAGAGGCAATATTAGGGGTATATGTGGAAGAAATAGATGACTTGTATGTATTTTTACACGATTCATTTTTTGATGCCGTTTGTTTAGTTTTCGGACAAAAGCACCCGAAAGAAATACTAAGATTAGCGTCAGCTCACTTTATTGAGCAGCGTGTTAGGACGAAAAATTCAGTTTTATCAGAAAATAGTGATGAATTAGATGTTATCGTTTTGAAAAAATCGCATTTAAAGTTTCTGTCAAAACGGTGGATTACTGATATACAGACAGGACATATTAGAAATGTAATGAACAACCCGTCTATTCAAGACGATGCCATGTTATCGAACTTTATTGAAAGCATAGAGCGTTTGTCATCAGTTGAATTTGAAGGCTTTATCGAGAGCATGGACGGTCAACGATCCCTAGTCGAATTTATATTAGACGATGGTCATACAAAATTAGCTATGTATTTGCTTAAAAAAATGAAGGATACGAAAAACCTATTTTTTGAAATACCAACCAAAAGTCTACATTCAGCTATAAATAGGAGAGACGCTACACTAGTCAAGTTTTTGCTAGATTTTGGAATGGATACGAGTAGTATCACACGTCCATACAAACTAAACGGTGTGCATTGTGCAGCTCGATCAGGAGATGTTGAAATCTTACGTCTGATATTGGAAAAAACAAAAAATGGTGTCGTTAATAGAATAGACAATTTAGGCATGCAGCCAATACATTACGCATGTCAAAGTTCGAGTAATTCATGTGTAGAACTTCTTCTAAAAAATGGAAGTAGCGCTGATAATGCAGATTCTGCCGGAAAACAACCCATTCACTATGCATCCTACGCTGGTAGTATCACATGTGTAGATCGTCTCAACAAAGCCGGTGCGTGTTTAAATAAAAAAGACTGGATGGGACGGACGTCTCTTCATTTTGCTGCTATGAGTGATAATGTCGATCTTGTATGCTTTCTTCTAGAACATAGCTGCGATCCCAATACAATAGATAGTGATTTGTGTGCACCGTTATTTTATGCTTGTAAAAATGGACGCTGGAGAACAGTTAAAGCTTTAATTCAGAGTGGCGCTGACATTAATATTCGCGACAAGTATGATAAATTGCCTATACATGCAACTACAGAAGGGTGTCATTCTGATCATGAGGGTGCTAATTCCTGTTTGAAACTGCTGTTAGATTTGAATACCGACATCAATGCTGTAGATGACCAAGGCAAATCTGCTTTACATTACGCATGCGCTTGGTCATATGATCACAGATATGACAGTGTGCAAATGCTTGTCTCATCAGACGCTGATATTAATATAACAGATGGTTTTAAGATGACTCCGTTGTTGTATGCATGCAATAGTGGCAGTTTTAAGTGCGCGTCTCTTTTACTTCATTATGGCGCCAATCCAAACTGTGAGGGTACACGGCAAACTAAACCGATACACCTTGCATGTGCGGATGGTAACATTGAAATAGTCAAACTTCTGATTAGCAAGTCAGCCGATGTTAAATCAACAAACACCGATGGTCGCCAACCAATTCATTTTGCTAGTCAATATGGAAATAATGATGTAATTTGCTTTCTTGTTTGGAATGGAGCTAGCGTAAATGTTCAAGACAGTACGGGAAAGACTCCTCTACATTATGCATGCAAATGGGGACGAGAAAAATCGGTTAAACGTTTGATGAAACTCGATAGTAATCCACACGTCAAAGATTACGACGGATTTTATCCACAGGACTTAATTCCGCAGTGGATAAAAAGCTGTAAATTTATCAGACAATGCTTAAGTAGTACTTCCAATTCTTTGTAGCATCCGTTCGAAATACAGTAGGACGATCATATACAGGCAAACCTTGACTATATTATATGATTAACAGTTTGAGTTCCTGCTGTGAAGTGAGAAAATAATGCAAGATAAATAATTTTGCATGGTTGTGTCAAATATCTAAGCTTTTTTTTTATATAACTCCTTCTTTCCGACAACACCTTAACAATGATAACCCAATTCAAAAGACAAGGGGCGATAAGGGCCGTTTTTAGGCCCCACCACCAAATTTCAGTTAATTTGTCATGTTGTAACTGTGTACAACAACCCATCTGAAAATGGTTGCATTTTAGGTCTATCTCGTATATATAACTGTTCACTTGTTTCGGTTCTAATACATCATTGGCTTTCAAATATTTGGGTTTTGACGTTTCTGATGAAGGGTAAATCCAGAAAACGGCTTCGGGCTTGCCGTATGTGTATAGACAAATATTCACTTTTGAATAAACTTAAAGTATATGCCACATATATATTTGTTTCTCTAATTCATAGCCAATTTATCCTTTTTTCCGACCTGTTGATTATCTTTTATTTAATCAAAGTGTAGTTTGTTTGATCTCAGTTCTTCGTTGGCCGGCCAAAAATTCAATTATGACGTCAAATTTTCTTGCTTACCTCTAAATTTTCTATTGTGACGTCAGGAAAAGAGGCGACCATGTCTGAGGACGTTACAAAGATAAAATAGTCTGTTTGTAGATCATTGGAATAGAAGGGTTACGTTTGTCTGCATATCGTCTTAAAATCATAAGAGAAAGAGATTCTACCACCAAATTTCGTGCAATACTTCCACTGTGTAGTGCAATACGATATTTCTCCACTTTCGACATGTTTTTTTTATTTGAACCGCTCGGCGAGCCTCGCATTCTAAACTGTTTCGAGTGGAGAAATATCGTATCACACTCGATGCAGTGGTATAATCTATATAGAAACTTTAAGTACATTGCCATATATATACTATGCACAAACTATGGTGTAAAATTGAGAATGGAAATGGGGAATGTGTCAAAGAGACAACAACCCAACCATAGAGCAGACAACAGACGAAGGCCACCAATGGGTCTTCAATACAGCGAGAAACTCCCGCACCCGGAGGCGTCCTTCAGCTGGCCCCTAAACAAATATGTATACTAGTTCAGTGATAATGGACGTCATACTAAACTCCAAATTATAAACAAGAAACTAAGATTAAAATGATACAAGACTAACAAAGGCCAGAGGCTCCTGACTTAGGACAGGCGCAAAAATGCGGCGGGGTTAAACATGTAGTTCAGTTAGAGGAAATGTTTTACAATAAGATTCCGATAAAATTACAAAACTCCAGAAATCAGTTACCAACAAGAATCATACTTGGATGTAAATGATCAGTTCCATCAAATTTTATTTTTTCTTCTTCTTTAAAATGCTTATCATTTTCAGAAAGAAATTTAAAACTCTAAAAAATCTTTTCAAATTGTAAAAAAAAGACTTACGCCTAATTGTTTGTCAATACTTATAAAAAATAATATTCAATATACTTCAGTCTACGATCAGTCTCTATAACAATATACTTTTACCAAGACCAAATACTAATTCTAGTAAGAAACCTCTTCATTAATTATATAATCAAAGTCTGGAATGATTTACCATTCATCATTAAAAAATGGTTCTGAAATGTAAATTAATCAAGGAACATTGATAAAATATTTTCTTGGAAATATTATGTGAAAATGAACAAATCTAATCATCATATTACATTTTTTTTTGTTAGATTATGAAATGTGTCATTATTGTAGTTATTTGAATATATGAATGATGTATTTTGCAATAAAATGAGTACTGTATGAGTGTACTAGTATTCTTTTGAGGGCCTAAATAAAAATAAGACAAGTTGTCTTACAGATTAAGTAAGCTTCTTTGAAAAAAAAGTAAAATAACAAAAATATAGAACTCCAAGGAAAATTCAGAACGGAAAGTCCCTTATCAAATGGCAAAATCAAAAGCTCAAACACATCAAACGAATGAATACACGATTTATTATTATTATTATTATTATTATTATTATTATTATTATTGATACCAAAATTACAAGCACAAACAACAACAACAACAAAATTATCGCAGTTGCTGGAGAAGCTAAAATAATACTTTTGATGCTTATAAATAAGCAGACGTGGTATAATTGCCAATGAGATAACTTACCACCAGAGACCACATGACTTGAAGATAGCAACTGTATCTCACCTTGCGGCCTATAACAATGACCAAAATCCATACAGTATATCAAGCTATAAAAGGCCCTGACATGAAAATTCAAACGAGAAAACTAACGGCCTGATTTATGTACGAAAAAATAGCGAAAAACCGAATATGACACAGAGCAACAGACGACAACCTCCGAATTTCCGGCTCCAGACTTAAGACAGGCAAATACAGAATGTGGCAGGCTAAACATTTTTATAGTTGTCCAAACCTTCCCTATTCCCTAACCTGGGGCAGTGGTGTAACAGCACAGCATAAGAACAAACTATAAACAGCATGTAACTAGGGCTTGACTCAACAGATCGACACAAAGCATACAAAAAACAACTAACAAAAAGACCTCGAATCCAAAGTACCATTCTGAAAGTAGTTGCAATTACTGAAAGCTAGTTGAAGTCAAACTAATAAAAAAAAAAAGTGATGTATCCAAGACTAAAATATCAAACAGTACACATCCAATGGATTTAGTGTAAAGACGTCATAAACAATCAGAGAAAAACATTACCGGAAATTTAGCGATATTGTGGTGTAATTAAATGTACGTACACCTGATACTAATAATCAAATTAGGATTTTATCAGATTTTTAAAAATTACTAGTATATAAGAATTCGAAAAACACGATAAATGAATAATGGTTTTGTAAAAATTTCTCATTTTGGCCTGAAAACAAATTATATTTGATTGGAATCTTCAGTTTCTGAGAATTGTCTAGCAGAGAAAAAAACCTGAAACTTTGTGAAAGTCGAAAGAACTTATAAAATATAAAAAAAAAATGAGAAAATCAGTTTATGTAATTCGAAGAACTAGTTTTTATATAAAGTCTATGGTAATTTCAGTTAATACTTTGCGATAATCTGTCAAATACGATTTGATCAAAGACGAATGTAGTTTAAGTGACTTTTTTTAGAAAACAAGATTTGTACAAAGCGGAAGATAAAAGTGTCAAAACAAAAGCAAAAGTGAACAACCAAAGTTATGCAAACTCTTTGCAGATGAACACGAAAGGAGAAAAGCGTACAAGTTGGCATGGTTTCTTATCAGCTGAACTTGCTTTCAGTAACTACGAGCATTCTTTTCAACGGTATAATTTATTTATACCGTTATACTTTTCTGAGATGCTTTATTTAATTAATGTATTATTTAAGAGGCATTAACTACGAAAGTGTTCCTTTGAGGTGAAAACTTAAAGGCCTAACTGCAGTAATTTAATAGATATAAATAATAAAAAAAAGTTCATGGCATTTCCAGTACTCTTAATGAACGTAATTGAGAACAAACTCTATTTTGTTGTATCACCTGTTAGTTCAGAGCAAAAAAAATATGCAAGAATTTATACTCACGTCACGAGCGATGATCTAGACGAAATTTAATTTCACTTTATAGGTATTCGATAGCGAATTCATTTCAAATTTCCAAATGTTATTTTTCTGATGATTTTTATGTTTATATTTAGAAACACCGTTTCCCTATATTTAACATGGTCCTGACGACAATAAACCTCCTATACGATAACTTTGAGCCGAATTTGTCACAGTTGTCGATTTTACCACGATGCCATGTCACGTTCTATTTTTCAATAGATCTTTGGACAAGTCGCAGGTATATTCTATGTAGTTATATAAAAATTTCGCGATGAAAAAAACTGATAGATAAATACGAAGATATGGTCTTGTGAGGATTATTCTCGAATTTGTCAACACTGAGGTTCGAATCCCGCACGTGGCAGGTGCGCTCGACCCCAATCTTAAGGTTTATCATAAAGTTTTAGCAAATATGGCGGTATTTACACCACAAATTTCAGAAAAACCTGTGCACCAGGAAAAGTTTTAGAGCATGGCTGAACCTAGATAAATAAAGTTTTAATGCATTTTAAGTTTAAGAATATTAAAAACTTAACTGGATCGTGCTATTCATTTTTGTTTTCATTCCTGCAGAATGTGCCAAAATAAACTAAGTTGGGAAAGAGGTTTGAGAAAATCATCTCATATAGTATTACTAGTAATACATGTTGTGAGTTGTATTGATCCAAATGGACAATAGATTGACAATAGACATCTCCAAATAATATGTGATTTAAACTGTGTAACTGAGTGGACCGTATCAAATGAAACTCGGGTGTTACTCTATTTTGCTATCTTCTGCAGACTGAAAAAAAATGCTCTTCAAAATCCAGGTAAGTTTTTAATTTTCTGAATCAGAAACTACATATAACGTTTATATATCTAGGTCCAGCCAGGCCTTAAAACTTTCCTAGATGTATCGGTGTGTGTGCACTCAGAATACATTTTATCTTGTTATCACGCCCATACTTTTCAATTCCTTTAGATGAACATTAATTTACTAGGATTGTCAGTTTTCCTATGGAAAATCGGTGGCTCCCTCCGGGCACTCTGCTTCCTCCACCAAAAAAAACCAGACCGCTACGAAATAGCACAATAGTGCTGAAAGTGGCGTTAAACACCAGACAATCAATTAATCCCCGAATGTGTACTTGTCATGAGCAACATGATGGTGCCACATGTGGAGCTGAACATGTGAACCCTTGCAGATCACCGGAGATCACCCCAATGTTTTAGTGTGGTTCGGATCGCTTAGTCTTTTAGTTTTCGAAGTAGTGTTGGGGCCTCGGTGGCCGAGTGGTCTAAGTAGTTACTACTGTAATCACTAGCCAGTCAACACTGAGGTTGTGAGTTCGAACCCCGCTCGTGCGGGTGCACTCGACTCCAATCTTAATTGACTAGGATTGTCAGTTTTCCTATGGAAAATCGGTGGCTCCCTCCGGGCACTCTGTTTCCTCCACCAAAAAAAAAACTGACCGCCACGAAATAGCACAATAGTGCTGAAAGTGGCGTTAAACACCAAACAATCAATCAATCCTTGAATGTGTACTTGTCATGAGCAACATGATGGTGCCACATGTGGAGCTGAACATGTGAACCCTTGCAGATCACCTGAGATCACCCCAATGTTTTAGTGGGGTTCGGATCGCTTAGTCTTTAGTTTTCGAAGTAGTGTTGGGGCCTCGGTGGCCGAGTGGTCTAAGTAGTTACTACTGTAATCACTAGCCAGTCAACACTGAGGTTGTGAGTTCGAACCCCGCTCGTGCGGGTGCAGTCGACTCCAATCTTAATTGACTAGGATTGTCAGTTTTCCTATCGAAGGTCGGTGGTTTTCTCCGGGCACTCCGGCTTCCTCCACCAATAAAAACTGGCCGCCACGAAATATCCCAAAAGTGGTGCTTAAAAGTGGCGTTAAACACCGAAAATCATCAATCATCATCATCATCATCATCATCATCGAAGTAGTATTTTATAGACTGTTGTTTGTCTTTTCGTTGTTAATCAGTTTTGGTCATACATAATATTGATGACATTTTATTCATTTTGATTGTCCTTTTTGTATCTTCCGTCTTTTCTTGAGACAATGCATGAAAAATATTAACCAAACAACGATCTAAGGAGAGCTTAGGAAGCTAGTAATAACAAAATCATTTTTTTCTGAAATTCAGAGCTTGTGTCCAAGCTTTGCTAATCTTCGCAAAAACTCGGCGTAATCTTTTAACTAGTTTTGTATACAACCCGAAATATTTTTAATGAAGAGACATAAATCAAATTATACGAATATGCACTACGTACACTGTCTATATACATGATATATAAGTCAAGTATTAGTATGCAATGTTTGAGTTCAAGAGGTTACACTATATATTTGTCAGTTCAAAATTCTTTTCAATGTAGCCATGTCAACGATAGACTTTCTAATTTTTCAATGACTATTTTATGTTGTTAAGTTGCATAGCATTTGACCTTCGCCTTCGCGTTTCCTTATTTATCTTTTTTTTTAAATGCGCACTAGATCTCATTATCATAAGAAATACAAATGAAAGAAAATGTATTTATAAAATAAATCAATATTGGTATGTACTGGCAACTTGAGGCACAGGGGCTCGGGATCTAACTTTTGAACGTAATATACCTAATGAAAACACTAGGAAACCCCATTTTCTCCTAGAGTTTTCATTGTGAATAGAGCATAATACGTTCTAAAATAAGATTCTCGAGCCCCAGTGCTTAATGGGCAAATTGAATTAGAACACATAATTATAACACTCTTCAGAAAAATAAAGATTACTTCACATTTATCTATAGCTTCAATTTATTTTTACTTTAATTAATCTGTATCAGATAAAGAGAGGAACGTATGTTACGATATAAAAAAGATGTGGTATGATTGCCAATGAGACAACTGTCCACAAGAGACCAAATGACACAGAAATTAACAACTATAGATCACCGTACGGCCTTCAACAATGAGCAAAGCCCATACTGCACAGTCAGATATAAAAGGCCCCGAAATGACAATGTAAAACAATTCAAACGAGAAAACTAACGGCCTAATTTATGTACAAAAAATGAACGAAAAACAAATATGTAAAATATAAACAAACGACAACCACTGAATTACAGGCTCCTGACTTGGGACAGGCACATACATACAGAATGTGGCGGGGTTAAAAATACGAGTTCGGATTTCCTCTTTCTTCAATACAAAAATAAGAAGATGTGGTATGATTGTCAATGAGACAACCATTCACAAGAGACCAAATGATGTAGATGTTAGCAACTATAGGTTACCGTTTTGCCTTCAACAATGAGCAAAACACCTAGAATATATCACGCTGTAAAAGGTTCCGACATGACTAAATGTAAAACAATACGATCGAGAAACCCGACGACCTAATTTGTGTACAAAACAATAAACGAAAAACAATATAGTATACAGCTATTACGACAACCACTGAATTACCGGATTCTGGCTTGAGACAGGGAAAAGTAGTTTTTGCTGGGACATAATATATTGTCAGTATAATAGTCCAAGGTTTTTGGTATCATGTAAAAATCAGCAAACATAAAGATTTTGACCCCTTTACTCTCTTCCCACATTTTCTATCATCTACAACTTTAATGGCTCTAGGGTTCCCAGTGGCGGATCCAGAATTTTTTATAAGGGGGCCCACTGACTGCCTAAGAGGGGGCCCGCTCCAGTCATGCTTCAGTGATTCCCTATATAATCAACCAAATTTTTTCCACAAAAGGGGGGGGGACCCGGGCCCCCTGAAAAACCCTCTAAATCCGCCTCTGGTTCCTCCTCAAGCTTTTCGAACCCAACAAGGTAATAATGAGTTGCTTCTTCAGTAAAAAAGTATGTATCTCATTTTCAATAAGACAACAATATCATGATCATTGTACAACGTAACTAAATACTAGCATTTCGTCCTGTAATGGGAGAATGGTAATAAATATTGATAAAGAAGTTAGTGTCTTATTGCTGAGACTACTATAACATGTAGTTATAGTGTTCTCAGTTTATTGTAAGATAAGAAACAACAAAGTAAAAAAAAAGTCAGTGAGAATAGCCTAAGCTGTAGATTTTATAGAAAACAAAATTATGGAAAGTTACAAAGGTTTCACTTGAATCACTGCATATGGACAACTTCTCTTGTGACTTCGACTTCTGTTTTAAAATATAGGCTTCTTAAGTCCGACAGAAACAAGAATGTGTCCATAGTACACGGATGCCCCTCTTCGCAGTATCATTGGCTTTGTTCAGTGGACCGTGAAATTGGGGTCAAAACTCTAATTTGGCATTAAAATTAGGAAGATCATATCATAGCGAACATTTGTACTAAGTTTCAAGTTGATTGGACTTCCAACTTCATCAAAAAAACTACCTTGACCAAAAACTTTAACCTGAAGCGGTACAGACGGACGGATGGACGGACTGACGGACGGACGAACGCACAGACCGAAAAACATAATGCCCCTAGTTGGGGCATAAAAAAGTTCTGAACTAAAGGGGGAGGTCTGTGTGTCTGATTTAATACACATTCACGTCAAATTACCTGTCTTTAATTGATTCCACGCGTTATGCACATACAGATCCTATCCGATTCAAGACTGTTTTACTACGATTTTTTTTCGGAGGAAGAAAGACAAGTTGCATTCCCTGTAAATTAAGTCTGGATAATTTACATCATATTTTCATACCACTATATATAAGCCTAACCACTGCTGATGGATTATGGTGCTTGTAAAAGTATATAATACAACTAAGGTTTAAACTTCCTCTGACAAAGGTGAGCTTAGAACGACGTTTCAAGACTGTAATTGTCCTCTCAGTTTGTACGCTTCCAATCCCCCCCACCCCCACCAAAAGCTTAAATATTCCATAAAAGTATGTTAAATCACCCCTAGGCTATGGTCTAGGGTCGACTGGGGTATAAAAAGATGGTCACCAGGAGTTATCTCCCATTAAGCAGTTATACTCATTCTTAAGATAAGCGTTCGTTCGACTGTGGGGGTATAAATATGCAGCCACGGCCGGCTGGAATAGGGACGTCAAATTTCACGACCAACTTTGCAGATCATAAAGTATTTTTGTTAATTTGTTCTCGTCTTGAATGTGCATGAACTGTTTGCCACTTGACCTTAAAGTTGTATATGTACACGCTGGTTTGCTTTAAAACTGTAGTTTGTATTGCTTGTGTACATTTTATAATATTCATATGTTGCTGTGTTATGATTGCATGATCATGTTCTATGCTATCATATGTATTTGAAATACCCGAATTCAGCAGTTTTCTTCTTTTTCATGAAAAGGGTGCATATTAAGGTGAAATTGTGACATCATAGCATCTAAAATCTTGTGCTTATTCATTTATATTTCTTGACTGTACACATTTACAAACATAATGCACAAATTTCAAATAGTTCACAAAAACTTTGTTTTCTTAGGCCAAAAACAGCCTTCTTTGTTCAAATATTTTTCTTGACTTAAGTCAGTTTAGATTTTTTTATATAGTATAGCACTTATCTTTTGTTAAAATAAAACTGTTGAAACAGAGATATGTCTTGCCTGTCGGCATAAAATTCAGAAAAAGACAATCAGATGGACAGCAACATTGCTAATTAATTCTAAGTCGCTGGACCAACTAGTGGATAGGGTCTCGAAATGGTTGACAAACTGAGATGTATATACAGCAATGTAACTCTATAGAAAATATTGTCTATGGAAAGTACTAATTCCTATCAAAATAACTTAATAAAAAAACTTAACATTGAAAATTATTAATTGAATGACAGTCACTGGACCATGACCTAATGTACTGATAGTAATGCAACTTTATAGAAAATAGCATTGATCTATCGTAAGAAGTTCATATCAAACTAACTTAAGCAGAAAACTTGTCATTGAAAATTGCTAATTAATTGAAAGTCACTGAACCATGGCCTAGGGGACAGGGTCTCAAAATAGTCGTCAAACTAATATGTACATCTACATCTTCATAATACTTCTTAACTTCAATATGTTGAAGATTACAAGAAGGCACATACTAAGGAAATTTTTTATTTAAATCTGAACGTATTTACAATAAATTGCATAACATTTTTTTTTTATTTTTGTATATATATAAAAACATGATTTTGATCTAGCAATATATATAGGATTTTGCACCAGACTTAAATGCTTCTAAGTCTGGGCTACTGGCTTCTTGGTATGGTAAGGAATTCCACAACTTTATTGTTCTAGGAAAAAATGAATTCAAGAATATAAAATTAATGTTAATTTGTGGGAGAGAATGGCTGTACAAATTTATGTTCTTTTGATGGTACGAAGTATTGCTCGTTTGAGATGGATACTAATTGATGTTGAATTTTGTATAGCATGGTGACTGATGCAAGATTTCTTCTTTGTTGTAGTGTCGGCCAGCTTAGATGTTCAAGCATGGCTGTTACACTACTTTGGTAGCTGTATTGATTAGGTGTATATCTGGCAGCTCTTCTCAGGATCATTTCAATTTTATGTATTTATTGTTTCTGCCAGGGGTCCCAGACAACCCAATATTCTATTTTTGGTCTGATATATGTTTTGTAAGCAAGTTCTTTTGTTTTTATGCTGTTGGTTTTTACATTTCTTTTAATAAATCTTAATGATGCATTTGCTTTATTTGTGATATTATTTATATGTGAGTTCCATGTCAGATCGTTTGTAATGTTAACACCAAGATATTTAGCTTTGTCTGTTGATTCTAAAATATGATGATGTAGTGTGTATTTATAGATGATTGGTTTTTGCTTTCTTATGTGGATGATTTCACATTTGTCTGGGTAAAATGACATTAACCATTTTTGCTCCCATTGTTCCAATTTAAGCAAGTCTGATTGAAGGGTGTGGCAGTCAGCAAGTGATATTGTTAAATACACAATGGTGTCATCTGTAAAGAGGCAAACATTACTTTTGAGGTTGTCTGGCATGTCATTAATGTAAATCAAGAAAAGACATGGACCAAGAACAGAGCCATGAGGAACGCCTGACAGTACAGGACAGCTATTTGATGTGTGACTGTTAACTACCACTTTTTGAGATCTGTGAGATAACCATGCCTATTTAGTTTTAAGATATATACTGATAGCAATGCAACTTCATACAAAATATCATTGATCTATCAACAGTAGTTCCTATCAATCTAACTTCAGCAGAAAACTTAACATTTAAAATTGCTAATTAATTCAGTCACTGGACCATGGCCTCAAAATAGTCGTCAAACTGATATGTACTGATTGTAATGCAACTTCATACAAAATATCATCGATCTATCACAAGTAGTTCCTATCAATCTAACTTAAGCAGAAAACTTTACATTGAAAATGGCTAATTAATTCAAAGTCACTGGACCAGGGGTCCATGGCCTAGGGGGCAGGGCCTCAAAATTGTCATCAAACTGATATGTACTGGTAGTAATGCATCTTCATACAAAATATCAATGATCTATCACAAGTAGTTCCTATCAAACTAACTTAAGCAGAAAACTTAACAATTGTTGACGTTGTCGCTGGAAAAGCAATCCCTATGTCTCGCTTTCCACCACAAGGAGGAGAGACAAAAACAGTTTTTGACATCTAAATTATTCTTTTTTTGGGGTGTTGCTGTCTCAATGACTTGATCCCAAAATTAATTACAATGGTCATTTTGATTGCTTGACATGGTAATCAGACATAGTTTTTTTAACAGACAACCAAGGACAACAAAGACCATGTTTGGTTCATTTGGCACATTGGTTGTGGAAAGAATGCAGTGTATGCTGAAAAAAAGAGACTAATTGATTGCAACAGCAACATTGACCCAAGAAGGGTAAACATGTGAATATTTGCTCCTTTTTCCATGTAACAACATTGAAAATCTGCAGACAATAAAAATAACTTTCACATAAATCAAAAATAAACTGATGAAATATTTATTTTGTCAAAAAGCATGTATTTCAAAATAAAGTTCTTTTTCAAACAAACAATTGTGAAAATTATATCTAAAACAATGGTTGTCATAGTTTCATCATTGCACATCTGTCAAAATGTGGAAATAAATCATAACAAAATCTTCAAATGGTTTTAATTATTCAAGTTTTGCAGTAATGGTGTATTTCTATTTGTTCCTCAAGGTTGATTTAATTTTACACAACAAAAAAAATTAGATCATTGAAATCAAATGTAGGAACTGTAGAAATTCAAATCTGACTTAAGAAGGTCAAAATTGTGGCATAGATTGAAAGATATGATTTTAATAATCATATCTTTTAATCAATTAAACAAAACAGAAAAATGCTCTTCCAACAACAATGCCCCCAAAAATTCAATTAGGTCTATAAATACTATAACATTATTTTCATAAAAAAAATCAAAATGCTTGATGTCTTAAAATCATATTTAGTCAATGAATCTCAAATGCCATTCAGTATGTTAATTATTCAAGGAATAAAGATTGCACAAAAATATTGAAAATTAAAATTCTTTTTAAACATTTGAATTGTTTGCATCTTTAGTGCTGTAAAAACAAATGTTACCAACTTTGATTAGAAGATGAGTAACTGTTATTGGCAGCCATATTTAATTGACTCACTGGAAGAAAACGAGGGCATTTAGCTGACTGTTACTTATTAGTCCTTTTAAATGAATATAACATTACAAAAAAGAAAAGAAAAGAAAAGAAAGCAATATTAAAAAAAAATCTTTTTTGCAATTCTTTTCATAACTATTTACGCTAAATTCCCCAAAAAATATTTCCCACCAAATGAATTTACAGCAACATGAAATTAGTAGACAAAAATGTGGTTTTGTTCTAATCTGTTCAGAAATATTTTCAATTGTAAGCTTAATTTCTAATTCTTTAAATACTGTAAATTCAGAAATTATTGCAATGTTTTTATTAATGCGAATAGTGCGACTGGGTTAGTATCGCAATAATTAGAACACGCATTCTGATATCTGATATATGCTTCTGTATGCAGAATTTCCTTAAATCCCAATAATTAATCTCACATTATTGTCCATTCTTCATAAATGGCAATAATAAATGCATGCAATAATTTCTGAATTTACAATAATAATACTTCGTTGTTTGTATAATTAGTCCTTTGCATGTGAATGTATTTGTTAACTTGAAAATTTACAAACATTAAATTCTTTAAGAGTGGTATATTAAACTCATTTCGAGAATTTCTTTAAAAAAATAAATCTGAGTCCATACCCCTCTTTCCCTACCCCAAGAATAGATCACTTTAGCTGTATTTGGCAAACTTTTTGAAATTTTAAGGCCTCAATGCTCTTCAACTTCATATTTTATTTGGTCTTTTTAACTTTTTTGATTCAAGCGTCACTGATGAGTCTTTTGAAGACAAAACATGTGTCTGGTGTACAAAATTATAAGCCTGGTATGAAAATCTAGGTAAAAACCCTAATTGGCCATATATTTTTAAAAGTTTACTTCATAATGAACATGTGCAGGAAGTTTGAATTTTATATGACCACAAACTTTCTTAAAACAAAACTTAAACCTTCCTTACACAAATACTTTAATCAGATTCAGGATGGACAAAAGAACAAACAAATGGATTGATGAAAGACTGGAAAACATTATGCCCTTTTGCATACAAATTGAAACAAAGAAAAATAAAAACAAGAAATAAGCTCGAGACTTTCATAACAAAATCTGTTTCAAACTGCAAGTTAAAATTAAAAAAAAAATGGGCATCAGTTGAATATGAAATACAAACGGAAAATGTATTTCTGTTTTTAAAACTCCTACAAGAAATACACCGTATTCAAGAAAATCAATGATTATACAAATAAAGCAACATATATACACATGTAATTCAATATTTCTCATGCATAAATAGGTTTGATTTGACATTTGTAAATAATATATATTTAACCTTTCATCATGCAAGAATAAATGTTTATACAACTAAAATGATCAAAATGTACACACCTCTAAAACATATCACAGGTCATCTTATAAACATTCAACAAAACTCTGAGAGGTATTCTTGTTAACTTAAGGGGGTACAGAACACCTAAGGGAGTTAACTTTTTAAAAATCAGCTGACTGTTTTAATCCCATACTATAAGATAGGAGAATTCAAGCTTCTCAATGATCAAAATTAGTGTTGGGCAAACTGCTAAATATCCAATGAATTCATTCCCATAAATTGTGTGGTTCAAATTTCTTGAAATTTTTATATTTTTGTTAACAGCTCAATAGTAAATATTTTGTCGAAATTTTATTAAAATTAAACGAGCAACATCTATGTTAGCCTAAGTGTTCAGTACCCCCTTAAATGAGATTAAGATCAACTATACAGCACACACATGGTGATTTGCAGAATTCCCTATTGGTGGTTTTTAGTGATTCACAACTTGGCTTGATGCTTGATGGTGATTTAGACTAAATTTGATTGAGAAGTATCTTTGTTTCTTTTTTCTCCCCTTGAATATACCAACAGAACTTTCAAAATGAATCACCCAAAGTCACCAACAATCTATCAACTAAGAGGTTTATTACTGAATCCCTGTATGTGTACTGTATATACAAATACCAAATACCAGAAAAATGGCCTATAATCTAATCTTTACTGTTTTTAAACTTCACTATATCTTAGTACCAAGTCTTTTAATCAAGTCAACAGTTTTTATCATTTTGCTACAAGACTAACATTTCTTAATGATTAACTGATAGTTTTTTATTAAGGCCAGTGGCAAATATCACACGCATATTAAGGACGAGATATTTGGCCATCTAGTGAAAAAACCAAAACTGTATTTAAATATTTGCTAACCTTTGACCGATTGATTTGATCCTTGCAAATAACAGAGTGCTTACAAATAAGCTTTTAAAGGCATATTTAATTAACTCTTTGCTGCGTCTTAGAAACAACAAATTCATAGAAAAGCTAAATATTAAGTCTTTTACTAAAACTGAGGTCTTCTCAAGTTCATTGTAAATTTTTGAAGAAATATTATTTAAAACTAATATACTGATCAAATTTGGATTTATTTTTTTAAAAAGCCTGTAAATGGTGTTGCAAAATTTTAAATAGTAACATATCTATTGCCTGAATACCATGTAAAGGTAATTAATTATGAATTATTTGAAAAAATATTTGTTCTTCAATAAAAAATATTTAAATCCGAGTCTTCAACAAAACAATAATATTATAATACTACACTCAACTCAAATTAAAAATATTATTCAGCACTTCAACGTTTAAAATTTGACCTTTCTCTAAGATAGAAAAATAACAGCACTATACATGTATACAAGTAGAACACTACACCTGAAATAAATTGTACAACAAATGCCTTTATAAATATTGATGATGAAATCAGTCACACTATGAAGAGGCATCACACGTCTTTGTCATGAAGCATGCCATTATATCATGGCCTATAAATTAACAATGGAACTATTCACACTAATGAAGCAGCATCACAAATCCCAGTCATAAAGAGTACTAGCGTTCTGCCTTCGTCAATCACCACCATTCATCACAACAGATCTTTTATCTCTGTGTTTTGATCGTGCTTTTGTCCTGGCTTTAAACAATGCAGCATTATAATGCGTCTGTAATTAAAAATATTGTAAACGCAGATGCACAACTTCATGTCTTATAGAAGAATATTTGCAAATTTGATTGAATTCTATCCGGCCTTTTTCAAAGAGTTGAGGACTAACAAAGTGTGATGTGGATGAAGAAAGACCACAGAAGTGATCCCTGTGTGTGGATATGGTTTGCTGTCAGGGGACAAACCAAAACAAGTACTCGTATGCAAAGGCTTATATAAATTTTGGTAATCTGGGTCAAAAACCCTAATTTGGCATACATTTTACAATTTCACATCATAATGTACATATGTACCAAGATTCAAGTTGATGTGACCACAACATATGATTATATGAACTACATAAAACCAAAACTTTAAACTGATACAGGACAGACAAGCTAAGAGTGGCACAAACTGGAGAACATAATTGCTTCCCGTTAATGTCGTAGACCGGACATTAAACTTAGCAATGTTGAACATAAGACATGTAAAATCAGTTGAATTTTCACTTGTAAATCACAACTGTTTATTTACCAACAATGTAGTACTTTTGTACTTCTATTTTCAGTCAAAAGCAGATAACAAATCTAAACTTAATCTATCTATATCAAAATATCTGCCTACAAACTACAAAAGAAAAGGGTTATTTCTTGTTTTCTAAATGATCTCGACTAATTCAAAATTTGTTAATCAATCGGGAAAAAAAATCTTCTAAATTTTACAATATAACAATATACCTACCCTTTCCCATTTTGATACTTTCTGAGAAGGAACATTTCCAACAGGAATGGGAGGTCCAAGGCCAAATATCTCTCGTATCACAGGGTTCTCCTGAAAAAGAACGATATTGTTAAAATTTTTGACAAATACTTTTTTTCCAGAGAATCCAACCTGACTTGGGTTTGCATGCTTACAATTTCACATCATAATACACATATGTACCAAGATTCAAGTTGATGTGACCACAACATATGTTAAAACTACTGCTTCTCTCCTGCATCTTTGTTATTTAGTGCCAAGCATTCAGGGATCACCATGACCTATTTAAGTGTGGCGATGTGCCACGCTTAAATTCCTAGCCCCACGCTAATATTCCCAGCGCCACACTCATTTTATAGTCCGCCACACTTGCAAATTCAATAGATTGAAGTTAAATTCCGGATATCCCTAATCCAATTATCATGTCAGTGGCAATTAAGAAATCTAATTAATGTTTAATGGTGTGAACACCGCCTCAAGGGATGTACATTGACAGCTGATTGCATTATTTACATTGTCTCGCGTGGTTGAACAAGGTAACATCCAATGAATGATCATGGCCCAGTTTCGTCAAATTGAAAAGTAAAAATTGTTTGCTAACTATTCTTTAAATACAAATGCTTGACTGTACCTTAAATGCCTAAATGGAATGCATATATATCCAAACTAAATTAATAAAAGCAGTATAATCCAGAAATCAAATGAATTCCCTGACCACATGTTTTCTTTTGTTGACAACCATGTCACATGTGTACTTTTGGCAGGAAAAACTTGGAAACCCCTAAATAACAGACAACACTGTCTGGTTATTTACAGACATTTTAATAAACAGCTGAGATAGGAGTGCTATTAAGGAAAAGAGTAACAATTTTATTGGAAAAAGGGGGGGGGGGGAGAGATTAATTTATAATATTGTCATTATATATAACAAATATGGTATCAGATATGCTTGATAGACTTACCAGTTTAAATGGCTTTCCTGTGTTTTATCATTAATTCCTTTATCTTTTATCTTACCATGTGGTTTTCCAAAAGACCATTAAATCAAATCAAAATTTGTCATGAAAGAAAGCTCTTTAAAATAATAAAATTGTATAATGAATACTATATCACATGAAAAGCGATATTTGGATCACTCACTTATTTCCTGAAGTCTGGGAAGCCATATAAGGATTTTTAACTTCTCTAATAAGTTTCTTAAAGTGTGGTGACCAAAAAATGTATGCAAGACCCTATTTCCATATAAGCTACATATGACAACAACTTGTAACGCAGAAAGTAAACAAATAAGGAACCATTCGACAATGCAACCCACCATCTCTGATTTGATGAACTTTCTCCCCCACCCTTGATTTTCATTCTGTGGTGAACCCTGAGCATTTAAAATAAAATCATGCAGCATAAAAATTATAGACTGGTTTGTTTTCTTTCTTTGCATGTATTGGCGAGGGGGGGGGGATTTCATCGTTCATTTCTGTTACAGTTTCAAGAGGTGCAATAGAAAGCTTGACTATTTTTTAAAAGACGTATTTAAACCTATTGGTTTTTTATTGTTTTTATTGTTTTTATTGGTTCCTTTTTCACGGATGTATACTTCACTAGACTGTTCAGTTTTAATGTTGTGTATTTACCGTAACAACATATGGTCTAAATAGGTAGAGGCAGAGGTTTATGCACATATTCACATGATTTATCCCAAAATCTGCATTTTGATTCTATACCAAGTCAAGCTGTCTCTTTGTTTGTACATCTTTTTTTCTGGGAGGAGTGTGGTATGTTGAATCGCTTAATATTTTTTGGTAATTCCAGTTATCCTTTTTGTGTGTAATCACATCTACTTTGATTCCTACTTACCTGTAAATGATGATTGACACCTGAAGTTAGTGCCTGACATAAACTGTCATACTGCTCCCTCTTTGACCATGAATCTATCATAACACATTCTTTACCAAATTTTATAGCTAGATCTGGTTCATCACCTTCCTGCAAAACAGTTTCAATGATAGTTGTGTTATAATTCAAAATTACAGAGAAAGAGAGACATAAATCATTACATTCTTAGACAAATTTTAAACTGGAAAAATTTTTTTTTTCCATTATCAAAATTTTATACATAATATATGCATTCCCTCGGTACCCTGTTTAAATGTATGCAAGTACTAGATAATATGTGTTGCATTTTGTTAGAATTTATCAAATTTCTGTTAGATCACTCTTTTCAACAGCAAGAAAACTTTCTTTAGTAATAAGGCGTTAATTTTAAGTCCTGGTCTGTCTATATATAGTTTTAACAGTTCAAATATATATTTCATTAGCTCCAAACATGAGAAGTTATCTGCAATGATGCCACTAGTTAAACAAAGATCTTGTAATTCACAATGACAAGTTCTTCAATGTTTTAGCTATTAATTTATGTTACAAACTTTGCATACCTCAACAGCTCGTAACACATCTCTGAAACTTGAACGCTGCATTTTCCTGTCTTTCTTTGCTCTGTATTTGTGTGAATCAGTAGCTAAATTCTTCAGAGTTGCACAGAGGGTACAAATATCTTCACCTTCATAATCCTGCAATAAACTATCAATGTTGAATTCTTTGTTGTAGATGAAGAAAACAGATTTTCCCTCAAAAGAGGAAAAAGATAGCATCTGAACAATAGTTTTTCTTTTTTTTCAACCTTTATTAAGAAGAATGGATACTAAAGTTCTGCTCAAACAAAGATGAATCAAAAACATTTTAAAATCAAACAGAAATCAGTGAGTACCTCATCCTCCTCTCTAGCAAGCTCATACAACAAGGCAATAGTCTCTCCTGCTACTATCCTCAACTCCACATCAGCACTTTCTAATAAATCTGACAACCGACTTAAATGCCTGAAACGAAAAAAATATTCATCATTACAATATTCAAAGCCCTTTCATAACTGTTTACAATTTACATCGAAGGGAATTATGTGTCCTTAATAAACAGTTTTTTGTTTCAAGAGGTGTCTTAAAGATAAATCTGACTTTCTAATAGACCAAAGGGTCGTTTCTATTTTAGTTGTAAATGACCAAAGGGTCATTCCTTTTTACACATCTTGAGTTTTCAACAACCTAGAGCAAAAAAAAAATGTTAATCAAAGGACTTTATTTTTGCTACTCCTTAACAATCTCATCTTCAATAAATGGAATTTTTTGTTCATATATAATATACCATGAATAGTTTTCTAAATAAAATTATAAAAAATAAAATGCTTCGCTGGGCGCAGCTTGATACGACCGCAGAGGTCAAACCCTGAACTGTTGGGGCAAGTATGGACACAACATTCAAGCTTGATACAGCACTGAATTTGGATTGTGATTAAATATTTGACACAGCATAGATTTCTGACACAGGATGAATGTGGTCTAAGAACTTAAAAATTCTTTTAATTTACCTATTCAAACCATATCATTATTATTTGCTTTTATATATAAATCAGAAATAACCAAATCAAAATGGAAAATTTTAAAGAAAAAAATGAAAAAAAAATCCCCCCCTCAAATTTTTTGAACCCCCTTATGATTCATCACCCCCCATAACTCAATCCCAGCCTTCCCTTTGTGTTACAATGTATGGTGCCTTGCAGTACAATTTCAGAGAGATCCGTACACTTGAACACAAGTTATTGTCTGGAAACTAGAAAAGTGCTTGTTTTTTGCCCCTTTTTGGCCCCAAATTCCTAAACGTTTAGGGCAATTACCCCCAAACTCAAACCCAGCTTTTCCTTTGTGATATGGAACCTTGTTGTACAATTTCATAAAGATCCATACACTTACAAGTTATTGTCCTGAACTAGAAAAATGCTTGTTTTTTTGCCCCTTTTTGGCCCCTAATTCCTAAAATTTTGAGGCAATTACCCCCAAAATCAATCCCAGCCTTTCCTTTAGTGGTATGGTACCTTGCAGTACAATTTCAGAGAGATCCATACACTTGAACACAAGTTATTGTCTGGAAACTAGAAAAATGCTTATTTTTGGCCCCCTTTTGGCCCCTTATTCCTTAACGTTTTGGGCAATTACCCCCAAACTCAATTCCAGCTTTCCCTTTGTGATATGGAACCTTGTAGTACAATTTCAGAAAGATCCATACACTTACACACAAGTTATTGTCTATAACTAGAAAAATGCTTGTTTTTTGCCCCTTTTTTGGCCCCTAATTCCTAAAATTTTGAGGCAATTACCCCCAAAATCAATCCCAGCATTCCTTTTGTGATATAGAACCTTGTTGTACAATGTCAGAGAGATCAATACACTAACACACAAGTTATGTCTGGAAGTTATAAAAATGCTTATTTTTGGCCCCTTATTACTTAATAACTGTTGGTACCATAACCCCCAAAATCAATCCCAACCTTCCTTTTGTGGTATTGAACCTTGTGGTAAAATTTCATAGAGATCCATTCACTTAAACTAAAGTTAGAGTGTGAAAACCAATGTGTCTTCGGACGACAACGACGCCAACGTCATACCAATATACGACCACAAAAATTTATTTGCAGTCGTATAAAAAGTGTTCTCATCTGATTCCCAATTTATGATAAAATTTTCTACACTTTTCTCCAGTGTATAAATGTATATAAAGCCACAAATAATTAATCCCATGTTATTATTGGTAAATAATATCTTCAATGACACCTACATTTCAATTTTCTTCTGGACAGAGAATGTAGGTGCTATGGATATCAACAAACTCCAGGCTGACAAGGCAACGGCATGTAGCCTACTAATTTGTTGTGGGTGACTGGGAACTGATTTGTCTCCCTTTCTGTAAGATCCTTTAAATATGTTCTCTAATGCTAGCATCGTATTATCAACAACCTAGAAGAAAAGATGTAGTTATCAAAGACACTATAAATACAGATTACAGCAAATAACTTAACCATGTACACCTCTGATAGATAAACTTGGGGGAAAAAAAATGAAGATTCATGAAAGGAGGAGGTGCAGTGTGTTGACCATTTTCAACCTACAAAAATGAAGTATAACAAATCCAGGTGATTTTAGCTGAGGGCTATTCCAGAAAAAAATGTATGGGGGTTGGAAGGCAGTTAGTTTCAGCATCCGCCACCTAGACAATTGTAATTGAAAATCATAGTGCATTATAGTGTGAAAAGTTGCTCTAATACATCATCACCCATGTATTATTAATATAAAGTGCCTTCCAACTCCCCCCATACATTTTTTTTCTGGAATAGCCCTGAAACGAAAAATGTTTATTATGGGCAAAGTTTAAACTGTAGTATCTTTGAAATATTATGAATATTTACTGAGATTTTACAATCAAAAGATAGCAAAATTTCAATTATCCTATGCAAGTACTACAAAAATATTTAAGTGAAAACATAAACATGATAAAGACTGCTGAATTTTTAAAATGTTTTTTCTATACATCAAAATCATTGACAGCTTATGTTGTAGGTTCACTAATGAAGCAGAGGCAATACTTTTCCTACCAATTATGCCCAACATTTCCAAAGGGTTCTGAAAGAACTAAAAAGTAAATAGTATTTTCTAACTACAGCTAAGCTCAGTGATATAACACCATGAAAACAGGATTATTTAACAAGAATATGTGTCCATACTGATTACTCATAGGACACCATGCCATGCTTGTACTATCACATATTCATATTCAGTGAACCAAGTAATCTGGGTCAAACCCCTAATTTGGCATACATCTTTAAATGTTCAACTTCATCATAAACTTTCTTATTCCAAAACTTGATACAGGATTGACAAACAGACGGAACGGAGGAAGCAGACTGCCATCTACTATTATAGGTTGGTTATTAAAGAAAATCAGTTACTTACAGATATATCTGTACAGGACAGAAAATTGCTCATAGCCAAGGTTGCAGCACACTGAAAATAAGTCAGAATAATAAGAATTAATCCATTTTATTACTGTCACTTAACAATGTTCTCCCTTCTTCATTTAGCAGCAAAGTATGATGTTATAATTTCTAAACCCGAAACAAAAATTACTTTCTCTTCTAAATTATCATAAAATTAATTTCTGGGGAAAAAACATCTGCTTCAAATATAAATAATCTATAACGTGTACACAAAGTGAGATGAATATCTTTGACATATATTCTAGAAAGTTTGAAGGCTCTGGCTTAAAAATTGCATTAGATATTGACTTAACCATCTGTAAAAAGTGCAAAACTTTCAATGTGTACATAAAGTGAGCTGCACATATTCAATGTATGTAAATATATTCTAGGTCGTTATTTCAATTGCTTTAGGTTGAAAACTGTACATAAGCTGAATACAGAAAACTACATAGCAAAAGATACCCTCTTCTACCCTCAGATGGGACAAACCCCCACTATAAGCACCACTTGCACTTCATGCAAACCTGTGCAAAAGTAAAATCTTTTGAACTCAAGACAATTTTTTTCATGTGTTATTTTTCTGAATGGCATAGAAATTAACCATAGTCAATGCAAGGATGTTGCCTTCAGAAATATACAAAATGATAATGATTTTGGTAGCTGTATAGTAAAAATTTCCATTTTTTTTCAACTCCTTTATTGTAAATAAACTTACTTCAGACCTGGCTTTAACAGGAGCAGTATTATCTGCCAGAATTGTCAAAAGCAAACTGTGTACTTCTTTAAAGTCATCTTCTATTTCATTCCCTAACTGAACACATAGTAGACTTAAACACTTAGCCGAGGCTGCTTGCTCATCACCGTTTCCTTTCTTCAAACATCTCAACAGACCGTCAGAAACAGTAACTTTCCTGCAACACAATTATATCACATGATATCAACTGGACCAATAAAAATGTTTAAATCATGGGGTTTTGTCACAAAACTACTTCATATTCTGTGAATAATAGTTATGTGCAGTATAGTTGTTGCCATTTATTATACAAATGAGAGTTTATAATACAATAAATGGAGAATGTGTCCATTGGACACAGATGCCCCCGCTTGTAAATAAACGACAAATTCTGCAATTTTCAATTCACAAAGGGAAATAACTTAAGAACGGCAAAAACGACGCCACCCATTTTCAAACTTGATCTGTGTTTTGTGATGATAAGCATTGTGTATAAGTTTCATAACATTTGGTTGAGGCAAACTAAAGTTAGTGTTTTGGTGATAAGCATTGTGTATAAGTTTCATAACATTTGGTGAGGCAAACTAAAGTTAGTGTGGAAATTTTTCATATCAGAACTATTCCATTCAAAAGTTTGTAGGATGGATGGGTAGCTGCTTAATGTCTTGAGGCAAATTGAATGCATATTCTGGATAAGAACATGTTAATGTGATATGAATATGAACCTTGTCTTGTAATAAACCGACACACTTAGCCAGATTTTCAACTTGCTATTTTACGAGGCTTGCCGACCAGTCTTTACTCTTACTCCAAAATGCCATGTGCTTAAGCAAAGGCAGCAAATACAAATTTCAAGACTTTATTTGACACAGCCAGAGATGGAACCCATGATTGGCAGCATTAGAGGGAGTACACCACCAAAGACCACAGAGGTGGTTTAGGTATCGAATCTGAGAGGTTAGGAAGGGAATTTCGATTTTTGGACATGAGTCAAGGATCATTTAGTTTAATATCCATTTGTTATGGCTGATGTATGCAAATTACTCCAAAAAGCATGTCATTTGTATGGCTATTAAAAATTTTAAATGTCTTCCTTCCCTCCCATATACTCATTATAATGCGGTAATATGATGTTTGGACTCACCATGATTATTTTTTTCATATCTGACTAAATATTTATTCTTTTTATAGTTGACAAAGAATTCAAATATTGTATCAATATTCAACTTTAAGTGTTAATATACAAAATTTTGGGACGTATGGACAGATAGACAAGGGTAAAACTTAATGGCCCCTCCCCTTCGGCGGGGGCATAAAAAATATCTAGAAATGTATATTTTACTAAAGCATTTCTTTTTCTTTATAAATTCTTTTCTGACTTATTTTAAACAAACTTACCTGTCACTAAGAAAATCATAAATATATTTCTTTGAAAGTAATTTTGCCATGGTTTCAATGCATGATATTCTGCCTTTACCACTGAAAATAGAAAACAGAACAGTTAAATACAGAAAACAACACACAACTTAAATAGTAAGTATTAAAAGTAAACCTGAACACCACTATAATAACTAATAATCATATATTGATGTTTTATAAATCAGAGGCGGATTTAGTGGGAAAAAATTGGTTGATTATATAGGGAATCACTGAAGCATGACTGGAGCGGGCCCCCTCTTAGGCAGTCAATGGGCCCCCTCTTATGAAAATTTCTGGATCCGCCACTGTAAATAACATTAACCAGTCAGGGGTACTACTTAAACAAGTGATTTCAGAATCACTCCCTCGAGTGATTTTGGCTGTGAAATATTAAAAATTTTCACACAGACTTTTTAAAATCACTGAAACAAGTAATTTTAGAAGTTAAAATGTAATCACTTTACTAAGTGTTTATAACATTTTCTTGATATTTTTCCCACAAGCCTGATTTTATTATTGGTAAAAAGACAACAATTTCATTGAAAAAACAACTATGTATATGCAGAAATTGTTGTTTGCTTGATAAGCCTGACACTTTTACAGTTTTTTTAAAATATGCAAAAACTGGAATAGTTTGTAGATCAGGTCATAACCTTGAAGTAGATCATTCTAACTCTAAAGAAAACCAATCAGGTTACCTAATATTGTTGATCTTTGTCTGATAGTAAGAGTAGTTAATGAATTTTTGATTACAGAAAAATTCCCAAGGGTACTTGTAAAAGCTTTAGCGCACTAACTTACTGCCCAAGCGCACTGGTGAAATTAATATACAAAGAAAAGGGGATAATTGATTTATGTAGGAAAATTATAGAAAAGATTGTGAAAATATGGGAAATCAATGAAATTAGCATTTGAAGATCAAAGAAAACACTAAAATCACTTAAATAGGTGATAACTGAATTTATCAAATCACTGAAATAAGTGATGATGAAATCACTTGTTTAAGTAGCACCCCTGACTGTTAACAGTATTAAATTTTCAACAATAAATAACATTTTATAAAAAAAAAACAGACTTTATTCCAACATTACATTGTTTTGATATTGAGACGAGAAATTGCGAGTTAATCAAGACTTGATTTCTAAGATTGTCAAACTGGAGATCTTGCGGTATGGGTTTGGCTCATTGTCATTTAGTCTGTGGTGGAGAGTTGTTTCATTGGCAATCATACCACATCTTCTTATTCTTATAATCTTAAGCATCATGAGCATGTCCTGTCATTCTTTTTTGTGCAGAAGTGTTATTCAAGGTTTATTCCTTGTAAAATTCAAATGTTTCATGTTAATTTGTAAGAACACAACTTATGAGAACTTAATTTTGAAATGTCCATATAGTGCATAAACCAACTTTGGTCTCTTGTTTTTATGTACATGTACAACCAGTTCCAATAATGCTGTCAAGACTGGACTTATATATTTTCATTGGTGCCAATTATCATAGCATGAGGAGAAATTGTATTTTGCATGAACACTAGATTTCATAATGTCCTCAATAGTTTTGAAAATTTCTACATACCACCCATTATGGCCTATAGGTTATATTTTGTTAATACAAAAATATTATCCCATGAATAATATTTGGTTTTATTTTTGAATTATCATGATTATTTTGCTTGTATTAGTGTGAAAGAGGTTTTCAGATATAAAAAGAATGTTTATCAAAGGTAGGTACTTTAAATCTTCATTTTAATATATTCTTTGGTATTGCAGACAGAAAACACAGTGTTTAAGTAGACTCCATTTAAGCTTGTGTGTGGAGTTGTTTACAAGTCAAGACACTTGTACATGTGTTACCAGATAACCATGGTTACCTTTTTTGTGATATTCCTTCAATGCAGTCTTTCAATTTATCTTCAAAATTTTCTACTACAGTAGTATCATCTGCTCCATTCTCTCCTTCAATAAACAAAAATTCTATGATACAAAACTTGTATGAAAACAAAACACAGTCAATTTAATCACATCTTTATAAATCCTGTATAAAAATAACATACATGTTTCATGTGTATGTTTGTGTTCAAGTACATGAAAATATGTATATCTTAAATAAACTTTTATCTAAACCCAGATTTACTTTATTTCTATCTTTCTTTTCTTTTATCTAACTGAACCTTTTGCTTAATAACATAAAAATTATCTCATTGTAATCAATAGTCAGAAATTTTATCCAACAAAGATTGAAACATTAAGAAAGATTACTTATTGAATATTCCCTATTCTAATCAATCTGACATTACAGTAGGGCCCTTTATTTAACATCTACAAGTAAGAGCAGGGTCAAAATTACCATATACATAGAATGATATACGGTATAAAAGTACACCTGCCTTAAAATTAAAATTTTCTTGTTTTATTAATTTTTTCTACCATTTTCTCAATAAAAATAATTGTCTATCATCAGAAGACAGGATACAGCTGTACAGTGTATGTATACTATTTGATGTTCAGTATGAGTGCACTAACTGACAGGCTGTACAGTACCTACTACTTTTTACCATTCTTTGACAGAGTTGTTTAAAGGCATCAGTCTGATAGTCAAAACCGTCAAGCGCTTGTTGGGCCCGTAAAATGTGATTTTCATTGGACAGAATGTAATGACTGTCAAATGAAATTGTGTGACATTGGCGAAGCACTGCGTGATCCTTGCTGCATGGACCCCAAGAGATAATTAAACTCTAAAATGAACTCGGTCTTTGACAAGTCTTATACATACCATCCTCAGATATACTGCTGATATCCTCCGACAGAACACTAGCAGTACTCCAGTTATCTCCTGTATCGTACTCTTCATCACTGGGAGGTAGTGATGCCACAACCTTCTTCCCTCCTACAAAATAATACAATAATATTCAGAATTTAGACTGATTTAGGTCATTTTCAATCAGCTTGCTTGCATTACAAAAAAGCATAGTGAGTTCACACTCTCCCTAAAAACAAAATAAAATACTGTTTAAGACTACATGTATTAAAGTTGAGAGTTAGATTGAAGTTTTACTATTCAAGTTAGAGCATCAAGAACCAAAATAATCCTCTCAAAGACATCCTGGCTATGTCCAGAAGTTACCTGACATGTGCCAAGTTTTGCTGATTTTCTGATACCAATTCCAACATATTCATATACTTTGTTCAAATTACAAAAAAAAATTTAGCATTATTTTGGTTTTTGTACATTTCTGTTTGACCTTTATATTAGCAGCTCAGTATTTCTTGTCAACATGTACATCAATTTATTATAGGTTCAAATGAATCTTGCATTACTTTTAACATTTTCAAACATATACATTGTAATTTAATTTGGCTTCAACCTCAAATTGGTAGATTTAATTTATTCCATTCAGTCAAAAACTAAACTTGACTGCTATAAACATGATAAATTAAAACATGTCTTTGTGTCATACAAAGTGATGCAAGCCAGGTTAGGAAACAATTGTTATAATTTATAATTATAGTTCATTTTTTCAGCAAAGGCTAGTTACTGTAATGTTCACATGCTTTAAATTTACTATTCTTTTAATTCAACTGAGAAAATTTTTTTTTTTTTATAATAGATTCTTTCAGGTCATCAAGTTATGTGTAATACCAGTTAGGCACTAACATGACAAACTCCTAAAGACTTTTTAGTGTGAATGAGTTACACCTCAGTGCGGATCCAGTCATTTTTAAAAGGGGGGTTCCAACCATATGTCCCAGGATACAGAAAGGGGCTAAAAAGTAAGACTATGAAACAAAAATACTATCTGGCAGGTGCCACTGAAATAGTTTTACACTGTGTAAAATGATATGAAGCCCATATCGTTTGTCTATCAACTGTGTAGATTTTCTTTACCATGTAAACATGGTCAAGGTTGTTTATTTGTCAGAACGCAAAACATATGGCGGTAAAACTTGCGCAATAGAATGAAATATTTTTCTTCCAATTTGAATTTCTAGTTTGGTTTTAGACTTTTGACTATGTATGATTCCACTTGATTGTTACACATCAAAACGTTTCACTGTGTTTTGTTAAAATGTATCCACATCCTTCACCGTAATTATTTTAGACAACAGAAATGTCCACCGGTGAATTTACCTTTTTTCTTTCCTCCTTTAGGCATTATTATTTTAAGTCTCTAATAAAATTAAAATGTTTTCTAGTCCCTAAAACTGTTCTCTTTCGTATACTAAGATCTTGAAGATAAATTCCTTGATAAAACAGAGTAATTCGAAGAGATAAGACGTTATCCTCAGACAGCATGGTCAACGTAATCACGAAGTTTCAGACTGTCACATTCTAAAAATAGATTGAAAATCTCGTTTTTTTCTGGCTGATTTGATAGAAATTAGATAAATGTCAAAAGTGTTATAATTAAATATGATTCAGTATGAAATTATCTTAGTTCTAAATTCAAATAATATGTTCTTCTAAATAAAATATTTTTTTGTCACATTGATGCTTGAAAAATCTTTAGTTATTCATTATTTAAAACGTTATTCCGACACCAATTGTTTAATGACGTTTCTTTCGTTACCGAAACGATCGTTCACGTGACACGTTTCCTTAAATAGTCGTCTTCGCAACGTAGGAGTTATAAATATTTTTATTGCCAGAGTCGAAGTGGTGTAGAGTTTGTTAGTGAAAAATATGCATCCGTGTTTATCCTATGATAATATTGAAGAAAGTAAAATGGATATAACTAATATTTCACAACAGGAATTTTCAGATACACAAGTTTGTGAAACCGTAAGTCGTCGGAAAACCAGGCGTGGTAAAAAGAAAAACAGAAACGTGTCGAGACCAGAAAATAGTGGGTGTTGTCAGCAAAAGGAGTTAGACTCGTGTAATCAGTGCTTAACTTTGATGGCAGAATGTGATTACATTCATGAAAAAATGTCAAGGAAGTCAGGAAGAAGAAGAACTGGAAGACTTTTGAGGCCAAGATATAGTCCTAAAGCTCCGCGCAATTATACATCCTTTATTATGGACGATCATTTAGAAAACGCATACGGTTATCTGAGTTATAAATCCCCCGAGTCTAATTTTGATCAGAGAGTCGATGATGGTTGGTCAGTTTCTCCAGATTATTTTTCAAGACTTGGTAGTTCAGATAATGTAGAACTTTGCGATGAGGATATTGAAAATGACAATTTTGATTGTTCAAAAACATTAGATTTCATAAAAAATGATTTTGAAAACACATATAATTCATCACGTGCAGAAGAACTGTCAAAATTAACCAAAGATGACCTAATTGTAGCAATATGTAAAATGGAAGATCGAGCAGAACAATTATCAACAAATTTAGATAATGTTGATTTACATGATAAAAGTCCAAGTTTATCTATGAAGCAAAATATCCTAAGCCTTCAAAATGAAAACAAAAAGTTACAGATAGAAAATGAAGCATTGAAAACAGTGTTATATCCGCATCAAAGTGACTTGTAAATACGAATTGTGTTCATCATGTTCATGTACAGTAATTTATTCTTTTAACTGTAAAGAAACTTTTTAAAAGTCATTTTAATTGTAAAAATGTTTGTCTACAAGTAAAGTTAAACATTAAAATGTGCTATTTTAAGATTTTTTGTTTATTTTATCTAATTGAGTTTAGTTTTATTTTTCAGATGAAGGAAACAAGTGTTGATGCCAGGACCTTAGGCCATCGGCCAACAGTAGGTTCCAGTGCATCAGTTAAGTGTAAGGTAATGAATGCAGATGTTGTACAATGTTACAGTGTACATATATACATTCTCTTTCTGTTTTTCTTAGCTGATTGATTGTATTACACAAATGTAGATTGAGTAATGAATGTAGCAATATATTTCGTCAGTACTACATTATACTTGGAGACAAATAGCAGTAATACAAATACGCAACGGTTAAAACAACATCTTTTAAAAAAACTTTTGATAACTACATGTATATTATTACAGGCCAAAATTAAAACTATGTTTGTTTCCTGTACCAAGTCTAAACACTGTTTGTCATTCTTTCATGATACATACATATGCACATATGTATATTTTATAGAGCCACAGAAAATGTTTCATGTCACATGTGCTTACTACTGTACATCAGTTCGGTTTCAGTATTTTGGATGTGTCAAAGTTGTATTTCGTACCTACATTATACTCATGATGTTTACGCAATATTTCAGATCTTTCAGTCCAGAGGAAAACATATCTTATGGATTGGATACTTTTGAGGTAAAGTGGCTTCTAGATTTACATGTACATGTTGTAGTGAAAAGAGATACATGTTTGTAAATAAGTACATGTTTATTATTATTACATACTTCCTGTAAAATATTCAGTTTAATGTTTTGTACAATCTACAATGTACATGTACTTGGTACAACCCACACAATAGATAATAGCTCTCCCAGAATAGTAACTATAATCACGATAACTAGAATAAGAGATATACAATACATGTACATTAAAGAACTGTAAATTCAGAAATTATTGTGTGCATTTATTTTTGTGATTTTTTAAAAAATAGACAAAAATGCAAGATTATTTTAGGAAAATCTGCATGCAGATTATACATGTTATATATACAATATATATATATGTATCAGATATCAGAATGAGAGTTCTTATTATTGTAATATTCATCCAATCGCATTATTAAAAACCTCGCAATAATTTCTGAATTTACAGTAATAATTTCTAGGGTAATTTTGTTTTAAAGACAAAAAGTTCTTATCTAATATTACAAGAAAATTGACAGGCAACAAACTTTATTAAAACCAAAAATAAGGATTATGCTGTATTGTTCTTCAGGAAAAGTTATTTCAATTATGTTTTGCCTGTGAAGAAATTCCCTGAATTTGAATGTGAGACATAGGGATTACAATCAGGTGGCTGAAGTGTTAACTATTTGTATAAAGCTTTATATACATTGTATCAGTGGAGGAGATCTGGATGCTTCATTACTTGTGTACAGATGCATTATGTTTGTTAGTTTTCGTCTGCCCATTGTCCTTGGCCTCTTTTTCAGGGTTCATTGACTGTTTAACATGTTTAAGAACACAATTTTTTTTCATGTGGATTTCTTACTTATGAGTAATACATGTATGATAACTTTATTTGGTAAATGGGATCCTTGCAAGGTCTAGACAAAATGACATAGAAGTAAACAACTTTAGGTCACCGTACAGCCTTCAACAATGAGCAAAACTCATACCACATAGTCAGCCTTACGTCTGTCAGGGTTCACTTGACCTCTACCTCATTTCAAGAATCAGTGATCAAGGATAAGTTTACATGGTCAAGTCTGTATCTCAGATACTATAAAAAGCAGTAGGTCAACTATATTTGGTGTATGAAATGTTTGTAAGGTGTACATGTCTTTCTGGCAGGTTCTCTGACCTTAACTCATGGTTGAAAGTTCAAAGTTTACTTTTCTTGGTTAATGTGGCTATGTGATCTTTTACCATCTCTTGGCGTCAGTCTGTCATCGTTAACTTTAAAAAAATCTTTTCAGATCTGAAATTACTGGGCCAAATGTTACCAAACTTTATAAGTACCTGAATGTACCTTAAGGGTATTTAGAAATTGTAATTTGTATCTGGGGATCTGATCCATCAACAAACATGGCACCTGTTGCTTAAAATAGAATGTAGAGGTAAAATTCAGTTTTTGCTTGTATCTAAAAAACTAAAGCAATTAGTGCAAATTGGACCCTGGTAGAATTGATTAGCAGGATAAGGTCTATCTCCTGCAGAATATAAAAAAAAATTAGGAGTTGCAAAATGTACTGCCCCTGAAATTATTTTTTTTCAAAGTTTGCAGTTTTTGGTTATCTTGAAAACAATAACAGATGGAAAGTAATTTGGAATAGTAAAAATGACCAAAACAATACGATCTACAAACTAGTCAACTTGCCTGAAATTGTCAAGTGACCCTTTATAGGATTTATTGCCTTTAAATGAAGATTTTTGTTATTGCCTGTGACAAAAGCTGCAGAATGAGAGACTGGGATTACAATTGGGTGATGGTGTAAACTTTTGGATAAAGCTTTTTCAGAAGGTTGAAGACCTGGATGTTTCATACCTTGTATGCAGAGGTCTTATGTTACGAATTTTCCCTAGATGTCACAAGTCCTTTGTCCTTCATCTTATTTTCATGGTTCCACGACTGCTTAAAAAAATGTAGATTTTTTTGTCATGTGAAACACTCACTTATTATCAGTAATATAATAACTATTTTTATATGGGATCACTGCAAGGTCTATGTGTCTGTCTAACAGGGTACATCTAACCTCAACCTAATTTCATGGATCAGTGATCAAGGTTAAGTTTTTGTGGTCAAGTCTGCATCTGGATACTATTTAAGCAATAGGTCAACTATAATTCATTGGTGTATTGAATGAATGTAAAGTGGATATGTGTGACTGACAGGTTTTTTATATGATCTTGACCAAGATGGCTGACATGGCTTAAAATTGAACATAGGGGTAAAATGCAAGTTTTGTCTATTATAAAACCGATATAAATAGAGAAAATCTGACCGGAGCAGAAAAATTCAGAGTGTTAAGCTCTACCAATTGTTCTATACGTCAAAACTGTCAGACGACTTCTTATAGGAGTTATTGCCCTTAAATAACAAATTTTACCACTTTTTTCATTTTTATACGACCGCAAAAATTAAAAAATTTTTGGTCGTATATTGGTATGACGTCGTCGTCTTCGTCTGGCGTCGTCCAGCGTTGTCCGAAGACACATTGGTTTTCGCACTCTAACTTTAGTTTAAGTGAATGGATCTCCATGAAATTTTACCATAAGGTTCAATACCACGAAAGGAAGGTTGGGATTGATTTTGGGGGTTATGGTACCAACAGTTAAGGAATTAGGGGCCAAAAAGGGGCCAAAAATAAGCATTTTTGTAACTTCCAGACAATAACTTGTGTGTAAGTGTATGGATCTCTCTGACATTGTACCACAAGATTCCATATCACAAAGGGAAGGCTGTAATTGATTTTGGGGGTAATTGCCTCAAAATTGTAGGAATTAGGGGCCAAAAAACAAGCATTTTTCTAGTTTCATGACAATAACTTGTGTGTAAGTGTTTGGATATTTCTGAAATTGTACTACAAGGTTCCATATCACAAAGGGAAAGCTGGAATTGAGTTTGGGGGTAATTGCCTGAAACGTTTAGGAATTGGGGGCCAAAAAGGGGCCAAAAATAAGCATTTTTCTAGTTTCCAGACAATAACTTGTGTTCAAGTGTATGGATCTCTCTGAAATTGTACTGCAAGGTACCATACCACAAAGGGAAGGCTGGGATTGAGTTTGGGGGTGATGATTCATAAGGGGGTTCAAAGAATTTGGGTCGGGATTTTTTTTTTTTCTTTTTTTCCTTTTTTTTTTCTTTTAAAATTTTCCATTTTAAGTTGGTTATTTCTGATTTATATTTAAAAGCAAATTATAATGATATGGTAGGAGATACACACCGAACAGGATGTGTAAATTATTATATAATAAGTATTGTGCAATAGCAAGAAATTTTCAATTGCACAGTATTGCACAATAGCAAGAAATCTTCAATTGCACAGTATTGCGCAATAGCAAGAAATCTTCAATTGCACAGTATTGCGCAATAGCAAGAAATATTCAATAGCACAATATTGCGCAATAGCAAGAAATTGTCAATTGTACAGTATTGCGCAATAGCAAGAAATATTCAATTGCACAGTATTGTGCAAAAGAAGATACTTCGTATAAATTGCTTATTTCTTGATCAATTTCAATGGGGTTTTATTCTTGAATTCTTGGGGTCTTTAATATGCTGAATCTAACCGTGTATTAAGTTTTTGGATTTTGGGCCCCGTTTTTAAATTGGTCCACATTGAGGTCCAAAGGGTCCAAAATTTAACTTTGTTTGATTTCATCAAAAATTGAATTATTGGGGTTCTTTGATATGCCGAATCTAACAGTGTATTTAGATTCTTAATTTTTGGTTCCGTTTTCAAATTGGTCTACATTAAGGTCCAAAGGGTCCAAAATTAAACTTAGTTTGATTTTAACAAAAATTGAATTTTTAGGGTTCTTTGATATGCTGAATCTAAACATGTATTTAGATTTTTGATTATGGGCCCAGTTTTCAAGTTGGTCCAAAATTAAACTTTGTTTGATTTCAACAAAAATTGAATATATGGGGTTCTTTGATATGCTGAATCTAACCATGTATTTAGATTTTTGATTTTTGGGCCCCGTTATCAACTTTGTCCACATTGAGGTCAAAAGGGTCCAAAATTAAACTTTGTTTGATTTCATCAAAAATTGAATTCTTGGGGTTCTTTGATATGCTGAATCTAACCATGTATTTAGATTTTGGTTATTGGACCATAATAGGTGAATGTCCAATTTAAAATTTTTAAGTTCTTAGACCACATTCATTCTGTGTCAGAAACCTATGCTGTGTCAAATATTTAATCACAATCCAAATTCAGAGCTGTATCAAGCTTGAATGTTGTGTCCATACTTGCCCCAACTGTTCAGGGTTCGACCTCTGCGGTCGTATCAAGCTGCGCCCTGCGGAGCATTTTATTGCTTATTATCTTAAACTATAATAGATATAGAGAAACTTTAAAATGCAAAAATGATCAGCAAGACAAGTTTTACAGATAAGTCTGCATGGTTGAAATGTCAGTCGACTCCTTATTAGAGTTATTGCCCTTTATGACGATTTTACCAATTTTTTGCGTTTTTGCCTTGTATCTTAAAAATTATAATAGATAGAAACTTAAATAAGCAAAAATGATCAGCAAGACAAGATCTACAAATAAGACAATATGAAGGAAATCGTCCAACGACTCCTTATTTGAGTTGTTGTCCTTTAATGACGATTTTCACCATATTTTTTTTTGCGTTTTGCCTTAAATGTAAAAAAAAATTGTAATAGATAAATAGACACTTTAAATCACAAAAATGATCAGAAAGGCAAGATCTACTAACAAGTCAAATTGTGCCAATATAGTTAATAGACTGCCACTCTTAATAGGAGTGATTGCCCTTAAATGAGGATTTTTTTACTCTCTTTTGTGTTTTGAGCAGACTAAATGATCAGCAATACAAGGTCAACAAAACAGAGATTTTTGTCATGAATTCTATTCTCGTCTACAATGTTGTCGTAATTAGGTTGGTTTCTTAGATACTATAAGCAATAGGTTAACTATATTTGGTGTATGGTGTGAATGTAAAGTATTCATGTTTGTCTGGCAGGGTTTTTCTGACGTCGGCCTCATTTATATGGATCATTGATAATGTTTAGTTTATTGTCTCGCCTTGACAGAGTCAAAAAGCGAGACATAGGTATGCTGTTTCTGGCGACGGCAGCGGCGGCGTCAACAATGTATTAGTTTGTGGTTAGGTCTAGTTCATGGTGAACCACTAGTGATAGGTCAATGATATTTGGTATGCAGTTGTATTAGCATTGGCACATCTCATTACCATGGAGATTATTTGGCCCCACCCCCTCAGTCAAGGTCTATTGACTTTGAAACTTTTCATATTTTACATGTATTAGTTTGTGATTAGGTCAATTTATGGGGAACCACTAGTGGTAGGTCAATGATATTTGGTATGCAGTTGTATAAGCATTGGCATATCTCATTCCATGAAGATTGTTTAGCCATGTACCTTCAGTCATGGTTCATCGACTTTGAATATTTGCATAACTTACATGTTAAAGTATTGCTATTTTAATTTCAACATTTGCATTATCAAAATTACAAAAAGGCGAGACATATCTCTGTGATAACAGTTTATGTGATACATGTATTAAAAACTTTGTACTAGATATCCAAAATAAATTGAATCATGAGAAGTTAAGCAGACATGACCCCTGTTACCTTTTTATAGGACCACACAAATTTGCAGTCATATAATGTTGTGACATCTTCCTAAAACATTTAGTTTCCAGACAATAACTTGAGTATAGGTGTATGGATCTCTATGAAAGTGTACCACAAGGTTACATAGCACAAAAGGAAAGTTTGAAGTGATTTTGGGGGTTATTGTCCTAACTGTTGTGGAATTGGGGGCCAAAAAGGGTAAAAAAAACAAACGAATGGGACAATACTTTGTGTATATGTTTATTAATCTATATGAAATTGTACCTCAAAAGAAAGGTTGGGATTGAAATCGGGGGTTATGGCCCAAACCATAACATTTCTAAAAAATTATGGGCCAAAAACTAGGATTTTCTGGTTTCCAGACAATAACTTGAGTTTAAGTCTACAGATCTCTATGAAATTGTACCACAAGGTTCCATACCAATAAAGGAAGTTTGGGATTGATTTTGGGGGTAATGTCCCTGACAATTTAGGAAAAAGGGGCCAAAAATAGTGCTTTTCTAATACTTTGTATAAATTGCTTATTTCTTGACCAATTTCCATGAGGTTTAATTCAAAGTCTTGAATTATCAGGGTTCTTTATAAATTAATATGCTGAATCTCACCAGGTATTTAGATTTTTGATTTTGGGCCCGGTTTTCAAATGGGTCAACATAATGATAAGGTCCAAAGGGTCCAAAATTAAACTTTTGTTTGATTTTTAACAAAAATTGAATTCAAGGGGTTCTTTGATATGCTGAATCTAAGCATGTATATAGATTTTAGATTTTGGGTTCAAGTAATTTTGGTCCCCAATATAAAATTGGTCCACATTGAGGTCCAAAGGGTCCAAAATTTTACTTTGTTTGATTTCATCAAAAATTAAATTCTTGGGGTTCTTTGATATGCTGAATTTAACCATGTAATTTGATTTTGAATATTGGACCATAATAGGTAAATGTTCAATTTCAAATTTTTCAGTTCTTTGACTACAATTATTCTGTGTAAGAAACCTATGATGTGTCAAAAATATTTAATCACAATCCAAATTCAGAGCTGTATCAAGCTTGATAGAGAAGTCCATATGTGCACCAACTGTTCAGGGTTCAACCTCTGGGGTCATATCAAGCTGCGCCTCAAGGAGCATTTTATTTGCATTTTTTTTTAGGAAACTATAGTTGATAGAAAGATTCTTTTGATAGTAAAAATTTCTACAAAATTTGATGTACAAACAAGTCAACATGGACAAACTGTCAATTGCCCTTGAAAGACCTTTTTTTTTTTGCATTTTTGGCATAAACTATGATATTTTAAATAGAGAGAAATTATAAAAAGCAAAGATGTTCAGCAAAATATGATCCACTAATAAGTCGACATTGGCCGCAATTGTCAACTCACTCCTTTTATGAGAAAAGGAGTTATATATATTGTCATAAATAATAGGAAAATGGTAAAAGAAATTAAATAATACTGAAATGAATGTATTCATCAATCATCATGATCATTTATCGTGTAAAAATTTTATATTTTTTTACCTATGAGAAATTTTTATGCCCCCGCCGTAGTGGAGGGGGCATTAAGTATAACCCTTATCTGTACGTACGTCCCAAAATTGGTTTCCGTTCTTTAACTTTAGTTTGCCTCAACCAAATGTTATGAAATTTATACACAATGCTTATTACCATGAAACACAGATCAAGTTTGAATTTTTGTGGCGTCACTTTAACCGTTCTAAAGTTATGCCCCTTTACAAATGGAAAAATTGCTGAATTTTTGGTTTTGTTCTCTAACTTCAGTTTGCCTCAACCAAATGTTATGAAACTTATACACAATACTTATTACCACAAAACTCAGATCAAGTACAAATTTGGGTAGTGTCACTTTTACTGTTTTTGAGGTATGTCCCTTTATAACGTTATATGCAAGCGGGGGCATCATCATTCATCATTGTGACTTAATTCAGTAGTTGATCATGTAAACCATGGGAAAATACATTGTATTTCAATCTTTTCCCTGAAACACTTGTAAAAGAATACAGAAAAATATTCTGAAGGTGCGGAATTGCAACGTCATATTGACCTGTGGAGAACAGAGTTCTTTCAATAGTTTTCTAGCATGCATTTATGTTCTAGTATACAATTTGGACGATGAATACTTGAGCAAAAAAAATCTTAAATATTGTGTACAAATTATGGTTTTGTGCTACCAATACTTAGTAAATGTCAAATAATTGAGCAGTACTACAACTAGTAGAATACTAACTTGAAAAAATATGGAGATGTGGTATTCTTGCCAATGAGAGAAATATCTAACCAAGAACAAGGATGTGAACAGTTGGATACAGGTCACTGTACAGTTTTCATCAATGAGCAAAACCCATACTGTATACTATTATATAAATGACCATGATGTAGTATTTAGTACCGGTAGTAAGCTACAAAATTCAAAACGTCTTTTAAATTATTTTCCACAATGGCCAAGAAAAAGATGGATATCAGATATTGATTCTGTTGTACTTCAAATTCAATATAGGATTGACCCATCTTTTTGAAACTAAAGTAACTGTGTACGAATGAAAAGAGATGAAAGGCAGTCAATATGACAGAAACCCATTGAAAAAAACATCAAATATACATCTAAGGTCTATTTTAACTTTTATCAAATAATGCATCTAGCCAACTCACATTGTATACAGGATCTTTGACTTACTTTAGGACATTTCACTTGAAATTCAAGTAGTCCTTGACCTATTAATTTAAGTAATTTTGAACTCCTGCTGCAATGGTGACTTATATTATGATATAGGATCCTGTATTGCTGATTCAGATGCAAGGTATAAGAAATGTCAAATGACCTAAGTATGATGTTTTATTTCATGAGTCACAGGGTTAAAGATGAGCATTTATTTATATATACTCACAAGTACCACAAGACAACTATCCACTAAAGATATAGGACAAGATTATTAACAACTATAGGTCACAATAAGGCCTTCAAAAGTAAAGGAAGCCCACACTGCGTATAGTTAGATGTAATTTAAACAATTCGATAATATGGCATTTGTTTCGAGCTAAAATTTTAAACAATGACTAGATTGGAAACAAGTCTTTCATTGAAAATTTACTTGCAACTTGCAAGTGTCTACACTCTTTTGATGACGTCATATTAACATGAATATAAATTTTCAATGCAAACCGAGCAATTTCCTTAGGTTTTGTGGATCAGAATCATATATAACAAAATCGGTATTTTTACATTACATGTTACATGTTTGTTAGTTTTAGCAAATAACTTATCCTGATAGAGTACTTAGATCGTCGAAACCCTCCAATGATATTCCTCAATGTGATTGATATCTAGAAGATTTTGTCACTTTTCTCCTAACTAATTATTTCTCCTCTGTAAACGGTTTTAAGAAAAATAAAAACAAATTTCATATTTAACATGTTACCATGGCATCCAACTATGACAAAATGTGTATATTTTGTACAGCTTCTTTAAACAACTTTTAAGTATATAATAAGCTTTATATTAGGATAAAATATGTTAATAGTTATAATAAAGCTTCTCTTAAATTATATTGTATTTTCTTGCCTGTGCAAGATGTTTCCTCAAAGGAAAAAATGACAGAAAATGCATAAACTCTGCAGTTTTCTTTATTTTCATGAAAATGATGTATATTACGTAAATGTGACATCATAACATTAAAAATATTATGTAAATGTGTTTATATTATTTCTGGATTTTATGCATTTCCAAACATTTTGTGCAAATTTGAAAGAGTGCTCAAAAACATTATTTAAATAATGCCCTTAATGCCCCTACTCCTTTTTGATGTCACAATGCTCATGTTATTACATCACAGGAATAGCCGATTGTTCAATGACATCATTCACCCTGATTGACCTCATATCTCATTCATATAAAGGAACTCAAAATTGGTCTATTTATGTCTTATAATATAAGAAAAGCTCTATAAAAATTCTGGTTTCAAATTTCCATATGTTAAGGAATGAACCTTCATTCTGACAAGTCTACCTTTTGTATTAAATTTTTAATTTGTTCTTGTCCTGAATTTCCATGAAATAATTGCCTCTTGAAAAGCAACAATCGATCAATCATATGAACTTTTCATCTCCTTTCCTATAATTTCTCAGAAATTATAAATTATATAATCATTAAAAAGGTTGCATGTGGGAGTTATCATATTGCATGGTCACATCTAGTTGGTGTAATTTCCTGTTTGGTCTCGATCTTATCTTTTTTTTTTTTTTTTTGCATCATGAAATTTTATTTTTTATTTTGGTTATTTCCTTGTATTTCTATGTGGATCTCCCACTCACCACTATCCTTTCATCCTCAATTAAAGATTAGATTATTATACATTATACTCTCAAGGAGACTTGTACATTTTGGTCCCAGGCAAAACTGATGAACTTTATTCCAGAAACCCGTTTAAGTGCACTGAATTCAGTATTATACTTTCATGCCATGCAGAAGTAAAAACTAAATTTTGCCTTCAAATACAAACAGTAATTATTGAAGTAAATTTTTTATTATTTATGAGACATTTATATGTACAAATTTGTTAAATTATTATAAAATGCATATTTGATGTAATTACTGTCACACCTTAAGAATCGAGGATCTAAAGGAAATGTTTGTACTTTCATCTACCATATCATGACGTTGTATTGATTCATCCAAAACACTGACACATTCCTGGAAACTTTCTAAAGCTGCCTGACCTGTTGATGCTGTAAAAGATAATATAAACTGTCAACACAGAGAAATGTCTTGAATGTGTAACCTAGTCAAAACCTTTCAACTTTATTTTTGGCTTATCATCTTGATGTAACAATTCAAGGTGTACAGTACAGTAATGGCTTCTTCAAGAATCAGCCAGAAGCCTAATAACAGAATGTAATGGTATTCAGACTTAATCATGTTAATAGTAAACTCATTTTCTTATTACTACTGTCTAGCTGATTTGTTTTGAATTTTTACCTCTAGAGCTATGTAAAAAATTTAGGTGGTGAAATTAATATTACTTAGGTAACAGCTTGCTTCTTGCAAAGTAATTTGTATTTTAAAGGAGTTCCCCCTAAATAATCAATTGATATTTTTTTAAAGCTCATCATAAAATTTAGATAGAGAAAATATTTAACAGCTGTCCTTTGTAAGTTTGAACGAGACATGCATTTACTTTTTACTGGTCTAGTCTTTTGCAGATTGTGGTATTGTTTAGGATTTCAAATGGGGATTCAAATTGAGGCTATTGTTTCTCTCTGCATGAACATTAATCCATCATTGAGAAATGATTCCTTGTTTAGAACACCTCACTGTCAACTACCTGAGATACTACTTCATATGAGATACAGGTCAGCATGAACATTAATCCATCATTGAGAAATGATTCCTTATTTAGAACACCTCACTGTCAACTACCTGAGATACCACTTCATATGAGATACAGATCACAGAGAAATGATTCCTTATTTAGAACACCTCACAGTCAACTACCTGAGATACTACTTCATATGAGATACAGATCAGCATGAACATTAATCCATCATTGAGAAATGATTCCTTGTTTAGAACACCTCACTGTCAACTACCTGAGATACTACTTCATATGAGATACAGGTCAGCATGAACATTAATCCATCATTGAGAAATGATTCCTTGTTTAGAACACCTCACTGTTAACTACCTGAGATACCACTTCATATGAGATACAGATCACACAGAAATGATTCCTTGTTTAGAACACCCCACTGTCAACTACCTGAGATACCACTTCATATGAGATACAGATCACACAGAAATGATTCCTTGTTTAGAACACCCCACTGTCAACTACCTGAGATACCACTTCATATGAGATACGGATCACACAGAAATGATTCCTTGTTTAGAACACCCCACTGTCAACTACCTGAGATACCACTTCATATGAGATACAGATCACAGAGAAACGATTCCTTATTTAGAACACCTCACAGTCAACTACCTGAGATACTACTTCATATGAGATACAGATCAGAATGAACATTAATCCATCATTGAGAAATGATTCCTTGTTTAGAACACCTCACTGTCAACTACCTGAGATACTACTTCATATGAGATACAGGTCAGCATGAACATTAATCCATCATTGAGAAATGATTCCTTGTTTAGAACACCTCACTGTTAACTACCTGAGATACCACTTCATATGAGATACAGATCACACAGAAATGATTCCTTGTTTAGAACACCCCACTGTCAACTACCCGAGATACCACTTCATATGAGATACAGATCACACAGAAATGATTCCTTGTTTAGAACACCCCACTGTCAACTACCTGAGATACCACTTCATATGAGATACGGATCACACAGAAATGATTCCTTGTTTAGAACACCCCACTGTCAACTACCTGAGATACCACTTCATATGAGATACAGATCACACAGAAATGATTCCTTGTTTAGAACTTCTCACTGTCAACAACCTTAGATACTACTTCATATAAGATACAGATCACAGACTTGAACTGAAGAGTAAATGGCTATCTGAATTCAATAGCAGTCAACAATCTAAGCACTGTGGACAATTGCATACTTATTATTTGTTTAATATTAACATGATCAATGCATATTGTTATGTGCATAAACATTCAAAAATTGCTGTTTTATTTATTCTCTCCTTTATAGCATATATATATACGTAAAGAAAATTCCAGCTAATTTTTTGTCTCCCAGAGTCGAAAAGCTAGACTTAGGTATACATATGCTGTTAACAGAGGCGGCGTCAACATTTTGCTAAAGTTTATGATTAGGTCAGTTTAAGGGGAACCACTAATGGTAAGTCTATGATATTTGGTATGCAGTTGTATAAGCATTGGAGATTATTTGTCGCTGCCCCTCAGTCATCATCTATTGACTGAAACTTTGGCATAGTTGAAAATTCAAAGTTTGTGGTAAGGTCAGTTTAAGGGGAACATCTTATGATAAGTCAATAATATTAAGTATGCAGTTGTATTAGCATTAGTATATCTTATATCTCATAAATTATTTGGCTCTCTTTCTTCTGTCATGGTTCATTGACTTTAAGTATTTAGCATATATATACATCTTAGAGAATGCTAATTTCAACATTTGCATTTTACTATCAAAATTGAATAGACTAGACAATTTGTGGTTCATTTAACCACATGAAATTTTACAAGGTAAACATGCTTGCTGACATTTGTTTTCTTTTCAAATTGTTCACAACATCCAATATAATTGTATCTTTAAAAGCCACAATTCTTACCAAGACTAGTATCCTTCTGTGATTTCATTCCAGATCTCTTTAATTTCATTGATGCTTCCTGGCTTAGATTTGAATAGGAATGTCTGATTGACTGAAAACCTTTCAACATCTACAATGTACAAAAAATAATGAATGTATAGAAAGAAATAAAAATAATATATTTAAAAACTGTCACAATTGTTGTTTATATAAACAAGGCTAGTATCCTTTCAAATACTGCCACTGCAAAAAACAAGTGAAACTACGAGCGACTGCTCACTGATGATACCCCCGCCCAAATATGCATTTTTATCCTGCAATCGACCTTTCTACTATACTAATACAGGTGTACAGATATCACGAAGCGATATAAGTATACTAGACGTATATAGTCTCCTGGTATCCTGCTTCTGTTGCGAGCGAACAGTTATGTCAAATTACTGTTTACGTCACAGTTCAATTTGGGGACCTCATTGCGGTCCGCGTTCAAGTCATGTCGATTTCTTTCAAAAACAAATTCAACATTTTAATTGCAGGATAAAGACAAGAACTGTTTAGTGTCTTTAAATATCAGCTGTATTTGTACTCGCCTCGAAACAGGAGTAATACTAATAGCTTGCTGAAGCTCGCATTACACCTGTTTCTAAGCCTCGTACAAATACAGCTGATATTAAAGACACTAAACAGTTATTGTCTATGTTGTTGAGTGCTCAATCTGAAAACATATCACATGGTATAGCTGACTTATATAAACCCTGAAACCAAATTTCAGAAATCCTTGATGTAGTTCCTGAGAAAAATGCGAAGAAAAATATTCATGGGACGGACGGATGGACAGACGGATAGACGGACAGATGAAAAATATTCATAGGACGGACAGACAGACAGAGGTAAAACAGTATTACCCCCCCCCCCCCCTTTTTTTTAAAGCAGGGGTATAAAAATCATATGTCAAGTAAAACAAATAACAACTACATGCAAAAAAGGTCTAATGTAAACTATATTCCAAAAATCGTTGCATTTTAATAATAGTTTACAAGTATGGTATGTATCATGAGTATCTGAAGCTTTGAAAAAGATAATTCATCAAATTTTGCTTTTCGGTAACAAGTGTATTCTTTCTCTTCAATAGCTGTCACAAAACATTTTCATGATTTTTAATAAATCAAACCAAAACACTCCTTGAAACTATAAAAAACATTGATTTGATTTGATTTTTTGGTGTTTTAACGCCACTTTTAAGCACTGCTTTTGGGCTATTTAGTGGCGGCCAGTTTTTATTGGTGGAGGAAGCCGGAGTGCCTGGAGAAAACCACAGACCTTCGATAGGAAAACTGACAATCCTAGTCAATTAAGATTGAAGTCTAGTGCACCCGCACGAGCTGGGTTCGAACTCACAACCTCAGCGTTGACTGGCTAGTGATTACAGTAGTAACTACTTAGACCACTCGGCCACCGAGGCCCCCTATAAAAAACATAACAAGGATAACAGGAAATTACCAAAAATATAGGACTTTCTAATAAACCACACCAACTGTCAACATACAAACACAATTATATAGTATGTACTTACTGCAACAAATTGTTGAAGTAGATTGTGTACTCTTTTGAAAGCTGTACCAAGATCTGATAGAAAAGGTGGAGATTTATTACACCAAAGACACATTTCATTTTCATATAAATATGAGAAATTGGTAACAAGATGTGTCAGTTCAGTTAACACAAGCTGTAAGGTCTTCTTTACTCGCTCCTTTTCAGAAATTTCCTCTTCTTCATATTCATACTGTAAAAAAAAAAATTTAAACAGTGAGTTTATTGATAAATAGTTTTTAAGCTTAAAGATTATCCCCTTGGGAAAAGTTTTCTGAATGTTCAATATTTTGATAATTTTTTCACAATTCAAATTTCATCCAACATTTTTATACCTGGAAGTTAGCCATTTGCAATCTTATAATAATGATGATTATTGCATTGTTTTGATAAATTATGTTGCATATTTTTGACTGAGTGTTTACAACAACTGATTGTGAAAAGATTGTAAAGAAATTCTTATCAAAAAAAGCAAACCAGACATACAAATATTTTGATTTTTAACATAAAAAATACCGTATACCACCCAACTTTGAAATGAATTTTGCCCTCTAATTATTTTTTGGATTACTTTTGTTGTTGGGCTGCTGTTTCAATGACATACATACTCCACATATTTTAATCATGTGAGATAATAAAGTATTTACAATTATAAGCTAACCCCATCACAGGAAATTACATGAGTCTTATTTTACACATCTTTCATTACAGGGGAGACAAAAACCTGGTAAACATAGGATATTGATAGTTTTAATTTGCATCCTCCCAGCGGTTATTTCCCTTGAAACTAGAGATTGATTATCATTTGCTTAATATCCTTGGAAATGTAGATTCCATATGAAAGTAATCATAAATCTAAAGTAATAACAAACTATAAAGTATACATATTTATATATGGGTAAGCAATTCCAAATTTCTTGACTCACTTTCTTTTGAAGTTCCTCTAAAATTTCCTTTTGTCTCTGTATATCTTTAGCTAAATTTTCTGCTGAATCTATCAGATTTTGTACATTTACTTTTGGAGGACTAAAATAAAAATTCATGATTTCATTACTTTTATCGTCACACAAAATTGTAAACAAAATGCAAATGCATGTTTGAAATTAATCAATTTTTGTACAGCTCTTAAACCTTCTTAACCCACAGTTTAAAACTATTCCTGCTTGTCCAAAGACAGGCATCAGAAGTGCAGTCTTTGTTTAATATGAGCCTTCCGAAATTGCATATGTTTTTTTAGCAATGTTGGTTTTCAAAATCATGGTTTGTGACTCAAGGGAATCCACATACATTTAAAAATATATCAATTCCATGGAATTTCTGTTCTGAACTGATGTAGTGTACAAAACATATATGATAAAAACACATTGTTTAATTGTTTGTCTTATTTAATAAATTATTCAAGTTTGTTTGTTTGTCGTTGCTTTTCATAGTTTATAAATAGTAAAATTGAGAATGGAAATGGGGAATATGTCAAAGAAACAACAACCCGACCAAATAGCAGGCAACAGCCGAAGGCCACCGATGGGTCTTCAACGCAGCGAGAAAATCCTGCACCCGGAGGTGGTCCTCAGCTGGCCCCTAAATAAAATTGTGTACTAGTTCAGTGAAAATGTATTTATTCATTACAAACAATCCTAACAAGCACTTGTCAATACCAAAGCAAGAAAGGAAGAGCGCTTTTATTGCTGTTCTTCATCTGAAAGTCAAATCTTAGGATATTGACTCATGTAAAGACATCTGCTTAATATCTTTCTTATACAATTAGGAAAGAAAAGAAATTATAAATTTAACAGGTTCTATCTAGCATGTTAAACCTGCAGAAGAAACCTTCATTCTATGATTATAAACATGTATATAGAAATAAGGAGATTTTTATTATTTTGAAATTCATTTTATTTTGAAAAAATAGGAAAGTCCGAGAAATAGTCATTCTTTTATCATTTACAAAGTCACACTAAAAATTTGACAATCCATCCATGTATACTCCAGCTTATATCTAATATTAATTAAAAAAAAAACATTCAACGTAAATTCTCATATGACTATATCAAAAGATTGTACCGGTACTTGTAAATGTTTTGATAAAACTGCATGCCAACTTAATAGGAAGAGCAGGATGGACAAGTTGGAAATTGTGTTTGCATTTCGCCCACTCATAGGCGAAAAACAAAACCCACATGAGCTCTGGTACATATTCATAGCAACTTGTGAAAAGGTTCCAAAACAAAACCTGAGAAAATAATATGATGAGAAAATTTAATTTACAATATCTCAACCCTCTTCCTGTCAGACTGAAAGTAATATGTAAAATCGTTCCTTTCAATATTTAAACAACAGCAATTCAAAATATTTTTTTTAGAAAATGAATACTTTTCTCTTGTATGTCCTTGATCAGCCCATGCTGCCTCTACTTGTCTCTGTAGATCTGCTGGTAAGAGAGTCAATCTTGAATTGAAAATGGCTCCTATTTTCTCTTGGTTCATTAGTGTATCCATATAGTTACAGTCACTTGTAAACTGTTCATATAAACTCATCTCATCACTGAAAACAGATAATATTCTTCACATAAATAGTGTACAATTTTCAAATCAATGCATTGTACTATCTTTAGGCCAAAATATATACATATATATTTGATTCCTGTCTTTTAGAAAAAAAAATAGGGTATGTACATAGGTAAAAATAATTTTGTATTGAATATTTTAAATAGACCATATAGAAAAATGTTCTGGACTTTTAAAGTGCTTAATCACAAAAATATATTTAAGTGTGTATTAGAGTTTTTTTTTCTGTACTAATACTAATATATTTTTTTCCTAATCATAGGGCTCATTACAAGCGTATCAATCAAGCTACATATACCGATAATACAATATAATTATGATTATTAATACATATAAGGGATCATAGATTTATTCTTACGAGGAAGCTCCGAGCATGCTTGGAGGATGCTCGGAGCTTTTTAAGTAGGCTCTTCTCAGCAGTTTATGTGACAATAATTATCATAATCCATTAAGATGTCAATCAAATCTATAGCACTTTTATAATAAGGAAAGTAGAGCATTATAGAGGAAGCTCCATTAACACCTGTGTAAACATCTGGTATATTCAAACAAATCTTGCATTAATTTTACAAAACTATAAAATAGATGAGAAATTCTTCAATATTACTATACAATGCTTGGTATCAAGTTTTCACAGAAAAAAATGATTTTAAAACATTTTCTTAATAATTATCATTCTTTTTCAATACACATGATACTAAAAAACACTCAAATTTTATATTTAAAATATAAATATATTTTAAATTTATACTATATAAAATGAAATATAAAAGTCATCAAAGACACAAACTATGGTTATTGATTTATATAAAATATACTACCAAAACATAGTACATTGAGTTTCATGTGAAAAAGGGTTGATCTTTTTTTATATTCCATTTAATTTGACAGTTGTTTGGAATTAACCCTCCATTTCATTGCAGAAAAGTTTTTTTGAGTCGTAAACATGTATCTTGGGTGTTTCAAAGCAATAAAAATATACTATATTCTACAGGGAAAAAAGGGGGAGAGAATTTGATTGGTTAACTTCTGGTGATGTTTACTTTCTTATATGCATTAAAAAGTTATGCTATATTTTCACTGTAGTACAGGACAGGATAAAACTTTATTTATGTCAAGTATTTCTTTATTTAAAACATAGATAAAATTCTGCACATTTTTTTTGAAATATAACAATCATGACAATTAAACAAAGACTTATAGGGGGAAAATAATTATACTCATGCCAAGTATTTCTTTATTTAAAACAAAGCTAAATCTGCACAATTAAAAAAAAATGCCAAGTAAAGAGAGACGTACTAGAGGGAAAACAATGGTGGTATTACCCCCTCAAACCAGGCTTCCACTAATGAATTATAACTTTTCTTAAAGTAGCCATAATTTTCTATAAAAGAACTTAGTTTGCTATTTAAAAAAAACATATTACCATTGTTTTGTTAGGGGCATTATTTAAACAAGTAATTTTCAAAATAACCTATACAAGTTATGTTGAAAACGAGGCTGTTTCAAATATTACTTCTATATCATGAATAAGTAACTTCTGTTAAAATTATTTGTATAGGTGTCCATTCATACAGGTTTTACTAGCTTTAACAAATTTTCACAGACATCTGTTTTTTTTCCCCATGAAATATACTGATAAAACTATTTAAATCCTCAACAAGCACTAATTGCTTTTCTGATGCCACACTTCTTGGTCAAAGATTGGTCTCTTGGGGCTATTAAAATATCATTTCCCCTTAAAATCTTAGAAATAGACAGTTATAACTAGATATGGAACCTTTAATTAAGACTTGAAGTTATTTATAATTTGAATCTTCATCAAAAGCAATTACATATATTCCTTAAATAATTGTAAGTACTAAGTTTTTTGAAGTTGTATAAAATAATTTATTAAAGTACCGGTAATATTTTTGTCATTATTTTTTAAAGTAACCTCTCTATACTCATCTCAAATTGGATAAATACTTAATTTTATTTAATGAAATGATATAAAAATTCTTAAAAACTACATTTAGTCCATGCTTTATTTGACATTTAAAATAACTATTGAGTTATTAAATAATTTTTAAAAACAAAAAATACTTATAAAAGTGACTAAAAAAAATTAGTTGTTTAGTATCACCACCTGACTGTTGTTTGTGTCTTGATAATTTTTATGTAGCATGTTATATAATATAAACTATCTCTAAATCATATCATCTAGTTATAAAATTTGAGAATTTTTTCATTATAAAAAAAGGAATGATTATTAAATATAATAAGAAAATATTTAAATGACTTTTACTTTTTGTGGAGACTTGAAATTTCTTTCCAAGCATTACACAGCACTGTTGAAGTATTTCTAATCTATTTTATAGTTTTATAAAATTTCATGCAAAATGTATTTGAATAGACCAGATGTTTACACAGGTGTTAATGGAGCTTCCTCTATAATGCTCTACTTTCCTTATCATAGAAGTGTTGTAGATTTGATTGACATCTTAATGGATCATGATAATTATTGTCACATAAACTTCTGAGAAGAGCCTACTTAAAAAGCTCCGAGCATCCTCCGAGCATGCTCGGAGCTTCCTCGTAAGAATAAATCTATGATCCCTAACAAACAATAATTGTTTAATAATAAAAGGAGAGTCAGTCCATATAGTATACACATAATTGTTTACTTTTTACACATTGTGACTTGGATGGAGAGATGTCTCATCATCTTCTTATTTATATGTACAAAGGAGGATAACTCCTGGTCCACATTACTGTAAATTCAGAAATTATTACATGCATTTATTATTGGGAATTTTTTAGAATGGACTAAATGCAAGATTAATTAATACAGTTATATGTATCAGATATAAGAATGCAAGTTCTTGTTATTGCTATACTTATTCAGTCGCATTATTAACATTATTAAAATTAATAATTTCTGAATTTACATGTACAGTATTCATAAACTTATTGTTAATAAAAAAAAATGTTTTTACAAGAAAGAATATTTGTTCTCAGATCATTTGCCCTTCTTGTTTCAAATAAAGAATTAAGATAATCACTGAATTCAGATATAAATTGCATGTCATCATTTGCAATTTTCTCAAAAGTTATAAAACTTGTGAAAAATGTTATCAAGATATGGTTCTCAAATATTATCATAGAGAGGGAATGTAAATAAAAAAATAGCTTCATCTTCAAAGGTGTTGAGTGAGCAAAACTTGCATATTTTTTTGTGACAAGGTAATACAACCAATTTTCCTCGACTATCAATAATTCTTTCATAACAACCTCTCTTAATTCTGAGACTATGGTTTCTGTGTCTAAATCTAAACAATGGGAATCGTTTTTGTTGACTTTTGATATAAACAAAATTTTCAAATTTCAAGTGGAGATTGAAATCAAAATAGGTTTTTAATTTGCTGTGCTTACTATGAGACATGGAATCTCTTATGCTTTTCCAATGATTAATAAAATCTAATTTGAGGCATTTTCTAGCAACCTCATAAATTTGTTTTCACTATACATGCTATATTTTTGACAAATAGAGAGATCAAAGGTTAATATCTTGCTTTCATAGTATGTCATACATGTCATAACCTAATTGTAACTGAACTTTGAATAATTGATATAGTAGAGCTTATTAATCAGTTCTAACGCTTTTGCATTTAGACAACAACAAAAATAAAAAAAATGTGTGCCTTACAACAATAACTATTAATTTCATATAATAACCAATTTTCTTATAACTGATCATGATAACTTGTAGTCATAATAAAAAAAATTATGAAATGTATTTCATGATACCTTTTAAGTGTTGAAACAAAACATTTTCAAGCTCTTGAGAATCTAATGTAAGTCACAAGAATCTTAGGGTTTCACTCTTACATTATTTATTTTAACATCTAGCAACTATTTGGATAGCTTTTAAGAAAAAAAATGAAATATCATACAATTACTGTCTTTTGATGAGGTAAATATGCGGTTCTATTGACTTTTGGAAGACTGATATTCACTGAGGCCGATGGCCGAAGTGAATATCAGTTTTTCAAAAGTCAATTAAACCACATATTTACCGAACCAAAAGACAGTAATTGTTTTATTCCATATTCTGAGAGAAAACAATGTATTTATTGACAAATATTTACCAAAACCAATTGTACATCAAACATTTTACCATAACGTTACATGTAAAAGCGTGTGCCGTTTATTGCGGTGAATATAACTTTTCTCCAGGTGAATAAGCTTTTTAATTTAAAATCCAATTCATATAAAGAAACCTACTAAAATAATGCCAATATGGAATAATATGAGTTATCAGTTAATTACAGAAAATTAGTTATTAAATGTATAATAAAGTGATATAGATTAACATGGTTTTGATCAATTCTGTTTTGTTAACAATGTCAGTTTGCTGTCATCTTGTTTTATGCATGCATTACAGCATCAACAGTTCATGCATTATTAAACAAACTAACATCTTGTTGATTCAAGTACAGTATACAAGCATGCAGCATGTAGGAGTAAGCTCAATTGTAGTTTTTATTTATGTAACATCCTCGTTTTTATATATATTACATCCTAGTTTTTATTAATGTTATGTCCTAGTTTTTATTAATGTTATGTCCTAGATTTTATTAATGTTACATCCTAGTTTAATTTCATAATAAGGGCTATTCCATTAAAATGTATGTGAGAGGGTAGGAAGGGAAGTTTAATTATTGAATGTGGGTCATGGGTCTTTTTTCAGTATGCGTCTACATACCAGCCAACTTTTGAAAGTCCTCATGGGGGTTTTAGTGCACGACAACAATTCTTTGCGACATATTTTGCGCGTGCTGTTTTGTGGTCTAGAAAAAGTGTCATATTTGTATGATGAGCTTACAAGCCCTTTTCTTAAGTTTATTAGCATGATTCTAGTTATTATTAATATATCAGTAGAAAAGATGAATCTGTAGCTAGAAGACCAGGATTTATTTTCTTGTGTTAGGATATTAAATGATTGTTGATGTTTAAAATTTAAAATTATGCATAAAGAAGGACTTTTATCAGGTTGGGAACAATACCCCAAATAAGGGGTAACCCCTCAATGTAAGGACATTAAAAACCAATTTTAAGTACAAATGAGCACATATCTATAATATTTGAAGAAACTTTTCCTAAAGAATTATACATCTATCTGGTAATATATGGTCAAAACATGTCCAAGAATTTTGTAATGTTCCTGGATTTTTATCTTCTTTATAATTAAAAATAATTGGACCCCTCATTTAGAAAAGACTTTAATGAATTTTCTCAATTTTAAAAATTTGAGTTAAAAAATCTTAAGTTTTCTTTTTTCTTTTATACAACAGTCATTTAAGGGATATACCCCTCATTTGGGGGTTTGTTCCAAACCTGTTTGTTTGGTCCTTGTAAAAAAATGAAGTACAAAATGTATAGTACATTGTACCTAAAATGATTTGCCCCATTTGGTAATTTAATTGAATACAAAAATGACATATGTTTCAGCAAGTGTAATGTCAATAAATTAGTGAATAAACTACTATTTATTATCTTTATGGTAGTACTGCATCATTGAATTTTGTCAATCAGCCATGCTTTTATTCTTAAGCTGTTTAAGAACTTCCTTGCAGATGAAAATTAACCTTCCATGTTCACGATTTTACAATTCTGACTAACACACAGAGGAATACAACACAAGTTCAAAATCTAGCATGTTAGAAATATCTTAAGAGAAAACATTTTTGATTGGCTTATTAATTTGATCATGAGAAACACAGAATTTGATTGGCTGATCACGATTGTCTTCCCTTGGGAACAGGTCAAAATCGGGAATACAATCATATTTTTCGTGTAGATTTTCACAAAATCGTGTTTTAGAGGTTTTTTCACGATCAAGATCGTGCAATCGTGACAAAGGGTCAAAATCGTGTAGTACACGCCTAAATTGTGAAAGTTGGCAGGTATGCGTCTATTACCATTATGCAAAATTATCTAAAAAATGGTTCTTGGTTCTGGGATATTTTGAAAGTCCCTTCCTACCCTCCCACATACATTTTAATGGAATAGCCCTAACTAGTTCATTTATTAACCTGACAACACCTGGACTCCTTAATGCCTTATTCTGTGGGTCTTCAGCGGTATCCATTATGCATACAAGGTCAATTAAATTATCCATAAAAGCGGCTTGTTTGGATCCTGTTGTGACTCCCTGAAAATTCAGACATTAAAAGTTTGGCAAAAATGATTCAATTTGATCATTTAATAGAAATTTCATGTAATCTTTTGAGAAATATACAGCACTTAAGAAAACATTTCTAGGAATTTGGTCTAGCTTTGAACTGATGCAGTTTTACAAATTAATTGTCAAAATTAAAATTCAGCTTTTTAAACTGACAGTTTGAGCCCATCTTTTCAGGTCTGATACTGTAAATAATCGCTATATCTTGAGTCAAATCTTTCTCTTTCTTTTCTTCTTTTACCAGATGGAATTGATTTTCTTGAGGCAAGCTGTGTGAATTTTATCAACATGTTCCTTTCACATGTTTTATTGAAAGTTACATTGACAAAAAAACAAACTTACCCTTATAAGATCAACATCATCATATCTACAGAGTCCAAGGGTAGATCCCACAAACAGAAGTCCTAAAATGAAAAAAAAAAAATTATGCACAGTCACTCCCACATTGTTTATATTTATAGCAACATAATCATGCAGTGCATCAACAAGCATGACAAGTCATTAAAATAGGACAAAACTATCAACAAGGCTATAAAAAAAAAGTTTCTGGAGATTATTAGGATATGGAAATTATTAAACCAATGGATGCATATATTCTAAACTAAGTCCTCTGTGCACTTTTTTTCACCTCTACGAATCCATAACATATAAATTTCCTTTCTGTGATTATTGGTCTAAGACTTTACCTGCTAATTAACTACTAAGCTTTGGTGCCAATATTTACCGATCGTAACTGACCTTGATAAAAAATCAACACAGAATCTTGGAGCACTTGTAAAAGTATGGTGGAAATCAATATTTATTTGGGTTTTTTTTAATGTTGCATGCATTCCTATTAGTTAATGAAATCTTGTCATAACAGTTGTTTGATGATTAAGTATATGAAAATTTTGTATCAATTTTTCTTCTGTCATCTTTTCCCTTCACACTTGCGCTGTGCGATTGCCAAATTACTAACAAGGTGTCATGGTTAAGGTCACTACATATATACAAAAGCTGACAATGATTTAGAGTACAGGATGACAATTATTCAATAGTCATGATAGTTATACATTTCTGAATATTAAGATAAAATCAAGATAATCTTTTTTAAAAAATTTATGTATAAAATCAAGGATATTCTTTTTAAAAAAGTTGTCTATGTATGCTTCTTTTATAGTAAAACTTCATTTTTTTTATACTGTTGTTTGTCATTTGGTCTTTTTTGCTTTTTGCAATGGCGTTATCAGTTTATTTTTCGACTTATAAGTTTGAATTTCCCTTTGGTATCTTTTGCCTTTCTCATATAAACATGATAAAACGTATTCATCTTTTTTCTTAAATTTGATGGATCATATGACTTTAATCATACTTACTTAAACAGGTTACTGTAAACAGCTTTGTTATTTACAAGTATTAAATTTGTACTTACTTTGCATTCGACTATCCATTTTGGACTCCACAGAGGCATACTGAGGATCTAATAGGTCATTTAACTGGCTGTCAAATCTATAAGGCAAAATAGAAATTGTTTTTTTTTAGTAAAAGGAAATCAATAATTCTGGAATTATCATTAAATTGAAATTTGAGTAAATTTGTATAAATTTATATTAACATTTTTTATAGTAAGTAAGAAAGTCAGTCAGAGCTCAGATATGTACAAGTCGAAACATTTTTTGACTTCTACAAGTCAAAATAAGTAAAAAACAAGAGTTATCTCTCTTTTTTCATGAATACTAATTCGACTTAATCAAGTCGATATTCGACAAATCTCAATTTAAACATTAAATGAATTCTGCAAGTCAATTTTTGTACAGCTGACAATTCACATAGATTATTTATTTTTCAGTAGGGATTATGTCCCCTTATTATAAGAATCGACCTGAAGGAGTCATTTTTAGTCTTCAGACTGGAACAAGTCTGTTTTGGTTAAAGCTGCTTCAGATGAATAGATGATTATGAAGGGACAAATGATTTCTAATATTTTCAATGAATATAATCATCAAATTTCGACTTGCATAAATACAAAAATATATCAGTCATATATTTTTTGTGTCTATGCAAAGTCTGGAGTATTTGACTGTTTTTTCTATTTATTATTACACCTTCAATTTTAAACCATCTTTCAGTTTGTTTTTTTACTTAAACAGATAGCTTTTTAATGTTCATTTGGCAAATAAATTAAAATGATTTAACTTTAAACTTTTTTTATTTTTTACCAAATAGTGTAATCAGAGAAGAGTATTCTTACAGCTTTCCAGTTTTTCTGAATGAATGATAGGATTACCACCATCCCTTGGCTGATTATCGATAAACCCCCAGTAATCACTTATTATAGTGACATGTGTATCATTACATACATTTAGGTATACAAATATATACATAGCAATTTGAAATACTTTAGCATTATTGTTTCATATTCGAAAAACGTAAAAGTTTACAAAATAGAAAAATAGAATTAGATGTCAAGTTGTTTTATATCTCAATTGTATTCAAAAGGAAAATGAACATAATGAAGATAATCATTCATTTTGGTCTTCCAACAATCATGACAATAAATAAGTGCCATAACATATATGAATCAAAGAGCTGAAAGCTCTGAGGAAAAATGACACCACTGTCTCTACTATTGTGATATTTTTTATGCAAGTCTTGATTTTCACATACAGTAATTAGTTTAACATTCCAACATGTCTCGTAAGCATATAATTGATATTCGTATATGTGTGTGTTATGTGAAGATGACAACTGGCTGTTTTTTTAGTACAAATGTATAGGTCAAGACTACCTGAATGATCTACAGTATCCAATGACTACTGGCTGTTTTTTTCTATAAATAAATAGGTCAAGACTACCACAATGATCTACAATATCCAATGACTACTGGCTGTTCTTTTGTACTAATAAATAGGTCAAGACTATTTGAATGATCTACAATATCCAATGACTACTGGCTGTTCTTTTGTACATATAAATAAAGACTACCTGAATGATCTAAAGTATTCTAAGTAATGTGATTTTTGTCTTGCAATTACATTTTTCTAAATCAAGAATATAGACTACTAGCATCCTTTTCAAACCAAATGATTATGAAGAGCCTGTTGTTATCAAGCTCTTATACCCCACATACTCATTAAATAAGTTACTATAGTGACCTATTTATTTCTGTTACTTGAAGCAAATTATATTTCTGTAGATTTAGACAATAGTATAATATTGTTTTACTAGTTTTATTTCACCTTGAAGATTAGACAAAAAGGGAAACTCCTTTGATTTTTTATTTCATGTCAGTCAGGTCGCTTTATATGAAACTTGAAACCACTTCTCTGCCATATTGTTATTTTATAACAACTCTGCCCTTGACCATGTTGACCCATGTAATTGATATTCATTCTTTAACCATATATCATAGTCAGTTAGTTTTTGATTTTGCACTCCCACACCACCTTTCAGGTCAAATGTCTGACTCTATTTAAGTTAATGACATTGAACAATCGTGGTATTAAACACAATTTCAATAGTGATAATGCTGTTCTAGTAGGTCACCATATATTTAACTTGGGTAGCATTCCAGTTATTGAAATTTGTGTCAGATTAGAACAATGATCTAGACCTTTAGGAATGGATCTTACAATTTAATATGGAGCCATAGTATGGGACTCCTACACGGTAATAAAAAAAACAAGCTTGAAAGGATACGTCAAGCGGCAAAATCTATCATCAGAAATTACAAGTCAAGAGAGGATGGACGGGATACGTCTCTAAAATGCTTGCCTAACTGGAACTACAACAAGATCTCCAGACAAGACGAACAAAGAGTTGAAGCTAGAAGTTAATATTTATGTAAAAAGTAGTTGAGGGGCTGATTCCCGCTATTGAACCATACTGTCATTCTAAAATATTATTGCGTAAGGATTTCTGTATTGTCCTTGTTATTGGTCCATGTCTTGGTGTATTGGTCTGAGGCGAAGCCGAAGGCCTATACTGCTGGCCGAGGACCAACAATAAGGCCAATACAGAAATACATGTAATAGTATCTTTATTAATTATTAAACTACAGTGTTACAATATTTTTGTATTTCATTTCACAAGAGATAAACATTTTTACCTTGAAGTGGAACTATCCAAATCTCAGTTTCTTTTTATAAGATGCAATATCTAATGATTTGGTGCCGTTTCCATGTATCTTCAGCCTTTTCTCATCTGATGAATTTTTCTACCCTTTCCAGTCACTATAAAGTGTTACAACTTTAATTTAGACACAACACATAAATAGTAATTGGAAAGGTACTGCCATTGCATGTGTAATGCAAATTTAAATTTAAAAAAAAATAATGTAAGAGTTGAAATTGATACAACTATCCATAAACCAATTGACCAAAGAACGAAGATTTGCGCAATTACAGAATGCATATGCCTGTTTCGGGTTTAAAAATAAAAGACCGTTTACAAAACATGAGAAGCGAAAGTGAACAGTAAAAATCGATTTGTACCATCGACATGATGAAATTATGAGGTCGTCAAGAAATGAACTTTGTGATAATTTACTCGTTCCCTAAAACCTGAAATAATTCCATCGTCTACTTTCAAAATGCTTTTCAAACGAATGGGACCGTCTTTAACCTAAAATATATGCCATACTGAACGTTTCAGCTTGTTTATGGTGAGTAAATAAAAACTGCGTAGTACAAACAACTGTTTACTTTCAGTTTGAGTTTATCGTGACTTACGATCTAAAAACTTGAGACGTTCCGAAATCCTGTTTTGGCCAGATCAGAACTCGGCCAATACGGAAAAAAAATCTGTATTGGCCGAGTTGACATCTTATATTGCATATGCAGTTTTCATCATATTAAGTACAATAACAGTGTAGTTAATTAATAATGATACAGTTACAGACTCTGCTGCTATAACTTTGTAAACAAAGATTCATACGCACCGCGTGGGTATAACCGTATTACTAATTTCCGATTATTAAAATCTTCGTAAATCTGGATAAAGACCAGTTTCTATCCAATGGATATCAAAATGATTCCGATTATTACTTTTTTAATGATTGTAAAGTTGAAATGGCATGAAAGGCTGACATTATTCAGGAGAACTATTTTGTCTAGCGATTGCTGATCATTGGAGGGTAAAAAGTCCAACACCACAACAAAACGGATCTATTTATCATGTATACATACCGATTGTTTACGATTGTAAGACATGTGCATAAAAGTGAAAGCTCGAATAAATATGAAAAATATAACAAAGGGATAGCTCCAAATACCATTAAATATCAAAAATCATATGGACAGGTCAAGGATTTCTATAGTGAGAAATCACTATACAAATCCTTGGACAGGTCAAGGTATCTTTTTGGTAAATAAAATAACGTATGTAAACTGGTTCCCGTCCGACTACAACACTTAAACAAAGACTTTGTTCGAGTGTAGCGTAATACAAGCAGATTCCAGTTAGTATGTAAAATAGTAAATATGAAACCGAGTGCGGTAGGCGGAGGCATAATCAACTTCCGTTAGTTCTGGTCAATGGTATCGGAAACATGCCGCTGATAGCGTCATTTTCCAAAAACTCTAAACTGCCCTGTCTAGAAAAGAGGTTAACTAAGGACTTGGCATGCTTGGGATAGGCACAGATGTACATTTTGTACATACAGTGGAGTTAAGTTTAACTAGCATGTTTTTTTTTTTAAATCTCAAAATCTCAATCAGTGGTCTAAAAAGGTCAACATGGTCAATAAATACTTAAAACACGCAATTTTAATCAAAACATGCAATATGGGTCTACAAAACCCTTATCTTTTAATTTCTAAAGTTTCAAGAAAACAATAAAAAATATTTGAACTCTTACTTAGAAAATAACCATTGTAATAATCTAATCCTGGGTTCCCCTGGTTTGAAGATGAGCTCAGTTATCCAAGAATCATCAACACCTTCTGTGTAAGGACATCCAATTTTCTGAAAGGAGAAATTTTAAAAATTACAGATGTGTCTGGACATATAAAGAGACTTCGTCTTCATGGAATTGTAGTTAAAAAAGAGAGATTTTTTGGTGTCATGTCCTTGGTTTCTTCTTCTGTTAATATTATCAAATTTTGCAGCAAACTGTCATTATATTCTTCATGTCATATGCTTGTAGACTTCCACTCATATATATATTAAGGAATGGTTTAGTCTAAATTTCAATCTTTAAATAGCTGCTGTGACCTAAATCTCCTGAAGAAGCATACCATTAATCCATGCAAGTTTGCTGAAAAAAAATTCCAAGCTCAAATAAATTGTTGCAAAACAAAACTTTACCATAAACATGATAAAAAGAAAAACAAAGAATTTATCAAGCTAATTTTGGTAATTATTGGATTTATGTTATAACATGATTAAAAAATATCAGAAAACAAAAAAATTCTTTGATGTTCTTCCCAAGGTTATCCAGGCTCACACTATTTCAGTGTCATACTCATAGGAAGAAGTTCAAGTGACTTCTCTCTTTGAAACTGATAGATACAGGTGGTCATGGTTGCGAGACTTAAAATTTACTGATTATAAAATGTTGAATTATTTGAAACACAAAGGTTTTTCTACCACCAGGGGTAATTTGTCTGAGCAGTTTTTAGAACAACTTTTTGAAATTTTAGTTTTTTAATGCTCTTGAACTTCGTATTTGATCTGGCCATCCAACTGTTTTGCCTGGAACATCACAAATGAAACTTACATAAATGAATAGTACGTCATGTACGTCTGGCATACCAAATTGTAAGTTATGATGAGTTTTTAATACAGAAGTGTTAGTTCACTCCCAGTGCTTTAATGTTTCATTATTACAATGATATATCTTGCCATGTGTATCCATTTTATCCAATTTTTTGTTATATTGTACAAATCCAATTTTATTTCATATTTGAGGATATCATTTCAGTTGTCTTACCTTATTTCTAGGTCTTAATTAAACTGTCATTTAAAGTTACACAATTATATTTTTCTCACATGTTATGAATTACCAACTAAATATCTAGCACTGTACATAATATATAGATATAAGAAGATGTGGTATGAGTGCCAATGAGACAACTATCCATCCAAGTCAAAATTAATAAAAGTAAACCATTATAGGTCAAAGTACGGTCTTCAACACGGAGCCTTGGCTCACACTGAACAGCAAGCTATAAAGGGCCCCAAAAATTACTAGTGTAAAACCATTCAAATGGGAAAACCAACGATCTAATCTATATAAAAAACGAGAAACGAGATACACTTATGAACCACATCAACAAACGACAACTACTGAACATCAGATTCCTGACTGAGAACAGGTGCAAACAATTGCAGCGGGTTTAAACGTTTTAATGGTACCAAACCTTCACCCTTATCTGAAACAATAGTGTAACATCACAACATAACACTACATGTATTAAAGTAAAAGAAAAAAGAACAAGAGACTCCCAAGAGTCTGAATCTCTCACCTGTCAAAAAACGAAAATAATAGAAAAAAAAAAGTAATTTTAGGACAAAAACTCCTATAAACATGATAAATAATCATCGTTGGTTTAGGTCATATTGATATTTTAGTAGATCTTGTTTTTCTGATCTTTCTTCCTGTCAGTCATTTTCAGTGTTGCTGTCGTAAATGCTACATGTTAAGTGGAGATGAAGCAAATACTAATTTTCAAGTCTTTGGTTTAACTCTCCAGAGGATTGAACCCACAACCTCCTTCACTTGAGGCAAGCACGCTAACATGAGACCACCAACATCTGTGAGCGGTGGATTTCTTTGCTTAGTTCTTGAGATTTAAGGTTAAACTCTAGTTAATAAATCATGAGCAAACCAGAAAAGTATTTTTAAGGCATGTTTTGACGTGCCACAACCTGAAATTTAAGGAGATGTAAAAAAAAAATTAGTTATATGTACAAGTAAATTTTAGAAAAGAATAAGAGAAGTTATTCAAACCTTTAAACCTGAGATCACCCCGAGTTTTTGGTGGGGTTCGTGTTGCTGTTGTACCCCTATTTGTGAAATTTTTACCTATTGTGTCTGTGTGTTTTGTTCACACATCGTTGTCAATATAATGGAATTTGATGTGACTGTCATACAAGTGAGAGGTTTAGCTAGCTTTAAAACCAGGTTTAATCCACCATTTTCTACATAAGAAAATGCCTGTACCAAGTCAGGAATATGACAGTTGTTATCCATTCGTTTGATGTGTTTGAGCTTTGGATTTTGCCATTTGATTAGGGACTTTCCTTTTTGAATTTTCCTCAGAGTTCAGTAATTTTGTGATTTTACTTTTTAAAAGAAAAATTAAAATCTTACCAACTTCTTTATACAAGAAAATATCATTTACATCTTCAAGTAAACAAACATGACTTGAAGAATATCGGACAACATGGTCCAGAGACAACTTGGAAAGAGTCAACTCGGACCGTGTACATGTATAACTTTAACTCACACCATCTATAATGACAACACAGACAAAGACATACTTGCCAACCCTCTTGTTTTGAGCGGGAGTCTCCCGCAAAAACGACAAAATTCTGGAAATCTCACGGAGGGGAATATGGAATCTCCGGCATTCAGATACTTTACCCTGGAATGACCCCCGTTTGTAATGTTAAGGTTTTTCATTACAGTCAATAGAAATAATACAACAATGGGCAATCATATGAAAACTTTGGTGAATAGTTTCAATGTTCGATTCATAAGTTATCTTAAATAATTTCTGCCATGTCAACTCCAATAAGAAAGAGATCTTTGTCTGGACCAAGCGGCAGTGTAAAAAAGAAGAAACTTAACTGCAAATTTCAAGCAGACTGGATGATAGATTTTCAATTTTTACAACCAAGTTCACTCAGCAATGAATCTTCAAGTATCAAGATTTCCAAAGATACTAGCTTCAGATGAACCTATGCAATACAAACATACAGAGGAATTTCTAGATTGCTACCTGGCATCAGCAGCTGAACTCCCAAAAAGGACTGAAGGGGAAACAGATGTTAGAATTTTTTGGGGGGAAATGTGTGATATAAAGAGTTATTTATTTTCAAAACAACCTAGACATCACAATTTGTCTAAGTTAGCCCTGGCATGTGTTGTTCCGCAAATAGTAATGCAGGTAGATAGTGAAAGTATTTTCTCATTGCTAAAATAAATTCAACCTGATCAACATAGGTCAGAATTGTCAAATGACATTATATGCTCACTTATTTGCCAAAACAAAATCAAAATATGGAATATAAATAAGTATTGTCCTGACTCCATGGACTCCGAGGTATTGAACAAGGCAAAAACAGCTTGTATATATTTTAACAATGAATTGAAGAAATAAAGTATATTTATTCACTCTTATTGCTGTTTTGTAGATGTATATAATTTCTACCAATCTTTATCAATCTAATATTAAACTTTATTTTAGCAAAAAAGATCAAGGTTGAAAATGTTTTATTCATTTGTTGAATTTGATATTTATTATTTTTGTGCTCCCGCCATTACCGGAGGGGGCATTAAGTTTTACCCTTGTCTGTCTGTACTCCCCAAAATTGGTTTCTGTTCTCTAACTTTAGTTTGCCTCAACCAAATGTTATGAAACTTATACATAATGGTTATTACCACAAAACACAGATCAAGTTGAAATTTGGGTGGCATCACTTTTAAAGTTCTCAACGAGTTATGCCTCTTTATAACGTTATATGTATATATGCAAGCAGGGGCATTATCTATGTTTTAACCTTAAGTATATGTCAGTTAGTCAACTTGGATCGTCAGTATGCCACAAAGGACATAACAGTCAGTCAACTACTGAAGAAGTATGTTCATATTTATGGACCGTCCGTTTAAGTACATTTTGTTGTGTCTTGTGATCTTGAATTGACTATAAAGATAGTTCGACTTCTATTCATACATGTAGTCTAGACGGTCCTTAGTTGTCTCTTTCGTCGTAAACACTCATTTTATCTTTTTAATTGTCAAAATAGGAATAGAAAATCTCCCTTTATACTGTGTCAGCATTTAAGATGGTCTGACTTCTCTTGACTTCAGACACAGATTTCTCTTTTTTTTGTAGACGGGTTGAGTTGTGTTACACCAGACTTGTATACTCATTACCCCTGAATGAATGTTAGTTCCCAGTTGCTTATACTCTAGCTGAGGAACCGTAGCTCATAGGTCCTAAAAAATATCATAAGGACCTATGGCTATGAGCTACAGTTCTGCAGCTACTTATACTCATAACAATATACACATTTGACTTGACAAGACCGTTTTTTATTGACTGTAAATATCATGGCGATTAAGACTAACGTTTTCTAGAAACGTGGGAATACTTTAGAAAAAAGTGATTGAAATTTTCACATTCAAACAAGTTGGGACAAGTGAATAATTTGGAAGAATGTCATTTACAGAAATAATACATTCATTTCCACTCTATCTTGACACAGAACAGTTTTCTACAATGAGGGCTCAAATAAAAAACAATGTAAGTTCATACATCTAGTCTGTCTTTAAACGATTTTGCAAGTTTTTGGCTTTTTGTGTTCCCTTTGAAAGATGCCGCCATTCTCCTCGGAATGCCTCGGGTGTTTACATTTTCCACTTTTCTTATCTCCTTTACATAAATTACAGAAGAGTTCTAGTTGTCAGCTGTCAGTCTATTGCAATGAATGAAAATGAAACTCGTTTAAAAGATGAGCTTAGTTTTAGAGAAAACATGCAAAGTATATATAATGATTTTAAGATTGATTGACACACAAAAGTAACAAAACTAATATGGTTTTTCGAAGTTTTTTATGCCTATATTATCTTTTGTTTTATATTTTAATAGTGTAATAAACACTTAGTGGGTGTTTAATAAATACACAAAATCCTACTCTGTAACCAGAGGTGTGCATTTGAAAGGCAGGATCCCCACTAGCGGATTTAGGGGGGTTTGGGGGGTGTTCGCAAAAACCCCCCGCTTGAAAATCTGAAAATAATTTTTGTATTAACCATTTCTTATTTAATGTTATCTTTACTATAAATTGAATATCCAGCACTGAATATAGGGTGACACGTTGTCGCTACACTCCTTTAAATATACACTTGTCATAATTTCATTGGCCTGAGGGGAACGTAATTGATAATTAGAAGATCAAAGGATTTAATTAAGACAATCCAAGGCTGATATACCTTGTTGGTTTTATGATTAAAACGACATTTTCTGTTAGCTTGGTTTGAAGAAAAATACTTTTTCACCGTATATCATATTCATAAGATTTTTTTTAGAAAAGGACACCTGCTGAATCTAAGGATATTGCAAACTTTATTTCCACATCTGTACCTAGTGCTCAAATGTATAGCATTCTAGATGAAAACTGGAATCCACCTAGTTCGTTTCCTTTTTGAAAAACGAGAAATGTACGGGTTAAATAGGTGCTTCAAATATGCATGGCTGCACTATTTCCCATGCATTGTCTATTCAACTTCACAGGACGGAATTTAATGCAAATTTTGCGGCTAGTGGAAAAGATGCAAGGGATGATACAGCAATTGCAAAACAGGTGGATACGATCTGTAATTGAATAATTAAACTGAATCATGTTATTGATCTGTCTTAATTATATTCTATCTTTAATCCCAATGAATGCTGTCTATATATATATATATCCTCATAAACATAAATGTTTTATATGCTTAACAAATGTTGTGGCCCTTCTTTGAATACATGGGTCAATATCCCTAATGCGCCTCAATTTGAGGAACTCAAAAGTTGTGCGTAAACAAAAAATCTCTGTGTACATGGTGTAGTGATATTGGATATGATTCTATTTTTAACAAGTGACTGAGCTTAACCATTTGTGTTGATTTGGAAAGTAGGTACCATAGAATAAATGTGTAAAAACTATGGAGTTATTAAATGTATTCAAAGTAATATGAGGCAGGCATTACCTGTGAAAGGGGACGAAGTCTGTATGATTTTTTTAATTTTAATTCAAACATATTTTAACTTCAAAATCTGTTAAAAAAGATACAGAAATACCGTAACGTTTCCGATTTCAATTCTGTTGTTAGGGATTTTAGTTGTGACGTTATTTATGTTATGACGTCATATTCAATGTAAACAAAGAAACGCTATCATTAGGTAACGGTTTTTCATATCAATCCATTCAAGGAATTATTAAAAATGAAATTGGTATTGCGTTCCTTCCTATATTTTACTAGACTGATAAATATATATTTTATTCAAAGACTCATGCAAACGAGACCGGAAAAAGGAAGTAGATTTCTGCGCAAATGCGGGAAAACAAAAAAGTCTGAAAATAAAAAAGTTAAGGATTTTGAGTTCATTAGTAGAATGAAAATTTCAGGAATTTTTCCCAATTTTTTTTTTTTTTTTATTTTATTGAATTTTCAAAGAACTTATTGTGTGATAAAACTTCAAAAAAGGGATTTTTTACCAAGAGGAGCCACATCACAAAAGGATTTTCGGGATATGGTAATTTACGGAAAAATGAATCTCACTTCGTACCCCGAAAATTTAACCACATATGTGAAAATGTCTCAGCTTCGAAACGAGCCATCATACATATCCAAGTTTACGATATGGACTGAGCTACAGAAGAAAACGTTACCATTATCGCCTATGGGAAATCAATTGCGCATATTGACCCAGATTCCAATTTGGGGATATCTTTTGTAAGTTACAGAGACCAAACACATGTAGCATATCCCAACAATGGACAAACAATTGACTTATAAAGAGTAAGAAACATACATCCTGATCCATATATATTCGAAAGAATGATGAATTAGAGATGAGACTTCTCTGTGCTTTATTAGCAATACTACTTATATTTTTTTCAAACTTTAAATTTGACTCAAAAGTTATTCCAAGATACTTTTCTTCATTCATAATTGATAAAGCAATAATTAGTTAAGTAGTTGTCTGAATCATTTAATATTGTATAATGATATTGTTAGTCATTGTCAGGATTAAAATGTTATACCTTACATTTAGCAGCATCAAATTTTAACTTTGAAGTATTTGACCAGTCTCATAATCTGTCCAATTTTCCTGCAACTTACTGTGCTTATTATCTGATGAAACTTTAGAATAAATCCAGCAAAAGGATAAATACACAATCATGACAATTAAGTTATTGTTTTGCAATATTGTCATCTGTCTTTTTTGGCACATAATTCAGGTACTAAGTGTTAACAGGTTTACACATGTCCTGGAGTCCTGGACACATCATTGTCTGTCAAGAAGCCCAATATCATGAACTCATGAGTCTGTGGGATGCGTCTTGGCTACAGTGACTGTGTGCTAGCATCATAAAGGTTATCCATTACCTGTCAAAAAGTATACAGCTAAAATATGCTTCTTGTCAATATTTTAACGAGAAATTAACTGTCATTTTCTTGCATGATTGCATTAATGATTGCTTTCAATGAAAAAACAAAAAAATAAACTATGTACCCTGTATAAGAAAATGCATGTGACATGATCGTCTTTTATAAGGTTAATATATAAATTACAATTATCAGTAATTTGCCTGAAACAATTAACAAAGTAGCATTATTCTAACCTGAGCATTTTCTGCAATAATTTGTTTTTCTTTATTCCCCATTATATTGCTATTTTACAATTTAAGGGTTTTGAACATGTTCATATATATATTTGAATACTAGTAATGTACTTTTTCCAAATGAAGAATCATCATTCAGAGTACCAGTTCAAATAAAAACTAGTTACTTAATACTTTTTCTTGTTGAAAAATTTGAAATGCCTCTTTCTGGAAATTATTAAGTCAAACTCACAAAAAAAAAATACTACACCTTCCTCTTAAGATTCTTCTTGACATTCATATCAAAATGTTCATAAAAAAATGAAGATGTAAAAAATCAGCACACCTTTTCAGAGTAATTTGCATTGATATTAAGAAATTCTCCATCTTTGGGCAATAGAATAAAATCTTAATATTAAGATTATAGAAATGGAAATAACCCTATAAACCATTCATCTTCATAATTATATCGGAAATTTCATTGCATTTGCTCTCAAATCTGCATTTCTCTATTAACGATATTTATAAAAAAAAATCAATCAAAGAACAAACAATTTTTTTTAGTTATAATGGCCATTGACAGATACAATATGTACAACGCGGGAGAGGGGTGGGGGTGGGGGCATTGGAACTGTTATTTTAATCAGTTTGTTTTTGCCGTTTGAATAAAATAGGTTAATGAAAATATCGTTGTGTAGCTTGTTTGCGTTCGAAGTGCTTTTCTGGATTAACCTTCATCGAAGCACCGATCATTCATTCATTGTGGGGCCACAGTTTTTTGATTAATCGTTTGATTGTAAATTTTAAGAAAAAATAGTAGTCTTTCATTTGCAACAATGGCAAATTTCTATTTGCTACTTGGTTCTTCCTAATCAATGAAATGAACAGAATAAGGTTGGAAATAATCTATATTCTTCCAGTTGACTTAGTTAATCAAATATATCTGACAGCTATCCAACATTTCATATTTTTTATTATTTTTATAGATATTACAGGCAATGTATTGTCTTCATTTGATAAGAAAAGAAACTTGATTGGTTTCTGGTAAGTAAACATATATATACATTGTACATTGTCTTTTTTGATGTCATATATACATGATATAGGAATATAGAAGTAAGGAGATGTGGTATGATTGCCAATGAGACAACTATCCACCAAAGTTCAAATGAAGTGGATGTAAGCAATTATAGGCAACCGTACAGCCTTGAACAATGAGAAAAACCGTGTGGTCGGCTTTAAAAGGCCCTGACATGAAAAATATGAAACAATTCAATTGAGAAAAACTAACGGCCTAATTTATAACAAAACAGTTTACGAAAAACAAATATGACAGACATGAACCAATGACAACCACTGAACTACAGGCTCATGACTGAGGACAGGCACATAAAGAATGTGACGGGGTAAAACATATGTTTGTGAGCGCTCAACCCTCCCCAAACCTTGAACAGTGGTGTAACAGTACAACATAAGAACAAACTATAAAAATAAAAAAATGTTTTAGACAAAAGTATTGAAAATATACATGTATTATGATCGAATAAATGAATATACTGTAGTTTCAGAAATTATTGTGATGTTTTTATTAATGGGAAAAATGGGACAGTATCAGGCTCGCAATAATAAAAACTGGCATTTATTATTTTAGAAGTGATTTTCCATCATAAAATTTTTGAAAACGCATTAGTTAGATTTTTCATTTTTGTCAATGGTCAAGGATTTGTATTAATAAATGCACGTATTTATTTTGTATTTACAGTAAATGAATGGTTGACCAAACATCAATACAATGAAATGAAAGTTTCGCATTGACTTTTGTAAATTGCTAGAAAACTATGTGCATAACAAGTAGATTTATTATCTTATTCTATAAACGTTAACAGAGACGTTAAATTTTCCTTTTCAATCAAGTCCATATAAATTGAAGTAGGAGGGAGCTCAACCTACATGTTCTCAAGTCCCATGACATGCAGAAATTCAAAGAACAAGGCCTTAATTTTTCATGTAACATTTTCTAAGAAGCTAGATTCTCCGAACAAATGACTAATTTTGCTCCACATATTTTATAGGATACTTGGATTATGTAACAATTTTGCCTATGTGATAATGTTAAGTGCAGCTCATGATATCCTGAAAGAACAAGAAAAAGGTGATGAAGTCCATCATAATGTAAGTACCCATGTCAAAAAAGCTGTCTAGGATAAGACCCCCAACAACAACAACAACAACAAAATGAACCCCTCCTCCATATATAAAAAAAGACCAACATAAAAAAAAAAAACTTTATGTACAATGTATTAATTTGAGGAAATTTCTGAGTGACAACTATATATTCTCAAAATAATACCTGAAAAGTCATGTTACCAAATTTTTAATGTATACATGGTATATGTAATATTGAATGGTTTTAATAGTATGCCATTTAATTATGAATAGTTTGATTGGAATATTGATCTGTTCAACTGTGAATCCCAATAAATAAAAACAATTGAGACAAAAAAGTAAATAACATCATATATCAGCATACTTTATCAGATTTAGATTGAATAAAAGTTTAAACAGTCCATATAATCAATGATAATCTTAATTTGATAAGATTGCAGTTTAAAAATAAAAGTTTAAAAATCTACAGATTTAAAATAAAATTTGGATCCCTTCAATAATGGACTTAACATCCTCATCCTTCATGTCCTTTGATCTCTGGTGGATAGTTGTCTCATTTGCAAATATAACACATCTCCTTTTGTTTATTTTGATAACAATGTAAAACCATCTACAGAAATGTATTTGAAGCTTAAGTATTCAATTTTCAACAGGTTATCTACTCTATGGTAGGACATTGTGGTACTGACGGTTATACTTTATAGCTTCTTAATGACATTGAAAGATAGTATGATAATGACAGCCTAAAATTTGTTTCATTTCCAAAAACGGAATGAGTCAAAAGTCTTTTTATGGAATTTCTTTAAGTCTCTTCATGAGAAAAAAATATTTTCCAACCATTTATATTTTTAGAACTGTTGAGGTTTTAATTCCAAACATTCTTCAATATTATAAAATTTTAATTCATTGGTTGCAATGAAATACTGTAATTTCCCAGTAAAATAAAAAAACTGATAATTTCACATGTAAAATAAATCCTATAATTTCACTCCTGTGACATCATACACTATTGGGTGTTGTCAAGACATTGTCAGTGACATCAAATGGAATTAAGAATGCATAGAAAAAGATATGGTTCTTTGCAGTTTCTTCTTTATTACCATTATAAAGTCTATGGTCTATTTAATAAAACGATTACTGATCAAGGAATTTAACATAGAAAAATTTTCAACTCATGATCAAACAACACTGATAATAAACTCATGAGCTATGAATATTCATGAATTAATGTGTTGTTTGGACCCCTTGTTGAATATTATTTTACATTTGAATTCTTGGACTTGTTTTTCGATATTTGAATTCTAAGATTAGTTATTCTATAGATAAACTTTGGTTTTTTTTATCTTGCTTTGTTTTTTCTTTACTTTTTCCATCTTTTTTCTGAAATTACTTCTTTAAATCAAGGTATAACTTTGTAAAGTTCAGGTCAGAAAAATATACAAATTAACAATAATAAGATTCGATGACAGATACTAAGTAAATGTGGATATTTTTCTAGAGTTGTAATTTTAGTAGGGTGTTTATTTCACACAATGATAAGTTCACATTTCACATCAATATTGCTGATTGTACAAACTATTCATGCAGGTAATTTTTTCACCCATTTTACCAATCATGAATAAAGCAGGGAAAAAATTCCACCATTTATTAAAATAATTCCTAGTTTACAGTACATATTATGTAATGGGTATATCTTTTCTTTTGCATGGCAAATATTTCTGTATTAATCATGCTAAATTTTATCATTCTAAGTACATGTATGTACAGAAGAAGTATCAGCAGAATAAAGAGTGATTTATCAATTAACAAATAAATAAGTCAAGTGAACCAACACCTTCTGGCGGTACAAGCTGGTAGAGTAATTAGGATGGATAAGGAAGTATGTTGTGGTTGTCTTAAAACTTTATAAATCCAAATATGAAAAGACAAGACAACAACATCCTGGTTACAACAAGCAAATTATAAAATAGATAGATTATTTTGAATATTTGGTGACATGAAGGGTAGGGCCTTGGGCTGATATTTGAGTCTCAGAATGGTAACAGGGCTGATATGGAAAAGGCCACATTTTAATCTGTTTTTATAATTAACAACTGTAGTTGAATATTCAAATATAACTTTTTCTTTTTAGGAGACAACTACTTTCGCACCAGTTGATGAGCATTACATGCAGTGCAATGAAATATCTACAGGAGTAAGTAGATGAATTCAAACCTCTACTTATTGATGAGTAGAGGACCAATTCATATGTATTTTTTTTTAAAAGAAAGTGACGTATTTAAACCCTCTTAATAAGGGTCTGGATGGGGTTTAGAGAATACAGAATAATGGACCAATACTACAGAAAAACTGACCAATAAAATAAGGAATAATGGAGTGTTGAAAAATAAAGTAAAGAGAATAATGGGCAAAAATATAAAGAATAGAGAAAAATGACCTAAAAAATTAAAGATACAGAATTAAGGACCCCATCAAGACCCTCCTTTATTAGTCTAGATATAATTTGAAAAGATTCTTAGACAGTGCAATCCAAGAACCGGTATGTTACAAAACAAGATAACCAATTGCATGCAGGTGGTCAGATATATTTTTAAATGGTTGAGCTGTTTTAAAAATTTGTAAACATGTGTGTTGTATTTGATGTATAACATTGCAACATCTGTTGCAAGGATGCCAAAGCTGTGAAAAAAATGCGACCTCCATTGTAATGATGCGAAAACTATGCAAATTTATCTTTTCTGTTCAAGGCTCTATGACACAAAATAAGGACAATAAATAAATTTTCAATTTTATATGAATCATTTCATGGTAGCTCGGTACTTTGAAATTTAGATAACTCTGCGTTACATTTACTTACTTTAAAATATTATATTTTATAACAGGCTATTCTGCTGGCAGATATACTACCTACACTAATCATCAAACTGACAGCACCATTCTACATACATCATATCAGTTACAGGTATGGAATTCAAGGAAGCTAAAATTTCTAATATTTTTAATGTTGACATATGGTTTCTTTATGTCTGAGGTCTGTTATCTATTTCTTGCATGAAGAGATATTTCCTTGCAGGGTGATACAAAAAAGTCATAAGAAAATGTATTTATTTGTTTGGCTTATCCAGCATCATGAAACTATTTTGTGATATTTCCATTGGCTATTCTACAGGTCTTGATGATTTGCAAAGGTTAAAACCATATACATTTCCTCCACGACAGATTTATTCATATTATACCAATTTTCATAATTTTTGGTAGGAAAAATAGGCATGCATATATATTAATGAAATAATGTCACAGGAAAAGTAAGACAATAAAAATAGTCCTATTAGGCACATATCATTTCATTACAGAGTAAGAGTTGCTATAGTTGTGCTTTTTAACCTGTCAAGTTTTCTATTGGTTGGATTTTCTGTTGGTATATGGATGAGTATATTAGGTAAGTTTCATCTTTTCTTTGTCCAATAAAAACATACTCTTCAGAGAACATTGTTACATTGAAATGTTTTGATCTATGTTTTGTTTTTGAAATTAGAAGGTTGTTTGAATTTAATTGCTATTTTTAAATATAATTTGTCATCAAAGAAGTATTTCAACATTTTTGTTATATTTTATTTCTTGTCAATATGTGATTAAATTTAGTTAGCTTCAAGTATCTGTTAAAGTTTTAGTAGAACAATCAAAATGTCTGCCAATGTGATATTCAATGTGACAGTATATTAAAACAGATGTAAGAGGCATTTCAGAGCAAGAGAATGACATTATTCAGATTTTTCTGTCAGATAAGGAAGAGTAAATTTTTTTTTAAATTTGGTAGGAAATTATTATTTGGTTGACTCATTGAGAGCTAATTGCCAATGGGACAACTATCCACCAGAATCCAAAATATGTAAATGTAAGCATCTAGGTCACCATATGACCTTCAATAATGAGCAAAACCCATACCATGACCATTTTCATTTGTTTTCAGGGGTTGTTTGTGCCAGTATATGTGGTGGTTTAGGAGAAGTAACTTATATGAGTCTTTCAGCTTTTTTTGATAGGTATGTTGTATGTAAAACTAAAATTTACTTGCTAGAGTGTTCATCCACTTCTTAGCTATTCAACATTTAAGTCAAGATATTTGAGATATTATTTTTAGCTTTGGTAGCAGTATAATTTACAGTTGTTCTTAGCAGAATATTTCATTTTTTAAGTTAAACTTATTTTACAAACTTGTACATACCAAAATGGAATTAAAGCAATAAATAAGAATCTTGCTGTGAAAGCATTTTTCCTGCTCTAACTTTTATTAGGAACCATTAGCAGCTAACATTAAGGCAAAAATATTATGAAAACTAAAGATAAATTAATACATTAGGAGCTTAAAGTCCAAAAGAAGTCGAAATGAAATAGTTAATTATTTAAGGTCAGATATACCATAGGAATTCGGTGTCTCGTTTTTTTTTTTTTACATACTGTAAATTCAGAAATTATTGCGTGCATTTATTATTGCGATTTTAGAGGAAGAGACAAAAATGCGAGATAAATTATTGCGAATTCAGAATCATCTGCATAAAGATATGTGTATAAGATTTCGGAATGCGAGTTCTTATTATTGCGTTACTCAACCAGTCGCATTATTCGCATTAATAAAAACCTCGCAATAATTTCTGAATTTACAGTATTACATTATTTATCAAGCATGTTGCTCGTCAGCCACTGATCACAGCTCTTTTCTGTTTACCTTTTTTACAGAAATGTTATATCAACATATTCCTCAGGAACAGGGGGAGCTGGAGTATTTGGTGCCTTATCATATGCTGGTTTGACATCAGCAGGTCTTTCTCCTCGTAACACATTGTTTGTCATGACCATCATTCCTGTTACCATGGCAATAAGGTAAATATTTCTACTTCCTCTTCCATGTTTTTATCCATAAAAAGAGAAAATCCAATTTGACATACATTTTTCTGACCAATTATCAAATCAAACTTTTCAAATGGTCAGAAATTGACCACTTGTTGTAAAAAACTACAACCAAGTCATCAAAGTGCAAGGTGGTAAAATAAAAAAATACTTACAATCCTTTAATATTTTATATGATATGGAAGTGAGACTTCAAACTTATTCCAACACTATTTATTTGAATTTTCAGTTATTTTGGGATTTTAAAAAAGCCTGATAACATTTACACAAAAACAGTAACAGATGAGACAACAGATGATACAACAGCTTTGTTAGATGATAGCAAAGAAGGTATGTACCTCTCCTTCTGGTACTTCAGTTATTCATCATTTATTCGTCATCACATATGGATAATAATTACATTATTGTTAGGGATAGAGTCTCTGCATCTAAATCACATATATTGATTGTCAGCCCAATATACATGTAACACTCAGAATCATGTCCTCAAACATGTCCAATTCTGCAAAACCTTTCTATATGTATATATAATAAGTTTTACCCTTGTCCAGCTGTATGTCTGTTCGTCCGTCTGTACGTCCCAAAATTGGTTTCCGTTCTCTAACTTTAGTTTGCCTCAACCAAATGTTAGGAAACTTGCACACAATGTTTATTACTACAAAACACAGTTCAAGTTTGAATTTTGGTGGCGTCACTTTTACCTTTCTAGAGTTATGCCCCTTTACAAATGGAAAAATTGCTGAATTTTTCGTTTCCGTTCTCTAAGTTTAGTTTCCCTCAACCAAATATTATGAAACTTATACACAATGCTTATTACCACAAAACACAGATCAAGTTAGAATTTGGGTAGTGTCACTTTTACCTTTCTAGCGTTATGCCCCTTTACAAATGGAAAAATTGCTGAATTTTTCGTTTCTGTTCTCTAACTTTAGTTTGCCTCAACCAAATGTTATGAAACTTATACATAATGCTTATTACCACAAAACCCAGATCAAGTACAAATATGGGTAGTGTCACATTTACTGTTCTTGAGTTATGTCCCTTTATAATGTTATATGCAAACAGGGGTATCATCTGTGTCCTATGATTTGATTGATTTGATTTTTGGTGTTTTAACGCCACTTTTAAGCACCGCTTTTGGGCTATTTCGTGGCGGCCAGTTTTTATTGGTGGAGGAAGCCGGAGTACCCGGAGAAAACCACCGACCTTCAATAGGAAAACTGACAATCCTAGTCAATTAAGATTGGAGTCGAGTGCACCCGCACGAGCGGGGTTCGAACTCACAACCTCAGTGTTGACTGGCTAGTGATTACAGTAGTAACTACTTAGACCACTCGGCCACCGAGGCCCCTCTCTGTGTCCTATGGACACATTCCTTATTTATTTATCTTGATCCTTCTGAAATATTTGCAAATAGAGGAACAGCAATCAATCAACAATCAAAATCTTCTTAGACCTATCATGATTCATTTGAGGTCTCAAAGAATTAACCTTTGCAGTTTAGTTTTGTAATTTAGGCTGTTAATTCTTATGCTGTCAAGCATTTTCTATGACTAGCATAAAGATTTTCACTACATCCAGATTACTTGTAAAAAAACATCCAGTGTATCTATTATTATCCTTTCTGTGACTTTTCTGACAATATCTGCAATTTTACGAGGTGTCCATTTTGGATATTTTTCTTGTCACTCAAAAACTCTTTTAATGTCCATGAACTGTACCCAAAGTACCGCTGCATTGATTTCCTTGAATAGAGGTTTTAATTTTCTTTGTCTTTAAACTCCAGCAAAAACTTAATGTTTTCAATGAAGTCCATTATGACTGTTGTACACATTATTGATGTCACAGAGGACATATCAGCGCTAAAAAATTTCAGAGGTTTTTATATCTTTATCTGACACATTTGGGTCCATAGAAATTATTCGACATGTTTAAGAGAGGTAAAAATCGGACAAGTTTGGGAGATTTGTGATTTTAAGGACACTTTGAGCGAAATAGACAAGGACAGGCACTTTTGAGAGTGTTACATGCATAAAGTTATCCAATTCATTAATTGTACCTTCATTATTTTTTGTGTACTTGATAAACATTAGGTGTACCATTTGTTTAAATTTCTATTACAGTGTCTACAAAAATATATTTATCTTTAAAAGACAGATTAAGACTATTACGTGTAAGTATGCATAGATTTATGAACAATTATTAAAAGAATTTGTACAAAAAGTTAAAAATGACATATGCAGATATAAAGATGTTATAATTGAGTACTGTAATTAATTATTGTGAAAATGTGACAGAAAGTTTAATAAGAATCACATTTATAAAAAATCAATTCTTGAATTCTGATATATGAAAATCATGATGTAACTCCTGTACTTGTATCCAGCTTATTTTAATGAATGTGTGGTTTGATTTGGTACAGACACATATAAAGGAAATACAGACAAGACTATGACCAAAAGGTTAAAAAAAGTTATCGATAAACACTTTTCTACAAGTTAAACTGAATACAGAAAATTATTGATTGGGTAATACAAGTTCCACCTAATTGTGGGATAAATTCAAGGTCTCAGGGAGGGTAAGCAGCATTTTTGCTCCACATAACTTTAACTCAGTTTGAAATATTATCAGACAATTGAATAGGTCGACTGGTTATGACGACCATAACAGAACTGATCCAAGGTTATTTATGACATGTATATGATTTGTCTTCTTAAAGGTAATTGACAAATTTACCATAATGGTCATTTTGCAACATTTTAAACAAAGTAATGTGAAGTCATTTATTTATGTACATGTTTCAAGCCTCATTAAGGGAAGACAGTACCATGTATTTCATTTTAGTACCGGTATCAAACACATATATTGTTTTTGTCAAAGAGTTCAAATCATAACTTCCTCCAATCATTGGGATCAAACACATATATTGTTTTTGTTTAAGAGTTCAAATCATAACTTCCTTCAAGCATTTGGATCAACCTCTCATTTCTGAATGATGTGGTTGGGTGGATGCAGTAGTTTGAAGCAAGGGATTCAGCAACTAAGATTAAGGGGTTGATTAAGAACAGGGAAAGTGTCATTGGAATCAGTATTGGTTTGGAGCAATGGGGGTGAGGAGAAAAGTCGTAGCACTGACCATTTGTCTGTCCTGTATGATTTGAGTCATTATTTATAATTTGTATATTTATATTTTCAGCCATTATTAAAATATATGATTCCATTGATACTGGTATATTTTGCTGAATATTTTATAAATCAGGGATTGGTAAGTTGATAATTTAATGATTATATTTAAACTTTACACAAATTTGTAGTTGTCATGAATTTAAGAAATTCCAAATCCTCTACATTACAGGAAATGATACTCATTATTTATTTTTTCCTTTTTTTTTTAATCACAATAGGAAATGATTTAGGTCACATAGGGTTAAGATTTAATGACATGAATGAGTTATAGCTTTGTAATGGGAAAAAGGTATGTTGCAAGTTTAGAAACTGTATGTCAGGTGAACAATACTATTGACTCTTTAATATCTTTGTCAGTCATTCTGTGTACTGCAAATATATACATTGTATTATCATTTATAGATATAGGAAGATGTGGTATGAGTGCCAATGAGACAACTCTCCATCCAAGTTACAATTTATAAAAGTTTATACTTGTTATTTTCAGATGGAAATATTATATTTTAACAATGTATCACTGTCTATATCAGAACAGTATAGATGGTAAGTAAAATATACAATATAGAAATAAGGAGATATGGTATGATTGCCAATGAGACAATTATGACAGCAATTAACAAAAAATAAATATGACAGACAGTAAATTGATTTGATGTAATTTTTCATAGAATATTTGTCATTGATAAAAGTGTTGTGACTGTGACTTTGTCTACATGTCCGTGTTTATGCAATACAGTGTAAACATTATTTCCCGTATTTTGACGTGGTGTGATAGTGACGTGAGAGGAGAGAGATGTTTGGATGGGACTGTTGACGAATGAACAGAATTAAGCTGGAATGGTGTGAACTGTCGGATTGTATCTGTGTGTTTTGTATTTTATGTGAATTTTGTAAAGTCTGTTTGATACATGCAGTGTGAATAAATCGTGTTATTTTCTACATATATGGTGATTATTTATAAATATGAACGCTCGGAATTCTACATTTACAACAGAAGCAAAACATAAATCGTTGTATTTATTTAAAATTTGTTCTTAAAACTGTTGGCAGTCTATTTCAGAACAATACAGATGGTATATTCTAAGTAAAGTAAATAAATTGATATGAAAAGTTCTGTGTTGTTGGGTTGCTGTATCATTTACATATACCCTACATCTCACTTAATTCATAGTACAAATGTTATAAACTTGTTAACTTGATAAAATAATGATTTGTGTCCTAAATAGACATGTAATATTTACCACTCAAATGTTACAAAAATGTTTTCTGTGAAATCACATTGGTCAAGTTGCACATTTTGATTCAGGTCACATCACCATAAATTTACATGAGTTCCATCTGAGCATTTTTTTACTTTGATGGCTTACAATGTGAGAAAAAAAAAAGAGTTGTAACAATTCATCTGGATGTCTTTTCAGGCTTTACTGCATGTATGGTTTGCTGTCTCAGTGAAGTATACAACACATCTTCTTTTATTTGTAATAAGTATTGACTCTTTTTCAAGAAATTTTGTTAACTCATTTGTGGTTTATGTTATGTCTATTGTAATGTGTTTGTGTTTTAGGTACCAAGTAGATTACCAGCTAGGAGTTTTTATATCCAGGTCTTCTGTGAATTTTTTTGAAGTTAAAAGGTTGTGGGTGCTTCCCATTATTCAGGCAAGTAACAAGCAAAGTAACAAATATACTACATTCCAACGGTACCTCAAAAATCTGTTTAAGCTTTGAAAACTGGTAAATGCCATCACAGATACTGATTTGATTTGATTTTTGGTGTTTTAACACCACTTTTAAGCACCGCTTTTGGGCTATTTCGTGGCGGCCAGTTTTTATTGGTGGAGGAAGCCGGAGTGCCCGGAGAAAACCACCGACCTTTGATAGGAAAACTGACAATCCTAGTCAATTAAGATTGGAGTCGAGTGCACCCGCACGAGCGGGGTTCGAACTCACAACCTCAGTGTTGACTGGCTAGTGATTACAGTAGTAACTACTTAGACCACTCGGCCACCGAGGCCCCCCATCACAGATACTACTCTAATGTTGGAGGTCCACCATATGGTTCAAGCATTTCCAGAGGACAGTTTACCATAAAATAGTTATCCTTCTAGAATATAACATGTTTGATCTAAAGTCTTTTGAAAGAGTTTGTAACACTATATAAAGAATAAAATATACTAAATTAAGAAATTAATACATTGTACTATGTTTTTATTGATATGAAAAATGTAACAGGAAGAACATCACAATAATTTAGAATCACATCTTGATTTTTTTACAAGAAATGCATAAATTAAATTTGCATTATTATTAGATATGGAAAGTTTGTTATTCCCTAATTTAGAATCTAAAGTATTATGGGTAATTTCATAAAACCTACCCCCAAAATGTCACATCACTTGTGATGTCACTATGGTGTCATAAACATTCTGATTGACATATTTGACCTAATGTGGCCATTGTAATTATATTTTTTGGCAAAAATTTAATATTTAACTCATTTTTAATCTTAAAGGTATTTTTTCCTACATCAGACATATTTTTGCAATATCTTATTGGGTAAGGCTGTGGTTCATATCTAGATATTAAAAAAATAATGACAATATTTCTAATTAGGCTTTTTTGCATTACATACCTAAAGCAATTATGTAAGAAAAATTCAAAAATATGAATACTGATTTCTGACATACATATGTCTTGTGAACATTTAAGAATATTATTCCATATATGTATAGTCCTTTTTGATTTTTAATTCAAAGGGTGAAAAGAAGGTGGCCTATTGTTAGATGCATGTGTTTTCAAATGTTATGCTATGGGAATCAATGTCTGACTGCAAAATTACAAGACAATGATTAAATAACAATGTATATGTATAACTAGAACTTTTTTTCTTTTTTTTTCAGTTTATCAATCTAGGAATTCTGTTAACACAAGTGTTCTACAGATATATACCTAATATAGCCATAATATTTGTGATCATATTCTTTGAAGGATTGTTAGGAGGGGCAGCTTTTGTCAATACATTTTATCAAATTTCAAAAGAGGTATGTAGTGTTACTAAATGTGGTAATTAAATTTTGTGTACTGTGGATTTTTTTTTTTTACATGGAGCTAGGAAAATTTGTACTTTAAACAAGGAATTTTGAATTCTGGAAAATTGATAAAAATGTATGATGCAAACTAACCCAAATAATGCATAGCTAAGGGTGGTTAGTTAGTTCATACACTAAAAAAGCAGTGAAAGTAACCTGAACCTTAGGCATGCATGCATGGCTAACCATCTTTAGTTGGATTACTTTTCATCGTACATTTCTTTTCAATTTTCCAAATTTCAAAATTATTCCAGATTAAAATAATTCCTCGTTTTTTTGGGATACTTCATTTTACAAATTCTGCATACACGCCTATAGGAAATTTGTAACTAGTACATTTACCTTGGATCACTTATACCCGGGGAATCCACCAAAATTAGTACCTTATGAACAATAATGAATTCATAGACATTTATAGTATATCTTACAGGAAGTTCACCGCTACCCCTAGGTCACCGTAAGCAATTCTCATTGTTGTTTGGGGGCTTCTGTGGCCGATTGGTCTAAGTAGTTTATCTACTTATCACTAGCCTGTCAACACTGCAGAGGTTGTGATTTCGAACCCCACATGTGGCAGGTGCATTCAATTTCAAACTTAATTGAGTATGATTGCCAGTTTTTCTGCAGAAGGTCATGGTTCTCTCCAGCTTCCTCCACTAATAAAAACTTGCCATGGTGAAATAGCCAAATATGCTGAAAGTGGCATTAAACACTAACAATCAATCATTGAAGTTTGCAAATATTTTTGAAAATATAATGATAAAATTTTGAAAAAAAAATTATGTTATAGTTTATTTTATGATTAGATGTCTCTCTTGTAGGGTATTGCTGATAGGGCTAAACACATATACTTTTATCTTATAGATTAGAGCAGAATATAGAGAATATAGTTTAGGAGCAGCAACCATTGCAGATTCCTTTGGTATATCTGTAGCAGGAGCAGTGTCAATACCTTCACACAATCACATTTGTTCTTTACATTTAAAAGTTATGTAACCATTACAGAAAACTGTGATATTTTTAGGAGATTATTATTTGGTTGTTATAAACTACATGTATGTCACAATTCATTTTTTTTTATGTGTATTTTGTTTATTTATTTTAGTGTGTTAATTTACGTGTACATCTATATGCTTGTTTGACTTATCCAAAAACCTATTTAATTGAACAAGTAATATTAGAGAATTAAGAAAGCAATTCAATGAGCCTTACAATATGATGAAAGATATTAAAACAAACAGAAATATGAAGATGTGGTATGAATGCCAATGAGACAACTCTCTATCCAAGTCACAATGTGTAAAAAGTAAACAAAGTACGGCCTTCAACACGGAGCCTTGGCTCACACCGAACAGCAAGCTATAAAGGGCCCCAAAATGACTAGTGTAAAACAATTCAAACAGGAGAACAAAAGGGTCTAATCTATACAAAAAACAAGAAACGAGAAACACTTATGAACCACATCAACAAACAACAACCACTGAACAACAGGCTCCTGACTTAGGACAGGTGCAAACAAATGCAGAGGGTTTAAACGTTTTAACAGGTGCCAACCTTCACCCTAACCTGAAACAGTAGTGTAACATTACAACATAGAAAGCTTGTTTACATATTTATCAAAGTGCAGGGGGCATAATGTCCTGGGAAAATGGAACATTGGAAAGTAACCAAGCTGAGGTAATTGTGTATGTTTAGCACAAAACTATATCAAAATCTTTACTTAATTTAAAAAAAAAATCATTACAGGAAATCCTGAAATAGTTGAACCCTGCAGGGACTTATATTGATTAATTTTTGGCTATTGTAGTCTTGTGTTAGAATACCCAATTCAAGCACCTCTTGTGACAACATGATCATTTCTTTTTTATTATCTTCTCAAAATGTTACTTGTACTAGTACAATGTATAAATATTTAATGATTCAAAGTTTTTTGCTTTCAAATTTTAAATGGCAGTGTAAACATACAAAATGTGAATGAATATTTATTGAATATACATAAAGTAGTAATTGTACAATACTGTCTGTGCAATTATCTTTAAAATGCATATACATGCAGGTAATTTAAAAAAATACATCACCTTTATTAAAAATGTAAGATTTCAAATAAAATCTATTTATATACCTATATTGAGTTATTTTCTTTCAGAATGATAGGTTTTTCTTTTGAAGAATTAATCCAGATGATACCAAGTTTCAATGAAATGTGCTTCAAGGCATAAAATAATGACCTGTTTAATGTCATTATTTCCCTCACAACAATTTATTTGCTTTTTGCCTACAGGTCTTCAAATACAAATGCTGTAACATTTTTGATTCAGCCATGCTGGATCTATGCGATCACTCTGGTTTTGGAGATGGTTCAGAATACTAAGTTGAAGACATATCATGAAACTTATAATGTGTTTTTATGACTTGCAGAAACTTTCTACACCATTTTAATCATCAACTGCCAACTTTTGACATGTTATTTGCCCTTAAATTAAGAAAAGATTGGTCGAACAACCTTTTTATTTTAGATATACACTTGCATATAGTTCCTTTGTAAATCAAAATTTATAATGATTTACTATTTATGAATTAATTTGAAAAAGTATTGTACATCAATTGAATCAGTTGATAAGAATTTTGAAAGTATTATATTAGTATCTTATGCTTGTGTAAATTATTGTTCAATGAAATTTGGGTCAACATGTGTATTAATATATCTAAGTTGATTCCCACACTTTTTTGAAATGGTATTACTCAAATTCTTTCCATAGTCAAGTAAGAGTCAGAATGATTATCAACTGTCATGATTTTCAAATAATTACACTCAAAGGTGTATTAATTGGAAACAACCCCAGTCTTAATTCACCAGTTAATATCTCATGACCTGTTACATAATTAAATACACCTAACTGAATACACACATTCTTGATCTCAATAGTAAACCTACAAATGTATTATTTATTTTGATCTACACTACATTAAAATATTCTGTTAATTTTGCTAGCTAGCTGAATGATTAATCAGATGGGTCTTTTTTCAAAGAAAAGACAAAGAATGAAAAAATATGTATAAAAAATGCAAGCAAATTCTATTTCACTTGTAAAGTCAGTGTCATTATCATCTGACATAAGTCAATAATCAAGTTCTAATTAATTAGTAACAATTATCAGAAATTTGGTTGAAACAATAAACAAAATTGCATAACTCTTACCCTGGGACTATTAGTATAATAGTCCCAGTCTTACCTGAGCATTTTCTGCAATAAAATTTATTTGTTTGTTCTACATTTATATCCCATTATATTGCTATTTAACATGTACAGTAATTGGAAATATCTCAGCATTAGGTATTTGAACATTTAAATTTGAATACAGGAAATGAAAACCAATTTAGATAAAAAATAGTTATTATTTTTTTTAATTTTTGTTGTTGAGAAAGTGCATTTCCAAGGCCTCTTTCTGGAAATTATTAAGCCAATTATTAATAATGGCATATAAAGAATATATTACTTGTTTGTAGATTTCCCTTTCCATTCTTGTCAATTCCATTAAATTGCAAATATTTAAAAAAAAAAAAATCTGACAGAGTCTAAAATTGAAATATCAATATATATACATGTATCAATATTTGCATCAATATTGCGAAATTCCCTACCTTTGGACAATAACATAGAAATTTAACAGTAAGATTGGAAATAAAAAGAGAAAAAAATATTGAAAAAAGTATGGTCAGGAAGAATATCAGACTAGCTATGAATATGGCTGGATCACAACATCGAGGATGCTTTGATTAATGTTACTCTACAGTGCTGGTTAAGAACGTTTATATATAGATAAATGAGTTTTATTTCACCTTGTAATTGAGCCATAGGGCGAGGTAAAATCTAAACACATTAGAACAGAATCTCACACTTGAATGTGTGATCAGTAAAATGGGATACAATTTCCTGCAAATGTTTGCAGAAAATGTTATTTTTTTTATGGTATACAATGCAAATAATGCATATTTAAAGATTCTTCTTGTCGTATAAAACTCCTCAGAATTAAAATGCCTGTTTGCTAAAACTGTGATCTTTTCAATAATATTATGCTAAATTTTCTCAACATATTTCTCCAATACTACTGGACAGAATAAATTCAAATTTAGTAAGCAGCTTGTCAATGACAAGTTGTAATGTGTGGGTGTTTTCCTGATTTTTTACAGATACCTAATTCCTGTTTGCTGATACTTTTGAATTTTTCAATGTGTTAAGGATGTTTTCTTCTGACGTTTCAGTCTTGTTGAAATCTCGTTCTGGAATTATTTCCAAAACATGTGATACAAGTGGAAAATATCAATGAATTTAAAAAATATTATAATCAAACTTAACTCTGTGAAAAAATTGTGTATTTACACAAAGTAGTTTTTGAGTAATAAAATTTTCAAATTTTATAACCAATCAAGTCAGTCTCATTATCCAAAATTTTTAGAAAACGGGTGAGGGGTACAAGAAATGATTTTACCAGAAACATGTACATCTCATATCAATTTTTTCTTTTCAAATTTCTTAGATATGTATTTTTTCAATCATTTATAACAAAGAAGTTGAAATAATATGCTTTTTGTTCTAAAAAAAGAGAAAAATCCCAAATTTACAAAATTGACAGCATGGTAAATTTGACACGAAAAAGCAACAATATTTTATAAAACTTTCTTATATGAACACCTACCTATAGTTTTTTTAAGTTAAATTTATTCAGATTGGTCCACTTCATCTTTAGTGAAAGTATGAAAAAAAAATTAATTGTGAAACTGATTTTTTTCATGATAATAGCCCAAAAATGGGTAAAAATTGATGAAAAATTGGAAAATCATCAAAATTGAGTACTTTCAAATGGCCGTAGCAAAAAAAGAAGTACACCACCATATGATTTTTTCTTCACCAATTATTTTTTTTACAGTCATATAAACCCAAAAATCAAGTTGAAAAAAAAAGTTTAATTCTAGAAATTTTCGGCTCCTCAGAGGTGTACATCCTTAATATGAAATATTTTCATAACAAATTACTGCAGTACAATGTATTACTGAACAGAATGACTTCACGACTAATCAGCAGCTTGGCAATGATAAATTGTAATGTACTGTGGATTCATTATTATTCGTTGGATACCAATTTTTGTGGGTACAAATTTTCTATAGGCTTTGTATGCAGAGATTGGCAAAACCATGAAATTATTATCCACGAAATTTGCAAGTTTTCCTCAATCCACGAAAATTGATACCCACGAAAATAAATGAATCCTCAGTATGAGCACTTTTCTTTATTTATTAACCTGGGGTTTCCTGTTTTCTAATACTTTGAATTATGATTGGCCAAGGGGGTTACACCTTCCCTAGATCTTCCATCAATTTCTTCATTTTCCATCAACACTTGATGGACAATTGATGGAAAGTTGATGGTACTTGATGGAATTCCATCCTAAACCAAAAAAATCCATCAAAGGATGATGGAAATTAGGAATTTTATTTCCATCCCCATTCTTTTGATGGAAAATTTGATGGCATCTTTAACCCCTGATGGAAAATTGGATGGCATTTTTACCCTCTGATGGAAAATATGATGGCATTTATTCCACCTGATGGAAAATAGGATGGAAATGAAGGAAGTTTGATGGAAATTGGACTTAAACATTTTCTTTGATGGAAAGTGAGATGGAATTTGGACTTAGAATATTTTGTTGATGGAAAGTGTGATGGTATTTAAACTCTGTCATTTTGCTTGATGGAAAAAAACTTAGAAAATTTCAGCATAATTGTGTCTGAAAATTTAACATCCCTTACTGAGGTAAAAAGTTTTCTATTATATTGGAGCAAACAAATTTCTTTACAAGAAGTACTAGCAAGAAAGTTACATGTTGTTGCAGCTGTAACTTGTAACATAATCTCTCAATGTTACTGAAATAATATTTGTTCATGAGAAAGTTGCAGTATTTTTCTGCAATGTTGCAAGAAAGAGTTTGTTTGCTAGAAAGTTGCAACAAACAATTTCCTAAACTGTGCAATACCTTGTATATATCTTGTAACAGGAAAGGATTTCAAGAATACTTTGGTTTTTATTTCAACCAGTGTAAACTTATTAAATGTGATATATTATTTTTTGTTAAAATTACTTTTTGTCACATTTATATGACTGTTCTGTAACCAATACTTTTATTTTTACATTTTCCATCAAATGATGCATACACCCCTTGCAGAAATAAATCCTGACAAATTTTATAATAAGGATATCTCAAGATTATCCTGGGATATCCTGAAAATATCCTGTTAGGCTACAAGTCCTTTTTTTAGAAAAAAACTTAATGGGAGAATTCCAGAAAATGTCAGGACTTTCAAATCAAGCAGCTTAAAACTGGGGGAATTCTCAGGATATCTCAAGACTTTCAAAAATCATATTATATAAACCAGAATATATCAGGACTTTTCGATCATCATTCATCCAACTTTCAGGACATTTACAAATTCTATCTGAATGGAAAAAAAAGGGCCTGGATGATTCCTGGTATTGGGACTTAAGAAAAAATATAATCTGTATTATTAATTCAACCAAATAAAAAAGAAAATCTTTGGGACTGAAATTAACTATTGTTTGTTAAATATATATATATTCACATTCACATTCACATGAAGATACAGTGTTCTAGCCAGGATTTCAAAAGGGCAAGGTGCTCTAGTCAGAAAAATGACAATTTTATTCGTAAAATGTCATTGAAAAAAGGGCAATTAAACTAAAATAAAACTCAGGCACTAAGGTAAAATCAAGTTTCAGTTGAAGGGGAGTAATAAAATTCAATACTTTTGGCACAATTTTTTATGTTTAGCTTTAAAAATCTCGGGTCATTAATAGTGACTAATAATACGTTCACACTACAGCTGAATTTAATTATTTAGTGGCTTATGAGTTTCATAAAGTTAACTTGGTAGTTACTCATCTTTAGGATCTTATTCAAACTTACAATAACAACAAATGGAAGTTTTTAACGACCTTGACCGGCTATACAGCCCTTGCACGGTCGGTAACCTTACAATAAAGCAATTTGAATTATTGTTTTAAAGCACTTTATAGAGCAATGAATGGAGGTAAAGATGAAAAAAAACAGTTTTCAAAATATTTATATTCTAAGTGTTTTCAGGTTAAAAATAATTAAAAGAAATATTCTAATATGCATTTGCATTCAATTTGTTTTATATTTATTTAATTGCGAAAAAAAAACCATAAATAAACGGAATATATTGTGAAAAGGTGATAAAAAAGGGGAAGTAACTCTTTTTTTTTTTGGCAAACATTTTTGAAATAGACAAATTGTTTTTGACATAAAGCAAAGATAATTGGTGTTTAATTAACAAGTGTTTGACACCAAAGCTGTCAGTTGAAGCCATGCACTTAATGGGTCACTTAATTTTACAGTTTACACAGCTAGCTGAACTTCCTGTTCATGGAAGAATACACCTTATCGCTCAAACTCCGAAACAGTGGTGACGTTGCTTCGCTAAACTATCAAAGAACCCCAATAATTCAATTTTTGATGAAATCAAACAAAGTTAAATTTTGGACCCTTTGGACCTCAATGTGGACCAATTTAAAAACAGGGCCCAAAATCCAAAAACTTAATACACGGTTAGATTCAGCATATTAAAGAACCCCAAGAATTCAAGAATAAAACCCCATTGAAATTGATCAAGAAATAAGCAATTTATACGAAGTATCTTCTTTTGCACAATACTGTGCAATTGAATATTTCTTGCTATTGCGCAATACTGTACAATTGACAATTTCTTGCTATTGCGCAATATTGTTCTGTTGGATATTTCTTGCTATTGCGCAATACTGTGCAATTGAAGATTTCTTGCTATTGCGCAATACTGTGCAATTGAAGATTTCTTGCTATTGTGCAATACTGTGGAATTGAAAATTTCTTGCTATTGCACAATACTTATTATATAATAATTTACACATCCTGTTTGGTGTGTATCTCCTACCATATCATTATTATTTGCTTTTAAATATAAATCAGAAATAACCAACTTAAAATGGAAAATTTTAAAAGAAACCCCCCCCCCCCCCCAAATTTTTTGAACCCCCTTATGATTCATCACCCCCAAACTCAATCCCAGCCTTCCCTTTGTGGTATGGTACCTTGCAGTACAATTTCAGAGAGATCCATACACTTGAACACAAGTTATAGTTTGGAAACTAGAAAAATGCTTATTTTTGGCCCCTTTTTGGCCCCAAATTCCTAAACGTTTAGGGCAATTACCCCCAAACTCAATTCCAGCTTTCCCTTTGTGATATGGAACCTTGCAGTACAATTTCAGAAATATCCAAACACTTACACACAAGTTATTGTCATGAAACTAGAAAAATGCTTGTTTTTTGCCCCTTTTTTGGCCCCTAATTCCTAAAATTTTGAGGCAATTACCCCCAAAATCAATTACAGCCTTCCCTTTGTGATATGGAACCTTGTGGTACAATGTCAGAGAGATCCATACACTTACACACAAGTTATAGTTTGGAAACTAGAAAAATGCTTATTTTTGGCCCCAAATTCCTAAACGTTTAGGGCAATTACCCCCAAACTCAATTCCAGCTTTCCCTTTGTGATATGGAACCTTGTAGTACAATTTCAGAAATATCCAAACACTTACACACAAGTTATTGTCATGAAACTAGAAAAATGCTTGTTTTTTGCCCCTTTTTTGGCCCCTAATTCCTAAAATTTTGAGGCAATTACCCCCAAAATCAATTACAGCCTTCCCTTTGTGATATGGAACCTTGTGGTACAATGTCAGAGAGATCCATACACTTACACACAAGTTATTGTCTGGAAGTTACAGAAATGTTTTTTTTGGCCCCTTTTTGGCCCCTAATTCCTTAACTGTTGGTACCATAACCCCCAAAATCAATCCCAACCTTCCTTTTGTGGTATTGAACCTTATGGTAAAATTTCATGGAGATCCATTCACTTAAACTAAAGTTAGAGTGCGAAAACCAATGTGTCTTCGGACGACGCCGGATGACAACGACGACGACGACGCCGACGTCATACCAATATACCACCAAAAAATTTTCAATTTTTGCGGTCGTATAAAAAAAGTTATTGTCTAAAATTACTCCAAAAAATATCAGTTTCATTTCTAATGTTTAATATCAATGAAAAAGTGTGCTTATAGCTTTTTATTTCTTTGGTTATCCTCCAAAAAAAGGCACCAACTGTTCATTTTTTCACTGGGCAAGGACAAAATTTGCTGGGGTATAGTAGCCCAGATCCCTTATTAAATATGTCTGACAGCTGTACTACAATATTTGTTCACATTTTTGGTTTATCATATAACTGACCCAACAAAAACATTTGCTTAGCTTCCAGAAGTCCAGATAATTACTTGTTCTCATGTAAGAGAGGTGGAATAAAGAGCTAAAAATACGAAAGAGGTAACCAAACTCGCAAGTTGAAAATGAACTGAAAAACACCATGGCTAAAAACATGAAATGCCAAAGAGACAAACAACAGTATGTAAAACACAAGATAGAAAACTACACAGAACACCACCGCAACAAAATACTGGTGATGATTTAAGGTGCTCAGGAAAGGTCAGCAAATCCTGATCCACATGTCTCATCCCTTGTGTTGCTCTGACATGTACATTTAAGTACAAACATGGTGAGTTTTGTATGTCACATTCGAGGATATGAGGACTGACTATGATTACACCTATTGGAAAATATCTGTCGTCATATGTGAAATAGATATTTCTAAGTCAAACAGTTGTTGATGCATTGCCTAAAACTTTCGACAGGGATGATTTAAACTTCAACATTTGCAAATCTTGGGTTTTACATATAAGGTTCCTTGCCATGTTGTAGGCATCAATTTCTATCAAGGAAATCGTAATGGGAAATGGAAGCTTTTGAATTGGATATGTATCCATATATGGACATAATTCAGAGGTGGATCCAGGGGGTGGTCATCCGGTGCCAGTGACCACCCCCTGGGTTTGCGAAAAATGATGCACCATGTACCAATAAACTGCTTCGCTGAGCGCAGCTGGATACGCCCGCAGAGGTCTAACCCTGAACAGTTGGGACAAAAATTGACACAATATTCAAGCTTGATACAGGTCTGAATTTGGATTGTAATTAAATATTTGACATACATGTATTATAGGTTTCTGAATAAATGTAGTCAAAGAACTTGAAGTTGGTTATATGAATTGAATTTATATTCAATTAAAGATTTCTTGCTGTTGTGCAATACACTGTGCTGTTGCGCAATACTTAGTAAATCTGTTGTCAGACTATAAACAAATAAAATTTATAAAATTCTAAAGGGAGCTTACATCAATAGATATAAACAGTTCACCAAAGTTTCATACGAATTGCTGAAAGCATTTTTGAGTTATTGTCTGAAAAATGGAAAATCCCCCCTTTTTTAATGAATAAACCCCATAATTCATAAATGTAAAATCTAAATTTTATAAAATTCTAAAGGGAGCTTACATCAATAGATATCAACAATTCATCAAAGTTTCATGAGAACTGCTGAAAGCATTTTTGAGTTATTGTCCTAAAACTGGAAAATCCCCCTTTTTTTATGAATAAAACCCCATAACTCGGAAACGTAAAATCTAAAATTTATAAAAATCCAAAGGGAGCTCATGTCAATAGATATAAACAATCAACCAAAATTTCTTGCAAGTTGGTGAAAGCATTCTTGAGTTATTGTCCGAAAACTGGAAAATCCCCCTTTTTTTAATGAATAAAACCCCATAACTCGTAAAGGTAAAATCTAAAATTTATAAAAAACGAAAGGGAGCTCACGTCAATAGATATAAACAATTCACAAAAGTTTTATGCAAATTGGTTAAAGCGTTTTTGAGTTAATGTCCGACATGTTGACGACGGACGGACGGACAGACGGACGGACAGACGGACGTACAACGGTATACCATAATACGTCCCGTAAACGGGCGTATAAAACTCGGAAACGTAAAATCTAAAATATATAAAAATCAAAAGGGAGCTCATGTCAATATATAGACAATCCACCACAATTTCTTGAAAGTTGGTGAAAGTATTCTTGAGCTATTGTCCAAAAACTGGAAAATCCCCCTTTTTTTAATGAATAAAACCCCATAACTCCGAAACGTAAAATCTAAAATTTATAAAAAACGAAAGGGAGATCATGTCAATAGATATAAACAATTCACCAAAGTTTTATGCAAATTGGTTAAAGCACTTTTGAGTTAATGTCCGACATGTTGACGACGGACAGACGGACGGACAGCGGTATACCATAATATGTCCCGTAAACGGGCGTATAAAAAAAAGTGGTCCGGTAGACGTGCTCTGTACAGATAGTGATAATCAAGATAAAAAATAAAACATTAGGAATGGAGATAAATTCAGAGGGGATTAGAAAATATACATGTTTGAAAACTTAAAATCTAAAACCATCTTATTAAACATATGTATTCTAGATACGCAAGAGCGATTAAGTACATAAAATACTAAAAGTTCATTATCTATCACATCCTCTCCTCGAATTCACATAATTCCATTTGTTTTTCACTTGATTTCTAAATTCTTTAGAAGCTGAATACGACAGATATGTATTTTATAACAAAAGTCTCTCGTCAAGGACTTACTTACCTTAAGGCGAAATACATGTACCTTGACATGTATGTTTATACAATGAAAATGTAATCAACGATCGCGACAATGACGGAATGTAGGATCGCTATATCTCCCCTTTTGCGACAAAAGTCGCAGGCTCGACAAAAACGAAGATACAGTCCTCAATCTTAGATGTTTTTAGCAGGTAATTCATACTTTTATTTACATTACGTTTATCTAACTTTTTAAAGTTTGTATAATAACTTTTCTCGACCAATAATGTTTTTTCACTGTGATGCCAAAATTCATATATAATTTTAAAGTTTTTTAAGTCACATAAATATATATTCTATATTGAATACCCCCGTTCTATCATCTGTTTCTCTAAAAGTTCCGATCATTCCAATTTTTTAGTAACTTATACCCTTTCCTTCAGGAAACGCCACAAATCAGCCCCCTCTGAAGTACAAACGACTTGTAATGGACCTAGCATTGATACAAATAAAAGTGATCAGATTAAAGAAACAACCCCTGAAGTTACATACATTTTTTATACATGTACAAAAGTATCAGTACAAACGTGCAACAATGGGCCAGGATCGACTAAATGGACTTGCACTAATGCACGTGCCGTACAATTTAGATTTAGAATTTGATGTGATCGTTGACATGTTTGCACGCAGGCATCCAAGAACAATGAAATTAGAATAAATTTTATAAATCATGTGTAACTTGTGTATTCTATAGTTGTATCTATTTTCATGATATCAATAAAAAAAAATGAATTTTAATTTAAGATTTCATAAGGTGACTTCCCACTGACAAATTCCTGGATCCACCCCTGCAATTAATCAGTATCTAACATATCTTAAAGATAAATTAACAGGTTGGGAAGAATGTAATAAATATATATCTCTCTTACATGTAGTACATTTCAAGTGATAAAATTTTTATTGTTGTAAAAACCTCTTTTTAGTACAAAAGGGCACATATTTGTATTATTTTAAGAAACTTTCCCCAAAGAACTATATATCTATATTGCAATAAATAGTCAAAACATGTCCAAGAATTTTGTAATATTCCTGGACTTAAATATTCTTTATTTTTTAAAAAATATGTGCACCTCTCTAAAGTCTTTTAGAAAAGTTGGTCCAAATATAAATTAGAATGAAGTTTTCCCGCTTTAAAGTAAAAAAAAAACTTTTTTTTTTCTTTTTTATTTTCTACCAACACTCAACAGTAAAATGACCCCTTGTCTGAGGGACAGTATATATCTATATGTCAATATATATATGTTCTTGGGGACAGTCAGTGAGTCACTCATTTAAGATTTAACCTCAAAAATAAAATTTAAGGGATTCCAACACGGCAACAGTTATCGAAAAGTGGTGGTCCGAAGGATTTGACCACCAAATTTTGGAAAGGACCAACACAGTTTTGGTATTGGTATTTAAATTTTGTAATAGAAATAGTAGTAACTGTGTGGGGGTAGGACTTCAATGTAAATATGCGCACATCAGATATCGAATGGTGGAGGGAGTAACAGCACTGTATATAGATTGCACCCGAGCTGAGCATGTACATATGGTTAGATGTCCAATGGTGGAAGGAGAAGCAGCACTGTATATAAAGAGAGCACCTGTTCTACATATGAAAATATGGTTCCTCTACAAAGGGGGTTTAAAGATAAGTTAGATTAGATCAGATTAGTGAGGACCACTTCCAGCAGTTTTTCTTCAAGCACCACGTACAACTTGCACAAGGGGAAAAAAGATTTCAAGAACTGTGGATTTCCTCATTTGCGGGGTTGTTTGCGACCTGATTAAAGGACTCAACACATATCCAGAAATCAACGCCACTTTGCTTATTTGAATATTATACTAAAGAAATCGGATACGGGTCACGGAAATTATATTGAAATGATAGGGAATTTAGAAAAAATGTCTGTTTTAACTTTGATTTAAGTGATAGACAGGTTGCCGGGGCAGAAAATAAATATACACAACAATATACGAACATTTAAACGAAATATAATGACTGGCGTTGCAAAAATCAAGGTTCCTGAGCTATTTTAAAAATCGAAGCGAGAGGCTTTTAACATTGCAGTATAAAATACAGGCTAAAATGGCTGAAACGTCAAATCTGCAAACTTCGTGTTGAAAATTGGCTAACAAGGTCATTAGAAATACAGGTTGCCGGGGTGAAACTTGAAACTTGAATGTCCAAAGAATAAGCAAGTCCAAACCTTGTATGTGTAGTCGATGAACTCTAGGTTCCCACGTAAAGTTAAAATGCCTCTATTTCAAGAAGAATAAACTCACGAAAACACGAAAAATTCACTAAATTCGCGTTCATTGTTTTGATTGGTGGACCTTATATCCTATGGAGGCTTCTCAGATTCCGGAAATGATACCGAATTTTATTTTCGTATTAGAATTAATGTTATTCAAAGCGGGAAATAAAGAAGCAATTATGAATACCAGTGAACATTATACACAAGTTAACTAATTTATACGTAAAAAGATGACAGAAATTTCATTGAAATCGTTCTCTGAAATACAACTGGCCATAAGAGAATATGAAATTGATACAAACTCAAAGTTTAGAGTAGTGAAAAAAGACAAATATTTTGGATTAGAGGGAACAGGTAATGATACGGGTCATAAGACATAACTGTATGGCTCATAAGTTTCAGGAATCAAATTAATCAAACATATGAAAAGATTTATAAAAGACATAAATACATAATAAAAGTACATACTGAAATGTTGGACAGACAGTGCTTTCCTATATATGAACGATTTGTATATTATATACACGTACGTTTTTATAAAATTATACAACTTGTCAACAAAAATTCATGTCGGAGCTGAAATTACATCAGTCAGAATCTATTATCTTTATTAATATATTGTAAAAGCTGCTCAATGGCAGATCCAGAAGGTGTGGAGCATTGACTGAATAGCCATAAAAACCTAAAGAGGGGGCCCTTCAATCTTCAGTCATGCTTCAGTGATTCCATATATATTACATGTATAATACCCCCCCCCCCCCCCCCCCCCCCCCCCCCCCCCCCCCTTTCCCATAAATCAGTCTCCGCAACTGTAAATTGAACTTAAACAAGGAGCATTAAAATTTAGAAACCTTAAACAGTTTATTATCAGTGTACTGTGTATAGTGTACTCAATATTACACCATGACCATGTTAAAAAATGGAGTAAAATATAGGACTGACTATTATGAATGTGGCAAAGATGTCGCATGCGTAGTCTCCGCCCCTAGAGTGCTTTCAGACCTCTTTTAAAAACTGGCACCTTTTACTCGTACTCGAACATTATAATAAAGAATGGAAACAGGGAATGTGTCGAAGAAGGAGACAACAAACCAACCTAAATGTACAAGACAAATCAAGACCACCAATGTATATACTATAGACATATTTTGAATGAACAAGGTAAACAAGAACAAATAAAAAGTATTATAAGCCTAAAAAATATGTAGATGTCTCATTGGCAATCATACCACATTTCTTATGTAAATATTGTACTTTAAAACAATATTACTTTTAGATATATTAATATTGCAGACTTGTTGTATTTTGACAGATTTTTCTGCTGTTATGAACATGATGAAAAAGATCTGGTTCAAGGATCCCCAGCCAGATGCAGTGCCTATTATACCATCTACTGGTGTACCCTTTATTGTTGTTGGAAAGAAGTTGTTGGAGTGTCACCAAGGGTTAGATAGAGACAAGAACCGAAAGATGAAAAGAAAAAATGAAACAAAGAAATGTAAACTATATTTTTTATCTTTTCAATAACTTACTTGTACAGTACAATGTATTATGACACAGGTTTTTAATGTGATGAGCCTCTCAGATTCACATCTTATTGTGTTGTCTATCAACAACAATCTAAATCCAACCTCTCAGATTGACATTATATCTTGTTGTATATCAGCAACTATCATAATCCAGCCTCTCAGATTGACATTATATCTTGTTGTATATCAGCAACTATCATAATCCAGCCTCTCAGATTGACATTATATCTTGTTGTATATCAGCAACTATCATAATCCAGCCTCTCAGATTGACATTATATCTTGTTGTATATCAGCAACTATCATAATCCAGCCTCTCAGATTGACATTATATCTTGTTGTATATCAGCAACTATCATAATCCAGCCTCTCAGATTGACATTATATCTTGTTGTATATCAACAACTATCATAATCCAGCCTCTCAGATTGACATTATATCTTGTTGTATATCAGCAACTATCATAATCCAGCCTTTCAGATTGACATTATATCTTGTTGTATATCAACAACAACCATAACCCAGCCTTTCAGATTGACAACATATTGTGTTGTCTACCAACAACAACCATAATCAAGCCTCCCAGATTGACATTATTTCTTATTGTTATCAACTTCAACTATAATCCAGCGTCTCAGATTGGCATTATATTGTGTTTCCTTATCAACAACAACCATAATCCAGCCTCTCAGATTGATATCAAATTAAGTTGTCTACCAACAACCATAATCCAGCCTTTCAGATTGACATTATATTGTGTTGTCTACCAACAACAACCATAATCCAGCCTCTCAGATTGACATGATGTCTTGTTATCTATCAACAACAACCATAATCCAGCCTCTCAGATTGACATGATATCTTGTTGTTTATCAACAACAACCCTAATCCAGCCTCTCAGATTGACATGATATCTTGTTCTATATCAGCAACTATCATAATCCAGCCTCTCAGATTGACATTATATTGTGTTGTCTATCAACAACAACCATAATCCAGCCTGTCAGATTGACATTATATCTTGTTGTCTATCAACAACAACCACAATCCAGCCTCTCAGATTGACATTATATCTTGTTGTCTATTAACAACAACCATAATCCAGCCTCTCAGATTGACATTTTTTTTTGTTGTCTATCAACAACCATAATCCAGCCTCTCAGATTGACATTTTACTGTGTTGTCTACCAACAAAAACCATAATCAAGCCTCTCAGATTCACATCTTATTGTGTTGTCTACCAACAACAATCTAAATCCAACCTCTCAGATTGACATTATATCTTGTTGTATATCAGCAACTATCATAATCCAGCCTCTCAGATTGACATTATATCTTGTTGTATATCAGCAACTATCATAATCCAGCCTCTCAGATTGACATTATATCTTGTTGTATATCAGCAACTATCATAATCCAGCCTCTCAGATTGACATTATATCTTGTTGTATATCAGCAACTATCATAATCCAGCCTCTCAGATTGACATTATATCTTGTTGTATATCAACAACTATCATAATCCAGCCTCTCAGATTGACATTATATCTTGTTGTATATCAGCAACTATCATAATCCAGCCTTTCAGATTGACATTATATCTTGTTGTATATCAACAACAACCATAACCCAGCCTTTCAGATTGACAACATATTGTGTTGTCTACCAACAACAACCATAATCAAGCCTCCCAGATTGACATTATTTCTTATTGTTATCAACTTCAACTATAATCCAGCGTCTCAGATTGGCATTATATTGTGTTTCCTTATCAACAACAACCATAATCCAGCCTCTCAGATTGATATCAAATTAAGTTGTCTACCAACAACCATAATCCAGCCTTTCAGATTGACATTATATTGTGTTGTCTACCAACAACAACCATAATCCAGCCTCTCAGATTGACATGATGTCTTGTTATCTATCAACAACAACCATAATCCAGCCTCTCAGATTGACATGATATCTTGTTGTTTATCAACAACAACCCTAATCCAGCCTCTCAGATTGACATGATATCTTGTTCTATATCAGCAACTATCATAATCCAGCCTCTCAGATTGACATTATATTGTGTTGTCTATCAACAACAACCATAATCCAGCCTGTCAGATTGACATTATATCTTGTTGTCTATCAACAACAACCACAATCCAGCCTTTCAGATTGACATCAAATTGAATTGTTTATCAACAACAACCATAATCCAGCCTCTCAGATTGACATAAAATTAAGTTGTCTACCAACAACAACCATAATCCAGCCTCTCAGATTGACATTATATCTTGTTGTCTATCAGCAACTATCATAATCTAGCCTCTCAGATTGACATTACATCTTGTTGTCTATCAACAACAACCATAATCCAGCCTTTCAGATTGACATCATATTGTGTTGTCTATCAACAACAACCATAATCCAGCTTTTCAGATTGACATCATATTGTGTTGTATATCAGCAACTATCAGAATCCAGCCTCTCAGATTGACATTATATTGTGTTGTCTATCAACAACAACAACCATAATCCAGCCTCTCAAATTGACATTATTTTTTGTTGTTTATCAACAACAACCATAATCCAGCCTTTCAGATTGACATTATATCTTGTTGTATATCAGCAACTATCATAATCTAGCCTCTCAGATTGACATTACATCTTGTTGTCTATCAACAACAACCATAATCCAGCCTTTCAGATTGACATCATATTGTGTTGTCTATCAACAACAACCATAATCCAGCCTTTCAGATTGACATCATATTGTGTTGTTTACCAACAACAACCATAATCCAGCCTCTCAGATCGACATAATTTCTTGTTGTATATCAGCAACTATCAGAATCCAGCCTCTCAGATTGACATTATATTGTGTTGTCTATCAACAACAACCATAATCCAGCCTCTCAAATTGACATTATTTCTTGTTGTCTATCGACAACAACCATAATCCAGCCTCTCAGATTGACATTATATTTTGTTGTCTATCAACAACAACCATAATCCAGCCTCTCATATTGACATTATATCTTGTTATATATCAGCAACTATCATAATCCAGCCTCTCAGATTGACATTATATTGTGTTGTCTATCAACAACAACCATAATCCAGCCTCTCAGATTGACATTATTTCTTCTTGTCTATCAACAACAACCAAATCCAGCCTTTCAGATTGACATTATATCTTGTTGTCTACCAACAACAACCATAATCCAACCTCTCAGATTGACATTATATTGTGTTGTCTATTAACAACAACCATAATCCAGCCTCTCAGATTGACATTATTTCTTGTTGTCTATCAACAACCATAATCCAGCCTCTCAGATTGACATTTTACTGTGTTGTCTACCAACAAAAACCATAATCAAGCCTCTCAGATTCACATCTTATTGTGTTGTCTATCAACAACAATCTAAATCCAACCTCTCAGATTGACATTATATCTTGTTGTATATCAGCAACTATCATAATCCAGCCTCTCAGATTGACATTATATCTTGTTGTATATCAGCAACTATCATAATCCAGCCTCTCAGATTGACATTATATCTTGTTGTATATCAGCAACTATCATAATCCAGCCTCTCAGATTGACATTATATCTTGTTGTATATCAGCAACTATCATAATCCAGCCTCTCAGATTGACATTATATCTTGTTGTATATCAGCAACTATCATAATCCAGCCTCTCAGATTGACATTATATCTTGTTGTATATCAACAACTATCATAACCCAGCCTTTCAGATTGACAACATATTGTGTTGTCTACCAACAACAACCATAATCAAGCCTCCCAGATTGACATTATTTCTTATTGTTATCAACTTCAACTATAATCCAGCGTCTCAGATTGGCATTATATTGTGTTTCCTTATCAACAACAACCATAATCCAGCCTCTCAGATTGATATCAAATTAAGTTGTCTACCAACAACCATAATCCAGCCTTTCAGATTGACATTATATTGTGTTGTCTACCAACAACAACCATAATCCAGCCTCTCAGATTGACATGATGTCTTGTTATCTATCAACAACAACCATAATCCAGCCTCTCAGATTGACATGATATCTTGTTGTTTATCAACAACAACCCTAATCCAGCCTCTCAGATTGACATGATATCTTGTTCTATATCAGCAATTATCATAATCCAGCCTCTCAGATTGACATTATATTGTGTTGTCTATCAACAACAACCATAATCCAGCCTGTCAGATTGACATTATATCTTGTTGTCTATCAACAACAACCACAATCCAGCCTTTCAGATTGACATCAAATTGAATTGTTTATCAACAACAACCATAATCCAGCCTCTCAGATTGACATAAAATTAAGTTGTCTACCAACAACAACCATAATCCAGCCTCTCAGATTGACATTATATCTTGTTGTCTATCAGCAACTATCATAATCTAGCCTCTCAGATTGACATTACATCTTGTTGTCTATCAACAACAACCATAATCCAGCCTTTCAGATTGACATCATATTGTGTTGTCTATCAACAACAACCATAATCCAGCTTTTCAGATTGACATCATATTGTGTTGTATATCAGCAACTATCAGAATCCAGCCTCTCAGATTGACATTATATTGTGTTGTCTATCAACAACAACAACCATAATCCAGCCTCTCAAATTGACATTATTTTTTGTTGTTTATCAACAACAACCATAATCCAGCTTTTCAGATTGACATTATATCTTGTTGTATATCAGCAACTATCATAATCTAGCCTCTCAGATTGACATTACATCTTGTTGTCTATCAACAACAACCATAATCCAGCCTTTCAGATTGACATCATATTGTGTTGTCTATCAACAACAACCATAATCCAGCCTTTCAGATTGACATCATATTGTGTTGTTTACCAACAACAACCATAATCCAGCCTCTCAGATCGACATAATTTCTTGTTGTATATCAGCAACTATCAGAATCCAGCCTCTCAGATTGACATTATATTGTGTTGTCTATCAACAACAACCATAATCCAGCCTCTCAAATTGACATTATTTCTTGTTGTCTATCGACAACAACCATAATCCAGCCTCTCAGATTGACATTATATTTTGTTGTCTATCAACAACAACCATAATCCAGCCTCTCATATTGACATTATATCTTGTTATATATCAGCAACTATCATAATCCAGCCTCTCAGATTGACATCATATTGTGTTGTCTATCAACAACAACCATAATCCAGCCTCTCAGATTGACATTATTTCTTCTTGTCTATCAACAACAACCATAATCCAGCCTTTCAGATTGACATCATATTGTGTTGTTTACCAACAACAACCATAATCCAGCCTCTCAGATCGACATAATTTCTTGTTGTATATCAGCAACTATCAGAATCCAGCCTCTCAGATTGACATTATATTGTGTTGTCTATCAACAACAACCATAATCCAGCCTCTCAAATTGACATTATTTCTTGTTGTCTATCGACAACAACCATAATCCAGCCTCTCAGATTGACATTATATTTTGTTGTCTATCAACAACAACCATAATCCAGCCTCTCATATTGACATTATATCTTGTTATATATCAGCAACTATCATAATCCAGCCTCTCAGATTGACATTATATTGTGTTGTCTATCAACAACAACCATAATCCAGCCTCTCAGATTGACATTATTTCTTCTTGTCTATCAACAACAACCAAATCCAGCCTTTCAGATTGACATTATATCTTGTTGTCTACCAACAACAACCATAATCCAACCTCTCAGATTGACATTATATTGTGTTGTCTATCAACAACAACCATAATCCAGCCTCTCAGATTGACATTATATTGTGTTGTCTATTAACAACAACCATAATCCAGCCTCTCAGATTGACATTATTTCTTGTTGTCTATCAACAACCATAATCCAGCCTCTCAGATTGACATTTTACTGTGTTGTCTACCAACAAAAACCATAATCAAGCCTCTCAGATTCACATCTTATTGTGTTGTCTATCAACAACAATCTAAATCCCACCTCTCAGATTGACATTATTACTTGTTGTATATCAGCAACTATCATAATCCAGCCTCTCAGATTGACATTATATCTTGTTGTATATCAGCAACTATCATAATCCAGCCTCTCAGATTGACATTATATCTTGTTGTATATCAGCAACTATCATAATCCAGCCTCTCAGATTGACATTATATCTTGTTGTATATCAGCAACTATCATAATCCAGCCTCTCAGATTGACATTATATCTTGTTGTATATCAGCAACTATCATAATCCAGCCTCTCAGATTGACATTATATCTTGTTGTATATCAACAACTATCATAATCCAGCCTCTCAGATTGACATTATATCTTGTTGTATATCAGCAACTATCATAATCCAGCCTTTCAGATTGACATTATATCTTGTTGTATATCAACAACAACCATAACCCAGCCTTTCAGATTGACAACATATTGTGTTGTCTACCAACAACAACCATAATCAAGCCTCCCAGATTGACATTATTTCTTATTGTTATCAACTTCAACTATAATCCAGCGTCTCAGATTGGCATTATATTGTGTTTCCTTATCAACAACAACCACAATCCAGCCTTTCAGATTGACATCAAATTGAATTGTTTATCAACAACAACCATAATCCAGCCTCTCAGATTGACATAAAATTAAGTTGTCTACCAACAACAACCATAATCCAGCCTCTCAGATTGACATTATATCTTGTTGTCTATCAGCAACTATCATAATCTAGCCTCTCAGATTGACATTACATCTTGTTGTCTATCAACAACAACCATAATCCAGCCTTTCAGATTGACATCATATTGTGTTGTCTATCAACAACAACCATAATCCAGCTTTTCAGATTGACATCATATTGTGTTGTATATCAGCAACTATCAGAATCCAGCCTCTCAGATTGACATTATATTGTGTTGTCTATCAACAACAACAACCATAATCCAGCCTCTCAAATTGACATTATTTTTTGTTGTTTATCAACAACAACCATAATCCAGCCTTTCAGATTGACATTATATCTTGTTGTATATCAGCAACTATCATAATCTAGCCTCTCAGATTGACATTACATCTTGTTGTCTATCAACAACAACCATAATCCAGCCTTTCAGATTGACATCATATTGTGTTGTCTATCAACAACAACCATAATCCAGCCTTTCAGATTGACATCATATTGTGTTGTTTACCAACAACAACCATAATCCAGCCTCTCAGATCGACATACTTTCTTGTTGTATATCAGCAACTATCAGAATCCAGCCTCTCAGATTGACATTATATTGTGTTGTCTATCAACAACAACCATAATCCAGCCTCTCATATTGACATTATATCTTGTTATATATCAGCAACTATCATAATCCAGCCTCTCAGATTGACATTATATTGTGTTGTCTATCAACAACAACCATAATCCAGCCTCTCAGATTGACATTATTTCTTCTTGTCTATCAACAACAACCAAATCCAGCCTTTCAGATTGACATTATATCTTGTTGTCTACCAACAACAACCATAATCCAACCTCTCAGATTGACATTATATTGTGTTGTCTATCAACAACAACCATAATCCAGCCTCTCAGATTGACATTATATTGTGTTGTCTATTAACAACAACCATAATCCAGCCTCTCAGATTGACATTATTTCTTGTTGTCTATCAACAACCATAATCCAGCCTCTCAGATTGACATTTTACTGTGTTGTCTACCAACAAAAACCATAATCAAGCCTCTCAGATTCACATCTTATTGTGTTGTCTATCAACAACAATCTAAATCCAACCTCTCAGATTGACATTATATCTTGTTGTATATCAGCAACTATCATAATCCAGCCTCTCAGATTGACATTATATCTTGTTGTATATCAGCAACTATCATAATCCAGCCTCTCAGATTGACATTATATCTTGTTGTATATCAGCAACTATCATAATCCAGCCTCTCAGATTGACATTATATCTTGTTGTATATCAGCAACTATCATAATCCAGCCTCTCAGATTGACATTATATCTTGTTGTATATCAGCAACTATCATAATCCAGCCTCTCAGATTGACATTATATCTTGTTGTATATCAACAACTATCATAATCCAGCCTCTCAGATTGACATTATATCTTGTTGTATATCAGCAACTATCATAATCCAGCCTTTCAGATTGACATTATATCTTGTTGTATATCAACAACAACCATAACCCAGCCTTTCAGATTGACAACATATTGTGTTGTCTACCAACAACAACCATAATCAAGCCTCCCAGATTGACATTATTTCTTATTGTTATCAACTTCAACTATAATCCAGCGTCTCAGATTGGCATTATATTGTGTTTCCTTATCAACAACAACCATAATCCAGCCTCTCAGATTGATATCAAATTAAGTTGTCTACCAACAACCATAATCCAGCCTTTCAGATTGACATTATATTGTGTTGTCTACCAACAACAACCATAATCCAGCCTCTCAGATTGACATGATGTCTTGTTATCTATCAACAACAACCATAATCCAGCCTCTCAGATTGACATGATATCTTGTTGTTTATCAACAACAACCCTAATCCAGCCTCTCAGATTGACATGATATCTTGTTCTATATCAGCAATTATCATAATCCAGCCTCTCAGATTGACATTATATTGTGTTGTCTATCAACAACAACCATAATCCAGCCTGTCAGATTGACATTATATCTTGTTGTCTATCAACAACAACCACAATCCAGCCTTTCAGATTGACATCAAATTGAATTGTTTATCAACAACAACCATAATCCAGCCTCTCAGATTGACATAAAATTAAGTTGTCTACCAACAACAACCATAATCCAGCCTCTCAGATTGACATTATATCTTGTTGTCTATCAGCAACTATCATAATCTAGCCTCTCAGATTGACATTACATCTTGTTGTCTATCAACAACAACCATAATCCAGCCTTTCAGATTGACATCATATTGTGTTGTCTATCAACAACAACCATAATCCAGCTTTTCAGATTGACATCATATTGTGTTGTATATCAGCAACTATCAGAATCCAGCCTCTCAGATTGACATTATATTGTGTTGTCTATCAACAACAACAACCATAATCCAGCCTCTCAAATTGACATTATTTCTTGTTGTCTATCGACAACAACCATAATCCAGCCTCTCAGATTGACATTATATTTTGTTGTCTATCAACAACAACCATAATCCAGCCTCTCAGATTGACATTATATCTTGTTATATACCAGCAACTATCATAATCCAGCCTCTCAGATTGACATTATATTGTGTTGTCTATCAACAACAACCATAATCCAGCCTCTCAGATTGACATTATATCTTGTTATATACCAGCAACTATCATAATCCAGCCTCTCAGATTGACATTATATTGTGTTGTCTATCAACAACAACCATAATCCAGCCTTTCAGATTGACATTATATCTTGTTGTCTATCAACAACAACCATAATCCAACCTCTCAGATTGACATAATATTGTGTTGTCTATCAACAACAACCATAATCCAGCCTCTCAGATTGACATTATATTGTGTTGTCTATCAACAACAACCATAATCCAGCCTTTCAGATTGACATTATATCTTGTTGTCTATCAACAACAACCATAATCCAACCTCTCAGATTGACATTATATTGTGTTGTCTATTAACAACAACCATAATCCAGCCTCTCAGATTGACATTATTTCTTGTTGTCTATCAACAACCATAATCCAGCCTCTCAGATTGACATTTTACTGTGTTGTCTACAAACAAAAACCATAATCAAGCCTCTCAGATTGACATCTTATTGTGTTGTCTATCAACAACAATCAAAATCCAACCTCTCAGATTGACATCATATCTTGTTGTATATCAACAACTATCATAATCCAGCCTCTCAGATTCACATTATATCTTGTTGTATATCAGCAACTATCATAATCCAGCCTCTCAGATTGACATTATATCTTGTTGTATATCAACAACTATCATAATCCAGCCTCTCAGATTGACATTATATCTTGTTGTATATCAGCAACTATCATAATCTAGCCTTTCAGATTGACATTATATCTTGTTGTATATCAACAACAACCATAATCCAGCCTTTCAGATTGACATCATATTGTGTTGTCTACCAACAACAACCATAATCAAGCCTCCCAGATTGACATTATTTCTTATTGTTATCAACTTCAACTATAATCCAGCGTCTCAGATTGGCATTATATTGTGTTTCCTTATCAACAACAACCATAATCCAGCCTCTCAGATTGATATCAAATTAAGTTGTCTACCAACAACCATAATCCAGCCTTTCAGATTGACATTATATTGTGTTGTCTACCAACAACAACCATAATCCAGCCTCTCAGATTGACATGATATCTTGTTGTATATCAGCAACTATTATAATCCAGCCTCTCAGATTGACATTATATTGTGTTGTCTATCAGCAACAACTGTAATCCAGCCTGTCAGATTGACATTATATCTTGTTGTCTATCAACAACAACCACAATCCAACCTTTCAGATTGACATCAAATTGAATTGTTTATCAACAACAACCATAATCCAGCCTCTCAGATTGACATAAAATTAAGTTGTCTACCAACAACAACCATAATCCAGCCTCTCAGATTGACATTATATCTTGTTGTCTATCAGCAACTATCATAATCTAGCCTCTCAGATTGACATTACATCTTGTTGTCTATCAACAACAACCATAATCCAGCCTTTCAGATTGACATCATATTGTGTTCTCTATCAACAACAACCATAAACCAGCTTTTCAGATTGACATCATATTGTGTTGTCTACCAACAACAACCATAATCCAGCCTCTCAGATTGACATTATTTCTTGTTGTATATCAGCAACTATCAGAATCCAGCCTCTCAGATTGACATTATATTGTGTTGTCTATCAACAACAATCATAATCCAGCCTCTCAGATTGACATTATTTCTTGTTGTCTATCGACAACAACCATAATCCAGTCTCTCAGATTGACATTATATTTTGTTGTCTATCAACAACAACCATAAACCAGCTTTTCAGATTGACATCATATTGTGTTGTCTACCAACAACAACCATAATCCAGCCTCTCAGATTGACATTATTTCTTGTTGTATATCAGCAACTATCAGAATCCAGCCTCTCAGATTGACATTATATTGTGTTGTCTATCAACAACAATCATAATCCAGCCTCTCAGATTGACATTATATCTTGTTGTATAAAGGTCGGTGGTTTTCTCTGGGCACTCCGGCTTCCTCCACCAATAAAAACTGGCCTCTCAGATCGACATCAAATTAAGTTGTCTACCAACAACAACCATAATCAAGCCTTTCAGATTGACATTATATTGTGTTGTCTACCAACATCAACCATAATCCAGCCTTTCAGATTGACATTATATCTTGTTGTCTATCAACAGCAACCATAATCCAGCCTCTCAGATTGACATTATTTCTTCTTGTCTATCAACAACAACCATAATCCAGCCTCTCAGATTGACATTATTTCTTGTTGTCTATCGACAACAACCATAATCCAGTCTCTCAGATTGACATTATTTCTTCTTGTCTATCAACAACAACCATAATCCAGCCGCTCAGATTGACATTATATTGTGTTGTCTATCAACAAAAACCATAATCCAGCCTCTCAGATTGACATTACTTCTTCTAGTCTATCAACAACAACCATAATCCAGCCTCTCAGATTGACATTATATTGTGTTGTCTATCAACAACAACCATAATCCAGCCTCTCAGATTGACATTATATTGTGTTGTCTATCAACAACACCCATAATCGAGCCTATCAGATTGACATCAAATTGAATTGTCTATCAACAACAACCATAATCCAGCCTTTCAGATTGACATCATATTGTGTTGTCTATCAACAACAACCATAATCCAGCCTTTCAGATTGACATCATATTGTGTTGTCTATCAACAACAACCATAATCCAGCCTCTCAGATTGACATTATATCTTGTATATCAGCAACTATCATAATCAAGCCTATCAGATTGATATTATATTCATTTGTCTATCAACAACTACCTTAATTTGTTTTAGGAAGTAGTTGTTGATTTGCTGAAGGAATGGAAAAGTGAGCGCCCTGAAGACAACTTCCATCTTCGTCTTAAGGGAGATCATCTGGAACCAGAAAATGACAGTAGGTGTAACAAATTATTATATCTATATTGTCTTTAAAGATGTTAATCTTTTGTGTGTTACTGTATGCTAAGTTCAGATTGGATACAAACAGGAAATAATATAAAAATTGTTTAGTCAAAATAAGTATAATTCTATGTCTCTTTTTCCTCTCCATTATAGGATAAAACGCCTTTTTAAAGGAATTTATTGGTGTATAAACTCAACCAATTCACTCACAAACATGTTTGTGAGTGAATTGGTCGAGTTTATACGCCAATAAATTCCTTTAAAAAGGTGTTTAATCCTTATAATTCTTAAAATAGGAGAAAAGGAATTTATTTTTTCCACACTCGTAAATTGTATATGTGAGTCATTGAGTTGGCCTGGCTCATGAATATATTTGTTGGTTACCGCAAAAATATGTACTCCATGAAATTTGCTCTCTTATACAAATTTACTACAAAAACTCTTCTTTATCATGCAAATAAATGTTGTGTGTTTATTATCTAAATTAACGATTAACGCGAAATGAAAATAAATATGATAAAGTCGAGCCGGATTGTGTTATTATCGCCGCCATCTTGTTTACATTGGTTACAAAAAGAAGTTTGGTCAACGTTGTCTATCTAAAAATAAACAACGTCAAGAACATCTACCGGAAGTCCTCGCGACCAATCAACGTATTCCCTAATATGCAAATCATATAAGAATTATGTAGTTGTAAAGAGCATTGATATTGGACTATGACATTATGTGAAGTTTATATAACATTATGAATATTAGATGCTTCCATATTGTGGGTGTTTAAATAAGACAAAATTTCTGAAAAAGGACACAAACATGTAGTCTATATACTTCAATTTTAATTTCAGACTCAGACTTGGAATTGAATCTGGTGATGAGCAAGAGGCAGAGGATGATGTAAGAATAGGGGAGGCCTACACTAGGAAGCTATATGGTACAAACAGTAAGTTCCTGTATGTACACCAAACTCAATGGCAGAGAAGACTTCTTGAGCTGAATGGGAAAGAGATATGCCTTTTGGATGCTACATATAGGTCAACCAGATATTCTCTCCCATTATATTTCCTATGTGTGCCTACGAACGTAAATTACATTACTGTTGGAACCTTTGTTACAGAGACCAAGGACAGCGCTTCACTGATGGAGGCCTTGCAGGTTATAAAAGAATGGAATCCCGAGTGGTTACCCAAGTTCTTCATGTGTGACTATGCCACTGAAGAAATCAATGCCCTTGAAAACGTTTTTCCAGGTTTGCAAGTTAAACTTTCTATTACTTTATATATGCCGAATTTATATCAGCCTATAAAATTTACTTCTTACAATTGATGCAAAGAATGTGTTAGAAAAAATACATGTTATAGGTACTTTAATTATTGTGATTTTGATTGTTTTGCAAAGATAACATTGATATATAATATTTTCAAAGTTACCATTAGATTGGTCTAATCCAACACAATAAGTTACACAGTGTGCAATTGTCCTAATACGAGAATTATATACTGCAGCTGTGCTTATGATTTGCGCAGTAAAATTGCATTGACTGTATAATCATATGTCATATACAGTCACTGACTGTATATCGCCTTGTTTATGACGTTGACAATGCGTTTACGTAAAGTTTTATTTATGACGTCAATAAAACACACAGGTTCACAAAAATTTTAAGACGTCCACTCCAAATAAAAAAATGACGGTTTTTACCATAAATATTAATTATACTCTGCTCGAAATTATTAGGACAGTTTTAAATTCAACCAAATAGATTTTGAGATTAAATCTAAAACTGAAAATAAATTAAAAATATTAAGACTATTAAGCAGCTAAAAAAAATTACACTGTAATTTATTAAGACAATATCAGCCAATCTAATTGGGAGAAATTACTCTAAATCTGGATAAAAACTATTATATATGTTAATGATGCAAGAATAATCAGAGGTAACTTTTCTGTAACATAACACTTCCATTTTAGGTTCTTTTGTATACCTTTGTGATTTTCACCGAGAGCAGAGTTGGGAAAGATGGCTTACTGCAGCACATAATGGACTGCACACAGAGAAGACCTATGTTCTTCCACTTCTAAGACCTATTGCTAGGGCACTTAATGAAGATGATTATAATTATGCGTTAGCTACATTAAAGGTATTAAAATAAGATAAGCTTATTCTCAGACATATTCAAATATGGTGTTCATAAAACACTTACAAATTCTGGAAAAAACAATGAACTTAATACAATAACATATTGTAAACCCATTTATTTTCACATATGGTTAACCTTTGCAATTTTCACATGAGGATGAAAAAATAAAGTGACAGTTTTTATACAGATAATGAAAATGCTTGAAATTGCAACACCAGGATAACGTTTTGTGCTGTAGAACAATATATATATTAATAGATAATGTAAAATTTGTACATTATGCATATGCCTGTTGTGTAGTTGTGAATAATTGTCAAGTGTGTAGTTGTTGTATGAAATGATTGTATAGTTTTTAAATTAATATGTCTGTATTCCAGTAAACATGGAAAATGAGTATGTTATTTCTTCTTTATTTCCACTTTAATCATGTCTCTTTCTGATTGAATATAGAGAAACACACATAAGCAACTAACAGCACCCCTGGTACGGGATAACGTTTGAGCTGTATTGTTTATATTGATTATATTTTGATCATGTTGCCCATGGTGGCAAGTGGAAGTACAGTAGAACAATATATATTAATAGATGATGTAAAATTTGTACATTATGCAGATATATGCCTGTTGTGTAGTTTTGAATAATTTGTCAAGTGTGTAGTTGTTGTATGAAATGATTGTATAGTTTTTAAATTAATATGTCTGTATTCCAGTAAACATGGAAAATTAGTATGTTATTTCTTCTTTATTTCCACTTTAATCATGTCTCTTTTTGATTGAATATAGAGAAATACACATAAGCAACTAACAGCACCCCTGGTACGGGATAACGTTTTGTGTTGTATTGTTTATAATGATTCTATGTTTGATTATGTTGCCCATGGTGGCAAGTGGAAGTACAGTAGAACAATATTGTTTATAGATAATGCAATATCAGTACTTTAATTTTATTCAAATAGATGCATGGTGTAAGTGAATAATTGTTAAGTGTGTGTAGATATTGTAAGAAATGGTTGCACTTTTTAATTGTCTGTTGTTAAGTAAATGAAGCTATGTTTATATTTAAGTCTCCCAAACGAAGTTTGGGAAGACTTATTGTTTTTGTTCAGTTCTTATTATTATTATTATTATTCTTCTTCTTCTTCTTCCTCTTCCGCCGCTTTTAAATTTGAACTTGTCCGCACCCGTTCTCCAAAACCGCTTGTCAGATTAACTTAGGGTTTCACAATATGTTAGACTAACATGTCTAGTGGTGCAATCAGGGTTTTGTTTGTGCAATGGGGTTTATAAAGGGGTACTTTGAGGGGCAAAAATAAAAGAGGGTTTTACTATAGAACCCTTTGGGATTTTATTTTTTAAAATTTTCAAATGATTATAAATTGAAAACCGTTTGTGATAGACACAATCTTTTTAATTGAAAATGTTCTAAATGATAAAGCCCATTAAATGAAATACAGGGTTAGTCCCCAGGGGCCACCCCCACCCCCTGCCATTTAAGAAAGTTCTAATACCTTGTAAGTGGTCAAGATCCCTACCCCTAAACCATTTATATTTTGGTTTGTTATGCTAAGATGGTTTGAATGATATACAGGGTTAGTCCCCAGGGGTCATCCCGACCCCCTGCCATTTGAGAAAGTTCTAATATCTTGTAAATGGTCGAGATCCCCACCCCTAAACCATATATATTCTGGTTTGTCATGATAAAGCACATCAAATGAAATACAGGGTTAGTCCCCAGGGGTCACCCCCATCCCCTGCCATTTAAGAAAGTTCTAATATCTTCTAAGTGGTCCAGATCACCACCCCTAAACCATATATATTCTGGTTTGTCATGCTAAGGTGGTTTGAATGATATACAGGGTTAGTCCCCAGGGGTCATCCCGACCCCCTGCCATTTGAGAAAGTTCTAATATCTTGTAAATGGTCGAGATCCCCATCCCTAAACCATATATATTCTGGTTTGTCATGATAAAGCACATCAAATGAAATACAGGGTTAGTCCCCAGGGGTTACACCACCCCCTGCCATTTAAGAAAGTTCTAATATCTTGTAAGTGGTCAAGATCCCCACCCCTAAACCATATATATTCTGGTTTGTCATGCTAAGATGGTTTGAATGATATACAGGGTTAGTCCCCAGGGGTCATCCCGACCCCCTGCCATTTGAGAAAGTTCTAATATCTTGTAAATGGTTGAGATCCCACCCCTAAACCATATATATTCCTATTTGTTATGTCTCGAACATATTGACGTATACGGTCAGTCCCCAGGGGTTCCCCCCACCCCCAATGTTCTAATATCTTGTAAATGGTTGAGATCCCCACCCCTAAACCATATATATTCCTGTTCGTCATGTAATGAACATTTGAATGACGTATAGGGTCAGTCCCCAGGGGTTCCTCCCCACCCCCAATGTTCTAGTATCTTGTAAATGGTCGAGATCCCCACCCCTAAACCATATATATTCTGGTTTGTCATGCCAAGATGATTTGAATGATATACAAGGTTAGTCCCCAGGCATCACTAATGCATATAACTTTACTGGACCAAACCAATTTTCACTGGACGTTGCCCAATGTCAGGCTACCCTGGGAATTACGAATTATGGGAGCTTCGTTTGGGAGACTTCGTAACAGCATCCTGTTACAATCATTTCTTGTTATTCTTTCTTTTTTCGACTTTCATATTGTATAGTTCTGATTGAACATAGAAATACATGTAAGCAACTGCCAGCACCCTTGATACCGGATAACGTTTTGTGCTGGATTGCTCATATTGTTTGTATGTTTGATCCTGGTGTCAAGTGCAATATTATATTTACATGAATTATGGGTGCAGATGCTTTTTAATTGTTTATACATTATAAATTATGATTTTATTTTTTATATTTGGAAGACTGTGTATGTAATTATCTCTTCTTTACAGTATATTTAAGGGGCCTTTGGTGGCCGAGTGGTCTAAGTAGTTACTACTGTAATTAATAACCAGTCAACACAGAGGTTCTGAGTTTGAACCCCACTCGTGTGGGTGCACTCGACTCCAATCTTAAATGACTAGGATTGTCAGTTTTCCTATCGAAGGTCGGTGGTTTTCTCCGGCTTCCTCTACCAATAAAAACTGGCCGCCACAAAATAGCCCAAAAGTGGTGCTTAAAATTGGCGTTAAAACACCAAAAATTAAAAAAATCAATCTGTGTATTTAATATTTTCTAAATATTTAAAGTTCCTGTTCCCTGACTGAAGAATCATTGTGTTCCCATTTGCAGATTGTTTGATTGTAAAATCTGGAAATTGGAGACCGAGACAGGAACTTTGTACTACATTTAGTGCTGCATAACATTATGAATCATCTTTTTATTAGGTACATTGATTGCAATATGTCTAGATTAGAGACTGGCACAGTTAAGGATTTGTTGGCCTTTACTGTTCTGCATTATATTAAGTTACATTTAGGAATTAAAAAAAAAACAGATTCCTAAGCTTTGACATAAGGAACTCCCATAAATACTGAAAGTGAAATGGTTAAGAAATCATATCTGTCATGTCTGTATTCATTGCCAAAACAGATATTCTGTAGCATGCTGATTACATATATATACCAGTATAATGTACATGTATAATAGTACTTTGAAAAAGGAAATTCACTACAGGAAAGTAAAAATCATCATATGTGTAGTAAGGTTCTGAATTCAACTCTTTCATCCATTGTCAATAAACAGGATAGATCTAAATAAGAGGCACTGATGAGGCAAAAGAAATTGACAAAGACTTATCTTTTCACGGTTCTTAATTTATAAATCTTGTTAAGAAGCATTTATGTTCTACCATACATGTATTCATTTGAAGAATATTTCATCAATTGAATACGCAAATGCATACATGTGTGAATGGGTCGAAACTTTCCTGATGACCATTTTAGATTGAATTTGAATTGTATATTAAGATTTTTCTTTATTAACAGTCTAGGCCTAAAAATGAAATGAGAAGATCGTATTTACAGTTTTTATTAGATATATATATATACATATATAATTACTCTTAATATCAGCACAACAATTTTGTCTTGTCTATTCTTTTAAATTTAAATCCATAGGTCATTTCGAAATTACTGTCATCAGGAAGGTCGCAGGGAGTTTGTCTTTGTTTTAAAATAAAGTAAATATAAAAATTGTGTCTTTTGTCTTTGTTTTTACATTTTTCACACAGAACCAACCTGGTTGAAGCTTGTTAAAAAGATGTAAATTTTGTTTTAAAAAAAATGTGGGGGACTGATATACACAGGTGAAATAGTAACCCACCTTTCTTCAGTCATGATATATAGTGGAGGTATAGTTAAAAATTAAATGTTTAGTACATGTACTGTTTTCCTAATTAGGGCCCCGCCGAATGGCAGACGCCATATAGTGATCAGTCTGTATGTCCCTAACAAATTGTGTCCGCTCTATATCTAGAGAACCGTTATGATTTCAAAGTTTATACTCGACATGTATATTAACCAACACAAGAGGGTGTGTCATAATGTATGTACAACTTCCTAGGTCAAAGGTCAAAAACTTTGGTTTAAGTTGACAACCCCATGTCCTATGGTAAAGATTGTGTCCGCTCTATATCTTAAGAACCGTTATGATTTCAAAGTTTATACTTGACATGTATATAACCCAACACCAGAGGGTGTGTCATAATGTATGTACAACTTCCTAGGTCAAAGGTCAAGGTCAAAAACTTTGGTTTTAGTTGACAACCCCATGTCCTATGGTACCACACATTATTCACAGCTGGGCACACAGAGATGGCTCCCATCTCAATGATATCTAGTTCTACATATATTTGTCCCTTTCTTTATGTGTGTCAGTATCTGCATGTACACGTATGTGCTATTAATTTTGTTGTAAAACACAAATGGATTTAAATCAAAGAAAGTATAAAGGATTGTGTACTATAAAGAATATCAAGAAAAAGTAACAATCCGGTATTGTTAACTTCATCCATACATAATGATATTTAAGGCTGTGAAAGAAGGTGAGACAGGACACGAAGGTATGGATTTTTTTTCTGTTGAAGGATTAACGAGCATGATCATGATGATGAGACCATTCATTTTTATTAACCACAAAGTTCAAAATTATAAATGATGATGATCATATACATGATATATGGAATTTTCTATTGTTTCTTTCATATTGTTACATTTACATGTTATGATATTGTACAGTATTAAAATATAATCAATACTGAATTTCTTTAAAATATACTCTGGTTTGTTGTATATCTGTAGCAGATCAAAAAAGGGGGGTCTGGGTTTTTGTCGAGCCTGCGACTTTTGTCGCAAAAACGAGACATAGCGATCCTACATTCCATCAGCGTCATCAAATATTCACTCTGTGGTTAAAGTTTTTGAAATTTAAATAACTTTCTTAAACTGTCCTGCATTTCAACCAAACTTGGATAGAAGCTTGTTTATGATCATAAGATAGTATCCAGAAGTAAATTTTGTAAAAAAAAAAAATCCTGTTTATCCGCATTTTACTTATAAATGGACTTAGTTTTTCTGTCAGTTAACATTACATTCACTCCGTGGTTAAAGCTTTCAAAATTTTAATAACTTTCTTAACTATCCTGGATTTGTACCACACTTGGACAGAAGCTTGTTTATGATCAAAAGCTAGTATCTAGAAGGAAATTTTGTAAAAATTTATTTCCTGTTTTTCTGTATATTACTTATAAATGGACTTAGTTTTATTCCAGTTAACATTACATACAGTCTGCAGTTAAAGTTTTTAAAACATTTATTAGCTTCATAAACCTTCTTGGATTTTTACCAAACTTGAACAGAACTTCTTACAATCAAAAGATAGTATCTAGAGGAAAATTTTTAATAATTTTTTCCCCATTTTTGTTGAGCCTGCCACTAACAGCAAAAGTAGACGAGACACTGGGTTCTGTGGAACCCTTACAAATTTTTTTTCAAAGACTAATGCTATTGTATGGCGACTTATGGTTGGAGCCCCCTTTTTATCCTGTGCTGGAACCCCCTTTTTAATATGGCTGGATCCGCTTTCATGTCAATCCTGCCCCATATTTAAAGTCAACCCGGCCCCCTAAAAAAAAAAATTCATAAGGAATAAAGATGTATATGAATTCAATCGACTTGGGCCGGATCAGTTTGGGGCCGTAATGATCTGATACCCTGGATCCGCCCTGTGTATTATCATTCATTACAAGGGTGTTAATAGGTTTAAGGATGTTCGTTCCTCTTGTTTTTGAGTTTTTGCCAGATATTCGGAATCCTTTGGTTTTATCCATGCAGTACCATTTTAAAATTTTGCCCACTGACCCCTACTTTTTTTTTCCAATAATTTGATATTTTTTTCTGCTTTTCTAGTTTCTTTCTTTATCTATCAATTTAAAACATTCTTTTAAAAAGCTTGTTATTTTAAAACAGAGAAGCAAACATCCTTAACAGAATACAAGATAACTATAAAAAAATTAGTATAAGGTCAAGACATAGTATTGATAACAGAAACAAAGGATAGTGAAATGATTATTTTATAGTGAATAGAAAAAAATTACAGCATACATATGTCACATGTATGTACCCCTCTCGCCACCCTCATTAAAACATATTGATATTTGAACCTTTACTTCAAATGGTTCCCTCTTTTTTTTTTGAAGTATGCAATAAGGGAGCTACCATTTGATTTTTAGGGGGGGGGGCTAGGATGAAATTTGATAAAAATAGGCAGGACAGGAGTTTTGAGTAAAAAAGGATGAGACACTTTGCCAAAAAAAAGGCAGGATGACAATTCAAGTAAAAAAAAAGTCAGGATAAACTAAAAAAAAAAAGGCAGGACCGAATAGAGTGAAAAATAAAAAGGCAGGACAGAGATTACAACTAACAAAAAAGGCAGGACAAATTTTTCATCCTAGCCCCCCCCCCCCCCCCATAAAAATCAAAATTATGGTAGCTCCCTTACACTATTTCAAGAATTACACATGGTGGTATAGGAATGGGGGGTCTTTAATTTTCACTTCCCTCCACTAGGGTGGTCAGCCAAAAGATGAAGTTTAGAGAAAGTGCATAAAATTACATTATTATAAAAGAGCACAAAAATATACCCGGACTCCCCTACCTCCCGCTTCCCACCCCTCATTCCCAGCACAGCAGTATCTGCGTTATGGATTTCCACTGCAGATCAAAAGTATAGCTGAAGATAGATTCCCAGGTTCCCATTATTCCTTCCACCCCTCATAGCAAGTCTGTGCTTAATTGTTACAGTTGTTTATTTTAATCAACATTATCTACAGAAGTTCATAATCGGAAGTAAGAACAACATTATCTTCTTTACAGAAGAGTTCATACGAGAAAAATAAATATAAAATACATAACGGATTTTATTCCGGAATCTGAGAAGCCTCCATAGGATATGCGGGAAAACAAAAAAGTCTGAAAATAAAAAAGTTAAGGATTTTGAGTTCATTAGTAGAATGAAAATTTCAGGAATTTTTCCCAATTTTTTTTTTTTTTATTGAATTTTCAAAGAACTTATTGTGTGATAAAACTTCAAAAAAGGGATTTTTTACCAAGAGGAGCCACATCACAAAAGGATTTTCGGGATATGGTAATTTACGGAAAAATGAATCTCACTTCGTACCCCGAAAATTTAACCACATATGTGAAAATGTCTCAGCTTCGAAACGAGCCATCATACATATCCAAGTTTACGATATGGACTGAGCTACAGAAGAAAACGTTACCATTATCGCCTATGGGAAATCAATTGCGCATATTGACCCAGATTCCAATTTGGGGATATCTTTTGTAAGTTACAGAGACCAAACACATGTAGCATATCCCAACAATGGACAAACAATTGACTTATAAAGAGTAAGAAACATACATCCTGATCGATATATATTCGAAAGAATGATGAATTAGAGATGAGACTTCTCTGTGCTTTATTAGCAATACTACTTATATTTTTTTCAAACTTTAAATTTGACTCAAAAGTTATTCCAAGATACTTTTCTTCATTCATAATTGATAAAGCAATAATTAGTTAAGTAGTTGTCTGAATCATTTAATATTGTATAATGATATTGTTAGTCATTGTCAGGATTAAAATGTTATACCTTACATTTAGCAGCATCAAATTTTAACTTTGAAGTATTTGACCAGTCTCATAATCTGTCCAATTTTCCTGCAACTTACTGTGCTTATTATCTGATGAAACTTTAGAATAAATCCAGCAAAAGGATAAATACACAATCATGACAATTAAGTTATTGTTTTGCAATATTGTCATCTGTCTTTTTTGGCACATAATTCAGGTACTAAGTGTTAACAGGTTTACACATGTCCTGGAGTCCTGGACACATCATTGTCTGTCAAGAAGCCCAATATCATGAACTCATGAGTCTGTGGGATGCGTCTTGGCTACAGTGACTGTGTGCTAGCATCATAAAGGTTATCCATTACCTGTCAAAAAGTATACAGCTAAAATATGCTTCTTGTCAATATTTTAACGAGAAATTAACTGTCATTTTCTTGCATGATTGCATTAATGATTGCTTTCAATGAAAAAACAAAAAAATAAACTATGTACCCTGTATAAGAAAATGCATGTGACATGATCGTCTTTTATAAGGTTAATATATAAATTACAATTATCAGTAATTTGCCTGAAACAATTAACAAAGTAGCATTATTCTAACCTGAGCATTTTCTGCAATAATTTGTTTTTCTTTATTCCCCATTATATTGCTATTTTACAATTTAAGGGTTTTGAACATGTTCATATATATATTTGAATACTAGTAATGTACTTTTTCCAAATGAAGAATCATCATTCAGAGTACCAGTTCAAATAAAAACTAGTTACTTAATACTTTTTCTTGTTGAAAAATTTGAAATGCCTCTTTCTGGAAATTATTAAGTCAAACTCACAAAAAAAAAATACTACACCTTCCTCTTAAGATTCTTCTTGACATTCATATCAAAATGTTCATAAAAAAATGAAGATGTAAAAAATCAGCACACCTTTTCAGAGTAATTTGCATTGATATTAAGAAATTCTCCATCTTTGGGCAATAGAATAAAATCTTAATATTAAGATTATAGAAATGGAAATAACCCTATAAACCATTCATCTTCATAATTATATCGGAAATTTCATTGCATTTGCTCTCAAATCTGCATTTCTCTATTAACGATATTTATAAAAAAAAATCAATCAAAGAACAAACAATTTTTTTTAGTTATAATGGCCATTGACAGATACAATATGTACAACGCGGGAGAGGGGTGGGGGTGGGGGCATTGGAACTGTTATTTTAATCAGTTTGTTTTTGCCGTTTGAATAAAATAGGTTAATGAAAATATCGTTGTGTAGCTTGTTTGCGTTCGAAGTGCTTTTCTGGATTAACCTTCATCGAAGCACCGATCATTCATTCATTGTGGGGCCACAGTTTTTTGATTAATCGTTTGATTGTAAATTTTAAGAAAAAATAGTAGTCTTTCATTTGCAACAATGGCAAATTTCTATTTGCTACTTGGTTCTTCCTAATCAATGAAATGAACAGAATAAGGTTGGAAATAATCTATATTCTTCCAGTTGACTTAGTTAATCAAATATATCTGACAGCTATCCAACATTTCATATTTTTTATTATTTTTATAGATATTACAGGCAATGTATTGTCTTCATTTGATAAGAAAAGAAACTTGATTGGTTTCTGGTAAGTAAACATATATATACATTGTACATTGTCTTTTTTGATGTCATATATACATGATATAGGAATATAGAAGTAAGGAGATGTGGTATGATTGCCAATGAGACAACTATCCACCAAAGTTCAAATGAAGTGGATGTAAGCAATTATAGGCAACCGTACAGCCTTGAACAATGAGAAAAACCGTGTGGTCGGCTTTAAAAGGCCCTGACATGAAAAATATGAAACAATTCAATTGAGAAAAACTAACGGCCTAATTTATAACAAAACAGTTTACGAAAAACAAATATGACAGACATGAACCAATGACAACCACTGAACTACAGGCTCATGACTGAGGACAGGCACATAAAGAATGTGACGGGGTAAAACATATGTTTGTGAGCGCTAAACCCTCCCCAAACCTTGAACAGTGGTGTAACAGTACAACATAAGAACAAACTATAAAAATAAAAAAATGTTTTAGACAAAAGTATTGAAAATATACATGTATTATGATCGAATAAATGAATATACTGTAGTTTCAGAAATTATTGTGATGTTTTTATTAATGGGAAAAATGGGACAGTATCAGGCTCGCAATAATAAAAACTGGCATTTATTATTTTAGAAGTGATTTTCCATCATAAAATTTTTGAAAACGCATTAGTTAGATTTTTCATTTTTGTCAATGGTCAAGGATTTGTATTAATAAATGCACGTATTTATTTTGTATTTACAGTAAATGAATGGTTGACCAAACATCAATACAATGAAATGAAAGTTTCGCATTGACTTTTGTAAATTGCTAGAAAACTATGTGCATAACAAGTAGATTTATTATCTTATTCTATAAACGTTAACAGAGACGTTAAATTTTCCTTTTCAATCAAGTCCATATAAATTGAAGTAGGAGGGAGCTCAACCTACATGTTCTCAAGTCCCATGACATGCAGAAATTCAAAGAACAAGGCCTTAATTTTTCATGTAACATTTTCTAAGAAGCTAGATTCTCCGAACAAATGACTAATTTTGCTCCACATATTTTATAGGATACTTGGATTATGTAACAATTTTGCCTATGTGATAATGTTAAGTGCAGCTCATGATATCCTGAAAGAACAAGAAAAAGGTGATGAAGTCCATCATAATGTAAGTACCCATGTCAAAAAAGCTGTCTAGGATAAGACCCCCAACAACAACAACAACAACAAAATGAACCCCTCCTCCATATATAAAAAAAGACCAACATAAAAAAAAACAACTTTATGTACAATGTATTAATTTGAGGAAATTTCTGAGTGACAACTATATATTCTCAAAATAATACCTGAAAAGTCATGTTACCAAATTTTTAATGTATACATGGTATATGTAATATTGAATGGTTTTAATAGTATGCCATTTAATTATGAATAGTTTGATTGGAATATTGATCTGTTCAACTGTGAATCCCAATAAATAAAAACAATTGAGACAAAAAAGTAAATAACATCATATATCAGCATACTTTATCAGATTTAGATTGAATAAAAGTTTAAACAGTCCATATAATCAATGATAATCTTAATTTGATAAGATTGCAGTTTAAAAATAAAAGTTTAAAAATCTACAGATTTAAAATAAAATTTGGATCCCTTCAATAATGGACTTAACATCCTCATCCTTCATGTCCTTTGATCTCTGGTGGATAGTTGTCTCATTTGCAAATATAACACATCTCCTTTTGTTTATTTTGATAACAATGTAAAACCATCTACAGAAATGTATTTGAAGCTTAAGTATTCAATTTTCAACAGGTTATCTACTCTATGGTAGGACATTGTGGTACTGACGGTTATACTTTATAGCTTCTTAATGACATTGAAAGATAGTATGATAATGACAGCCTAAAATTTGTTTCATTTCCAAAAACGGAATGAGTCAAAAGTCTTTTTATGGAATTTCTTTAAGTCTCTTCATGAGAAAAAAATATTTTCCAACCATTTATATTTTTAGAACTGTTGAGGTTTTAATTCCAAACATTCTTCAATATTATAAAATTTTAATTCATTGGTTGCAATGAAATACTGTAATTTCCCAGTAAAATAAAAAAACTGATAATTTCACATGTAAAATAAATCCTATAATTTCACTCCTGTGACATCATACACTATTGGGTGTTGTCAAGACATTGTCAGTGACATCAAATGGAATTAAGAATGCATAGAAAAAGATATGGTTCTTTGCAGTTTCTTCTTTATTACCATTATAAAGTCTATGGTCTATTTAATAAAACGATTACTGATCAAGGAATTTAACATAGAAAAATTTTCAACTCATGATCAAACAACACTGATAATAAACTCATGAGCTATGAATATTCATGAATTAATGTGTTGTTTGGACCCCTTGTTGAATATTATTTTACATTTGAATTCTTGGACTTGTTTTTCGATATTTGAATTCTAAGATTAGTTATTCTATAGATAAACTTTGGTTTTTTTTATCTTGCTTTGTTTTTTCTTTACTTTTTCCATCTTTTTTCTGAAATTACTTCTTTAAATCAAGGTATAACTTTGTAAAGTTCAGGTCAGAAAAATATACAAATTAACAATAATAAGATTCGATGACAGATACTAAGTAAATGTGGATATTTTTCTAGAGTTGTAATTTTAGTAGGGTGTTTATTTCACACAATGATAAGTTCACATTTCACATCAATATTGCTGATTGTACAAACTATTCATGCAGGTAATTTTTTCACCCATTTTACCAATCATGAATAAAGCAGGGAAAAAATTCCACCATTTATTAAAATAATTCCTAGTTTACAGTACATATTATGTAATGGGTATATCTTTTCTTTTGCATGGCAAATATTTCTGTATTAATCATGCTAAATTTTATCATTCTAAGTACATGTATGTACAGAAGAAGTATCAGCAGAATAAAGAGTGATTTATCAATTAACAAATAAATAAGTCAAGTGAACCAACACCTTCTGGCGGTACAAGCTGGTAGAGTAATTAGGATGGATAAGGAAGTATGTTGTGGTTGTCTTAAAACTTTATAAATCCAAATATGAAAAGACAAGACAACAACATCCTGGTTACAACAAGCAAATTATAAAATAGATAGATTATTTTGAATATTTGGTGACATGAAGGGTAGGGCCTTGGGCTGATATTTGAGTCTCAGAATGGTAACAGGGCTGATATGGAAAAGGCCACATTTTAATCTGTTTTTATAATTAACAACTGTAGTTGAATATTCAAATATAACTTTTTCTTTTTAGGAGACAACTACTTTCGCACCAGTTGATGAGCATTACATGCAGTGCAATGAAATATCTACAGGAGTAAGTAGATGAATTCAAACCTCTACTTATTGATGAGTAGAGGACCAATTCATATGTATTTTTTTTTAAAAGAAAGTGACGTATTTAAACCCTCTTAATAAGGGTCTGGATGGGGTTTAGAGAATACAGAATAATGGACCAATACTACAGAAAAACTGACCAATAAAATAAGGAATAATGGAGTGTTGAAAAATAAAGTAAAGAGAATAATGGGCAAAAATATAAAGAATAGAGAAAAATGACCTAAAAAATTAAAGATACAGAATTAAGGACCCCATCAAGACCCTCCTTTATTAGTCTAGATATAATTTGAAAAGATTCTTAGACAGTGCAATCCAAGAACCGGTATGTTACAAAACAAGATAACCAATTGCATGCAGGTGGTCAGATATATTTTTAAATGGTTGAGCTGTTTTAAAAATTTGTAAACATGTGTGTTGTATTTGATGTATAACATTGCAACATCTGTTGCAAGGATGCCAAAGCTGTGAAAAAAATGCGACCTCCATTGTAATGATGCGAAAACTATGCAAATTTATCTTTTCTGTTCAAGGCTCTATGACACAAAATAAGGACAATAAATAAATTTTCAATTTTATATGAATCATTTCATGGTAGCTCGGTACTTTGAAATTTAGATAACTCTGCGTTACATTTACTTACTTTAAAATATTATATTTTATAACAGGCTATTCTGCTGGCAGATATACTACCTACACTAATCATCAAACTGACAGCACCATTCTACATACATCATATCAGTTACAGGTATGGAATTCAAGGAAGCTAAAATTTCTAATATTTTTAATGTTGACATATGGTTTCTTTATGTCTGAGGTCTGTTATCTATTTCTTGCATGAAGAGATATTTCCTTGCAGGGTGATACAAAAAAGTCATAAGAAAATGTATTTATTTGTTTGGCTTATCCAGCATCATGAAACTATTTTGTGATATTTCCATTGGCTATTCTACAGGTCTTGATGATTTGCAAAGGTTAAAACCATATACATTTCCTCCACGACAGATTTATTCATATTATACCAATTTTCATAATTTTTGGTAGGAAAAATAGGCATGCATATATATTAATGAAATAATGTCACAGGAAAAGTAAGACAATAAAAATAGTCCTATTAGGCACATATCATTTCATTACAGAGTAAGAGTTGCTATAGTTGTGCTTTTTAACCTGTCAAGTTTTCTATTGGTTGGATTTTCTGTTGGTATATGGATGAGTATATTAGGTAAGTTTCATCTTTTCTTTGTCCAATAAAAACATACTCTTCAGAGAACATTGTTACATTGAAATGTTTTGATCTATGTTTTGTTTTTGAAATTAGAAGGTTGTTTGAATTTAATTGCTATTTTTAAATATAATTTGTCATCAAAGAAGTATTTCAACATTTTTGTTATATTTTATTTCTTGTCAATATGTGATTAAATTTAGTTAGCTTCAAGTATCTGTTAAAGTTTTAGTAGAACAATCAAAATGTCTGCCAATGTGATATTCAATGTGACAGTATATTAAAACAGATGTAAGAGGCATTTCAGAGCAAGAGAATGACATTATTCAGATTTTTCTGTCAGATAAGGAAGAGTAAATTTTTTTTAAAATTTGGTAGGAAATTATTATTTGGTTGACTCATTGAGAGCTAATTGCCAATGGGACAACTATCCACCAGAATCCAAAATATGTAAATGTAAGCATCTAGGTCACCATATGACCTTCAATAATGAGCAAAACCCATACCATGACCATTTTCATTTGTTTTCAGGGGTTGTTTGTGCCAGTATATGTGGTGGTTTAGGAGAAGTAACTTATATGAGTCTTTCAGCTTTTTTTGATAGGTATGTTGTATGTAAAACTAAAATTTACTTGCTAGAGTGTTCATCCACTTCTTAGCTATTCAACATTTAAGTCAAGATATTTGAGATATTATTTTTAGCTTTGGTAGCAGTATAATTTACAGTTGTTCTTAGCAGAATATTTCATTTTTTAAGTTAAACTTATTTTACAAACTTGTACATACCAAAATGGAATTAAAGCAATAAATAAGAATCTTGCTGTGAAAGCATTTTTCCTGCTCTAACTTTTATTAGGAACCATTAGCAGCTAACATTAAGGCAAAAATATTATGAAAACTAAAGATAAATTAATACATTAGGAGCTTAAAGTCCAAAAGAAGTCGAAATGAAATAGTTAATTATTTAAGGTCAGATATACCATAGGAATTCGGTGTCTCGTTTTTTTTTTTTTACATACTGTAAATTCAGAAATTATTGCGTGCATTTATTATTGCGATTTTAGAGGAAGAGACAAAAATGCGAGATAAATTATTGCGAATTCAGAATCATCTGCATAAAGATATGTGTATAAGATTTCGGAATGCGAGTTCTTATTATTGCGTTACTCAACCAGTCGCATTATTCGCATTAATAAAAACCTCGCAATAATTTCTGAATTTACAGTATTACATTATTTATCAAGCATGTTGCTCGTCAGCCACTGATCACAGCTCTTTTCTGTTTACCTTTTTTACAGAAATGTTATATCAACATATTCCTCAGGAACAGGGGGAGCTGGAGTATTTGGTGCCTTATCATATGCTGGTTTGACATCAGCAGGTCTTTCTCCTCGTAACACATTGTTTGTCATGACCATCATTCCTGTTACCATGGCAATAAGGTAAATATTTCTACTTCCTCTTCCATGTTTTTATCCATAAAAAGAGAAAATCCAATTTGACATACATTTTTCTGACCAATTATCAAATCAAACTTTTCAAATGGTCAGAAATTGACCACTTGTTGTAAAAAACTACAACCAAGTCATCAAAGTGCAAGGTGGTAAAATAAAAAAATACTTACAATCCTTTAATATTTTATATGATATGGAAGTGAGACTTCAAACTTATTCCAACACTATTTATTTGAATTTTCAGTTATTTTGGGATTTTAAAAAAGCCTGATAACATTTACACAAAAACAGTAACAGATGAGACAACAGATGATACAACAGCTTTGTTAGATGATAGCAAAGAAGGTATGTACCTCTCCTTCTGGTACTTCAGTTATTCATCATTTATTCGTCATCACATATGGATAATAATTACATTATTGTTAGGGATAGAGTCTCTGCATCTAAATCACATATATTGATTGTCAGCCCAATATACATGTAACACTCAGAATCATGTCCTCAAACATGTCCAATTCTGCAAAACCTTTCTATATGTATATATAATAAGTTTTACCCTTGTCCAGCTGTATGTCTGTTCGTCCGTCTGTACGTCCCAAAATTGGTTTCCGTTCTCTAACTTTAGTTTGCCTCAACCAAATGTTAGGAAACTTGCACACAATGTTTATTACTACAAAACACAGTTCAAGTTTGAATTTTGGTGGCGTCACTTTTACCTTTCTAGAGTTATGCCCCTTTACAAATGGAAAAATTGCTGAATTTTTCGTTTCCGTTCTCTAAGTTTAGTTTCCCTCAACCAAATATTATGAAACTTATACACAATGCTTATTACCACAAAACACAGATCAAGTTAGAATTTGGGTAGTGTCACTTTTACCTTTCTAGCGTTATGCCCCTTTACAAATGGAAAAATTGCTGAATTTTTCGTTTCTGTTCTCTAACTTTAGTTTGCCTCAACCAAATGTTATGAAACTTATACATAATGCTTATTACCACAAAACCCAGATCAAGTACAAATATGGGTAGTGTCACATTTACTGTTCTTGAGTTATGTCCCTTTATAATGTTATATGCAAACAGGGGTATCATCTGTGTCCTATGATTTGATTGATTTGATTTTTGGTGTTTTAACGCCACTTTTAAGCACCGCTTTTGGGCTATTTCGTGGCGGCCAGTTTTTATTGGTGGAGGAAGCCGGAGTACCCGGAGAAAACCACCGACCTTCAATAGGAAAACTGACAATCCTAGTCAATTAAGATTGGAGTCGAGTGCACCCGCACGAGCGGGGTTCGAACTCACAACCTCAGTGTTGACTGGCTAGTGATTACAGTAGTAACTACTTAGACCACTCGGCCACCGAGGCCCCTCTCTGTGTCCTATGGACACATTCCTTATTTATTTATCTTGATCCTTCTGAAATATTTGCAAATAGAGGAACAGCAATCAATCAACAATCAAAATCTTCTTAGACCTATCATGATTCATTTGAGGTCTCAAAGAATTAACCTTTGCAGTTTAGTTTTGTAATTTAGGCTGTTAATTCTTATGCTGTCAAGCATTTTCTATGACTAGCATAAAGATTTTCACTACATCCAGATTACTTGTAAAAAAACATCCAGTGTATCTATTATTATCCTTTCTGTGACTTTTCTGACAATATCTGCAATTTTACGAGGTGTCCATTTTGGATATTTTTCTTGTCACTCAAAAACTCTTTTAATGTCCATGAACTGTACCCAAAGTACCGCTGCATTGATTTCCTTGAATAGAGGTTTTAATTTTCTTTGTCTTTAAACTCCAGCAAAAACTTAATGTTTTCAATGAAGTCCATTATGACTGTTGTACACATTATTGATGTCACAGAGGACATATCAGCGCTAAAAAATTTCAGAGGTTTTTATATCTTTATCTGACACATTTGGGTCCATAGAAATTATTCGACATGTTTAAGAGAGGTAAAAATCGGACAAGTTTGGGAGATTTGTGATTTTAAGGACACTTTGAGCGAAATAGACAAGGACAGGCACTTTTGAGAGTGTTACATGCATAAAGTTATCCAATTCATTAATTGTACCTTCATTATTTTTTGTGTACTTGATAAACATTAGGTGTACCATTTGTTTAAATTTCTATTACAGTGTCTACAAAAATATATTTATCTTTAAAAGACAGATTAAGACTATTACGTGTAAGTATGCATAGATTTATGAACAATTATTAAAAGAATTTGTACAAAAAGTTAAAAATGACATATGCAGATATAAAGATGTTATAATTGAGTACTGTAATTAATTATTGTGAAAATGTGACAGAAAGTTTAATAAGAATCACATTTATAAAAAATCAATTCTTGAATTCTGATATATGAAAATCATGATGTAACTCCTGTACTTGTATCCAGCTTATTTTAATGAATGTGTGGTTTGATTTGGTACAGACACATATAAAGGAAATACAGACAAGACTATGACCAAAAGGTTAAAAAAAGTTATCGATAAACACTTTTCTACAAGTTAAACTGAATACAGAAAATTATTGATTGGGTAATACAAGTTCCACCTAATTGTGGGATAAATTCAAGGTCTCAGGGAGGGTAAGCAGCATTTTTGCTCCACATAACTTTAACTCAGTTTGAAATATTATCAGACAATTGAATAGGTCGACTGGTTATGACGACCATAACAGAACTGATCCAAGGTTATTTATGACATGTATATGATTTGTCTTCTTAAAGGTAATTGACAAATTTACCATAATGGTCATTTTGCAACATTTTAAACAAAGTAATGTGAAGTCATTTATTTATGTACATGTTTCAAGCCTCATTAAGGGAAGACAGTACCATGTATTTCATTTTAGTACCGGTATCAAACACATATATTGTTTTTGTCAAAGAGTTCAAATCATAACTTCCTCCAATCATTGGGATCAAACACATATATTGTTTTTGTTTAAGAGTTCAAATCATAACTTCCTTCAAGCATTTGGATCAACCTCTCATTTCTGAATGATGTGGTTGGGTGGATGCAGTAGTTTGAAGCAAGGGATTCAGCAACTAAGATTAAGGGGTTGATTAAGAACAGGGAAAGTGTCATTGGAATCAGTATTGGTTTGGAGCAATGGGGGTGAGGAGAAAAGTCGTAGCACTGACCATTTGTCTGTCCTGTATGATTTGAGTCATTATTTATAATTTGTATATTTATATTTTCAGCCATTATTAAAATATATGATTCCATTGATACTGGTATATTTTGCTGAATATTTTATAAATCAGGGATTGGTAAGTTGATAATTTAATGATTATATTTAAACTTTACACAAATTTGTAGTTGTCATGAATTTAAGAAATTCCAAATCCTCTACATTACAGGAAATGATACTCATTATTTATTTTTTCCTTTTTTTTTTAATCACAATAGGAAATGATTTAGGTCACATAGGGTTAAGATTTAATGACATGAATGAGTTATAGCTTTGTAATGGGAAAAAGGTATGTTGCAAGTTTAGAAACTGTATGTCAGGTGAACAATACTATTGACTCTTTAATATCTTTGTCAGTCATTCTGTGTACTGCAAATATATACATTGTATTATCATTTATAGATATAGGAAGATGTGGTATGAGTGCCAATGAGACAACTCTCCATCCAAGTTACAATTTATAAAAGTTTATACTTGTTATTTTCAGATGGAAATATTATATTTTAACAATGTATCACTGTCTATATCAGAACAGTATAGATGGTAAGTAAAATATACAATATAGAAATAAGGAGATATGGTATGATTGCCAATGAGACAATTATGACAGCAATTAACAAAAAATAAATATGACAGACAGTAAATTGATTTGATGTAATTTTTCATAGAATATTTGTCATTGATAAAAGTGTTGTGACTGTGACTTTGTCTACATGTCCGTGTTTATGCAATACAGTGTAAACATTATTTCCCGTATTTTGACGTGGTGTGATAGTGACGTGAGAGGAGAGAGATGTTTGGATGGGACTGTTGACGAATGAACAGAATTAAGCTGGAATGGTGTGAACTGTCGGATTGTATCTGTGTGTTTTGTATTTTATGTGAATTTTGTAAAGTCTGTTTGATACATGCAGTGTGAATAAATCGTGTTATTTTCTACATATATGGTGATTATTTATAAATATGAACGCTCGGAATTCTACATTTACAACAGAAGCAAAACATAAATCGTTGTATTTATTTAAAATTTGTTCTTAAAACTGTTGGCAGTCTATTTCAGAACAATACAGATGGTATATTCTAAGTAAAGTAAATAAATTGATATGAAAAGTTCTGTGTTGTTGGGTTGCTGTATCATTTACATATACCCTACATCTCACTTAATTCATAGTACAAATGTTATAAACTTGTTAACTTGATAAAATAATGATTTGCGTCCTAAATAGACATGTAATATTTACCACTCAAATGTTACAAAAATGTTTTCTGTGAAATCACATTGGTCAAGTTGCACATTTTGATTCAGGTCACATCACCATAAATTTACATGAGTTCCATCTGAGCATTTTTTTACTTTGATGGCTTACAATGTGAGAAAAAAAAAAGAGTTGTAACAATTCATCTGGATGTCTTTTCAGGCTTTACTGCATGTATGGTTTGCTGTCTCAGTGAAGTATACAACACATCTTCTTTTATTTGTAATAAGTATTGACTCTTTTTCAAGAAATTTTGTTAACTCATTTGTGGTTTATGTTATGTCTATTGTAATGTGTTTGTGTTTTAGGTACCAAGTAGATTACCAGCTAGGAGTTTTTATATCCAGGTCTTCTGTGAATTTTTTTGAAGTTAAAAGGTTGTGGGTGCTTCCCATTATTCAGGCAAGTAACAAGCAAAGTAACAAATATACTACATTCCAACGGTACCTCAAAAATCTGTTTAAGCTTTGAAAACTGGTAAATGCCATCACAGATACTGATTTGATTTGATTTTTGGTGTTTTAACACCACTTTTAAGCACCGCTTTTGGGCTATTTCGTGGCGGCCAGTTTTTATTGGTGGAGGAAGCCGGAGTGCCCGGAGAAAACCACCGACCTTTGATAGGAAAACTGACAATCCTAGTCAATTAAGATTGGAGTCGAGTGCACCCGCACGAGCGGGGTTCGAACTCACAACCTCAGTGTTGACTGGCTAGTGATTACAGTAGTAACTACTTAGACCACTCGGCCACCGAGGCCCCCCATCACAGATACTACTCTAATGTTGGAGGTCCACCATATGGTTCAAGCATTTCCAGAGGACAGTTTACCATAAAATAGTTATCCTTCTAGAATATAACATGTTTGATCTAAAGTCTTTTGAAAGAGTTTGTAACACTATATAAAGAATAAAATATACTAAATTAAGAAATTAATACATTGTACTATGTTTTTATTGATATGAAAAATGTAACAGGAAGAACATCACAATAATTTAGAATCACATCTTGATTTTTTTACAAGAAATGCATAAATTAAATTTGCATTATTATTAGATATGGAAAGTTTGTTATTCCCTAATTTAGAATCTAAAGTATTATGGGTAATTTCATAAAACCTACCCCCAAAATGTCACATCACTTGTGATGTCACTATGGTGTCATAAACATTCTGATTGACATATTTGACCTAATGTGGCCATTGTAATTATATTTTTTGGCAAAAATTTAATATTTAACTCATTTTTAATCTTAAAGGTATTTTTTCCTACATCAGACATATTTTTGCAATATCTTATTGGGTAAGGCTGTGGTTCATATCTAGATATTAAAAAAATAATGACAATATTTCTAATTAGGCTTTTTTGCATTACATACCTAAAGCAATTATGTAAGAAAAATTCAAAAATATGAATACTGATTTCTGACATACATATGTCTTGTGAACATTTAAGAATATTATTCCATATATGTATAGTCCTTTTTGATTTTTAATTCAAAGGGTGAAAAGAAGGTGGCCTATTGTTAGATGCATGTGTTTTCAAATGTTATGCTATGGGAATCAATGTCTGACTGCAAAATTACAAGACAATGATTAAATAACAATGTATATGTATAACTAGAACTTTTTTTCTTTTTTTTTCAGTTTATCAATCTAGGAATTCTGTTAACACAAGTGTTCTACAGATATATACCTAATATAGCCATAATATTTGTGATCATATTCTTTGAAGGATTGTTAGGAGGGGCAGCTTTTGTCAATACATTTTATCAAATTTCAAAAGAGGTATGTAGTGTTACTAAATGTGGTAATTAAATTTTGTGTACTGTGGATTTTTTTTTTTTACATGGAGCTAGGAAAATTTGTACTTTAAACAAGGAATTTTGAATTCTGGAAAATTGATAAAAATGTATGATGCAAACTAACCCAAATAATGCATAGCTAAGGGTGGTTAGTTAGTTCATACACTAAAAAAGCAGTGAAAGTAACCTGAACCTTAGGCATGCATGCATGGCTAACCATCTTTAGTTGGATTACTTTTCATCGTACATTTCTTTTCAATTTTCCAAATTTCAAAATTATTCCAGATTAAAATAATTCCTCGTTTTTTTGGGATACTTCATTTTACAAATTCTGCATACACGCCTATAGGAAATTTGTAACTAGTACATTTACCTTGGATCACTTATACCCGGGGAATCCACCAAAATTAGTACCTTATGAACAATAATGAATTCATAGACATTTATAGTATATCTTACAGGAAGTTCACCGCTACCCCTAGGTCACCGTAAGCAATTCTCATTGTTGTTTGGGGGCTTCTGTGGCCGATTGGTCTAAGTAGTTTATCTACTTATCACTAGCCTGTCAACACTGCAGAGGTTGTGATTTCGAACCCCACATGTGGCAGGTGCATTCAATTTCAAACTTAATTGAGTATGATTGCCAGTTTTTCTGCAGAAGGTCATGGTTCTCTCCAGCTTCCTCCACTAATAAAAACTTGCCATGGTGAAATAGCCAAATATGCTGAAAGTGGCATTAAACACTAACAATCAATCATTGAAGTTTGCAAATATTTTTGAAAATATAATGATAAAATTTTGAAAAAAAAATTATGTTATAGTTTATTTTATGATTAGATGTCTCTCTTGTAGGGTATTGCTGATAGGGCTAAACACATATACTTTTATCTTATAGATTAGAGCAGAATATAGAGAATATAGTTTAGGAGCAGCAACCATTGCAGATTCCTTTGGTATATCTGTAGCAGGAGCAGTGTCAATACCTTCACACAATCACATTTGTTCTTTACATTTAAAAGTTATGTAACCATTACAGAAAACTGTGATATTTTTAGGAGATTATTATTTGGTTGTTATAAACTACATGTATGTCACAATTCATTTTTTTTTATGTGTATTTTGTTTATTTATTTTAGTGTGTTAATTTACGTGTACATCTATATGCTTGTTTGACTTATCCAAAAACCTATTTAATTGAACAAGTAATATTAGAGAATTAAGAAAGCAATTCAATGAGCCTTACAATATGATGAAAGATATTAAAACAAACAGAAATATGAAGATGTGGTATGAATGCCAATGAGACAACTCTCTATCCAAGTCACAATGTGTAAAAAGTAAACAAAGTACGGCCTTCAACACGGAGCCTTGGCTCACACCGAACAGCAAGCTATAAAGGGCCCCAAAATGACTAGTGTAAAACAATTCAAACAGGAGAACAAAAGGGTCTAATCTATACAAAAAACAAGAAACGAGAAACACTTATGAACCACATCAACAAACAACAACCACTGAACAACAGGCTCCTGACTTAGGACAGGTGCAAACAAATGCAGAGGGTTTAAACGTTTTAACAGGTGCCAACCTTCACCCTAACCTGAAACAGTAGTGTAACATTACAACATAGAAAGCTTGTTTACATATTTATCAAAGTGCAGGGGGCATAATGTCCTGGGAAAATGGAACATTGGAAAGTAACCAAGCTGAGGTAATTGTGTATGTTTAGCACAAAACTATATCAAAATCTTTACTTAATTTAAAAAAAAAATCATTACAGGAAATCCTGAAATAGTTGAACCCTGCAGGGACTTATATTGATTAATTTTTGGCTATTGTAGTCTTGTGTTAGAATACCCAATTCAAGCACCTCTTGTGACAACATGATCATTTCTTTTTTATTATCTTCTCAAAATGTTACTTGTACTAGTACAATGTATAAATATTTAATGATTCAAAGTTTTTTGCTTTCAAATTTTAAATGGCAGTGTAAACATACAAAATGTGAATGAATATTTATTGAATATACATAAAGTAGTAATTGTACAATACTGTCTGTGCAATTATCTTTAAAATGCATATACATGCAGGTAATTTAAAAAAATACATCACCTTTATTAAAAATGTAAGATTTCAAATAAAATCTATTTATATACCTATATTGAGTTATTTTCTTTCAGAATGATAGGTTTTTCTTTTGAAGAATTAATCCAGATGATACCAAGTTTCAATGAAATGTGCTTCAAGGCATAAAATAATGACCTGTTTAATGTCATTATTTCCCTCACAACAATTTATTTGCTTTTTGCCTACAGGTCTTCAAATACAAATGCTGTAACATTTTTGATTCAGCCATGCTGGATCTATGCGATCACTCTGGTTTTGGAGATGGTTCAGAATACTAAGTTGAAGACATATCATGAAACTTATAATGTGTTTTTATGACTTGCAGAAACTTTCTACACCATTTTAATCATCAACTGCCAACTTTTGACATGTTATTTGCCCTTAAATTAAGAAAAGATTGGTCGAACAACCTTTTTATTTTAGATATACACTTGCATATAGTTCCTTTGTAAATCAAAATTTATAATGATTTACTATTTATGAATTAATTTGAAAAAGTATTGTACATCAATTGAATCAGTTGATAAGAATTTTGAAAGTATTATATTAGTATCTTATGCTTGTGTAAATTATTGTTCAATGAAATTTGGGTCAACATGTGTATTAATATATCTAAGTTGATTCCCACACTTTTTTGAAATGGTATTACTCAAATTCTTTCCATAGTCAAGTAAGAGTCAGAATGATTATCAACTGTCATGATTTTCAAATAATTACACTCAAAGGTGTATTAATTGGAAACAACCCCAGTCTTAATTCACCAGTTAATATCTCATGACCTGTTACATAATTAAATACACCTAACTGAATACACACATTCTTGATCTCAATAGTAAACCTACAAATGTATTATTTATTTTGATCTACACTACATTAAAATATTCTGTTAATTTTGCTAGCTAGCTGAATGATTAATCAGATGGGTCTTTTTTCAAAGAAAAGACAAAGAATGAAAAAATATGTATAAAAAATGCAAGCAAATTCTATTTCACTTGTAAAGTCAGTGTCATTATCATCTGACATAAGTCAATAATCAAGTTCTAATTAATTAGTAACAATTATCAGAAATTTGGTTGAAACAATAAACAAAATTGCATAACTCTTACCCTGGGACTATTAGTATAATAGTCCCAGTCTTACCTGAGCATTTTCTGCAATAAAATTTATTTGTTTGTTCTACATTTATATCCCATTATATTGCTATTTAACATGTACAGTAATTGGAAATATCTCAGCATTAGGTATTTGAACATTTAAATTTGAATACAGGAAATGAAAACCAATTTAGATAAAAAATAGTTATTATTTTTTTTAATTTTTGTTGTTGAGAAAGTGCATTTCCAAGGCCTCTTTCTGGAAATTATTAAGCCAATTATTAATAATGGCATATAAAGAATATATTACTTGTTTGTAGATTTCCCTTTCCATTCTTGTCAATTCCATTAAATTGCAAATATTTAAAAAAAAAAAAATCTGACAGAGTCTAAAATTGAAATATCAATATATATACATGTATCAATATTTGCATCAATATTGCGAAATTCCCTACCTTTGGACAATAACATAGAAATTTAACAGTAAGATTGGAAATAAAAAGAGAAAAAAATATTGAAAAAAGTATGGTCAGGAAGAATATCAGACTAGCTATGAATATGGCTGGATCACAACATCGAGGATGCTTTGATTAATGTTACTCTACAGTGCTGGTTAAGAACGTTTATATATAGATAAATGAGTTTTATTTCACCTTGTAATTGAGCCATAGGGCGAGGTAAAATCTAAACACATTAGAACAGAATCTCACACTTGAATGTGTGATCAGTAAAATGGGATACAATTTCCTGCAAATGTTTGCAGAAAATGTTATTTTTTTTATGGTATACAATGCAAATAATGCATATTTAAAGATTCTTCTTGTCGTATAAAACTCCTCAGAATTAAAATGCCTGTTTGCTAAAACTGTGATCTTTTCAATAATATTATGCTAAATTTTCTCAACATATTTCTCCAATACTACTGGACAGAATAAATTCAAATTTAGTAAGCAGCTTGTCAATGACAAGTTGTAATGTGTGGGTGTTTTCCTGATTTTTTACAGATACCTAATTCCTGTTTGCTGATACTTTTGAATTTTTCAATGTGTTAAGGATGTTTTCTTCTGACGTTTCAGTCTTGTTGAAATCTCGTTCTGGAATTATTTCCAAAACATGTGATACAAGTGGAAAATATCAATGAATTTAAAAAATATTATAATCAAACTTAACTCTGTGAAAAAATTGTGTATTTACACAAAGTAGTTTTTGAGTAATAAAATTTTCAAATTTTATAACCAATCAAGTCAGTCTCATTATCCAAAATTTTTAGAAAACGGGTGAGGGGTACAAGAAATGATTTTACCAGAAACATGTACATCTCATATCAATTTTTTCTTTTCAAATTTCTTAGATATGTATTTTTTCAATCATTTATAACAAAGAAGTTGAAATAATATGCTTTTTGTTCTAAAAAAAGAGAAAAATCCCAAATTTACAAAATTGACAGCATGGTAAATTTGACACGAAAAAGCAACAATATTTTATAAAACTTTCTTATATGAACACCTACCTATAGTTTTTTTAAGTTAAATTTATTCAGATTGGTCCACTTCATCTTTAGTGAAAGTATGAAAAAAAAATTAATTGTGAAACTGATTTTTTTCATGATAATAGCCCAAAAATGGGTAAAAATTGATGAAAAATTGGAAAATCATCAAAATTGAGTACTTTCAAATGGCCGTAGCAAAAAAAGAAGTACACCACCATATGATTTTTTCTTCACCAATTATTTTTTTTACAGTCATATAAACCCAAAAATCAAGTTGAAAAAAAAAGTTTAATTCTAGAAATTTTCGGCTCCTCAGAGGTGTACATCCTTAATATGAAATATTTTCATAACAAATTACTGCAGTACAATGTATTACTGAACAGAATGACTTCACGACTAATCAGCAGCTTGGCAATGATAAATTGTAATGTACTGTGGATTCATTATTATTCGTTGGATACCAATTTTTGTGGGTACAAATTTTCTATAGGCTTTGTATGCAGAGATTGGCAAAACCATGAAATTATTATCCACGAAATTTGCAAGTTTTCCTCAATCCACGAAAATTGATACCCACGAAAATAAATGAATCCTCAGTATGAGCACTTTTCTTTATTTATTAACCTGGGGTTTCCTGTTTTCTAATACTTTGAATTATGATTGGCCAAGGGGGTTACACCTTCCCTAGATCTTCCATCAATTTCTTCATTTTCCATCAACACTTGATGGACAATTGATGGAAAGTTGATGGTACTTGATGGAATTCCATCCTAAACCAAAAAAATCCATCAAAGGATGATGGAAATTAGGAATTTTATTTCCATCCCCATTCTTTTGATGGAAAATTTGATGGCATCTTTAACCCCTGATGGAAAATTGGATGGCATTTTTACCCTCTGATGGAAAATATGATGGCATTTATTCCACCTGATGGAAAATAGGATGGAAATGAAGGAAGTTTGATGGAAATTGGACTTAAACATTTTCTTTGATGGAAAGTGAGATGGAATTTGGACTTAGAATATTTTGTTGATGGAAAGTGTGATGGTATTTAAACTCTGTCATTTTGCTTGATGGAAAAAAACTTAGAAAATTTCAGCATAATTGTGTCTGAAAATTTAACATCCCTTACTGAGGTAAAAAGTTTTCTATTATATTGGAGCAAACAAATTTCTTTACAAGAAGTACTAGCAAGAAAGTTACATGTTGTTGCAGCTGTAACTTGTAACATAATCTCTCAATGTTACTGAAATAATATTTGTTCATGAGAAAGTTGCAGTATTTTTCTGCAATGTTGCAAGAAAGAGTTTGTTTGCTAGAAAGTTGCAACAAACAATTTCCTAAACTGTGCAATACCTTGTATATATCTTGTAACAGGAAAGGATTTCAAGAATACTTTGGTTTTTATTTCAACCAGTGTAAACTTATTAAATGTGATATATTATTTTTTGTTAAAATTACTTTTTGTCACATTTATATGACTGTTCTGTAACCAATACTTTTATTTTTACATTTTCCATCAAATGATGCATACACCCCTTGCAGAAATAAATCCTGACAAATTTTATAATAAGGATATCTCAAGATTATCCTGGGATATCCTGAAAATATCCTGTTAGGCTACAAGTCCTTTTTTTAGAAAAAAACTTAATGGGAGAATTCCAGAAAATGTCAGGACTTTCAAATCAAGCAGCTTAAAACTGGGGGAATTCTCAGGATATCTCAAGACTTTCAAAAATCATATTATATAAACCAGAATATATCAGGACTTTTCGATCATCATTCATCCAACTTTCAGGACATTTACAAATTCTATCTGAATGGAAAAAAAAGGGCCTGGATGATTCCTGGTATTGGGACTTAAGAAAAAATATAATCTGTATTATTAATTCAACCAAATAAAAAAGAAAATCTTTGGGACTGAAATTAACTATTGTTTGTTAAATATATATATATTCACATTCACATTCACATGAAGATACAGTGTTCTAGCCAGGATTTCAAAAGGGCAAGGTGCTCTAGTCAGAAAAATGACAATTTTATTCGTAAAATGTCATTGAAAAAAGGGCAATTAAACTAAAATAAAACTCAGGCACTAAGGTAAAATCAAGTTTCAGTTGAAGGGGAGTAATAAAATTCAATACTTTTGGCACAATTTTTTATGTTTAGCTTTAAAAATCTCGGGTCATTAATAGTGACTAATAATACGTTCACACTACAGCTGAATTTAATTATTTAGTGGCTTATGAGTTTCATAAAGTTAACTTGGTAGTTACTCATCTTTAGGATCTTATTCAAACTTACAATAACAACAAATGGAAGTTTTTAACGACCTTGACCGGCTATACAGCCCTTGCACGGTCGGTAACCTTACAATAAAGCAATTTGAATTATTGTTTTAAAGCACTTTATAGAGCAATGAATGGAGGTAAAGATGAAAAAAAACAGTTTTCAAAATATTTATATTCTAAGTGTTTTCAGGTTAAAAATAATTAAAAGAAATATTCTAATATGCATTTGCATTCAATTTGTTTTATATTTATTTAATTGCGAAAAAAAAACCATAAATAAACGGAATATATTGTGAAAAGGTGATAAAAAAGGGGAAGTAACTCTTTTTTTTTTTGGCAAACATTTTTGAAATAGACAAATTGTTTTTGACATAAAGCAAAGATAATTGGTGTTTAATTAACAAGTGTTTGACACCAAAGCTGTCAGTTGAAGCCATGCACTTAATGGGTCACTTAATTTTACAGTTTACACAGCTAGCTGAACTTCCTGTTCATGGAAGAATACACCTTATCGCTCAAACTCCGAAACAGTGGTGACGTTGCTTCGCTAAACTATCAAAGAACCCCAATAATTCAATTTTTGATGAAATCAAACAAAGTTAAATTTTGGACCCTTTGGACCTCAATGTGGACCAATTTAAAAACAGGGCCCAAAATCCAAAAACTTAATACACGGTTAGATTCAGCATATTAAAGAACCCCAAGAATTCAAGAATAAAACCCCATTGAAATTGATCAAGAAATAAGCAATTTATACGAAGTATCTTCTTTTGCACAATACTGTGCAATTGAATATTTCTTGCTATTGCGCAATACTGTACAATTGACAATTTCTTGCTATTGCGCAATATTGTTCTGTTGGATATTTCTTGCTATTGCGCAATACTGTGCAATTGAAGATTTCTTGCTATTGCGCAATACTGTGCAATTGAAGATTTCTTGCTATTGTGCAATACTGTGGAATTGAAAATTTCTTGCTATTGCACAATACTTATTATATAATAATTTACACATCCTGTTTGGTGTGTATCTCCTACCATATCATTATTATTTGCTTTTAAATATAAATCAGAAATAACCAACTTAAAATGGAAAATTTTAAAAGAAACCCCCCCCCCCCCCCAAATTTTTTGAACCCCCTTATGATTCATCACCCCCAAACTCAATCCCAGCCTTCCCTTTGTGGTATGGTACCTTGCAGTACAATTTCAGAGAGATCCATACACTTGAACACAAGTTATAGTTTGGAAACTAGAAAAATGCTTATTTTTGGCCCCTTTTTGGCCCCAAATTCCTAAACGTTTAGGGCAATTACCCCCAAACTCAATTCCAGCTTTCCCTTTGTGATATGGAACCTTGCAGTACAATTTCAGAAATATCCAAACACTTACACACAAGTTATTGTCATGAAACTAGAAAAATGCTTGTTTTTTGCCCCTTTTTTGGCCCCTAATTCCTAAAATTTTGAGGCAATTACCCCCAAAATCAATTACAGCCTTCCCTTTGTGATATGGAACCTTGTGGTACAATGTCAGAGAGATCCATACACTTACACACAAGTTATAGTTTGGAAACTAGAAAAATGCTTATTTTTGGCCCCAAATTCCTAAACGTTTAGGGCAATTACCCCCAAACTCAATTCCAGCTTTCCCTTTGTGATATGGAACCTTGTAGTACAATTTCAGAAATATCCAAACACTTACACACAAGTTATTGTCATGAAACTAGAAAAATGCTTGTTTTTTGCCCCTTTTTTGGCCCCTAATTCCTAAAATTTTGAGGCAATTACCCCCAAAATCAATTACAGCCTTCCCTTTGTGATATGGAACCTTGTGGTACAATGTCAGAGAGATCCATACACTTACACACAAGTTATTGTCTGGAAGTTACAGAAATGTTTTTTTTGGCCCCTTTTTGGCCCCTAATTCCTTAACTGTTGGTACCATAACCCCCAAAATCAATCCCAACCTTCCTTTTGTGGTATTGAACCTTATGGTAAAATTTCATGGAGATCCATTCACTTAAACTAAAGTTAGAGTGCGAAAACCAATGTGTCTTCGGACGACGCCGGATGACAACGACGACGACGACGCCGACGTCATACCAATATACCACCAAAAAATTTTCAATTTTTGCGGTCGTATAAAAAAAGTTATTGTCTAAAATTACTCCAAAAAATATCAGTTTCATTTCTAATGTTTAATATCAATGAAAAAGTGTGCTTATAGCTTTTTATTTCTTTGGTTATCCTCCAAAAAAAGGCACCAACTGTTCATTTTTTCACTGGGCAAGGACAAAATTTGCTGGGGTATAGTAGCCCAGATCCCTTATTAAATATGTCTGACAGCTGTACTACAATATTTGTTCACATTTTTGGTTTATCATATAACTGACCCAACAAAAACATTTGCTTAGCTTCCAGAAGTCCAGATAATTACTTGTTCTCATGTAAGAGAGGTGGAATAAAGAGCTAAAAATACGAAAGAGGTAACCAAACTCGCAAGTTGAAAATGAACTGAAAAACACCATGGCTAAAAACATGAAATGCCAAAGAGACAAACAACAGTATGTAAAACACAAGATAGAAAACTACACAGAACACCACCGCAACAAAATACTGGTGATGATTTAAGGTGCTCAGGAAAGGTCAGCAAATCCTGATCCACATGTCTCATCCCTTGTGTTGCTCTGACATGTACATTTAAGTACAAACATGGTGAGTTTTGTATGTCACATTCGAGGATATGAGGACTGACTATGATTACACCTATTGGAAAATATCTGTCGTCATATGTGAAATAGATATTTCTAAGTCAAACAGTTGTTGATGCATTGCCTAAAACTTTCGACAGGGATGATTTAAACTTCAACATTTGCAAATCTTGGGTTTTACATATAAGGTTCCTTGCCATGTTGTAGGCATCAATTTCTATCAAGGAAATCGTAATGGGAAATGGAAGCTTTTGAATTGGATATGTATCCATATATGGACATAATTCAGAGGTGGATCCAGGGGGTGGTCATCCGGTGCCAGTGACCACCCCCTGGGTTTGCGAAAAATGATGCACCATGTACCAATAAACTGCTTCGCTGAGCGCAGCTGGATACGCCCGCAGAGGTCTAACCCTGAACAGTTGGGACAAAAATTGACACAATATTCAAGCTTGATACAGGTCTGAATTTGGATTGTAATTAAATATTTGACATACATGTATTATAGGTTTCTGAATAAATGTAGTCAAAGAACTTGAAGTTGGTTATATGAATTGAATTTATATTCAATTAAAGATTTCTTGCTGTTGTGCAATACACTGTGCTGTTGCGCAATACTTAGTAAATCTGTTGTCAGACTATAAACAAATAAAATTTATAAAATTCTAAAGGGAGCTTACATCAATAGATATAAACAGTTCACCAAAGTTTCATACGAATTGCTGAAAGCATTTTTGAGTTATTGTCTGAAAAATGGAAAATCCCCCCTTTTTTAATGAATAAACCCCATAATTCATAAATGTAAAATCTAAATTTTATAAAATTCTAAAGGGAGCTTACATCAATAGATATCAACAATTCATCAAAGTTTCATGAGAACTGCTGAAAGCATTTTTGAGTTATTGTCCTAAAACTGGAAAATCCCCCTTTTTTTATGAATAAAACCCCATAACTCGGAAACGTAAAATCTAAAATTTATAAAAATCCAAAGGGAGCTCATGTCAATAGATATAAACAATCAACCAAAATTTCTTGCAAGTTGGTGAAAGCATTCTTGAGTTATTGTCCGAAAACTGGAAAATCCCCCTTTTTTTAATGAATAAAACCCCATAACTCGTAAAGGTAAAATCTAAAATTTATAAAAAACGAAAGGGAGCTCACGTCAATAGATATAAACAATTCACAAAAGTTTTATGCAAATTGGTTAAAGCGTTTTTGAGTTAATGTCCGACATGTTGACGACGGACGGACGGACAGACGGACGGACAGACGGACGTACAACGGTATACCATAATACGTCCCGTAAACGGGCGTATAAAACTCGGAAACGTAAAATCTAAAATATATAAAAATCAAAAGGGAGCTCATGTCAATATATAGACAATCCACCACAATTTCTTGAAAGTTGGTGAAAGTATTCTTGAGCTATTGTCCAAAAACTGGAAAATCCCCCTTTTTTTAATGAATAAAACCCCATAACTCCGAAACGTAAAATCTAAAATTTATAAAAAACGAAAGGGAGATCATGTCAATAGATATAAACAATTCACCAAAGTTTTATGCAAATTGGTTAAAGCACTTTTGAGTTAATGTCCGACATGTTGACGACGGACAGACGGACGGACAGCGGTATACCATAATATGTCCCGTAAACGGGCGTATAAAAAAAAGTGGTCCGGTAGACGTGCTCTGTACAGATAGTGATAATCAAGATAAAAAATAAAACATTAGGAATGGAGATAAATTCAGAGGGGATTAGAAAATATACATGTTTGAAAACTTAAAATCTAAAACCATCTTATTAAACATATGTATTCTAGATACGCAAGAGCGATTAAGTACATAAAATACTAAAAGTTCATTATCTATCACATCCTCTCCTCGAATTCACATAATTCCATTTGTTTTTCACTTGATTTCTAAATTCTTTAGAAGCTGAATACGACAGATATGTATTTTATAACAAAAGTCTCTCGTCAAGGACTTACTTACCTTAAGGCGAAATACATGTACCTTGACATGTATGTTTATACAATGAAAATGTAATCAACGATCGCGACAATGACGGAATGTAGGATCGCTATATCTCCCCTTTTGCGACAAAAGTCGCAGGCTCGACAAAAACGAAGATACAGTCCTCAATCTTAGATGTTTTTAGCAGGTAATTCATACTTTTATTTACATTACGTTTATCTAACTTTTTAAAGTTTGTATAATAACTTTTCTCGACCAATAATGTTTTTTCACTGTGATGCCAAAATTCATATATAATTTTAAAGTTTTTTAAGTCACATAAATATATATTCTATATTGAATACCCCCGTTCTATCATCTGTTTCTCTAAAAGTTCCGATCATTCCAATTTTTTAGTAACTTATACCCTTTCCTTCAGGAAACGCCACAAATCAGCCCCCTCTGAAGTACAAACGACTTGTAATGGACCTAGCATTGATACAAATAAAAGTGATCAGATTAAAGAAACAACCCCTGAAGTTACATACATTTTTTATACATGTACAAAAGTATCAGTACAAACGTGCAACAATGGGCCAGGATCGACTAAATGGACTTGCACTAATGCACGTGCCGTACAATTTAGATTTAGAATTTGATGTGATCGTTGACATGTTTGCACGCAGGCATCCAAGAACAATGAAATTAGAATAAATTTTATAAATCATGTGTAACTTGTGTATTCTATAGTTGTATCTATTTTCATGATATCAATAAAAAAAAATGAATTTTAATTTAAGATTTCATAAGGTGACTTCCCACTGACAAATTCCTGGATCCACCCCTGCAATTAATCAGTATCTAACATATCTTAAAGATAAATTAACAGGTTGGGAAGAATGTAATAAATATATATCTCTCTTACATGTAGTACATTTCAAGTGATAAAATTTTTATTGTTGTAAAAACCTCTTTTTAGTACAAAAGGGCACATATTTGTATTATTTTAAGAAACTTTCCCCAAAGAACTATATATCTATATTGCAATAAATAGTCAAAACATGTCCAAGAATTTTGTAATATTCCTGGACTTAAATATTCTTTATTTTTTAAAAAATATGTGCACCTCTCTAAAGTCTTTTAGAAAAGTTGGTCCAAATATAAATTAGAATGAAGTTTTCCCGCTTTAAAGTAAAAAAAAAACTTTTTTTTTTCTTTTTTATTTTCTACCAACACTCAACAGTAAAATGACCCCTTGTCTGAGGGACAGTATATATCTATATGTCAATATATATATGTTCTTGGGGACAGTCAGTGAGTCACTCATTTAAGATTTAACCTCAAAAATAAAATTTAAGGGATTCCAACACGGCAACAGTTATCGAAAAGTGGTGGTCCGAAGGATTTGACCACCAAATTTTGGAAAGGACCAACACAGTTTTGGTATTGGTATTTAAATTTTGTAATAGAAATAGTAGTAACTGTGTGGGGGTAGGACTTCAATGTAAATATGCGCACATCAGATATCGAATGGTGGAGGGAGTAACAGCACTGTATATAGATTGCACCCGAGCTGAGCATGTACATATGGTTAGATGTCCAATGGTGGAAGGAGAAGCAGCACTGTATATAAAGAGAGCACCTGTTCTACATATGAAAATATGGTTCCTCTACAAAGGGGGTTTAAAGATAAGTTAGATTAGATCAGATTAGTGAGGACCACTTCCAGCAGTTTTTCTTCAAGCACCACGTACAACTTGCACAAGGGGAAAAAAGATTTCAAGAACTGTGGATTTCCTCATTTGCGGGGTTGTTTGCGACCTGATTAAAGGACTCAACACATATCCAGAAATCAACGCCACTTTGCTTATTTGAATATTATACTAAAGAAATCGGATACGGGTCACGGAAATTATATTGAAATGATAGGGAATTTAGAAAAAATGTCTGTTTTAACTTTGATTTAAGTGATAGACAGGTTGCCGGGGCAGAAAATAAATATACACAACAATATACGAACATTTAAACGAAATATAATGACTGGCGTTGCAAAAATCAAGGTTCCTGAGCTATTTTAAAAATCGAAGCGAGAGGCTTTTAACATTGCAGTATAAAATACAGGCTAAAATGGCTGAAACGTCAAATCTGCAAACTTCGTGTTGAAAATTGGCTAACAAGGTCATTAGAAATACAGGTTGCCGGGGTGAAACTTGAAACTTGAATGTCCAAAGAATAAGCAAGTCCAAACCTTGTATGTGTAGTCGATGAACTCTAGGTTCCCACGTAAAGTTAAAATGCCTCTATTTCAAGAAGAATAAACTCACGAAAACACGAAAAATTCACTAAATTCGCGTTCATTGTTTTGATTTTGACCGCCTGACAACTTTACGGAAATATCAGAGTGATTATAAACAAGGACTCTGTGACGGGCAACTTATAATATCCGTGTTTTAAAGATTTTAATGATATCAAGCCAGTCCAGTTCAAACTATTATCACGTGGTACAATTCTCATTTACATATTATGAATATTAATTAGCAAAAGTACTACTAATTTCTGGCTATGAATTATCAAAAGAGCCGTCTAAACAGAGTATTTGGTGAAGCCGGCAAAAAAGCCACTGCCATTAAAAAAAATATTTCAACACGAATCAGAAAAGTCTTTCACTTTGTTGAAATTACTTACTGCGCCATAATAGGCTCTATTGTCCGGAACTGTTAACTATGTTTTAGCCCGCTCTCTCTCTTCGCTCTCCATTGTAAACAAACATCACTGTGTACATGTGTTAGACCAGAGACATATATACACAGAGATTGGCAACTGTAACAGTGGTCAGCGAAATCCAATTAAAAACACGCATCCCACGAGACTTTAACGAGATCGCCATTTTGCATCTGATCATGACAAGTTCACCACCGCTTCGATTTTTATTTTACATCAAGCTTTTCAAAACAGCATTATGTAAGTATATATTTCAATTTCGTAAATTATTTACCTTGTTTTATTCAGTTTGTAGTAATTGTTAGTTAAAATATTGTGACGATTAACGTTTTATTGTGGTCAATAATAAGGGGAAAGCTTGGCCGACATGGACGTTATGAAAATTTTTTACACGGACGTATTTTTTATTAAAACCTTTTCATTCGAAAAGGAATAAAACCATTTATGAGATGAATCATTTTTCCCAAGACATACTGGTTTTGTGTAAATATGTTGAATTTTTCATTAAGTCACCCACTTTGATGCAATTTACAATTAAAATTCAGTATTCTCGCTGTCGGCCACGTTCAAATTTTAAATATTAAGACAGGCCCCTGTCCATGTCTACAGTCAATAAACTATTCCATCTTTAGAGAATAATTATTCCCAGCACATGAATTACTTTCTTATGACATACTGGATTTGTGTATAACAGTTGTTTTTTACATATTTTCACCAGCTTTGATGCAATTTACAATTAAAAATGACCATTCAAGCTGTCGGCCATTTTCATTCTCTTCAATATAAAGACAGGCCCCTGTCCATGTCTACAGTCAATAAACTTTTCCATCTTTAGAGAATAATTATTCCCAGCACATGAATTACTTTCTTATGACATACTGGATTTGTGTATAACAGTTGTTTTTTTCCATATTTTCACCAGCTTTGATGCAATTTACAATTGAAAATGACCATTCAAGCTGTCGGCCATTTTCATTCTCTTCAATATAAAGACAGGCACCTGTCCATGGCTACAGTTTATAAAATTGTCCATCTTTAAAGAACAAATGTACCCATCACCATTGATCACAGGAATTACTTTCCCAAGACATACCGGTTTTGTGTATATAAATTGTTTTTTTCATTATTTCCACCACTTTGGTGACATTTACAAGTTTATATATGTGTATATTTACATTCAGTATCTGACAGCATTTTTTTTTTTAACAGGATCCTGCATGTTATAAAAGAACAAAGATGTTGATCAAATTTACCTAACAGTGCAGCATACAAGAGATGTAATATCATACATGTGCTGAATGTAGGACTCCCTAGCCTTTCTGATTGAAAAAAAGATTCCCTGGCAGACAGGAACAACTATTAGTGATGACTTTTTTCAAATGTTACTGCACAGTCATGTAGTGGACCGATTACATGTACTACTATCAATGTGATACTAAAAAATGGTTTTGTAAGAGAGAAAATGACATGTGCTTATCCTGACTGTGAAAACACCACATTATTGTAGTTCAAATATCATAGTTCATATGCCAAACTTGATGTACATGTGTATGCAATTTTTGTGCAAGTGATGGTGACATCATTGAACTAAGAATAAATACAAGACTCCGCATTCAATCTATTGAATTTGAAACAGAAGTGGCAGTTGTGCAGAGACTATACGGATAAAAATGCAAATAAATATCTTGTGTTCAACTTCATTTGTCTTCTTTACGTTTACAAAGTATACATGTACATAATTTTTACATACATGTATAACAATATGATGATGTAGTATGATTGCCAATGAGACAATGATTTACATGTATGACTATCATTGGAAGGCCACTCTATAATATCTTTGTATATCATGAGAATGGAAATGCTACCTTTGTAGCATAAAGGTAGCATAATGTAAAAAAAGGGAAAATGTTCATTTATTCAACAACACTCCTGTGAATATATAACTTGACAGTACTAAACATTTGCTAAAGGCAAAATATTTCGTTTCACAAATTCCTTCCTCTCCTCGGAAAATAACATATTTAATTGGTTACATGAAATGACAAAATGTGTAGAATAAGAAGCAAGAAATGTTCACTCTACTTGTACACTACTAGTCGCTCATATTAGTCATCATCTATGTTTGTTTCAGTCCTTTAGCAATGGTGCTTGTTTATATTTATCTGTTGTGTTGTGTTGTTTCAGTTTTACATGTCCTCATTCTGTGATCACTGTTTCACCTCGCCTATTTTGAAAAATGTTAATGCAAATATTTTCTGCAATAAATTGAAAAGGCACAGCTGCTATGACTATTCAGAAATGTTAGGTATATGTCAATGAGACAACAACCCAACGACAAAAATATTCTTTGCACATCTATGAATGTTTAAGAATTCTTGTGGAGGTCAAAAGCACATAACGTGTACTTATATATTGGTGACCTGGTACATGTATGATATTGATGCATTCCGTCCTAAACATAAATTGTGTGAAGAGACCAAGCAGTTTATATGCTTATAAAAAAACTGATATTAAAATGAATTCCTGTATATCAAATTCCGGAAATGAGACACTATTTTATTTAAACCAGATGAGATATTAGTGGTAAAGGTTTAAACAGAAGCAGGAGATGTCAAGGGGCAATACAAAAAGTACAAGGTCATGTAACACAGATAAAAAAATGACAAATGAAAAGAAAATAACAGCCCACATACCACTGCACCAAAACATAAACCCACAAAAGATCAGATAAAACTTGTCTTCAATTTTAAATCTTTCTAATTTCAAACTCGAGTTTCACTACCCGATAGGAAAGAGTAAAGATAAGGATGTTGCAGTACTTCTGTGGTCTATGAAACAGAACATTAAAATTCTACAGTTCAGCAGAGCATTTTACTGTACTTATGATACACATTGTTTTTAATCAGGGTCTGTGATATTAAGTCTATAAAAAACTACAAATAATGACAGATTCATATTCAATATTTCATGACAGCAAAAATAGTGATTTCGACAACACTGTACATAATGTACGTTCATTTAGGAAATTCATGCAAAGGTTCCACAAATACTGTAATTGTAGGTCAATCAAAAATTAATCATTTAAATCCTTTTTCCACGAGACAAAATTCTACTGGCTACATATTTTTTTTATATAAAAAAGTTGCTTTCTGATTTCTTTTTTTGACATGTTAAATGACTATTTTTGTTCCTGATTGAATACTATAGTAGAATGTAGGACAGTAAGTCACAGGACAAAAAGTCACGGACAAAAAGTCACGGACGAAAAGTCACAATTCAGTTTAGAGATTATTTTTCTCTGAACAAGAAAACACTAATTTTAAAAATATTTTTTTGATTTTTTATTGAACTATAATATATGAAGCAACTTTGTAATTGAAATTTATTCAATAAATATCAATGATGATCAAATAATTGTTATGATAACAAAATGTCAAAGTGGTTTGGCACTTAAATGGCTTCATGGTGCCAAGAAATATATTATTTGCATGATTAAAATTTAATAATTTTTCATTTATCAAGGCTTATGAACAATTTCCTGAATTTAAAAAATGAATAAATGTAAAAAAAAGATATTATTTGAAGATCTTTCTCTTATATATTCAAACAATTGTCAATAAATTATTTGTGACTTTTTGTCCTATCCAATTTGTGACTTTATGTCCTGTGACTTTTTGTACTGTGACTTTCTGTCCGTTTACCCTATTCATAGTATAGCCCAGTGTTTCTGTTAAAATAAAGTTCTGGTCATGGTTAAAATAATGTCAGAATTTGTTAAGTTTAAAAACTATTACCAAGTAATAATCCACTTAGAACTTCACCTCCGGCAAAATTCAGGTGATCGGAGGGCAATAAATTGCGTAATCGCACACCTGTGAATCCACAGTCACAACTCTTAGGAAATAATGACCGAAAAATCGGACACACATAATTTCACTGTAATTTAGAAGCAAACTTTAGCAAAGAAATGTTTCTTGTAATATGATCATTACCAGATTTTACTTTTTAAATTAAAGAAATGCCGAAAAAAAGAAAAAAATATTTTCTCAATCAAATACATTAAAAAAAATACAACTATTTCAAGTAGTTTTTTAGAAAAAGAATTTATTTGATCTGAAATAAGTTTTCCTATTACTTTTCTTGATTAGCTATCGAGGTTATTCATCCCTGACTTGTCTACATGTTGTAGAATAATTATCAACGAGAATCTCATTCCGGGCCGCGTTTTTTAACGGGATTTCACGGAGTTGCCAATCTCTGTGTATATATGTCTCTGGTTAGACTAAATCAGTATTAAACAAGTAACATTCAATTGCAGTTAAGTAATGACTTAATGCCCTTGTGTAGTTTCATCTTAACTGGCGTGGTGGCAGCGTGATTCGAATTTACGCCTACAAGAAAGGTTATTATTCATCACATTGTTGAGACAAACATCGGGACTAACTAAAACCTGTCTAGGTCATCCGTAAATAAATATTTACCGTGAAACTTAAACTGCAAATAACCAAGAACATTTAACACAATGGCTAATACACACAGAGCACCTAAACAGTGGTGCCTTACTAAAATTGAAACTGTAAATTCATTTGAAAACTGGAGACAAAACATAATATACACGTTATCATTAGACCCACATTTTGCACCATTCTTAGGAGACGGCGTACATTGGGAAAAGAAAACTAGGAATGCTCCAAATCGTGGCTTTTTACATGATGGTGAAGATGTAGCCGAGGCAAATAGGCGTACACGTGAACAAAAAGTCAGCATGTTAGAATTAACGCTAGGTCAAATAGCCAATTATTGCCCCGTTATCTCTAGAAACACAATAGTGAAAAATTCTACTTCGATTGAAAATATATGGCAAACCATCCGTTTACATTATGGATTCCAATCCACGGGTGCTCATTTTATAGACTTTGCCGCAATACATTTTGAACCGAACGAACGCCCAGAAGACCTTTATCAACGAATAATGGCTTTTGTTGAAGACAACCTGCTCCAACGCGATACCCAAATAACGCATCACGGGGGCGCAATCGAGGAAGATGAAGAAATGACACCTTCACTTGAAAACTTTGTCGTGCTAACATGGTTAAGACTAATACATACAGACCTACCTAAACTGGTCAAACAAAGATATGGAACAGAATTAAGATCGAGAACATTGTCGTCAATAAAACCGGAAGTTTCGCAAGCGCTAGATTCATTACTTGAGGAACTCCGGAATTCTGAGGACGCAAAAGTTATGCGAGCAGCTACTTCTAACTTTCCCACAAAATCTAAGTTTGTTCATGAAGAAAAACTAAAATTATCTTATCCACGCTCTATTAAAAGCTGTCCGTTATGTAAAGCTGCAGGCAGACCCGACCGCCACTTCCTCAGCAAGTGCTCATTCTTACCGAACAGCGATCGAAAATACATGGTAAAAGCCCGACAAATTGCCGGAATATTTGATAATTCAGATGACGAATCATCAGACGTAGAAGTCGACACTGTTTCTAAACCTACTCATTCAGTAAACCGAGTCCAAGTCCGTCAGTCTCCGTATCTTGACGTGTTCCATACACATTATAACACTCGTTTAACTATTGATAGTGGTGCGACCGGCAATATGTTACGTGCATCCGCAGCTAAACGAATGGGTATTGAAATAAAATCTAGCTCTCAATCTGCACATCAGGCCGATGGATCTTCACCCCTCAAAGTCATTGGGGAAGTACACACTAATTTCACACGTGATGGACGTGAACTACATTTTGAGGGTTTAGTCGTCGAAACTTTGGATGTGGACATCTTGGCTGGTATTCCTTTTATGGAAAAAAATGACATTTCTATCCGTCCTGCTAAACGTCAAGTAATACTGGGTAACAATACCGTTTATACTTATGGCTCTGTTCAAAACACGTCCGAACATCATACAGTCCGTCGGGCACACGTTTTACGTTCTCCATCTCAATTTACAACTATTTGGCCAGGCGATTTTCTTGAAATGCAATTACCATCTGATATTTGCTTAACTGATGATACATTCGCCATTGAACCAAGATTCGAGTCGCATATTTCATCAATACATGTTGGAAAGGATTCTAACCTGTGGCCCCCGCCAAATTTGATTACAAGCGTTGCTGGCAGAATTCGTATCCCAAATTTGACACAGGAACCCCATAGTTTAAGACGCAACGAACACTTTTGTCAAATACGATCAACATATATTCCAGAGTGTAAAAGTGATGCTTTCGAATCTACTGAAAAAAATGATAAAATTAGTCACCCAAGATTGACAAATTATTCAGAATCAGTCAAAATTGACCCAGATAATTTGTTATCTCAAGAGATAAAAATAAAATTCCGGGATACATTAAAAGACTATGATGATGTTTTTGATCCATATTTTAAGGGATATAATGGCGCCGCCGGTCCATTTCAAGCTAGAGTAAACATGGGACCAGTCCAACCCCCGCAACGCAAAGGCCGTGTTCCGCAATATTCCCGTAATCAACTAGTAGAACTACAACAAAAATTTGATGAACTTGAAGCAATTGGTGTTTTCAAACGCCCAGAAGATATTGGTGTATCTGTAGAGTACGTTAACCCGTCTTTTTTAGTTAAGAAACCAAATGGCAGTTTCCGTTTAGTTACCGCTTTTGCAGACGTAGGTCGATATAGTAAACCCCAACCGTCACTCATGCCAGATGTTGACTCAACCTTACGTCAAATAGCACAGTGGAAATACATAATCGCTACTGACCTTACTAAATCGTTCTACCAAATTCCACTTTCGAGTGATTCTATGAAATACTGTGGTGTAGTAACCCCCTTTAAAGGTGTACGTGTGTATGTGCGCTCTGCGATGGGCATGCCAGGCTCAGAAACAGCACTAGAGTTATGTGCCGTGTTTTAGGTGATCTTGTAGAAGAAGGCGTTGTAGCTAAAATAGCCGATGATCTTTATTGCGGTGGAAATACCCAACTCGAATTACTACAAAACTGGACAAGGGTTCTACAGGCTCTGCAAAAGAGCAGTCTAAATTTGTCTGCTACTAAAACGATTATCGCACCCAAAAGTACAACTATTCTTGGATGGATTTGGCAATTAGGAACTATCAGAGCTAACCCACATCGTATTTCTACCTTATCAGTTTGTCCACCACCAGCCAAAGTATGTGGTTTGCGGTCTTTTATTGGAGCGTATAAAGTACTAGCACGAGTAATACCAGATTGTGCTTCATTACTGGGTAAACTTGATGATGTTGTAGCCGGTCGAGAATCTAAAGAAACTATACAATGGTCAGACGAACTTACTGATATATTTTCACAGGCTCAGAAAGCTCTTTCGACAAATCGTTCAATATTTTTACCTCAACCAAATGATCAACTATGGATCGTTACCGATGGTTCTGTAAAAAAACATGGCTTAGGTGCTACCCTTTATATAACACGTGATGATAAAATACATGTATCTGGGTTTTTTAGTGCAAAACTGCGAAAACGCCAATTAACGTGGCTGCCTTGTGAAATCGAAGCACTGTCTATTGCCTCAGCGATTAAGCACTTTAGTCCGTATATCATACAATCAAAACACAACACTTGCATACTGACCGATAGTAAACCCTGTGTTCAGGCATTCGAGAAGCTGTGTAGGGGAGAATTTTCAGCAAGCCCACGTGTTTCGACATTTCTTTCAACAGCCTGTAGATATCAAGTAACAGTAAGACATGTAGCAGGAGCTGCTATACTTCCGTCCGATTTTGCAAGTCGCAATGCACCAGACTGTGAGGATTCAGCCTGTCAAATCTGTACATTTGTGCAATTTACTGAAAATTCAGTTATTAGACATATCTCTACAAAAGACATTCTTGAAGGGATTCAAAAACTTCCGTTTACAAGCAGGAATGCCTGGATATCAATCCAAACAGAATGCTCGGATTTACGGCGAACACATGCTCACTTGCGCCAAGGGACCCGACCGTCAAAAAAACTTACTAATGTAAAGGATATTAAACGCTATCTGAACAATGTGTGTATTGCGAAAGACGGTTTACTTGTTGTCAAGCGAAACGAGCCAATGGCTCCTACGCGCGATTGTATTGTTGTTCCTCGTCAGGTTTTAGATGGACTGCTTACATCCTTACACATTAAACTCGACCATCCTTCAACCTATCAACTTAAATCTGTCGTACACCGTTACTTTTTCGCACTGGATATGGATAAAGCAATTGAAACTGTCAGTAATGGATGTCATCAATGTGTCGCACTTCAAAAAATTCCTCACAAGTTAAATGTACAATCTACAGGTGACCCACCAGAGACAATAGGGTCTGTATTTGCTGCAGATGTGATGAAGCGTGAACGACAGCTTATCCTTGTTGTGCGCGAATATGTTACGTCATACACAGCTGCTCGCTTGATCACAGACGAGCGCCAAGAAACTTTACGTGAATCTTTATTGTGCCTTTGTGTTGAACTATGTCCACTCGATGGACCATTTGCTGTCGTTCGTACCGACCCTGCTCCAGGATTCCAAGCCCTTGTCAACGATGAACTTTTGTGTCGACATAGAATGACCATAGAAGTTGGTCGTGTCAAGAATAAAAACAAAAACCCTGTAGCCGACAAGGCAATTCAAGAGTTAGAAGACGAAATTTTGCGACAAGACCCGAATACACGATGTATATCACCTCTGTCACTCACGTTAGCTATTGCCCGTTTAAACTCTCGTATTCGAAACCGCGGGTTATCTGCAAGAGAAATGTGGACTCAACGTGATCAATTCTCAAACTACCAAATACCATTGACAGACCATAGTCTTATTCAGCGTCAACATGAGTTACGAAAGTCGAACCACAGTTACAGCAAAATTTCTAAAGCTCCCTCTAGAGCTCTACCCGAATCTCCGCATTTAGAAGTTGGTGATCTAGTTTACTTATATAATGACCGAAACAAAACTTGTGCTCGTGACCGATATCTAGTTGTTTCTACAGACAATTCTTGGTGCAACATAAGAAAATTCGTTGGTTCTCAGTTACGCAATACATCATACCGTGTAAAAAGGAGTGATTGTTATAAAGTTCCGTCACTATTGAACACTTTAAGCCAACAGGATACTTATAATCACGACAATTGTACATCTTCGGATGAGGACGATAATACAGTGAAAACACATAGCCCGCCTAAACCTCCTGACATTCCAAATGTAATATCCATTCCTCATTTACAGGAGTTAGATCCGGAACGTTTCGAAAACGAACCAAGTGACTTAAGCTTACCAATAGGCGAAAATGAATTACAACACGAACCTGATGATCAAGTAAACACCGATGTAATTCGACGATCCACACGGGAACGCCATCCTCCTAAATTTCTTCAAGACAATTATGTTCTATTTAAGTGAGAGAAACAAACATTGTGTACTAATATAACCAGTGTGGACCATAAGCACAAAAGATTTTGCGTTGTAATAGCAAATTAGAACTATTATTTGTTATTATATGTAGATTATTATTTGTAGATTATTATTATGTATAAATGGGGCAGAATAATCCCTGATATCACTTGAGGGCAGTCTACCCTATGAAAGTGTTTTTTTCCAACAATTAATATGTTTGTTCTTGTAACATGTAAGCAGAGTCTTATAAGTAACTTTAATTTTCAAAATGAAAAAAAAAAGAAAAACTGGTAACGCCATAATAGGCTCTATTGTCCGGAACTGTTAACTATGTTTTAGCCCGCTCTCTCTCTTCGCTCTCCATTGTAAACAAACATCACTGTGTACATGTGTTAGACTAAATCAGTATTAAACAAGTAACATTCAATTGCAGTTAAGTAATGACTTAATGCCCTTGTGTAGTTTCATCTTAACTGGCGCTGGGCAACACATGGAATATAATACTCTTGCCAAACCCAACAGGCAAATTGACTATAATATTATTTCCCTCTATAATATTTTCTATCGAAGAAATTTGTTCAAGTTTCAGTGTCAACTGTGGATACAGCTGACACTGAACTTTCCGGATCGTCTCTTTAACATCCATGTTGGATTTGAGAGAGATAAATAAGTATTCGTACACCAAAATATATTTCCAGTTTAAAATATCATTTTATTAAAATTACTGGTAGCTTACATTGTAGTCTTTAAAATCTATATTCAATCGATTATATAGTATCGAATTCCAAACAAATAAAAATAAATTGAACACTTTTATTTTTTTTTCAAGAATGTTGAAAAAATCCTCCGCTAACGTAGGGTGTTGGTTGCAGTGGTTAAAGTCAACGTAGCGTCAGTAAGGAGGACGTAACCGCTGTTTCGGAGTTTGCTTATCGCTATTTGTCCGCCATTACTGGACATCACAAAAGTTCCCGTAAAATGTTGAAGTCATAATAGAAAATATCTGACGCCACAATGGAAAAGTGATTGTTGTATGACGTCAAAAGTTCAAGCGGGACAGATTCTCGGGTCAAGCGGGAATAGCGATAAGGTGTATTACGAATTTCAGTTTGACCGTATTTCAAAGTAAGAAAAATGCCGAAATTTTCGCGATATAAACGACAGGGAACTCGAGAAACGCCAACGGCTGTTTTGCCAGACAAGCTGGGGCGTTTCTGATTTTCTCCCAAGTTCACATAAGTGCGTTTCTATTAATTATCAGATCAATGATCGACATCGTGAAACATTGGTTTCTCAACTTGTGTAAAATGTAAACAAATCATGACCACGTGTTTTTTGTAATTGTACTGAACAGTTCGACCCTAGAAAATACCGTTCTAGATAATGCGGCCTATAGTTCATCCGCATGCACCCTGTGCCGATTAAATTAACGTTGTTTTTTTCTTTTATTTAAAACTGGCCAGTTGTAATATTTTTATGCGACACCCTTGATCTATTTTCATAATACCGGTACGGGAACGGATCAACTTCTGGTCGATATAATATGGGGCGAGATTGTCACTTCGACGTTAGCGCACTTGAGAAACACGTCATCAAAATGTGATTACGCTGATATGGAAACTTGAAAATCCGATGCAGATGTTTTCAGATAAGTGCATTAGAAATTTAATTCAACATGTGTATATTATGATTATAAATTATAATTCATTGAAGAACTATGATTTTTTTATTGTTTTTATTTGAGCAAATCAACATCAGAAAGTCTGAGATCATAAACTGAAAATTATATTTATTTTTAACATGAGTTTTTGACAATGAATAATCTTGTTGTCACATAACAGGCATAACTGGTAGACATGTAAAAAATATTGAGTTGTGTGAATGGTGATTTGGTGAGAATAATAAGTGGCCGGTTTTTAATCTTCAGGGGATAAAAAAAGGGGGAGGGTAATTAATTTGAATCCAAATGGCTTCCAATGTACTGTATAAACATGCAATAATATTTCTATTGAATTAATTGCTTCAAAACGTCTTGAACAATTGATTCTTTGTGGATTTTTTTTTTTACTTTTAGTGGATTTAATGATTTTAAAATGGAGCTGCCAATTTTGATAGTGAACAGATTGCATGCAGATTCCAGTTACCTTTACTCAGCAATACTAGTTGGAAGTACAGAGACAGCAAATTTAATTACAGAAAGGAGAAGAACTTAACATGTATCCTTTATATCTGATTTTTATTAAGCCTAAATTAATATATTGTTTGTTTCCCCAATATGACACCGCCAAGCCAGGTGTGGGTAGGTAGGTAGGGAAATAATTTTATTTTTTCCAAAAAGCTGGAACAATATTGGTCGATCTGGCAAGCCTGAAAATTGGAACTGAATAAAATAATATTTGACTTAGTTTTGACAATAAAATTTTATGAGTCGGACCCGTTTTTGCAGGGTCGGTAGGGATTGGGGAAACAGACAATATTTTATTTTAGGCCTAATATAATATTTGAAACTGAACAGCGAGCATCGTTAAGCCATGGTGAACAATGTGTATCTAAATACAATTATTGAATTAAGACAATGAAATGCTTAAGGGTATTAGTGAACATGAGGAGGAGGGGGTGGGTTTGGGAACCATTTTGATAATTTTGGTAATTTAACAATCTAAGCAGCCATTAAAAATGGCCAACAAGTTTGCTAGTAGTAAGTACTAGTATCTAATTTTGATGGGAGTTTAAGGATCTGACATTAAAATAAATACAGGTCAATTTTTTTTAATGGGAACTTGACAGCCGTTTAAATAAATTATTAAAGACAGTTATCGGGAAGGACGTCCGCCTTGCGCCAATTGCCCTTTTCGACCAGAAATGGTGCATAGAGTGACAAATGTAAGCGCCCACGTGGCGCACGATATTTTCCACTCCATTATGAAACATTTGATATCGTAAAATGGATTTCCGATTGTGTTTCATGTCGCCATGTGTATGTACAAAACTGTGTAGTGTTACCGCCAATGATAGGAGCACCGCCTATATATATTTTTGGGACGTCTCGGGTGTAAACATATTTTGGATTATATCTTTTGGTAAGTACAATGTATTAGAATTTCCACAATTTTGAATATATGTGCATGATCTTTTAGTTCAAAGTAGTGACATTTAAAGTGTTTTATTAACTTTTAAGAGTCAAGAAAAAAAGAAGGTCATAGATTTATAAAAAGTATTAATAAAGAAGATGTGGTTTGCTTGCCATTGAGACAACTCTCCACAAGAGACCAAATGACACAAAAAATATGCATATACATATCATAAAATTGTGTAGGACATGAGTCATATTTTGTATCATTTTAAAACATTATTTGTTTTATAAAATAGTACTTCTGAAAAAGTAATTTTGCTATAAAATTAGAGATCTGTGGTGTGACTGACAATATGACATTTATATATCCACAAATGGTAAAATAATATATCTTTATATATACATGTATAGTATATACACTACCCACCAAAAGTATGATATAAAACATGGGCAAGACCCATTATGTTATAGTACAATGATTATGAAAAACAAATATTAAACAAAAAAGAAAGGACAACCTCTTTATTTCTAGGGACAGTCACTTATTATAATGATGATAATTTAGTACTGACATGAGGTTTAATGTATTGTACAGTTATATATCAGCTGCTGAACCAGGGTGGTGGTGGTGGAAATTAAGTCAACATTAGGAGTAAGACTTATAAAACTTCTATTTAATAAGTTATGTAGCTCTAAAGCTCAGAAAGGGGGAGCCCACTTTCCTAAATCCACCTCTGAATATTAAATTTCTAGAAGGATTTGACACTCTTAGAAATTGACCCTGCAAGTGACACATTAATACAAATCTTTTCAAAAAGTGTTATTTTCATTTGATAATTTTAGAATTGACAACAAATGTAACTAACTAACTTTATATCTGTACAATGTTAACTTATTCTTTTATATGCTAGATTCTTTTACTTTTATTTTGCAGAATTTGCCATCAACTAATTCAACTTTAAGGACAGCGAGTTCAATGGGACACTGAACGAAAAGATACACACATGTAACAGGACTACCTATAGACGACAGAGAACAAATATTGTTTTATTAAATCACAGAAAATGCCATAAATGGAAAGATTTTCTAAAGACATTCTCCTTACTCATCCATCAAATTCCATCTGATGGTCAATTCTCCATCACGTTTCCATGCATTTTACATGTAATGGAAATATTCCATTGGTTTTCCATCTGATGGCAAAATTACCATCAGTTTTCCATCAGATGGCAAAAATACCATCAATTATCCATCAGATGGCAAAAATACCATCAGATGGAAATTATGCCATCAATTTTCCATCAACATGAACACAAATTCCATCAAACCTTTTCCATCAACCATTTTCCAGCATTGATGGAAAGTTGATGGAAAGTTGTTCCAATACTCCATCAACATGATGGAATGTGATGGCATTTTTTCCAGTAAGGTCTAAATCACTCACCTGCTGATACGGCACCTGCTGATTTTGCACCATCAGCTGGCGATACGGCACCTTTTTGGTAAAATTTGATTTGCCTCCCTTTGCACGGTATCTTAAGTTTTCAGAGAATAACTAAACGAGATGTGTGCTCCCACAACCATTTTGAAATTACAAATATATCCACAAATGTATTTTTCACAAAAAGATTTAATATACATTTCTTTTCTTCTCATTTTAAACTTATTCAAATTGTTTTTGTCAGGATTTATATGAATTAATATTTAGAAAATATAAGTATTTTTCATTGGCCTGGTAGTTTAAAAATTATGTAAACCATAAGCTAAAAAAGACTAAGATATAAATTTTGTTCTAAATATATTTTTATTTAACTATACAAATAATGATGCCTGCCGTGTCATATGCATAATGAAGTTTTGGGTGGAGTTTATACAATAGAGAATAATAGACAAAGACCACAGAATAGACACAAAAAAAGGAATAAAAAATAATAGGATAAAAAAAGAGAATAATTTGTAAACTAAAACAAAAAGACTAAAATGTAAATTCCGTTCTGAAATTTTTTATATAACTAGACAAATCGTGATGCCTGTCATATACATGAATGAAGGTTTGGGTAGGGTATTGAGAGAGAATAATGGAAAAAAGACTACAGAATGGACTAAAAATAAACAGAAAAAAAAAGAGTAAAAATAGAGAATAATGTGATGCTAAAATTTAAAGAATAGAGAATAAATAATAGGGTACTAACATATACAGAATAGAAAAAAAACTGGGGTGGTAAAATACAACGAACAAATAGATAGAGCAGGAGCGATTTTTTTTTCTATTCGAATTTATTGTCCAAAATAGAATTGCTCTACGAAATAACTATGTTCAATTTATTTTAGAATTCTTTGACTGTACTATACCTAGTACTCATCCCGTTATTATGATCCAAATTCAAAGGCTTTGTCTTTCGGCCTCTTTTATTTATCTTCTTTTAAACTATGATAATAATGATTAAAAAAAACGGTAAAATAACTAAAAAACTCTCTGTGCATGACACTTCGAATATTCACCTGCTTAAAAAATCGCGTTTATAATATAAATTCCACTTCCGCTAATCGAAATTGAACTTAAAAACGTAATCACGACAATTGTGTTAAAAGAGGTAATATCTCTGAAGCTCAGTAGATTGTTCAACAAAAACACACTTGTATAGATCCACAAATATTTCCGTGTAATGAAAACCAAAAATGGACTTCTGTGATTTACCTATTCCATTTGAATAATACATCAAGACAAATTTAAAAATTTAGATTTGTCAGTGAATGTCTTTTAATTTTACACCCTTATTTAGTTCTACATTAATTAGAAAAGGCTTGCAATCTTTGATGCATTAAAGACATTTAAGTAAAAAATATATACCATCTTCAATTTCTTTTTTTTTTGCAGTTTTACATCTTTCAATAAAATTGAAAATGGAAATGGGGAATGTGTCAAAGAGACAACAACCCGACCAAAGTGCAAAAACAACCGAAGTCCACCAATGGGTCTTCAACAAAACGAGTAAATCCCGCACCCGAATGCGTGCTTCAGATGGCCCATAAACATAAATGTGTACTAGTTTAGTGATAATGGAGGCCATATTAAATTCATAACATACAAATAAACTAAAATTCAAAATCATACAAGACTAACATAGGCCGGAGACTCCGGACTTGGAACAGGCGCAAAAATGCGTTGGGTTTAAACATGTTTTGTGAGATTTCAACCCTCCCCCTATACCTCTAGCCAATGTAGAAAAAACAAACACACAGTAATACATACAGTTAAACTCATTAAAAAAAAAAATCCGAGTCCGATGTCATAATAGGTAACAAAAGAAACTAAGCAAAATGACAATAATACATAAATTAATAAAGGACTAATAGAAGTTACTAACATGCCAGCTCCAGACTTCAATTAAACTGATTGAAAGACTATGTCTTCATCATTTCAATCTCTATTCCTAATTAATGTGCAATTATAGTCGACATTTAAAAATCTATAAATAAGAAGACAATCGAAATAAATCAAGACCAATACATTAGGGGCTATAGTTAAGTCCAGGAAAGTAGCTAATAGATATAAGAAGATGTGGTATGAGTGCCAATGAGACAACTCTCCATCCAAGTCACAATTTATAAAAGTAAACTATTTTAGGTCAAAGTACGGTCTTCAACACGGAGCCTTGGATCACATCGAAAAGTAAGCTATAAAGGGCCCCAAAAATTACTAGTGCAAAACCATTCAAACGGGAAAACCAACGATCTAATCTACATAAAAAACGAGAAACGAGAAACACTTATGAACCACATCAACAAACGACAACTACTGAACATGAGATTCCTGACTTAGGACAGGTACAAACAATTGCAGCGGGTTTAAACGTTTTAATGGTACCAAACCTTCACCCTTATCTGAAACATCACAACATAGAAAGACACACTATAAAATATCAATTTAAATGGCTTAACTCAATCAAAAGACATATTAACACAAGTCTTTATAGCGAGTTAGCTCAGTCGTTTTAACGAGTTAGTTAAGTTGTTTAATCGATTAAGCTAAGTCGTTTAAACGAGTTATCTTAGTTGTTTAAACGAGTTAGTGATGTTGTTAAAACGAGTTAGCTAAGTCGTTACAACGAGATGTTAAGCTATTATAACGAGTTAGATAAGCTTAGTCGTTATAACAAGTTTGCTAAGTCGTTATAACGAATTAAAATTAAAACTCCACCTTGACAGAACCGGTTTCCGTAGGCTTTCGTACTGCGACATAAGTACTTTCATGATACTACAATCTGTCGATATCTATATTCTGGCATTGCATAAGGTCATGTTAATGACGTCTTTACACTAAATCCATTGGAATTTGGATGTGACCTAATTGATATTTAAGTCTTAATACATGAGCTTTTTATTAGTTGTTATTGGCTTTGAACTTGATGTTAGTAACTGTGATTACTATCAGATCTGAGTGTCTTTTTGTTGTTAGGGATGAGGGATGGATAAATACCCTCCCGCGTCTGGTCTGTGTTTTTGATTGATGCTTTTCTGCATTGTATCGATCTGTTGAGTTAATTCTTTTCAACTGATTTTACTGTTACAACACTGTCCCAGGTTAGGGGAGGGTTGAGCTCTCACCAACATGTTTAACCCATCATATACTCTATGTGCCTGTCCCAAGTCAGGAGTCTGTAGTTCAATGGTTGTCTTTGGTTCATGTCAGTCTTATTTGTTTTTCGTAAACGCGAAGTCGAAAATGCGAAAATGCAAAGTCGAAAATGCGAAAACGCGAAGTCGAAAACTCGAAAACAGAAATTTGAAAACACGAAGTCGAAAACTCGAAAAACAGAAATTAGAAAACACGAAAACGCGAATGGTTTCACCTAGCGATTTTTACGTTTTTGCGTTTATGCGTTTTCGTGTTTTCGACTTTGCGTTTTAGCGTTTTTGCATGTTTGACTTCGCGTTTTCGCTCTTTAGAATATGAAAAGCGAAATCACGAAAACGCGAAATGGCCTTAACTGGCCACCATACCAATGAAACAACTCTCTACAAGAGACACAGAAACTAACAACTACTTTAGTTGTAATTTCTCGAAACAGTGCCACACACGTACCTCGTGAAAAAAAAATGTGGTTTCAATATGTTAGTTTACGCAATGGCTGCATGAGGGTGGTAGAGAGTCCTTCAATTCTTTATTCTTTAATTTTCTATGCCATTTTTATCTATTCTTTATTCTTTCTTTTTTAATAAGGAGTGACAAAGGGACAACTATCCACGCGATTTCAAATGAATTGGACGCAAACAATCATAGGCAACCATACGGCCTTTATTCTCTATTCATTATAATGTAGCAACTCGTTATTCTATATTCTGTGAACCCCCATCCACATCCCCATAACTTGTTCCAAAAATGCCCAGCATGATATTAAGTCGCAAAATAAATCTTACCATAATCCTAAAAATGTAAGTATATAAGGATCTATGGTATATAAGACAAGATAACCGGTGCAGTTGCTTATAAATGGCACCTAGAACCAGATGCATTTCTTTGATAGAACGGGTGTATTATACATATACAGACATCCCATGCTTCCTATATTTCATTGTCCATTTTAAAATAGTAAATAGTTAAAATCCGAATGTAATCCGTGTAAAAAGTGCAAAGTTCTGAAATTTGATCAAAATTTACGTGAACGACTTTCGCGTAACGTTACCATTGGTAAACAGAACATTTCAATATTTTCATCAAATCACGTTCACGGTTTAAAGTTTTTAGTTTACATTTTTCAAACAGAATAAATTATCATCCCCCCCCCCCCCAACAACAACAACAACTAAAAAAATCATTGTTACATTTCTGTATTCTTTAATTTTTAGGCTGTTTTTTTCTAGTCTGTATACATTTTAACCATCATCCTCTATTCTTTATACTTTAGCTTCTAATTATTGTCTATTCTCTATTTGTTTGGTCTATTTTTTTCTCTATACTTTATATTTCTTTGTCCATTGTTCTCTTTTCTGTAAACCCTTGTGTGCCTATTAATCAAATTTGTTCTGATTGATTGATTGTTGGTTGCTTAACGTCCAGTGGCAAATATTGCATGCATATTCAGGACGAGAACAAGTTAACAATAAATAAAATATGTAGGTCCTGCAATAGAGGCCATCCGGGATGATGGTCGGGGAAATTTGGACTGCCACTGGAAAATGAGGGTATATTGGATAGGGAAAGAAATTTTGCCTAGCAACAGGCCACCTACGGACCCCTCAAAGAGTTGTTACAAGGGTTCTTAACGCACAAAGAGCATGGCAATCTCTTTACACGAGGCATCGGATTTAACGTCCCCATTCTGATCGGACGTGGCTGCAAACTTGATACATCCCGCACAGCCAAGCGGACGCCCCACTTTTGCAAGCGTTTTTACTGCCGGTCGGAAGAATACCAAATGACCATATTTCTATTCCCCAGTAGTGTTTTATCTCAGAACTGAATAAAGGCATGGTATTTTGTTTTCCAAAAGGGCACTTTGCGCGTCGACTATACCAAATAGGGCACATAAATAAACTAGTAAGTAACACATATTCTGTGTTTCTCATTAAAAGATATATATATTTAACAAAGTTAAGCTGATACATTGTATAATGATATAAGTATAATAGTCCCAGAGTTGAGCAACTTTAATAAATAAATTGAAACAATGCATATACATGGAAATATATACATTAATCAAGTTGATCCGATAAACAAAAGTATGTTAATGCGTGTAGAATGCGTAATTTTTCCTTTCGGGATCAATAATCTTCCGTCAGCTGTGCCATTCATGCGTCCGTAGTCATTATCGTAAAGATCCGGATTTCGTTCATAGCTGGTCCGTTTCCCGACTCCGATAAATTTTTCAATGGCGGACGAGGAAATTTACAAAAAAAATGATGTTAGGCACGCAATTTGGAAAGGATTATGACGTTTTTAATGCAATAAATGAATAACAAATTTACTTCATGCAACTTTCACCACGTTCTTACGAATTAACCAACTTATTATTATGCCGAAATTAAGAATGATTTGACGTACGCTCTCGAGTATCGCGGAAGTGATAAATACTGTCTTCATAGAATAACATGCAACTTACTTTAGACGATGCTTTTCGCCTTTCGATCAGCGAAAAACCCCCAATACCGCGATCCGATCTCGACCCTTATTTACGCTTAAGGGCAAATGGCGTCAAATTTTTCAGAAGAAAAAGGGCATGGCTTCCGAAAAAAAGGGCATGGCGTCCGATAAAAAGGGCATGACGTCAGGAAAAAAGGGCATGTCACCCTTGGGGGGGGGGGGGCAAATTTGTTCTGTGATCGGTGCGAAGACATGATTTAGAGTGAACTGAGGACTAAAACATCCTACGATGCCGAGCATGTACATCAATGGGTTTTACATAATAGAGAATAATGACCCAAAAAGTAAAGAATAGAGAAAAATGAGGTGCTCAAATATAAGGAATTGAAAAAAATGTGGTGCTAAAATATAAAGAATATTCTGTAAAAAATAAAGAATAAGGGAAAAAAATGATTTAAGAAATAAATGATTAACAGAGAAAAATAATGAAATTGTGATTTTTCTGCATATACGATTTATTTTTGATAATTGACATTAAACGAGTATAGATCATTTGGTATATAATGTCGAAATGATCGTAATCGGATCTGTTTTATTGATCTTAGCCAAGCAATAGACTGTTTTCCTGTCCTTTGTCTTTTTGGTTACACGCCATTATTCCAACAACCCATTCCGACAGCTCATTAGTCCGACAACCATTAGACATTAAACATCATAATACAATGATTTTTATAAAAAAAAGTTTTTTTAGTGAAATACACAATACATAAAGCACAAAGTAATAAAGAGATAATATGAGCAATGTAGGATATTATTACAATATGAAGCATTAAGTGTAAAGAGGTCGGTTTTATAAAAAAATTTAAAAGAATATGATATAAAATTAATCAACAGGAAATATAGTTTCTAGCTCATGTTGTAGTCAGTAGTTCTTCTCATGACAAGTGCACAGCAGCGAGGGACTTTACATCACAACAATGCAGAGGTCATCAAAGGGAGGTCATTCAGAAATAGCTACAGATCTGAGATTATCCCAATAGTGGTTCTCCTCATGACACATGCACAGCAGCAAGGGGTTGACAACCCATTACTCCGACAGTTTTACCTGTATACTATTTTGTTTTAAATATGTACTACTTTCCAGTATGTTCTTTTCTGTCCAGGCCCGATTATGTGGTGTTACATCTTACAAAGTCTATCCAAATTAGTTTTGCAAAGAATTCCACTGAAGCCGGTGCTAAGGGTCGTCTTATTTAGTGAGCAGTGAGGTGGGCGTTTTTATGTTTTTATTTGCTCCATGTTGAAGGCCTCACTGTGACTTTGAGATGAAGAACAGCAATAGAATTACAATTTGTGTATAGGGGTATATTATTCAATTATGTATGTTCGCGCCTTTTTGTATATACAGAAATCGTTTATGTATTTACAGAGTTCAAAAGACGGATATTCAGAACTGTTTCCGTATGGATAGACTTCAAATTCCGTGTATACGGAATTATGACGTAACATTTATACGCAAATATAGAGCTGTGCTGATAATTAGAATAATTAAGAATATAATATGTGTTTCAGCCGTGTATCACGTGTTTAGACGTACTTATCAAAATAATTATTTCTGTGACTGTATCTTACGATATTTAGATAATCTGCAATCAATTCCATATATCATGTACTGTGTTACAACTCAAGATTCTACTGGCGAGAAGGTAACACTAGGCCACCGAAAGCTGAATTATTTAGTTCAGTGTAGGTGGCCGAGTTGTCTAGAGCGATGGACATAGTGCAGGCGGCGTTGTCTCGATATCACAATAGCATGAGTTCGAATCCCGGCGAAGCAAAAACAACAATTTGCTTCTGCAGGTTTGCTTTTTAAAATACAGAATTTATTTCTGTATATTGGATATTGTGTGGCCCCAATATAGCCAAATCAGACCCGCCACTTAAGGGATTAAGTGAGCGAATCTGCATTTCATTTATAACAACCTACGACATTATTTTTTTTTATATTTGCTTAAAAGTGAGGCGAACTGATGCATTTTTTACGCGACCTTAAGGTGGTATTCTACTGGGCCCCCGTATTATGATACATTAACAAACACTTTCTACAAGATATTGTTTATTATAGAAGTATTTTTTTACTTCAATAATCGCATTTTGAAATTGACCTTAAACTTCAATATCTTTTTAAAGACCTTGCCGCCAGTTTACTCCAATATTGAAAAAAAATCGATACAGTAGTGTTATGCACAGTCAGTTTGTCTCAACAATTGTCTTGACTAAACCAATGAATGGTAGACACTCCAAGTGTAAGTCCAGGAGAAGGGAAATCCTTTGACAAAGACGCACAAGGGACAAGAAAGGCACACAGCGTCTTACATACACGATTTTTTAATATTTGTTATTGGCTTTGAACTAGCTGTCAGTAACTGCGATTGCTTTTAAATTTGTCTTATTTGTGTTTTTATTGCTGTGAGGGATGTATGATTACCTTGCCACGTCCGGTCTGTGTTTGTGTTAGATGCTTTCTATTTTGTTTCGATCGGATGAGTTAAATTCTTTTGAACTGCATTTTTATAGTTTGCTCTTATGTTGTACTTTTACATCACTGATCCAGGTTTGTGGAGGGTTGGCGCCTTCAAAGATGTTTAATCCCGCCACATTCCTTATGTGCCTGTCCCAAGTCAGGAGCCTGTAGTTCAGTGGTTGTCGTTGGTTCATGCTTGTTATATTTGTTTTTCGTAAATAGTTTATTATTAATTGTTATTATTCACCCCGTCCTGCGCCCCCAAACTGCATTATTAAAGTGGTATGTTTTTTTCTAGATTTCAAAATAAGCTCAGGATATAAAATCGGTACCCCTACATATATATTGAGTGTAATCCCTATATATATATGTATGATCGACCGTTATTGTAGGTGCCGCGTACTGTCTCCGTATTCCGTGGATTCGTATTTCCGAACATGACATTTATCAAACCGCAATTTAGGTGTCTTGATAGCAGCTAGAGTTGCTAATCTGTTCGGAGTACATACATAGTTCGTCCTATATGTCCCATTTTTTATGGGCCCTGGGTTTGTATTTAATTTGTCTGGTGATTTTTCTAATTTTTAACTGACGCTTCATTTGTTTTTTTCCGCGACAAAATTAAAATAAAAAGCTTAGTTGAGTGATACAAGTGGTTAAAAGTGTTACGACCAAAGAGGGCGGGTAGGGTAATCCAACTCTGGTATATTTACTTATGTAGTTACAGTTTCGGATCGAGGGGGCGGGGGGTTCCAACCCCCGGAACCCCCCTTTTTTTTGACGATCAATGCATTTGAATGGGGACATATAGTTGGAACCTCCCCCCTTTATCCTGGGTTAGGAACCCCCCTTTTATAAATGGCTGGATCCGCCCCTGAGTTAATAGCGGTGAAAATACGAAAGGGGGAAACTGATGATCTAGAAAGTAAATCAAGACACATAAACAAATCCGGGGACTAGATCAGCACCGAATGACAATGGACACACAAACGCCGAAAATTAAAGACAAATAAAATACTCGGACCCGACCCGTAAAACGAAATGGGGGACCGTAGGATAAGGACCGTGCATTTGCAATAAGCATGTGTATCAACTCCAAGGCACTGAGACAAATATCCCACATGAGAGTAGTTGGGTCTATTTGGAGAAAATTTACCCATAAACTTATGACAGATGCAATGTCAGAATAATGAGATGTCGAAATAATTAGCTGTCGGAATAATTGGATGTCGGAGTAGTGGGTTGTCGGAATAAAGAGATGTCGGATTAATGGGCTGTTGATATATGGGATGTCGAAGTAAGGGGATGTTGGAATAATGGTTGTCGGACTAACGGGATATCATCGTCTTTTTGGCTCTGACAGATAATATTGTGTGATTTTTTGGGGAAAATATATATTTTGATATTTGCCCAAAAAGTAAAACGCTAGTACATGTATCTGATCGTATCTGTAGGAGTCGTATAAAACATTTATGACATCATATACACCATATAAGACGTTATAACCATGTCTTGCAAGTTTAATCAGGTCTCTATTTAGTTCTTTTTTGTTTTCCTCTGCTTTGTCTCAGTGTTTTTTTTTGTTTTTGTTTTTTTTATCTTCTTGACTGACGTTTTGGTTTTTATTGTTTTTCTTTATTTAATAAATAATTAAATTGCGTCTGACTGTCTCTTTTTGGAGTATTTTAAATGTTACAAATAATATTGAAAAAATACTTCTTACCCTTCCGGAGCACCTGAGATCACATATCTGATTTTGTTGGGTTTTGTTTTGTTTTATACGCTTAACAAAACGTATTTTGGTAACCATTGTTCGTCTTTCCGTCCGTCCGTCGTCAACACTTCGGACAATTACTCAAAAACGCTTTCACTAATTTTCCTGGAACGTGTTGTTTTCATCTTTTACAGCACTGGTTCGATACCTCTGATGGTAGACTATTAGAGGATCTTGCCTAAGAGCGTTTTTTGGATTTACCTACACTAGGAACGCCCAAAGCCGAATTTCTGAAAGCCGATGATGTATCTGGAGCTCCTATAGTCCCTGCCCTTTGTTATTTTAAATCCCCGATTTCTGATATATATTATTTATTTGTACAGGGGTATAAATACAGCACAAAACAACATTTTCCAAAAGACCAAAAAAGTGAAAAAGTATATTTTAACAAAACGCATTTGACTAGCAGGTCGAACAACGGATGTTCTTAAAGCCTGCTGACTGCTATTGGCGATTGCCAAATAAACGGATCACGAGATGTATCCATTTTGTTACATCTGGTGATCCGTTTATTTGGCAATCGCCAATGGCCGTCAGCAGGGTTTAAGAACATCTGTTGTTAGACCTGCTGTTCTTTTCCCATCTTTATTTCACATAATAAAAAACGATTTCTTTTTTAAAACATAACAGCATCCTTTTCTTGCAAATCTCGATGATCCACGTTGATTTATTTGATGGTAGCATACTCATTAAAAATAAAAATAATCTTGTCGTTAAATGTAGAGTATCCTACTTCAATAATTTCATTACAACGTTAATCGTGAAACGCATGCTTGAAAATTCCCGAGAAAATGTGTGTAATCGTTGTTAACATAAGTCACGTATCGGACATAAGAACTTCTGGATAATTTTAAATCTCGATCTTTTTCTGAAATTAGTTCTATCAAAACTTTTGATTTTTCAACCCTGTATACCACCATTTCCCATGCGAAATTGAAAAATCGTTTATAAGAAATAATCCACAATGCTTTTCAACATAAAAATGGTAGCATACGCTATACATTTATTACTTTGGGATACCATACGGCATATTTTGTAAATAATGAACAAAAAGGTAAAACATGCTACACAGAGAAACAAGTGATCAGTATGCTGGAGTTTCTTCTTATTGACAACATATTTGTTGAATTTGGAGGTAGACTTTTTCAACAAATTGTCGGCATTCCTATGGCAACGAATTGTGCGCCTCTCCTTGCCGACCTCTTCTTATTTTCATATTAATCGGAGTTCCTTCAGACACTTGTCAAAAACAAGAAGATCAAAGAAGCCAGGTCATTTAATTACACATTCAGATATATTGATGATGTTCTTTCAATTAACAATCCAAAATTTTATGATTGGCTTCCATTAATATATCCCCCAGAACTAGAAATTAAAGAAACAACAGACACGGCTTCCTCCGCCTCATTTTTAGACTTATACCTCGAATTTGACATACACAATGTACACGGTCATCTCAGTACCAGAATCTATGACAAATGAGATGATTTTAATTTTGAAATTATCAATTTCCCCAACCTTAGTAGCAATATACCAACTTCACCTGCATATGGGATATACATTTCCCAACTTATTCGGTATTCGAGGGCATGCAGCAACTACTCAGACTTTTTAAAACGTCACCAGTGTTTGAGCAGAAAGTTGATGAACAAGGGTTGTGTCAAAGAACGTCTCGTCCTTTTTCTAAAACAAGTTCATCGGAAGGTATCAAGACCTTGTTGATAAATATTCCGTATCAACTTGACCCAACTTCACAAATAATACACGATGGTCTTTGAAGTAAAGATTCTGGGTACTGACTTTGTTTATCATCTTAATAACGTGTTATAGTTTTCTGTTATTTGTCTTTATGAATATTACTTTTACTGTTTAGTCTGTTTTTAGTGGTATCCGTTTGACGTGGCTCTGTACTTATACATCCCGTCATTGTGTTATTGTTCTATGATAATTTTTGCATTTTTGTCTTTATGACTTTTTTTTGTTTCTTTGTTACATATGACGTGGCTCTGTACTTATACATCGCCTCATTGTGTTTTTGTGCCATGGTAAATGTTTGTTTAGATATTTCTTTGTTTTTCTAGTGATTAAGATAATATCACAATGTTGACTGCTGTACCCCCGTTTTTTGACATTTTTATCTATTATGTCTGTTTGTTTTGTTCACACATCGTTGTCAATATAATGGAATTTTATGCGACTGTTATACAATTGAAAGGTTTAGCTAGCTATAAAACCAGGTTTAATCCACCATTTTCTACATCAGAAAATGCCTGTACCAAGTTAGGAATATGACAGTTATTGTCCATTCGTTTGATGTGTTTGAGCTTTTAATTTTGCCATTTGATTAGGGACTTTCCGTTTTGAATTTTCCTCGGAGTTCAGTATTTTTGTGATTTTATTTTTTTTATATGCAACTAGTTTTCTTTATTTTCAGATATTAAAAGTGTGTTTCAGTTGCGATATGTTTAAATTTTTTATAGATACGTTTTATTCAGACAAGAATGATGTTTTATCGGATAAAACAAAGATTCTAAGTGTAATCGTGGAAATGTAGTGCATGCTTCCTTTACGTTCGTTCGAACCTTTCGTTAAAATGTAAGAAAGCTCTATTATCCCAGATTTCTAAAGTATTACACAGAAATTGAAATAATTAAAAATTTTCCGTGTTAAGTTTTAATCAGATATTAATTAAAATAAATACAAGGTGTCCTTTGTGAAGTAAAGTCATGGATAGGGGATAGGATCGCCATACCTCTACTTTGAACATCATTAGCGCACGTACAAACCACCCACTTTTGATTGGAAAATGTATATTTTTCAGCTCCGCTCGGCAGTATTTATACTGTTTTCAGCTCCGCTCGGCAGTATCTATACTGGTTTCAGGATTTACATCCCCCTTGATAACATTCTCAATGTGACGTCGAGTTGAGGTTAGCTCTATTAAAGCACAATTCGCGGAGCACACACAATCAATAATCACTTGTCAATAATAACAATCTACTGAAGGTTGAAACAGACAAGAAGAAGAACCATCATGTAAAATTATGATATTACTTGCATAATTTTATAAGAAATGGTGAAATAATTTTGAGTGAGTTAATTCAAAGTGTCAAAGAGCACATACGTTGAAATATAGGAGTGAATATGAGCACAATAATGGAACCAAACTTTACATATTCAGAACAACAGACTCCCCTGAATGCATTTATAGCCTAGTCAATTTAGCTCTAAAATCGCTCAACCTGCAACTAATTGCAACACAAGGTTTTTTTAGTGCAAAATATAATATAGAAATATAGACTTATACTAACAACATACTAAAACTATACATTGATATAATTTGCGGAAAAGGTTATTTTGGGGTGAAATATGTGGTTTTTAGAGAAAAAATGCTAAAAACTGGAAAAGAAGAAAAATTGTTATTTATGGTTACATTTTTAGACCTAAAGCTTGTTGAAGACAGGAAACCTTATCTTTATAGAGTATTATGTAGTCCTATAGTTATTATTATTCATATTGAAGTAATTTTGAGGTGAAATGAGTGATTTTTAGTGAAAAAAAACGCTGAAAACTGGAAACGTAGAAAATCTCCGTTGTTAATGGTTAATATTTTTGAAATTTGATCTATATAGAAAAAAGAACATACTATTTTATGTTTTATTTATGAAGTCCTTTAGTTATCAATATTAATATTTGGGTTGAATATATGTTTTAAGACCGAAAACCCGGAAAACTGGAAATGAAGATATCACGGTTATTGATGGTTAACACTTTTAAATTGGGATCTTAACATTTATCTTAAGAAGTCCTATAGTTATTAGTATTTAAAAAATTGTAATTCTTGTGTAAAATGTGATTTGTAGAGAAAAATTGTGAAAAATGGAAACAAAAAACTCTATTATTCATGGTTAAAATTTTTAACATAGGATCTTTATAGACAGACTATATTAGCATATGTATTCCTTTTGATATCGATATCAATAATAATCAATTTGTTGTGTGAAATATTTTGTTTTACACACTAACTACAAAACAAGAATATATCCATAGTTTAGGTGTAATACCACCAAATCATAGTACGTCAGTACGTCACATCCGGTTGCATGTGAAAATAGGTCGAAAAAAAATATTCCCTTGAACTTGACAGTTGTAGGTAATTGATCCTACATTTCATTGCAGTAAAACATTTCTGGGTCATAAACATATATCTTGGGTATTTCAAAGCACCATTATTTTTTTATTTGGGGTTTCTATAGAATATTTTGGAAACTTGAGGCTACATGGTTACTAAAGCTTGTACACAGGTTAAAAAAGGGGGAAAATTTGATTGGTTAACTTCCAGTGATGGTTATTTTCTTATATGCAATGAAATGTTATGTGAAATTTTTTCTATAGTACTGGACAGGATAAAACTTTACTCATGCCAAGTATTTCTTTATTTGAAACAAAGATAAATTATGCACAATTTTTTGAAAAGACTAATAGGGGAAAATCAATGGTGGTATTACACCTACACGGATGCCCCACCCGCACTATCATTTTCTATGTTCAGTGGACTGTGTAATTGGGTCAAAACTCTAATTTGGCATTAAAATTAGAAAGATCTTATCATAGGGAACATTTGTACTAAGTTTCAATATGATTGGACTTCAACTAAAAAAATACCTTGACCAAAAAAAAAACTTTAATCTGAAGCAGGACAGACGGACGAACGAACAGACGCACAGACAGAAAAAACATAATGCCCCTAAGTGAGGGGCATATAAAATGAAAATTTTAAAATCTTGGTTATTTCTAGTTTGATTTTTAAAAAACAAAAAAAATGGAGAATGGAAACAGGGAATGTGTCAAAGAGAAAACAAGGCCACTAATGGATCTTTAACATAACAAGTAAATCCGGCACACGGAGATGGGCTTCAGCTGACCCCTTAATTATTTTGTACACTAGTTCAGCAAAATGGACACCACCCTAAACTCCAGTACTGTTTTTTACATACAAATAAACCAAAATTATCACACACAAAAACACACACATAAGACAAACAAAGGCTAGAGTTTTCCTGACTTGGGATAGGTGCAATAATGTGTCAGGGGTAAAACATGTTGTGTGAGAACTAAACCCTGTATGTCTGTCTGTTCATGTTACTCTGCAAAATATGCATACCCAGCTTACAACAGTATGAGAAGAAACCCCATACTGTAACACCACCATCAACGATTGCTGTCGTTGGGCAATTGTTGTTTTGGTGATAGGCAGTTTTATTTCCCCGCCAAACTCGTATTCTGCCGTCTATTGGTCGTAACAGACACCAACTCTCATCTGACCAATGAATATTTTGCCAGGTTCTCATGTTCCATCGTCGATGGTCATTAGCCTTTTGAAACCTGATTATACGGTGCCTGGCTGTTAGGGCACGTCTTTTGACAACACGACGTGCTCTTAGGTAGCCTCTATGAAGTCGACGGTCCAAAGTTCGAACACTAACACGACCACCTGGAGGCCAGTGGTGTCTAAGCTATGGGGCAGGAGTAAATGGGTTGGCTTTAGCACGACCAACAAGTAGTCTGTCATCAAGATAGGTAGTTAAACGGGGTCTTCCGGACCTTGGTCTATCATTTACAGTTCCTGTGTCAATATGACGTTGTAAAAATCTGACAATGACGGTGCGATTAACATTGAAATGGTTACCAATGCCCCTTGAACTCCTACCGGCATTTGACATGTCAATTGTGTGTCAACGTTCAGTCACAGATAACTTACCACTTGCCATATTTCACAGTGACTTGGTGAAGGTCAAATTTCACCTGTACGCGGGACAGTAGGAAGATGATTAAAAGGCATCGAAACAGTGTATTTGTAAAAGTGCAGATGACCTTTAATAAAAGGTTGCTTGGCGGGTATATCGGAGTTAGATCTTTTTGGTCGTAATGAATTTTCTTGGTGTATGCTATAGGCAATTCATACCACCAAACATAAATATTTTTTTCGCAATAGTTAAAAAAATATTGACAGTTATATTTAGGTGGTGCTTAACTTTTGGCGGACTGTATATATATATATACTTACTAGTATATAAAGAAAAAACATACACCAAGTTCTTTATTTAATATATCTCATTGAATTAATTTAATAAAAGGTAATCAGCTTTAGCCTAAGAACTGTAAAAAAATGATCATAAATCATCTGTGTATGAATTAAAATTTGCAGTGTCTGTGGGCGACTTAGATGGCCAGAGATAGCGTTTAGATAGTCATGTCTAATCTGAAAGTATGTCTGTTGGTTTTTGTTAGTCGTTTGGGTTGCTTTCTCGTTGACTTTAAAAACCTCAAATCTCTCTTTATTCGCTGTTTTCTGCTTCCGGAATGCTGACCTGTATTCAACTCATTTGAACGAAACTATAAAAATATTTTTAAAAAATACACCTCATGCCAAAAGAATATAAATGTTTAACTTTTAAGGTCCACTAAACTCTATCAGTGATCTCTTGGTAGTAAGTTTGATCGCTTGCCAATGAAACCATCACTTATTATAAAATCTCCCCACTTTAAAAACATAAGAAGATGTTGTATGATTGCCAATTAAAAAAATGTCCACAAGAGATAACAATGCTATGGGTGTGGATGTAAACAACTATAGCTCATCGTCAAAATATAAAACAAGTCAAACGAGAAACTCAAAGGCCTGATTAATGTTAAAACAATAAACGGAAAAACAAATATGACAGACAGTAAACAATAACAACCAAGTAATAAAGGGCCACTAACTTGTGATAATCATATTCATAGTGTGCAGGGTTAACCCTGTTTGCGAGCACTCAACCCTCCAATAATCAGGAACAGTTTTTATTTAGGGGCCGGCTGAGGACCACCTCCTGGTGCGGGATTTTCTCGTTGCGTTGAAGACCCATTGGTGGCCTTCGGCTGTTATCTGCTCTTGATCTGGTCGTGTTGTTGTCTCTTTGACATACAGTATTCCCCATTTCCATTCTCAATTTTATTTAAATAGCAAACAACGTAAGAACAAACTGTAAAACCCAGTTGGAAAGGGCTCAACTCAAAAAGATCAGCACGGAGTATATAACTAATTAACAAAAAGACACCGAGTTCTCATAGCTAGTTCAAAACTTAGTAATTACAGTTGATGAATAAATACTGTTGGCACCGACTAAAATATAAATAAGTACACATCCGATTAGTAACCAAAGTGAAAAGTGGATTCAGAGTTACAGTCAAAGCTTTATTTATGGTGTGTGAGTACTGAGATCGTCGCAAATTACATGAGTAGCTATTTGCTTCGAGGAGCCTGAATTTTCATTTGTGAAAAAATATTTAACATAAAATCATTTAACACTCATCAGTCTTATTTTTTTTATATGAAACATTGTTGGATTCTAAATCTTAACATGTTTGTTCCAGAAGGTAAATGAAAAAAATATATTGTTTTCTTTATAAAGTTGTGGAGAAAAATACATTAAAGACTATGAATCTTGCAATAACATTTTTTTTATAAAGCACAAAACATGTGTTTCTGGATCCCCCCCCCCCCCCAACAAAAAATAAACTGTTTGTGACAGGGGCAGAATTCTTGCAAATACCAAGTAAGAATGTGACTTAGTTGGTTACTCTAATTCAGTACAGTTTTTCATTTCTAGGTTACTTACCAACACTATTTTGGAGAATTAGATTCTTGGATTGTAAAATAGCAGAACACAATCTGGGTCTATATCTTTATTCAAATATACAAATTTTGAGACAGGAAAGTGATTCATTTGTAATATTATTCTTTGGAATTGAAATAATTATGTATTCTATTGTATTATTTCAACTGTTTTAAAAAATACAGAACATTTGTTGTATAATTTTATTTTTTTCAACTTTGGCAAATAAGGGGAAGCAACTCATATAACCTTACTTTTACTACAAAACATTTTTATAAATTACACCACTTTCCGCAAAATATATTTTTGTATAGTTTTAGTATGTTGTTCATAGATAGTAACATGTGTTGCAATTAGTTGCAGGTTGTTCACTAAATTGACTAGACTATTATGACAGTATTTGTACCTTACGGAATAAAGAGTATAGAATATTTGTTCCAACAGGAACACATATTATATATGGCATTGTTTCTTTCAAAATATCCAAGGAAACTTTTTAGGTTGTTCCAAATAGACGTTGACAGTGGAAACGCATAAATCATTACCTTTTAGGGAACTCTCCGTTGCAATGTTGCGAATAATAGTGCTTAAAGGGGGATTTGAGATTCAAATTAAGCAACATCAAAAGTATCCTCAAGTTAGGACCATATTAAAAAGACCATCCTTAGACACCTAAATTAGTGTCTTAACTTAGGATAATTCCTATGATATATTCTAGGTTGCGACACGTTTGATACACCCACATAAGATATGTCTGTCATTCGTTATATCGAGAAAAAAGATCGTAAAAGAATACGTAACGGTGGTCAAGTATTGTGATTGGATCGTGAAAGCTCTGGTAATGGATCGGGAAGGAAATCTTATCGAGAAGACATATGCAAGGTCAATTACTTATCTAATTTAATGAATTATACGGACAAATTTACCAAAAAATAAAACTGTCTGTCAAAATGGTTCAACATTATGATTAGTATCTGAGAAATTCAAGGTTTAAAAGTAAACCGTTTTTACAAAACTACAAAAGGCAGATTGCTCCTCGACATTTAAATGATATTAAATATGGAAACAAACAAGATTTTTTTCATAATTCAAATTACTAACCAACTTTTTTTTCTGAAACATGCCATTCCATTTTTATGATTTAAACGGTTCCTAAAGTTATCTTGTGTTAGCATAATCAGACATTCTGCAAAAAATGAAATATTTACAAAACATTGAGTTTTATGATCGTGAAAGATCGCGTACCGCTTTTCCAAGATCGTGGAAAGGATCGTGGAAGATTTGATGGAACGAAAACGTTCAAACCATTATTTAATTATAAGATGGTTTATATTTCTAATTGGTATAGCAAATATTGGATTTGCATGACTCATTCCTGTTCTCTTTTGTTGGTGAATAGGGCTATACTCTTTCAATGCCATATGATCTGATTATTTTATACAAATTAAGATTGAGAATAGAGCCTAATCAAAATTACAGTTCAAGCATGGCATCAGGCAGAATCTAAAGCGATGTTTGTTGATTGGTAATTTGTCACAAACTTAATGTTTAAAGTTTATATGGCAATAAATATTTGAATTGGTAATTTCGCCACTAAGTTGGGTACAATGACGTATCGCTATTGTGAACACACTGATCAAACAATCAAGTAAAATAACGTTATCTTGGTACCTTTTCAGTTTATGCCAGAGCATCCACGAAATAAACAATAAATAAGCCAATATTGTCATATATACGATGTACGCACGAACGACACTCCATACAACTGAAGGTAACAACCCTTACACAATAAAAAAAAATGTGTACATATGCATATATTTCCAGGGCGGATGCATTAAGCATTACAGATACATATATATTTTTACTTTTCGAAAATCTTACGCTGCTGAAGGTCCTTTTATCTTGGATATCTTCTTATTTAGACACGTTTTTGGTTATTTTAATAACTTTTAAGTAAAAGTGTTGAAAAAAAATGAAGAAAAAAAAAATGAAAGCATTAATGTTCTTTCTTATTGGAATAATTACACTCTTCAACTAGTTGCAAATAGATCAATTGGTAAACAAATTTTTAATGCTGGTCCGGCGCAGGACGTTTGCGCTTTTTGATAGGACATTTGCGCTTAAATTTTCAGGATATTGCGCTTTAAAAAAAAAGACATTGGCTTTTTTTTAATAGGACATTTGCGCTTTATCAACATAAAAAAATCATTTAATATATAAAAAAGCACAATACATTCATATATTTATATACAGCTAAAATCATAAACCTTTCCCCATCATGCTTGTGTCAGATGAAAACGACAACACTTCAATAGGGCGAATGGGAGTAAATACTTTACAACAACCACGAGTATTAGTCTTTTTAAAAGTAAACAGGTACAGCAAGTCGTTTAAAAATAAAATTTCGGTCTTCACATATTGAAACAAACTTAAAAAAACTATGATGGTACAGTTCCTCGACTATTCATTAACAAAATAGCCACAAGAGGAATATAGTTTCTAATTCTAATCCACTAGTAAGAAAGCTTATTAGAGAATTTCGATCAAAATTTAAATGATCCATCCATAAAATTTTCTTTTTTTTTCTATCGTTTACCCAGAAACGTGTACTATGTTTTTTTTTAAATATGTCTAGATAACCCGAATATATTTTTTTCTGATTTTGTCGTTTGTTCGGAAGAACTTTCAAAGAATATGTGAACATCTTTTCATGACTTTGGTAAATTTCTAAAGATTACATGTAAACTATTATGGGTAAAAAGCGCAAATGTCTTGTCAATTTTATTCAGGTGTATCAAAGTCTAAGGCGCAAATGTCCTTGATAGTGCTACAGGTAAAAAGCAAAAACGTCAGGTGCGTCCGTCTGGTCACGCCATTTTTTTCACGATCAAGATTATGCGTTGCCCGATCTTTCACCGTACGGATCAATTTTGATAAAAAAATTAACAAAATTCAATGTTTTCAAAAACAAAATGAACGGTTTCAAGGGGTAAAAACTTATATGTTTACTGTACTATCTGACAGACCAAAGATTCAGTTTCAAATATACCATTATATATTGGAATGTGACCATTTTAGGTACACAACGTGTATGGTTTCAATACATCCAATATACTTGTGTTGCGCCTTTTGTGTTTTCTCATAAAGTACTGCATATTTCATGTATCTTATTATTATTGAGAAAGATAAATCATTTTGACAGACAATTTATTTTTCAGGATTTGTTCCGCGTTTTGAAAATACTGTCGATTTTTCACAGATTTTGAAGTAGAACTACTATTAATTACATTCACAATCCGATACCAGATCCTCACGATCCGATCGCAATGCTTGACCACCATTAAAAAAATGTAAAAATGTAAACAATCCTAAAATTGCAGTTTTTACATTCAGTAAAAGTGTTCTTTTTCTATTGACCGTTTGATTAATGTAAATACCCAAACGTATATTCGCATTCTTTTTTTATGATACTATTATTGTGTCAAAATAATTTCAGCGTTTTTTTATACACCAAAACATTAACACAAATCGAAAGTTTCCATAGAAATATAAAAACTGAATCCTTTATGTTTACGACGGTGAATTATTGGAAAATTCGATGATGTTTTGTTTTGTTTTAAAAAAAATGTAAAAGTGCTGCATATATCCTAGAATTTGATATAATCTATATATTTTATTTTCATTTTTGTCATTCTTTAATTAACAACTCAAATATCGTTTGACATGACTGGCTAAGATATCAATTTAAAACAAAATATAAATAGATTATCAGTTGGTGTCCCAACTATTTTTGATATTTTTTCTATTTCTTATAAGATTGCATGGATTAAATATATACAGTTATTTTATCAGAGGGGAAAATATTGGTGAATAATCGTTATATTGTCTTATAACATGATAGGATAACTTCACTGACGGTTAATTATCTGTGAAGATTCCATGAAATAAATATCTCAATAAAGCAATTAAATGTAAATAAAATGCAATCTAATGTCTAATACTGTTAATATCAAATGACACGAATGCAATAAAGATGTCATTGAAGTAATCTCTTCATGGGCTGACAACTGTAACAGGTGCTCATCTCTGACCGCTATGATAAGCACCGCGTATACATGCATTATCATCATAAATATCTTGGTTCCATTGCGTATAATTATGATCTGATTTAAATTCCCTAGATTTTGCTGTTATCAGAGAAGCTACCTGATTGTGCAGTTGATATAAAAATAAGAAGATGTGGTATGATTTCCAATGAGACAACTCTCCACAAGACACCAAATGACATAGAAATGAAAAGTCTACATTATTTATGTGTTAAAAATTTAAGTAAATGCGTGCTTGACCATACAGTTAAACCTACACCGTTATATGGTAATTAAGTGTGGAGAATGTTTAACTCGCGTTCGAATCTAAATTATGGAATGGTTTGATGTCCTTTTACCGAATGTATGACAAAAGTTTTGCAGAAAAAGAAAAAAAAGCATTTGTAAATTTACTCTTAGTACCCACCAAAAGCAACACATATAGCTGTAAAATGGATTAGGAAGAATTCCTTTGTATTGCGATATTGTAAAAGATATGGATAAACCTCATTTGAAGTTAAAGTGCAGGTGATGTTATAAGTAAAGAAAGGGTCAATAAATACACTTTCTAAGGTGCCTATAGGAAGGGGTCATATCAGCAGGTGATGTTATAAGTAAAGAGAGGATCAATAGAGACACTTTCTATGATGCCTATAGGAAGAGGTCATATCAGCAGGTGATGTTATAAGTAAAGAAAGGGTCAATAGAGACACTTTCTATGGTGCCTATAGGAAGGGGTCATATCGGCAGGTGATGTAATAAATAAAGAAAGGGTCAATGGAGACACTTTCGATTGTGTCTATAGGAAGGGGTCGTATCAGCAGGTGATGTTTTAAGTAAAGAAAGGGTCAATAGAGACACTTTCTATGATGCCTATAGGAAGGGGTCATATCAGCAGGTGATGTTGTAAGTAAAGAAAGGGTCAATAGAGACACTTTCTATTGTGCCTATAGGAATGGGTCATAACAGCAGGTGATGTTATAAGTAAAGAGAGGGTCAATAGAGACACTTTCTATGATGCCTATAGGAAGGGGTCATATCAGCAGGTGATGTTATAAGTAAAGAAAGGGTCAATAGAGACACTTTCTATTGTGCCTATAGGAAGAGGTCATATCGGTAGGTGATGTTATAAGTAAAGAAAAGGTCAATAGAGACACTTTCTATTGTGCATATAGGAAGGGGTCATATCAGCAGGTGATGTTATAAGTAAAGAAAGGGTCAATAGAGACACTTTCTATGGTGCCTTTAGGAAGGGGTCATATCAACAGGTGATGTTATAAGTAAGAGAGGGTCAATAGAGACACTTTCTATGATGCCTATAGGAAGGGGTCATATCAACAGGTGATGTTATAAGTAAAGAAAGGGTCAATAGAGACACTTTCTATTGTGCCTATAGGAAGGGGTCATATCAGCAGGTGATGTTATAAGTAAAGAAAGGGTCAATAGAGACACTTTCTATTGTGCCTATAGGAAGGGGTCATAACAGCAGGTGATGTTATAAGTAAAGAGAGGGTCAATAGAGACACTTTCTATGATGCCTATAGGAAGGGGTCATATCAGCAGGTGATGTTATAAGTAAAGAAAGGGTCAATAGAGACACTTTCTATTGTGCCTATAGGAAGGGGTCATATCAGCAGGTGATGTTATAAGTAAAGAAAGGGTCAATGGAGACACTTTCTATTGTGCCTATAGGAAGGGGTCATAACAGCATGTGATGTTATAAGTAAAGAGAGGGTCAATTGAGACACTTTTTATTGTGCCTATAGGAAAGGGTCATATCGGCAGGTGATGTTATAAGTAAATAAAAGGTCAATAGAGACACTTTCTATTGTGCCAATAGGAAGGGGTCATATCAGCAGGTGATGTTATAAGTAAAGAAAGGGTCAATAGAGACACTTTCTATTGTGCCTATAGGAAGGGGTCATATCAGCAGGTGATGTTATATGTAAAGAAAGGGTCAATAGAGACACTTTCTATTGTGTCTATAAGAAGGGGTCGTATCAGCAGGTGATGTTTTAAGTAAAGAAAGGGTCAATAGAGATATTTACTGTAGTGCCTATAGGAAGTGGTCATATCAGCAGGTGATGTGATAAGTAAAGAAAGGATCAATAGAGACATTTTCTATGGTGCCTATAGGAAGGGGTCATATCGGCAGGTGATGTAATAAATAAAGAAAGGGTCAGTGGAGACACTTTCTATGATGCGTATAGGTAGGGGTCATATCAGCAGGTGATGTTTTAAGTAAAGAAAGGGTCAATAGAGACACTTCCTATTGTGCCTATAGGAAGGGGTCATATCAGCAGGTGATGTGATAAGTGAAGAAAGGATCAATAGAGACATTTTCTATGGTGCCTATAGGAAGGGGTCATATCGGCAGGTGATGTGAAAAAAAAGGTAGGGTCAATGGAGACACTTTCTATGGTGCCTAGAGGAAGGGGTCATCTCATCAGGTGATGTTTTAGGTAAAGAGAGGGTCAATAGAGACACTTTCTATGATGCCTATAGGAAGGGGTCATATCAGCAGGTGATGTAATAAGTAAAGAAAGGGTCAATAGAGACACTTTCTATTGTGCCTATAGGAAGGGGTCATATCAGCAGGTGATGTTATAAGTAAAGAAAGGGTCAATAGAGACACTTTCTATTATGCCTATAGGAAGGAATCATAACAACAGGTGATGTTATAAGTAAAGAGAGGGTCAATAGAGACACTTTCTATGATGCCTATAGGAAGGGGTCATATCAGCAGGTGATGTTATAAGTAAAGAAAGGGTCAATAGAGACACTTTCTATTGTTCCTATAGGAAGGGGTCATATCGGCAGGTGATGTTATAAGTAAAGAGAGGGCCAATAGAGACACTTTCTATGATGCCTATAGGAAGGGGTCATATCAGCAGGTGTTGTTATAAGTAAAGGAAGGGTCAATAGAGACACTTTCTATTGTGCCTATAGGAAGGGGTCATATCAGCAGGTGATGTTATAAGTAAAGAAAGGGTCAATAGAGACACTTTCTATTGTGCCTATAGGAAGGGGTCATATCAGCAGGTGATGTTATAAGTAAAGAAAGGGTCAATAGAGACACTTTCTATTGTGCCTATAGGAAGGGGTCATATCAGCAGGTGATGTTATAAGTAAAGAAAGGGTCAATAGAGACACTTTCTATTGTGCCTATAGGAAGGGGTCATATCAGCAGGTGATGTTATAAGTAAAGAAAGGGTCAATAGAGACACTTTCTATGGTGCCTTTAGGAAGGGGTCATATCAACAGGTGATGTTATAAGTAAGAGAGGGTCAAAAGAGACACTTTCTATGATGCCTATAGGAAGGGGTCATATCAACAGGTGATGTTATAAGTAAAGAAAGGGTCAATAGAGACACTTTCTATTGTGCCTATAGGAAGGGGTCATATCAGCAGGTGATGTTATAAGTAAAGAAAGGGTCAATAGAGACACTTTCTATTGTACCTATAGGAAGGGGTCATATCAGCAGGTGATGTTATAAGTAAAGAAAGGGTCAATAGAGACACTTTCTATTGTGTCTATAAGAAGGGGTCGTATCAGCAGGTGATGTTTTAAGTAAAGAAAGGATCAATAGAGACATTTTCTATGGTGCCTATAGGAAGGGGTCATATCGACAGGTGATGTAATAAATAAAGAAAGGGTCAATGGAGACACTTTCTATGATGCGTATAGGGAGGGGTCATATCAGCAGGTGATGTTTTAAGTAAAGAAAGGGTCAATAGAGACACTTCCTATTGTGCCTATAGGAAGGGGTCATATCAGCAGGTGATGTGATAAGTGAAGAAAGGATCAATAGAGACATTTTCTATGGTGCCTATAGGAAGGGGTCATATCGGCAGGTGATGTAAAAAAAAAAGAAAGGGTCAATAGAGACACTTTCTATGGTGCCTATAGGAAGGGGTCATCTCATCAGGTGATGTTTTAGGTAAAGAGAGGGTCAATAGAGACACTTTCTATGATGCCTATAGGAAGGGGTCATATTAGCAGGTGATGTTATAAGTAAAGAGAGGATCAATAGAGACACTTTCTATGATGTCTATAGGAAGAGGTCATATTAGCAGGTGATGTTATAAGTAAAGAAAGGGTCAATAGAGACACTTTCTATTATGCCTATAGGAAGGGGTCATAACAACAGGTGATGTTATAAGTAAAGAGAGGGTCAATAGAGACACTTTCTATGATGCCTATAGGAAGGGGTCATATCAGCAGGTGATGTTATAAGTAAAGAAAGGGTCAATAGAGACACTTTCTATTGTTCCTATAGGAAGGGGTCATATCGGCAGGTGATGTTATAAGTAAAGAGAGGGCCAATAGAGACACTTTCTATGATGCCTATAGGAAGGGGTCATATCAGCAGGTGATGTTATAAGTAAAGGAAGGGTCAATAGAGACACTTTCTATTGTGCCTATAGGAAGGGGTCATATCAGCAGGTGATGTTATAAGTAAAGAAAGGGTCAATAGAGACACTTTCTATTGTGCCTATAGGAAGGGGTCATATCAGCAGGTGATGTTATAAGTAAAGAAAGGGTCAATAGAGACACTTTCTATTGTGCCTATAGGAAGGGGTCATATCAGCAGGTGATGTTATAAGTAAAGAAAGGGTCAATAGAGACACTTTCTATTGTGCCTATAGGAAGGGGTCATATCAGCAGGTGATGTTATAAGTAAAGAAAGGGTCAATAGAGACACTTTCTATTGTGCCTATAGGAAGGGGTCATATCAGCAGGTGATGTTATAAGTAAAGAAAGGGTCAATAGAGACACTTTCTATTGTGCCTATAGGAAGGGGTCATATCAGCAGGTGATGTTATAAGTAAAGAAAGGGTCAATAGAGACACTTTCTATGGTGCCTTTAGGAAGGGGTCATATCAACAGGTGATGTTATAAGTAAGAGAGGGTCAAAAGAGACACTTTCTATGATGCCTATAGGAAGGGGTCATATCAACAGGTGATGTTATAAGTAAAGAAAGGGTCAATAGAGACACTTTCTATTGTGCCTATAGGAAGGGGTCATATCAGCAGGTGATGTTATAAGTAAAGAAAGGGTCAATAGAGACACTTTCTATTGTGTCTATAAGAAGGGGTCGTATCAGCAGGTGATGTTTTAAGTAAAGAAAGGATCAATAGAGACATTTTCTATGGTGCCTATAGGAAGGGGTCATATCGACAGGTGATGTAATAAATAAAGAAAGGGTCAATGGAGACACTTTCTATGATGCGTATAGGGAGGGGTCATATCAGCAGGTGATGTTTTAAGTAAAGAAAGGGTCAATAGAGACACTTCCTATTGTGCCTATAGGAAGGGGTCATATCAGCAGGTGATGTAATAAGTGAAGAAAGGATCAATAGAGACATTTTCTATGGTGCCTATAGGAAGGGGTCATATCGGCAGGTGATGTAAAAAAAAAAGAAAGGGTCAATGGAGACACTTTCTATGGTGCCTATAGGAAGGGGTCATCTCATCAGGTGATGTTTTAGGTAAAGAGAGGGTCAATAGAGACACTTTCTATGATGCCTATAGGAAGGGGTCATATCAGCAGGTGATGTAATAAGTAAAGAAAGGGTCAATAGAGACACTTTCTATTGTGCCTATAGGAAGGGGTCATATCAGCAGGTGATGTTATAAGTAAAGAAAGGGTCAATAGAGACACTTTCTATTATGCCTATAGGAAGGAATCATAACAACAGGTGATGTTATAAGTAAAGAGAGGGTCAATAGAGACACTTTCTATGATGCCTATAGGAAGGGGTCATATCAGCAGGTGATGTTATAAGTAAAGAAAGGGTCAATAGAGACACTTTCTATTGTTCCTATAGGAAGGGGTCATATCAGCAGGTGATGTTATAAGTAAAGAAAGGGTCAATAGAGACACTTTCTATTGTGCCTATAGGAAGGGGTCATATCAGCAGGTGATGTTATAAGTAAAGAAAGGGTCAATAGAGACACTTTCTATTGTGCCTATAGGAAGGGGTCATATCAGCAGGTGATGTTATAAGTAAAGAAAGGGTCAATAGAGACACTTTCTATTGTGCCTATAGGAAGGGGTCATATCAGCAGGTGATGTTATAAGTAAAGAAAGGGTCAATAGAGACACTTTCTATGGTGCCTTTAGGAAGGGGTCATATCAACAGGTGATGTTATAAGTAAGAGAGGGTCAAAAGAGACACTTTCTATGATGCCTATAGGAAGGGGTCATATCAACAGGTGATGTTATAAGTAAAGAAAGGGTCAATAGAGACACTTTCTATTGTGCCTATAGGAAGGGGTCATATCAGCAGGTGATGTTATAAGTAAAGAAAGGGTCAATAGAGACACTTTCTATTGTGTCTATAAGAAGGGGTCGTATCAGCAGGTGATGTTTTAAGTAAAGAAAGGATCAATAGAGACATTTTCTATGGTGCCTATAGGAAGGGGTCATATCGACAGGTGATGTAATAAATAAAGAAAGGGTCAATGGAGACACTTTCTATGATGCGTATAGGGAGGGGTCATATCAGCAGGTGATGTTTTAAGTAAAGAAAGGGTCAATAGAGACACTTCCTATTGTGCCTATAGGAAGGGGTCATATCAGCAGGTGATGTAATAAGTGAAGAAAGGATCAATAGAGACATTTTCTATGGTGCCTATAGGAAGGGGTCATATCGGCAGGTGATGTAAAAAAAAAAGAAAGGGTCAATGGAGACACTTTCTATGGTGCCTATAGGAAGGGGTCATCTCATCAGGTGATGTTTTAGGTAAAGAGAGGGTCAATAGAGACACTTTCTATGATGCCTATAGGAAGGGGTCATATCAGCAGGTGATGTAATAAGTAAAGAAAGGGTCAATAGAGACACTTTCTATTGTGCCTATAGGAAGGGGTCATATCAGCAGGTGATGTTATAAGTAAAGAAAGGGTCAATAGAGACACTTTCTATTATGCCTATAGGAAGGAATCATAACAACAGGTGATGTTATAAGTAAAGAGAGGGTCAATAGAGACACTTTCTATGATGCCTATAGGAAGGGGTCATATCAGCAGGTGATGTTATAAGTAAAGAAAGGGTCAATAGAGACACTTTCTATTGTTCCTATAGGAAGGGGTCATATCGGCAGGTGATGTTATAAGTAAAGAGAGGGCCAATAGAGACACTTTCTATGATGCCTATAGGAAGGGGTCATATCAGCAGGTGTTGTTATAAGTAAAGGAAGGGTCAATAGAGACACTTTCTATTGTGCCTATAGGAAGGGGTCATATCAGCAGGTGATGTTATAAGTAAAGAAAGGGTCAATAGAGACACTTTCTATTGTGCCTATAGGAAGGGGTCATATCAGCAGGTGATGTTATAAGTAAAGAAAGGGTCAATAGAGACACTTTCTATTGTGCCTATAGGAAGGGGTCATATCAGCAGGTGATGTTATAAGTAAAGAAAGGGTCAATAGAGACACTTTCTATTGTGCCTATAGGAAGGGGTCATATCAGCAGGTGATGTTATAAGTAAAGAAAGGGTCAATAGAGACACTTTCTATGGTGCCTTTAGGAAGGGGTCATATCAACAGGTGATGTTATAAGTAAGAGAGGGTCAAAAGAGACACTTTCTATGATGCCTATAGGAAGGGGTCATATCAACAGGTGATGTTATAAGTAAAGAAAGGGTCAATAGAGACACTTTCTATTGTGCCTATAGGAAGGGGTCATATCAGCAGGTGATGTTATAAGTAAAGAAAGGGTCAATAGAGACACTTTCTATTGTACCTATAGGAAGGGGTCATATCAGCAGGTGATGTTATAAGTAAAGAAAGGGTCAATAGAGACACTTTCTATTGTGTCTATAAGAAGAGGTCGTATCAGCAGGTGATGTTTTAAGTAAAGAAAGGATCAATAGAGACATTTTCTATGGTGCCTATAGGAAGGGGTCATATCGACAGGTGATGTAATAAATAAAGAAAGGGTCAATGGAGACACTTTCTATGATGCGTATAGGGAGGGGTCATATCAGCAGGTGATGTTTTAAGTAAAGAAAGGGTCAATAGAGACACTTCCTATTGTGCCTATAGGAAGGGGTCATATCAGCAGGTGATGTGATAAGTGAAGAAAGGATCAATAGAGACATTTTCTATGGTGCCTATAGGAAGGGGTCATATCGGCAGGTGATGTAAAAAAAAAAGAAAGGGTCAATAGAGACACTTTCTATGGTGCCTATAGGAAGGGGTCATCTCATCAGGTGATGTTTTAGGTAAAGAGAGGGTCAATAGAGACACTTTCTATGATGCCTATAGGAAGGGGTCATATTAGCAGGTGATGTTATAAGTAAAGAGAGGATCAATAGAGACACTTTCTATGATGTCTATAGGAAGAGGTCATATTAGCAGGTGATGTTATAAGTAAAGAAAGGGTCAATAGAGACACTTTCTATTATGCCTATAGGAAGGGGTCATAACAACAGGTGATGTTATAAGTAAAGAGAGGGTCAATAGAGACACTTTCTATGATGCCTATAGGAAGGGGTCATATCAGCAGGTGATGTTATAAGTAAAGAAAGGGTCAATAGAGACACTTTCTATTGTTCCTATAGGAAGGGGTCATATCGGCAGGTGATGTTATAAGTAAAGAGAGGGCCAATAGAGACACTTTCTATGATGCCTATAGGAAGGGGTCATATCAGTAGGTGATGTTATAAGTAAAGGAAGGGTCAATAGAGACACTTTCTATTGTGCCTATAGGAAGGGGTCATATCAGCAGGTGATGTTATAAGTAAAGAAAGGGTCAATAGAGACACTTTCTATTGTGCCTATAGGAAGGGGTCATATCAGCAGGTGATGTTATAAGTAAAGAAAGGGTCAATAGAGACACTTTCTATTGTGCCTATAGGAAGGGGTCATATCAGCAGGTGATGTTATAAGTAAAGAAAGGGTCAATAGAGACACTTTCTATTGTGCCTATAGGAAGGGGTCATATCAGCAGGTGATGTTATAAGTAAAGAAAGGGTCAATAGAGACACTTTCTATTGTGCCTATAGGAAGGGGTCATATCAGCAGGTGATGTTATAAGTAAAGAAAGGGTCAATAGAGACACTTTCTATTGTGCCTATAGGAAGGGGTCATATCAGCAGGTGATGTTATAAGTAAAGAAAGGGTCAATAGAGACACTTTCTATGGTGCCTTTAGGAAGGGGTCATATCAACAGGTGATGTTATAAGTAAGAGAGGGTCAAAAGAGACACTTTCTATGATGCCTATAGGAAGGGGTCATATCAACAGGTGATGTTATAAGTAAAGAAAGGGTCAATAGAGACACTTTCTATTGTGCCTATAGGAAGGGGTCATATCAGCAGGTGATGTTATAAGTAAAGAAAGGGTCAATAGAGACACTTTCTATTGTGTCTATAAGAAGGGGTCGTATCAGCAGGTGATGTTTTAAGTAAAGAAAGGATCAATAGAGACATTTTCTATGGTGCCTATAGGAAGGGGTCATATCGACAGGTGATGTAATAAATAAAGAAAGGGTCAATGGAGACACTTTCTATGATGCGTATAGGGAGGGGTCATATCAGCAGGTGATGTTTTAAGTAAAGAAAGGGTCAATAGAGACACTTTCTATTGTGCCTATAGGAAGGGGTCATATCAGCAGGTGATGTGATAAGTGAAGAAAGGATCAATAGAGACATTTTCTATGGTGCCTATAGGAAGGGGTCATATCGGCAGGTGATGTAAAAAAAAAAGAAAGGGTCAATGGAGACACTTTCTATGGTGCCTATAGGAAGGGGTCATCTCATCAGGTGATGTTTTAGGTAAAGAGAGGGTCAATAGAGACACTTTCTATGATGCCTATAGGAAGGGGTCATATTAGCAGGTGATGTTATAAGTAAAGAGAGGATCAATAGAGACACTTTCTATGATGTCTATAGGAAGAGGTCATATTAGCAGGTGATGTTATAAGTAAAGAAAGGGTCAATAGAGACACTTTCTATAATGCATATAGGAAGGGGTCATATCAGCAGGTGATGTTATAAGTAAAGAGAGGGTCAATAGAGACACTTTCTATGATGCCTATAGGAAGGGGTCATATCAACAGGTGATGTTATAAGTAAAGAAAGGGTCAATAGAGACACTTTCTATGATGCCTATAGGAAGGGGTCATATCAACAGGTGATGTTATAAGTAAAGAAAGGATCAATAGAGACATTTTCTATGGTGCCTATAGGAAGGGGTCATATCGGCAGGTGATGTGAAAAAAAAGGTAGGGTCAATGGAGACATTTTCTATGATGCCTATAGGAAGGGGTCATATCAGCAGGTGATGTTATAAGTAAAGAAAGGGTCAATAGAGACACTTTCTATTGTGTCTATAGGAAGGGGTCATAACAGCAGGTGATGTTATAAGTAAGAGAGGGTCAATAGAGACACTTTCTATGGTGCCTATACGAAGGGGTCATGTCAGCAGGTGATGTTATAAGTAAAGAAATGGTCAAAAGAGACACTTTCTATTGTGCCTATAAGAAGGGGTCATATCAGCAGGTGATGTTATAAGTAAAGAATGGATCTATAGAGACACTTTCTATGGTGCCTTTAGGAAGGGGTCATATCGGCAGGTGATGTTATAAGTAATGAAAGGGTCAATAGAGACACTTTCTATTGTGCCTATAGGAAGGGGTCATATCAGCAGGTGATGTTATAAGTAAAGAAAGGGTCAATAGAGACACTTTCTATTGTGTCTATAAGAAGGGGTCGTATCAGCAGGTGATGTTTTAAGTAAAGAAAGGATCAATAGAGACATTTTCTATGGTGCCTATAGGAAGGGGTCATATCGACAGGTGATGTAATAAATAAAGAAAGGGTCAATGGAGACACTTTCTATGATGCGTATAGGGAGGGGTCATATCAGCAGGTGATGTTTTAAGTAAAGAAAGGGTCAATAGAGACACTTCCTATTGTGCCTATAGGAAGGGGTCATATCAGCAGGTGATGTGATAAGTGAAGAAAGGATCAATAGAGACATTTTCTATGGTGCCTATAGGAAGGGGTCATATCGGCAGGTGATGTAAAAAAAAAAGAAAGGGTCAATGGAGACACTTTCTATGGTGCCTATAGGAAGGGGTCATCTCATCAGGTGATGTTTTAGGTAAAGAGAGGGTCAATAGAGACACTTTCTATGATGCCTATAGGAAGGGGTCATATCAGCAGGTGATGTAATAAGTAAAGAAAGGGTCAATAGAGACACTTTCTATTGTGCCTATAGGAAGGGGTCATATCAGCAGGTGATGTTATAAGTAAAGAAAGGGTCAATAGAGACACTTTCTATTATGCCTATAGGAAGGAATCATAACAACAGGTGATGTTATAAGTAAAGAGAGGGTCAATAGAGACACTTTCTATGATGCCTATAGGAAGGGGTCATATCAGCAGGTGATGTTATAAGTAAAGAAAGGGTCAATAGAGACACTTTCTATTGTTCCTATAGGAAGGGGTCATATCGGCAGGTGATGTTATAAGTAAAGAGAGGGCCAATAGAGACACTTTCTATGATGCCTATAGGAAGGGGTCATATCAGCAGGTGTTGTTATAAGTAAAGGAAGGGTCAATAGAGACACTTTCTATTGTGCCTATAGGAAGGGGTCATATCAGCAGGTGATGTTATAAGTAAAGAAAGGGTCAATAGAGACACTTTCTATTGTGCCTATAGGAAGGGGTCATATCAGCAGGTGATGTTATAAGTAAAGAAAGGGTCAATAGAGACACTTTCTATTGTGCCTATAGGAAGGGGTCATATCAGCAGGTGATGTTATAAGTAAAGAAAGGGTCAATAGAGACACTTTCTATTGTGCCTATAGGAAGGGGTCATATCAGCAGGTGATGTTATAAGTAAAGAAAGGGTCAATAGAGACACTTTCTATGGTGCCTTTAGGAAGGGGTCATATCAACAGGTGATGTTATAAGTAAGAGAGGGTCAAAAGAGACACTTTCTATGATGCCTATAGGAAGGGGTCATATCAACAGGTGATGTTATAAGTAAAGAAAGGGTCAATAGAGACACTTTCTATTGTGCCTATAGGAAGGGGTCATATCAGCAGGTGATGTTATAAGTAAAGAAAGGGTCAATAGAGACACTTTCTATTGTACCTATAGGAAGGGGTCATATCAGCAGGTGATGTTATAAGTAAAGAAAGGGTCAATAGAGACACTTTCTATTGTGTCTATAAGAAGGGGTCGTATCAGCAGGTGATGTTTTAAGTAAAGAAAGGATCAATAGAGACATTTTCTATGGTGCCTATAGGAAGGGGTCATATCGACAGGTGATGTAATAAATAAAGAAAGGGTCAATGGAGACACTTTCTATGATGCGTATAGGGAGGGGTCATATCAGCAGGTGATGTTTTAAGTAAAGAAAGGGTCAATAGAGACACTTCCTATTGTGCCTATAGGAAGGGGTCATATCAGCAGGTGATGTGATAAGTGAAGAAAGGATCAATAGAGACATTTTCTATGGTGCCTATAGGAAGGGGTCATATCGGCAGGTGATGTAAAAAAAAAAGAAAGGGTCAATAGAGACACTTTCTATGGTGCCTATAGGAAGGGGTCATCTCATCAGGTGATGTTTTAGGTAAAGAGAGGGTCAATAGAGACACTTTCTATGATGCCTATAGGAAGGGGTCATATTAGCAGGTGATGTTATAAGTAAAGAGAGGATCAATAGAGACACTTTCTATGATGTCTATAGGAAGAGGTCATATTAGCAGGTGATGTTATAAGTAAAGAAAGGGTCAATAGAGACACTTTCTATTATGCCTATAGGAAGGGGTCATAACAACAGGTGATGTTATAAGTAAAGAGAGGGTCAATAGAGACACTTTCTATGATGCCTATAGGAAGGGGTCATATCAGCAGGTGATGTTATAAGTAAAGAAAGGGTCAGTAGAGACACTTTCTATTGTTCCTATAGGAAGGGGTCATATCGGCAGGTGATGTTATAAGTAAAGAGAGGGCCAATAGAGACACTTTCTATGATGCCTATAGGAAGGGGTCATATCAGCAGGTGATGTTATAAGTAAAGGAAGGGTCAATAGAGACACTTTCTATTGTGCCTATAGGAAGGGGTCATATCAGCAGGTGATGTTATAAGTAAAGAAAGGGTCAATAGAGACACTTTCTATTGTGCCTATAGGAAGGGGTCATATCAGCAGGTGATGTTATAAGTAAAGAAAGGGTCAATAGAGACACTTTCTTTTGTGCCTATAGGAAGGGGTCATATCAGCAGGTGATGTTATAAGTAAAGAAAGGGTCAATAGAGACACTTTCTATTGTGCCTATAGGAAGGGGTCATATCAGCAGGTGATGTTATAAGTAAAGAAAGGGTCAATAGAGACACTTTCTATTGTGCCTATAGGAAGGGGTCATATCAGCAGGTGATGTTATAAGTAAAGAAAGGGTCAATAGAGACACTTTCTATTGTGCCTATAGGAAGGGGTCATATCAGCAGGTGATGTTATAAGTAAAGAAAGGGTCATAGAGACACTTTCTATGGTGCCTTTAGGAAGGGGTCATATCAACAGGTGATGTTATAAGTAAGAGAGGGTCAAAAGAGACACTTTCTATGATGCCTATAGGAAGGGGTCATATCAACAGGTGATGTTATAAGTAAAGAAAGGGTCAATAGAGACACTTTCTATTGTGCCTATAGGAAGGGGTCATATCAGCAGGTGATGTTATAAGTAAAGAAAGGGTCAATAGAGACACTTTCTATTGTGTCTATAAGAAGGGGTCGTATCAGCAGGTGATGTTTTAAGTAAAGAAAGGATCAATAGAGACATTTTCTATGGTGCCTATAGGAAGGGGTAATATCGACAGGTGATGTAATAAATAAAGAAAGGGTCAATGGAGACACTTTCTATGATGCGTATAGGGAGGGGTCATATCAGCAGGTGATGTTTTAAGTAAAGAAAGGGTCAATAGAGACACTTCTTATTGTGCCTATAGGAAGGGGTCATATCAGCAGGTGATGTGATAAGTGAAGAAAGGATCAATAGAGACATTTTCTATGGTGCCTATAGGAAGGGGTCATATCGGCAGGTGATGTAAAAAAAAAAGAAAGGGTCAATAGAGACACTTTCTATGATGCCTATAGGAAGGGGTCATATTAGCAGGTGATGTTATAAGTAAAGAGAGGATCAATAGAGACACTTTCTATGATGTCTATAGGAAGAGGTCATATTAGCAGGTGATGTTATAAGTAAAGAAAGGGTCAATAGAGACGCTTTCTATAATGCATATAGGAAGGGGTCATATCAGCAGGTGATGTTATAAGTAAAGAGAGGGTCAATAGAGACACTTTCTATGATGCCTATAGGAAGGGGTCATATCAACAGGTGATGTTATAAGTAAAGAAAGGGTCAATAGAGACACTTTCTATGATGCCTATAGGAAGGGGTCATATCAACAGGTGATGTTATAAGTAAAGAAAGGATCAATAGAGACATTTTCTATGGTGCCTATAGGAAGGGGTCATATCGGCAGGTGATGTGAAAAAAAAGGTAGGGTCAATGGAGACATTTTCTATGATGCCTATAGGAAGGGGTCATATCAGCAGGTGATGTTATAAGTAAAGAAAGGGTCAATAGAGACACTTTCTATTGTGTCTATAGGAAGGGGTCATAACAGCAGGTGATGTTATAAGTAAGAGAGGGTCAATAGAGACACTTTCTATGGTGCCTATACGAAGGGGTCATGTCAGCAGGTGATGTTATAAGTAAAGAAATGGTCAAAAGAGACACTTTCTATTGTGCCTATAAGAAGGGGTCATATCAGCAGGTGATGTTATAAGTAAAGAATGGATCTATAGAGACACTTTCTATGGTGCCTTTAGGAAGGGGTCATATCGGCAGGTGATGTTATAAGTAATGAAAGGGTCAATAGAGACACTTTCTATTGTTCCTATAGGAAGGGGTCATATCGGCAGGTGATGTTATAAGTAAAGAGAGCGTCAATAAAGACACTTTCTATGATGCCTATAGGAAGGGGTCACATCAGCAGGTGATGTTATAAGTAAAGAAAGGGTCAATAGAGACACTTTTTATTGTGCCTATAGGAAGGGGTCATATCAGCAGGTGATGTTATAAGTAAAGAAAGGGTCAATAGAGACACTTTCTATTATGCCTATAGGAAGGGGTCATATCGGCAGGTGATGTTATAAGTAAAGAAAGGGTCAATAGAGACATTTTCTATTGTGCCTATAGGAAGGGGTCATAACAGCAGGTGATGTTATAAGTAAAGAGAAGGTCAATACAGACACTTTCTATGGTGCCTATACGAAGGGGTCATATCAGCAGGTGATGTTATAAGTAAAGAAATGGTCAAAAGAGACACTTTCTATTGTGCCTATAAGAAGGGGTCATATCAGCAGGTGATGTTATAAGTAAAGAAAGGATCTATAGAGACACTTTCTATGGTGCCTTTAGGAAGGGGTCATATCGGCAGGTGATGTTATAAGTAATGAAAGGGTCAATAGAGACACTTTCTATTGTGCCTATAGGAAGGGGTCATAACAGCAGGTGATGTTATAAGTAAAGAGAGGGTCAATAGAGACACTTTCTATGGTGCCTATACGAAGGGGTCATATCAGCAGGTGATGTTATAAGTAAAGAAATGGTCAAAAGAGACACTTTCTATTGTGCCTATAAGAAGGGGTCATATCAGCAGGTGATGTTATAAGTAAAGAATGGATCTATAGAGACACTTTCTATGGTGCCTTTAGGAAGGGGTCATATCGGCAGGTGATGTTATAAGTAATGAAAGGGTCAATAGAGACACTTTCTATTGTTCCTATAGGAAGGGTTCATATCGGCAGGTGATGTTATAAGTAAAGAGAGCGTCAATAAAGACACTTTCTATGATGCCTATAGGAAGGGGTCACATCAGCAGGTGATGTTATAAGTAAAGAAAGGGTCAATAGAGACACTTTCTATTGTGCCTATAGGAAGGGGTCATATCAGCAGGTGATGTTATAAGTAAAGAAAGGGTCAATAGAGACACTTTCTATTATGCCTATAGGAAGGGGTCATATCGGCAGGTGATGTTATAAGTAAAGAAAGGGTCAATAGAGACATTTTCTATTGTGCCTGTAGGAAGGGGTCATAACAGCAGGTGATGTTATAAGTAAAGAGAAGGTCAATACAGACACTTTCTATGGTGCCTATACGAAGGGGTCATATCAGCAGGTGATGTTATAAGTAAAGAAAGGGTCAATAGAGACACTTCCTATTGTGCCTATAGGAAGGGGTCATATCAGCAGGTGATGTGATAAGTGAAGAAAGGATCAATAGAGACATTTTCTATGGTGCCTATAGGAAGGGGTCATATCGGCAGGTGATGTGAAAAAAAAGGTAGGGTCAATGGAGACACTTTCTATGGTGCCTAGAGGAAGGGGTCATCTCATCAGGTGATGTTTTAGGTAAAGAGAGGGTCAATAGAGACACTTTCTATGATGCCTATAGGAAGGGGTCATATCAGCAGGTGATGTAATAAGTAAAGAAAGGGTCAATTGAGACACTTTCTATTGTGCCTATAGGAAGGGGTCATATCGGCAGGTGATGTTATAAGTAAAGAAAAGGTCAATAGAGACACTTTCTATTGTGCCTATAGGAAGGGGTCATATCAGCAGGAGATGTTATAAGTAAAGAAAGGGTCAATAGAGACACTTTCTATTGTGCCTATAGGAAGGGGTCATATCGGCAGGTGATGTTATAAGTAAAGAAAGGGTCAATAGAGACACTTTCTATTGTGTCTATAAGAAGGGGTCGTATCAGCAGGTGATGTTTTAAGTAAAGAAAGGATCAATAGAGACATTTTCTATGGTGCCTATAGGAAGGGGTCATATCGGCAGGTGATGTGAAAAAAAAGGTAGGGTCAATGGAGACATTTTCTATGGTGCCTATAGGAAGGGGTCATATCAGCAGGTGATGTTATAAGTAATGAAAGGGTCAATAGAGACACTTTCTATTGTGTCTATAGGAAGGGGTCATAACAGCAGGTGATGTTATAAGTAAAGAGAGGGTCAATAGAGACACTTTCTATGGTGCCTATACGAAGGGGTCATGTCAGCAGGTGATGTTATAAGTAAAGAAATGGTCAAAAGAGACACTTTCTATTGTGCCTATAAGAAGGGGTCATATCAGCAGGTGATGTTATAAGTAAAGAATGGATCTATAGAGACACTTTCTATGGTGCCTTTAGGAAGGGGTCATATCGGCAGGTGATGTTATAAGTAATGAATGGGTCAATAGAGACACTTTCTATTGTTCCTATAGGAAGGGGTCATATCGGCAGGTGATGTGAAAAAAAGGTAGGGTCAATGGAGACACTTTCTATGGTGCCTAGAGGAAGGGGTCATCTCATCAGGTGATGTTTTAGGTAAAGAGAGGGTCAATAGAGACACTTTCTATGATGCCTATAGGAAGGGGTCATATCAGCAGGTGATGTAATAAGTAAAGAAAGGGTCAATAGAGACACTTTCTATTGTGCCTATAGGAAGGGGTCATATCAGCAGGTGATGTTATAAGTAAAGAAAGGGTCAATAGAGACACTTTCTATTATGCCTATAGGAAGGGGTCATAACAACAGGTGATGTTATAAGTAAAGAGAGGGTCAATAGAGACACTTTCTATGATGCCTATAGGAAGGGGTCATATCAGCAGGTGATGTTATAAGTAAAGAAAGGGTCAATAGAGACACTTTCTATTGTTCCTATAGGAAGGGGTCATATCGGCAGGTGATGTTATAAGTAAAGAGAGGGCCAATAGAGACACTTTCTATGATGCCTATAGGAAGGGGTCATATCAGCAGGTGATGTTATAAGTAAAGGAAGGGTCAATAGAGACACTTTCTATTGTGCCTATAGGAAGGGGTCATATCAGCAGGTGATGTTATAAGTAAAGAAAGGGTCAATAGAGACACTTTCTATTGTACCTATAGGAAGGGGTCATATCAGCAGGTGATGTTATAAGTAAAGAAAGGGTCAATAGAGACACTTTCTATTGTGTCTATAAGAAGGGGTCGTATCAGCAGGTGATGTTTTAAGTAAAGAAAGGATCAATAGAGACATTTTCTATGGTGCCTATAGGAAGGGGTCATATCGACAGGTGAAGTAATAAATAAAGAAAGGGTCAATGGAGACACTTTCTATGATGCGTATAGGGAGGGGTCATATCAGCAGGTGATGTTTTAAGTAAAGAAAGGGTCAATAGAGACACTTTCTATGGTGCCTATAGGAAGGGGTCATATCAGCAGGTGATGTGATAAGTGAAGAAAGGATCAATAGAGACATTTTCTATGGTGCCTATAGGAAGGGGTCATATCGGCAGGTGATGTAAAAAAAAAAGAAAGGGTCAATGGAGACACTTTCTATGGTGCCTATAGGAAGGGGTCATATCAGCAGGTGATGTTATAAGTAAAGAAAGGGTCAATAGAGACACTTTCTATTGTGCCTATAGGAAGGGGTCATATCAGCAGGTGATGTTATAAGGAAAGAAAGGGTCAATAGAGACACTTTCTATTGTGTCTATAAGAAGGGGTCGTATCAGCAGGTGATGTTATAAGTAAAGAGAGGGTCAATAGAGACACTTTCTATGATGCCTATAGGAAGGGGTCATATCAGCAGGTGATGTTATAAGTAAAGAAAGGGTCAATAGAGACACTTTCTATTGTTCCTATAGGAAGGGGTCATATCGGCAGGTGATGTTATAAGTAAAGAGAGGGCCAGTAGAGACACTTTCTATGATGCCTATAGGAAGGGGTCATATCAGCAGGTGATGTTATAAGTAAAGAAAGGGTCAATAGAGACACTTTCTATTGTGCCTATAGGAAGGGGTCATAACAACAGGTGATGTTATAAGTATAGAGAGGGTCAATAGAGACACTTTCTATGATGCCTATAGGAAGGGGTCATATCAGCAGGTGATGTTATAAGTAAAGAAAGGGTCAATAGAGACACTTTCTATTGTGCCTATAGGAAGGGGTCATATCAGCAGGTGATGTTATAAGTAAAGAAAGGGTCAATAGAGACACTTTCTATTGTGCCTATAGGAAGGGGTCATATCAGCAGGTGATGTTATAAGTAAAGAAAGGGTCAATAGAGACACTTTCTATTGTGCCTATAGGAAGGGGTCATATCAGCAGGTGATGTTATAAGTAAAGAAAGGGTCAATAGAGACACTTTCTATTGTGCCTATAGGAAGGGGTCATATCAGCAGGCGATGTTATAAGTAAAGAAAGGGTCAATAGAGACACTTTCTATGATGCCTATAGCAAGGGGTCATATCAGCAGGTGATGTTATAAGTAAAGAAAGGGTCAATAGAGACACTTTCTATGGTGCCTTTAGGAAGGGGTCATATCAACAGGTGATGTTATAAGTAAGAGAGGGTCAATAGAGACACTTTCTATGATGCCTATAGGAAGGGGTCATATCAACAGGTGATGTTATAAGTAAAGAAAGGGTCAATAGAGACACTTTCTATTGTGCCTATAGGAAGGGGTCATATCAGCAGGTGATGTTATAAGTAAAGAAAGGATCAATAGAGACATTTTCTATGGTGCCTATAGGAAGGGGTCATATCGGCAGGTGATGTGAAAAAAAAGGTAGGGTCAATGGAGACATTTTCTATGGTGCCTATAGGAAGGGGTCATATCAGCAGGTGATGTTATAAGTAATGAAAGGGTCAATAGAGACACTTTCTATTGTGTCTATAGGAAGGGGTCATAACAGCAGGTGATGTTATAAGTAAAGAGAGGGTCAATAGAGACACTTTCTATGGTGCCTATACGAAGGGGTCATGTCAGCAGGTGATGTTATAAGTAAAGAAATGGTCAAAAGAGACACTTTCTATTGTGCCTATAAGAAGGGGTCATATCAGCAGGTGATGTTATGAGTAAAGAATGGATCTATAGAGACACTTTCTATGGTGCCTTTAGGAAGGGGTCATATCGGCAGGTGATGTTATAAGTAATGAAAGGGTCAATAGAGACACTTTCTATTGTTCCTATAGGAAGGGGTCATATCGGCAGGTGATGTTATAAGTAAAGAGAGCGTCAATAAAGACACTTTCTATGATGCCTATAGGAAGGGGTCACATCAGCAGGTGATGTTATAAGTAAAGAAAGGGTCAATAGAGACACTTTTTATTGTGCCTATAGGAAGGGGTCATATCAGCAGGTGATGTTATAAGTAAAGAAAGGGTCAATAGAGACACTTTCTATTATGCCTATAGGAAGGGGTCATATCGGCAGGTGATGTTATAAGTAAAGAAAGGGTCAATAGAGACATTTTCTATTGTGCCTATAGGAAGGGGTCATAACAGCAGGTGATGTTATAAGTAAAGAGAAGGTCAATACAGACACTTTCTATGGTGCCTATACGAAGGGGTCATAATAGCAGGTGATGTTATAAGTAAAGAAATGGTCAAAAGAGACACTTTCTATTGTGCCTATAAGAAGGGGTCATATCAGCAGGTGATGTTATAAGTAAAGAAAGGATCTATAGAGACACTTTCTATGGTGCCTTTAGGAAGGGGTCATATCGGCAGGTGATGTTATAAGTAATGAAAGGGTCAATAGAGACACTTTCTATTGTGCCTATAGGAAGGGGTCATAACAGCAGGTGATGTTATAAGTAAAGAGAGGGTCAATAGAGACACTTTCTATGGTGCCTATACGAAGGGGTCATATCAGCAGGTGATGTTATAAGTAAAGAAATGGTCAAAAGAGACACTTTCTATTGTGCCTATAAGAAGGGGTCATATCAGCAGGTGATGTTATAAGTAAAGAATGGATCTATAGAGACACTTTCTATGGTGCCTTTAGGAAGGGGTCATATCGGCAGGTGATGTTATAAGTAATGAAAGGGTCAATAGAGACACTTTCTATTGTTCCTATAGGAAGGGGTCATATCGGCAGGTGATGTTATAAGTAAAGAGAGCGTCAATAAAGACACTTTCTATGATGCCTATAGGAAGGGGTCACATCAGCAGGTGATGTTATAAGTAAAGAAAGGGTCAATAGAGACACTTTCTATTGTGCCTATAGGAAGGGGTCATATCAGCAGGTGATGTTATAAGTAAAGAAAGGGTCAATAGAGACACTTTCTATTATGCCTATAGGAAGGGGTCATATCGGCAGGTGATGTTATAAGTAAAGAAAGGGTCAATAGAGACATTTTCTATTGTGCCTATAGGAAGGGGTCATAACAGCAGGTGATGTTATAAGTAAAGAGAAGGTCAATACAGACACTTTCTATGGTGCCTATACGAAGGGGTCATATCAGCAGGTGATGTTATAAGTAAAGAAAGGGTCAATAGAGACACTTCCTATTGTGCCTATAGGAAGGGGTCATATCAGCAGGTGATGTGATAAGTGAAGAAAGGATCAATAGAGACATTTTCTATGGTGCCTATAGGAAGGGGTCATATCGGCAGGTGATGTGAAAAAAAAGGTAGGGTCAATGGAGACACTTTCTATGGTGCCTAGAGGAAGGGGTCATCTCATCAGGTGATGTTTTAGGTAAAGAGAGGGTCAATAGAGACACTTTCTATGATGCCTATAGGAAGGGGTCATATCAGCAGGTGATGTAATAAGTAAAGAAAGGGTCAATTGAGACACTTTCTATTGTGCCTATAGGAAGGGGTCATATCGGCAGGTGATGTTATAAGTAAAGAAAAGGTCAATAGAGACACTTTCTATTGTGCCTATAGGAAGGGGTCATATCAGCAGGAGATGTTATAAGTAAAGAAAGGGTCAATAGAGACACTTTCTATTGTGCCTATAGGAAGGGGTCATATCGGCAGGTGATGTTATAAGTAAAGAAAGGGTCAATAGAGACACTTTCTATTGTGTCTATAAGAAGGGGTCGTATCAGCAGGTGATGTTTTAAGTAAAGAAAGGATCAATAGAGACATTTTCTATGGTGCCTATAGGAAGGGATCATATCGGCAGGTGATGTGAAAAAAAAGGTAGGGTCAATGGAAACATTTTATATGGTGCCTATAGGAAGGGGTCATATCAGCAGGTGATGTTATAAGTAATGAAAGGGTCAATAGAGACACTTTCTATTGTGTCTATAGGAAGGGGTCATAACAGCAGGTGATGTTATAAGTAAAGAGAGGGTCAATAGAGACACTTTCTATGGTGCCTATACGAAGGGGTCATGTCAGCAGGTGATGTTATAAGTAAAGAAATGGTCAAAGGAGACACTTTCTATTGTGCCTATAAGAAGGGGTCATATCAGCAGGTGATGTTATAAGTAAAGAATGGATCTATAGAGACACTTTCTATGGTGCCTTTAGGAAGGGGTCATATCGGCAGGTGATGTTATAAGTAATGAAAGGGTCAATAGAGACACTTTCTATTGTTCCTATAGGAAGGGGTCATATCGGCAGGTGATGTTATAAGTAAAGAGAGCGTCAATAAAGACACTTTCTATGATGCCTATAGGAAGGGGTCACATCAGCAGGTGATGTTATAAGTAAAGAAAGGGTCAATAGAGACACTTTTTATTGTGCCTATAGGAAGGGGTCATATCAGCAGGTGATGTTATAAGTAAAGAAAGGGTCAATAGAGACACTTTCTATTATGCCTATAGGAAGGGGTCATATCGGCAGGTGATGTTATAAGTAAAGAAAGGGTCAATAGAGACATTTTCTATTGTGCCTATAGGAAGGGGTCATAACAGCAGGTGATGTTATAAGTAAAGAGAAGGTCAATACAGACACTTTCTATGGTGCCTATACGAAGGGGTCATAATAGCAGGTGATGTTATAAGTAAAGAAATGGTCAAAAGAGACACTTTCTATTGTGCCTATAAGAAGGGGTCATATCAGCAGGTGATGTTATAAGTAAAGAAAGGATCTATAGAGACACTTTCTATGGTGCCTTTAGGAAGGGGTCATATCGGCAGGTGATGTTATAAGTAATGAAAGGGTCAATAGAGACACTTTCTATTGTGCCTATAGGAAGGGGTCATAACAGCAGGTGATGTTATAAGTAAAGAGAGGGTCAATAGAGACACTTTCTATGGTGCCTATACGAAGGGGTCATATCAGCAGGTGATGTTATAAGTAAAGAAATGGTCAAAAGAGACACTTTCTATTGTGCCTATAAGAAGGGGTCATATCAGCAGGTGATGTTATAAGTAAAGAATGGATCTATAGAGACACTTTCTATGGTGCCTTTAGGAAGGGGTCATATCGGCAGGTGATGTTATAAGTAATGAAAGGGTCAATAGAGACACTTTCTATTGTTCCTATAGGAAGGGGTCATATCGGCAGGTGATGTTATAAGTAAAGAGAGCGTCAATAAAGACACTTTCTATGATGCCTATAGGAAGGGGTCACATCAGCAGGTGATGTTATAAGTAAAGAAAGGGTCAATAGAGACACTTTCTATTGTGCCTATAGGAAGGGGTCATATCAGCAGGTGATGTTATAAGTAAAGAAAGGGTCAATAGAGACACTTTCTATTATGCCTATAGGAAGGGGTCATATCGGCAGGTGATGTTATAAGTAAAGAAAGGGTCAATAGAGACATTTTCTATTGTGCCTATAGGAAGGGGTCATAACAGCAGGTGATGTTATAAGTAAAGAGAAGGTCAATACAGACACTTTCTATGGTGCCTATACGAAGGGGTCATATCAGCAGGTGATGTTATAAGTAAAGAAAGGGTCAATAGAGACACTTCCTATTGTGCCTATAGGAAGGGGTCATAACAGCAGGTGATGTTATAAGTGAAGAAAGGATCAATAGAGACATTTTCTATGGTGCCTATAGGAAGGGGTCATATCGGCAGGTGATGTGAAAAAAAGGTAGGGTCAATAGAGACACTTTCTATGGTGCCTAGAGGAAGGGGTCATCTCATCAGGTGATGTTTTAGGTAAAGAGAGGGTCAATAGAGACACTTTCTATGATGCCTATAGGAAGGGGTCATATCAGCAGGTGATGTTATAAGTAAAGAAAGGGTCAATAGAGACACTTTCTATTGTGCCTATAGGAAGGGGTCATATCGGCAGGTGATGTTATAAGTAAAGAGAGGGCCAATAGAGACACTTTCTATGATGCCTATAGGAAGGGGTCATATCAGCAGGTGATGTTATAAGTAAAGGAAGGGTCAATAGAGACACTTTCTATTGTGCCTATAGGAAGGGGTCATATCAGCAGGTGATGTTATAAGTAAAGAAAGGGTCAATAGAGACACTTTCTATTGTACCTATAGGAAGGGGTCATATCAGCAGGTGATGTTATAAGTAAAGAAAGGGTCAATAGAGACACTTTCTATTGTGTCTATAAGAAGGGGTCGTATCAGCAGGTGATGTTTTAAGTAAAGAAAGGATCAATAGAGACATTTTCTATGGTGCCTATAGGAAGGGGTCATATCGGCAGGTGATGTGAAAAAAAAGGTAGGGTCAATGGAGACATTTTCTATGGTGCCTATAGGAAGGGGTCATATCAGCAGGTGATGTTATAAGTAAAGAAAGGTTCAATAGAGACACTTTCTATTGTGTCTATAGGAAGGGGTCATAACAGCAGGTGATGTTATAAGTAAAGAGAGGGTCAATAGAGACACTTTCTATGGTGCCTATACGAAGGGGTCATATCAGCAGGTGATGTTATAAGTAAAGAAAGGATCTATAGAGACACTTTCTATGGTGCCTTTAGGAAGGGGTCATATCGGGAGGTGATGTTATAAGTAATGAAAGGGTCAATAGAGACACTTTCTATTGTGCCTATAGGAAGGGGTCATAACAGCAGGTGATGTTATAAGTAAAGAGAGGGTCAATAGAGACACTTTCTATGGTGCCTATACGAAGGGGTCATATCAGCAGGTGATGTTATAAGTAAAGAAATGGTCAAAAGAGACACTTTCTATTGTGCCTATAAGAAGGGGTCATATCAGCAGGTGATGTTATAAGTAAAGAATGGATTTATAGAGACACTTTCTATGGTGCCTTTAGGAAGGGGTCATATCGGCAGGTGATGTTATAAGTAATGAAAGGGTCAATAGAGACACTTTCTATTGTTCCTATAGGAAGGGGTCATATCGGCAGGTGATGTTATAAGTAAAGAGAGCGTCAATAAAGACACTTTCTATGATGCCTATAGGAAGGGGTCACATCAGCAGGTGATGTTATAAGTAAAGAAAGGGTCAATAGAGACACTTTCTATTGTGCCTATAGGAAGGGGTCATATCAGCAGGTGATGTTATAAGTAAAGAAAGGGTCAATAGAGACACTTTCTATTATGCCTATAGGAAGGGGTCATATCGGCAGGTGATGTTATAAGTAAAGAAAGGGTCAATAGAGACATTTTCTATTGTGCCTATAGGAAGGGGTCATAACAGCAGGTGATGTTATAAGTAAAGAGAAGGTCAATACAGACACTTTCTATGGTGCCTATACGAAGGGGTCATATCAGCAGGTGATGTTATAAGTAAAGAAAGGGTGAATAGAGACACTTTCTATTGTTCCTATAGGAAGGGGTCATATCGGCAGGTGATGTTATAAGTAAAGAGAGGGCCAATAGAGACACTTTCTATGATGCCTATAGGAAGGGGTCATATCAGCAGGTGATGTTATAAGTAAAGGAAGGGTCAATAGAGACACTTTCTATTGTGCCTATAGGAAGGGGTCATATCAGCAGGTGATGTTATAAGTAAAGAAAGGGTCAATAGAGACACTTTCTATTGTGCCTATAGGAAGGGGTCATATCAGCAGGTGATGTTATAAGTAAAGAAAGGGTCAATAGAGACACTTTCTATTGTGCCTATAGGAAGGGGTCATATCAGCAGGTGATGTTATAAGTAAAGAAAGGGTCAATAGAGACACTTTCTATTGTGTCTATAAGAAGGGGTCGTATCAGCAGGTGATGTTATAAGTAAAGAGAGGGTCAATAGAGACACTTTCTATGATGCCTATAGGAAGGGGTCATATCAGCAGGTGATGTTATAAGTAAAGAAAGGGTCAATAGAGACACTTTCTATTGTTCCTATAGGAAGGGGTCATATCGGCAGGTGATGTTATAAGTAAAGAGAGGGCCAGTAGAGACACTTTCTATGATGCCTATAGGAAGGGGTCATATCAGCAGGTGATGTTATAAGTAAAGAAAGGGTCAATAGAGACACTTTCTATTGTGCCTATAGGAAGGGGTCATAACAACAGGTGATGTTATAAGTAAAGAGAGGGTCAATAGAGACACTTTCTATGATGCCTATAGGAAGGGGTCATATCAGCAGGTGATGTTATAAGTAAAGAAAGGGTCAATAGAGACACTTTCTATTGTGCCTATAGGAAGGGGTCATATCAGCAGGTGATGTTATAAGTAAAGAAAGTGTCAATAGAGACACTTTCTATTGTGCCTATAGGAAGGGGTCATATCAGCAGGTGATGTTATAAGTAAAGAAAGGGTCAATAGAGACACTTTCTATTGTGCCTATAGGAAGGGGTCATATCAGCAGGTGATGTTATAAGTAAAGAAAGGGTCAATAGAGACACTTTCTATTGTGCCTATAGGAAGGGGTCATATCAGCAGGCGATGTTATAAGTAAAGAAAGGGTCAATAGAGACACTTTCTATTGTGCCTATAGGAAGGGGTCATATCAGCAGGTGATGTTATAAGTAAAGAAAGGGTCAATAGAGACACTTTCTATGGTGCCTTTAGGAAGGGGTCATATCAACAGGTGATGTTATAAGTAAGAGAGGGTCAATAGAGACACTTTCTATGATGCCTATAGGAAGGGGTCATATCAACAGGTGATGTTATAAGTAAAGAAAGGGTCAATAGAGACACTTTCTATTGTGCCTATAGGAAGGGGTCATATCAGCAGGTGATGTTATAAGTAAAGAAAGGGTCAATAGAGACACTTTCTATTGTGCCTATAGGAAGGGGTCATATCAGCAGGTGATGTTATAAGTAAAGAAAGGGTCAATAGAGACACTTTCTATTGTGTCTATAAGAAGGGGTCGTATCAGCAGGTGATGTTTTAAGTAAAGAAAGGATCAATAGAGACATTTTCTATGGTGCCTATAGGAAGGGGTCATATCGACAGGTGATGTAATAAATAAAGAAAGGGTCAATGGAGACACTTTCTATGATGCGTATAGGGAGGGGTCATATCAGCAGGTGATGTTTTAAGTAAAGAAAGGGTCAATAGAGACACTTCCTATTGTGCCTATAGGAAGGGGTCATATCAGCAGGTGATGTGATAAGTGAAGAAAGGATCAATAGAGACATTTTCTATGGTGTCTATAGGAAGGGGTCATATCGGCAGGTGATGTAAAAAAAAAGAAAGGGTCAATGGAGACACTTTCTATGGTGCCTATAGGAAGGGGTCATCTCATCAGGTGATGTTTTAGGTAAAGAGAGGGTCAATAGAGACACTTTCTATGATGCCTATAGGAAGGGGTCATATTAGCAGGTGATGTTATAAGTAAAGAGAGGATCAATAGAGACACTTTCTATGATGTCTATAGGAAGAGGTCATATTAGCAGGTGATGTTATAAGTAAAGAAAGGGTCAATAGAGACACTTTCTATAATGCATATAGGAAGGGGTAATATCAGCAGGTGATGTTATAAGTAAAGAGAGGGTCAATAGAGACACTTTCTATGATGCCTATAGGAAGGGGTCATATCAACAGGTGATGTTATAAGTAAAGAAAGGGTCAATAGAGACACTTTCTATGATGCCTATAGGAAGGGGTCATATCAACAGGTGATGTTATAAGTAAAGAAAGGGTGAATAGAGACACTTCCTATTGTGCCTATAGGAAGGGGTCATATCAGCAGGTGATGTGATAAGTAAAGAGAGGGTCAATAGAGACCCTTTCTATTGTGCCTATAGGAAGGGGTCATATCAGCAGGTGATGTTATAAGTAAAGAAAGGGTCAATTGAGACACTTTCTATTGTGCCTATAGGAAGGGGTCATATCGGCAGGTGATGTTATAAGTAAAGAAAAGGTCAATAGAGACACTTTCTATTGTGCCTATAGGAAGGGGTCATATCAGCAGGAGATGTTATAAGTAAAGAAAGGGTCAATAGAGACACTTTCTATTGTGCCTATAGGAAGGGGTCATATCAGCAGGTGATGTTATAAGTAAAGAAAGGGTCAATAGAGACACTTTCTATTGTGTCTATAAGAAGGGGTCGTATCAGCAGGTGATGTTTTAAGTAAAGAAAGGATCAATAGAGACATTTTCTATGGTGCCTATAGGAAGGGGTCATATCGGCAGGTGATGTGAAAAAAAAGGTAGGGTCAATGGAGACACTTTCTATGGTGCCTATAGGAAGGGGTCATCTCATCAGGTGATGTTTTAGGTAAAGAGAGGGTCAATAGAGACACTTTCTATGATGCCTATAGGAAGGGGTCATATTAGCAGGTGATGTTATAAGTAAAGAGAGGATCAATAGAGACACTTTCTATGATGTCTATAGGAAGAGGTCATATTAGCAGGTGATGTTATAAGTAAAGAAAGGGTCAATAGAGACACTTTCTATAATGCATATAGGAAGGGGTCATATCAGCAGGTGATGTTATAAGTAAAGAGAGGGTCAATAGAGACACTTTCTATGATGCCTATAGGAAGGGGTCATATCAACAGGTGATGTTATAAGTAAAGAAAGGGTCAATAGAGACACTTTCTATGATGCCTATAGGAAGGGGTCATATCAACAGGTGATGTTATAAGTAAAGAAAGGGTGAATAGAGACACTTCCTATTGTGCCTATAGGAAGGGGTCATATCAGCAGGTGATGTGATAAGTAAAGAAAGGGTCAATAGAGACACTTTCTATTGTGCCTATAGGAAGGGGTCATATCAGCAGGTGATGTTATAAGTAAAGAAAGGGTCAATTGAGACACTTTCTATTGTGCCTATAGGAAGGGGTCATATCGGCAGGTGATGTTATAAGTAAAGAAAAGGTCAATAGAGACACTTTCTATTGTGCCTATAGGAAGGGGTCATATCAGCAGGAGATGTTATAAGTAAAGAAAGGGTCAATAGAGACACTTTCTATTGTGCCTATAGGAAGGGGTCATATCGGCAGGTGATGTTATAAGTAAAGAAAGGGTCAATAGAGACACTTTCTATTGTGTCTATAAGAAGGGGTCGTATCAGCAGGTGATGTTTTAAGTAAAGAAAGGATCAATAGAGACATTTTCTATGGTGCCTATAGGAAGGGGTCATATCGGCAGGTGATGTGAAAAAAAAGGTAGGGTCAATGGAGACACTTTCTATGGTGCCTATAGGAAGGGGTCATCTCATCAGGTGATGTTTTAGGTAAAGAGAAGGTCAATAGAGACACTTTCTATGATGCCTATAGGAAGGGGTCATATTAGCAGGTGATGTTATAAGTAAAGAGAGGATCAATAGAGACACTTTCTATGATGTCTATAGGAAGAGGTCATATTAGCAGGTGATGTTATAAGTAAAGAAAGGGTCAATAGAGACACTTTCTATAATGCATATAGGAAGGGGTCATATCAGCAGGTGATGTTATAAGTAAAGAGAGGGTCAATAGAGACACTTTCTATGATGCCTATAGGAAGGGGTCATATCAACAGGTGATGTTATAAGTAAAGAAAGGGTCAATAGAGACACTTTCTATGATGCCTATAGGAAGGGGTCATATCAACAGGTGATGTTATAAGTAAAGAAAGGGTGAATAGAGACACTTCCTATTGTGCCTATAGGAAGGGGTCATATCAGCAGGTGATGTGATAAGTAAAGAAAGGGTCAATAGAGACACTTTCTATTGTGCCTATAGGAAGGGGTCATATCAGCAGGTGATGTTATAAGTAAAGAAAGGGTCAATTGAGACACTTTCTATTGTGCCTATAGGAAGGGGTCATATCGGCAGGTGATGTTATAAGTAAAGAAAAGGTCAATAGAGACACTTTCTATTGTGCCTATAGGAAGGGGTCATATCAGCAGGAGATGTTATAAGTAAAGAAAGGGTCAATAGAGACACTTTCTATTGTGCCTATAGGAAGGGGTCATATCGGCAGGTGATGTTATAAGTAAAGAAAGGGTCAATAGAGACACTTTCTATTGTGTCTATAAGAAGGGGTCGTATCAGCAGGTGATGTTTTAAGTAAAGAAAGGATCAATAGAGACATTTTCTATGGTGCCTATAGGAAGGGGTCATATCGGCAGGTGATGTGAAAAAAAAGGTAGGGTCAATGGAGACATTTTCTATGGTGCCTATAGGAAGGGGTCATATCAGCAGGTGATGTTATAAGTAAAGAAAGGGTCAATAGAGACACTTTCTATTGTGTCTATAGGAAGGGGTCATAACAGCAGGTGATGTTATAAGTAAAGAGAGGGTCAATAGAGATACTTTCTATGGTGCCTATACGAAGGGGTCATGTCAGCAGGTGATGTTATAAGTAAAGAAATGGTCAAAAGAGACACTTTCTATTGTGCCTATAAGAAGGGGTCATATCAGCAGGTGATGTTATAAGTAAAGAATGGATCTATAGAGACACTTTCTATGGTGCCTTTAGGAAGGGGTCATATCGGCAGGTGATGTTATAAGTAATGAAAGGGTCAATAGAGACACTTTCTATTGTTCCTATAGGAAGGGGTCATATCGGCAGGTGATGTTATAAGTAAAGAGAGCGTCAATAAAGACACTTTCTATGATGCCTATAGGAAGGGGTCACATCAGCAGGTGATGTTATAAGTAAAGAGAGGGTCAATAGAGACACTTTTTATTGTGCCTATAGGAAGGGGTCATATCAGCAGGTGATGTTATAAGTAAAGAAAGGGTCAATAGAGACACTTTCTATTGTGCATATAGGAAGGGGTCATATCAGCAGGTGATGTTATAAGTAAAGTAAGGGTCAATAGAGACACTTTCTATGGTGCCTATAGGAATGGGTCATATCAGCAGGTGACGTTATTAGTATAGAAAGGGTCAATAAAGACACTTTCTATTGTGCCCATAGGAAGGGGTCATATCAGCAGGTGATGTTATAAGTAAAGAAAGGGTCAATAGAGACACTTTCTATTGTGCCTATAGGAAGGGGTAAAGTCAGCAGGTGACGTTATTAGTATAGAAAGGGTCAATAAAGACACTTTCTATTGTGCCCATAGGAAGGGGTCATATCATCAGGTGATGTTATAAGTAAAGAAAGGGTCAATAGAGACACTTTCTATTGTGCCTATAGGAAGGGGTCATAACAGCAGGTGACGTTATAAGTAGAGAAAGGGTCAATAGAGACACTTTCTATGATGCCTTTAGAAAGGGGTCATATCAGCAGGTGATGTGATAAGTAAAGAAAGGGTCAATAGAGACACTTTCTATTGTTCCTAAAGGAAGGGGTCATATCGGCAGGTGATGTTATAAGTAAAGAAAGGGTCAATAGAGACACTTTTTATTGTGCCTATAGGAAGGAGTCATACCAGCAGGTGATGTTATAAGTAAAGAAAGGGTCAATAGAGACACTTTCTATGATGCCTATAGGAAGGGGTCACATCGGCAGGTGATGTTATAAGTAAAGAAAGGGTCAATAGAGACACTTTCTATTGTGCATATAGGAAGGGTTCATATCAGCAGGTGATGTTATAAGTAAAGAAAGGGTCAATAGAGACACTTTCTATGTTGCCTTTAGAAAGGGGTCATATCGGCAGGTGATGTTATAAGTAATGAAAGGGTCAATAGAGACACTTTCTATTGTGTCTATAGGAAGGAGTCATATCAGCAGGTGATGTTATAAGTAATGAAAAGGTCAATAGAGACACTTTCTATTGTGCATATAGGAAGGGGTCATATCAGCAGGTGATGTTATAAGTAAAGAAAGGGTCAATAGAGACACTTTCTATGATGCCTATAGGAAGGGGTCATATCAGCAGGTGATGTTATAAGTAAAGAAAGGGTCAATAGAGACATTTTCTATGATGCCTTTAGAAAGGGGTCATATCAGCAGGTGATGTTATAAGTAAAGAAATGGTCAAAAGAGACACTTTCTATTGTGCCTATAAGAAGGGGTCATATCAGCAGGTGATGTAATAAGTAAATAAAGGGTCAATAGAGACACTTTCTATTGCGCCTATAGGAAGGGGTCATATCAGCAGGTGATGTTATAAGTAAAGAAAAGATCAATAGAGACACTTTCTATTGTGCATATAGGAAGGGGTCATATCAGCAGGTGATGTTATAAGTAAAGAAAGGGTCAATAGAGACACTTTCTATGGTGCCTTTAAGAAGGGGTCATATCAGCAGGTGATGTTATAAGTAAAGAAAGGGTCAATAGAGACACTTTCTATGATGCCTATAGGAAGGGGTCATATCAGCAGGTGATGTTATAAGTAAAGAAAGGGTCAATAGAGACACTTTCTATTGTGCCTATAGGAAGGGGTCATATCAGCAGGTGATGTTAAAAGTAAAGAAAGGGTCAATAGAGACACTTTCTATTGTGCCTATAGGAAGGGGTCATAACAGCAGGTGATGTTAAAAGTAAAGAAAGGGTCAATAGAGACACTTTCTATTGTGCCTATAGGAAGGGGTCATAACAGCAGGTGATGTTATAATAAAGAGAGGGTCAATAGAGACACTTTCTATGATGCCTATAGGAAGATGTCGTATCAGCAGGTGATGTTATAAGTAAAGAAAGTGTCAATAGAGACACTTTCTATGGTGCCTATAGGAAGGGGTCATATCAGCAGGTGATGTTATAAGTAAAGAGAGGGTCATAAGAGACACTTTCTATTGTGCATATAGGAAGGGTTCATATCAGCAGGTGATGTTATAAGTAAAGAAAGGGTCAATAGAGACACTTTCTATGTTGCCTTTAGAAAGGGGTCGTATCAGCAGGTGATGTTATAAGTAAAGAAAGTGTCAATAGAGACACTTTCTATGGTGCCTATAGGAAGGGGTCATATCAGCAGGTGATGTTATAAGTAAAGAGAGGGTCAATAGAGACACTTTCTATTGTGCATATAGGAAGGGTTCATATCAGCAGGTGATGTTATAAGTAAAGAAAGGGTCAATAGAGACACTTTCTATGTTGCCTTTAGAAAGGGGTCATATCGGCAGGTGATGTTATAAGTAATGAAAGGGTCAATAGAGACACTTTCTATTGTGTCTATAGGAAGGAGTCATATCAGCAGGTGATGTTATAAGTAATGAAAAGGTCAATAGAGACACTTTCTATTGTGCATATAGGAAGGGGTCATATCAGCAGGTGATGTTATAAGTAAAGAAAGGGTCAATAGAGACACTTTCTATGGTGCCTATAGGAAGGGTTCATATCAGCAGGTGATGTTATAAGTAAAGAAAGGGTCAATAGAGACACTTTCTATGTTGCCTTTAGAAAGGGGTCATATCGGCAGGTGATGTTATAAGTAATGAAAGGGTCAATAGAGACACTTTCTATTGTGTCTATAGGAAGGAGTAATATCAGCAGGTGATGTTATAAGTAATGAAAAGGTCAATAGAGACACTTTCTATTGTGCATATAGGAAGGGGTCATATCAGCAGGTGATGTTATAAGTAAAGTAAGGGTCAATAGAGACACTTTCTATGATGCCTTTAGGAAGGGGTCATATCAGCAGGTGATGTTATAAGTAAAGAAAGGGTCAATAGAGACACTTCCTATTGTGCCTATAGGAAGAGGTCATATCAGCAGGTGATGTTATAAGTAAAGAAAGGGGCAATAAAGACACTTTCTATGGTGCTTTTAAGAAGGAGTCCTATCAGCAAGAGATGTCCTAAGTAAAGAAAGGAGCAATAGAGACACTTTCTATGGTACCTATAGGAAGGGATCATATCAACCGCAGATGTTATAAGTGAAGAAAGGGTCAATAGAGACACTTCCTATTGTGCCTATAGGAAGGGGTCATATCAGCAGGTGGTGTTATAAGTAAAGAAAGGGTCAATAGAGACACTTTCTATGGTGTCAGTAGGAAGTGGTCATATCAGCAGGTGATGTTATAAGTAAAGAAAGGGTCAATAGAGACACTTTCCTTGGTGCCTATAGGAAGGGGTCATATCAGCAGGTGATGTTTTAAGTAAAGAAAAGGTCAATAGAGACACTTTCTATGGTGCCTATAGGAAGGGGTCATATAAGCAGGTGATGTTATAAGTAAAGAAAGGGGCAATAGAGACACTTTCTATGGTGCCTCTAAGAAGGAGTCATTTCTATGGTGCATCTAAGAAGGAGTCATATCAGCAAGAGATGTCCTAAGTAAAGAAAGGGTCGATAGAGACACTTTCTATGGTGCCTTTAGGAAGGGATCATATCAACCGGTGATGTTATAAGTAAAGAAAGGGTCAATAGAGACACTTCCTATTGTGCCTATAGGAAGGGGTCATATCAGCAGGTGATGTTATAAGTAAAGAAAGGGGCAATAGAGACACTTTCTATGGTGCCTTTAAGAAGGAGTCATATCAGCAAGAGATGTCCTAAGTAAAGAAAGGGTCAATAGAGACACTTTTTATGGTGCCTTTAGGGAGATTTATATCTGCAGTTGATGTTATAAGTAAAGAAAGGTGACTCAGGGACAGAAAATATTATCACTTTTGTCTTTGAACCGACAGTAAAGTCCCTTATAATGTTGCTTTAGTTTTGGTCATGTTGGATGATAAATACGCAGCCACGTCTGGTAAAAAAAAAGATTTCTCATCCTTTGTCTCGTGAAGAGATAGAGTGCCAGGCTCTCTGCACGTTAAAGACCCTTGAAAGAAATCGTCCTTGAAGGGTCTGTAGTCGGGCTGTTGCAAGGCTAAATTTCAATTTCTCTATCTAGTATACCCTCATTTTCCAGTGGTAAATTTTCAAATTTCTCGACATTCATTTCGAATGAAGACCTTCCGTTTTATTCATTATTAAAATTGTTATCACCATTAGCATGCATGAAATATTTGACACTGGACGTAAAACGAACCACAATCAATAAATTTAATATTACTCTTAATATCAGTGTAAATTAAATATTCTTCTTCTACTAGTGCTATGGGGGTATATGTTGAATAATTGAAAAATGAGTAATTGATAAAGTTAATCTAGGTACACAAAGTTGAAGCAAATTAACACTAGTGATATAAAGGTTCCTACAGAAGCGTATATCGGTCACGCGTTATTTAGTAATTTCGACGTTAACTTGTGTTATTTTATGAGAATTAATGCTTTATAAGATTATAATATTGGACTATTATAAAACGGTTATGCCATGCTGCTTTAGTTTTCATTGGGTACTACTTTATAATATTAAAAACAATTTAATTTAACTGTCGATATTATTATAATTGTTACAAAAGTCTTTTATTTATTCCTGGTTATCGTCAACTAGACGCTAAAATCTCATCTTTATATTCTTATTAAGAAATATATGTAGTAATGCACAATACATTAACACATTTTAAAAGTTATACATAGTTAAATTAGTAAAGATACGCATAGTTAGGAAGTTACGATTACTACAGAACAGAAAAAACTCAAAGATGGACGCAATGATCGGGAAGCGAAATTTAAAATTATGAAGAAATTGAAAAATATATACAGAATGTGGGTTAACTGCATGTGTATCTGTCCGTGCGTCCGTCCGTAACAACATTTTTCTCAGCAACTATTCATCACAGCAAAATACTACTCAGTTTCCTACTTTCTGTTTCCCCAACTCTTTTTATTTTCGTAAATATGGAAGTTTTGATGGCATTTTCTCAGAAACTATTTCCGGCAGAAATCTAATATTAAGTAGCAAGCTTCATGATTTTTTTTACCTGTCAGTTCCCTTCCTACTTCTTATATTCCAACTGAAAATAACACAAAAATTCCGAACTCAAAGGGAAATTCAGAACGGAAAGTCCTTTATAAAATGTAAAATTAAATGCTCAAACACATCTAACGAATGGAAAACAACTGATGCCACTTTGTTATGTATGGGTTGTACTTATGGTTGAAGGCCGTACGGTGACATATAGTTAATAATTTCTGTGTCATTTGGTCTCTTCTGGAGAGTTGTCTCATTGGCAATCATACCACATCTCCTTATTTTTATTTCTACTTTCCTCAATACAAATACTAATATATTGAACAAATCTCCGTGATTTTAAAAGCTCTCACGGCGAACAAAAAACGCACATAACAATTTTAGTCTTCATTCGACTCGTATATATCGAAGTTAAACAAATAACTGACCAAAAAACCACAACAAAACTACAAATTTTAATACGGTTGTGATTGTTTTGAAACGCTATATATGCGGAGCTTCCGGGTGACTTCGTCCCCTGCCCCCTACCAGGACATTCAACGGGGGGCCTTAGGCAGCCCCCATATCCCTCGCTCTTCAGTTTGTGATTCCACTTCATTAACAAGGTAGCTACGTCCCCGATTAAATTGTTTTTAATATTATAAGTAATACCCAATGAAAACTAAAGCAACATTACAATTAATAATGGCATAATCGTTTTATAATAGTCCAATATTATCATCTTATAAAGCATTAATTCTCATAAAATAACACAAGTTAACAATTATAATAATATCAACAGTTTAATTAAATTTGTTTAATATTATAAAGTAACACCAAAAGAAAACTAAAGCAACACTATAATTAAGAACGACATATTTGTTATATAATATTCCTATATTTTCATCTTTTAAGGCATTAATTATCGTAAAATAACACAAGTTTACATCGAAATTACTAATAACGCTTGACCGGTATACGCTTCCGTAGGTACCTCTATCAAAATATATGTGATTAAAATAAGTAATAAAATTGTATGTGTTTATACAAATTAGAAAATACATTTACACCATGATTACATGGAAAGTATAAGGATACCCTACATGTATCATGATAATCATGATCATCATAAATGTAGTCAAATTTCAAAATGACTACCTCCCCCTTTTTACCCCTGGTAAATTACTGAAATATATCGTTTTGCATTAATCATAAAATCATTGTGAAATTATATTAATTGTATGCTTAACCTCTATTAGTGGTGTCCAAACAATAATATTTTAAGAAAAAAAATAACCTAACAGTCATATAAGTTATTTTTCTGCTACATGTATAAGTTTAAATAATTTCATTTCACTATTTTTTTTTAACTTTGCAAGATTAATAAATTATTGTTTTCCAAATTAATATATGTATTCAAGGATTTGTATAGTACGACTTACAAATCGTTGATGTATTCTTATTTTGAACTATAAAAAAAGGCAAAATGTTCAACAGTGTATTCAAAATTATACAAACCATTTAAATTATACTTTCCTGCGATTTTACATGATTAATTTCTAGCTGTTATTTATCTTAACTTAATTAATAAAGTAACATGACATTAATTTTCAATTTAAAATCGGTTAATGTACAAAGGGAAGCAACTTTAGTTGTTCTACATAGGGGCAAAATTGGCAGGTTAATGGTGCAAAATCAGCAGGTGCCGTATCAGCAGGTGAGTGATTTAGACCCGTCTCATTTTTTCCATCACAAAATTCCATCATGTTTGATGGAAAATCTAGGGAAGGGTGTGTGTACTTAGCACAGCACATGCATATTTGTTAATTTTGCTTTTGGCATTTTTCATTGAATTAATCATTGTTTCTGACAACAGCTTTTAGTCTCTAACCATCTAATATTGTCGCTTTAATGGAATTTCTAACAGCATAAGTATATAAAACCTAAAGACAAGAGTGCACATGCTGAAATGTCTCGCCTGCTTTACTACCATTGATTTTATGTTGATAGCCCTAAATAAAAAGTTTTACTTTAAGTATCACATCGACTTAACATGATCCAAGAAAATGAGTTCAAGGTCAGATAAACCAAGCCAGAAATGCATGTATACCTTACAATCATTCCATGCATTGAATACAGCTGACCTATTGCTTATAGTATACAAGAAACAGACCAAACCATGAAAACTTTATATGGACCAATAAACCATGAATATGATGTCAAGGTCAGATGAACCCTGCCAGACAGACATGTCCACTTTACAATTATTTCATGGAACAAATATAGTTGATGTATTAAATATAGTATCTAAAAAACAAACTTAACCAGGAAAACATAACTTTAACCACTGAACCATGAAAATGAGGTCAAGGTCAGATGACACCTGTCAGTTGGACATGTACACCTTACAATCATTCCATACACCAAATATAGAGGACCTATTGCGTATAGTATCTGAGATATGGACTTTACCATGAAAACTTAACCTTGTTCACTGATCCATGAAGTAGGTCCAGGTCAAGTGAAAACTGCCTGACAGGCATGAGGACCATGCAAGGTACGCACATACCAAATATAGTTATCATATTCCTCACAATAAGAGAGAAATTAACATTACAAAATATCTCAATTTTTTTTTCAAGTAGTCACTGAACCATGAAAATGAGGTCAAAGACAAAGGACATATGACAGACGGAAACTTCTTAACATAAGACATCTATATACAAAGTATGAAGCATGAAATATTAAGCTTTTAAGTAGTTAGTTAACGCTGCTTCCGCCAGATCACAATCCCTATGTCAAGCTTTCTGTGACAGAAGTCGCACGCTCGACAAAAACAACAAAAAGAACATGATGATAAAAAACACTGGCAACTAAATATACTTATTATTATTAAGAGGAGATACAGAAAAATAGCAGGGAGATGTCGTCAAAAAGATAGAGTCTGAAGAATGGTACTATATATCCCAAAATGATGAAAAATATAGGCTTTATTGGCTATTTACAAGCTTCACTATGATTACTCAAGACAACATTGGATGTTCATAATGTTGTCAAATTAAAGTGCCACATGTGGAGCAGGATCTGCTAACCCTTCCAGAGCACCTGAGATCACCCCTACTTTTTGGTGGGGTTCTTGTTGCTCAGTCTTCAGTTTTCTATGTTGTGTTTTTTTAGTTGTCAATTTATTGTCAACGTATGAGTTTGAATGCCCCTTTGGTATCTTTCGTCTCTCTTGCGAAGACTCTACAAAACCTGTGTTTCACTAAACTTGATCTATGTGCAACTTCATCAATGGCCACTTTCCAACATTATATATAGACTAAAATGTAATTCATGACTAAAATTCTCTTCTTTTTTTATGGTGATTTTTTTTTTGTGAGTTTCTCTCCTATATTGAGTGACAATTTTGGTCAGCATCTTACAGATCTGTAATTGCTAATCTTTTTTGCTACCTAATGTTTCTCTATTTATAGTTTTCAAGATACTAGGCAAAATGAGTTTGCTATTCAAAGCTTCTCGTTATTTATTATAGTTTTAAAGATAATGGGCAAAAAAACTAAAAATTCTCAGTAAAGGACAATTTAACCTCCTTAAAGGAGTTGACTGAAGATTTTTAGCCATGTTGCTATATTTGTGCATCTTGTCTTGCTGATCACTTATGCTGTTATTAGTTTCTACCTATCTATTTTAGTTTTCAAGAAAAAAGGCAAAAGTAAATAAGGTAAAATTCTGCATTTAGGGCAACAACTATAAGGAAAGATCTCACAGGTTTGGTCTAAATGGTTGATGATCATTAATTTTCAAGATGTTGAGATCAATGGTTGATGGTGTTTCATGGATGTCAATATGGACTTCTAAATAAAAGAGAACATGCATCAACACTTAAGCCATTTATGGGTTCTTGGCACATGGTTATCAAAAGGGCAAGTTTACTCTTTGTGTTACAGCTCACACTCCCAGCTAGTCACATTCATGATACAAATAATTTCCACAATAGCGTAAAAATTTTGACAGTCAAGTTTGTAACTAGATTTGACTGATTCTTGGCTGCTGTTAAAGGAAGAACTTGGTAGGAATTTTTCAGGGAATCCGAAAAACTTGGCAGGTCTGTGTCATAAATGAGCACAACAGAATTTGGCTTATCACATATTATGATTAGCATGCTTGATTTCCATTCATTTTATTTTATAGCTGTGCACAAGGTTGGAAACAGCATTGCAAAAGTTGAATGTGCATTGAAATAAAATTAATTTTTGAGAAATATATTGTTAGTGCAACAATACTTGATTATGAAAGGGACCTTGTGTACACTGGTCTTTGTTGACAGTTATTAGTTTATTCATCTTTTTTTCTTTCTGTTATAGTAATGTTTGTTTTTATTGGCCTCTGTATCATATTAAAATTTTCCATAATATAATGTAATTATATTTTGATAGTTTGATTGATCACATATTTTTTCAACAGGAAAGAAAACACAATAAAAGTCAGCAAGGAAAACCCACAGGACTCAATAATGAGCAAGTTTTCAAATGAAGAGACATCTCCAAATAAAATAAGCAGAAATATGAAAGAAAAATTATGACCAAATCTGATTAAAATCATTTTATCACCAATACAGATAAACATTATCTTGTGAATTTCCCAATTTAAATCTTTGTATGTAATTACCATATAACAAAGAATTCAGTGTCTTTATCTGTAAAAAAGAATTGATAGTTCTACGCAACAACAGCAGTATAACAATAACCATTATAAATAAGTCTATCAAGGTAAAATGGAACCCATAAATCATATAACTCACAGGTCATGTATGAGTTAAGATTCTTATTTTTCTTCTGTTTTGTATGATCCTTAATCACAGTTTATTCAGTGAGTATTTGACTGGTTCAACTTCAATTATGGACAAAGGCAGATAACTCCAGTTTTAAATATTATGTTAACTATGATAATTTTTTCATTTATATTTTTGGAACAGACACCATGCAGAATTTATGTAATTTTCTTGACAACTATGGTTATACACACACACATACATAATTTTGTCACTTGTATATCTGAGTATATATTGCTAGATAAATTTCTTGAAATGTTCATGGATAGGATGTATAGAATGTTGTGCACTTTGGGTTTCTTTTCATCTCAAAGGAAGTGATAAATAGATATAAGATGATGTGGTATGAGTGCCAATGAGACAACTCTCCATCCAAGTCACAATTTGTAAAAGTAAACCATTATAGGTCAAAGTATGGCCTTCAACACAGAGCCTTGGCTCACACCGAACAGCAAGCTATAAAGGGCTCCAAAAATGTCTAAGTCTGGAAAATTGATAGCAATCAAGCCAGCCACACAATGCAATCTTTACCCCAGTATAAACAATGAGAGTTGAAAAAAAACTTTTTCTATGTAACTCAAGAAGATCTAAGGTGAGGCCCTAAATCAAGCTTCCTTGCAAAAAATTTGTCCTATTTCAATTGACTGAGTTCTATTTATGGAATCGTGTATCATAGTTTTCTTTTTCCTGTTTCTTGCAGAACAATCGCAAGATTTATACATACAACTAAAATTGACTGAATGAAAAAGTTGTAATTCCAAAATGGTTATTTAGAACAAGTATGGATGTTGTAAGTTTTCTGCAGTATATTTATAGACTTTGAGGCATTCAAATATAAAGGGAAAAACAACAAAATCTTTTATAATTTTTTTATGAAATACATGTAAAACATACATACATTTATAAGAAAAGCAAACTTTTAGAACTGGAGGTTCATTAAGTTTTAAATTCCTGGCAATTTACGATTATAAACTATCCCAAACAATAAAATATATATATTTGTTCATTGACTTCTTGACATTTCAAGATTCAGACTACTGTGTTTAATAAGCTTTTAAATCAAGCAGAAACTCAATATTTCAACCAAAATAAACAAATCCACTTTTACACAACTTAGCAAATACAAATTGTTAAGAATGTATAAATAAAGGCAGTCCTGAAATCCATAAATAATCTGAAGTAAAAAAAAGTCATGAGAAATATCAGGCCACAACAAATATTGTTTATACGATTTTCATTACAGTCTTTTGTCATTTAGACAAATTTATCAAAAAATTAAAGGAATAGAGAAGAACTCTTTTCAAGAATATTGAAACTGGAAATCATTAGTTGGTTGAAGATGAAAATCAACAAATTAATACACTGCTGAGATAATGTTTGTAAAAATTACTAAAACCGGCTTATTTATGATTCTTTAGTCTCTTTATTTGTGGTGTCTGTCTTCTCTTTTGATTTCTCTTTTTTACCAGGGGTATCTTTTATTGCTTTTACAGAAGATGTATCTTTGGTTGACTGAAAAATAAAAAATATCAGAATTGAAATTAAATATGAAATGTGGTAAGGGCTATTCCATTAAAATGTATGTAGGAGGGTAGGAAGGGACTTTCAAAATATCCCTACAATCAAGAACCATTTTTTAGATAATTTTGCATAATGGTAATAGACGCATACTGAAAAAAGACCATGACCCACATTCAATAATAAACTTCCCTTCCTACCCTCCCACATACATTTTAATGGAATAGCCCTAATGGGCTAAAGGTAGTGATTTTGTCTCTAACTCTGTTTTCATGGGAATTCATGTTAGTAGCTTTCATATTAATAAAGTAATGTCCTCATTGCTTTTTTTCATAATGGTTTTTAATTTGTTGATAATATATTTCCAAGCAGTTAAATAATTGTTAAATAATGATTAATTTTCTTCCTCAAGATATGAACCATTATAAAGAAATGTACAATATTTAAAAAATAATTCTGTGGAAAGATTTTCAAAAAATCACAATTTACAGTGAACAAATGCATATTTGTAATTGTAAATTCTATACATTCATTGACATATTTCACAAATTTTGTATTGACTATCTCTGGAATTATAAATACTACATTATCATTTTTTTATATTGAAATGCAGTTTAAGGAATTTTAATGCATACAAAATGTCATCAAATTTGAAATATCTTCCAATAAAGTATATTTTGCCTTTTCAAAGAATTGTGGATTTAATAAAAATAAGTATTCCATGAATAATTTAATAAATCCAGAGTATACAGTTTATAATATTTTGTTCACTTTTACCTTATCTTTAAAGTCTTTTAAAACTCTTCTCATGGCATAGGCATCCTCCCCATCAGCATAATATTTAGGTTCTATCTCACTTATCCTAAAAAATAAACATCATATGGTTAATTTTAAAAAGTTGAGTATAAAGCTGCCTAAATTGTTTCCTAGAAGCAATAGGTTGTGGGTTAAATTAATGGTCAAGCAAATTTAAAGATTTTAAAGCTGGTATCTGCTGCTTAAACACCAACTGTGGCATTCAGGAAGAAGAGTAATGACTAATTGCCACAGAGTCAGAAAAATGTATCAAGGTATAATGACATGTCTTCCTGCTATTTGTTAAATTTCAAACTTTGCATGTTCATCTATAGCAATGTGTGGTATATAAAAAATATATCCCTAAATATCCTTTTCTTTTTTCTGCTGCTTGATGTTAATTGCCAGTTATCATAAAATGATAATAAAAAATCTGACATAAACATGCAATTCCCCATTTCCATTCTCAATTTTAATTAAAAAGTATGATATGGTCTTGAATTATTGTAGAAATTAAATTGTCTCAGTGTTCCAGCTTGAATCTCAGGGCAGAAGGGTGCTAGTTGTCTGAAAGGGCACTTTAGCGTAATAACCCAGATTGTAAGGGCACTGTTGGACAGTGTATAAATTACCTTGAATATTGCTAGGCTCAGCTGGAGAACATTAGTTGTATTTAAACCATATTCAGAAATTAATGTGTTCTTGATGTTGGTTCCAGTAAGAATTTTTTTATCAGATTATCATACCATGAAGCAAAGCATATCATTTTGATGTTAATCTAAACAAACTTGTACATTTGGTAAGGAAAATAATCATCAGAAATTTCAATCTTTTATAACTTATACCAGTCTATAAAAATTAACAAGTAGTTTTGAAAGATGGAGTTATACATGCAAAATTGAATGTTTAATCTAATTAAATTATCTACATTTAAATTGCTTGATCAATCATATAGTATATTGTTATTAAAGTTATTTATTATCATTTCAACTGTTACAAAAAAGTATTTTTAAGTGCACACCAAAGTGCTCCTAAGTAAGGAGTTTTATAAATATAACAGGTGAGACCAGAGATGATCATATTATATTGATGCAATAATATATTGCATATATTGCAGAAGGTATAAACAGTTATTTTTTTTCTCCATCATTGTTAAAAATAAAAGCATTTGTTGAGTGCTCCTATAAAAGGAGGATTATAAGATACAAGAAGTAAAACAGGAAGTGGTGCAATCTTGTTATGTTCAAAGTACAAATTTCTTTGATTCTTCTTTAAACTTCATACTCATTATTATGAAACAAAACATTTTTACCAATTTAGTCAAAACTGTGTATGCCTTTAAAATTGTTTTAGATTTTATTTTTTATATTATGCCTAATAAAATAAAGTTTTTCAGGTGTACATGCTGTGCGTAAACATCATGTGGACATTTAATTCTGTATTAAATATCTAGTATTTGTTCAATTATCTTAAATCCACTAATTAGCAGTAAACAATCATTAACAAAGGTGATAAAACTGCCAAAGGCATTAGGTATTTAACTTAATCCCATTGTCAGTTAATTAGTGTTACCAATCAGGTAACAATTTTACCGGAAACGCAGATAGGCATGAAATTTGGAAATTTTATTTTTTTGAAAAGGCAGAGGGGTGCATTCTTTTGCTTTGGAGGGCAGAATGGCGGGGGTAAGGGCACCAAGGGCGGGCCGCCCTTCTATTTAGGGCAGGCGGGAACACTGTGTCTAGTGGTTAAGTTTTGTGGTTTGTTGAAGAAAAATAGATTTTCAGGGGATAAGTTTTAATGGTTTCAAGTATATGAAATTCATTCTCCTTTAAGATTAAATGTTTCGTTGGTTTCATTACCTCTGTCTACAAAATACATGAAAATAAAGTCCCTAACTAAAATTTGTGCTTTTTTATGTTATAAGGATGACAGTAGGTCATACATATGTCATAATCAAGTAGATTTTTTTAGACTAAAACTACATGCATATAAACACATCTTATGATTCTGAAACAAGAAAAATAATCAGTTAAAAATACAGAGAAACAGTACAAAATTAAATCATTTAATGAAACTTTCTTGATGTTTAAATTAATACATATTGGAATACCAGTAACATGATGATAATCAAATTACACAACATTTTAAGCATAACAAAATTAATTTGTTGAAGACCATGTTGCAAGTTTAGGTTTTCATGATTATTCATTTTTGTATTCAATGGATTCTTTTATTTTCGTGCATACCAATTTTTCGTGGATTAAGGAAAAAAGGTATTTTTGTGCATATTTGATTTTGCGGTTTTTCCAAATTCTGCATACATGCCTATAAAAATTTTGTACTTTGTTGACCTATTCCCAAGAAATCGAATTGATTTCCATCAAGTAATAATTTAATAATGAATCCACTGTACAAAGGGACCATATTGTACTATAGGATGCATTCATATTCCATACTTACGAAAATTTGAGTGTGTTGGTGTATAAATGTAAAGCAGCTCTGTTACTCTTCCTGACATGCAAAGAGACATACTGTGCATCGAAACATTCAACCATAGCTCTAGATGCTTGGTCCATTAGTTTCTGTGCTAAACCTAATCGTCTATGAGATCTTTTGACTGCCTGAAATTATAATTATTTTTTTTTTAAACTGAATTAATTTCTGACCATTGTTATATTTTTAAGCATAGATAAAAACTGGTACTTCTTCAATCCAACAACACTGAAAAATGAGATTCTATTTCAATGCATAAAGTATTTTGCAAAGCTTATAAAAATTATCACTTTAAAATTCTTTGTTCAAGACATATTGATCATACTGATAAGCAAACAAGTTGATAACAGTACAATTGCTTGATTCGTACCAGAAAGCATTACAAGTTATAGGTTGCATTTCTGTAAATATTGACAATGCAATTTCCCATAGGAAGTCCTTTTACGGTTAAAACTGTACCACTTTTACTATGAAGTTTTGAAAAAAATCATATTCTAGGATGGAAAGTTCATATGCACTACAATTTTTTTCAAAGGTCAAAATATAGGGCTGTGCGGCATATTTTCAACGTTTATATGCCCTGAACTTCTAAGAGTTTAAACTAACACTAAATTGCTTAACTATCCCTACTTTGACTGTAGGATTACCACAGAATTCAGTATAAACAATATGCATATGTATATTTACTGGTAACATTCCCAAGTTATGTCTCTATGAGATGAAACATAGAGATCATAACTGGGAACCAGTATGTAAACAAAATTAATTATCTATGAATATTCTATATCTCCCCAAAAAGAGGCGTGGTTTGAGAAACAGCTGTATTTACAAAGTGCAACCTATACAAACATTTATTCCAATAGAAAACTCTCTAAAAACACTTTTTCTCACATTAATACTTATTTATGAGAATTATAGCCTTAAAGAAATCACTGCATAAACTCTAAGTTTTCTTTTACTGTACATTTTATACCCCCTCCCCTGTTTCATTTTTTTTAAGAATTTGAATACAAGACTTTAATTATTGCCAGCTTACCCTATTTGCATGTTTTCTGACATGAAATGCCTAGAACCTGTTTAAAACTGTTCTGATAATATATTGAAAGCATTTCAGAATACTATAAATGTAATGTTTAGCAGTCAATCATTCAAACATTCAAGATTATATAAAGTATCCAATCCTGCCTGTGTCGCCAGTCCACATTTTACTGTATGCCTATTTGTCAATGAAAGTTTATAATTTCTGCCTCAAATGGTCAGTTTAGAATTCTTGTCACAACAGTATCATCTCTAACCATATATCTGACATAATTTAGCTAATATATGAGCTAGAAGTGTTAAAACAAAGCCATATTTGCAATAGTTGTATGTATGCAGATACCAGTCTGATGTATAAATTCACTTAAAATTTTATAGAAATGACTGCTAACATCTGATTTTTGCATAACTTCCAAGCACAGTTATTGTTTTCTATATAAAGACCTTTAAAATCATAAAATCATAGCATTTACAAGTTACATTATTTGTTTTATGACCCAGGGGTAGGCAATTTTCTCTGTTTTTTGCCCCTGGGGCCTCAAATTTCCTAAATTATTCTGCTGTTTCTAGCAATATGGAATATTTAGTACATATTCAGGATAGAACACACTATTGTAAGTTTTGTTGAGATATTTTTGTATTTCTAGCTTGTATTTTTTCTGCCGCGGTGACAAAAAAGCAGATTTAGGCGTTAATGCTTACTTTTGGGTTATCGACATGACAAAAACACTCCATCAATAATATTCAGGAAGGATCTATGAGTTTCAATGACTGCGAAGAGTAAATATAAGCACTTCTAAACAATTTAACTTACAAATATGCATATATTATGAATTTATTTTGCATTCAGGGCTTTAAGTAAACTATGCATACTGTAAACTGTCAATTTATGCTGAGTCATCATAGTTAAGGCCCAGGATTTTCTCAATCTTCATGAAATATTTATAAAACTTCATATTTGAGTTAATTTCTTTAAAATCTGTGAGATAAACCAAATTTGGTTAAATTCTGTATGTTCTCTTTTTTCACCCAATATAGGTTGTACTATGTAAATATTGACAATGCAATTTCCCATAGGAAGTCCTTTTACGGTTAAAACTGTACCACTTTTACTATGAAGTTTTGAAAAAAATCATATCCTAGAATGGAAAGTTCATATGCACTACAATTTTTTTCAAAATATAGGGCTGTGCGGCATATTTTCAACGTTTATATGCCCTGAACTTCTAAGAGTTTAAACTAACACTAAATTGCTTAACTATCCCTACCTTGACTGTAGGATTACCACAGATTTCAGTATAAACAATATGCATATGTATATTTACTGGTAACATTCCCAAGTTATGTCTCTATGAGATGAAACATAGAGATCATAACTGGGAACCAGTATGTAAACAAAATTAATTATCTATGAATATTCTATATCTCCCCAAAAGAGGCGTGGTTTGAGAAACAGCTGTATTTACAAAGTGCAACCTATAAGGTCATATTGATGCTCCCCAACATTTCAAATGTGTTCTGGTTGGAAATAGCAAATTTTTTGAACAATTTGAGACAATGTAATGGAATCTTTTTGATGGGTCATTGCCACAACAATGGAAACAATCTTGATCTGTATTGCATGGTATGTAAACAACATTGAAAACTGGAAATTAAGAGGACCCTTTTCCATGGACTGTTATTATCCAGAAACAGCGTTTACCATTTGCAGAAAATTAAGAGGCAAAACTGTAGTTACTTTAGCAATAGTGAAAATCAAAATTGACCTGCATTTTAATATGTTCCATTTAACATGTTGAAAGCAAACAATTTAACAATTATTTTGGAAAGACATCAACAAAATCGGAAATAAGTAGCAGAAATGTCAGCTGCAGATCTGTAAATGTGCAAATGTATCTAAAAATATTTCCGTTCACATTGCAACTATCCTACTTCATACGTACCAGTGATGTTATGTGACCATGTGGTACCTGGTCTTCAGGATCCTCTTCCCTAAAAAAATAATTCAAATAAAATTAATATAGATTTTAGCTGGAGAGTTCAGTATTCATTAAACTAAAATGTAGCTTAATCCCAACTTCTGTGCTTTCACCAAGTCAAGAATATGAAAATTACTTATTTGACTGACACACTGATTAACTTTTTTAACATGCTAGGTCACAAGGTAACACTCCATACTTGTTCCATAGGACATGCAACACATCATTTAAACTTCGTCTTTGATTCTACTCCTAAATGTTCTGTGCTTGACAGAGAATCAGCAAATTCCTATTTTTAAAGTTTTTGGAATTGAATCCATGAACCACATCTTATTTGTATATTGTACATAAATATAAAAACAGCCATTTAGGTGTCATAAAATAGAGGCCATTCTGTACTGCTTTGTTTTAATGTATTTCTTAAATGTATTTGAACAAACTGACATTTAACACTTACATTTTAGCTAGTACATAACCAACAATTTTACCATCTTCATCTTCTGCTACATAGGATAGCTGAAATAGAAAATTTACATATGTTTTGTATTCTCATTTTTGTAGATCTTGTATTGCTGTCAAATCAATTTGCTGTTCCCAGTTTCAACTTATTCAATATAAATTTGGAGATCACCAATTACAAATGTAATGGCCATAATTCCTCAAGAGTAATCCAAAAGATCCGGTCATTTCAGTATTTTTGTAGATATTGTGGTTGCTGATTATTTCTCGTTTCTATGCTTTATGTATGAAGCTATGGGTGCCAGCTTTAACATGTGATCCTACATTCTGGAAGTATCAATCTCATGTTTTTTTTAAATCTTGAGGAATATTGTAAATTTACAGTTAATAAACAGCTGCGCCATGAGTGCATGATACACCCTTCGCGTTTTCAAAGAATAAAGTTCAATTACTTCTCAATGTCATATCAGAAATCTATGAAAAACTAAATGGAGGTTATCCTAATAGATATAAACCAGTCCCCAAAGTTTAATGAAAATTGCTCAAGCACTTTAAAGATATTGTCCGAAAAGTGGAAAATCACCCTTTTTTATGAATAAAATCCCATAACTTGTAAACGTAAAATCTTAAATTCATAAAAATGGAAAGGGAGCTTACGTCAATAGAAATAAACAATTCACCAAAATTTCATGAAAACTGCTGAAAGCATTTTTGAGTTATTGTCCGACAACTGGAAAATCCCGCTTTTTTTAATGAGTAAACCCCATAACTCGGAAATGTAAAATCCAAAAGTTATAAGAATAGAAAGGGAGCTCATGTCAACAGATATAAACAATTCACCAAAGTTTCTTGCAAATTGGTGAAAGTGTTTTGAAGTTATTGTCCAATAAACTGAAAAATCCCCCTTTTTAATGAATAAAACTACGTAACTCGAAAACATAAAATCTAAAATTTATAAATAAGTGGCTGTCAGAGTGACAGCAAACCAGATTTTCCTGCAGAGGTCAAACCCTGAACAGTTGAGCAAGTATGATCACGACATTTAAGCTTAAAACAGCTCTGAATTTGGATTGTGATTGAATATTTGACACAGCATAGGTTTGTGACACAAAATGAATGTGGACAAAGAACTGAAAAATTTGAAATCGGACATTTACCTATTATGGTCCAAAATCTATGTACATTGTTAGAATCTGAGCATATCAAAGAACCCCAAGAATTCAAATGAAATTAAACAAAAGTTTAATTTAGGACCCTTTCAACCTCAAAAATTTTGAACCCCGATTTGGACCAACTTAAACTGGGCCCAAAATCAGAAATCTAAATATATGTTTGTTAATAGATGAACTAAGCTTAGTTTTTAAAGGAGTTCGCTTCATCAAAAAAAAATATATATATAACATTCAGAAAATAAGTTTATACAGAATAACAAACAAACCTACCACCAAATTCTTCAAACAATTTACCAAAGAAAAGAAAAAAAAATAAATCCAAAATGTCATTTATCATTAATACAATATCTATTAAGAATATATAGGACTTATCTATTATTATCTTCAAAATGTCTAATAATGAACAGTAAATTTCATACTTTATTTATACTGTCCTACAGATTTTATCATCATCAAAACACTTAGGAAACAGAAAATTTTCAAATAAATCTGTCACTCCAATTATAATTGTATGATAAGAAATTCACCAGATGTTTTGTTATCTAATTACAGGTGAAAATTATTTTAAAAAACTTACAGTCATGGGTACTACTTGTACAAGTATTTTTTATTTACTTGAAGAAGTAAATATTTATATACTTATATAAGTAAACTTGTAGGATACTTATATACTGGTATGTGTGTTTTATTTACTTGTATAGGTAAATTATTTTTTGGCTAAGTTATGTCCCTTAGACATTCAGATTTTTTTACTTGTACAAGTAAAAAAGTCATCCTATCTTCTTTTCTTGAATTCTTAGGATTTCTTTGCTCCAATAGAATTTTTAATTGTCTGTCCTTTGCAGATGTCTTTACTAATGATTTAAGTGTAATTTCATGGACAATGAAAATCTCATTTGTCTGTTATCTTCAGAAGACTGCTCATTTACATGCCCCCAAGGGGCAATTTTTGAAGGCCTTGCGCAAATACTTAAGATCTTTGCGCAATCAGTTTCTTTGTTGAATTAATGAGATGAAACATTGAACTCTAATAAAAAATTATGAGCTAACCTGAGAAAAATTGTTAAAGGCATGTTTTTACATCTCAAAACTTGAGCATTTTTGTGGTATTGTAAAAAAAAATTACTTACATGTATACAAGTAAATTTTTGAGAAAATAAAGGGGAGATTATTCAAACATTATAATTAACTTATATAAGTATATTATTATTTACTTCTTCAAGTAAATAAAAATTACTTGTACAAGTAGTACCCCTGACTGACTTAGTGTAATCAAACCTTATATATATAATTAATAGTTCCCAATATTTTCTCTTTCATTTGTCACAAACTAATATAGATCTACAACTTATCTATCAATGTCAACAATTTTATCTACACAATCATGACAATGTAATGACTAATGTAATGAAATATATCCTTTAATAAAAATAGCTTATTATCTAATGAAAATGATATTTGCAAATCACAATTTCTGTTCAAAGGGAAAAAACTCAATTGCAATCATATAATAAATATTAATTTTTAACTACTAAAAGGTTCGACAAATCAACAACGAGAAAAGCTAAAATTGTGAAAATTGAACTTAACCTTCATTTTCACAGGAAACAGTATATCTAAATTTGAAAAGATTTCGTCAAAGCGTTTTCATGTTAATGAACGGACACTGTTTGGCAGCCACCTGCCCGCCCGCCTGCTCGCCCGCTGTACATCCCCAAATCAATAACCGATTATTCCTACGAAAATCTGGTTAAAAATGATAGGGAGCTCACGTCAATAGATATAAACAATTCACCAAAGTTTCATGCAAATTGGTTTAAGCTATTTTTTTAGTTAACATGGTTAATGTCGGACATTTTGACAATTGACAGACGGATAAAAGTATACCATAATACGTTCCGTAAACGGGCGTTTGAAAATGTGGGTAATTTCATGACTGCAGGTTCTGAAACTATAGCAAGAATTTATCCAATGCTGTTGTTGATAAACAAACAAAAAATGAGAAATTGATCAAGGATATTATAATTTTATGCAAGTAAGAGGCTCCTGGTCCTCAGAGCCTGAATTACTCACCTACATGTATAAAAAAAATATTATGTATTGCTGATAATTTTTTATGCTTACAGTTTCTACCTTTCTATTAGTTTTTAAAATGATAGATAAAAACTCATTTAAGGAGTCAGGCCAAAAAATAAAATACACGTGTTTCCGCTAACGTGCTGAAAAAAATTGGGTAGGTAGGTAGGTAGGCAATATCATTTTATTTTACAAACATTTTTTAGCTGGTTACTACTAGGGAATCAGACTTTTAACAGTGCTTGTACCAAAATGGCATAAAAAGTGCTAGGGTAGGCACTAAAAATTAGGGTAGGTAGGGTTAGCGGAAATAGATGCATTTTTTTATTTGGCCTCACCGACGATTTAAGTCATTAAACATGTTAAAGCAATTTTGTAGATCTTGCAAGGCTAATAATATTTTTGCTATTTATAGTTTCTACTTTTATATATTTAATTATGATTTTGATTCAGTCATAAAGCATTTTAGGGGTGATTTGCTGAATGTGAATGCTAGTGACGGTTAGAAAATCTCTTTGAAATTCCTCTCTGCATCTTAGAAACTTTATCACAGAGTTGTAAATCTGAACATTATCACCACAAATCACCAGCAAGCACAGTTAATCACTCCACACCAGAAAGTGGTTTCTTACTGAAATTCCTTGTATATGTAATGAATTAATCAGATATATAATACACTACTCAGTGTTCTTTTTTGTACCTTCAGCTGGAAGAGTTAAAAAATTGTCATGATAGTTACATGTATGTATCATTACGCAGGCAATTGCACTACTTGTCGGTTCCCATGGGGAACTCTTTAGAATGACTTTCAACGACAAGCTTTGAAATGCTATACATGTATACTTTTTTTTTCAGATATTCAATTCATATCAATTACCTGTGGCCAAGATAATCCATGGTAAAAATAATATTTCATCTGATAATTCTCAGGTAAACATAACAGATTACAATGCTGCATATTCATCAAATCTTCCGGCTGAAAAAAAGACAAGAAACTATTTAGCATGTTTAGTGAACAATTACTTGATATCCCTCAGGTCTTTACAACAGTAATCAAGAGGAACCTTTTGGATTATAATGCAATAGGGTGTATGCAGTTACAAGCAATTGAATATAATTTCTATAAGTTTAACATAATGGTGGCTAGTGAGGCCAAAACAAATTTTGACTACATCTTTCAATCAATGGTGTGTACAAACTACTAAAAAACCTAAATCCAAACAAGGCAGCTGGGCCAGATAATATAACACCACGAGTCTTGAAGGAACTTGCATTACATATACATGATATAGCACCAATCCTGACAACAATATTCCGCTGCTCATATCATACAAGCAAAGTGCCAAGTATTTGGGAATCAGCAAACATCAGTCCAGTGTACACAAAGGGGAGAAATACGATCCGATAAATTATAGGCTAGTCTCTCTCACCTTCATATCATGGTAACTAATGGAGCATATTATAACTAGCCATATAATGTGTCATGCTGATACACACAACATCATGTATCCACTTTAACATGGGTTTCAAAGGAGATTATCATGTGAATCTCAACTAATTGAATTTATTGATGATGTAACTAGCAACTTAGATCAAGGAAAACAAACAGATTGTCTCATAATGGACTTTTCCAAGACATTAGGTAAAGTTAGTCATAGCCTCTTCATCCACAAACTGAAGCATTATGAGATAACCGGTAAAACAAATGAGTGGATTAACAACTTCCTTAGTGATAGAACACAGTCAGAAGTAGTGGAGGGTGAAACATCAACTTCCATACCTGCAGAGTCCAACGTACCACAAGGATCCGTCCTGGGACCTAACCTTTTTTTGTTTTATATAAACGACATGCCCCAGGCAATCAACTGTATGACTGTTTGATGATGAAACTAATGCTTATGTCACAATCTCATCCAATGCAGATGCTACAAACTTACAAAAGGACATTGACCAACTCGCTGTATGGGAAACAACATGGCTTATGAAGTTCCATCCTGACAAATGTAATGTACTCACCATCTCCAAGAAGCGAACTCTATCTAAGTACAATTACACATCACATGGCCATAACCTTGAACATGTAACATCAGCTAAATACCTGGGATGCACTATTTCATCAAATCTTAAATGGGGGAAACACATAACATGCATAAGCTGACAGGGTTTTTCTGGGTAATTCGGGAAAAAGGACCCTGGCCAGTTTTGGGAATTTTTAACGCGATTATATATATATATATTTATTCAAGATAAAAAGGCATGAATTTGACATATACAAAATATTACAAAGACACAGATACAGCACTAGACATAGTTTATAGACACTAAAATGATATACATGTTTACTAAAAATTTTAAATTAAGAAATAAAAAATAAAATTATGAAAAATGTTCATGATATTTTGATAATATGATTAGACTAGATTAAAAAAAATTTAACTTGACTAGATTTTACACTGTAGCCTAATATCTTAGGATGACCCACAAAAGTTAGTAAAACTTATTTCCAGTGGGGTCCTTTTATAACGAGACTTCCAGTTTACACCAAGGGTTGACACATAGATTTTCAATGAAATTTGGAAAATAACAGGTTTATCTGATGTGAGTTTTAGTGTGTTCATTAAAAATAATCTTTTTAGGTGAACAGTCAGGGATATAACTCTATAGGGTTACTATTGACAGAACGTCTAGTGCCTGTGGATAAAACAAACACTTTATTCATCATTTCGACTAAATCAATAATCTAAAAAAACTAATTCGAGATTTGTCGTTCAAATTCTTGCTTACTCTTGCACATCGTATATTCATTTTTTCTTCTTCTTGAATGTGTAATTGCTCTGAATAAATGCTAAAATAGCTGTAATATCTGTGTATTTTCTCGAAGGCGATCACAAAAACATGCTGTCGTAAATTGGATGCGAATGCCGTTAACCGGTCGTCGTAATACAATAGTCGTAATCTATGGTGCGCTGTTCGTGTTATTTTAAAGATATATGACACATGTTTGCATATGCACCAAGTACAATTTGAATATAGATAATTGACAAAGCTTCTATTTCGATCAATTTAACATTATTTCAACTCCCTTCCTCGCCAACGTATTTACCCTTTTGGTATTTGGCAGAATTTTGTCTCCGAATGACCCTATATATATCTGTCTCCCAATAACCTTCTGACGTCAAGCAACAATCACTTTTTAATTATGACGTCAATTTTTTTAAATTGTGATGTCAGATTTTACGGGAACGTTTGTGATTTTAAGAAATGGCGGACAAATTTGCATACAAGTGTAACCATCGATAGGCTATTATATCTATGCTGAAACTTATAACTATTGCTCCCAGTTTAAATAACAGTATGGTAAAAAATCAGTCTGAATGTATATATATCAAAGGCTTCTACTTCTACTTCTGCTTTGTAGTGACCGCCTTCAACACGTTTATGTCACTTGTACTGCAGCCATTGGCTTATTACAAGTAGCAAGAGGAAAAGCAGTACTTATATTAATTCAAACTATTATACTTATTTAGAAATACTAAAAATTAACTTACATTGCTCCTTCTATGTTCTTTCACTAGCTTGTCTACAATCAATAAATCACAAGATTGACATTATCTTTCTGTTGTTTGTACTTCATTTTATTCTTATTGTCGGTAATATTGAACCAGACCCTGGTCCAGATGAAAATAACATATCGAGTACACCCTCTAGTGTTAGATTTAGTGAAATCGATAAATCCATATCAATATGTAATTTAAATATCCGTAGTATTAGAAACAAATTAGAATTCTTAAATAATTTCACTGACGAATTTGATGTCCTAGCTGTAACAGAAACACATTTAGATCCTAGAGTATCTGAAGATCAATTAAAACTAAACTAGATTCCTCCAATAACATTATAAGGAAAGATCGAAACAACTTTGGTGGTGGATTGATGATATATGTGAATGATGATATCGGTATCGTCCGTAAAAGTGAACTAGAAAATCCCTTTGATGAAACACTTTGGGTTGAAATACGAGCCAAAGGTCAAAACTTCCTTCTCTGTCACTCATATCGTCCACCGAATGCGGACACTGACTTCTGGGCACGATTAAATCATGCAGTCGAAACTGCATTTCAATTAAACGAAAATATAGTGGTTACTGGTGATCTAAATTCTGATCTTTTCAATGTCAATAATAATAAACTTATTGACACTATGGACTTGTTCAATCTAAGAAATGTAATTGATAAAGCAACAAGAGTTACTGATAGAATCATGTGCATAACAGTGTAGCCGAGACCATTGATTGGCGCGCAAAAATATCCCATTGACTGGGTCAGATTAGGTGAACGTTCGTCTGTAACGCCCAAAACTCACGACGTATTTATTATAGACATTTAAACTGTGAGGTCACCAAAGGGTCTCAACGCCTAAATAAAATAATTCGAAAAACTAATCAGGAATAACCTTTATGTTTTGATTTATATTGAATACTTACACTGAACTGCGGTCAAGCTTAGCGAAAGGTCGTGCAACATAATCAGTCAAACAAACTTTATTAGATTAACTCGTTAAGGAACGATCGTTTTCATTGGTCAATTCAAACCTTCGACCTCACACCTGCGAAAATAGAACACGCGTACTATAAAGCTGAATGGAATGATCAGTATTCACGTAGCCGGTCAAGGTCGTTAAAAACTTCCATGGTCGTATTCTCGAACATGATTGTGTTCTTGATTATCGCATGGCAATTCTAGCTTTTATACATGTGCATGTAAAATTTTAAACTTTAATCTTAACAGTCACGTCGAAATATTTAATTCAACTGTCTCCTCTCAATTGGTCCTGAATTAAGGGAGCTACCATTTTATTTTGATTGGGGTGAAGGACTTGGATGAAACATTTTGTCCTGCATTTTTTTTTAGTTGTTATCTCTGTCCTGTCTTTCTATTTTTCAGTCTGTTAGGTCCTGACTATATTTATTCGTTTATCCTGATTTTTTACATAAATCGTCATCCTGCCTTTTTTTTGTCAAGTTGCTCACCCTGCCTTATCTTTTATTCAATGGACTTGATGAATTAACGTTGTACTTGAAATGAAACCGTACTTAACTACAAAAATAACCAAATTACATACTAAAGATATTGCTCGATTTTTATAGTAAATGGGTTTGTGTTATAAACTGTCATGTTCATTATTCATATTCTTTCATAAGTTTTAGGATAGTGTGATTTTTTTTCTGATTTAGTTTACTTGATTTTGAAAAAAAAATCCCGAAATTCTAAGTAAATTCAGAACATGTAACCAGCCATGCTTTGTTTAGAGAAAAAATGGAGATGGCAAACCATGGCACAGTGGAAGGAAATGTACTTTATAAACTCCAGCGATATACTTTCTTAATTTATAATTAACTGTTTTGCTATCCTCGGTTGAAAATTATATATTGTAAATATTTAAATAGTTGCATAGAAAACAATCAGTTTTAAACAGTGTGGTTATTCACTAAATGTATTGATAAAAGGTGACTCCATTTTTGTACATACTTTTACAGTAGTCATCCTTAATTTCTTAATATTTCGTTTATAAGTTTATCATACATGTATGATTTTGTATTTCATTTTAATACGCACGCATGCCACACGTTACTTTGGCGGATTGTTCAACAATGTTATGCAAAGCTCTATTCTTACGGTATGAAATTAAAGGATAAATTTTCAACCAATCAAAATCGTACATTTATATTGTTCCTTATAAACTACGACATTTCTCACAAGTATTTATTTATTTTTTAGTTCCACACATGCAAAAATAAAATCTTCGCCGATGAAACATTTCAAACCTTTTTACACCAACATGCCTTCACTGAATTCATTTGAATTTCGTGGTGACCATGATAGTACATTGCATAGTACATCTATATTCACGTGCACACATGGTACGATCTTTCGGGGACAATTTGCTCGTTTATGACACGTCATTTCTGAATGACCAAACGCTTAGCTTCTTTATTTTCGTTTTATAGCATGAAAACAATAAAAGAGGAATGTGCAACCCATCATAAATTTAAAATGGATCAGTATTATGAGATCCTTATTATAAGTAACTACGACATTGTCAGGATAATAACCTAGCGTCAATATGAAAGAAATTAAAGTGGTTCATACATTCATCCATATAAAAGCGGCACATGTATTTTATTTTATCCTTATATTTTTCATAGTGCGGTACAAGTGCTGCATGCATAAAGAATATTACATAACACAAATTATTAGTATAATATTTCGACCCCACTATTTGAAATTCACAAAATACTTATTTAATTATTTCGACCAAAAATCATTGTTTTTTTACGTTCGTAATAACGTAGTACATTCCATTGTCGGTCACCTGTGTCAATTCACGTGCACACAATTGTTGTTGTTTTTAAATCTTTCGGCCAATGAAGTAAGACGTTACAAGTTGTTTGTTTGTGATACGCCAGAATGTTATCAATGAATAATTATTATCAATCGCTAAACTTGACTGCATTTCAGTGTAAACGTTCTTTACTTGTGTTTTCGTTATGTTTTGATAATCAATTTTTATGACATCGCACGTTCTTTCAACAAAAAAAAAAAAAGGATTTAACTGGCTTTAAAAGTTACAATGCATGTGTTGAGTGTTGATTATAATCTTTTTTTTCGGACGTCAAAGCGATTTAACAATTGCGGTTGCATGTCCAATTATGTCATCTTTTAACTTTTATCTGGTCAAAATTTTATTTTAGAACGAATGCATGATCAACTTTAAAAAGTGTGCGTACACAAAACATATAGACAAAATATACTTCTGTCCTGTCTTTTTCGTACTTGCAAGTTATTAGACAATAAAAAGGCTATTTGGATCAAGCCTTGTGGAATTTGCATTTACGTTTTTGAATAGGTAAAATGTATAGTTTGGTGAACTTTTCTGCTAACTACTATACTTGTGAAAAACCCTTGGCAACAGAAACATTTTCAGCTTTTTTTTTAATCGACCCAATTTACATAGTAATGGACGACTTCGTACATTTTATGATCGCAAATAAAATATGTATATAATATACTGTGCACTGTAGTTCGTATATATACTGAAACCCTTTGGCAACCCCACAGTTTAAATGTTTATAATAAATACGTCGTGAGTTGTGGGCGTTACAGACGAACGTTCACCTAATCTGACACAGTCAATGGGGTATTTTAGCGCGCCAATCAATGGTCTCGCCTACACTGTTTTGCACATGATTCTAAAAGTAGTACACTCTTAGATCCTATAATAATAAGTGACTGTATGTCATATTATTTATCAGATGTTTTAGATATTCCCTCAGATATTAGTGATCACAATGCAGCAGTAATATTTCTTGAGTGTCCCTCATCAATGTCACGTACTTTTAAAAGAGAAGTGTGGATATATGATAAGATGGATAAAGATAAATTTTTGAAAATAATGAATGGGACAGATTGGTATATAAATAAAGGCAACAGTAGTATACCGCTGTTGGTATGCAATTCTTCCCGATGACAAGGATGTTAATGAATTATGTGAAATATTTACTGTTACTTTTCTGAACATTGCGAGGGAGTGCATACCTACCAAACAAGTAACTATACGAAAAAACGACAAACCATGGTTCAATAGCGAGCTTAGGAGAGAAATACGCATTAGAGATCGATTACGAAAACAGGCTTTTAAATCTAAAAAACAATCGGATATTTTGAAGTACAAGCGACAGAGAAATAGAGTCAATAATATGAAAAAAAATTGCTAAAGAACATTTTGAAAGTAATTTAGACCACATTATTCTAAATAATGTATCGAATACAAAAACTTATTGGAAAATAATGAAAATGTTAATCAAATCTAACAATGGATCAAATAACATCCCTCCACTCCAAAATATTATAAATACCGAAAAAATAGACGAAATTGCATATAAAGATGAAGAAAAATGTGAGCTTTTGAAGAAGTATTTTAATTTAATCTCCAAATTAGTTGAAGAAAATATCAACGTACCACAATTTGGAACTAAATCTAACAATAAAATTTGTGACATACATGTCACTATTCAAGAAATTATAGATATGATTAATATTCTTGATCCAAATAAAGCCTCGGGACCAGATGTGATTAGCCACAGGATGCTCAAGATCTGTCCAGATAAAGTTGCAATACCTCTTCAAATTATATTCAACAAGTCCCTTAGTCAATGTGTATATCCAGCCAGCTGGAAAATTGCAAATGTAATAGCTATTTTCAAAAAGGGGGACTCATCTTTGCCATCTAATTACAGACCAATATCTTTAATTAGCTGCGTGGGGAAAGTTATGGAACGAGTTGTGTTTAAACATGTATATAATCATCTATTTAATAACAAACTAATTTATGAATACCAATCAGGTTTTTTTGCCAAAACATTTAACAGTGCATCAATTAATAGAAATCTATGATTGTATCTTAAATGCACTAGAAACAAAAGAAATTTGCTGTTTTGTTTTATGTGATTTTTCGAAGGCTTTTGACAAAGTTTGACATGTTGGTTTATTACATAAAATGAAAGCATATGGCATTGAGGGAAATCTTTTAAATTGGTTCACTAGCTACCTATATCAAAGAAAACAAAAGGTTATCATTAATGAATCATCCTCTACTTTTTGCAATGTTTCAGCTGGTGTACCCCGAGGATCCGTTCTTGGTCCTTTATTGTTTATCATATATATTAACGATATTGCTGAACAGTTAACTTCTTTATGCAGACTATTTGCAGATGACACTTCATTCAGTTACTCGGGTCATGACGAGGAACACAGGAACTTATACAATCAGTTGTTAGTCGTGACCTGAGACAGCTGGATGAATGGTCAAGAAAGTGGCTTATGTCTTTCAATCCTGAAAAAACAGAAATTATGATGTTTTCAAATAATGAGATACAAGACCTTAATTTTACGATGAACAATAAAAAAATACCAATTGTGCGATCTCATAAGCATCTAGGGGTTACATTTAGAAGTGACGCAAAATGGAACAACCATGTTGAAAATATATTAAATAGTGTTAAAAAACATCTGAATATACTGCGAAAACTCAAATATCAACTAAGCCGACAAAATTTGAAAAAATTATATCTAGTATTTATTAGACCAATTTTTGAATATGCAACTGAAGTGTGAGACAATTGCGGAAAAGATTATTCAATTAAATTAGAACAGCTACAACTTGAAGCTGCACGAATTGTAACAGGTTTGCCTGTGTTTACACACACTCTGAGACTGTCTTAAAAGAGGTTGGTTGGAAAACTTTAGAGGAACGAAAAAAAAGAAGAAAACTACAATTATTTTTTAAAATTCAGAATAATAATGCCCCTGAATATTTATGTAGCCTAGTGCCCCCTAAAATTCAAAGTTCAACACAATATCCCTTGCGAAATGGACAAGATATCATTTTACCATTCTGCAGGCTGACACTGACTTCCCAATCATTTATCCCATCAACAATTAAACTTTGGAATAATTTGAACATATCAGTTCGAAATGTAGACTCATTATCAAAATTCAAAGTAGAATTAAAAAACCACGACATTCGAAATGAGAATCAATCTAAACATTATTTATATGGTCCAAGAAAATTGAATATAATATTAACCCAATTTAGATGTTCGGCATCCCTCTTGAATTGTGACTTGTTTAGAGCTAACATTATATCTGATCCAACATGTAAATGTGGTTTGGATATTGAGGAAATGCACCATTTTTTCTTTGATTGTCCTTTCTATCTAAATGAAACGACTATTCTTTTTAATGGTCTCAGCTGGCTTCCCGAAGGCTGCGAGTTGGACTTAAAACTATTGGTTTTTGGAAAATAAACTTTTTCCTGTGATCAAAATGTGCAAATTGTCAAACAAGTATTCAAGTTTATAAAGAGATCAAAACGATTCCTTGTAGTATAGTATCAGTATAGGTAAAACACACATCATCATCATTATCATCATCATCCTAATCTCTGTCGTTCTTTCCTCATTCCCTCTCCTTTTTTCAGTAAAGTTTAGTAATATTTATGTTGTTTATATTATATGATGCATGCTCATGTTCAATTTGTATTGTTATATATATTGTATTGTGGAGAAGACTTTATACGTATGTTTTACTTGTGTCTGATCCATTTTAGCTTTGAGCAAATACAATATGTTTAAACTAAACTACTGCGCTTTCAGCTTTGTGGGGACGTATATATACAGTGAAAATTGACAATTTTATAATTATAAACAAAATTGGTTATACCATTTTTACATAGTGCCTTAGTGGCAGTGCATATTTCTATTTTATTTATTGTCACAAGTTATATTAAGATGAGTCTATTTACACATGATAAATTTAATGACTGTAGGTGTAGGTTGAGACAGCTGCTTTGAACGACTCTATAGGAGGGGGCGGACAGGGTAAAGGGAGACAGGGAGAGAGGGGGTGGGAGAAAGGAGAGAGGGGCAGGAGAAAGGAGAGAAGGGGCACTGAGGAGAAAGGAGAAATGGAGTAGAAAAGGGAGACAAAAATGTATATCAAAATGATTAAAATGTAGCTGGAAAACAATTATTTTATCAAATAAGTTAATAAAAAGCTTCAAGAAAGTGCTAACAAAAAGTAAAATAACAAAAAAAGCCAAACTCAAGGAAAAAACGGAAAGTTCGTAATCAAATGGCAAAATCAAAAGCTCAAACACATCAAACGAACGGATAACAACTGTCATATTCCTGACTTGGTACAGGAATTTTCTTATGTAGAAAATGGTGGATTAAACCTGGTTTTATAGCTAGCCAAACCTCTGACTTGTATGACAGTCGCATAAAATTCCATAAAATGTCATAATAATGAAAACGACCTCATAAATACTCCGAGCATCGTCACTAATTCATTACGATCTCTTATATACTAAGAAAAACAAAACACTAACAATTGCAGGATTTTTATAGGGAGTCCGTGTATGCATAGAGACACATGTCACCGTCCTTGTTTTTTAGATAAATTGCTTTAAAGTTGACCGATATGCATATATATATAATTTTGCAGAAAAAGGATGACGTGACTGAATACAGAGTAACGTAATTTTTACTCAGAGATATTAAAAAAATATGTAACAGGATCTGAATGGTGTTTGTTATTTGTTTTCATTTCCCCCAATCTGGTTTCGTAAATCTCCTAATAATTCTAATGATTTAATTTTATTTCGAACTAACTGGGTGCACATTCAGCTTAGAAAAAAAAACATATCTTTAACTTAACCCTACCAAACTAGACAAAAGTAATGCCACCACAACTTCCATGCATGGATAAAGTGCTTCAAAAATTTGCTTAAGTAAACAGTGATTTTCAAGTTCAATTTTAATTGATTGATTTGAGGTTGCAAAATGTCCGATGGCAAATATTTCAAGCATGTTCAGAACGATACAATACAATTTGAAATAAATGTGTCTAAAAGACACATTTTTAATGCAGCCATTAAAAAAAGGTTATTAATAAAAATTAATCCGTCAGTTGTAAAAATGATAGATAAAATAATACATATTTTTAATACAATATATACTCTGTATGATGTAAACGTGTGGGTTGTGTGCGTTTTGTAGTTGTGGACAAACCTTGCAAACTTGCAAAAATACACTTGAAAAGACAAAGTTAAACATTTTTATTTTAACTCCCAAAATGTCGAGCCTTTGTTAACTTTTTCATCATTCAGATATGTTGCTGTCCCGTGTAAACTACGCTTATACGATTACAGTGTTGGCAATTTATTTTTTTACATTTTACGGAACCATATTTCCTGTACAGTCTTAATAATATTCAGAAACTGGCCAGTTACACTTGGAACATAGGGAAAGTTGTGCGGCAAAAAAACCAAGTTCAAAGACAATTTAATTATTCTTCTTTGTCAATTCCATTCCAACAAACCATTTTCTGCCTGATTTTCCACGGCTGCTTGAAATATACATTTTTGCTAAATCAAATCCCGTATTCTTTTTTAAATGAATTTTATTTTTCTATTTTGCAAGCAGCGTTTTTCGGCAACCATTTTAAAACAAATTGGTTTCTTAACGAAATTGCATTAATATTAAGACCTTTTCAACAACACTCGACACCGACTATTGACACCTAAAGTTTACAGATAAATAGAGGGGTCGTATCAAAGATAAAATCATTCAGGTATAACATACATGTAACATATACGTACACATTCGATTTGAAAAAAAGGGCGGATATTAAGCAAATATAGCTATTGTGGATTTTCTGTGGTTTTTTTTTCTGTGTTTTTTTCCCTTTCTTTCATATAAAACTTATAATATGTAAGCATTTACTAGTATTTATAAACCATTTCTCTTTCAATTCTATAAATCGAAAAAAAAAATAAAAAAAATATCGGCAATCTATTCACATCCGAATCCATTGCTTCTTCGGTAATATCATTATTAATATTTAGTTGTACGAGTTTTCCATGGAAGACCACACCACTTGCCAATAGCCGTTAACTCGTTTTTGGAATGTTATTTTTTGACTCTACATTTTATCATCCCCATAGTAATTAAGTTACGGAGAAGATATTGTAACGGGACTTTCTGTTCGTCCGTTACGCGTCCAAAACACACTTGTGGACATCGTAGATGTTGCGTTTCTCAACAGATCTTCACTATACTCCTGTACATATTAAATATAATTGACTGCTATAAGTTGTCCCTTTGTTATTGATACATTTTCTCCGTAACCGGGCATACCATTTACGAGGAACACGTCTAGTGTCTTGTCAGAAGCTAGTACTAAATAGCCTGTCGTAGCACTTGCGTTTAAGCGTCACGCCGTGTCAGTTTTTACTCAGATAACTTTGGTTTTCATTGAGAAAATTGCCCTTTTCTCTTGTCCCCGGATTTGTTTTTGTTTCTTGATTTTCCCTTTTGTTGATCTACTCTTCGGTTTTCTACTCTTATCTAGTTTCACTATGCTTCCCAATTGTCTTTTTTATTTCACCTCTGACCAAACATATGTTATGCGACGGTTCCAAGCCCGGAATATGTTGGTCAATGGTATATTCTTTTCTCGGAAGATTTTATTTTAAAATATTATGCTGCGGCATTGATTTGATCTCTTTTTTTTTGTCGGGGCCGATCAGATCTCGCTGCTTGGTAATGATTACCCGACGGTATTGAAGATCACGCGGTAACTCTAAATGTCTGTTTTATGTGTTGCATTGTGAGGTTTTATGCTTTATTCGTGTCGTGTCCATAACCCGTGTCTGCCTTTTCCCATTATTGTCAAAGTCTGTTTTGTGCTTTTGGAATTAAAAACAAAATATAACCAAAATATGAAATATGACATTCGCTTTATCTGTAAATATTCTTTACAACTTGTCACTGAATACAAATTTAAATTGAACATAGTATGAGTGAATTAAAAAAAAAACCTGCTAAGTATAAAGTACATTACGAAGGAATCTTGAGTCCAAAAATAACTAACTTTGTATAGAAATGTGCCGCCCATGTCAATATACATAAAACATTGTCTGTTTAAATATTTACACTACTTTTATTTTTTTCATTTTCCTAATTTAAAGTAGCTTTAATCTCATCTTCTAAAAATATTGCATAGAATATTAAAGATCTCCCTTTTATTCATTCATGGGGGTCTGGATGGGGTTCTCTCAATTCTGTATTCTCTTACTTTTAAAGCCATTTTCTATTTTTATTTATTTTGCCCATTATTCTCTATTCTTTATAATTTAGTGCCGCATTGTTCTCTATTCTTTATTTTTTTTTGCCTCTTTTTCTCTATTCTTTAATTTTTTGCCCCACGATTCTGTAGTATTGGTCCATTTATGTCTATTCTGTAAACCCCATCAAGACCCTCATTCATACTCAATTCAAAAATAAAATTAAAGAATTTAAATCAGTAAATGGTTTACAACCAAAAAAAGAAAAAATATCGTTGTGGTAAATACATATAGGCAACAAATAAATCCTTTCAATTCCGTTACTGGTAACAATTATATACAACCATTACTACTTTGAGACGACCACTTACATCTTACCTGTCGTAGTCGTTGTCAACTGTAGGTGTAGACAACTGTTGAAAAGGTCTATTAGTGGCACAAAAATTCACCATATTTTCAGCATTATCCTGCGTTTCTATAATTAGATTTATACTTACAAAATAAATCATCTGGAAACGGCGTGCATCAGACTTACATATGCAATGCAAACAGACAGCTTAACAGTCAGTGAAAAAGTTATTGAGGTTCTTGCAGCAGAAAAAACAACACTTCTATCCAGTGAAAGGATAAGACAGGGACGAGCCATCATAAAACCAAGATATTTGATCGATTTTTATGAAAATGAGCTTCCTATACTTTAGTTTTTCATGTTTTAGGGCGGTAGACACGAGAAAGGAGAAGAGGGGCGGCAGAAAGGTGAGAGGGGGCGGGAGAAAGGAGAGAAGGGGCGGGAGAAAGGAGAAACGTACCCTCCTGTCCACCCCCTCTTCTAAGGTGGAACTGATGTTAAGATTCCTTCTAAGAAAACCTAGTGTACTGTTAGCCTTATTACAGATGGTGCTCATGTGACTGTGCCATTTTAGGTCTGATTGAATTGTCATGCCTAGTTATTTTGCCTTGTCAACATGTTCAAGAATGTGGCCATGTAGAGTGTAATTGTATACGAATGGATTTTTATTTCGGCTGATGGACATAACATTACACTTGTCAGGATGAAAAGCCATTTTCCATGTATGTTCCCAAATGCCTAGTGTGTTAAGATCTTTTTGAAGGGTCTCGCAATCGCTGTAAGATTTTATTACCAGATAAGCAATGGTGTCGTCTGCAAATAAGTGTATGGTGGAATTTAACCCAACTGGTATATCATTTATGTAAAATAAAAACAGACTTGGGCCCAGAACAGATCATTGATGCACTCCTGACTTCATAGGGACATAGCCTGAAGTCTCACCCTTTAGGATAACTGCTTGGGTACGACATGATAAAAGGCCGTGTATCCATGCATTTGTTTTCCCCTGTATCCGATAGTGATTTAGTTTGTGTGTTTATAAATTATGACTGACTATCAAAAAGGTCATTTTGTTGTGCCGAAATAGTTGTCAATGTGATTTCATATAATCTTGAGCGTTTATTTTTTATTATTGTTATATACATATGCATATTCATGGCTCTACAATCGGTCGATACCTGTATCGGGGTAAAAATTGGGGTACAGCAGTCAACATTGTAATATAATCTTAATCATGTAAAGACAAATAATTGTTTCAAAAAAGAAACACAAAATGGCATATATAGAAAAAGTACATATACAAAAATAAAAGACAAGAACTCAAAATTGACCATAGCACAATGGCGGGATGTATAAGTACCGATCCAAGTCATAAATAAAGGCAATAGTAGTAAACCGCTGTTCAATAGTCATAAATCGATTTAACTGCATGAAACAAATCCGGGTCACAAACCAAAACTGAGGGAAACACATCAACTGTAAGAGGGAAAAAAACCCAAACAACAGAAACACTGAACTGCAACAAAATCAAATGCCAACATACATAGAAACTGACTATTTGTTAACAACTGCCATATTCCTGACTTGGTACAGGACATTTTAAGAAAAAATTGTGGGTTGAACCTGGTTTTATGGCTAGCCAAACCTCCCGCTTATATGGCAATGTTAAAAATACCGCTAAAATGACAACATTACGTGACAGGAATGCAGTATAAATAAATGCAAGAACACTCAGGATGGAGAAATACATAAATAAATAATATAATAGTACAACATGTAAACCACAGAATAACAACGAACACCTAAAATTAATTTACGCAGAACACAAATACAGCACAATAGAATTATGAACTGTGCATAAGTATATAATAAAAAATGGATAAACAGTAAAGGTTGAAAATATGCAAGGACAAAAATGGGGATCTTTAGCACGTAATTAAGATGATAAAAAACATCAGTTCCTAGAATCTTTACTTCAAGACCCTTATGTATTTTATTTTAAGTTGATACGGAATATTTATTTACAAGGTCTTGGTATCGTCCAATGAACTTTTTTAGAAACAGGGCGAGACGTTCTTTGACGTAACCTTGGCTCATCAACTTTCTGCTCAGACACTGGTGACGTTTTTTAATCTGAGTAGCAGCTGCAAGCTCTTGAATACCGAATGAATTGGGAAATGTATATCCCGTATGCAGGAGAACTTGGTATATTGCTGGTAAGGTGGAGAAAATTTATAATTTCAAAAATAAAATTGTGGAATGTATAGATACGTTGCCACGTTTGGTCAGTGTTTTCGTTAGAAGTTTTCTGCTTAATATCGCTGAGGTAGGCTCTTTTCAACTGATTTTTATAGTTTGTTCTTATGTTTTATTGTTACACCGCTGTCCCATCTTAGGGGAAGGGTTTGGTGCCAGACATCTAGTTTAACCCCGCCACATTCTGTATGTGCTTGTCCGAAGTCAGGAGCCAGTAGTTCAGTGGTTGTCGTTGGTTCGTATCTTTCATATTTGTTTTTCGTAAAATCTTTTGTTATAATAAATTCGGCCGTTAGGTTTTTCAATTGAATCGTTTCATATTTTTCATGTCGGGGCCTTTTAAAGCCGACTATACGGTATGGATTTTTTTCTCATTGTTGAAGGCCGTACGGTTGCCTATAATTGCTTACATTCACTTCATTTCGACTTTGGTAGATAGTTTTCTCATTAGCAATCCTACCACATCTCCTTATTTTTATATTTTAAGTGATCATAAACGTATTCCCTATTTAAGTCGGAAAATGCAGAGTATAACAGTAATTGGGACAAGTTTTAATCCATAGCCTACTCTCCCCAATAATATTTGACAAGATATTTTTACTTCTTAAGAACAAATTAGTCTCAGCCCAGGCCTAAGGTGGCTATCGGTGGATAGTTAAATGCATCTGTTAGCTCCATCCTTTTAAATGTATTTTCTTTTACGATTACAAAATGTAACTGTAGTTTGGTCTGGTTTGACAGTAATGCTTCAGATTCAATTGGTTTTTATTTAATCATTTAATTAGATTGTTGTCAGGGTTTGATTAGTGCATGTAGTTAATGAGCTATTGATTATAGTATATTAATCGAGTGGTTTTATTTTGTTCCAGATGACAATGTAGACGGTTAAACTATAAAAAAAGAAGATGTGTTATGTTTGCCAATGAGACAACTTTTCACAAGAGACCAAATGACACAGAAATTAACAACTATAGATCACCGTACGGCCTTCAACAATGAGCAAAGCCCATACCGCACAGTCAGTTATAAAAGGCCCCGAAATGACAAATGTAAAACAATTCAAACGATGAAACTAACGGCCTAATTTATGTTCAAAATAACGTCCATAAGATAACGACCAACAAAGCATAAAATGTGCATAATTGTGTTCCCTTTTTGCTCAGTTCATAAAATTGTTTAATTATGTTACACATAGGTTGATAACTTCTTCCAGCAATAGTGATTCAGTCGGTTTTAGATGTAGAGTTTATTATTTGCTTTCAAACGTTTTACATCTCTGGTTTTCCACCTTTTAGTAAAGAGTATCCTTTGTAAAGTTTACTTACTCACACCCGAAATGAACAGTAATGACTTTTTAAAGAAGTATACTTCACCGAAGAAGATGACTTGTTTTCCCATTGTGTATTTTTTTCATGTAACAACTTTCCAGCAGCCCATATATTCTGTAATATGTTTTCTTCCAATATTTGTTCCTTATTCGCTTTTTAAACGTTGTTCAACCAGCGCAAAAAACTGGTACATCTGCGCTTACATGGTTATTTTAACTCTTCAAACCCAGAACCAACAACAAAGACATGAAAAGAAAAAAAAAACAAAATCACTATACGCAGTTGCAACGTTTAAAAACAAATAAGTAGCGAATAAGTCATAGGGTATCATTCGAGCGGAGAAACGGGTACATACGCGCCAACAGGGTAATTTGACCTCCACGAACCAATATCTAACACCAGAAACAGGAAAAGAACATTTAAAAAAGACACAACGTATAAAAAGCGAATAAGTAACAGGGTATCAGTCGAGCATAGAACTTGGTATAAATGGCCTTACAGGGTAATTTCAACTCCTAACACCAGAGATATAAACAGAAAAAAAAAAGATATCAATGAAAAGGGGTACCGTAATGAATAAGAAGTAGCAAATAAGTAACATTGTATCAGTCAAGGGCAGAAACTGGTACATATGCGCTAACAGGGTTATTTCAACTCCATGAACCCAGAACTAACACCAAATACATGAAAAGAAAAAAAAACATAAAAAAGAGCAACGCATAAAAGCAAACAAGGAAGGAATAAGTGACATGGTATCGGTCGAGCTAGGAAACGGGTACATACGCGCTAACTGAATAATGCAACCTCCACGAACCAATAACTAACACCAGAGACGAAAATAATAAATTTAAAGAAAAGACAATCATATTAAATGGCGCAATATTTAAAAAAAATGAATAAGCAAGAATAAGTAATAGGATATCTGTCGAGTGCAGAGACAGGTACATATGAGCCAACAGGGTCATTTCACCTCAAGGAGCCCTTAATTAGCACTGATACACGAAAAGGAAAGAAAAGAAAGCACTAAAACGATTGCAACATATGAAAAGCGAATAAGGAACGAATAATTAACAGGGTATCAGTCGGTCGCAGAAACAATTACATACGCACCAACAGGGTAATATCACCTTCACGAACCAATCACTTACACAAAAGACAATAAAAAAAATAAAAAAAGGGCAATGTTTAAGAAGCGAATAAGGGTTGGATAAGTAGCGAATAAGTAACAGGGTATCAGTCGAGCGCAGAAACTGATACATTTGCGATAACAAGGTTATTAACATCACAGACTCGAAATCGAAAGAAAAACCAAAATCATTAAAAAGGGGCAACGTATGAAAAGCGAATTAGAAACCAATAAGTAGCGAATAAGTAACAGGATATCAGTCGAGCGCGGAAACGGGGACATACGATCTAAAAGGATAATTTCTCACCTCTACGAACCAAAAACTAACACCAGAGACTAGAAAATAACAGAAAAAGAACGTTTTCAAAAGAAGCAACTGATAAAAATCGAATACGGACGAGGAATAAGTAGCGAAAAAGTATCAATCAAAAGCGAAAACGGGTACATACGCGCTTACATAATAATTTTACCTCCACGAACCCGTAACTAACATCAGGGCGAAGAAAAAAGAAAATAAATAAAAGCAAGCATTAAAAGGGGACAGCATATTAAAAAGCGAATAAAGACCGAACAAGGAACAAGTAACGAATAAAGAATAAAGAATAAGTGACGAATAAGAAATGAGTAAAGAATATGGAATAAGTATCAAATAAGGAATAAGTAACAGACTTGACTACCCTTCTAGTATACTAGTTTTCTTTTGCCTCCTCATCACATATTGATCTGGAGCACGAAGTTTCCCGTATACATTTAGAAATCTGGTGCTAAATGTTAGTGTCATTCCATTTCTATCTACAATTATCACTAAGTAATTTTCTTGATTAAACTTTTCATATCGTTGCCTTCTAAACTCCTTTTCGAAGCATATAGTCGACATTGCAAGATGAAAGTACGGTAGTTCATATTAAACTTCAGAGAAAAATATCCAATAAAAAGGCTAGAGTATATGAATGTGAATAGTCACAGAGATCACACGGCCTTTAACAATGAATAATTACATAATTTCTGATAGTTCCATATTTTTCATTAGCGGAGGCATCCAAATTTTATATTTTATATCAACTGAAATACCACTTACTGCACGTGTTCTCATTGACCATGTTAAACCAATAGAAATTAAAACAAACGAAAGGTTTAGTGTAACTCGTAATTTAATGGTTGTAAAAATCAAAATGTGCTTCGAAATGTGCTTCGGTTAATGCTTTTATACCCCAATGAAACTACAATATTTAATTCATAAGCAAAATCAACAGGAAGCTATAAAATATCAGAAAAAAAATACATGTGAAGCAATACAACAGAGAAAAGCTAACGACATGATTTAAGCTAACAACATTGAACTAAAAGCCGTTATGACAGAAGGCAACCAACAACAACTCTTGCACTACAGGCTGATTGCCATGGCCAGGCGCATGAAGAAAATGGCGGGGTTATTTAGTAAAGAGTTTCAGCGCCTTAGATATAAAAAAGGAGATGTGGTATGATTGCCAATGAGACAAATCTCCACAAGAGACCAAATGACACAGAAATTAACAACAATAGGTCACCGTACGGCCTTCAACAATGAGCAAAGCCCATACCGCACAGTCAGCTATAAAAAGCCCCGATATGACAATGTAAAACAATTCAAACGAGAAAACTAACGGCCTAATTTATGTACAAAAAATGAACGAATAACAAATATGTAACACATAAACAAACGACAACACTGAATTACAGGCTCCTGACTTGGGACAGGCACATACATACAGAATGTGGCGGGGTTAAACATGTTAGCGGGATCCCAACCCTCCCCCTAACCTGGGACAGTGGTGTAACAGTACAACATAAGAACAAACTATAAAAATCAGTTGAAGGAGGCTTAACTCATCGGATGGATAAAAATACAAATACTACAAATACAAGTGGACGTGGCCGGGTACTTGTACATCCAAACAACAAAAAGACACTAAGTACAGATCTGAGAGTACTCGCAGTTACTGACAGCTAGTTCAAAGCCACTAACAACTAATAAAAAAAATCATGCATCTAAGATTAAATTAGAGTAATTTTTATTTTTTATATAGGGCGCTTTATAAATTTTCATTATTATTATTAAAGTGGTGAAGTTGATGACGTCATCCCTTTGAAAATGTTACGGACGCCATCACCAGTTGATTGACCGTTATGGAATATCTGTATAACAGATGACGACGGATATTTTACCAATTTATAACACAATCTCGTCCTCTTTTCCTCGAATATGATCTATTGAATTAGACTCATCACAGAGATTGTAATTACATGAACAACACGACGAGTACCACATGTGAAGCAGGACCTGTTTACACTTTCGGAGCACCCGATATCTTTCCCGGTTTTTGGCAGGGTCCGTGTTGCTCAGTCTTTAATTTTCTATGTTGTGTTTTGTAGACTTGTTTGTCTTTTGGTCGTTTTTCGTGTTTTGCCATGGCATTGTCAGATCGTTCATGACTTATGAGTTCGAATATCCCTTGGTATCTTACGCCGCTCTCAAACATGTTTTAAGTGTTCAATTCTCCTGTAACTGGGAAATTGGCACTATAGCACAACATTGTCATACAAGTGAGAGGTTTAGCTAGCTATAAAACCAGGTTTAATCCACCATTTTCTACATATGAAAATGCCTGTACCAAGTCAGGAATATGACAGTTGTTATCCATTCGTTTGAATGTGTTTGAGCTTTTGAGTTTGCCATTTACTTAGGGAATTTCCATTTAGAATTTTCCTCGGAGTTCGGTATATTTGTTATTTTACTTTTTGGAACAAAATGTGAAAATCAGTTGAAAATCTCAGATTGGCACTGAGCACAAAACTCTTTCTAAAATACAGAAAATACAAAACTCATATTTAAGAGCACTGTCAGTAAACGAATGCTAGTTCAAACAAATTACAAATTAAAATAAGATTTATAAGTTTATTTAACTGACCAATAAGTTTACATGAATTGCATCTTAATTTATGAGCTTTGAATCAACGAAGATATGACATCCCGTTTGTAATAAATTTAATTTAATCTTTCGTAACCAATAAGATATGATATCCCGTTTGTAATAAATTTATAAAACTACAACAAAAATATTAAACAAAATTTTTGTATCTATGAAAAAAATTAAGAAAAGTTGTTAAGTAATGTTTTGTAATTAATCACTCACTTGATAATTAAAGATTTTATATATAGATTACTTATCTACGACTGACGACGACGGACGACGACGGACGCCAAGTGATGGCATAAGCTCACATGGGGCCCTTCGGGCCCGGTGAGCTAAAAAGGGAACGAATAATCATTCCTATTGTCGAAATTTAACAGTATTGCTTCCCTTGTAAGATTGGTACATTCCAATCACGAAAACGACAATTTTGGCTGTATATTTGAGGTTTATTAAAATAAGTTCCTTTGTATGTATTTTTGCAGTATATCTAATCATAGAGTTCTTTATTATTTAAAGCAAACATATCATCAAGGTAACGGTAAGTGTTATCAAATTTTTCTTATAAATGGAATATAGACAGATCTTTTCTGCGTAGTATGTCTGTCGTCAAGACTTCGACATGTCTGTATTGTATTCAATTAAAAGTGAAGCAATATGTTCAAAGATATTCCATTTAGTGTTCAGATCATCAATATCATCCCTATCTTTCAAAAACTTGCGTTCATATTTGATAGATTTCAAAATTTCCAAAGAAACATGAAGAGGAGATTTTCCATCGTTATCTTCTTTGGAACTATCTGCATTTCCCCCTAATAATATTTCAACTATGTTGTCGTCGCCGAATTCGCACGCTAAATACAATGGTGTCTGACCTTTACTATTCTGTAAATTAAGGTCAGATTTCCTCGAGGAAAGTATTGTTTTTACCAGTTCATAATCTCCATACCTACAGGCTAGAAGTAACGGAGTTTCCCCTTCATTGTCACGTGCATTCACCTCTGCATTATGATCAATTAGTGATTTTGTTATCGACTTACATTTCGTAGACATTTCAAAGACAAACATTGGAAGAGATTTTTTGATTTTTGGTCGAAAGTGAAACGAGCGTTTATATCTCTCGCAAATTACATGAAGGGGAGTTTTACCACCGTTATCACACAATTTAACGTTTGCTCCAGTTTCAAGCAATACTTCAACTATATCTGATTTCTTGTTTTGACAAGCAAGATGTAAAGGAGACCTGTTTTCATTGTCTTGCATATTGACTTTCGCTTTGTTGCTTATAAGTAATTTACATATGGAAAGCAAACCATTTTCACAAGCTAAATGTAAAGGCGATAACCCATATTCGTCCGGTTTGGAGATGTCTAACTGATTTTGAATCAAAAGGTTAATAATAGATATGCGATCTTCGGATTCAGGAAAATTTTCACAAGTTGCGTGAAGCAATGATCGGCCATCATATCTAAATTGACAAATATCGAAACCTTGTGTCAGCAAAAATTGAGCTGTCCCTAGATTTCCTCCTGTACACGCCAAATACAAGGCAAAATCTATCTCTTCAACGGAACTGAACATTGTATTTTCCATGAATAATTTAACAATGTCTGTGCACCCATTAACCGCCGCAGTGCCCATAGACCTACACTTGTCAAAAGAAGAAAATTTGTCGATACATTTCTGTACTAATAACTGAATAACATTGAAATGATTATTTAGGCAGGCAACCTCAAGAGGTGAATATATTTCATCACAAGTATTTATTTTTGGATATATGTCTGTATTGTCCAGTAACATTTTCACAATAGCTGCTTTTCCAGATTTACAAGCCAAGTATAGAGGCGATTTATTCGGCTTTAAACCGCAAACATCTGCTGCTGTTTTATTTTCCAGCAATTGTTTTACTATATCAGCATAACCTCCATCACATGCTAGACTCAAAGGAGTATCATCGAAGCGAGAAACACTGTTTACATCTGCATTTTTTTCTAACAACAACTTTGCTACATCTAGGTTTCCAGCTTCACACGCCAAGTGGAGAGGACAAAACTCCATCCACGTATCGGACACATTGATGTTAGTGTCATTTGGCAGAAGTAGTTTTACTATATTCACATTTCCATTCTTACAAGCTTCGCGTAACGGTGATGTATCATCTCTATCAAGTTTACAGACATCGACATTCTTTGCAAGGAGCAATTTCACTATGTGAGCATTTCCTGCTTTACATGCCATATGTAGTGGAGAAGATTCATTTTCATGGCACAAGGAAGCGTCGGCGTCATGGTTTAATAAAATTTCTACTATATCTTGATACCCACCTTCACAAGCTTTGTATAAGGCTGATCTATTAAAGCTGTCTATTTTATTGACCTTGCAATCCATTTTGATAAGGAATTCTACTATATCCACAAACCCCTCGGTAGCTGCTTCTATTAACGGATATGTAACGTTAGTAACTTCATCGTCAGTTATTTCATCGTCATCATCGGTATCATAAAAGTCATCCCAATCACAATGTCTTTCGCCAGTAACCAGTTTTATCCCATTCTTGTCGATTTCACGGAATAAATCATGCACACCTTCGGCATTGCTGTTGAGATATTCAATAAGCATTTTTCTGAATGATTCGTGGACTAATTGTTTATTATGCAGAGTACTGTAGATATCCCCTTGTTTCAAATCATCAACTAGTCTTTCAAAATATTCTACCTCCATTTCTTTTGAAAGTACAATAAAGTCGTCGTTGGGATTAGTTTTAATGAATTCGAATATATACTTATTACCAATAAATCTTCCATTAGCATTTCTAATAAAACATTCCTTGAGATACTGTCCGCATACAATGGATGCAATGTCGTATATTTTGTCATGAATTAAGCTGTATGTTGTTCCAATTTTTTTCAAAAATGTACCAACTAATGTCGAGAATCCATTTTTTAAAGATAATCTTACGAGTTCTTTATCTAAATCGACATCAAAGTGTGTCGTTATTTCTTTTAGTTTATTTATTAACATTTTTGGACCCACGTTCAATCTACAGTTAAGCCACTCCTCCTCAAACCCTTCCTCAAACAAAATACACAAAACAAAGGCACACAATTGGTGTTTGTTTTTTGAAACTATTATATGTTTTATATTTTGTTTTATAGTACCAATCGGTGATGTGAAGAAGAGTTTTAAATTTTCATGTGCTATGTTTTTAGACATTTTACACAGGAGTGGAAAAAAGTCAAAATCGCATATATGATCTACCACATCATCAATGTTATCGCTTTTTATATATTTCTTTATCATCACTATTCTTTCCTCTGGGAGAAGACAAAGCCTTTCAGCTAGAAGATCAAATGCATTTTTAGTAAAAAGCGTTAAACTTTTAAACTGTAATTCATTAAACACCGATAGCCTACATGATATTAAAAGTTTGGCACCAATGGTTTCTTCTTTGTCAGTTGAATTTGATTTGAATATACCGTTTAGTTCTTCTGTGAAATTTTCCCATGTATTTACTAACTGAACATCCATTGTTCCTTTACCACATATATCATCAATTACAAAAACCTGTTTTCTATTTTTACTGTAATAATTCATAATATCCGATGGTGCCATTAAAAATGATAGAGGTATTATATCATAATTTTTCTGTCGATGTAACTCTAAAGCAACATGGTGAATGAGAAACGATTTTCCGGTCCCGGAACTACCCGTTACAACAGCTATATTACACTTTGAAAGCCATGACATTACACGTTCTGTTGCTCTAGTTTCAACAAATGTTTCATCATCTCTGTCCCAGTCTCGGATTTTTTCTTCATGACGATCTGGAAATTGGCAATATTAATAAACAAATTAAACCACCAAATATAATGTCCTTGACGACAATAAAACAATGACAATAAGGTTGCAAATATCTATTATTTGTGTATATTAATCATGGTATTATTATGCATTACCCTTGAAAACATATAGAGATATTTCAGAGTGAATCATTTACAAATAATCTTATTCAATGTGAAAATTGCCATTAAATATCTATTTTAACTGAATTTCCATTAATATACTGCATTTACTTATTGATTTAAAATTCTTCAATCAAGTAACATGAATCTTTGCTTAACAATAACATCACCTTTCATTTGTGTATTAATACTGCCTTGTCCTCAATGCTCTTCGACTTCGTACTTTTTTTGGCCTTCTTAACTTTTTTTTTATTCGAGCGTCACTGATGAGTCTTTTGTAGACGAAACGCGTCTGGCGCAAATACAAAATTTCAATCTTGGTATCTATGATGAGTTTATTTACCCTTTCTGTTTTGTTGTTTTCAATAAAGTAAACATGCTTCTACGATTGATTTACCAATAAACATTTTGTTTCAATATGTGCAAACTGGCAAAGAAATGTTGCTTTTCTGTAAACCTAGCAATCTTTTTTTTCATTTAAATACAGACGAAACTTGTACGAGGTAAGGATATGTAACTGATTTATACCCAGAGAAAATCCTTTCATAGGAATTTATAGTTTCGCGGCGTTGACACGGACGCTGGAAGATTAATTCATGTGATTCAACTGTTCTCACATCACACATAGGATTTTTAGATTTTGGTTCATTTCTCCAAGGAAGTTTGTTCTGCTCTTGATAAGTTTATGTTCTTTTTTAAACATTTACCTCTTATATGTTTTGGAATTATTTCCTCCTGATGTCGACCTATGTCTTTAATTTCTTCCTTCAGCATCCTTATTTCATCTTTTAACATGTTGTCAACTGCAGCTTTCTTTTCCATTTCATTCTGTATGTAATTTTTCAAACTTTTTGCGTATTTTGCTAGGACACCAGTCTGTTGACAAATTTCATTAACCAATTCGAGACCAAGTGTTGTGCCCTTGAACAAATTTATCCCTGCAAGCAAAAAATGGGATAAGACTTTTAACTTTGTTTATTTTATCCGCGTTTATTACGTGCAAACTAAATATTGTTTAAATGAATGCAATAGTTTAAGTTCGTTGAGCAGGCGATATTGGCCCTAAATCAAAAATCTCTTTTTATTTCGTTACTGGTTACGTATACTGGCATGGTTTTTTTTAAAGTATTTATTAACAAAATACGACTCATAGACAATCTTCAACTTTATTACAAATGCGCAAAATGACCGCAATTAATGATAATTGCAACAAAACTTAGGTCAATATAAAGAATAAAATGTCTTAATATCAAAAATTACCATTGGTTTTCCATCTTGTAAGTTCGCCTAAAATGTTCTTTTCCTTAGACGATCCGAGCTTCAGACTTGTTATCAAACTTTCCATCTCTCTAAATGAATTTGAAAATTTACCATAATTCCACTCTGAAAAATTACAGTGTGCCCAAGTATTCCTGATGTTTGATCGCACCTGAAAGTTTACCAATAAAATGTATCGTATTAGCTACAGTTTCAGTCAAGAAAGATAAATTAAAAAAAAAATACTTGACATGCATTGATGTTCAATCAGAAGCATATAATATAACAATGGCATATCACAAACACTTCCTTTACCCATGCAAGAAATAAGAAAATATAATCAAATAATGTCAACTGTGAAACGAAGTCGTATTACAAATTATAGAATAATTTATAACGAAAAATACAGATAATAGAATGTTCAAAGTTCAAATGTTCATACGGGTCCGTGAATGGATAGATTTCAACGTGAAATCTCTTTTAGATAATCGGTTAATACTGTGTTAGTAGAATCATTTCATGACTCTGTACAAATGGTATGAAGGAAGAAGAATGACAGGACAATAATGACACGCATGTGCACTGTTAACTTCCATGGCATTAAAAGTCACTGTGAGATATAGTCGTCTCCCACTTTTTGTATAAAAATCTTCTCTTCTTACATTTTTGGGCAAATGAATCTAAAAACCTGATGCAAACGTTGAAAAGCTTATTAAATTGAAAAGGGTCAAATATGCATGATGGGAATATCATACATTCCTTAATTTAATATGTTTATAATCACAAATAATACCTACTGTATTAGAATTATTTTGCACTGTTACAGGAAATTCGTTGATATTAATGATTATCCCAAGAAGTGCTGATGAATCGCATGAATCATCTATAGCCTGGTACTTTGCCATGTGTGTTTGAAGAAATAGCTTGGATAAATCCACAGGATTTTGGACTCGGTAATCATAAAGATTTGTACGTTTTCCAAAGATATCTTTATTCATATTTATCGTCTTATAGTTTAGATATATCCCCGACAAGTCTGTCTTTAGTTGGAATGGATAAGTTTGTTTTTCAATCTGGCATTTTATTGTTAAGCGGTAATAAAGCTTTATAAGAATAGGTAAAATATATTCTCTGAGTACAGGAGTTATTACAGTGTGTAAACAAATTCCAACTGTGAGCCATCTTTTCTTGTTATCATCTAAATCATCAGACGGTCCTAGAAATGTAAATAAAAGCTATTGTGAAGATTTTCCCTTTTCACGAATGTGACTTATCGAATTAGACTATTTACCGGATTTGTAATAACATAAGCAACAAGACGGGTGCCACATGTGGAGCAGAATCTGCTTACCCTTCCGGCACCTGAGATCACCCCCAGTTTTTGGTGGGGTTCGTGTTGCTTAGTCTTTGGTTTTATATGTTGTGTCATCTGTACTATTATTTGTCTGTTTGTCTTTTTATTTTTGGCCATGACGTTGTCAGTTTGTTTTCGATCTATGAGTTTGACTGTCCCTCTGGTATCTTTCGTCCCTCTTTTTTAGCCCTTCCTATTTCTAAAATATTTTCCTTAGATTTTCAATGATTTCTTGTTTGAAGTATCGACCTTTTAATCGTTCGAAAAATTCCAACCTTGTTTTAATTATACTGATGATTCTTGAGGCTTTCATTTTCATTAGCCAAGACAACTTTTGATAGAAGGGTTACACATCGATTCATGATTTTCCTTCTTTTTTTTTTGTGGAACCACAAATGGTGCCTGATGCGACTACATAATTATGGTTATATTTGAAGAAGTATGTGGCTATATTTTAACTACTAATAAATGCATTTAATATTGCAATTACAGGTTAAAATATGAATTAAAATTCAAAGCTGAGAATTTCCCGATTAAACAGAAGTAATTTTTAATTTCTTTGGGTGACATTGTCAGGATTAACATATTCTTTTTAAACGTCATGTTTAGTACATTTTCTAGGTTTAACATCGATAAGTCCATAAAAGATGACAAAATCAAACGCTATCAATCAACGGAACGAGTGAAAAAAAACTGCTATATTTCTGACTTGGTACAGGTATTTCCCAAAGAAAACAGCGGATTAAGATTGCTTTCTTAGATAGCTAACCCTCCCACTTGTTGTTAATAGTTCCGTTATATAGACAAAATTGGGTCACCAACCCAAACAGACATAATATATTACTATCTAGGACATAATATATTTATTGACTTAGTATAGTATTCCCCGATTCTATTCATATTAATGTGTTTAATGATCCTTACAATTCTTTAACTATTCGTTTTTTTTAAACTCGATAATGTTTACATACTATATAAAAAGATAATTGGAATAACCAAAATTATTGGACGGTACAAAAGATCACACCAACCATGTTTTGTTTGTGTCATGTGATTATAAAGCCGCAATCCTGTATATATTGGTTACGAAAGTAGCCTGGTCCACATTCCATAAGGAGTAGAATCGCACGCAGATCACTCATCATCGGACGCTTTTGTAACCAAATATATTAAATATTTTTTTTGATAAGAAAATTTCTTCATCACACAATTAATATCATATCAACAAAAATTCGTATTGATAAAAATAGATGTAAAGAATAGCAGCAAATAAGAAATTCTTTTGTTGGTCACAATCTAATTTATATAGGATGTTTTAACAAAACTCAATCAACTCCTCTAACAAATATTCATGCATATCCATTTGAATTCGTTTTTTTCCTAAATAATTATTTTCTTCAAATAAAAATTATGTGCAATTTTACAAGATGAAATAATTGAACAATGAATACGCGTCGCAAGGTAAACTCAATTTGCGACAGTAAAACTACCGATGGACGTCCGCAAAACTTCAAATACAATACAGTTATCTCTATTCTAATGCAAAATAAAGAAATCGTTGAATTTAGTCATTATTTGAGTGTAAAATTTTCATTAAACAAAAATTCCGCGAAATGATGTTATCTTCTTTGGCGCCTAAACTATGTGACGTCATAGGTAAGCTTCGGGCATCGAACGTAAACACCGGGCGTTTTCTGGCTTCTTGTTCGCTTCAGAATAAAATAAAATTTGATAAAAAGAAAATTTGAAGGTGCAAAATGTAAGTTTTTTTGCTTATTATTGGAGAAGTTACATGTCAATACATTCCGGAATTCAAAATGTCGGCTTCCTTAGTTACAGACAGGGAGATAGAGAATTTTACGCTTACTGTCATCCAATCAGAATCATTGATACAAAATAATTACATTAAAATAATGATATTGATGTTAATTTAATATAAATAACATAAAAATTATGGCATGTTTAGTTTATGGTTGTGTGAGTGGTTTTTTTTTCTTCCTGGTTGACTCAGTGGTAGCTTTACAAATTTCACTTGACACAAACAAATAGAAATACCTGCTGTTCGAGCAATTTTCGTCTCGATGGAAGTAACTTCATCTTCTAAACCTGGCGGGAAGGCTCGCTTTAAGAATGAACATTTCGTGTCTTCATCCATGTTGTGCTTTTATTATAAGGTAGTTAAGACTTCGTTACCATTTCAGTGCTAAAATATATGTATACAAATAATTGGTTGTTGGGAACTACATGTAACTAATGTGTAGAAATATAGAAGAAATACATGTAAATATCATTATCCTATTCAGGTTTTACATCACCAAATGAGACTTGTCCCTGGATTTGTACTTGAGCATGAGCAACACGACGGGTGCTGAAAATGCTTACCCATCCAGAGCACATGATTTCTTCCCGGTTAGGCGTGAGTTTCGTGTATTCAATCTTCAGGTTTATGTAGTGTTTTGTGGAATTTTGGCATGGTGGTGATAGTTTTTCTTCGAATAAAATGATAAATAATCCTTATAATTATTCAATGTGGTTTAACTATTCAGTAACATCAGTAAAATTGAATTTCAGCAACAACTCTTATGAAGCAGCATAATAAGCAAAGTCCAATTAATTAAGATTTGGTCTGACCGAAGTAGAAGAAAACAGAAGGAGAGCCTGTTGTTGAAAGTTATAAAAGTTAATATTTACCAGAGGTCGGGGTTTTAAATGCGAAAGTGATTTTTAATGATGCCTGTTTATCAAGATGTGCCTTATGTTCAGATAGGGGAGAGGGGATGAATGTTAATAATGTACTTACGTAGAAGGTTTTTTTTAGGAATGCCACAACAACCAACTTTCTCTCACAAAATGTGTTTAGAGATTTGAAATTTGCTCCAAGCCATTCCGAAATATAAGTCTGCTTTAAATTCAAAACAAAACACTAAACAGTCTTCTCTACTTTGTTATTGTGTTGGCATGGTAACATCAAACTTCCATCTGAACTGAAACACGTGTTATGAAAAGGTAATGTAGTTTTAACACAATTTAAAGAAAATCACCCGTGCATGAAATATATATATACAGAATATAAATGCTCATTGATCAAGACAGTACATCATTGTTATGTAGACTTTAATAGATAGTTATCTAATTTTGGCATTCATACAATATCTTCTTAATTTTATATAATTGCTAAGAGGTTCTTTAAAAATATTTATGTGTAGACAAAACCTCCTTTATCATATTTATTAGTTTAACAAACAACAAAAACAAATGACGAATATAAATTTTGAAAAAAAGATGAAGGAAACTATAAATATAAATCCACATAGTTCAGCATTTAGGGATGGGGAACTGAGCTAGGGTTCTAGTTCTTTGTCATCATAATTTTTTGAAGTATAGTCAGAATGGGCCTTACTAAATGGGTTCGTTTCCCATAAAAAAATAAAGAAAAAACAAAAAGAAAAAGAAGATCACTCTTGATGAAAATCGAATAGGAATGTTCTTGTATAAAGAAGAGAGGGTGTGTGTTAATCGATGTAATAATGTGTCTACTCCTACATAAATGCGACGATGTTCGCCACGATTGTAAGCTTTGGACTGACCAGCATAGCACATGTGTTTACTTTACTGTCCGCTACTCTTCTGCAAAAGGTCAAAGTTGGTCGAGGTATAAATATAGAACTCTGCGCCATTCAAGATATGAGGAAATAAAGTTAAACAGGTAAGGATGGAACGATACCAATCTCAATAACCCCAAGCTATGCGACCTAATGCTTCAGTATCTCATGCCTTTCACAGGCATCCTAAATCATACGATTACTTATTTATAAAAAATATTCTTAAATGGTTAGAAGAAAAAAAAAACACGTAGCAAAATGATATAATGTATGATATCCTTCCAATATCCCATTTTGACCAGTACTTCTATAATCCTGTGAATATGAAATTAAGATAAGTAACAAAGACTTGAGGGTTTGCTGTAAATGTACAAGATTTTTTTCCTTTCATATATTGACGCTGAAATACTCTTAATGATTGTTTAGTTTTTCAATATTGATGATGATGGACAATTGAAGGATTTAAGTAAAAAGAATCATATTTGTGTTTTTTTAGGTTTTATATACATCGACATGAGTTATATACCCTTACAGGTGTGTATTTGAATTTCTCTATACTTGATGTTATTTTAAACCTTTTTGTAATTTAAACACTCTCCAGAATAGTCTCACTATAAAAAAAATATTGACCAGCTGGCGGAAAACAATTTTTATTACTAGATGTAGGTTGCATTTTTGAGATATAGCTGTTTAAAAAACTATGTCTTTTTTGTAGAGACTATATTATTATAAGATAAGTTTCATTTACTAGCTAATTTAAAAGATATGATCACCATGTTTCATCTAAAAGAACCATATCTTCGGTATTTTACCAGTACTAATAAAGTTCGGTAGCAATCAAAATAATTTAAGGAATACTCAAAATGAAAACATGGGTAGCATAAAATTTAAGTATAAAATTAAATTGTTAAGACATGAAGGCCTAGTAACGGTGATAAAATGCCGCACAACCTATATTTTGGGATTGGCGAATCTAGGTTGTGAATTTTTATTCCAGTATGCAATATTTCCTAAAGTGTCATAGTAGACGTTGCATAGGTTTACGTATCATATTATAAGCCAAGTATCTTTGTTGAGTTTCTAAGGGAAATTGTATTGTTTGTTTATACAATAACAAACTGTACTTGTAACACACTAAAATGAAAGTGGAAGCCGATAACGCTGTGATCGTCTCATACCGTCCTGACAACAATGATATACACAGACAGACGGAATTCGTAAATGACCTCTCATGACCAGGTTAACATTTAGTTACAACACTACGGCAATTAAATGTCAATACGCAACGCCATTTGCCAGAGAAATCTACGACTGTAATGTTAACTGCTAACCAAGTCACCGGATGTCATGGCAGACAGATGCACGTCAACAATGTATCCTTTATACTAACATTACCACACAATCCACTGCAATTAACTATTTTAATGTTACGCGTTTAACCCACATATTTGTCAAAAACCTACTAAAATGGCCGGGATAGAGGCAAAATCAGAAATAGAGAAGCAGGGATCAAACAGAACATGAAACATTTCACTGGATATATAGCAGTCTGACAAACACTAATTTTGATCTTTGAGAAGCTTAATATTCCTTTAACAATAGAATGTGATTAAAACGTTCAGCTGATTTTACAGAGTTATCTACCTGTAGTGTTATGTGCCACCTTAAGTAAATCATTAAGGCGTTGGTTACAAGCAGTTATTGTCTTCAACGTTGAACACACCAATATATAAGGAGAAAAACAGTTTTTCAGTGCTAATCCCATGATTTGAACATTTAACGTTAATTTATCAATTCAACTTTAGAAATGCAAACTATAAGTAGACGACGAAGTAATGAATGAAAGTGATGTTTATATATGTATTTAACAAGGATTATATATTTGAAAATTAAAATTAAATAAATACTTTAGTTTTTCGTTTTAAAAATCTGTCAGTATATTTTGCAACATTTTATTAAAATGATCGGAAAATATAGAACCAAGAAAAAGAGAAAAACTTTGAAATGTATTCACCACTTAAGTATTTAAGCAAGATCTACTGCGGTTTGATGAGCTAAGCATATTGATTTTATATATTTTGCTGTTTTATTTGCCTAAATTGCACTTTGTTTTAATCTTAAAGACAATCTCTTCAAAATGAAACTGTAAAATGTCTATGAACCAAACCAATCATATCTTTATTCATTACGAAGGCGGAACTCAAACTTTCAACTTATATGCAACTTAGTTTTTCTATTAAAGAACCCGGTCAAAAATTACTATATGCGATTTCTCAAACACGTTATTGTTAAAAAGAAGTTCAAATGTACTGGTATATTATAAGAAAAAGTCTTCATATATATACAAGCGGTGTGATTAGATTTGAAAAAAAGGTTTTGTTTCATAATACAGAAATGTAGAACCCCCTTTTGTGGGAAAAATTTTGTTGATTATATAGGGAATCACTGAAGCGTGACTGGAGCGGGCCCCCCTTAGGTCAGTCAGCGGGCCCCCCTTACAAAAAGTTCTGGATCCGCCACTGCTTTAGGGTGCGTTTGAATAAACGTATCTGAAGTTAATTATGGTTACCTAAAGGAACTTAAAGGGTACATACGGTTGAAAATATTGTTAGAGACAAATCTGACCATTGGTGACCTTTTTCAACAAAAGTTCACACACTTTTTCTTTTAATTCATAGGTTATCGATCATGACTGCATATAATACATCGATTTTTTTTTCTACTGGTGAAAACGTCCGTATTCAGGCTGTATGCCCATCCATGAATGTTAGTTTATGATAAAACAACGCTTAAGTAGCATTACTTTTTTCATCTATTAAGTATGGGTATAATTGATCATCAATCTAGAACCATGTGTAAACTCTTTGTACAATACTTACATATGTCAGACTATTTTTATCACAATTTTTAACGAAGGGTACAATGAGGTAATTACTCATGAGTTACCATAGTTAACGTCAGATACATATCCAAACGCAGCCTTAGTATGATAATTAGGTATATGCGCACAAATCTCAGTATGGAACTTAAATTTTCATTTTTTTTGTCATTTTTTATAATATCAGTGCGTAGTTTGAATACTCAGTGTTAATTCTTTTATTCATAAATGTAACTTTCAATTCTTACTGTGTATTTTTGATTTTTTTTTTACCTCAGTGTTTTTTATTTAATTTCAGTGTGTACATTATTCGCAGTGTGTGTTTTAAAGTCTTTTAATCGCTTTGTGTTTTTTTATAAATGTAAGTGTGTTCTTTTTTTTCTAAATATGGCTATGACATAGTTTTGACGAGAACGGCTTTCTATAATTTAGCCATGTATTCTAAGTTCTGGGTGTGGAAATAAATCTAGCTGTTACGTTTTCAAATACAGGTCTTGGTGTAGATTTTAAAATCTATCTATGTACTGTTTTTTTTTGCAGTCGAAATGTGTAGTTTTTTTTCAGCATTTTAAACATAATTTTTACGAAAACGATGTGCCACAATGAAATATATCACAGCTGATACAATTATGTTTGTTTCATATCTTTTATGGTCTTAAACGTTTTATGTTTTTGTTGTTTTTTTTTCATTCAAACTGTAAGACTTGAGCATACCTAACGGACACCATAGAAGTTTACCGAACATAAATCAAGTTTACAAACAAAAACCTAGAAAACTTAAACCTGGAAGAGATGACAAATCTTCCCATTTTGGACCTTTCCATTATCAGTAAAAAACACTTTCCAGACCCACTTACATCCGGAATATATTATTCCCCCGGTTTAACAACATATCAGAGTTTGTGATTTATATCTGATAATGAGATGTAACGCATAAAAGGTTATGAACCATATCTTCTTACTACAAAAGTTTAAGCTATCTTTTTACAATTTATTTCGGGCTTCATCATGCTTGAGATTACCGTTACGGAATTCTGTAAACCAGATTGTTTTCGAATATTTTTTTTCATATTTAACCATTTCTGTCCGTCTTCGCAACGATTTATTTTGGAGATGTTCTTCTTTTGTTGCTTTATCCATATAAGAAACTTTAAAAAATGGGAAAATTGGTGACTATGTATATTCGCTTTATTTTTTTCTCGCGACACAAAAGCCGCGCAAATAAATCTCTTGTAAAATCCAGATGCATTGATTAGTGTAAACATGTTTTATTTATGAATTGAAGTAGACAGTACATTTTAATTAAAAAATGGGATTAAAACACAAAAGCAGTTCTCTTATATAACATGTATAAAACCATTTCCCTATTTGTAGATGGTGAATACGATATTTATAGTAGGATATCTCATAGATATCTTTAGTTATGTTCCATTTATCAACTATCCCACTCTTTTCTTTCATTTACGACTTTTCACTTGATTGAACCTTATAATGAGAAAATCTATCAGTCCGTCTTTTTGGAATTTTCTTCCAGATGAAAACGGTGTTGCCTCTGCTTTACGATCCAGTATGTTTGATTGCCCGTCGGTGCCGTCTTACTTTTTCATAAAATAAGAAAACATCTGCAGCTTAATTTTTAAAATATTACTATTGATAGCGTGTTCAGCTATATAAGAACGGAGTTTTCCTTATATATGTAGACGTCTGGTTATAAATATTCCTTTACTGTATTATTTATCATGATAATCATTTCGTAGCTTTTTGAAACAAATCGAAAACACCGCTTAACTTATGAAGTAAATACAGTGTAGTGTAGCTGTTTTCATGACTTAGACAAGTCTGCATTGTATTCAGTCAAAAGCGTAACAATATATGTAAATTGATTATATGTAGTAGATACCATGGATTCCGAACAATCGTTGTTAAAGTCATCATATCCCAGATTGTAATTATCCGACAATCTGTACCAGCTGAGGTTATCTTTAATTATTCTCAAAATTTCTGAAGAAATATGAAGTGGGGATTTTCCTTGGTTATCTTCTTTAAAACTATCTGCTTTTTCCATCAATAACAATTTAACTATGTTTCCGTAGCCGGATTTGCACGCTAAATGCAATGGTGTCTGACCTGAATTATTTGGTAAATTGATGTCTGATTTCTTTAAGGAAAGAAGCATATTTACTAGTTCATAATCTTCATACTTACAGGTTTTATGTAACGGAGATTCCCCTGCATTGTCACGTGAATTCACTTCTGCATCGATATCAATCAATGATTTGACTATCGACTTGGATTCCGTATGTATTCTTATAACAGACATATCAGGATAAGCCGATGGTCGTAAGTTCGTCCCGTACTTACATCTCTCACAAATAGCATGAAGTGGGGTTCTACCGGCGTTATCACACAACATAATGTCTGCTTTATTTTTAAGTAATATTTCAACGATATCAAAGTTCTTTGATTCACAGGCAAAATATAGAGGTGTCCTATTATCATTGTCTTGCATATTTACATTAGCGTTGTTACTTATAAGTAGTTTACATATAGAAGGCAAACGATTTTTACAAGCTAAATGTAATGGAGATAATCCTCTTTTGTCCGGTTTAGAAACAGCTAACTGTTTTTGAATCAATAGGTTAGTTACAGATTTGTGACCTTCGGTTTCATGATAAATTTCACAGGTTGCATGAAGCAACGATTGACCAGCATTGTTACATTCAAATATATCAAAACCTTGCGACAGAAAGAATTGGACTGTCTCAAGATTTCTTCCAGTACATGCCAAAAACATAGGCATATTTAATGAAAAATCTAGCTCTTCGCATATACTAATATCTGTGTTTTTTATAAAAAAGTTGACAATATCTGTGGAACCATTATACGAAGCCGTGCATAGAGAAGAACACTTGTCAAAAGAGGAAAATTTATCGCTACATTTCTGAAATAATAACTGAATTATTTTGATATGGTTCTTTTCGCAAGCAACAATCAAAGGTGAACATGATGATAATACATATCCATCCCATTCATATTTATCTTGATATATGATATCTGTATTTGCGGCAAGTAACATGTTCAAGATGTCCTCATTTCCAGTTTTACAAGCCAGACATAGAGATGATTTGCGGGCAGGTACACCGACAACCTGAGCTTTGTTTTGCAGTAGTTCTTGTACTATATCACCATACCCTCCCTCGCATGCTAGACTCAACGGAGTGTCACCGAAGCGGGAAACACTGTTAACATCTGCATTTTTGTCTAACATCAATTTTACTATATAAGAATTTCCTGCTTTACATGCCATATGTAATGGAGAATATCCATCTTCATGACACAAGGAAGCATCAGCATTATGGTTTATCAAAAGTTTTACAACATCATCATATCCACCTTCACAAGCTTTATATAATGCTGACCTATGAAAGCTGTCTATTTTATTTACATTACAGTTCATTTTAAGAAGAAATTCAACTATATCCACATATCCCTCGATAGCTGCTTCTATTAACGGATATGTCACATTCACTTCTTTATCATCAAAATCATATCCAATGGAAAAATGATATTCCCTAGTTAACAATTTTATCCAATTCCTGTCGATTTGACAGAATATTGTTTTTAAATCTTCTGCATTTTGTTGTAGATAGCTGATAAGTTTTTTTCTGAATGAATCATGGACTAATTGATTGTTATGCAGGGTACTGTAGATGTCACATTGTTTCAAATCGTCTACTAGTCTTTCAAAATACCTTTCTTCCATTTCTTCTGGAAGTACAATAAATTCATCGGTGGGATTACTTTCAATCGATCTAAAAATATATAGATCACCGATTAACACTTCATTAGCATATTTAATAAAACATTCCTCAAGATATTGTCCGCACACAATGAATGCAATATCATATATTTTATCATGAATGACATACTTTGTTCCATTTTTCTTCAAAAAAGTCCCCTCTAATGTTGCGAACCCATTTCGTAAGGATCGTTTGACGAAATCACTCTTTAAATCAATATCACAATGTCGTGTTATTTCCTTTAGTTTAACAGTTATAATTTCTGGAACTGCTTTTAAACTGCATAGCCAATCCTCTTTAAATCCTTCGTCAAACAAAATGGATAATATTAAGGCACACAATTGGTGCTTGTTTTCCGAATCTATGATATGTTTTATATGTTGTTTTATTGTATCAATCGGGGATTTGAGGAAAAGTGGCAATTTCTCAAAAGATATGTTTTTCGACATTTTGCACAGTAGTGGAAAGAAGTCAAAATGACATAGATCATTTATCACAAGATCAATTTTATCGGATTTTAAATATTTTTTTATCATCAATAATCTCTCTTCTGGGAGAAGACAAAGTGGTTCTGATACAATATCAAACACATTTGCAGTAAACCGCGTTAACCCTTTGAACTGTGAGTCATTAAACATCTGAAGCCTACAAGAAATTAAAAGTTTTGTAACGGTGCAATCCGATTTGATTATATCGTTTAACTTTTCTGTAAGATCTTTCCATGTATTTACTAACTGAACATCCATTGTTCCTTTACCACATATATCATCAATTACAAAAACCTGGTTTTTGTTTTTACTGTAATATTTCATAATATCCGATGGTGCCGTTACAAATGATAGAGGTATTATATCATAATTTTTCTGTCGATGTAACTCTAAAGCAACATGGTGAATGAGAAATGATTTTCCGGCCCCGGAACTACCCGTGACAACAGCTATATTACACTTTGAAATCCACGTCAGCACATGCTCTGTTGCTCTAGTTTCAACAAATGTCTCATCATCTTTTTCCCAACCTCGAATTTCATCTTCATGACAATCTAGAATTTAACAATAACGATAAAAAAATTAGAACACTGAAGTGTCAAAGTCGGTATCTGTGAAAAGGCGACACCTCCATATAGAGACATATTGGTATGTATTTCTCATAAATTGTGACTAAAGTTTGTACAGTTGCCAGTATTTTTGGTATTAGCGTAGTTTAAATAATATTTAGTGTACTTAATTTTCCAATTTATAAAATTATATAAATAGTTACAACTCCCTCAAGCAACATTGAACTGTTTTTTTCGTTTGATGTTTTTTTTTTCTTTTTGTTTGCTTTTCTGTTCAGACTCTTTTGGTTTATACTCTCCTGGACTATTTTATATTGGATTCTTAACTTTCGGATTCAAACATACCTGAAGATGCTTATTCCAGAATTTTGTATTGTTCGCAAAAACATTCATTAGTTTTTAACGTTATTTTTATGGTTGTTGTTGTATAACCTCAATGATTGAAAGTACTCAAACTTTTAATTCTATAATACAATATGTATTTTACATCAGTGATAAATATTCTAAAATTAAATATGTGACCGAAATAAGGCTGTTATAGCGTGTGGGGGAATTCGATGTTTGATTTAACACGGTTGTCGTAAACATATTTTATGATGGTACCGCTAAGTGAGAGTTTGTTATGTATGTGCTTGTTGTGTGTTATTTGTAAATAAATTAGCGTCGTAATAATGCAAATTGCTGTACAAAGTCAATCATTTTATTGACTTTTGAACCAAAAACTTTGTAATGCTCAAAAAAAACTAATGAGAGATAGCAAAACTGTGTTAATACACACATATATTATGTCATTGTATTTCCACCCAAAAACAAATGATTGCTATACACTACTGTAACAACAGCCCCATGAAAAGGCCATGAAATGTCTGTGAAATATCACAGGGCCGTGAAAACCCCGTGAAAATACCCCGTGACTTTTGTAAAAAAAATATTTGATGTTAGAAAAAGACCGTGAAATTTCAATATCCCGTGAAAAGGCCGTGATAATTTGTCCTTTCATGTTTAATAAAAAATATCACGGCCTTTTCACTGGTTGTTGAAACCAGTGAAAAGGCCGTGATATTCTTTCATGTCTATTTTTTCTTATCCTAATTCAGATTTAAAACATCCCATGTGATTATTGTAATATGGTCTAATTATTTCCACTCACATTTTTCTATATATCCTATAAACTTTTCATTATAAATATATGTCTTTTTAAATATTATTATATGCAATACTACTGTACAGGACTGACTTTTAAATGGAACCATTCATTGTTATAATTAATGACTTTGTGCCAATAGATATTTTGTATTTAAATAAAAGTATTTTGCTTCTCGTCTGTACATTATTATAAACAATGTAAACATTAATTTTAATTGGAACCGAAACATGTAAAAACGAGAACTTCCCGGAATATCAGACCGTATCCGGATTCGTGTTTCTTTTAGAGTAATTGTAACATTTCCGCAAGGTTGCAATTGGAAATTTGAAAGACGCCGAAGGTCGATTAATATTTACTTTATAGATGCAAGACGAGTGACAGCAAGTTTGAGGTTAGTTAAGTTATTAATATTTTATTCTTTTATGCATCATATCACCAAAATGTTGATGACGTTTGTGAGCATTTCTATTGAACTGATTTTCACTGAATATTGCAGAAACCGCGCAAACATGCATGTGATATATTCACTTATGTTTGAGTCTGTTGCACTTGATTCCTTTAATCATTTCGGTTAATGTTTTCTAAGACTTACCGGATCCTTTAAATACGATTACGGTTTTGTTTTGTTTATGCATTTGGGGGAAAAAGGGGGGGGTCCTTTTTCCCCACACTGGCCACATAAAAAAAATGACATTTATGTACAGTACACTACGTAGACATAGACATAGATAATTGGAAATGATTATAATAGCAATAAGTATCTCTGAAATGGAGTTCTGTATTGTTAATTGTTAACTCTGATAATCAGAGGCGTAACCCCCTTTGAATGTGTCGGGAGCTATTTAAGTATTTTCTGACTTGGCCGTCGGGACACATAGTTCAAAAGGGATTAATCAGAGGCGTAGCAGGGAAAGTATTTAATATTTGTACGGCAAAATGTCCTTTCTAGAAGGGTTTGTGCCATATCATAAGAATAATTGGTATGGCAATGAGGTGTTTAAAAAATAATTGGTATGGCGAAAGTGCCTGCAGTAAAAGTTGCTACGCCCCTGGCCCCCTGTAAAATAAATAGCTGTGACTCATTAGGCCACTTAGTCGAGACAAGTTTGGCTTTAGCCATACATATTATTACTTCAAAAAAACCATTTTAATTTAATAGTCTGTCTTAAAAGTGTCTTTAGTCTTTAAAAAAAATCTAAAATAAATAATATAAGTTAACAATACAGAACTTCGTTAACTAATGATGCCATATTGGATAGGGGGCAGATTTTCTGGAAAATGGTATTAAAATATGGGAAAACCTATGCATGTTTCCAAGTGGCTGTTCTGTTTTAATGATGTTTTTTAGTATTTTTCATACCATTTTCACCTCCAGTATGAAAATCTGCCCCCTATTCAATATGGGGTCATTAACCGTGAAGTCCTGTATTGCATGGAATAATATTGTAGCTGTTTTAAGTACATGTATGTACATAAATGCCAAAAATTAATTTGAATATATAAATAGTTTTTTTATATACATGTATAATATATGTAATGTTTCTTTATTTATTCTAGGAATGAAGAGCAAAAGGATATAGCAGTCTTTATATAAAATAGTTCAGGACTCCAGTTGGAAAGAAGAGCTTTTCAGTTAAAAGTATTTCCTGGGAATAAACAGGAACTTCTATAAAGGTTTTTCTGGGAAAGTTATTCAAAAGGGCAGTGAAGTGAAGGATTACATTAGACAAATATTGCTGAAGTGGTAAAATCAGACCCAAGAGATGTACAAAATTTCTACAATACATGTTACAGCTGACTTTAGCTACTTAATCACATTGACATTTGTGTGCTTTTATGTTTTCTTTACATAATTACTACAGTTCTATTAAAATTAATATTTTTATTCTTTGTCACAATTATTACTAAAAAAAATACAGCATTTTAATATGGTTTTTCATAGTCTCACTTGCATTGTACTTAAATAAGTTGTCTGTAGATGTTTACACTAGGTTTCAGGCATTTCACTTCACTTGATTGAAACAGCATTTAAATTTTTTGTTAAATTATGGCCTGAAAAATACATTTAACATTAATGATTTTACAGGAGTTTTCACAATCAGTGAATGGCTGTTTATCACACTAGTTCATGTACATTTCACGGTCTTTTCACAATGGGCACATAATTTATCACGACTTTTTCACGGTGTACATTTTTGTTTTTCACAGGGTTTCTACGGTCTTTTTACCCAAGTTTTCAGTTGGCACCTTTTCACGGCCTTTTCACGACAAATAAAGGCATATACTGTACTATATCTACATTTCACGGTCTTTTCACAATGGGCACATAATGCATTATCACGACTTTTTCACGGTGTACATTTTTTTTCACAGGGTTTCTACGGTCTTTTCACCCAAGTTTTCAGGTGGCACCTCTTCACGGCCTTTTCACAAACTTTTCACAGCCTTTTCACGACAGTCATTCCACGACATTGTCACGGATAAGTTTCTCGGCCCACCGTAAATTAACCGTGACAAACACTGTAAAAATCACCAGCATTTTACGGACATTTTCACGGCCAATCTACGGGGCATTCTTCCAGTAGTGCTAATTGTTTCGTCATCATTACAAGAATTCCATTCTTGCTTAACCAATTTTACTCCTAACACTATTTTTGAAATGGAGTGGTCATTGTTATTGGATCTTACGTGATTTCAATGGTTAGGGTTAGTATTGCTTCACTTCTAATTGCTAACATGTTGAAGTTTTGTCTTCGGGTATTATGTTTGAACGTGAACTTTTAGTATTTAAGAACGTAACAAGACCAATACAGAGTCTGGACCTGCGTTGCTATATGCAATTGATTTAGGTAACATTTTCACTGGAGCATAACGTATCATTCCCTTTTACTGATGCCAAGAAAACTTTGATAAAAACAAAAAAGCAATGTAAGCAATGTAAAATTCAAACTATCAGCAAACAGGAAATGGCTATATGGCAGATGTGAAAAGGTCAAAATCAAGGCTAAAGTGACCTCACTTTGATATTTGATACACTCCCATCTCATGATTCATCACCATACCAAGTTTGATCAACCTTTGTTCTAAGGTACAAAAGTTACAGGACACAAATCAAACAAGATTGACAAAGTGACCCGCCTTTAGTATAGGAATATGACACATCTAAAGCCCATGATTCATCTGCATATTAATACAAATAAGAAGATGTGGTATGAGTGCCAATGAGACAACTCTCCATCCAAGTCACAATGTATAAAAAGTTAACAACTATAGGTCGAAGTACGGCCTTCAACACGGAGTCTTGGTTCACACCGAACAGCAAGCTATAAAGGGCCCCAAAATGACTAGTGTAAAACATTTCAAACAAGAAAACCAACGATCTAATCTATATAAAAAAACGAGAAACGAGAAACACCTATGAACCAAACCAACAATCGACAAACACTGAACAACAGGCTCCTGGTTTAGGACAGGTGCATAAAAATGCAGCGGGTTTAAACGTTTTAACAGGATCAGCTTAAAAGTTCAATGATACAAAAGTTATGGGCCGGACATGAAGCGGGCTGGACATGCAGACAGACGGAGAGACAGACAAACAAACAGACGGACATGGTGATTACTTTATACCGCAAGCTTTGTTTCTTGCGAGTATACCGCAAGCTTTGTGTCTTGCGAGTATACAATATAATCCACCATTTTCTACATAAGGAAATTCCTGTACCAAGTCAGGAATATGACAGTAGTTTTCCATTCGTTTGATGTCTTTGAGCTTTTGACTTTGCCATTTGTTAAGGGACTTTCCGATTAGAATATTCCTTGGAATTCGGTATTTTTTGTTATTTTACTCTTTTTTTATATCTTGTTGATAAAAAAATGTTATTTGAAAACAAGTTAATTTGCACACAAATCTTTTTACACACAAGTCTACAGATATTAAATTGACCATCAAACTTGACACTGGACGAGTTCAATTTATTTTCATCAATGAAAAGAAAAGTTCGATTTGCCAGTTATTATTTTTTCACAATTTTACACTATTAGTATAGCATATTCATCAGAAATGTGAGAAACATTTCAACTGATAGTGCGTTTTAATCTCCAAAACGTATTATTTCGAAGACAAACATTAAAATATATTATCCTCGTGTCTACGCAAGGTAGAAAGCTTGTGTGTTCTAACAGAAAATAACGGACGGTAACACTTTTCTGACTTGTTATGCTGTAATTATGCAACAATTTTATAAAGTGTTATTTTCCTTTATATTTGTTTTCGTATTTCTAATACCTCGTATATGTTTTGGGATTATTTCCTCTTGACGTTGGTTAATGTCTTTGATTTTTTCGTTCAGGGTCATTAGTTCATCTTGTATCACTTTGTCAGTTGCATCTCTCTTTTCTATTTCATTCTCTAGGATGAATTTCAAAACTTTTGCATATTTTGCTAAGACACTCGTCTCTTGACGAATTTCTTTAATCAATTCTAGACCCAGGATAGTGCCTTTTAAAAACTTGGTATCTGCAAAGAAACAAAAATGGCAATATCATTTATATTTGAAGCTTAGTTATTCTTTCCGCAATATCAACGGTCTAGCGGACGTCGATTGTCCATGTCTATCAGCTTCAAATTTAACATTGAGCAAATGAATGCAATTTGGTAAGTTCGTTAAGCTTAAATGCCCCTAATAAATACAACATTTATTTTTTTCTATGCGTTATTCTATTTTATCAAAATCTAGATTACTACTTGAAAAACATTTCAATATCGTATTTTAAGGATGTTCTCCGCAAAAACCAAAAACAGAATACAACATAAATAATGTCTTTATTAATAGAAAAGTGACTTGTATAATTATAAAAAAAAGTATTTTAAAAAATCATGATAGTTCTGAGTGCTTAATTCTAAGCTACAGTCGACAAAAGATGGATATTTTCGTGGAAAAAGTTGTTTCTAATTTTCACAAGAATTTCTTTTATTTGCAGAAATGAGAGTTAAACTATGTGAAAAATATTTTTTGAATAATTTTGACAATGGTTAAGCAGAAGTGTGTATCAGGAATAAGGTGTTAAAAAACACATGAGTTGTCCTGGAAACATTTTTATTAACAGATATGGAGAAGAAGATTGAAAACATGAGAGGTGAACACCTTTTAATTCAAAACGATCTAGCCAACTTCGAAATGGGTTTTTACAAAAAGCAACCTCACAAATTAAATAACATTAGTTTTATTGCACTGTATGTAAATATTGATAGCTAAATAAATATTTGATTGGTTGCAATTTTTCAATGTTTAAGGGACTAAACATCATTGTCCACTCTGAACATCATATCACGTATACCTTGAGCAACGTAACGAGCGAGTTATTTAAGCATTTAAACGCACATACGCTCCGAAATTAATTCATGAAGACGTCAGTTTAAGAGAGGCGAAAGATACCAAAGGGACATTCAAACTCATAAGTCGAAAATAAACTGACAACGTCATGTTGGGTACCCAAATTGCACCTATTTTGACAGTTTATTTATGATTCAGACGAAAGTTTCCATTCTCGGTTTATTTTGTAGATGTATCCTTATTTACTATATAGTTCCACCAATTTAGTTTGGAATCATAGAAAAATGGGTTTGAACTGACCTCCAAACGATCAATTGATGAGGAGTACCCAAATTGCATCCATGCTTAAATTCACATCCTTAAAAATCGTATTACAGATGTTTTGTTTTATTTCTTCCAATATTTAGAACAATTTGACGTTAGTCCATGCTTACTATTCATTTTTTAAGAAATGGATGATTGCAACATATTTTATTTGCTCATTTGTAAAACTTTGACTTTAAATGATTTTTTGTGGACGTCGCATGGCGACATTTCTGTAGATTTTACTCTTTCCAGTGAATACTTCATCTGTTGATATATACTGTGAAAGTTTTGTGCATATCTATATATAATTAGCTACGTTAAAAGACGTGCATAATGTGAAATCATAAAAATACAAATTGATTAGTCTCTAAAAAAAAGTAAAAATTTAACTAGAATGAAATGTAAATCCATATATTTCTATTCTGTTCTAACATATTAAATGAACATTTTCAAAATTAGTCGCACTGTTGTAAAGAATGCACGTAAAATCGGGGAAAATATGTAAGAATTGTCTAAAACTCATCATAACTCCAAATCCAATCTTTAGATTAAAATAGATATATATTTCCTTTGCTAATTTCTGTTTAATTAATATAAGATTATTAAGGGGTTACCGACTTACGGTTCAAAATATTTAATATTCTATTAATGTGGTTGTACCGAAAAATGACAAAACATTTTGTCTTCGGATTTACAGCACTTTCAACATTACACTTATGTTGATGTCTTGGAAGATTTTTTTTCATTATGAAGACCACTTTGAATAATGTATACAGACACAAAACAAATTATCATTCAAGTATGATTGTTTAAGTCAACAAATCGGAAATTCTCTTGACAACATTTTTTTGATTTAAAGAAAAATCTATGAAGTGATAATGGAGAAATGAGAATTTTGGGTGTATTTTTGGATAGTATATTCCAGATTTACGTGCATTCTCTATAACTTTGCAACTATTTCAAGAATTTGAGTTCACTAATTATATGTCAGAAAGCAAAAGTAATAACATATCTATTATTTCATTAGAGTTTAACATTTTCAAGTTGTATGCAAAATCTTACTCAATTTGCCCATTAACTATTCCTTTAATTTTGGTATAAAATACATTTTCTCTTTGAATACGTTTTTGGCGAGGGCTGCACTCTTTATCAATTCTCAATATTATTGAGTCAAACAATCAATAATTTGTGTTTAGTACCAATACGACCGTGCATCGTACTTTCCTCTTTTATAGTATACATCAATCATTAGACATGGTTTTTTTTTCAATATTTCTTAAGTATGTTTTACAAATAATCTTTACCACCAATGTGCAAAATTACTGCAAATAGCCCATTAATAACGGTTACAAAGAAATTAGTGCGTACGTAGAGAAAATGGTGTCTTTTTTGTTATTTCAATTTGTTTGATTAAACTTATTTCATATACCATTGGTTTCCCATTTTGTAATCTCGTCTAAAGTGGACTGTTTTACAGATGCTTTCAGATCTAGACTGCTAATAAAATTTCCCATCTCTGTAAATGATGTTGCAAATTTTCCTTTATCCCATTCTTGGAAGTTACAGTGCGCCCACGGATTTCTGATGTTGGATCGAATCTGAAAGTGTATCCAAAATATAGCATTTAAGTTACTATTTCAGCTAAAAAAGGAAAAAAACATGAATTGGTGTTAATGTAATAGCATGGTACATGTCAATGAAATATCCAAATACTCATCTTATTAACTTGCATGTTGATGTATTTTAAGAAAATTAAAATCTTAAGTAAGTAAAAAGTTAAGTTATTGTACACTGACTGCATGGAAAAGGTAACATATGCTGAATGGATACATTTTGCTAGAAAGTTGCATATATAAGTCAATCGTATAGATATAACCAATAGTGTATACTGTAAATTCATAAATTATTGCGAGGTTTTTATAATGCGAATAATGCGACTACTTGAGTATGGCAATAATAAGAACAAGCTTTCTGATATCAAATACATATATCGATGTATCTTTTCCTAAAATCGCAAATATTAAACTCTCATTTTTGTTAATTCTTCAAAAATCGCAATCAATTCTAAATTTACAGTTTCCGAAGTTTTTTGTAAATTGACCCATTCACAAAAATAGTAAAGTAACGTGTTAATGACAACACTACCACATTCATGAAGACGACGTCATCGACACCGTAAAAGTAAAATATATATCTAGCTTGGTTGGTTTCGTGTTGCTTTGTCATTAATTTTATATGTTGTATTTTGATGACCGTTGTTTGTCTCTTCGTCGTTTTTTTTTTATTTGGCGTTGTTTGTTTGACTTGGACTTATGAGTTTTGTCTCTCACTCCAACTATTGCAAAGCATGTGCATTATGTTACCAAACAACCACCAATCCATGATTCGAAAAAATTAATATAAAGTATTAATATATCAATAGACAATAGTCAATATTAGCTTCAAAAGATTCATTTATTTACCCCCACTTTTTTAATTAAGAAATAGTTCGTTATTACAACTAACACAAGAATTAAACGTGAACATGAAATAATAAGTCTCGATGATTCAGTGAAAATTTTGCAATTTAGGACACTAAACTTGGAAGATTTGAAAGGCGCAGGTAATAACAAATCAAGTAATAAACACTAAAATAACAGAAAAAGCAAACTATTATCTACCAGGACACCATACATGTGATGATAGTATCAATACTCGTGCATGTATTGTATTGCTAAACATTACAAAAATTTAATATATATATATATATATATATATATATATATCAAAGTTAACAAAGTATCAATAGAGCGATATCAAAATAAAGATGAATAATACACGTTAAATTATGGTTCAACAGGGAGTATTGCTATACAGTAATAATATTCATAATCAATTAATACCTACCATTTCAGCTTTTGAACGCACCGCTACAGGAAACTCGTCGATATTAATAATTATCCCAAGGAGAGCTGATGAATCGCATGAATCGTCTATACCTTGGTACTTTGCCATGTGTGTTTGAAGAAATAGCTTGGATAAATCCAGAGGATTTTTGACTCGGAAATCATAAAGTTTAGTACTTTTTCCAAAGATATCATTATTCTTATTTATCGTCTCATAATTTAGATTTGTCCCCGACAAGTATGTTTTTATGTAGGGATAAATTTGTTTGTCAATCTTGTATTTTCTTGTTAAGCGGTAATAAAGCTTTATAAGAATGGGTAAAATATACTCTCTTAGAACAGGAGATATTACAGTGTGCAAACAAATTCCAACAGTTAGCCATCTTTTCGAGTAGTCGTCTAAATCCTCCGACGGTCCTACAATGTAAAAAGAGTACGCAGAGATGTTTTATCTAACACCTTTATAAAAAAAATTACTATACTTTAACCTGAAATTGAAACTTAGATATCATCTAGAAAAAGGGCAGAATTAAATATAATATTATTTGGCTTTCTCTTTTAAAATGAAGGGGCAAAATTTCATTTTAGTATCTTTGTATTACTAAATACGTGTCCAAATAATGTTTAAATGTTTACAAAATGTAACTTGGTATGTCCGTCCGGTCGTCTGTCTGTATGTCTGTTTGTCCAACAAATATTTTTGTCACACTTTTTTCAGTAACGTAAACACGAATGACTTGTTATTTGATTAGCAGCTTAACAATGACAGTAAATTGTGAAACATCCATGCATCGCCTTGTCAGCATTGTTTTTTTTTTTTATTCAGCATATACAGTTAATATAAAAAAGAGTAAGCTTAGAACAAGTTACTAAAAATGTTCGTATAATTCAGCTTTTCTGAATATGCGACCCTACTACTGTCCACACCATGACATTTGAAGAACACACATTACTATTAAAAAATGTGACTAAAAGGACTTTTTTATGCAATTAATATTACAATAAAGAATGTCCGTGTTAAAAAATTGCTTTGCTCGCTAAATTCGTACCCAATATTATACTTCTAATCATTGGCCACAATGAAATTAAAAGGATAAGAATTATCTTTTTGGGACTTCGTTATGTTTACGGAGAGCCCTTCACTTCACCTTAATTTTTTCTGCAACATCAAGTAATAACAGATTAAACTTCAACAAAGATTACCATCCGACATGTTTGTAACCAAACAAAGTGAAGAATTCCGATAAGAAAATTCCTTCATTACCGATTTTTATTTTATATTGGACGAAATCCGCATTGATAAAAATAAATGGCAAGGATGGCAACATTTTTATAATTCTTTTGTTGGTCCCTAGCTTATTTCGGCAGATATATTAAACTTCAGTCCGCTCCTTAAACATATATTCCAACTCAACTTTGTTGAATTTAATAGAACTTTTAAGGCCAAATTTGTGTTTTTGTTACCCTTTATTTTGTATCTACTTCCTGGTATGATTTTTATTGACACATTATGGCATGTTTAGTTTATGGTTTTGTGTGTGCGGTTTTTTGTCACTTCCTTGCTAGCTTACTGATAGGTTTGGGAATTTCACTTGACACAAACAAATAAAAACAGACATGGCATAGTTACATATCAGTAATTTAGATGTACCTGTTATACGAACAACTTTCGTCTCTATGGAAGTAACTGCATCCTATAAACCTGGTGGGAAGGCTCGCTTTAAGAACGAAGAGTGTATGTCTTCATCCATGTTATGCCCTTATAATAAGGTATTGTCTATTTCTGCTATTTTAGGCTTCTTCACCATTTCAGTGCTAAAAATAGATGTTACGAAAAAAACTGTAATGCACTCCATGTAACAAATCTGGGGTAAAAAATGTTTCCGAAGTACGTGTATAAGTATCCGAAGTTTAAGAATATCAAATTCCCTTTTTACAACACAATTTGTCAAAATGAGACTTGTCAGCGGATCTGTAATTACATGAACAACACGACGGGTGTCAAATATGAAACAGGAACTGCTTACCCTTCCGAAGCATCCGGGTTCACCCCGGTTTATCGAGAGGTTCGTGTTACTCACTTTTTAGTTTTCTATGTAGTATTTTGTGAATTTATTCATATTTTCGTTGTTTTTGGTTTTTTTGCCATGGCGTTGCCAGCTTTTCTTCGTCCAATGAGTTTTAAATGTCCCCCTTGGTACCTTCCACACCTTTAAAAAATCGTCCAAATGGATAACCTTATCATAGAAGATCGCAAATAGAAAACAAATCAAATCTTAACTCTTTATTTAGCACGCTTGTGTCGTGTACATAAATACATTTTGAGACGTGTACCATTTCCGTCAAAATTGTGTTCGGATTGGATCGACCGATTTTTTTGTCAATATTGCCCTCATCGTCATCTTTAATCCTTTTACATATTCTGAATCTAAAGTTTCAGAACATTTCGGAATATTCTATCGTAGTATTTGGATTTTACTTCCCTTATATTAACCCATGGCATCATAAGTTGTGCTCATTTTTTAGTTACTCCTAATTGTGGTTTGCAGACTGTTGTTTGTCTGGTCATCTTTTTAATCATTCGGCCATGGTGATGCCTGTTTGTCTTCGACTTATTGCTTGTAATGGCCCCTTAAAACCTTCTTTTTTATTGAAGGTAAATAAATAATCCCTAAAATTATTCAGTATTGTTCAACTATTCCGTGACCTCGGTAAAATTGCACCCCATTTACAATATTTCTACTAAGCAATAGAGTAAGCAAATCAAGTCTAATAAGTTAAATTTGTATTGAAATAGAAAGTAAAAGTAAAAGTAAACAGTTAAAGGATAGTCTGAAATTGAAAATTATAATCGTATTTATATATACAAGAGGTCGGGTTTAAAAAGTTTGTATCGTCAACCAAAACTCACTTTATCAATCAAGCTATCACTATGAAAATAGGAGATGTGGTATGATTGCCAATAAGACAACTATCCACCAAAGTTCAAATGAAGTGGCCATCAACAATGAGATAAACCCATACCATATAGTCGGCTATAAAAGGCCCCGACATGAAAAATATGAAACAATTCAATTGAGAAAACTAACGGCCTAATTTATAACAAAACAATATCACTATTCATTTGAATGGATTTTTTTTTAGTTTGTCATCTGAGTGTTCTGATAGAGGAGAGAGGTTGGATGTTAAAATTGTACTTACGTGGCAGGTGTTCACGGAATACGACTATAACCACCTTTTTCTAACAAAATCTGTAAATCAATATGAATTTGCCCTTGGTAGTCCTCTTCAGAATTTCGGAATATGGGTCTACTCTAAATAAAAACACTAACCAGTCTTCTTTATTTTGTTATTGTGTTGACATGGTAGCATTTAAACTTCCACTTTGAACGAAAATGTTTAATATGCAAAGGTAATGCAGTTTAAAAACGGGTTAATGAAAATCGATCGAGCATAGAATATTTATACTTTATTTTCATATAGAATACATTTGTATATGTAGAATATATGCTCATAATAAAGACCGTATGGCGACAATAAATTGTGTGTTTGCATCTTTGTTATTTGGACTTGTTAGACCAATGCATGCATATATACTAAACTAAGTCCTGTATGCATGATTTCAACATTTATTACGAATCTATAACGTATTATCGACAAGTAATATTTCATTCAGTGATTGTTGATCGCAAGCAAATTAACTTTTGCATTTGTTGCCAAAGTTTACTGGATCGTGCCATTGATAAACAATCAACACAGAGCAAGTGAAGCACTGAAAACTAAGTGAATTGATAGAGCCATGATATATTTTCCATGCGTTTCCTTTTGTTGATTACATTTTTCTTTTACAGTTGTTAAATGATTTTTGGTATTTAATTTGTTCTTTAAGAATCAGTTATTACTAAATACTTTCCAGTGCACGTTTTATTTACATTCTTTCATCACGGCTTTGCCCACGCAGTTGCGATGTGCGGTGGCCGAAGTTCTAACGAGAGGTCTCGTAGTAACGGTCAATGCATACGGAAAAATATCGGCGAATTAGAGTACGAGAAGACAATAATTCAATAGCAGTTTATCTGTGAAGATTTTGATAATATAAAGGATTTTCTTTTGCCAAAAAGTTCACGTACACTTGCTATATAGTAAAACTTAGCCATTAAAGTATATAAAACATAGTCAACTTTTTTTTAAATTAGAAGTTTCATATGACTTTAATGTAATAAAAATTTAGCTAATATTTGTTGTAAATAAAGGCAACAGTAGTATACCGCTGTTCAATAGTCATAAATCGATTAAGCGAGAAACAAAATCCGGGTCACAAACCAAAACAGAGGGAAACACATCAACTATATGATGAAGACATAATCTTTCAATCAGTTTAATTGAGGTCTGGAGCTGGCATGTCAGTCACTGTTAGTAGTCTGTTGTTATTTATGTATTATTGTCATTTTGTTTATTTTCTTTTGTTTCCTATTCTGACATCGGACTCGGACTTCTCTTAAACTGAGTTTTACTGTGCGTACTGTTGTACGTTTGTTTTTTCTGCATTGGCTAGAGGTATAGGGGGAGGGTTGAGATCTCAAAAAACATGTTTAACCCGCCGCATTTTTGCGCCTGTCCCAAGTCAGGAGCCTCTGGCCTTTGTTAGTCTTGTATCATTTTTAATTTTAGTTTCTTGTGTATAATTTGGAGTTTAGTATGACGTCCATTATCACTGAACTAGTATACATATTTGTTTAGGGGCCAGCTGAAGGACGCCTCCGGGTGCGGGAGTTTCTCACTGCATTGAAGACCCATTGGTGGCCTTCGGCTGTTGTCTGCTCTATGGTCGGGTTGTTGTCTCTTTGACACATTCCCCATTTCCATTCTCAATTTTGTAAGAGGAAAACAATGGAACAACAGAAACACTGAACTGCAACAAAAACAAACGCCAACATACATAGAAACGAACAATTTGATAACAAACATTTGTGTGCAGACAATGCCTTCTTTTATTAATAATTATTGCATTAAACACTAGCAAAAACAAACGACGAAAATAAGTAAAATTGAATTGGAGAAACAATCAATATTGATAAAAAATCAATGTATTTTAAAATGTTTGGTTTGTTAGCTTTAAAAGTAATGTCTGAACATTTTTAACTTTAGTTTTACAGGATTTAAATATTTTGAAGGCCGGAAATGTTTGATTGTATACGTGACAGTTCCAAATTTAAGGCTGCTGGGCAAATAGCATCATTGAGGACAGATTTAAGAGGCATTTTAGATTGTGTTGATAAAATTCGTCCATACGCGGGTAAAAACTCATCGCCAGGCTTTATTTAGTACACAACACACAAGTTTCATCTACATAATACTTATCAGAAGAGCTCGAATTAAAAGGCTTTATATTAATTGTGCTTTAAAAACGTACAAAGAATGGATACTGTTTATAGGTATAGAACCACTAATTCTGGCCGTTCAGAAAGAACATACAAGAAAGTAGTACATATTTTAAACAAAATAGTTCCTATGCATAGCTGTAACTTTGTCAATAAGTAAAATATTTGTGTAATTTTGGTATCAAATGGAAGCTTAAGGACTTGTTATCACTTTAGAAACTTTCTTGAAAGTTTCATTTGAATGATACAAAAATATATCAAATTATAAAAAGAGGGCACATTTACCATGTTGTCGAGATCAGATGTACCTCTTTTTGTACTACCAAACTTCCAGGAACCAGTGCGCTCTTATACGCAATTAAAGGTATGTTGAATTTTTCAGCACAAGTCAGGATAAGGTACTGTTTTGACATGAAATGACTACCACTTCATCTGAACTTAAGACAAAGTAGCCATTAATGCTTGAAATTGCAGAATTTAACATAAAAAGCAATGTGGCTATGAATTAGTGGTTTTATTCCTATTACTTAAAGGCATGTGAAATTCAAATTTTAGAAATCATACCCATTACAATGAAAATTGGTCACATTTATTGTTTGTTATCATGTTGCATTATTTTTTTATGTATCAATTATGTTGGTGTCAAATTACAGCCCTCAAATTGCTACAATAGGGTATTACAGCCTTTTTGGGGCATTTAGCATGCACACAGTTAAGACTTAATCTGAAGTTTAAATTTTTGCATTATTTAATAATGAAATCAATGAAACATGTATATGATGACTGGTTTGTAGTAAGAATATAGCTTTTGGTCAAATTATCTAGAGAGTTTTCATGTTTTATTTGGTTTCTTAGTGTATCATTTATTTCTAAAGGAAATTGGTATATACTTATATAGGAATTCTAAAATCTCATTTGAAATGCAATTTTCAACAAGTTTAGCAAGTTGTCTAGCTGGAAGATACTTAAATTGCTCTTGCTGATCCATGTTTTTATATAAAAGTATGTTTTTATCAAAACACACTCCTTTTCCAACATGTAAAAAAGAGGGGACAGAATTATGTATTATATTTTATGTTTGGACAACTCTATTTATATTTAATGAACAATCTCTGATAAAAATAAAACATATGGGTAAGAACATTGTTATTTGAGTATATATTAGAGCTATTTTCCTAATGCTTGTAGTTAAAAGGTTTGGTTGGCTTGCTTGCTTTGTTTTTGTATAAATGTTTGCTCAAGCATTCGTAATTAAGATTGACCTCTGCAATCAATAGATAGGTGGGGCTTCAGCTTGTATACATTATACTCTGCATTATACTTAACATACAATAACATTTAAGTATATAATGTAAACAAGCTGAAGTCCCGCCTAACAAATAAGAAATGGAAATAATTGAAAAATTCTCATATTGGTCACTATTATTATCCATATGGAGTTTTCTTTGTATAACGCATATGTTACTACCAGTCTAATTTGAGCTTGAATTCAGTAATATAGTGTTTCGACAAAAGCTTTATGTGTTTTCTATGCTAGGAATAGATCATAAAAGGAAAATAAGTAAAGCAGAAGTCAATATAACAGGTTTGGTGCTGTTATAGGTAAAGAACCACTAATTCGGGCCCGGTCAGAAAGAACATACAAGAAAGTAGTACATATTTTCAAATGGAAGCCTAAGGGCTTGAGATCACTATAGAAACTTTCTTGAAAGTTTCATTTGAATGATAAAAAAATATATGAAATTAAAAAAGGAGGGCACATTTACAATGTTGTTCAGATCAGATGTACCTGTTTTTGTACTACCAAATTTCCGAAAACCAGTGCCCTCTTACATGCAATTTAAGGATGAGGTACAGTTTTGACATGAAATGACTACCACTTCATTTGAACCTAAGACAAAGTAGCCATGAAATTGCAGAATTTTACATAGAAAGCAATGGGGCTATGACTTAGTGGTTTTATTCCTTAAACAAACACAAAATTAGAGGCTTACATTTGTTATAGTTATCATGATTATTTTTGTTTTTATTATTATTGTTCCTACTATCATTTTTATGCAAGTCTAAAAGAATTGGTTATTTGTTAAATTGTTGATTTTATTCAAATTATGTTTGTTATTGATTTGTTTCTGAATCAAACTCCCACCTGGCTCAGTTTAAAAGACCGCAATTCCACGAATAAACTTTGGGTTCTAATAACTTAACAGTTCAGGTAGTAGTTACGAAATAATCAAAAGAAGATTTATGTTTTTGTTTTATCTATTCATTTTTGTTTAAGATTACTAAGACATTACTTTATACCAGCTTAAGTTCTGTCGTAAAGAGTACATCAAAACATTAATGCAAATATATTGTAAAAAATTGTCAACAGTACCAGGCTTTTCATAACTTTTGAAAAACGCAGGTACATTTTAAAAACTCCTCAAAGATACCATGATCTGTATATTCGACAAAACCTACAATTTGCCGAATAAATAAAGCAGAATTTATACTGTCAATTAACCTGTGCAATTCATTTAATGGATAAATTGTGAAGTATCACATAATTGTGAATTTTTCAGTTTTAATCTCAATCGATAAGAATTATATACCCTTTCTTTTGTTTATTCGATTTTTTTCTATACCTGATTTAATTAAAAACCTATTCGTAATTCAAACATTCTCCAGAATTAAGTGTCACTTTAAAAATCAGTGTAATTGACAAGTTGGCAGGAAAGCATATCTATTACTTCATGGAAAAAATAGCTGATTCACAAACCACGTTTTTTTCGGGAAAACTATATAATTGTATGATAAGTTTTGTATATTTACTAGCTTCAAAGATATGATCACCATGTTTGATCTAATAGAGACTATCTTTGGTATCTTTTCTCGTATAAATACAGTTCGGTAGCTGTCAAAACAAATTCTCAGGAATACTCAAAATGAAGGGAGGGGTTAAATATATATGAAACATTTAGGCAAAATTTCGGTATTTAATATCAAATACTAGTAAACAAAAACAAAATTCCCAGTTAAGTAAATCTATCATCTGTCTTTCAGAAAAAAAAAATGGTTTTGGCAATCTTTGATGCAATTTTTTGTTCAAAACACAAAAAAGTTGCAATATTTGTACTAAAATTGTTGTATTGCAATTATCTACGACTGCACTGAGTGTCACGTTTTCGTCGACATCAATTTGCGATAAAGTTGATTAATATAGTTTCAGTGTTTCGGTACTGACATCTTTTTTAACATGTGTTTCTAAAATTTCCCGTTGACCAATAAAGAAATTGCAAAGAAAATTAGGTTCCGACTCTCTCGGGCAAAGTCGACCTTAGCTGGATTTGGCTATTCCTTTAAGGTTCCTTTTTGGTCATATAGCTTCTAACACCTCTGCGTATTTTTACATCCCTCGCTTTCAAATGACTGGTTTTTAACATTCCTGATGAAAGTAAACCCAGAAAAAACGCCTCGGCCATACGAAATTTATAAAGTGTTATTTCATTTTCAAGGTTGTGTAATATAAAGCGTATATTACTTACAAGAAAATATGTTTTTAGTTTCCTCACTACGCTACGTAAATTCGTAATGACGGAAATTGATAACAGTCTGTTGCGATTACTTATAACTTACATATATGATTCAGACGCATATTTCAACCGCAAATGTAATTTTCAATCTTGTACAATACACGTGATACTAATTCATACGAACAGGCACATCATCTCGCTCGATTTCTGCTGTTGTCTGTTAAAGGTACGTAACTTCTAAGTATTTTTCATCCCTCGCTTTTAAATGTTTATGTTTGACGCACAAAATTTAAAAAAGGTTATTTTCTTTTAGAAGCACTAGGTTGATACCTCTGCTGGTGGACTGTTAGTCCTTTGGGGTATCATCAGCTCAGTAGTCAGTGCTTCGGTCCTGACATGATTTATAACATACATTTCTAAAATTCTCCGTTGATAAATTAAGAAATTGTTTAACAAAAGTAAGGTTCCAGCTCCATCAGGCAAAGTAGACCTTAGATGAATTGGGCTCTTCTTTTTCAGTCTATTTAGGTCATACAGACTCTAACGTTTCTATGCATTTTAACATCCCTGGATTTTAAATGGTAGATTTGAGCGTCCTGATGAAAATACAGGAAAAGCGCTTCGGACGCACGGAATTTATAAAGTATTATTTTCGTTTTCTTGTTATGTTATAGAATATATGTGGTTTCTTAATCATTATTAAAAACTAAAATGCAAACTTTCAAAATATAATTTGGATGGAAATTCCCTTCGTTATGAAAACATTGATAACATCGGGGATAATTTATTGTTTATTTTTTCGATAGATGAAGTGGAACGTTTTGTACAGTAATGCATTAATTTATTTATTTCCAATTGAAAGATTCGGCACGTCCAAAAAACATGTTTTATTAAATTTAATTCGTCTTTTTGTGTACTTTATTTGGTTTTTCTCTGACGGAGTAAAAAAACAAGACTTATGCGTGCTGCGTCCTGCAGCGGCGAAGGCGGTGTTATCAACAATTTGCAAAAGTCTGTTATAAGATCAGTTACAGAGGAACAACTAATGGTAAATCAATGATATTTGGTATGCAGTTGAATAAGTATTGGCATGGAGATTATTTGCACCCCCTCAGTTATTGTCTATTTACTTTTAAAAAATTGCGAAGTTTAAATATTAAAGTTTGTGATAGGATCAATTTAAGGGGAACAACTAATGATGAGTCAAGGATATTTGGTATGCATTTGATTTGCATAAGCATTGGCACATCTCATTTCAATGGAGATTTGTTGGATCTGCCCTTAGTCATGGTCTATTGCCTTCGGAATTTTGCATAGTTTACATGTTAAAGTTTGTGATATGGTCAATTCAATGGAAAATCACTTATGATAAGTCAACGATATTTAGTATGCACTTGTATTATCATTGGCATATCGTATTTCTACATATGCTTATTTGCCCCGTACCGCTAGTCATAGTTCATTTACATTGAATATTTTGCATATTTTACATGTTGAAGTATTGTTATTTCGATTTCAACATTTGCATTTTACTATCAATATTACACACGGCAACATATCACTATGTCAACAGTTTATGCTACCATCATTCCTCCAAAATTATCAGTAATTACTCAGCGATCTCATGACAGCTTGCACATCCAGGGTGCTTCATTGTGTGGATTCTATCATAGACCCGTCAAAACGAAGACTTTAAAACTGGTAGGTGTTGCTTCTTCGCTATGTATGTAAAACATAGAAGTGAAAACTACGTATTGTCGGATTTTGTTAGAATAATAGGTAGGCCGAAATTTCTTATTTTTAACTATTCACTTCAAAGCTAGCACCTTGGAAATCCAAGTTAACGTGTCAGTCTAGTATAAGGAAATTCATTAAAAAAATACAAGTTTTATAATTAAGTACACCAAACGAGCAATTGGCCAGTTGTCTCGAAACAGACAAGTTGGAATGCAAAGCAATAACGATGTTGAAAAACGTTGAAAGCCAAAATTTCTAAAATTTGAGAGCCATTTGTGTCTTGAGGTAGAATAATCGTAGTGTTTCCATTCATTTGTAACATCTGAGGCATAGTAAATTTACAGAATGATATCGAATCAATGATATTTCCTGCCAGCACAGAACCGCTGACTATTTGTTTGGTTATGCCCTCGTGCACGACACGTCCAGCAAAACGAGGCATCCACTCAGATACCTCTTTCAAAACGTCTTTCTCTATACAACTTATGTTTAGAAACCATTGTTGCAAACCCTCATTCAAACCAATATAAACTTACAATCATTTCGGATATTGCAAGTCACAGACTTTCAAACCAGTTCGCATTGGAAAAGATGAAAAAGAGAAAAAATCCTTTCTTAAACTTTCCTTTGCCAAACAAGGTCTCGATGCCATCAACTTGGGCAATATCCTCCATCATAAATCAGTTCACTCGAAAATACCTCCCTATTTTAAAGATCAGTCTGTACCTATCATTTCGTATACCTATACCAAACCAATTGCAACTAAAATTTTCAATTACAAACACGTGTTACAGGATCTCAATATTGAAGACTTCAAGTCTAAACCTTCTGATTGCACCTGTGCTAATTCCCCATTCATATATATCCGACTGGCCACGTTATTACTGGTGACCAAACCATTGTCAATAACACTTCTCTGCGAAATGTGTTATCCAAAGGCCCGAAATATCGTGAGCCTAAATCCATCAATTGTAAAAACCTCTTCAAAATACTGATTGATTCAGTCGAGGATTATACCAGGCAATGGGCTAAACGCGAGAAAGAAGACGTAGATACTCTTTCCGAATGGATTAAGGCTGTAAGGTCGTTAATACAAATCAGAATTAAGAAACTGAATGGGTCTATTAATACCCATGTTACATCAATCTTTAAAGACCCAAATGTTGCTAAACACTTGTCCTACCTCCATGACAAATATGTTGTTGTCCCCGCAGATAGAGCCCCAAACAACATCGTTTTTGTGTGTAAATCACATTACATAAACTACTTGATAAGTGAATTAGGTTTTGAAAATTCATTTGGAAACTCAACATATACCCCCACGACACTTACTAAAGAGGAAATCCTGGATAATCATAGGTCTGTTCTATGTTCCTTTGGAATTTCAGCCAAAGATGAAGAACTGGATCTTCCATCACTGTATTGGACACCTAAACTACATAAGTGTCCTTACAAAAAACGATATATTGCTGGGTCTTCCAAGTGATCCACGAAACCTCTATTTAAATTATTAACATCAGTTTTATCAGCAATTAAAGCTGGGCTTCAAAGATATTGTGAAACTATCTATTCTAGAGGTGGTTTGAATCAGATGTGGATACTAAAAAATTCTTTTAGAGGTCATACAATCTAAGACTCTTTCATCTTGCAGTAGTATTAAAACATTTGATTTTTCTACACTGTACACAAGTTTTCCCCATTCCAAACTAAAAGACAAATTGAAAGAGTTGGTCCTACTTTATTACATAAAAAAGAATGGCCAACGTAGATACAAGTATCTTGTCTTAGGAAGGGGTAAATCCTACTTTGTAAAAAATCACTCTGATTCTAACAAAACATTCTCTGAAACTGACATTATCAAGATGCTTGATTTCTTGATTGACAACATATTTGTTACGTTTGGATGACGTGTTTTTCTCAACAAACAATCGGCATTCCCATGGGAACCAATTGTGCCCCTCTTCTTGCCGGCTTGTTCCTTTATTCATATGAGGCTGACTTCATACAGGAACTTCTTAGGAAGAAAAAAAGAAGTTGTCAGTATCCTTTAACTTTACTTTCCGCTACATAGATGATGTACTCTCACTAAATAATTCAAAATTTGGTGACTATGTTGAACGCATCTATCCCATCAAACTTGAGATAAAGGATACAACAGATACAGTTAAGTCTGCCTCATATCTTGACTTACATCTAGATATTGCTAATGAGGGTCGGTTGAAAACAAAACTTTATGATAAAAGAGATGATTTCCGCTTCCCAATTGTGAACTTTCCACTTTTATGTAGCAACATTCCAGCAGCGCCTGCATAAGGAGTATATATCTCCCAGTTGATACGATACTCAATGGCTTGTATTTCCTATCATGATTTCCTTGATAGAGGGTTGATGCTCACAAGGAAGCTATCAAACCAAGAGTTCCAAGTGAGGAAGTTGAAATCATCCCTTTGTAAGTTTTACGGACGCCATCACGAGTTCCTGAACGTGACGTACCGAATTAGACTATTTACCGGGTTTGTACTAACATGAGCAACACGACGGGTGCCACAAGTGGAGCAGGATCTGCTTACCCTTCCGTAGCACATGAGAACACCCACAGTTTTTGTTGGGGTTCGTGTTGCTCAGTCTTTAGTTTTCTAGGTTGTGTTTTGTGTACTATTGTTTGTCTGTTTGTCTTTTTCTTTTTTAGCCATGGCGTTGTCAGTTTATTTTCGACTTTTTTTTAATGTCCCTTTGTTATCTTTTGCCTCTCTTGTAAAACTCAAACATGACATATTTGTAAGACATTAACATTATTGTTAAATATTGAAAATATCCGATTTTAAGCATTTGTTTTTTAACTCAATCGGACATGACATCAGTAGCAACTTTTTGCTTGTCCCGTATGTTAAATGTTACAGCCGAAAAAGCACATTTGATTGATTATTCAATACACCAAGAATGGTTTTTATATTTGTATGAGGTAACAGGAAATGACAATTTTTGTATGAGGTAGCAAGAAATAACAATTTGCATCCTTTACTCACATTTTAGTGGTATTTCATTTAAGTGGTAATATACTGAAATGTATGGATAATAAGGTTATCAAAACGACAATTGGGTTTCTTTCTTACAATTCCAAATCCGTACTGGCCTATCAAAAATGCTGTCGAGTCTGATTAATTTTAATTATGAGACTACATAAAACGTTTTAGGAGTGTTGTTTCCGGTTTTTTTTTCCTTTCTTGTTCGGGAGGGAGTGCATTCTTGGGCGTCAGTATTTACCCTACAGATGTGGCTTAGCTAGCTTTTTGTGGTACTGATCAAGTGTGACCATGATATCAATTATTGTATTACACTGTTTAATTTATATCCTGTAGGTAGCTTAGCTTTTCAGTTTTTTTTAATGTGTCATTTACTTTACGATATTTAAATTCCCTGATTTAAGTAAAAAAGACGTAAAACCAGTTTAACCATACCAAATGTTATGCTTGTACCAAATGAGGCTTCCATAATTATGTGTTATTCGATTTTGTTTGTCTTTGTTTGAACGTATATTATTCGGTTGTTGATGGTAGGTGTGGTCTTTTGTTCTCACGTTCCCATGGTTTTAGAAAGTCTGTTTTACTTTTCATGTATTATTCATTTGTCATCATTGTTTTTTGGCAGTTTTTTTACCTTTATATGTATACTATGTATTTGTATAAGGTCAGCAACGGGGTATTTTTATATTTTGTTTGTTTAATTTTTTTTTTATAAACTCAAGTATAAAGATCAAGAAGATGAAGTTGTTTGTTCAAGCTGCCTTGTATGCTCTCTTGTCGTATCACTTGGTTGAAGGTGGCTGTGATTCTAATCTTGGTAGGTAAAACACTTAACTTTAAAGTAATATATTGATATGAACATAATGTTGGTTTTTATATCAAGAAATGTTGACAGTGTCGTCGAAAAAATCTGCCTAAATACATAATCTCGAATTTTCAATTGCTCTAGATCATATTCTCTTTATTTTTTGTCATTTGAGCTAAAAAAAAAAGCATTTATATTTGAAGAGCAAAGCTCTGCATGAAATGATTTAATATAAATTATATATATCTATCACATGTACATTTAAGTCAGTTGACTTTTTATGTGTAAATGAATAATCCGCCTAAAAACACAAAAAGCAAATAGTCAAATAATTTAAATTTTCTTTTAATTTTTAGAAAAAAATCTACATAACATATTAGTAAAGAATTTATGATCCGTTATAAATTCTTGCCGTGAATGGAAATTGAAAAGTGTGTTTTTTACGGGAAAACGCATGTCTCCCTCCCCCACCCCAACTTTTACAGAAAAAAATGGATGGTAGGTGCCTTAACATGTATGGTAATTTTTAATAGCATATACTTGTTTTCTTCAGGAAATGAGCTGATTGATGGACTTCTTGATATGATTCTGAAAATTAAACGATCCGGTATTTATATTTACATATTTTTACATTTCCCCACAAATTGAATAATAATAAGTTGCGGAGGGGTAAAAGGTTTTTGACCCGTCCGTCAGTCCGTCCGCCAACACTTCGTTGTCGCCAGGAAAGAGCCTCCGTATGATCAGATCCTCTGCATTTTATGTGACATTACAATCCCGCACGAGTTAGATATAAAAACTGATATTGGACCATTTTTCGGGCTGGTAACTTTTTCAAACATTTCATGGAAATTCTCGTCGACAGGATAGCGCGAAGGTTGTCACTCATCAAAAGAATGGTTGACTTCGATGATCAGAAAAGTAGTAAGTTAATAGAGATAAAGTTGAAAGCTCGGGTGAGTTCGATACTTTGACAAATCTTAAACGGAGTGTTAATTCTTTAGGAAAGTGATTCGATAAAATATTTCTTAGGAACTCGCAGGGATTATGCCTTCGTTTTTACTAGATCACACATAATCCGACGAACGCTAATGAACATAACTTCACAAAATAAAAAAAAAACAAAACACATAAAACAGTTTAAGTTGAAAAACCGAAAAATACAAACGAAGTTGTTTTATAAAGTTATCATTTCCTCTAAACGTAACAAACGAGGAGAGAGAATTATACATTATAACGATGCGTAAAGACCTACGAAATTGACTTTGTTTTTCTGTTTGCCAAGTTCTCATAGGAAAAGAAGAAAGTATAACATGCTTTTAAACAGTAGGAACATAGAAATTAGTATATAGAAAGAGCTTTAGATATTGTATGTATGAATTTTTTTTCTCTTGGGATATTATCATTACGGTAAAGCTTAACTTCTTTTAAATGTCAGTTTTACGAGCTTTTAGTTCCTTTATTCTTTACATATTGAATGTAAAACAATATAAAGATGAGAAGATGTGGTTAATTGCCAATGAGACAACTCTCCGCCAGATGTTTGACATATAAGTTAATAACTATAGGTCACCGGACGGCCTTCAACAATGAGCAAAACCCATACGACATAGTAAGCTGAAATTACAAATTTAAAACAATTCAAAAAAGAAAACTAACGGCCTGATTTATGTACAAAACAATTAATGAAAAACAAATATGATATACAGCAACAAAGACAACCACTGAAATACAGGATCTTGGCTTGGGATCGACACATATGGAATGTGGTGGTGTTCAACATGTTTGCTGGCGCCAACTTCCTCCTAACCTGGGACAGTGGTGTAACAGTACACCATCAGAACAAATGCATATTTGAACATTTATTTCTACACAAACAGTTTACAAATTATTAAGATAAATGCATAGTGGTTTCGAAATAATTTTAAATCATGGTCGCCTAAGTAGTAAAACTATTGACTTTCACATTTAAAAGCAAAAAGAGCTATATTTCCAATCACGTTTTAAATATAAAAGTTACCTTATATTATTCAATTAGCATATACAAATTTTAATTTTATTTACAGGCAATAGTAGTGATACTACACCTACGGAAATTCCTGCCTTTTCTGTATCACTGACAAATGCAAAAGACCTAGGCACGTCTGAAATTATAAAGTTTGACAAAGTGTGGACCAATAATGGAAACCTCTATGACCCGAACACAGGGATATTTCAAGCACATCTTAATGGCGTGTACCAGTTTTCTTTCACTGTGATGTCCAAGTATGGGAAAAATTTGGAGGTATATTTATGGCAGAACGACACTCGTCTGGTTGCTGTATATCCGGGCACTGGTTATAACGAAGGGACTGCAAACATGGTGTTGAATCTTAAAAAGGGCGACAGAGTTTATGTTAAATGCGGAACAGCAAGTGGTGCAGTATCCATTCATACAAGCAATGGTTCCTGGTACAGCATGTTCTCTGGTTATCTTATACACGTTTCAAAATAAAACAAATGTCTGAAAAGTGTGCTGCTTATATAACGTGGTCTTAAAAAATATAGGATGTTGTATACCATTGTCAATGGTTCTTCCCACTGAACGATCAAAATGAGAGAAGAGACGTAGGTAAAGGTGTTATATATCTTTTAATTCTTTAAATTTGTTACAAATTTGGTCACAGTGTTCAGTTTTATCGTCTCCTATTGAAATTAGTTACAACTTTTATAGACTCTGAGCTATTAAAAGCATGACCGTTAATGAGGACCGTTAAAAATACATCACATGCGGGCACAACTATAATAACTTCCTTTTCAAAACTGAATTCTGTGTACAAATTAGTTTCAGAAACATCAGATTCAAATCATTGCTTTTAAGTATCATGGCGTTTATTGCTATCACAGATGGCAGACACCGGAAATACGCATTTCTAAGATGATTATGCCTTCCGAACAACGCGTAGGTGCCATCAATTAAAGCATTATTCTCAATTATAAATCTGCACAATATAAAATAGGTTTGTTCTTTTAAACAGCTATTCGAGTTTGAATTGATTTTTGGTCATTTCTTTGTTTTTTTAATCTTTTTGATATTTTTTCTCTTTACATTATACAGTGAATTGAGCTTCTTTTATGAAAGAGTAGAGCTAATTTCACTCACAGGTACAAAATTCAACAGTGGTTAATACATACTGAAGTTGGAATATTAAAGAGTCTTTAAGATACACATTAAAGATTTTAAAATAATTCTAGGAATACTAATAAGATAACAATGAAATGAATAATTGTAATGCTATTTATTGTTGATGAAGACGACCTTCATACAATATTGCAAAACTTTCATGATTTTGTAAAATTTGGCATATACGGATCCTTAAAAAACGAGGATTAATTTGTATCTGAGAATACCAAACATAAATGAACGTCCAACTTAATTTTGGACATGGTTAGGATAACAGTAACGGTACCAATTGTTCTGCACCAGATGCACATTTCAACAATAAATGTCTCTTCAGTGATGCTCGAGGCCAAAATAATTGAAAATCCAAAGCTAATTAAAAAGATGAGGAGTTATATAAAAAAAGGAAAAAAAAAGTATATTCAAAGCCAAGCAAGAAATCAGACCTTTGCATGAGGGAGAAATATTCCTGAATTTAAAATAGGAGCGTCTTTCTTATAATTTTTTTCGATTTTTACTTAAAACTTGAAAAAATCAATCACGAATTGCAGTTTTGAGCCAACTTTCGGATCAAGTAACCGAAAAAAAACCAAGACAAGACATAGTTTGAAATACACAAAGGTATTGTTTAAAATCTCAAATGACACAAACGAAGCTTCCATATTGTAAACATCAGACAAGATTGAAATCATTTTGGATTTAGAACTTGAATTGGAAATGATATGAAATAATTTCAGGGGATATTGGCCCTAACTCTTCAAAAGAGTTTTGCGGATTTGAGGTTTAACATTAATAATACAGAGCTGTTTGAAGTAATAAAATCCATAATACATTGTACCTGAACGGTGAACGGCCGCGTGTAAAGATTAGAAGGATTGATGTTAGGGTGATATGAATATGAAATATCAGAGTTGTTTGGCGTTCAATCATAAGAAAATTGGACTTCTGCTTTACACAATTTACACTTATATTTAATCATGCATTGGTAGGATCTTTTTATACTGAGCGACATCATAGACAGAATTTCAGATAACCTACCCAATATTATGTATACAATTGCTATTAAAAACTGAAAACAACACGTTATAAAGTTCATGCATCCGAAGCGCCTTTCTGGATTTACCTTCATCAGGAACGCTCAAACCCGAATATTTGAAATCAAGGATGTATAAGAACGGCAACAGTTGAAGAGCTATATGATCAAAAAGATCACGGCTGCAGTTATCATGGGCGAAATTTTAGACGCATTGGAATCGACTCAGTGGTGGTTATCAATGGAAGATACCAAGATGCAATTAAAAAAAATCGAAGTAAAAAAATGTTGTTTAAGGTCATTTTCTTGCAAAAAAAAATAGGATAAGAAGGTGGGTTTTTTTCTCATTTTTTCCCAGCTTGGGTACAGTACGTATGAGGTCTGCCTAAAATTTTCTCATGACTCACTGTGAAATTGGTAAATAAAAAATGTAGGGTAAAATATTGGAGGCGTTAAAACGGGATAGGTAGGGAACCCTAAACACAAGTATGTTTTTAAAATGTTTTGCCGACAGCATGGCCAAGATAGACAAGTGTCTTTGGGTTCCTCTCTCATTGACGAATTAAAATTTCAAAATCTATCAGGACTTAAATAATAAAACATGTCACCTTTACTTTCGTGATGAACCTTTCGTGACAAAAGTAAATTAAAAGATCAAATTACAACAGCTGTGTTATAACCCTAGAAATACGTTTAACTATATACTCAACAGTATATCGTGGTCATTTCACTCCAACGGAGGTATTAGCAGTGCACCATGAAGTTGACACCAACTCTTTTTCTAGTCTTTGCAGTTTGCCATGTGATCTTGGTTGATGGAAGCTGTACTTTCAGTGAGTATAATTTAGATTTTTACTTATGCATGTTATCCACAGGCACTTGTCTCAGAATTTTTTTTCCCTATGTACTTTAATATAATAATTTATATAAGATATATAGGGAACAAAATTCAGAGACAAGTACTTGTGATATTATCTCTATATTTCGTTAGTTGGTAAATTCAGTTGACAGGGTCTATACAAAGCGATTGGGACATACTAGATATGCCTCATTATCCTTCCTCCTATAAGCTTCTACGGATATCATTTGTTAAAAGCAAACATGTGGAAACCGTGTGTATTTATCATTATGAAAATTATGAAAGATCTATTATAGACACAGAAGTCACCTAAAGACAAAAACATGCATTTTCAGTAATTGGAATAACGCCGATTAGTGTATTTAATAGAATAACCATTTCAGGAGAAGTTCAAAGTAAGTAGTCAGCAACCTTAATAGATTTAAAATTTTTGGTTCAATGTGGCTCGCTCACTCAACCTGAAACCTTCGACTATAGCTAAATAAATAAAGTTACATAAAAATAACATTGGAATTTGTCTTTTGTATCGACGTACTCTTTATGTTTATTGCAGAGTGTTCGCTGGTTGAGGATATTCTAGCAATGATGTCCAAGTCTAGAGGATCTGGTAAGTACTTTTTGTCGACAGATTTTAAGAAAATTGAATTTTAATGTAACTTAGATTTGAAATCACACATTTTTAAAATATAGAGTAGGAGGAAACAAAAGCTGCTTTAATTACCACTCAGTAATGAAAGGTCGATTTAATTTTAAAAAAACCCAACTGAAATGTTTAAACAACTAAACTCAACGTAATTCACATCAATTCACTATTTTGTCCAATCAAGAACATGATTAACAAAAATGTGGAGTAGGAATAAGGGCATGCATAAGTGTTCTATATAACATTTAAGCAACCATTAGTAAAATACCCGCGAGTTATACATGATGAGACTGAAATGTGTTGTGTAAAGGAACGGTTCGGCGCAAGATATCTTTTCTATTTTGTCCAATCAAGAACATAACCAACAAAAATGCGTGAAGTATGAATAACAGCATTCATGGTGCTTTAGATGATGTTAAACAATCATCAGTACTATATCCGCATGGTATAAATGATGGGATTGAAATGTGTTGTGTAATGGAATAGTTCAAATGAAGATATCTTTTTATCAAAGTTGAAAATTCTGAAACGTTCACGTGAAGTTAGAACATTTAAACTTGACAGACATTTAAATAACTGTATTACAGTGAATCATGTACGAGTCGAGAAGTCATTGCCTTATAAGAATTCGTGTACTTACTTTATCTATAACTCTTCTTATTAAATATTAGAACTAGTAATTGAAATGTGTAAGTAATATAGGGGGAACTGAGAAACGTTACATTGTATACCGTACTCATCGAGATATTTTTTTCCCCAGATAATTGTAGCTATCCAAAACTAAAAGAGATTCCTGCCTTTAGTGCATCATTGACAAATTCAAAAGTTCTTGGTGCCACCGAAATTGTAAAGTTCGACAAAGTTTGGACAAACAATGGAAACGATTATGACCCAAATACTGGAATATTTCAGGCGCCTTTTAAAGGCGTGTATCAGTTCTCCTTCACAGTAATGTCCAGCAGAGGGAGGGATTTACTTGTTTACCTGTGGCAGAATGAAACCCGTTTGGTATCTGTATTTCCTGGTACTGGTTATAATGAAGGAACGGCTAATATGGTGTTAAATCTGAAAAAGAACGACAGAGTTTACGTCAAATGTGGCGGAAGCGGAATCGGATACATTCACACAGGCAATGGCGCTTGGTACAGCATGTTTTCTGGATATCTCATACATGCAACTAAATAAATTATTTGTCTTATGATGAAATTTTGTTGTTGTTTATCAGCAAAAGGCGGGCTTTATTTTATCATTATTACTGATATTTATGTTACTATTAGTTGTCTTGGTCTCCATGATGATCCTTGCCCGACAATTAATGATAGTATTTTTTTTAGATTTCACTAGCCACTTAAAAGTGACTTTTGAAGAAAATAAAAATCTGAAAGAAATAAAATGTTATATGAATCTTTAATTTTCGTCAATGATCGTAATGCTTGTTTTCACTTCCGATAGCCAATGAGACAACCATCCAACCATCCAAAACGATTTTTATGGCATTCCTGAAATAACCTTTTTTTATAATGCCGTAAGGTCCAGTGATAAATTTTTTGATTTAATATACCAAATTTTTATATAGATTTGAAAATCTTACAGTTACAGCTTATCATAGCACTGTATCATTGAAAACAATAAAGCATCCTACAAGAGCCTCACGTTATTTTTCTCTTTTAAAGACATTGCAGCTGGGACCAATAGATGTTAGTCCCAGCTTGCAGAAATCCTTGATTTTTACTTTAAGGTTTACGTAATTACTAGAATATGACTTTACCTTTATGTAACTGTTAATATTTTATAATGACTGTAGAAATGATAATTAAAGACATACAGATACAGTTTCCTAAGTCCCTTTGATAACAATAAAATAACTGCCAAAAACAAATGTATAATGTCTTCCAAAATACCGTTTCACGTTGGTAAGACGTCCATTGTTCATGATGTAATTAACCTATCACAATGCTTTAGTGGACACTTTTGAAACCATTACTCCAAATGAATTATGTTCTAAATGTTGGAACTGTGTATTATGTAATTCGTCTGTCTTATGCATATAGATTTACATTTAAGATGAATTATGATATATTATACATGGGTATTTTCGGTAATCATACATTAAACTGAGATGTGCCAAACTCTACTTGTTTTCAGTGATTTTTGATATTGAGCTTAATCATTTTCAAAGAGATTAATAGAACCAAACTCTCCTGAGTTATTGAACAGATACCCCTAGTCTGTCTCTTTTTTTTATCAATAAGTTAATTGGCATTACCTCAGAATAACCTAAGTCATATGTGTAAAATAACAGAAGCACCGTTTTCATACTGTAGTAGAATAAACATATTTATGTGTCTTGTATACGAAGAGTCTAGACTGTAAAGTCTGCTGCCTATATATGTCAAATGATAAGGCAAATGTTCTAATTTCAGTCTTTTAATTGCTGCTGTAAACTTGACCCTTGATAAAATGACCTAATAACAACAAGGTTTTTTTCACATCAAAGCGTTTTGATAACAAAAAATGGGTAAAGATCTGATTTATTGCTCAGAAGATATTGACCCAAGACCAAACTTGACCTACTGACCTAAAAAAAAACAATTTTGCCCAAATTGCTATCAATAGCTAATATGGCCTTGACCTCTGACCCCAAAAGCAAATGAAAAAGGAATATTCTCCACCCAATGCATTTTAGGAGCATAAACAAACCAAGAATGGTAAAAGTTGAACGTATGGTTCCTAAAATAATACCTGGAAATAAAATTTCCCAAAAATTTATGTCTCTTCTTTCTCCTTCATTAGATATGAAAATTCTTTCACATTTTGAAAAAGTGAAAACAACACAATCTAAATTCCATGTGTCCGATGCGCTTTTCTGGATTTGCCTTCATCACGGACGCTCAAAGCTATATTTTTGAAAGCCAAGGATGTATAAAAACGATTACTTTTCGGTGCATTCATTTGTGATGTTGCTTTAAAGTTAATTACAACATTTTTCTTTATTTATAAACTTTACAACTGTTATTTAACTTTCAATTTTTACATTTTCATATATTGTTGGATATGTAGATAAAATAATAAGCACATTTATTTTGGCAGAGAGAATGTTTAAGGAGAACTACAAGCGTGAGTACATTCTTAAAGTTGTGAGAGGAATTTTGGTTTCAGATTTCGGGTGGTAGTGTATTCCAATCTTACATTGTTTGGTAAATGAATGAAAATTTAAAACTGAATGTGTTACATTGAAGTTGTCTGTATGCTTGTTGATGGGTTGATCTTGTTTTAGACTGTCTAGCTATAGCTGCAGTGACATTGATCTTTGGTCTACTGAACAAACAATAATAGACGTTTCTTTAACACATGGGCCATTATTAAGCCAAGTTGAGTAAATACATTCTTTATGGACCAACAGACTTTGTATGGAAACCGAAATGTTGACATCTGCACACCAGTACCAGGCATGTCTATATCATAAGCCAAGTTTGACTTCGTCACAACTTGGCTGTAAATTCAGTGTGGAGTTGTTTAGATGTTCATAACAGTTTATTTATAACTCCAGATGCCCTGACATGTCTAAAACTTAAATTTAATAACTAAGGGACATTCTGTACTTTTCTGATCTAGGGGAAGTAACTCAAAAATTTTGTTTGTTATCACCTTTTCGGGGGGGGGGGGGGGGGGGGATTTGTTTAAATATCCATGTCAACAAGGAATATATTGTTTTAATATACCTTTTTTAATTATCAATACTTATGTAATTTTACCAAAAAATAAAAATAAAATTTCATTCTACTCACTGAAACAGACTTATCTTCACATTCATTGCTTTCTAGCCGACTTTTTTCACAATTTTCTAACATTCTTGATATTTCCAATGATGAGAAGATCCAAGTATGACATGTATGTGACAATTTTTATTTGCTTTATTTTTCTACTCGTAAAAAACTCATGTAAATAAATTGCTCATAAAGATTATTTGGTTTACAGTACATCTTGTATTTCCATTAAAATATGCTTTTTCAAAGGTCTTCCTTTTATAAACGTCTCACTGATTACATGACTTTTTATTTTATGAAAATTATAAAGATGAGGTTAATTTTGATTGTTTTCTTTAATTGATATTGACGAGAACACAAACATTTATATGAATATTCGCCATGTCAAACGTTTTCTTTTAAGTATTAAAGAGAGACAACTCAAAATCTCATGTTCTATATTGTGATTTGTTAATAGATCTTAATAGAATTCATTTAATCAAGTTCAAATGAAAAGTAGTTTAATGTTGTTTCAGAATTATGGCTTAAGATGTAGTCATATCTAGCAAGTATATATTTCAAATGAAGTCATAACTGTTATTGTGTCTAGTAATTAAATTTGAACTATAAAAAAATAAAAAAAATAAATAAATTTACATGTATAAAAACAAGCATTCTGAGAGTATTGCATGGCAATACATAGTCCCCTACTGGTTAAGAATTCATTGTACTGGCACAAAATGCTAACTTGATCTATAACTTGTCATGGTGTAAACTATATAACAAATATCAAGTCAATATCTTCAATCATGACGAAAAAAGTGTGGAAAACTGATTATTTAAGTGAATTTTCAAAGTCCAAGGACCATAACTCTGCACAAAATCATCAGACTGGAACAAAATTCGAACTTGATCTGTAACTTGTAATAATTAAACTATATAACAATTATCAAATCAATATTTTCAAGCATGACGAAAAAAAGTGTGGAAAACTGATTATTTGAGTGAATTTTCAAAGTCCAAGGACCATAACTTTGCATAAAATCATCAGACCGGAACAAAATTTGAACTTGATCAGCAACTTGTTATGATAAAACTTTATTCCAATTATCAAATCAATATCTTTAAGCATGACGAAAAAAAGTGCGGCAAACTGATTATTTGAGTGAATTTTCAAAGTCCAAGAACCATAACTTTGCATCAAATCTTCAGACCGGAACAAAATTTGAACTTGATCAGCAACTTGTCATGATAAATCTATATTCCAATTACCAAATCAATATCTTCAAACATGACGAAAAAAAGTGCGGCAAACTGATTATTTGAGTGAATTTTCTAAATCCAAGGACCATAACTCTGCACAAAATCATCAGACCGGAACAAAATTCGGACTTGATCTGTAACGTGTCATGATAAAACAATAGACCAATTATTAAATCAATATCTTCAAACATGACAAAAAAAAGTGCGGAAAACTGATTATTTGAGTGAATTTTCAAAGTCCAAGGAACATAACTCTGCACAAAATCATCAGACCGGAACAAAGTTCGAACTTGATCTGTAACTTGTCATGATAAAAGTATATACCAAATTTCAAATCAATATCTTCAAGCACGAAGACAAATAGTGTGGAAACCGATTTGCCGGACTGAAGGATGGACAGACAGACAGAAAGACAGACAGACAGACAGACAGACAGACAGACAGACAGACAGACAGACAGACAGACGGACGAAGTTCACACCTAAAGTCCCCTTCGACTTCGTCGGTAGGGGACTTATAAGAAGATGTGGTATCACTGCCAATGAGAAAACTCTCCACTAGAGACCAAATGACTTGGAAGTTAACAAATATAGGCCACCGTAGTTATTCCTCATTCCTCGTTCTTAATCACTTGAACATTTATTAATATTAAAGCATTCTCATGATGGAACCTCAAATTATAAATTTGCTGCTTTATTATGGTATAATGCTTGAATGACATTTGTCATATAGCATTGTGTTAAATATCAAATACTTACTATGCATACTCTCAATTCATAAATTGGAAATGTAATAAGTAAAGGGTACTTTCAAAGCATTAATCGGCACCAAACAAAAAGGCGAAATATTCCAATGGGGACATTCAAAACTCATAAGTCGAAAAGAAACTGACAACGCCATGGGAAAAAAATGAAAGACAACAAATAGACAAACAAGTCTATAAAACAATTGATAGAAAAATAAAGACTAAGTTAAACCAACCCCATGAAAAACTAAGGTGACTATTGTTAAATGTTTAATTTTCAAATCCGATATAAAAATAAGGAGAGGTGGTATGATTGCCAATGGAACAGCTTTCCACCAGATTCCAAATAATGAACATGGATGTAAGCAATTATACGGCTGTTAACATGGAGCAAAACCCTAACTGTATAGTCAGCTATAAAAAAGCCCCGACATGACACAATATGAAATACAAAATGTAATTCAAACGATAAAACCAACGACCTAATTTTTGACCCAAAAAAATAAAGTAAAACAAATATGACAGACAGAAATCATTGATAACCACTATTTGACAGGATCAGGATGGTTTTCAGCACGAAAAGAGGAAGAAGATACCAAAAAGGGTAATCAAAAACCATAAACCATGACAATGGCCGAAGGAAAATGAAAACTAGATATGAACAGACGGCCAAACAGGGGTAAATTAATATGCCCCTCGACATTTTGTCGCGGGGGCATAAAAAAGACATACAAATGTCCATAAAACATTAGCAAGAAAACTGAAGATTGAACAATATGAACCTCACCAAATACTGGAGTTAAAACTCAGGTGCACTGGAACGGTTATCCATTCCTGCTCCAACTAGTTACACCTGTCGTGTACTCCTTTCAAAATCACTTACTTGTAATCATACATAGAATCATGTGCATAACAGTGTAGCCGAGACCATTGATTGGCGCGCAAAAATATCCCATTGACTGGGTCAGATTAGGTGAACGTTCGTCTGTAACGCCCAAAACTCACGACGTATTTATTATAGACATTTAAACTGTGAGGTCACCAAAGGGTCTCAACGCCTAAATAAAATAATTCGAAAAACTAATCAGGAATAACCTTTGTGTTTTGATTTATATTGAATACTTACACTGAACTGCGGTCAAGCTTAGCGAAAGGTCGTGCAACATAATCAGTCAAACAAACTTTATTAGATTAACTCGTTAAGGAACGATCGTTTTCATTGGTCAATTCAAACCTTCGACCTCACACCTGCGAAAATAGAACACGCGTACTATAAAGATGAATGGACTGATCAGTATTCACGTAGCCGGTCAAGGTCGTTAAAAACTTCCATCGTCGTATTCCCGAACATGATTGTGTTCTTGATTATCGCATGGCAATTCTAGCTTTTATACATGTGCATGTAAAATTTTAAACTTTAATCTTAAGTCACGTCGAAATATTTAATTCAACTGTCTCCTCTCAATTGGTCCTGGATTAAGGGAGCTACCATTTTATTTTGATTGGGGGTGAAGGACTTGGATGAAACATTTTGTCCTGCATTTTTTTTAGTTGTTATCTCTGTCCTGTCTTTCTATTTTTCAGTCTGTTAGGTCCTGACTATATTTATTCGTTTATCCTGATTTTTTACATAAATCGTCATCCTGCCTTTTTTTGTCAAGTTGCTCACCCTGCCTTAACTTTTATTCAATGGACTTGATGAATTAACGTTGTACTTGAAATGAAACCGTACTTAACTACAAAAATAACCAAATTACATACTAAAGATATTGCTCGATTTTTATAGTAAATGGGTTTGTGTTATAAACTGTCAGTTCATTATTCATATTCTTTCATAAGTTTTAGGATAGTGTGATTTTTATTCTGATTTAGTTTACTTGATTTTGAAAAAAAAATCCCGAAATTCTAAGTAAATTCAGAACATGTAACCAGCCATGCTTTGTTTAGAGAAAAAATGGAGATGGCAAACCATGGCACAGTGGAAGGAAATGTACTTTATAAACTCCAGCGATATACTTTCTTAATTTATAATTAACTGTTTTGCTATCCTCGGTTGAAAATTATATATTGTAAATATTTAAATAGTTGCATAGAAAACAATCAGTTTTAAACAGTGTGGTTATTCACTAAATGTATTGATAAAAGGTGACTCCATTTTTGTACATACTTTTACAGTAGTCATCCTTAATTTCTTAATATTTCGTTTATAAGTTTATCATACATGTATGATTTTGTATTTAACTTTAATACGCACGCATGCCACACGTTACTTTGGCGGATTGTTCAACAATGTTATGCAAAGCTCTATTCTTACGGTATGAAATTAAAGGATAAATTTTCAACCAATCAAAATCGAAAACAGTACATTTATATTGTTCCTTATAAACTACGACATTTCTCACAAGTATTTATTTATTTTTTAGTTCCACACATGCAAAAATAAAATCTTCGCCGATGAAACATTTCAAACCTTTTTACACCAACATGCCTTCACTGAATTCATTTGAATTTCGTGGTGACCATGATAGTACATTGCATAGTACATCTATATTCACGTGCACACATGGTACGATCTTTCGGGGACAATTTGCTCGTTTATGACACGTCATTTCTGAATGACCAAACGCTTAGCTTCTTTATTTTCGTTTTATAGCATTTATAGCAATAAAAGAGGAATGTGCAACCCATCATAAATTTGAAATGGATCAGTATTATGAGATCCTTATTATAAGGAACTACGACATTGTCAGGATAATAACCTAGCGTCAATATGAAAGAAATTAAAGTGGTTCATACATTCATTCATATAAAAGCGGCACATGTATTTTATTTTATCCTTATATTTTTCATAGTGCGGTACAAGTGCTGCATGCATAAAGAATATTACTTAACACAAATTATTAGTATAATATTTCGACCCCACTATTTGAAATTCACAAAATACTTATTTAATTATTTCGACCAAAAATCATTGTTTTTTTACGTTCGTAGTAACGTAGTACATTCCATTGTCGGTCACCTGTGTCAATTCACGTGCACACAACAATTGTTGTTGTATTTAAATCTTTCGGCCAATGAAGTGAGACGTTACAAGTTGTTTGTTTGTGATACGCCAGAATGTTATCAATGAATAATTATTATCAATCGCTAAACTTGACTGCATTTCAGTGTAAACGTTCTTTACTTGTGTTTTCGTTATGTTTTGATAATCAATTTTTATGACATCGCACGTTCTTTCAACAAAAAAAAAAAAAGATTTAACTGGCTTTAAAAGTTACAATGCATGTGTTGATTATTATTTTTTTTTTGGACGTCAAAACGATTTAACAATTGCGGTTGCATGTCCAATTATGTCATCTTTTAACTTTTATCTGGTCAAAATTTTATTTTAGAACGAATGCATGATCAACTTTAAAAAGTGTGCGTACACAAAACATATAGACAAAATATACTTCTGTCCTGTCTTTTTCGTACTTGCAAGTTATTAGACAATAAAAAGGCTATTTGGATCAAGCCTTGTGGAATTTGCATTTACGTTTTTGAATAGGTAAAATGTATAGTTTGGTGAACTTTTCTGCTAACTACTATACTTGTGAAAAACCCTTGGCAACAGAAACATTTTCAGCTTTTTTTTTAATCGACCCAATTTACATAGTAATGGACGACTTCGTACATTTTATGATCGCAAATAAAATATGTATATAATATACTGTGCACTGTAGTTCGTATATATACTGAAACCCTTTGGCAACCCCACAGTTTAAATGTTTATAATAAATACGTCGTGAGTTGTGGGCGTTACAGACGAACGTTCACCTAATCTGACCCAGTCAATGGGATATTTTAGCGCGCCAATCAATGGTCTCGCCTACACTGTTTTGCACATGATTCTATTTACTGATAAGGCATCACACGATAGCTGATTTAGTAAATGTCCGTTTTATAACAGTTAATTCATACATCATTGATATATGTAAAGCAAAATTAATTGGCAGAAACAATTTTTTTTAATATATGTTGTGGACATTATCAAGGAACACAGCTCCTGAATGATAAATATACATAAAATGTTGACAGGGATTTGTCTCACCTGCCTAAGCTTATCACAAACAACAATACTTGTTAATGCCACTTATATTGCTGACACCAGAAATAGCACACTTTAGTTTCAATGCCAAATCGTTTTTTTTCCAGAAGAGTCAAAGATGTTAAATTAAAACTGATCTATGCCTAGACATGCAATCAACATTCAAAATGATTTTGTCAATAAGTTATGTAACTGTTAAACAGAAACCTATTTTGTAACCTGTGGATGTTAAAGAGTAGAACTTACTGAGATCTGTTCATTTGGACTTAGAGCAGAAAGAATAGATTCAACCCATTACTCCAATGAAAACTAATTACCCTAACAAATTAATGGGAATTAAATTTTTAGACTACACATGCATTGTTGGATTCTCCACGAAGTTGTGTACTATGATTTTCTACATAATATATATATCATGAAAAAGGCACTTATTATGGATGTGGAAAACCACAGAAATCAACGATTTTATTAAATTTAACACAGGTGCAATACTTCACTCCCTGGTGGCAAATATGCATTTGTTCAATTAAGAGATAATTCTCGGGAGGTTTGAATTTATATTGATTTTTTCACAGGTTGTCCTTTGAGGGGTTGGCATACTTTTGGTATGCGAGAAATACAAGTTAAAAATAAGTGGGTATGTGGTTTTATAGGGGTAAAAAAGTGGGGTTGTGGTGATACAAGGGATAAAAGAATTTGGATTTTGGAAAAAGAAGGGAAAAAATGGGAAGTGTGGAAATAAATTACAATAAAAGAACAGAGTTCCAATGTTCCCCAAGTTGCACATTTTTTATCTATCCAAGGTACATGTACAAGGGCAATAACTAAAAACAAAATTTTTGTTTTGTTTTTTAAAACAATTTATAAATAACTTAGAGAAATGAAGGCTACAGAGCAAATGCAATACAATTTCCGTTATAATTAGATTTTCCAAGGGGAATAACTCGTTAAAAATATTTATTCATACTTATTTTCGAAAGTGTCAAAGACATTGCTGATAGAAACCCATGATAGAAGTTCCATAAAATTCTGGTAAGAATTGTACACATGGGAGCGCTAACAATGCAATTTTCCATTTAATCAATATTTCCAAGGGACATAACTCTTTAAAAAATAATTGATCGGCGGCACTGATTTTCTAACTCGTCAAAAACATTGATGTTATAAACCTATAATATAAATTTCATAAAAATCTGGCAAGAATTGTACTCATTAGGGCGCTAATAAGGCAATTTTCCATATAATTAATGTTTCCAAGGAGCATAACTCTTTCAAAAATCATTGATTTGCACTGATTTTCGAACTCGTCAAAGACATTGCTGATATTAAACTATGATATAAGTTTCATAAATTCTGGCAAGAATTGTACACATGAAAGCGTTAGAATTGCAATTTTCAATATATTCAATATTTCCAAGGGGAATAACTCTTTTAAAAATATTTGATCGGCACTGATTTTCGAACTTGTCCAAGACATTGCTATTACAAACCTATGATATAAGTTTTAAATAAATGGGGAATGTGTCCATGGGACACAGATGATGCCCCCGCTTGCACATAATGTTATAAAGGGGCATAACTCAAGAACAGTAAAAGTGACGCTACCCAAATTTGTACTTTATCTGAGTCTGTAGTAATAAGCATTGTGTATAAGTTTACTAATATTTGGTTGCGGCAAACTTAAGTAAGAGAAAGGAAACGAAAAATTCAGCATTTTTTTCATTTGTAAAGGGGCATAACTCTAGAACAGTAGAAGTGAAAACCAAAATTCTAACTTGATCTGTGTTTTGTGGTAATAAGCATTGTGCATAAGTTTCGTAACATTTGGTTTAGGCAAACTAAAGTTAGAGAACGTAAACGAGAAATTCAGCAATTTTTCCGTTTGTAATGGGGCATAACTCTAGAACAGTAAAAGTGACTCCACCAAAATTCAAACTGATCTTTGTTTTGTAGTAATAAGAATATTTGGTTGAGGTAAACTAAAGTTAGAAAACGGAAACATTTTCCATTTGTAAAGGGACATAACTCTAGAACTGTAAAAGTGACGCCCCCAAATTTCAAACTTGATCTGTGTTTTGTGCTAATAAGCATTGGGTATAAGATTCATAACATTTGGTTGAGGCAAACTAAAGTGAGAGAACGGAAACGAAAAAATCAGCAATATTTTCATTTGTAAAGGGGAATAACTCTAGACCGGTAAAAGTTAGAGAACGGAAACTAATTTTGGGACGGACAAGGGTAAAACTTAATGCCCCCTCCGCTCGGGTGCATAAAAGATCTGGCAAAAGTTGTACACAAGAGCGCTAACGATGTAATTTTCCATATAATTAATGTTTCTAAAAGGCACAACTCTTATAAAAATAATTGATTGGCACTGATTTTCGAACTCCTTTAAGACATTGCTAATATAAATCTATGGTTTTAGTTCCATAAAAACCTGGCAAGAATTGTACACAAGAGCGCTAATTATGCAATTTTACATATAATTAATGTTTCGAAGGGGCATAACTCTTTTATTAATAACTGATTGGCACAGATTTTCGAATTCGTCCAAGACATTGCTGATATAAGTTTCATAATAATTCGTAATAGTTCCACGAAACCCAGTGTCTCGCCTACTTTTGCTGTTAATCGCAGGCTCAATCAAAGCATCGTTGATGTTGTGATCCAGCCATATTCATAGCTAGTCTGATATTCTTTCTGACCATACTTTTTTCTAAAATGTTTTCTCTTTTCATTTCCAATCTTACTGTAAATGTCTATGTTATTGTCCAACGGTAGGGAATTTCGCAATATTGATGCAAATATAGATATATTTATAGATTATCGTTGATCATCTCAACGAGATTGATTTTCTTAATCTGTTTATCGCTATTTTACCTATGACGACGTTGTCAATTTTATGTCAAGTTCATTAGCAACGGCACGTGTCCCCTTAGTTTCTAGCGATAATTTTCATATCACTCGACTCCGCTGAGAAAGGAAATTATCAGTCAGTAAGATCAAAGGAAATTTTCGTAAAATAGCGATAAATACTGATCTTTCAATTTTAGACTCTGTCAGATTATATTTTTGACAAGAATGGAAAGGAAAATCGTCAAACAAGTAATATATTTTTTATATGCCATTAATAATGACAGGTTTAATAATTTCCAGAAAGAGACCTTATAAATGCACTTTCCCAACAACAAAAATTAAAAACAATAATAACTATTTTTTATCTAAATTAGTGTTCATTCTTCATTAAGAAAAAATAAATTTCCTGTATTCAAATCTGAATGTACAAATACCTAATTATGAGATATTTATAGATTATCGTTGATCATCTCAACGAGATTGATTTTCTCGCTTGAGCCGGTACAGCGAAAGCGAGAAAAGCAATCGAGTTGAGATGACCAATGATAATCTGTTTATCGCTATTTTACCTATGACGACTTTGTCAACTTCATGTCAATTTCATTAGCAACTGCACGTGCCCCCTTAGTTTCTAGCGATAATTTTCATATCACTCGACTTAGCTGAGAAAGGAAATTATCAGTCAGTAAGATCAAAGGAAATTTTCGTAAAATAGCGATAATTCCAATTTCTGTAAAATATCAATATAATGGGATATAAATGTAAAACAAACAAATAAATTTTATTGAAGAAAATGCTCAGGTAAGAGTTATGCAATTTTGTTTAATATTTCAACTAAATTTCTGATAATTGTAACTAATTAATTAGGACTTGATTATTGACTTATGTCAGATGATAATGGCACTGATTTTACAAGTAAAATAAAATTTGCTTGCATTTTTTATACATATTTTTTCATTTTAAGTATTTTCTTTGAAAAAAAACAAAACACATCAAATTAATCATTCAGCTAGCTAGCAAAATTAACAGAATATTTTAATGAAGGGGAGATCAAAATAAATTATACATTTGTAGGTTTACTATTGAGGTCAAGAATGTGTGTATTCGGTTAGGTGTGTAATAAATTGTGTCTATTTAATTATGTAACAGGTCATGAGATATTAACTGTTGTGAATTAAGCCTGGGGTTGTTTCTAATTAATACTTATTTGAAAATCATGACAGTTAATAATCATTCTGACTCTTACTTGCCTATGGAAAGAATTGGAGTAATACCATTTCAAAAAAGTGTGGGCATCAACTTAGATATATTAATACACATGTTGACCTACAATTCATTGAACAATCATTTACACAAGAACAAGATATTAATATAATACATTCAAAATTCTTATCAACTGATTCAATTGATGTACAAATACTTTTTCAAGATAATTCATAAATAGTAAATCATCAAAAATGTTGATTTAGAAAGGAATTAAAATTTAACTACAGACTGTATGTAATGTTAACTGGAAGAAAAACTAAGTCCATTTATAAGTCAATATTTAAATATGGATAAACAAGTACAAAATTTTAATAAAAATTTCCTTCTAGATACTAGCTTTTGATCATCCAGGATAGTTTTACAAATCCAGGATAGTTTGAGAAAGTTATTAAAATTTTAAAAACTTTAACCACAGAGTGAATGTAATGTTTCCTGGCAGAAAAAAAGTCCATTTATAAGTTGAATACGGAAAACAGGAATTTGTTTTTTACAAAATTTACTTCTAGATACTATCTTATGATCATAAACAAGCTTCTGTCCAAGTTTGGTAGAAATCCAGGATAGTTTAAGAAAGTTATTAAAATTTCAAAAACTTTAAACACAGAGTGAATATTTGTGGACGCCGCCGCCGACAACGACGACAGAATGTAGGATCGCTATGTCTCGCTTTTTCGACAAAAGTCGAAAGGCTCGACAAACATCTGGAAAGAACTGTACGCATGAGAGCGCTAACAAGACATGACGGACCGACGCATTGCACGGGGGACAAAAGAGGAGTTTTCAAGATAATAGACAAAACTTTCATTTTACCTCTATGTTCTATTTTTAGCCATGCCATGTTGGTTGGCAGGAGGGATTAATCAGACACATTTTTCAAACAAGATACCTCAATGATGATGTTGGCCAAATTTGGTTAAATTTGGCTCAGTAGTTTCAAAGGATAAGATTTTTGTAAAAATTAACGAATGCAGATGACGCTGGAAGCCATATGATTAATAAAATGCTTTACTGGGCGCAGCTTGATACGACCGCAAAGGTCGAACCCTGAACAGTTGGGGCAAGTATGGATACAACATTCAAGCTTGATACAGCTCTGAATTTGGATTGTGATTAAATATTTGACACAGCATAGGTTTCTGACACAGAATGAATGTGGTCTAAGAACTTAAAATTTTTTAATTTACCTATTATGGTCCAATATCCAAAATCTAAATACATACACGGTTCGATTCAGCATATCAAAGAGACCCAAGAATTCAATTTCTGTTAAAATCAAACTAAGTTTAATTTTGGACCCTTTGGACCTCAATGTAGACCAATTTGAAAACGGGACCAAACATTAAGAATCTTAATACACGGTTAGATTCAGCATATCAAAGAACCCCAATATTTCAATTTTTGATGAAATCAAACCATATCATTATTATTTGCTTTTATATATAAATAAAAAATAACCAACTTAAAATGGAAAATTTAAAAAAAAAAAAGAAAAAACGGAAACCCCCCCCCCCAATTTTATGAACCCCCTTATGATTCATCACCCCTAAACTCAATCAAAGCCTTCCCTTCCCTTTGTGGTATGGTACCTTGCAGTACAATTACAGAGAGATCCATACACTTGAACACAAGTTAGTGTCTGGAAACTAGACAAATGCTTGTTTTTTGGCCCCTTTTTGGCGCCAAATTCCTAAACGTTTAAGGCAATTACCCCCAAACTCAAACCCAGCTTTTCCTTTGTAATATGGAACCTTGTAGTACAATTTCATAAAGATACATACACTTACACACAAGTTATTGTCCTGAACCTAGAAAAATGCTTATTTTTGGCCCCTTTTTGGCCCCTTATTCCTAAACGTTTTGGACAATTACCCCCAAACTCAATTCCAGCTTTCCCTTTGTGATATGGAACCTTGTAGTACAATTGCAGAAAGATCCATACACTTACACACAAGTTATTGTCATGAAACTAGAAAAATGCTTGTTTTTTGCTCCTTTTTTGGCCCCTAATTCCTACAATTTTGATGCAATTACCCCTAAAATCAATCCCAACATTTCCTTTGTGATATGGAACCTTGTGGTACAATGTCAGAGAGATCCATACACTAACACACAAGTTATTGTCTGGAAGTTACAAAAATGCTTTTTGGCCCCTAATTCCTTAACTATTTATACCATAACCCCCAATATCAATCCCAACCTTCCTTTTGTGGTATTGAACCTTATGGTAAAATTTCATGGAGATCCATTCATTTAAACTAAACTTATTGTGCGAAAACCAATGTGTTTTCGGACAACGACGACGTTAACGTCATACAAATATATGACCGCAAAAATTTTATAATCAAAATAATGTGTAAGGAATACTCAAAATGAAAAGAGGGGTAGAATAAAATTTAAGTATAAAATTGAATTGTTAAGACATGAAGGCCTAGTAACGATGATAAAATGCCGCATAACCCTTTATTCATATATATATATATATAGCCATTCAAGATATGAGGAAATAAAGTTAAACGGGTAAGGATGGAACGATACCAATCTCAATAACCCCAAGCAATGCGACCTTATGCTTAAGTATCTCATGCCTTTCACAGGCATCCCAAATCATACGATTACTTATTTATAAAAAATATTCTTAAATGGTTAGAAGAAAAAAAAACATGTAGCAAAATCATATAATGTATGATATCCTTCCAATATCCCATTTTGACCAGTACTTCTCCTATAATCCTGTGAATATGAAATTAAGATAAGTTACAAAGACTTGAGGGTTTGCTGTAAATGTACAAGATTTTTTTCCTTTCATATATTGACGCTGAAATACTCTTAATGATTGTTTAGTTTTTCAATATTGATGATGATGGACAATTGAAGGATTTAAGTAAAAAGAAGGATTCCAGTTTTATTAATATCAACTCCCTATATCTGACAATTGATTGTTTGCCCCAGACTATGGTATATACGTATCTCAGTTGACGCGACATGCTAGAGCTTTTATGGCGAAATAAATAATAAAAGTATAATCTTACCTCAAAACTATTCCAGAAAAGATAATGAGAAAACATAATGAAAAACATATATATAACTTCACAAGTTCTTCGATTGGAACCGATAACCTTTGTCCATTAGCGGGAAAAATCATCGTCAGGCTTTATAAATACGAAAGACGCAAATTTCATCGACAAAATACTGCTTAGAAGGGCTCGACTCAAAAGCCATCTTATCAACTGTACTTAAAAAAATAAGTACAAATATAGATACGCTTTCAACAAACAGAAAAGAACAGGCATGCATTTGTGATTATTTTTGTGTATCATATTATTGGTATTAGTATCAGTATTATATTATTCTGAAAGAATTGGTTATTTGTTTAAATTGTTTGATGTTATGTTATTCAAGTAATGTGTGTCATTGATTGTTTTATGAATTAATTTCCCATCGGGGTCAGTTTTAAAAGGCCTTGTAGTCACAATACCAAAATTTCCCGAATAAACCATCGGGCTCTAACAACTTAATTGTTCAATTAAAAATATTACGAAATTGTCCAAAGACAAGATTTATGCATTTGTTTTTATTTATTTGTTTTAAGATTACTTAAAACATGAATTAATACCAGCTAACGTTCTATAAAATGTAAAACAAAACAAAATGCAGATAAATTGTAAAACCTCGTCAAAGATGCCAGGCTTTTAATAACTTCTGAATAACGCAGATATATTGTTTAAACTCATCAAATATACCAGGTTTTGTAAATAAGACAAACCTACGATTTCCAACTTAATAACGAAAAAATGTATACTTTAAATTAGCCATGGGTAATTCATTAAATGGATAAATAGTGAAGTAAAACATATTTGTGTTTTTTTTAGGTTTTATATACATCGACATGAGTTATATATCCTTACAGGTGTATATTTGAATTTCTTTCTATACTTGATGTTATTTTAAACCTTTTTGTAATTTAAACACTCTCCAGAATAGTCTCACTATAAAACAAAATATTGACCAGCTGGCGGAAAACAATTTTTATTACTAGATGTAGGTTGCATTTTTGAGATATAGCTGTTTAAAAAACTATGTCTTTTTTGTAGAGACTATATTATCATAAGATAAGTTTCATTTACTAGCTAATTTAAAAGATATGATCACCATGTTTCATCTAACAGAACCATATCTTCGGTATTTTACCAGACGTACTAATAAAGTTCAGTAGCAATCAAAATAATTTAAGGAATACTCAAAATGAAAACATGGGTAGCATAAAATTAAAGTATAAAATTAAATTGTTAAGACATGAAGGCCTAGTAACGATGATAAAATGCCGCACAACCCTATATTTTGGCATTGGCGAAACTAGGTTGTGAATTTTTATTCCAGTATGCAATATTTCCTAGCAGTTTCACAAACACTAATTTTGATCTTTGAGAAGCTTAATATTCCCTTAACAATAGAATGTGATTAAAACGTTCAGCTGATTTTACAGCAATATAAGGAGAAAAACAGTTTTTCAGTGCTTATCCCATGATTTGAACATTGAACGTTAATTTATCAATTCAACTTTAGAAATGCAAACTGTAAGTAGACGACAAAGTAATGAATGAAAATGATGTTTATATATGTATTTATTTAACAAGGATTATATATTTGAAAATTAAAATTAGATAAATACTTTAGTTTTTCGTTTTAAAATTCTGTCAGTATATTTTGCAACATTTTATTAAAATCATCGGAAAATATAGAACCAAGAAAAAGAGAAAAAACTTTGAAATGTATTCACCCTTAAGTATATAAGCAAGATCTACTGTGGTTTGATGAGCTAAGCATATTGATTTTATATATTTTGCTGTTTTATTTGCCTAAATTGCACTTTGTCTTAATCTTAAGACAATCTCTTCAAAATGAAACTGTAAAATGTCTATGAACCAAACCAATCATATCTTTATTCATTACGAAGGCGGAACTCAAACTTTCAACTTATATGCAACTTAGTTTTTCTATTAAAGAACCCGGTCAAAAATTACTATATACGATTTCTCAAACACGTTATTGTTAAAAAGAAGTTCAAATGTACTAGTATATTATAAGAAAAAGTCTTCATATACAACCGGTGTGATTAGATTTGAAAAAAAAGGTTTTGTTTCATAATACAGAAATGTATAACTGTTAACAGTTTCTGTCTATCCACTATACTTTTAACAAAATAGTTTAATCGTCATTTTTTGTATCGATTTGATGAGTTAAGCCCTTTTCAACTGATTTCATATTTTGTTTTGATTTTGTACTGTTACACTACGGACGTCTAACGGACATGAACGGATTTAAAAAAATTTATCCGTTCGGCATCCGTTCGAGCTATCCGTTAAGTCCCGGTCATACCTTACCGGATAGCGCGAACGGATAACTTTTTTTCAATCCGTTCATGTCCGTTAGAAGTCCGTTCATATCCGTTAGACGTCCGTCCATATCCGTTTCATGTCCGTTCAGCTTCCGTCTTATCCGTCGACGTCCGTTCTGTCCGCTTGAAAATTTTGAGCATGTTCAAAACTTCGAACGGATAAAGTGTCCGTTTAACGTCCGATAGTCGTCCGTTTTTAACGGTACTCGTCCGTTTCGTTTCCGTATTGTATCCGTTACTTGTCCGTTATACATCCGTTGATGGTCCGGTAGACCAATTCACCAACGGACTACTACCGGACGTATAACGAACGTATAACGGATAAGACGGTTGATAAACGGATGTAAAACGGACATGAACGGAAGGATAACGGATAAAACGGATACGTACCGAATGTAAAACGAATAAATGCCAATTGAAAATTTCGCGTTAGAAATGCCAATTATTGGTATGTCAGATTTCTTGAATGTCATGAATGTTTATTATTCATAATGGATCGCTGAGTAAGGGCACGTCTTCACTATCAAACAGCTCTTATTTAGGCCAGACTGAACTTAAATGTTGCAAATATAAACCTTCTAGACTATAAACTACAACCAGTTTCACGAAAACTTTTTAATTATTTGTGTTATTTACATGTATTAATATTGCCGCCTTTAATTTCCCGCTTATCTTCTTATGTCCGTTCTGTCCGATACGTTTCAGTTTCTCGTACGTTGCATATCCTGTGAGTGTCCGTTAGGCATTCGTTACACGTTCGTTTTATTTGATCAGTATACCAACTGACACCCAACGGATACAAATTTTGTCAACGGAAAACTTTTTTTTCATCCGTTCGTCGTCCGTTCGAGCTATCCGGTAAGGTGTGACCACTGCTTAAACTATCCAAGCAAACATTGTTCGTAAATCTGATTATATATTTGTAATTTGACAGAGGTTTCGTGTTGCTCAATCTTCAGTTTCCTGTTAAGTGTATTATATACTCTTGTTTGTCTGTTCATCATTATTTTATGTAGCCTATTTTCCTTACATTATTTTAGGTTTGATTGCATCCTTTATAAATCCTTCTTTTCGTTTTTTTGTGGACATAAATATATATGGTATATTCGTTATGGCACTCATACTACATCTTCCTATTTATATGTAATTTTAAATTACAACTATGTAGTGTTGTACATATATTTTGTAAACCCTGTGATAATGCATTCCCAAAACGTTATGATTTTGATAATTAGATTCTAAAGTTCTGAAAGTAGTAAATGCAGAACGAAAATGGGAAAGCCTGGTAATGAAAGTATCCTTAGTAGAGGTTGAGTATAAATAAGAGTGCACCTTTAGTGTTGTCTGTACCAACCATAATCTTCATGTTTACATGATAAAATAATTGTAGATTGACCTCTGTGTGTTAAATACGTCAGAGAGCAGGATTTGTGCACCGTATTCTCGTAATCTGATGTATGAGGGAAAGAAAACAACTTACTCTCACTAAATCGGTAAAATCAATATCAAATTTGTGCAAGTCAAAAACTTATCCATGAAGAATTCCTGAATGAGAAACTGCTCAAATAAAAATACTTACCATTCTGTTCTTCTTCTTTGTTTTTGATTTATCTACAAGGAAACATTTGACTTCCGCTTTGAACGTAAATGCGCACTTTACAAAGGTATAGTAGTTTTTAACATGTTTACTTAGTGAAAATAATCTTAATCTAATCGATTACATATTATGTGTTCTAAAACTGTTACAAAAAATAAACGTCATAATTGGAAGTGGAACAGTGCTAGTATAAAGAATAAATGAGATAAGTATGAGTTGGTTAATCGATGTTCCTTAACTACTGAACCAATGCAATGAACATCGTTTAGACTAACGACTGACTGGTATTCTAATAAGGTAGATAAACAAGCTTAACTTAACTGTCAGATGATGTACTGCTAGCCTCCGAGCGTATCAGTAACTTAGTGGTATTTGCGTCGGTACTGACATGATTTGTTTTACATACTTTTGTGAAATTTCCCGTTGATATTTTATTTTAAGTAAGTTGAAATTGGCTATTATTTTTTATTTTGTTTTGTCATGTATTAGTTGCATCTAACGTTTTGATATATCATTTGCTTTCAAATATTTGAGTTTGAGTGTACCCGTTGAATGTGTTTGCAAATAAAGCCGTTTGGACGAAAGAAATTTAATTCATTGCAAACGCAAAATTTTACAGGTAAATTATAATATATAGGTGCAACCAAATACATATCAGTAAAATCCTTTACTGCTTCTTCTGCATCATTCAGATGAATGAAACATTTCAACATTCAAGTGTCTATTGTGTGGAGCGCAAATGTCATGCACGTAAAATAGGAGCAAACGTCCTTCACGCAATTACATATTAATTGTCTAGGTCGATCAATAGAAAAGTGTTGACTGTGTGTGTTTAAAAACAACATATTTCACATTATTCCAGTTTGCAACGTTAAGCAAAATTGTTTTAATAAATGAAGATGTAGTATCCATATAAAATACAAAAACATCTCGAGTATGTGCTTCACAGATGGTTACGAATATGTTCCAATTGTTGTAACCACAATCCCGTCCTCTTTTCCTCCAATGTGAACTACAGAATTAGACTTATCACCGGGTTTGTATTTACATGAGCAACACGACGGGTATCACATGTGGAGCAGAATCTCCTTACCTTTCCAGAGCACCTGAGATCACCCCGGTAGTTTATGGTGTTCTTATTGCTTAGTCTCTAATTTTCTATGCTGTGTTTTGTGTACTGTTGTTTGTCTTTTCGTCGTTTTTCGTTTTTTGCCATGGCATTGTCAGTTTGTTTTTGACTTATCAGTTTGAATGTACCTTTGGTATTTTTCGCCTCTCTTTTATAACCAGGGACCAATTGATATTATTTGGATATATATATACTTCAAAATATCGTTCGGTGTGGCATATTTCAAACAGTTTGGAAATCTCTTCCATATATTTTATCTGTATATGCATAACTTACGAAAAAAAATGTATAGAACGTTTTAAAGGGATGTCATTTTTCTACCGATTCATTTCAATGAGCAAATATGACTTTTATCTGAATTGTTAGTGACAGAGTTAAGAAATGAAAATAACCTTTTATTCTTTAAATGCGTCCGAAGCACTTTTTTCTAGATTTATAAATATCTAAAAACACGATGAGCTTCATGACATAGTCTTATTTATCTAAGGTCAAAACGAGTTAGTTGGAACCTTACTTTCTGAATAATTTTTTACTTTATCAACGAAGAATTTTAGAAGACTAATTTATAAACAATGAAACTACCGTAGCACTGACCTTTGAACTGATGATGCATTCGGGTACTAACAGTCCAACAGCAGTGGCATCGACCCAGTGTTAATAAATTAAGATAACACTTTAAAATTTTTAAGCGTCAGAAGTACTGTTATTGGTTTATCTTCATCAGCAACGCTCAAATCCAAACATTCAAATGTCATGGCTGTATAAAAACTAATATATAAGAGAGCAATATATGAAAAAAGTACCTAGATGCCAAATTTATCTAAGGTAAGGTGCGAAAACTTCTAATACGACAACGAATGAATTAAAATGCAACCCCTTAAAGGTGTATCTAAATTACTTAGTAGATATATTTGCTTAAGTTAAAAGAAAATAATTTTCAATATCGTTTGTTTTTCACTTGTTTCGTTGATTGATAGCATTTGATTTTGTCAGTTTTTATGTACTTCCCCCTTTTTGAATTTGCATCGGAGTTCGGTATTTTTGATATACTTCTGTTTCCAAAAATCGAATCTGTAAGTTAAATAACAAGAGGATATTTCTATAATGAGGGATGTTCTTGGTGTTCTCTTTTCGCGGATAAGTTAAAAAAAACAAATTAATTGAATATGTATAACACCGTTATCGATAAAACAATCGATTAAAAATACAACAAGTCAAACAAATTGAAATGATACCACATTAATGCTGCATATTGTCCCAACGTTATAGAAATCACGCCGTGCTGCATGCAAATACTGTTCTGTATTACGGAGCAGATTTAAAACTCAACACATCAAGATTGTTGAACATCTCTCTCAGCAACTCAGAATTCCTTATTAAATAAAAATCCCAAATAATTAAAAACAACCACTGACGAGGTTCCTGACTTCGTACAGATGTTATGGACATGGGTTAAATTAGTTTTTGGAAATCTCAACCCTCCACTCCTGTACAATAAAAAACAATACATAAAAACTTACATATGTAATATATAAGAAAAGATGTCAACAAATATAGAATAAACATCAGTAGTAAGTTGATGCAGAAGATCATGGCAATTAAGTATTTGAATTGTTTTAGTAACAGTGAAGCAAAACGCTTTATTCAAGCATGTTTATCTCTTTTCCTATTTCATTTTCTTTTTTTTATTCAAATCTGTTCATTTGCAATTTTATTTTTAATTAATATGTATGAAATATCGATCATCGTGATGAAAATCTGCAATCTTCTGGGTGTTGAATGTTTGTTTAAAATATAAGTTGCTGTTCAATTAATAGATGATTGTTAGGGAAATGTTTTTCTTTTCTTACAGTGGTGTATTCAAAATGCATAGTTTTTTTACTACTATACACTTCTTTTAGTTTTAAAAACTAACGTTATATTATAAGTTTACGAAATATTTTAAATGTCTTGTTTTATGTGTCTAGTTCAATTAAGTTATAAGATTGTAAACAAATATGATCAGATTTTCCTGTGTCATATTTTTAATTTCGCTTATTGGTCAGTGGCGTCAGCATATGTAATTCATGTTTATCTATTCACTGGCGAACAATTAGTTTGGACGACGCTTAAGCTTGTGGTCTATGTTTTTTATCCAAAATGTTTCTTGAATAAGTTCTTTGTTTTGCTAATAATGAGAAAAACCTCCAGAATGACGTCACAGACATATTGTACATCAATGCTTGACAAATGTTCGCTTTCTTAAAGCTTTCATTTTGAAGTTAAGGGATCAATTAAATAAATAATAATTATCATACCAGTTTCTTTTCCGTGAATTTACAGGTCCAAATAAGTCTTAAACTGTACCTTGTCCTATGTACAAACTGAAATTTGAGTTGACGGATAGATAGGGGAAGATAAAAATTATTAATCAATGATATGAATAAAGTACACTTAAATTTGATTGCTAGCACTTTTTTATTCGCCTACTTTTATCGTATTTTTTAGGCAAATTAGTGTATTGTATGTACATATTGAGTGCCTCCTGTTTATTTCATTTCAGCACATCATAGTATGCCAAATGATATTGTGGAGATATTTTTACCGTTTGTGAATGAATATTCTGTATAAGTTTTGATACTAGAAAACATCCATGTGGTATGCTTAAATATAATATTTTGACTTACCTGTGACATATATAAATTATACAAACTATCAAATGCATGAAAGAAAATATAGAATTTACGGAAGTATATGATTATAACAAACACATGGAGCATATATATATGGCATGACTAACTGGTGATGATTAGATATACACAATATGTTATAATAAGGGATTGTTCAGCTTAATGTGTACTAGTTTGGTAAGACAGTTGTTTTTTGTTTTGTTTTGTTTTGTTTTGCTTCCTTTTTACTGGCGTGGCATATTGTGAAGAAGTGCGTCCTTTTTCAGTCGTTTTTTCGTGAAGCTAACTTCATTTTAAGTTCATGTACACTTGTTTTATAGTTAAACTTATAATATATAGCCTTTCAAGTATATAAAACATATTCAAGTTTTTTTTTAATTTAAAGTATCATATACTTTACATGGTTCTAGTACATTATCGTTACATTATCTAATATAGAATGGACATTTTGACCTGATTAATGTATAAACAATAAACGAAAAATATATAAGATATATAGCAACAAACGATGCAACAACCACTCAAACATGTTTGTCAAACCCACCACCTAACCTGAGACAGGTGTAGCATTACAATATTAGAACAAACTATAAAAATCAGTTGAATGAGGCTTTCCTCGTCAGATCGATACAAACCACTCAAAAACGTAACAAAAACATAAAAGACACAAAATATTGATCTGAGAGTACTCGCAGTTACCTCAAAGCTTGTTCAACGCCAATAACAACTTATGTATCTAAGACTTTAATAGCATACATACCTAGCAGAGAAAAACATGACCTCATGCAATGTCAAAATATAGCTGTCGACAGATTGTAGGACCGTGAATGTACATATGTGTATAACAATGATATTTAGTTCGCTTTTAAGTTACAGATAACAAAGTCAATACTAGTATTTATACCGATAAAAACAATATTCAAAGATATATTTACAGTGTTGAATTTGTAACCTTTTAGAATAAGTTTATTTAAAGGATCGATAAGTTTACTCGGATCGTATCTACGTTTACGTGTTCAGTTTACAACATCACTGTAAAAATTAGGACGTGCTATCCCGTTTGCAATCAGTTTTCTACAGCTAAAATACCAAACAAAATCTTTGTATCTATTGAAGAATTTTGTAAAGGTTTTAATAAAGTTGTGGTAACGAAATCCTTGACTTGATAATTTATCAGTCATACATTGATATTGTTTATTGAAATCTAAAACGTCACTACAGACACGGGCATGGCGAACGAGTTGAGATATATAAACACCGTAATATGGGGCCAAGGGAACTTCGCCCTCAAAAAAGGAAAATTAACAATAGGGAACGAAACACCGTTCCTTTTGTCGTAAATTGTTGTGTAGAGTTTCCCGTGTAAAACTGGTATATCTAAATCTAGGAACAGTTATTGCTGTTTATATTTAAAGTTAGTTCCTTTGTGTAAATTTCTGCAGTATATTTAGAGAATTCTCCATTATTTAACGAAAAAATATCGTCAAGATTACGGTAAGTGTTATTGAATTTATCGATTAAATGCAATTAAGACAGGTTTTTATTGTGTTTGGTTATAAACTGTGGTTCATAACAGTACAGGAACAAGTGTGCTATTAAAGGGGCGCAATTTTCTCCAATGGAAATACCAACAAACTTTCGATAAACTTGATTGCCGAAACGTACATAAATGCTGTCAAGGAGAATTTTACAGCTTTAAAAGATTGACGATAACAACTAATTCTCCCCGAACCGCAAATATATTGAGAAAAAGCAAAAATGAGTGTCATTGGTGTTCTGTTTTATTTTTCAGGGGTGCAAAAATTTATGCTTTGAGTATGGATTTTGCTCATTGTTGAATGCTGTTATTATGTAACCTTTATTTGGTGACCTCTACATTATTTAGTCTGTGGTGGGCCGTAGTCTTATTTGCAAATATCTACTACATCTCTTTACTTTATTTAGGTAATGTAATCCTTAACAAAAGATTTTTTTTCATTTTGGCCCAATAGTGTGCCAAAATAAATACAACAAATTTCGTTCGATTGCTCTCTCATTGACGATTCAAAATTCGTTTAAAAAATCTATCAGGAATAAAAGAATTCTACATGTCACCTTTATTTTCGTGATGAACCATTCGTGACAAAAGTAAATTAAAAGATCAAATTACAACAACTGTGCAGTGAACCTAGAAATAAGTTCAACTATATACTAAACAGTACATCGTAAGAATTTCACTCAAGTGGATGTATTATAGCAGTGCACCATGAAGTTGACACAAACTCTTTTTCTAGTTGTTACAGTTTGTCATGTGATCTTGGTTGAAGGCTGTACTTTCAGTAAGTACTATTCAGATAAAATTTTATTTTTTTAAATTTTACTACTTTATTTTGTCAGTTGGTAAATACAGTTGGAAGATTCTATACAAAGCATTTGGAGCATACTTGATATGCCTCATTATCTTACCTCCTATAAGCTTCTAGGAATATCATTGGTTAAAAGCGATGTGGAAACCGTGTGTATTTAATATTAGGTCAGTGGGCGTGATTTATTTATCATTCACGGTCAGTGGGCAAGGTTTATTTGAAATACACTGTTAGTAGTAGTTTTTTTTTAATATCATTTTTTTTTATTGTTGGCATTTGTTTTTGTATATATCAGTACAATTAGGTTCGTAATATATTGAAAACTTGATCACTGTTATAAATCACCATGATAAAAACTTCGGATGTAAGTCAATGTAGTTACTCAATGACACTAAAAACCAAAAGACATCTAAAGCTTAACATATAACATAATGTCTTAAACAATATCTTTACAAAATGTCTGGGATGATCAGAACATGTGCTTATTAAGGAGTTTACAGGTAATGGTGGTAACTAAGATGACCATGTAGTTATTAAGGAGTTTACAGGTGAAGGTGGCAATAAGATGATCAAGTGATTATCAAGGAATTTCCATGTGAGGATGGTTAACTAAGCTGATTATGTGCTTACTGAGGAGCTTATAGGTGAGGGTGGTTACTAAGATGATCATGCGCTTATTAAGGAGATTACAGGTAAAACATAAGTATCAAACATAAGCTAAAAGAACTCGCCAAGGAATTTGTTTTTGTCTCGGCTGATAAGGCTGCTAATAATATCATTATTGTTTGACGTAAATTTTACATTGAGGTTCTGCAAAAGGAAATCACGAATTCACCAACATTCCAACTGACTCTATATTCGGAAAATGACATCTGTAACAAACATAAACTTTTAACTACCTCTTTACAAGCAGAACCAAATACAATGAAAGTTCAAACTATGCACTGGCTTCCGAAGCTGCACAAAACACCTTACAAATATAGATTTATTTCGTCTTCAAGCCATTTTTCCACTACTTAACTGTCTAATTTACTTACAAGTACAATCAAAAACCTAGTAATAAATTGTTCAAATAAGGCCTTTGAAAATAGTGTAATTAATTTCTTCTGGAGTGTCAAAAACTCTTTGGAAGTACTTGATAAATTGAATGCTTATATTGGTGATTTCGAATCTGTTCAAAGTTTTGATTTTTCTACCCTATATACCACTTTGCCTCATAATCTTATTAAGAAAAAATTCACACACCTAATTAAATAGGCATTTAAAAAGTCAGAATGCGAATATATAAGTTCAAACTCTTTTAGATCATTTTTTAGTAACAACAAACAAAATAACTATTTCAATTGGACCTGCTTTGATAATATAACTGCCCTTGAATTTTTACTCGATAATATTTTTGTTCGTTATGGAGATTCCGTATATCGTCAAGTTTTTGGAATTCAAATGGGGACTAACTGTGCACCACTTATTGCGGACCTGTTTCTGTATTGTTATGAGTTACAATTTATGAAGGATACAACAGATACAGTTAAGTCTGCCTCATATCTTGACTTACATCTAGAAATTGACAATGAGGGTTGGTTGAAAACAAAACTTTATGACAAAAGAGATGATTTTAGCTTCCCAATTGTGAATTTTTATGTAGCAATATTCCAACAGCGCCAGCATACGGAGTGTATATCTCCCAGTTGATAAGATACTCCAGGGCTTGTATTTCCTATCATGATTTCCTTGACAGAGAGTTGCTGCTCACAAGGAAGCTATTAAACCAAGAGTTCCAAGTGGTGAAATTGAAATCATCCCTTTGTAAATTTTAAGGACGCCATCACGAGTTGGTTGACCGTTACCAGGTTACGGAATATCCGTTTCACAGATGATAGAGGATATGTTTCTAATGTCGTAACTACAATCCCGTCCCCTTTTCCCGAATGTGACCTACCGAATTAGACTTATTACCGGGTTTGTACTAACATAAGTAACACGATGGGTGCCACATGTGGAGCAGGATCTGCTTACCCTTCCTGAGACCATCCCCCAGTTTTTGGTGGGGTTCGTGTTGCTCAGTCTTTAGTTTTCTTTGATGTGTTTTGTGTACTATTGTTTGTTTGTCTTTTTTAGCCATGGCGTTGTCAGTTTATTTTCGACTTATGAGTTTGAATGTCCCTTTGGTATATATCGTCCCTCTTTTATGACTAAAACCAGAAAAAAAACCATCGAAACAATATCTGATACAAAAATTTTATAACACTTTTGGATATTTGGATGATATATTGGCTCTCAAAAATGACGATTTCAATATGTACACTAAAGAGATTTATCCTGCTGAAATGACTTGAAATAAAGCTAATACTAACAATGAACACTGCCCTTTCCTGGATCTTGATATCTATATCTTTAACGGGAGGCTTAATACCAAAATGTATGATAAAAGAGGTGATTTTTCATTTCCTATTGATAATTATCCATTTTTAGATTGTGACGTTCCCTTGTCACCATCTTATGGTGTTTATATATCTCAACTTGTTCGATTCGCTCGTGTATGTAACAACGTATTTGATTTTAACGAAAGAAATCTCTGTATTATTGAAAAAATATTACACCAGGGTTTTCGATATCACAAACTAGTCAACACATTTACTAAATTTTATCATCTTTACAAGGACATTATTCGTAAATATAAATCAACATGCAGACATCTTATACGTTCAAGTATTTCACATCAAAGCTTTTATGGTAATATTCTATACAAAGCACAAAAATGTCGGCATTCACCTCAAAAGCTAACCAAACCTTTAAACAGACTTATTCAGAAGGGATATAGTTACGATACTGTTGTCAGGTCATTGAAGATGGTATATTTTGGTATTAATATTGATTCACTCATAGGGTCTTTGCATTGGAAATAAACACATTTGTTCTAAAACCAGTTGTTGGCATGATACGGGTTATGTTCTTCTCATAAATTTGATGATGGTATGATACTAAACCCCTAACCGGAGGGATTGTGCTTGATTTTCATATGATGAAGACATAAATAATCTTTCAATCAGTTTAATTGAAGTCTGGAGCTGGCATGTCAGTAACTGCTAGTAGTCCTTTGTTAATTTATGTATCATTGTCATTTTGCCTAGTTTCTTTTGTTACCTACTCTGACATCGGACTCGGACTTCTTTTAAACTGAGTTTTACTGTGCGTATTGCTGTGTGTTTGATTATTCTACATTGGCTAGAGGTATAGGGGGAGGGTTGAGATCTCACAAAACATATTTAACCCCGCCGCATTTTTGCGCCTGTCCCAAGTCAGGAGCCTCTGGCCTTTGTTAGTCTTGTATATTTTTTTAATTTTAGTTCATTTATATGTTTTGGAGTTCAGTATGACGTCCATTTTCACTGAACTAGTACATATTTTTATTAAGGGGCCAGCTGAAGCCCGCCTCCGGGTGCGGGATTTTCTCGCTGTGTTGAAGACCCATTGGTGGCCTTCGGCTGTTTTCTGTTCTTTGGTCGGGTTGTTGTCTCTTTGACATATTCCCCATTTCCATTCTCAATTTTAAAGGTGATAACTAAGATGATCATGGGCTTATTAGGGGGTTCCAGGTGAGGGTGGTAATATGGATGGACTCGTTTTTAGATAATAAACTTAAATGTCAAGCTAAACTGTAAAAAGAATGGAAATACTATGAAAGATCTATCATCGACACTAAATTCCGCTAATGACAAAAAACATGCATTTTCCATCAGTTGGAATAACACGAGTTGTGTATTCAATAGAATAACAAATTCAGTGGAAGTTCAAATGTTAGAAGCCAACAATCGTAATAGATGTCCAATTTGTCAGTTCAATGTAACTCGCTCACTGGAACTGAAACCTTCAACTGGCGCTATATAAAAAAAGTGTTACATGAAAATGTTATTGCAATTTGTCTTTGGTATCGACGAACTCTTTAATCCTATTTCAGAGTGTTCGCTGGTTGAGGATATTCTCGAAAAGATGTTCAAGTCTAGAGGCTCTGGTAAGAATGTTCTTTCGACAGTTTAAAAAAATGAAATTTTCACTTTAATTTAAAATCATAAGTGAAAAGTGGAAGATGCAACAAAAACTGACTAAAAAGTTACAAATGACGTCTATAGTTATCTATGGTAATAATGACATCTTTTAATTACCACATGATTGCATTAAAAACCACTGAAATGTATTAATTCAATTTATTCAATTTTTTTTAACTTAATAGTCTTTTATTCAAAAGCAATACTTTTATAGAATTTACATATATATTTAATAATTAATACTATATATATATATATATATATACTCGGAAACGGGCCCTTTAATTGGATTCAATAAATATTCTTACTCTTCTTACTATATAAACATAATAGCATTAGTGATTAATTATATGTGTTTCCCATAAAAGGGGGGCCTGCATCCCCCCCCTCCCCCCCGGGGCCCTCCTGGGTCCGCCTATGAATATGTGTTCTACAATTACAAACAAGTTTAAATCATTGAATAATCGGTAGAGAGTGACAACAATAATATAAATAATGAAATATAAGCATTATTTTACGAATAACAAATCTTTTCAGCTAAATAAAAGTATTCATATCAATTCATTTTTTGTACAATCAAGAACATGATTTACAAAAATGTTAAGAATCGACAATTAAAGAGGAATAATGTCAAACATGATATTCTAAGCAATCAAGAAATACACGTGTGGTATAAGTTGAGGATTTGAAATGTGCTGTAAAAAGAAAGGGTTCAAAGCAGGATATCTTTATATCAAAAATGAAAATTCTGAAAGGTTCACGCGAAGTTAGAAATTTTATTCCACGGATGTAATTACTTATCTAAAAAGTTTAACAAAAAAAACTAACTCCAGGGCAAATTCAAAAAGGGAAGCCCATAAAAACTGACAAAAACAAACGCTATCAACCAACGGCACTAGTGAAAAAAAAAACTATTCCTGGCTATTCCTAGTGGTATAGCTAGCTAAACCTCCAACATGATGAAAGTTGTTTATAGTTCCGATATATTGACAAAATTGGTTGAGCAACCCAAAAGGGTTAATAGGTTAATAAATTTGAAAAATTAAAGTTCAATAATTCTGTGAATAATGTGCGAGTCGAGAAGTCATTGCATTAACAATTCGTGTTTTTACTTTATCTGTTTCTCCTCTTATTAGATATTAGAAATTGTATTTGAATTATGTAAGTCAAATAGGGATAAAATTGAGAAATATTAACTTGTATACCTATTGAAATATTTTCTTTCCAGATAATTGTAGCAATCCAAAACCAAATGAGATCCCTGCCTTTAGTGCATCACTGACAAATTCAAAAGTTCTTGGTGCCACCGAAATTGTAAAGTTCGACAAAGTTTGGACAAACAATGGAAACGATTATGACCCGAATACTGGAATATTTCAGGCGCCTTTCAAAGGCGTGTATCAGTTCTCCTTCACAGTAATGTCCAGCAGTGGGAAGAATTTATTTGTTTATCTCTGGCAGAATGACACCCGTTTGGTATCTGTGTATCCTGGTACTGGTTATAATGAAGGAACGGCTAATATGGTGTTAAATCTGAAAAAGGACGACAGAGTTTACGTCAAATGTGGCGGAAGCGGACAGGGATACATCTACACAGGCAAAGACTATTGGTACAGCATGTTTTCTGGATATCTTATACATGCAACTATATAAATTAATTGTCTTATGATGAAATTTTGTTGTTGTTTATTAGCAAAAGGTGGGCTTTATTTTATCATTATTATTGATAATTATGTAACTTTTTGTTGTCTTGGTCTCCATGATGATCCTTACCCTACAATTAATAATAGTATTTTTTTTAAATCCATTATTCACTTATATTATACTCTTGAAGAAAACAAAAAAAAAGCAAAAAGAAACAATATGTCATATGAATCTTTAATTTTCGTCAAAGATCTCAACGCTTGATTATTCTTCCGACCGTCAATGAGATAACCATACAAAAGATTCTAATGCAATTATTTTGTATCAATGGTTCTGATTGGATGACAGTAAGCGTACAATTCTCTATCTCCTTGTCTGTAACTAAGGAAGCCGACATTTTGAATTGCGGAATGTATTGACATGTAATTTTTACAATAATAAGCAAAAAAAACTCACATGTTGCACCTAGAAATCTTCTTTTTATCAAATTTTATTACATTCTGAAGCGGCCAAGAAGCCAGAAAACGCCTGGTGTTTACGTTTGACGCCGGAAGCATACCTATGACGTCACCTAGTTTTGGGGCCAAAGAAGATAACATCTTTTCGCGGAATTTTCTTTAATGAGAATTTTGCACTGAAATAATGATTGAAATTGAATTATGTACTTGTTTTGCATTAGAATAGAGATAACTGTATTGTATTTGAAGCTTTGCGGACGTCAATCGGTAGTTTTACTGTCGCAATTTAGTTTACCTGGCGACGCGTAACAGTTATCTCTTAATTGGTATGACATTCTTGAAAAAAAAATGCCTTAACGATCCGCAAACAGTTTAGTCTTGCATCTACTTTTTTCTCGAAACTTGGGAGAAGTCCAATATATGATATAAGCAAACTCAAATGTTTTCATCAAAAACTTTGATCATATGCAATCGATAACTGTTACGTTGCAATACTCTAAATTAACCTTTGCCAAAGAGCAACTTTCAAATTACTTTTATAAATTGGCACTAGCTACGATTACGTTGAAATGTAACAATAATAAAAAAGTTATTGTTACATTGGACACTAATTGCCGGAATGCTAGGTTGGGTTAGGAACAGATTAATTACGAACGTAACAATAATATTTGTGTCTACGGTTACGTGGTGTTATTGTTATGTGATGCACTATAATAAAATTGAGAATGGAAATGGGGAATGTGTCAAAGAGACAACAACTCGACCATAGAGCAGACAACAATGTATGCTGGAACTAGTAAACTGTATTAAAATACAACTTGAAAACTTTTATTCGTTAACACTGCATGGCTACAATATTGCATACATTTTTTTCATTTTTTTTTACACTGATAGCAGCTTCTACACATCCAGTATGTGTGCTTTTGAGAGCATGTTTTAGTCCAACACATTTTTGGTGAAACCACACTATATATATAGGTAACTATCACAAATGAGTGATGCAGCAATGTGCACGTCGCTTTTGCAGACTAAACAGTTTCACTCTACAGTATCCCTTTTTGAAGTTTGAACAACTGTAAATGTCTGTCATGCTTCAGGTGAAATTTTTTTTTCTTGAAATGTTTATATTTTGGTCCTTGTTGGAAACATGTAAGGTTGTTTTATGTTGTATTTTAATATCATTTCATTTCTGTCCATTACTGATGTTACATACATAAGTTTGCAGTATTTTAGTTCACTGCTGTCAACTTGTGACTATGCTTTTGATGTATCAGTTTTTCGCGAACTGCATTTGTATAACTGTAGACAATTTGATTCTTGATAATGTTTGTTTTGATTCAAACTACTAGTAATCTAAAGTTTTAAAGTTTTCACCCAAAACAAATATCAGTGGTAATAGAAATCACTTCATCCATTGTTCAAATTATGAAGAAAGTAATATGAGTAGATGTGCAGTAATCAATCGGTTCCTAACCCAACTTAGCATTCCGGCAATTAGTGTTCAATGTAACAAAAAACGTTTTTATTATTATTGTTACATTTGAACGTAATCGTAGACAGTGCCTTCAAAATTTTAGGATCTCAAAATAAAAAAAAAGAAATATTATGTTTGTGCGCATTAACAATTTTGGATATCTGATCCAGTTGTCGCAACTACAATCCGTCCCCTTTTCCCCGAATGTGACCTACCGAATAAGACTTATCACCGGGTTTGAACTTACATGAGCAACACGACGGGTGCCACATGTAGAGCAGGATCTGCTTACCCTCCTGGTGCACCTGAGATCACCCCCAGTTTTTGGTGGGTTCGTGTTGCTCATTTTGTTTGTCTGTTGGTCGTTTTCTTTTTTAGCCATGACGTTGGACAAGAATGCGAGTTTAATAATTGCAATTTCAGAAAAATCTACATACAGTTCTATCTTCTAGTTATCATAATGCGAGTTCTTATTATTGCGATACTCACCTAGTCCTAGTCGCATTATTCGCATTAATAATCAAAGTGCTTTACTTTATCAAAGGGAAGTCAAATTAAACATTGCATTGTATAAAGCATTGGTTGAAGATGATTTTCAACTACAAAGTATGGACAAAGGAAGATAACTCCAATTCTAAAGATTACTTTAACAATGACATCACTGATATTTTTAGAACAAATATCAGATTCCCGCACCTTGCACAAGTTGTGTATTCTTGACAAGTATAACATTATTTTGAACTTTAACATCTAAGCATACATTTCATTGATAAATTTCTAGAAGTGTTCATGGATAGGATGTTAAGAATGTTATGATCAATGCACTATATTTTGTGTATATCAAAAGTAGAGATAAACCTTGGAAGATTCAGATATCAAGTCAGTAACATAGGGTTTTAATTGCATTTCATGCAATCTTTACCCAAAAACATTGCAATAATTTCTGAATTTACAGTTCTTTCAAATCATTAATGGGTACCAAACAAAAAGGCAAAATATTCTAATGGGACCGGACATTCAAAACTCATTAAGTCAAAAAGAAACAGACAACACCATGGCAAAAAAATGAAAGACAACAAATAGACAAACAAGTCTACAATACACTTGAACTAAAAATAAAGACTAAGTTACACGAACCCCATGAAAAACTGAGGGGACTATAAAACTGTTTAATTCTCAATTTTATATAAAAATAAGGAGATGTGGTATGATTGCCAATGACACAGCTATCCTTCAGATTCCAAATAACGGACGTGGATGTAGGCAACTTTACGGCTCTCAACATTAAGAAAAACACAAACTGTATAGTCGTCTATAAAAAGGCTCCGACATGACAAAATGTGAAATACAAAATGTAAATTAAACGATATAACCAACGACCTAATTTTTGACATAAAAAAACAAAGAAAAACAAATATGACAGACATCAATCATTGATAACCACTAATTGACAGGATCAGGATGGTTTTCAGCACGAAAAGAGGCAGAAGATACCAAAAAGGGTAATCAAAAACCATAAACCATGACAATGGCCGACAGAAAATGGAGAAAAGACATACAAATATCCATAAAACGTAAGCAAGAAAAATGAAGATTGAACAATATGAACCCCACCAAATACTGAGGTGCACTGGAAAGGACAGCAATTCCTGCTAAACGAGTGGTACCTGTCGTTCACTCCTTTTTAAATCACTTAATATTCAAACATATCTACTGATAAGGCATTACCCGATAGATGATTAGTAAATGTCCGTTTTATAATACTTAATTCATACATCATTGATATATGTAAAGCAAAATTAATAGGCAGAAACAATGTTTTTATATGGTGTGGACATTATCAAGGAACACGGCTCTTGAATGATAAATATACATAAACTGTTGACAGAGATTTGTCTCACCTGCCTAAGCTTATCACAAACAACAATACTTGTTAATGCCACTTATATTGCTGACGCCAGAAATAGCATACCTTAGTTTCAATGCCAAATCTTATTTTTTACAGAAGAGTCAAAGATGTTAAATTCAAACTGATCTATGCCTAGACATGCAATCAACATTCAAAATGATTTTGTCAATAATTTATGTAACTGTTGAACAGAAACCTATTTTGTAACCTGTGGATGTTAAAGAGTAGAACTTACTGAGATCAGTTCATTTGGACTTAGAGCAGAAAGAATAGATTCAACCCATTACTCCAATGAAAACTAATTACCCTAAAAATTAATGGGAATTAAATTTTTAGACTACACATGCATTGTTGGATTCTCCACGAAGTTGTGTTCTATAATTTTCTACATAATATATATATCATGAAAAAGGCACTTATTATGGATGTGAAAAACCACAGAAATCAACGATTTTACTAAATTTAACACAGATGCAATACTTCACTCCCTGGTGGCAAATATGCATGTGTTCAATTAAGAGATAATTCTCAGGAGGTTTTAATTTATATTGATTTTTTTCACAGGTTGTCCTTTGAGGGGTTGGCATACTTTTGGTATGCGAGAAATACATGTTAAAAATAAGTGGGGATGTGGTTTTATAGGGGTAAAAAAAGTGGGGTTGTGGTGATACAAGGGATAAAAGAATTTGGATTTTGGAAAAAGAAGGGAAAAAATGGGAAGTGTGGAAATAAATTACAATAAAAGAACAGAGTTCCAATGTTCCCCAAGTTGCACATATTTTATCTATCCAAGGTACAAGGGCAATAACTAAAAACAAAATTTTTGTTTTGTTTTTTTTAAACAATTTATAAATAACTTAGAGAAATGAAGGCTACAGAGCAAATGCAATACAATTTCCGTTATAATTAGATTTTCCAAGGGGAATAACTCGTTAAAAATATTTAATCAGTACTTATTTCCGAAAGTGTCAAAGACATTGCTGATAGAAACCCATGATAGAAGTTCCATAAAATTCTGGTAAGAGTTGTACACATGGGAGCGCTAACAATGCAATTTTCCATTTAATCAATATTTCCAAGGGACATAACTCTTTAAAAAATAATTGATCGGCACTGATTTTCTAACTCGTCAAAAACATTGATGTTATAAACCTATAATATAAATTTCATAAAAATCTGGCAAGAATTGTACACATTAGAGCGCTCATAAGGCAATTTTCCATATAATTAATGTTTCCAAGGAGCATAACTTTTTCAAAAATCATTGATTGGCACTGATTTTCTAACTCGTCAAAGACATTGCTGATATTAAACTATGATATAAGTTTCATAAATTCTGGCAAGAACTGTACACATGAAAGCGCTAGTATTGCAATTTTCAATATAATCAATACTTCCAAAGGGAATAACTCTTTTTTAAAAATAATTGATCGGTACTGATTTTCGAACTTGTCCAAGACATTGCTATTATAAACGTATGATATAAGATTCAAATAAATGGGGAATGTGTCCATGGGACACAGATGATGCCTCCGCTTGCACATAATGTTATAAAGGGGCATAACTCAAGAACGGTAAAAGTGACGCTACCCAAATTTGTACTTGATCTGAGTCTGTGGTAATAAGCATTGTGTATAAGTTTACTAACATTTGGTTGAGGCAAACTTAAGTAAGAGAACGGAAACGAAAAATTCAGCATTTTTTTCATTTGTAAAGGGGCATAACTCTAGAACGGTAGAAGTGAAAACCAAAATTCAAACTTGATCTGTGTTTTGTGGTAATAAGCATTGTGAATATGTTTCATAACATTTGGTTTAGGCAAACTAAAGTTAGAGAACGGAAACGAAAAATTCAGCAATTTTTCTGTTTGTAAAGGGGCATAACTCTAGAACAGTAAAAGTGACGCTACCAAAAATCAAACTGATCTGTGTTTTGTAGTAATAAGAATATTTGGTTGAGGTAAACTAAAGTTAGAGAACGGAAACGAAAAATTCAGCATTTTTTCCATTTGTAGAGGGCATAACTCTAGAACTGTAAAAGTGACGCCCCCCAAATTTCAAACTTGATCTGTGATTTGTGGTAATAAGCATTGTGTATAAGATTCATAACATTTGGTTGAGGCAAACTAAAGTGAGAGAACGGAAACGAAAAAATCAGCAATTTTTCCATTTGGAAAGGGGCATAACTCTAAAACGGTAAAAGTTAGAGAACGGAAACTAATTTTGGGACGTACGGACGGATCGACGTACAGACAGACAAGGGTAAACTAAATGTCCCCTCCGCTTGGGGGCATAACAAATCTGGCAAGAATTGTACACAAGAGCGCTAACGATGTAATTGTCCATATAATTATTTCTAAGGGCACAACTCTTTTAAAAATAATTGATCGGCACGGATTTTCGAAATTCATCCAAGACATTGCTAATATAAACCTATGATATAAGTTTCATAAAAAACTGGCAAGAATTGTACACATGCATGAAAGCGCTAAAGATGCAATTTTCCATATAATTAATGTTTCCAAGGGGCATAACTCTTTTAATAAAATGCTTCGCTGAGCGCAGCCTGATACGACCGCAGTGGTCCAACCCTAAACAGTTGGGGCAAATTTGGATACAATATTCAAGCTTGATACTGTCTAAATTTTGATTGTGATCAAATTTTTGACATAATAAAGGTTTCTGACACAAAATAAATGTGGTCAAAGATCTTACAAATCTATTGCCCAATACTGCGCAATTGAAGATTTCTTCTTTAAACTTTTCAAAAATTTGAAATTTGAAAATTTTTGAAAAAAAAACATGAATTCCTTAAAAAAAATTGGAAAAAAATCCCCCCCCCCCCCAAAAAAAAAAACCCAAACTTTTGGAAACCCCCCTTGGAGCAATTACCCCAAGACTCAATCCCATCCTTCCCTTTGTAGTATGGAACCATGTAGTACAATTTCAGAGAGCTCCATACACTTAAACACAAGTTATTGTCTGGAAACTAGAAAAATGCTTGTTTTTTGCCCTTTTTTTGCCCTTAATTCCTACAAGTTTGTGGCAATTATCCCCAAACTCAATCTCAGCCTTTCCTTTGTGATATTGAACCTTGTGGTACAATGTCAGAGAGATCCATACACTTACACACAAGTTATTGTCCGGAAACTACAAAAATTGTTGTTTTTGGCCCCTATTTAGCCCTTAATTCCTAAACTGTTGGCCCCATAACCCCTTAAATGAATCCCAATCTTCTACTTGTTGTATTAAATACTGTGGTACAATTTCAGAGCAATCAAAATACTTATACACAAGTTAATATCCTGAAACTAGAAAAATGCTTGTTTTTGGCCCCTTTTGGCCCCTAATTCCTAAATGGTTGGGACCATCATCCCCAAAATCAATCCCAACCTTCCTTTTGTGGTATTGAACCTTCTTAAATAAATGTGGATAGTGTCCACATGTGGACACAGATGATGCCCCCGCTTGCATATCATATAGTTATAAAGGGACATAACTGAAGAACGATAAAAGTGACGCTACCCAAATTTGAACTTGATCTGAGTTTTGTGGTAATAAGCATTGTGTGTAAGTCTCATAACATTTGGTTGAGGCTAACTTAAGTAGACTCTCAGAGAACAGAAACTGAAAATTCAGCAATTTTTCTATTTGTAAACATGCATAACTCTAGAACGGTTGTTTATAAGTTTTATAACATTTGGTTAAGACAAACTAAAGTTAGAGAACGGAAATGAAAAATTCAGCAATTTTTATGTTTATAAAGGGACACAACTCAAGAATGGTAAAAGTGTTGCTACCAAATTTCGTACTTAATCTGTATTCTGTAGTAATAAGCATTGTGTATAAGTTTCATATCATTTGGTTGAGGCACTAAAGTTAGAAAACGGAAACCAAAAAATTGTACTTGATCTTAGTTTTGTGGTAAAGAATATTGTGTATAGGTTTCATAATGTTTGGTTGGGGCAAACTTAAGTAACAGAATGGAAACTAAAAATTTTGCAATCTTTCGAGTTATAAAGGGGCATAACTCAATAATGGTTAAAGTGACACTACCCAAATTCAACTTGATCTGTGTTTTATCAGTGGAAGTCAAAATTAAACATTGCATTGTATAAAGCATTGAATGTAGTTGGTTCATTTATAATCATGAACAAAGGAAGATAACTCCAATTTTAATAAAAATTACTTGATATTTAGAAGAAAATAAAAATTCTGCAATTTTTCCATTTATAAAGAGGCATAACTCTAGAACGGTTAAAGTGACGCCACCAAAATTCAACTTGATATGTGTTTTGTGGTAATAAGAATTGTGTATAACTTTCATAACATTTGGTTGAGGCAAACTAAAGTAAGAGAACGGAAACTAAAAATTCAGCAATTTTTCCATTTGTAAAGGGGCATAACTCTGGAACGGTAAAAGTGACGCCACCAAAATTCCAACTTGATCTGTGTTTTGTGGTAATAAGCATTGTGTATAAGTTTCATAACATTTGGTTGAGGTAAACTAAAATTAGAGAACGGAAACTAAAAATTCGGCAATTTTTCCATTTGTAAAGGGGCATAACTCTAGACCGGTAAAAGTGACGCCACCAAAATTCAAACTTGATCTGTGTTTTGTGATAATAAGCATTGTGTATAAGTTTTATAACATTTGGTTGAGTCAAACTAAAGTTAGAGAATGGAAACGATAAATTCAGCAATTTTCCATTTGTAAAGGGGCATAACTCTAGAACGGTAAAAATGACGCCACCAAAATTCAAACTTGATCTGTGTTTTGTGGTAATAAGTATTGTGTATAAGTTTAATAACATTTGGTTGAGGCAAACTAAAGTTAGAGAATGGAAATCAATTTTGGGACGTACGTACGTACAGACGAACAAGGGTAAAACTTAATGCCCCCTCCGCTACGGCGGGGGCATAAAAATTTCATAGAGATCCATTCTCTTAAACTAAAGATATTGTCCGGAAACCAATGTGTCTTCGTTTGACGACGCAGACGACGTAGACGACGACGACATCATACCATTATAAGATCCCATAAAATTTTTTGCGGTTGTATAAAAATTATTGATCGGCACAGATTGTTGAACTCGTCCAAGACATTGCTAATATGAACATATGATATACAATGTAAGTTCCATAAAAATCTGGCTAGAATTGTACACATGAGAGCGCTAACAATGCAATTTTCCATATAATTAATGTTTCTAAAAGGCATAACTCTTTTAAAATAATTGATTGGCACTGATTTTCGAACTCGTCCAAGACATTGTTAATATAAACCTATGGTTTAAGTTTCATAAAAATCTGGCAAGAATTGTACACAAGAGCGCTAATGATGCAATTTTCCATATAATTAATGTTTCAAAGGGGCATAACTCTTTTATAAATAATTGATTGGCACTGATTTTCGAATTCGTCCAAGACATTGCTGATATAAACCTATGATATTATAAGTGGCGGATCCAGAAATTTTTATAAGAGGGGGCCCACTGACTGCCTAAGAGGGGGCCTGCTCCATTCACGCTTCAGTGATTCCCTATATAATCAACCAAATTTTTCCCGCAAAAGGGGGGGTCCGGGCTGCGTACAGTTTATATATATCTATGATAATATTCAAAATAATAACAATAAACTGCAAAATTTTGTTAAAACTACCAATTCGGTGGCAGCAACCCAACAATGGGTTGTTTGATTCGTCTGAAAATTTCAGGGCCGATAGATCTTGACAATTAAGCAATTTTACCCCATGTCACATTTGCTCTAAAAGATTTAGTTTTTGAGATATAAGCCAAAAACTGCATTTGACCCTTATGTTCTGTTTTTAGCCATGGCGGCCATGTTTGATGATGGATACAAACTTCGGAGACAGTTTATAAACAAGATACCCTAAGGAACATTTAGTTAAAGTTTGAAGGTAATTGGCTCAGTAGTTTCAGAGGAGAAGATTTTTAAATGTTAGCAAACTTGATGAACAAATTGTGTAAAATTGTCTTTAAAGGGCAATAACTCCTTAAGGGGTCAATTGACAATTATGGTCATTATCCTTTTTTGTAAATCTTACTTTGCTGAACATTATTGCTGCTTACAGTTTATATATATCTATAATAATATTCAAAATAATAACAAAAAACTGCAAAATTTTGTTAAAACTACCAATTCGGTGGCAGCAACCCAACAATGGGTTGTTCGATTCGTCTGAAAATTTCCGTGCTGATAGATCTTGACCAATTGAACAATTTTGCTGCATGTCAGATTTGCTCTAAAAGCTTTAGTTTTTGAGATATAAGCCAAAAACTGCATTTGACCCCTATGTTCTATTTTTAGCCATGGCGGCCATGTTTATCGATGGATCAAAACTTCGGATACAATTTATAAACTAGATACCCTAAGGAACATTTAGTTAAAGTTTGAAGGTATTTGGCCCAGTAGTTTCAGAGAAGATTTTTGAAATAGTTTACGACGACAGACGACTACAGACGACAACAGACGAAGACGACGACAGACGACAGACGACGACGACAGACGACGGACGACGACGGACGCCAAGTGATGGCATAAGCTCACATGGGGCCCTTCGGACCCCGGTGAGCTAAAAAATGAGATGAGGAAAAAATTTAAATAAAAATATTCCTCTCGATACAATTTTTTTTATTGTAAGAAGCTTCTGTCCAAGATTGGTAATCAAAGCATCGTCGATGTTGTGATCCAGCCATATTGATAGGTAGTCTGATATTCTTTCTGACTATAATTTGTTCAATATTTTTTTCCTCTTTTCATTTCATAATCTTACTGTAAATGTTTTATGTTATGGTCAAATGATAGGGAATTTTGCAATATTGATGCAAATATTTATATTGGTATTTCAATTTTATACACTGTCAGATTTTTTTTATAAATATTTGCAATATAATGGTTTTGACAAGAATGGAAAGGGAAATTGTCAAACAAGTGATATATCTTTTTATATGCCATTAATAATAATTGGCTTAATAATTTCCAGAAAGAGGCCTTGGTAATGCACTTTCTCAACAACAAAAATTTATAATAACTATTTTTTATCTAAATTGTTGTTCATTCCTCATCTAGAAAAAATACATTTCCTGTATTCAGATTTTAATGTACAAATACCTAATGCTGAGATACACGTATTTCCATTTATTGTTTATTGCAGAATATGCTCAGGTAAGAGTTATGCAATTTTAGTTTATTGTTTCAACCAAATTTCTGATAATTGTAACTAATTAATTAAAATTTGATAATGTGTTCATGGGCAAATAAAAAGAAATTCATTATAAAAAAAGAACTTGATTAAGATGATAATGACACTGATTTTACAAGTGAAATAAAATTTGATTGCATTTTATTTTATATATTTTTATATTATTTGTCTTTTCTTTGAAAAAACCCACATTTGATTAATCATTCAGCTAGCTTACACACAACATTGAAAGAATATTTCAATGTAGTGTACATCAAAATAAATAATACATTTGTAGGTTTACTCAATAATTGAGGTCAATAATTTGTGTATTCAGTTAGGTGTGTAATATATTGTGTCTATTTAATTATGTAACAGGTCATGAGATATTAACTGTGGGGAATTAAGACTGGAGTTGATTCCAATTAATACTTACACCTTTGAGTGTAATTGTTTGAAAATCATGAGTTGATAATCATACTGGTATAGTATCAATAAAGGAAGAATTGGAATAATAGCATTTCAAAAAAGTGTGGGATTACCAACTTAGATATATCAATACACATCTTGAGTGACTCAAATTTTCTTCAATAACTTACACAGGCATAAGATACTAATAAAATACTTTCAAAATTCTTATCAATTGATTAAATTGATGTATATTATTTTTTCACATTAATTCATAAATAGTAAATTATTATAAATTTTGATTTAGAAAGGAACTATATGCAAGTGTATATCTAAAAAAAAGTCATTATTCGACCAATATCTTCTTAATTTAAGGGCAAATAACATGTCAAAAGTTGCTAGTTGATGATTAAAATGGTGTATAAAGTTTATGCAAGTCATAAAAACACATAATTAGTTTCATGATATGTCTTCAATTTACTATTCTGCACCATCTCCAAAAACAGAGTGATCAAATAGATCCAGCATGGCTGAATCAAAAATCCAGGATAGTTTATGAATCTAATAAATGTTTTAATAAAATGCTACGACCGCAGAGGTCCAACCCTGAACAGTTGGGGCGAAAATTGACACAATATTCGCGCTTGATACAGGTCTGAATTTGGATTGTAATTAAATATTTGACACATAATAGGTTTCTGACACAGAATAACTGTAGTCAGAGAACTTAGAATTGGTTATATGATTTGAATTTATATTCAATTTTTTGCTTTTGTGCAATACACTATGCTGTTGCGAATTGACCCCCACTCCAAAAAAAAATTTACCCCCGCTTTTTGTTGCTTTTGTGAAATACACTATGCTGTTGTGTATTGACCCCCCCAAAAAAAAATATTTGAAGAAATTTTCTTTTTAATTTCTGAAATCTAAAATGAAAAAAAAAATTGCCCCCCACAATTTCTTTTTTACCGTCCTCCCCCCCCCCCCCCCCCCCCCCCTTCTTTTCCAAAATAAAAATTCTTTTCCTCAAGATATGGTCATAATCTCAATTCAAATTTCCAATGGAGTTTGCAACCATAATTACAAATTTAAATACATCATAAAAATCTTAGATAATTTAAAAGCAGTGTAAGGGAGGTAACCCAACATTGTTCAACATTGTACAATTTTGTTTTTGGATTACCTCCCTTACACTGCTTTTAAATTGTCCATTAACCAGGAAACCCTTGTTTTCCCCCTTTTTTGCCCCTAATTACTAAACAGTTTGAGCCATAACCCCCAAAGCCAATCCTAACCATCCCTTTGTGGTATGGAAACTTGTGGTATAATTTCAGAGAGATCCATACCCTTAAACACAAGTTATTGTCTGGAAGTTGCAAAAATGCTTATTTTTGGCCCCTAATTCCTTAACTGTTGGTACCATAACCCCCAAAATCAATCCCAACCTTCCTTTTGTGGTATTGAACCTTATGATAAAATTTCATAGAGATCCATTCGCTTAAACTAAAGTTATTGTACGAAAACCAATGAGTTTTCGGCGACGACGCCAACATCATACAAATATACGACCGCAAAAATTTTTTGCGGTTGTATAAAAAATTTAACTGCAGACTGTATGTAATGTTAACTTGAAGAAAAAATAAGTCCATTTATAAGTAAAATATGTATAAACAAGTACAAAATTTTAATAAAAATTTCCTTCTATAGATACTAGCTTTTGATCATAAACAAACTTCTGTCCATGTTTGGTACAAATCCAGGATAGTTTGAGAAAGTTATTAAAATTTTAAAAACTTTAACCACAGAGTGAATGTAATGTTTCCTGGCAGAAAAACTAAGTCCATTTATAAGTAAAATACGGAAAAACAGGAATTTGTTTTTTACAAAATTTACTTCTGGATACTATCTTATGATCATAAACAAGCTTCTGTCCAAGTTTGGTAGAAATCCAGGATAGTTTAAGAAAGTTATTAAAATTTCAAAAACTTTAACCACAGAGTGAATATTTGTGGACGACGCCGCCGCCGCTGACGACGACCGAATGTAGGTTCGCTATGTCTCGCTTTTCAACAAAAGTCAAAGGCTCGACAAAAATCTGGCAAGAACTGTATGCCTGAGAGTGCTAACAAGACCGGACGGAACTACGAATGGATGGGCGCCAAGTATTTCTATGTCCCCTGCAACGCATTGCACGGGGGACAAAAGAGGAGTTTTCAAGATAATAGACAAAACTTTCATTTTACCTCTATGTTCTATTTTTAGCCATACCATGTTGGTTGGCAGGTGGGATTCATCAGACACATTTTTCAAACAAGATACCCAAATGATAATTTTGGCCAAATTTGGTTAAATTTTGCTCAGTAGTTTCAAAGGATAAAATTTTTGTGAAAGTTAACGAATGTAGATGACGCTGGAAGCCATGTGATAAATAAAATGCTCCGCTGGGTGCAGCTTGATACGACCGCAGAGGTCGAACCCTGAACAGTTGGGGCAAGTATGGACACAACATTCAAGCTTGATACAGCACTGAATTTGGATTGTGATTAAATATTTGACACAGCATAGGTTTCTGACACAGAATGAATGTGGTCTAAGAACTTAAAATTTTTTAATTCACCTATTCAAACCATATCATTATTATTTGCTTTTATATATAAATCAGAAATAACCAATTTAAAATGGAAAATTTTAAAGAAAAAAAAGGGAGAAAAAAATCCCCCCCCCCTCAAAATTTTTTGAACCCCCTTATGATTCATCACCCCCAAACTCAATCCTAGCCTTCCCTTTGTGGTATGGTACCTTGCAGTACAATTTCAGAGAGATCCATACACTTGAACACAAGTAATTGTCTGGAAACTAGAAAAATACTTGTTTTTTGGCCCCTTTTTGACCCCAAATTCCTAAACGTTTTGGGCAATTACCCCCAAACTCAATTCCAGCTTTCCCTTTGAGATATGGAACCTTGTAGTACAATTTCATAAAGATCCATACACTTACACACAAGTTATTGTCCGGAAAGTAGAAAAATGCTTGTTTTTTGCCCCTTTTTGGCCCCTAATTCCTATAATTTTGAGGCAATTACACCCAACATCAATCCTAGCCTTCCCTTTGTAGTATGGTACCTTGCAGTACAATTTCAGAGAGGTCCTTACACTTAAACACAAGTTATTGTCTGGAAACTAGAAAAATGCTTATTTTTGGCCCCTTTTTGGCCTCTTATTCCTAAACGTTTGTGGCAATTACCCCCAAACTCAATTCCAGCTTTCCCTTTGTGATATGGAAACTTGTAGTACAATTTCATAAAGATCCATACACTTACACACAAGTTATTGTCCTGAAACTAGAAAAATGCTTGTTTTTTGCCCCTTTTTGGCCCCTAATTCCTACAATTTTGAGGCAATTACCCCCAAAATCAATCCCAGCCTTCCCTTTGTGGTATGGTACCTTGCAGTAGAATTTCAGAGAGATCCATACACTTGAACACAAGTTATTCTCTGGAAACTAGAAAAATGCTTATTTTTGGCCCCTTATTCCTAAACGTTTTGGGCAATAACCCCCAAACTCAATTCCAGCTTTCCCTTTGTGATATGGAACCTTGTAGTACAATTTCAGAAAGATTCATACACTAACACACAAGTAATTGTCATGAAACTAGAAAAATGCTTGTTTTTTGCCCCTTTTTTGGCCCCTAATTCCTAAAATTTGGAGGCAATTACCCCCAAAATCAATCCCAGCATTCCCTTTGTGATATGAAACCTTGTGGTACAATGTCAGAGAGATCCATACACTAACACACAAGTTATGTCTGGAAGTTACAAAAATGCTTATTTTTGGCCCCTTTTTGGCCCCTAATTCCTTAACTGTTGGTGCCATAACCCCCAAAATCAATCCCAACCTTCCTTTTGTGGTATTGAACCTTATGGTAAAATTTCATAGAGATCCATTCACTTAAACTAAAGTTAGAGTGCGAAAACCAATGTGTCTTCGGACGACGACGACGACGCCAACGTCATACCAATATACGACCACAAAATTTGTTTGCGGTCGTATAAAAATTGGCTCACTTAGGCTCATGTAAATGCCTCCTTCTTTAGAAATCCTAGCTACCTCAAAATCACTGAACAAGAGAACACAAATGAAAACAAAAGAACCACATAACTGTGACGGGATTGCTTCCCTTAGTACTTGTAGTAGATACTTAGACAGCCATAAGCGGTTGAGCTAGGGAAGTACTTCTTTAGCTCAGTTGTAAAAGTGCTGCCTTGTAACACAGATGTCCCAGTTTCGAGTCTTGGAGGAGATAAGGTGATTTTGTAATGAAGTTCATGCTCTCCAGTTACATTTGGCACCCAACTAAAAAACCCACAGTGGTCAGAGAGGATTTCTAGCCAGGGAATGTGTTGTTTGAGTCATAATGGTATGATGACTCATGAGACGGGGAAAGTGTGACAGGATTACTTCCCTTAGTACTTGTAGTAGATACTTAGCCAGCCATAAATGTTTGAGCTAGGGAAGTAACTCATTAGCTCAGTCGGAAAAAGTGCTGCTTGTAACATGGGTTCAAGTCCAAGAGGAGACAAAGTGATTTTGTAATGAAAATCATGCTCTCCAGTTAAATAACAAACATAAAGAGTAAAGATGAATGAAAATAAACACATTAAGTTTATATTTTTACTTTATGCATATTCAACATTTGCCCAGCAAAGACAAAACATACAAAACAAAACAAATGAATTATTTCTACATTCGACAAGAAACATGTTATGCATTTTTTCTTCTTTTTTAACAAAATCTTAATAAAACTTATTAATGATATCATATTAACAAAAATATATTTGTTCATTTACAGATTACCTTTTTGTATTAATTTGAGTTTGGTTTTTTAAAGACTTCTATAATAGCACAGATATAAATAACAAAGGACATTTTCTTAAATATAAAATATAACTTGGTAGCATTCTACCCACATCTAGTGTAAATCTAATGAAGGTTTTTTTTCTTTTATGTATGTTCTTGTTAGTTCTACAAACAAGTTTTTTTCACTTATATTTTTTTCACTTAATATTTCATTCTTCAAAATTGGAATCATTAAGAAGTTTTACTTAAAAAAGTTTTTATAAGAAATTATTTAAAAGTGTTTTTTTTAAGACATTTTTTAAAATGTAATAAAAAACATGATAAAAATGTATATGGATGCTGATAGAATAACGATATAAATTAAGATATTGCATTTTTGTATAGCTTTTTTTGTTCTAAATCAAAACACACATCTCACATTCTAGCAATCTCATTCAAACACACAACCAGCATAGTGGTTACCATAGATACACATAGAAAGTATTAACAATTTTTTTGAGTATATTAAATAAGTTTTGTGTATAAATACTGGACTAGCTTATAAATACATAATATATACATACAATTGCAATAACAGTCAAATTTGTGCCACAAAAACAGATATTACAGATTAAAACTAATAAACCACATGTTAATACCAGATTCTAACAAATATGGCAGTGTATTATAAATATTTTTAGGGAAAATACTATTCATATTTTATGCAAATGGATCATTTTCAGCCAAAAGTTAAAATGGTTTATTGAAATACAATCATGCCAATTCAAATACAATTCAGCATTTACTTATTTATGGTTTTAACATGAGAAATTTTTGAACATTTAAAAATCAAAAATATGTTTTATTTAATTAAATCTTTAAATTTGATTTAATCTACCTTTACACACTGTTTTTTTTTTTTATTGAAATTCAGAAATTTACACTATAAAAGTAGGAATAATTAAAATTATCTCCCTTTTTACAATTGCACATGAATACATACACTGATGTCTACAACTTTATTTTAAAAAAAGCCCTCTTTCAAAAAATTGCACAGGAAGACATGCTCAATTTAAAACTGAACAACCACTATTTCAAAAAAAGAAAATCTTATCTGTTTTTATGGCACAATCTATTCTATGAGGTATTATAAAGTAAAGGTCTTTATTTTGACAAATGTTAGTTAATATCTTTGGTGGCAGCATGGCATTAAAAACAAACCAAGTACCCTCTAGACGACCTTGAACATAAATAAAATAATTTAATTTTAAGACATCCCTGATGTCCACAAATTTTACATCCAATGAGACAAAACAAATTCTCAAAATCTTAAGCTAATGATATCTGCAATTTGTGCACCATTAAAAGCTTTTGAATTTTACATCTTTGAGATCTCCCCTTTAAATCCAGCCACGGAAATGACACACAAAATGCAATAAGCTCTTATATCACAGTGAAAAAAATCTACATCTTTGGGGAGCATCTCATTACATTTGGAATGAGCCATGAATGGCAAAAATTGAGTATACACATTAATTAAGTAAATTATTTTTGTAATAAATATTTTGTATATTTTTAATACACTTATTGAGTTTGCATATAAAATGATTGGTTAATACTGTACAAAATGAACTTTTCCTTCACCTTTTACTAACAAACCATTCCATATAAAAAAGGGAAAAACTAGAAATTCATATTCAAATAAAATAAACTTGTCACTTTTTTAAAAATTATGTGCAATTAAAAAATAATTTGAAAATCTAAATAATACAAATGACTTTTTGTATAAAGTTACATTAAAAGTATGTAAAATTTTTGCCAGATCTATAAAACGTGGTAAGAGTAAATAAAAAAAACAACCATATTGACATTGTGTTAAACAATTAAAAATCAATAATAGAATAAATGGAAATAACTTCTTTTTTTTCTCATTAAAATTAAAACTCATCTCGATCAAAACCATATAAATATTATACTTTATCAATAAAATATTAAATCTATATGTTAAATTTTTCTTTCTCATCAATAAGCAAACAGTATTATGCCAATAGTTTGCTTGAATATATATATACTTCATCTTTGATCTTAAAATAACAAAACAAAAAATAAAGACATTCAAGTATTTCCGTTCCCATTAAGTTCATGTGAAAGGCATCCGTTTTTTTAAGAAACACGAGAAAGCGTTGACACAACTAACACAGCGCTGGACATCAACAAAATCTGTTCCCACACTACCACTATACACAAGACGAAATACTTTTATCATATCTATTCTTTCTTTATTTTTCTGTCTTTCCAATATTGTTATTCCCTTTATCTAACACTGAAAATAGAACAAAATAATACTTGTTATTTTTTGTATATAAAATAAACACCATTTAAATACCAAACAAACAACAACATTTTACTTTTATCATTAACAAAAATCTTATTTTTCTAGCACTGTCTTTGAGCAGGCAGTTAGAATTATCTTTGGCTAAATTAAAGATACCATCATTAATTGAATTGAAAACAATCTTTAGTTTATTAATCTACCGGTAATTATAAGTCTTTTAAAATTTCACTTCATGCAATTGATTAGCGTTAGTTTGTTAAAAAGATACCATGAGTCTGGATCTCAATTTAAAAACTAATATAGTATCATACAACTTTCAGTTCTGAAAATATGCTATAATATACATAAATTTTGGTTCATAATACCCCTTATTCTTGGAAAAGAAATCACTTTTTATCTGAAAATTCAAATATGCTCTCTTGGCAGGGATAGGAAAACTTTCTATTCCCTAAACAGTGGACAAACTGGGGATTTTTTAATTAGACAACCTTGCATTTATCAATACAGTATCCGATTTAGATTGAAGCGGGTTTGTATGGGGGCCCCTTATAAAAGAAAATATGGTTCATGCACAGTGAAAACAAAAATATTGAAAATGCACTTTACATATTTCACTTCTACCTGATAAAAAAAAATGGGGGCCCCTCTTTTTTCAAAAACCTAAATATACCACTGCCATTGCAGTGGTATTTTTAGAACAGGTTTCCTTACATAAGCAGCTACTTTATGTGCTACCTAACAGTACATCTAACAAACATAGATTTTATCAATACTGATCTAGCAGAAACAAAAGGTTTACATGCTCCATGCAATTAATAAATCAGGAATAATGTAAGTAAATTGGTAAGACATTTATTGATGTACAGATGGTTCTCAAGGGTAAAAGTTGCCAGATACCAGTTTTTCTTAAAATAACATTGCATATATATATATATATATATTATATCTACAAATTATAATATTTCTGTAACAACTGGTGTTGATGAGTTATATGCAAGTCATGAGAAAATTATCCCATAAATAATGAAATTAAAATAGCAATTTCTTTGGTGGGACAAAATAAAGTTTGTAATAATGTTTTAATTGCATAGTTCAAATATTGTCTCTCTTGATTTTTTATTTATGATCTTATACAAATTTATTTTTCCTATTATTCTATAGACAATAGGCCAGCTTATATAACCACTTAATTTCATGCCATATCTGGTTGGTCTTTTTATTAACATGTAACTTGTAATCCAACTCAAGTATAAACAGGTACATTTTTTTTACTATTCTCTTATAAAGGGAAGTAACTCATAAAACAAAATTCAGAATTCAGGAAACAAACTGCTAAAAATAGTCACTAGTAAATGTGATTTTATTTGTATCTAATTAAGAATCTGAATTGTTAAGAAGACATTGTTTGAAGGTCACAATGGTTATATCAAAGAAAATCTTTACATTTTTACAGGAAAGCCTTTCCCAAATATAATTCAATGACAACATTGGTAAACCCAGAGCAGAGCAAAAACAGTAAAAACCAAAAAGATAAAAATAAAGACTTAAATAGCTAAATGTAAAATAAAATTGAATGTAATATTTTGGTATTCAAAGTATCCGTTAAGATACTGTAATGACTTTTTAAAAATTGTATCTATACATGTAATTTTACAATCACATGATGCCAATGTACTATTAAAGGAAGTATTACGTGTGAAATAGTATAAGCTGTGACAAACAAATCAACAAATGTGTTCAATAGTACGTGAGAATTTCTTAGGACAACCCTTTTCCTCTATTTTTACAGCAACAAATAACGAAGTGATATCAAACATGTAATAATTTCAAATAATGTCAAAATAACACCAATCTGTACATATTAAGTTAAATGTGATGTATGTAGGGAAATTGTATCTGTACACATTTAGTAATGCAGGCATATGCTGGAGATAAAAAATAGTATACACATTTATTACTTCATACTTTGACCTGACGGTATGAGCATGGCTGCAATGGCTAGGTAATTAGTCATGTTCTATTAAAAAAGGAGATTCTCTGCAGACATTACTCACAATTGTTCAGTAACAATTTTTTTTGTGGGCATTAATGAGACAACAGTCTGTGCCAAAAACTTTTCCAGCTACAAGCTTGAATCAGAAATTTCAACATTTTTCCTACATAATTAAATAAAATTTCACTAAATTTTCACTAGCCTGAATCGATTCATGAATCGATTTTTACTAGACTCAGGCATAGGGCTAGTGGCTAAAGGCACAGACTAAGACGATTACAAATAGGTATTACATTTAAACTTTTCTTGAAAAAAATGTCCACAAATTACATAACCATCTGAACCAGGCTCAAATTAGGTAGACTGAATGGAGTAATACATTTGTAGTAAGGTGGAGTATAATATCATTAGATAACAGAAAGTTATTGGCAGTTTATATAAAATATTGAACAAGAACCTGGCTGAACCTCTGAACCTGATTTCTTCCTTCACGATTTCCTTAAGACTGGATGGATCAGTTTGAATTCTGCACTACAGCTACAGCAATTATTGTTGGAAACAGATGGTATGAAGTAACAGTTACTGTAGACTTCTATTCAAGAGAGGCGTAAGATACCAAAGGGATAGTTAAACCCATGAGTTGAAAACAAACTGGAAATGCCATGGCAAAAGAGGAAAAAATTGACCAAAAGACAAACATGTTACAGTCCACAACACAGAACATAGAAGACTTAAGACTAAGCATCATGTTCCCCGAACCCATTTAAACAGGCATTGCCAAGCTGTTTAGACACAAAGAATCCAGAGTTATATCTAATAGCTGCAAGGCTGTATTAAAGCCAAGCCATTCACACTTCCACCTATCTTCAATCTTATTGTGGAAAGAAAATGTCAGTATAACATACATGACATATTTCCCAGGAGTTACATATACCTAAGACCTTCTTTAAAAATTTCCCCACTACATTCTTGAGTTTTGATATAAATTCTGGAAAAGGGCCCAGAACACTCATAATTATAATTACCCAGTAAGAAATATATCAAGAAGTTGTATAGCACACCACTATGCAAATTTCACAAAAAAAAACTATACATGCCAAAGGTGATGGGCCTGTTGCCTGCTGAGCCTACTATGTCAAAAATTTCAAGCCTAAGCAAACCTAGTCTCTACTGCGAAGAAAGCAACAGGAGCAATTATGCTGTTATCCATTTGTTCTCCACATGCATCCTAAAACTTTGGAAACTAGAAAAAAGAACATGCCAGTTGACAAGCAAACTAAACTTAGGAAACCATTAATAAAGTAGGCTAAAGGCATGGATGCATCATACAGTTTTATACCTTTTTTACTTGGATTTTTTTTAGGAATATCAGAATTCATTCTGGAAATAGATAAGAAATGAGTTAGGGTAAGGAAAATACAAAAGTTAATTAAAAGCACATTCAACAATTCTGCAATGCCTTGCAAAAGGTGAAACCATTTAAACTATTCAATTGAATTTCCAACTGTTACTTTTTTTAATTGATAATAGATTTTAACTCTATATTTTTTTGTAAAGAAACATCTTACTTTGAAGAATTCAGATAAATATACTATGGATTAAGTTATTTTCCTGGGTACCAATTTTCATGGATTGAGGAAATAAAAGAAGAATATGTCTGAGGACACGAATGACTCGCTCAAACTTTGCAATTTTCAAAGTTAAAAAGGGGCATAACTTTAGAACGGTAAATGACTCACAACCCAAAAAACTAAATCTGAGTGTTGTGGTTCTTAGCATTGTGTATGATTTTCATAAAATTTGGATAAGACAAACTAAAGTTAGAGTGCAGAAACTACAATGTAAAATGGGATGGACAGAAGGATGGATGGAAAGACGGACGGACAGTCAAGTATAAAACTTAATGCCCCCATTGCCTACGGCATCATTAAAATGTATTTTCATCGACATTTGATTTTGTGTTTTTTTGCCAAAGTCTGCATATAAACCTTTAGAAAATTTTTACTTTGTTGATTATTTTAATTCATGGTTCATTCAAACCGATGAAATCCACACAAATTATTTGTATCCCACGAATAATAATAATTCCTCAGAATATAAATTACTGTCCACACCTTCTACTGCCCTTCTAAAATGTTTTAAAATTGTACAAGTATCAAAGTTGCAAATACAGCTGCCTACATTTAGTGGAAAGTTGTACATTGTCTCATTAATGCATGGTTAAGGGCCTATATAGTGGAAACTTAACCAATAGTGATCTTACCCATGAGTACCATGAATGGCCTGTGAATATTTCTCAAAACTCTTATCCATATATATCATTGTATAATTACACATATTTTTATTCATATTTATAGTGCATGTATTTATCAAAACAACAATAAAATAAATGTGTTACCACATGAACTTATAACTTAAATGCAAAAAAAAGACATTTACTTTAGACAAATTTAAATCTGCTTTCACCTTTGTTGTTGGATAATTGGTTTCCGAGCTTTTTATGCTATAAGTTTATACAGAATGACTGATGGAAAAGGTCAAGGTCAAGGAAATATCTCACTCTTAACCTTAAGTGTGGTCCAAAATGTGTAACCAACAGAGTTAAACAGTTCCCCTAAAGCGCTACCATAATCCTTTTCTTGTATTGTTTGTTTTGGTTTTTGTGGAGGGGTATGTTTTTGCATTAGTTAAAATTCTTGGTTGTTTTTACATTTGAACTTTGAAGGATGGTTCATATAATGGCTAAGGCAATGTTAGGTAAGACAAGAGAAAATCTTTTATAAAAATCATTAAATTATACTTTAATTTCAGACATGACAGACCACAATCAGATACAGAAAAAAAGCTAATTGGCCTTCAAATAATTTGGTTATATTTCTAAAGAAAACAAAAATGACCTAATAGAAAGTTTGATTTGTATGAAATTCAAGAAAGCTTATTCCATCTTCTTTGAAGAAATTTGTACGTAGCTAGTTACAAGCTGTTACTGCAGACAATTTCCCCTGATCAAAATGGACTGTACACGTGTATGCTAAAAATATATATATTTAACACGCATTCCTATTGAATGAGACGTAGATTAGTAAACTCACTCTATAGGAATCTAATAATATTGATACAAATGATGTGTGCATATTACATACTTAACATCACAAATCAATAATAAATGTTATTTTTCATTTTTGCTGAATTGGTGATTGACAACAATTTATATTTATATGTTTCCACTTTTTATCTTTATTAGAACATTTTTTTTCACATTTTCAGATTTTTTATCTACAAAATTGTTAATTACAGAGGCTGATAAAATGTAGTAAAAATGGACAGTTTAAAATTTGGGTTAGCCTGCAGGTCCAAGGCCTGGGTCTGTTAATCTAAATTTATCTTGATCCTTAAAGCATTGTTTTCTGACCTTGACATCACAAAACTGTACATGTATCTAACGGGCAAAGTCTTCATCTCATGGCAGACTATGTATTGCCCTATGTTTGATGAAGCCTGGAGCTTTAGAGCATACAAGTTTTAATGCTATGTAACAAACATGTTCTTGCATATGTACCTTGACCTTTGATGTCAAAATCAAATAGATTTCAAACATTCCTGAATCTCCAAGGAGCCAAGCAGTGAACTTATTAAGTTTTGATAAAATATAACATTAGCAACTTAAATTGTTATATGTGATGATGGGATGAATGATAACATTACCTTATAAGAGATGAAATTTGAGTGCACAAATGAACATTTATGAAATCAATGAATACAATAAAAACAGCTGTTCAATAAAATAAAAGTCTTGCATAAGTTTCATACACAAGAAAGAAAAACAAAAGAACATACAAGTAAACAGCACATCAATATACTCATTTAGTGCAGACTGAAGCCACAAAAAGCTAACAATATTATGAAGTTGTACATACTGTTATTTCCAGAACATGGATTAGAAAGATTGAAACAGGCCTAGAAAAGGGAGATAATTTCAAGAATCATACATTAGCCATACAAATCACTTCTTCATATGTTATTCATGACACTGTTTTGATCATATGTTCATCAAAATTTTAACTTGTACCTCCCAAGGATAATTATAATCACATTTCACTTACATGTAAAATATACTACTCACTAGCTTATCACAATAAATGCAAGCTTTCACACACCTCTAAACGTCAAACAAACTAGTCTAATCTCCAAGCATAAAGCTACCATAAACTCCTCAAGTACATGTATCAGGTCAGTTGGTTTAGGGAGTGCAAGGTCCTTTAGGCGGGCCATTCATAATAAGGCAGTAACTGGTACTTTTACCCTTCTGTACTGTGCTACTGATAAGTTAAAGAACTGCCTGAATTTCAGAATTTTTATATAAGGTATTCATGAAATTAATTGAAAAGTTCCACCAAAAAATGGTAAAAGTACCACAAAATGAAAGATAATGAAATCCCTGTAAAGTACACTATACAGCAACTTAATGCTCCAAGTTGGATGGTCTCTTGTGCCTAATGATGACACTATAGAAAATCAGGTTCTAGCATTATTTTAGGTAGCTTTACACCAAAATACAAGACTTACATTACTTAAATATTTTGAAAAACAAAGTCAAAGATCTTGCATCCCTTTAAGTGAAGTAATGCTTAGTACATGTACATGTAGATGAGTATAGTGATATGCACATGATAATCCAAAAAAAAAAATCTGTGAACTACTGTTAATTCAGAAATTATTGCGAGGTAAAAAATCTTATTACTGTGAATAATTAATGCGACTGGGTACCGGTGAGTATCGAAATAATTATAACTTGCATTCTGATATCGAATACATATAATAACTGTATTCCGATTTTCATAAAATCACAATAAACAAGAATGTGTCCATAGTACACGGATGCCTCACTTGCACTATCATTTTCTATGTTCAGTGGACCGTGAAATTGGGGAGAAAACTCTAATCTGGCATTAAAATTAGAATGATCATATCATAGGGCACATGTGTACTAAGTTTCAAGTTGATTGGACTTCAACTTCATCAAAAACTACCTTGACCAAAAACTTTAACCTGAAGCTGGACAGAGGGACAAACGGACAGACGAGCGAACAGACGAATGGACACACAGACCGAAAAACATAATGCCCCTCTACTATCGTAGGTGGGGCATAAAAATGTAGAATCTTTCTTTTTTTGTTCCACAATTGCAATAATCATGATAATGAATGCACGCAATAATTTCTGAATTAACAATATATTTAAATTAAAGAATGGGTGGCCAGGGTATGTATTATACACTACCTTCATGCCTTGTGGTATGAGTACTGATATTATTTAGAAATTACAACCCAAGCATCTTCCCTTATCAGAAGGTGGCTTTAAACAATTAATCAAAGATCTAAAATATATGTTCACTGACCCCTGACTTTAGAACCAATAAATGTTCCAAGTTATTGAGGCAATAAGGTCAATAGCCTGCTTATCAGATCAATTATTTCACATCAACAATTATTAACGGAAGCATTAGCATTTTTATCAGAAAGGAAATACACAATAATCCTCTTGAAATTTAGAATTAAGAAAACAAAGCCATCTGGAAAGTCTTGACTTGTATACACATGGTGGATAACAGAAACAATGATGATTCAAAATAGGAAGAATAGAGACAAAACACTGGTACCCGACTCTTCACTTGATCTTTAATAACAAGTAACACTGGTTACTTACAATTTTGTCTTCGTGTTGCATGCACACTGGTTGCCTAAATTTGTCTTCCCTTAATTACTTTACTGTGACTGAATAAGGCTTTTCTTACAAATAGTAAAATGCTTACCAGTCCAATAATTCACTGACTACAGACTTGGGAAATGATGAATTATTGTTAAGCATGCAAACTGTTTGAAGCCAAAATCAAAACGTTCAACTTCATAAACATGATAAAACACTTAATAGAACTTCCTTTGTTTGAAAAGCCTTCAGGAGGCAGCTGACATACCTGTCTCCAAAAACGTTTAGGCCATTCAAAAGAAACCTGTAACACATGAATTGTGTGTGCAAGTTATAACAGCCATAACAGCCAACAGAATACACAATTTGACTCGTCCAATTTGCACATTTGTCTTTATTTTCTGTTTCTTTTCATGTTCATGCATTAATTTATGAATTTCTTAAATAATCATTAACTGTCATAAAAAAATGATGAATTCAAAAAGCACTCTTGTTGGCGATTCAAAAAATTTCCTGCTATGATTGTGACTGATTTACTAGGAAATGTTTCTATGTAGATAGTGTACAATTGTAGCATTTTACCATTTATATTAAAAATCAAGTATGGTGATGCTGAGGAAATCACTGTGAAACAGAACGATTGAACATTATATTATTACACACTGATTTACAAATGTAATTATGGTATTGACATATACTATCTTTTGATAACAGAAAGAGAAACAAGAGTGAATCAATACATACAATCATCAACATTCACTGAGAAATACCACCATCATGCATGTTTAAACTGAATCATTTCAAGTGCATGTATATGTCTGTAAAATTGTCTTGCAGCCCTGACTTTCATTAAGGATTTGGACTTGAGAATATATTTAACCCCAAATTTACAATTGGAATAGCAGCATTATTGCTCTAGACATGGAACTAGCATTTTTACCTACCTATTTCTTCAAATAATAAATATATTCAGCAGCCTACTTTAATAAACATATATACATGATATATGTGGTTCAGCCTGTGAATGAATTATTTTTTGCTCCATACACGTATCTGCTACTAAGATTTTATACAGAAACACAACTACATGTATATAAATGTATATATACATATGTATATGTGGATACTAAAACGTACATGATATCAATCTGTATACATATGTACAGTATACATTTAATTTGTGTACATGTATATACACATACAACATGTACAATAAATAAAATGCTTCGCTGGGGTGCAGCTTGATACGACTGCAGAGGTCGAACCCTGAACAGTTGGGGCAAGTATGGACACAACATTCAAGCTTGATACAGCTCTGAATTTGGATTGTTATTAAATATTTGACACAGCATAGGTTTCTGACACAGAAAGAATGTGGTCTAAGAACTTGAATTTTTTTAATTTACCTATTATGGTCCAATGTCCAAAATAAAAATACATGGTTAGATTCAGCATATCAAAGAACCCCATATTTTCAATTTTTGTTGAAATCAAACAAAGTTTAATTTTGGACTGCAACTTGGACAAACTTGAAAACTGGGCCCATAATCAAAAATCTAAACACATGTTTAGATTCAGCATATCAAAGAACCCCAATAATTCAATTTTTGCTAAAATCAAACTAAGTTTAATTTTGGACCCTTTGGACCTTAATGTAGACCAATTTAAAAAACGGGACTTAAAATTAAAAATCTAAATACACGGTTAGATTTGGAATATCAAAGAACCCCAATAATTCAATTTTTGATGAAATCAAACAAAGTTTAATTTTGGACCCTTTTGACCTCAATATGAACCAATTTGATAGCGGGGCCCACAAATAAAAAATCTAAATTCATGGTTAGATTCAGCATATCAAAGAATCCCATATATTCAATTTTTGTTGAAATCAAAAAAAGTTTAATTTTGGACCCCAACTTGGACCAACTTGAAAACTGGGCCCATAATCAAAAATCTAAACACATGTTTAGATCTAGCATATCAAAGAACCCTAAGAATTCAATTTCTGTTAAAATCAAACTAAGTTTAATTTTGGACCCTTTGGACCTCAATGAAGACCAATTTTAAAAAATGGGACCCAAATTAAAAACCTAAAAACACGGTTAGATTTGGCATATCAAAGAACCCCAATAATTCAATTTTTGATGAAATCAAACAAAGTTTAATTTTAGACCCTTTTGACCTCAATATGAACCAATTTGAAAGCGGGGCCCACAAATAAAAAATCTAAATACATGGTTAGATTCAGCATATCAAAGAACCTCATATATTCAATTTTTGTTGAAATCAAACAAAGTTTAATTTTGGACCCCAATTTGGACCAACTTGAAAACTGGGCCCATAATCAAAAATCTAAATACATGTTTAGATTCAGCATATCAAAGAACCCCATATATTCAATTTTTGTTGAAATCAAACAAAGTTTAAATACTGGACCCTATTTTGGACCAACTTGAAAACTGGGCCCATAATCAAAAATCTAAACACATGTTTAGATTTAGCATATCAAAGAACCCCAAGAATTCAATTTTTATAAAAATCAAACTAAGTTTAATTTTGGACCCTTTGGACCTCAATAAAGATTAATTTTAAAAAATGGGACCCAAATTAAAAATCTAAAAACACGGTTAGATTTGGCATATCAAAGAACCCCAATAATTCAATTTTTGATGAAATCAAACAAAGTTTAATTTTAGACCCTTTTGACCTCAATATGAACCAATTTGATAGCGGGGCCTACAAATAAAAAATCTAAATACATGGTTAGATTCAGCACATCAAAGAACCTCATATATTCAATTTTTGTTGAAATCAAACAAAGTTTAATTTTGGACCCCAATTTGGACCAACTTGAAAACTGGGCCCATAATCAAAAATCTAAATACATGTTTAGATTCAGCATATCAAAGAACCCCATATATTCAATTTTTGTTGAAATCAAACAAAGTTTAAATACTGGACCCTATCTTGGACCAACTTGAAAACCATAATCAAAAATCTAAACACATGTTTAGATTCAGCATATCAAAGAACCCCATATATTCAATTTTTGTTGAAATCAAACAAAGTTTAATTTTGGACCCCAATTTGGACCAACTTGAAAACTGGGCCAAAAATCAAAAATCATGTTTAGATTCAGCATATCAAAGAACCTCATATATTCAATTTTTGCTAAAATCAAACAAAGTTTAATTTTGGACCCTTTGGATCTTAATGTAGACCAATTTGAAAACTGGACCCAAAATTAAAAATCTAAATACACTGTTAGATTCGGCATAACAAATAAAATCAAAGATTTTACAAATCTAATGCGCCATACTGTGCAATTAAAGATTTCTTCTTGAAATTTTTCAATATTTGAAATTTGAAAAAAAAATAATATTTGAAGAATAATTCTTTTTAATTTCTGAAATCTGAAATGAGAAAAAATTGACCCCCCACAATTTCTTTTTACCCCCCCCCCCCCTTTTTTTCCCCAAAAAAATTCTTTCCCTCAAGATATGGTCATAATCTCAATTCAAATTTCCAATGGAGTTGGCAACCATAATTACCCATTTAAATTTACCATAGTGCTAACTTAATCTATTTTATAATAGAATTAAAAATATAGTGTCAAATCTTTCATATGGATTTTTTTGTAAAAAAAAAAGATGCAACATTTGCAGATATTTTTACTGGTCTTCCTTTATAAATATGTATTTCTTTAAACATAATTTAAAAGCAGTGTAAGGGAAGTAACCAAAACGTTGTATTTGGATTACCTCCCTTACACTGTTTTAAATTATCTTTATTGTTCATTAACCATTACTTTATACATAATTTAAAAGCAGTGTAAGGGAGATAATTTCAATGATGTATTTGATTTATCTCCCTTACACTGCTTTAAATTATGTTTTGTACTAAAGTATTTGTCCATTAACCAGGACAACCTTGTTTTTCCCCCTTTTTTGCCCCTAATTCCTAAACGGTTTGAGCCATAACCCCCCAAAGCAAATCCTAACCATCCCTTTGTGGTATGGAAACTTGTATTATAATTTCAGAGAGATCCATACACCGTTCCACAGTTATTGTCTGGAAACTAGAAAATGCTTATTTTTGGCCCCTTTTTGGCCCCTAATTCCTTAACTGTTGGTACCATAACCCCCAAAATCAATCCCAACCTTCCTTTTGTGGTATTCAACCTTATGGTCAAATTTCAAAAAGATCCATTCACTTAAACTAAAGTTAGAGTGCGAAAACCAATGTGTCTTCGGACGACGACGCCGGACGACAACGACGCCAACGTCATACCAATATACGACCACAAAATTTTTTTGCGGTCGTATAATAAACCACTTGTGCATTGTTTATTTACTATTGCCTATCCCAATTAGTGTTAAACAATACCCAAATTAGTTAAATCTTTTTTATTCATTTGGTTAGTTTTCAAAAGAATTTGGTTTTTAAGAACTCCATGCTTGGTTGAGGTATATATTAATTCAGACTTTCAATATCAAAAACATTATTCCAAGATAGAGATTTCAAGCAAACAAATTTTTTATTAAATTTTACAAAGAATTGTTCGAGAATTATTTTAGAAATTTTAGATATTAATTTTATCAGAAATGAGAGATGATGTTATAAAGCTTGGTAAGGATCTAGAGTGAATTTCTAGCTAGCGCCCAGAAACCCAAGGACCATTCTAAAGAGACTAACCCTTTATCAACTTACCCTGGGGCCTAATAATCCCTCCTGCTATGGTATGATCGGCCAGAAGCCCGACCATAATCTTCATAATGTGAGTTGTGGTTGTGACTTACTTTGGAAGTCCCCATTTTATTGCGCCCGCCTTGTCTACGCATATTCCGTCGTTCTCTGTCAAATTCCAGATCTTCCAACCTCTGTGTAAGGGTAAGTTTTTGTTGAATTGCCATTCGTAACAATGAATTTAATGTCTTCTTCTCTTCCTCTGCGCTTGCCAACTGTCTCTGCATTTCATCCAGTTGTGTGACATATTCATCACAACGCTGTGCAAACATTGCTCGCAAAGATGCAAATGTGGCTGCATCTTCTTTCAATGCTTTCAGTTCATTTCTCAGCTTCATCATTGTCTCGGTGACAATCACTTTTTCAGTGTCATATTTTTGTTTCAGATTAGCTAAAGCTACTTCAGCAGTTGATTTGTTTGCTTTGAGCACACTTCTCAATGTTGCTATTTGTTCTCGTTTTGTCGACAACATGGCTTTCAGTTTAACAACTTGTTCCTGTAATTCCTGAACATCAGTATTCTCATTATCGCCATTACGTTGCCGTGACACTTCCATCAGATGCTCTACTGCCCTCTTCAAGTATTTAACCTGATCGATGACGGTTTCCGTAAGTTTGTAACATGATATCGGATCACCCTTTATATCATCGAACTGCTTCTTAGCTTTTGATTTGGTCTTCCTTGGTGATTTATCACCGTTCTTTTTAGCGTTAGGATCTTCTTTCTCTTCGCTACTACTACGTGAACCATCTCGAGACAACTGTGCGGCAGCTTTGGCATGATCAAGCATAACTCTGCTAGGTGTTTCACCGTTCACTTCACATACAAGATGATAAAGCTGAGCCATTTCTTCTGTCGCCTTCACAAGTTCATCTTGTGTTGTATTCAAACTTCCCTGAGCCTCAGAAGCAGCCATCGTCATGGCTTTCAAATCTTTCTCTAAGTCTTTTATCGTATTTTCATACTGATTACATTTATTCCTAAGGTCTTCTAAAGCATGACCGAATTCTTTCTCATCATATCGAACAGTTCCGTGCTGACCTCTTGCTTGAAGGTTGTTGATCTCATCATTTAGGCTACTTATTTCAGAAAGGGCTTTGGAATATTTCCTTTCATTAACACGGAGATTCTTTTTCAGTTCCAGTAATGATTTCTTATCTGGATCAGTTTCATTGGCTATTAATTCATCTAAATCGGTTGAATCATCATCCATGCCAAGCTCCGTCTCTCTTTCCTTTATCACAGAATTTATATGAGATTTCAATTGATCGGCACGCTTCTTTTGTTCTATAAGGTCCTGCTGAGTGTCCTCAATCAGCTTTTGAGCCTCATCTAAAGCTTTTTGAATTTCAGCCTTTTCTTGTTCACTTTGATCTAAAAGCTGTTCTAATTTTTTCACCTCATTCTCTTGAATTTCACTAAGAATGTCATTCACTTTACCAGGACCTGGTTTAATGAGAGATTTTGTATCGTCATTTTGGAAGTCTGCCTCTATCCTCCTTAATGCAGGATTATCGTGTTCACCCTGTCCATCGTCCACTTCATCAAGAATTTCTGATCTACTATTTGGTAGTCCTTCACTGAGCCCGCTCATGTGAGCTAAATTACTTAAATTAAACATAGATTCTTGATTAATTCTTTGGTCAAGTTCTTTCTTAAGCGAATGTTTTTGTTCTCGCTCATGTTGTAATGAATTTAATGCTTCTTCTAAATTTTTTTCAACAATTTTTTTCAAACTTGTGTTTTCATCCAACTGAATATTAAGATCATCAAATTCTTCATGTAGTCTTCGAATTTCATGTTTCATTCCTTCAAATTCAACCTGACTCTGTTTTAACTGAGAAACTGTTTTTTGGAGTGTAATATTTTCTTCTTCGAGTTCAGCATAATCAGCCAAATTTCGATTTTCCCGTTTTCTGAACTCGGAAATGTCATTTTTATATTGTCTTCTTTGATCTTCTAATGTGTCAGTTTGCTGTTGTAATTCCAAAACTGCTTGATGTAATCGCTCATTTTCCGCTGAGCTCCTATCGAAGGACTGTTTGAATGATTTTAATTCAGTTTCAAGTTCATTGATTGATATTTTATAACTTTCTTCCCTTGTAGCTGTTTCCTGTAGGAATGTGTCTTCATGGTGAATTCCACTTTTTTGTTGCTTGCGAAATGTGTCCTGATGTTTGTTTAATGCCTACAATGAAAAAGATAATGATAATGAATTATTCTTAATATGGACAAAATACAACTAACTTACAAATTCCTTTTATAATGCATTTATGTTTGCTTAATGTCTAGTGACTTATACTCAACATCTTACAACAACATCAAAATTACAAAAACTAAAAAGTTTAATCAAAAATCCATTTAGTCCTCTTGATTTTAGCCCACATATATGTGTAATTTAATAAATTTGAATGTATATTCATGTACATGTATGTAGGCCTTACAACTACCAAATGTTAAAAGCCAAAATGTGTTTTTACTGGATTTTGGTCCTGGTCATTTCTGTTTTCTTTTTAAAAAATTTTTTCCACTTTTACTACTTAGTTGTGAACATTTCAAAATATTGATGGCAAAATACACATAATCTTAAGGTGATTTAGACAGTCTTCACAAAAAACTTTTAAATCTACAGGCCCGAAGCTGAATTTTATGAAAATTTTAGTTAGATTCCATTGGCGTGTAGCGATCATTTTTACAGGCCCGACAGTATTTTTACAAGCCTGGGCTGGTGGGCCTGTGGTTGAGATCGAAGACTGCTTAGAGCTTGATTATATAGCATTGGACACTTTTTTTCTGGACTTTGGTCCTTGTCATGTCTGTTTTTTGTAATCTGTTTTTTTCATTTTTACAACTAAGTTGAGAACATTTCAAAATATTGATGGCAAAATACACAAAATCTAAAGGTGATTTAGAGCTTGATTATATGGCATTGGACACTTATTTGGTGGTTGCAAAACCATTAGTTAACCTCTCCTTGTATCTTTTTATGGTATGTTGTAGGGTTACTGTCTCATTGATGTATAGCCATTATCACCAATTATTCTTATTATTAGGTTTATAACTTTTCTTTAAACAAAGTTGCAGAGAATCAGGAGATATAGATGACTTAAATTTACAGCTTTCATCTGTTAATAAATCTAAGTGAATCTGTTTACTGGTGAAAGTTTATCAGATTTCTCCTGATATCTGGCACTATCTTTACTATTGATCAAGATGAATTATTCCGATTAAATGCTCATGTAATATGTTTTGACTCAGGTTTTTTTCTTTATTCTTAATTTTAAAACTTTTCATACCTATATATATATATAACATGTATAACCTAATAATAGGTTCTCATTCATAACCTTCCCTTAACATGAGTGTATAAAATAAGGAAAGAGTAAATGGGAGAAAAGATGTCTGTGTTTTCCATTTCATATTTTTTTCTTTTAACATGTTTTAAGGAGATATGTTTGTACTTTTTTATTAGGTGTGGAGGGGGTATATATAAACCCTCTAAGGAAAACACAGGAGTACACAAAAATCAAACAGAGAAGTGAGCATAGCTGACAAAACCCTTACCCCCACCCTGCCTGCAGCCTCTCTAGTTAGAAATAAATAAGAATGTATTATCATTACTCCTTATTGTCAAACATATAATTTATGTGATACACGTTTGAACTGTCATTACTGACAAGTTAACTAGTACCTGTACTACACTGAACATTGTATAATCAAATAAATAAACATTTTTTTTTTTGTGATTTGCTAGACAGACACAATGACATACATGACATAATGGTTTGATCAAATGTGTTAGTATTTAGTTTACATATTAAGCATATACAGGGTTTAGCTTGTAGCATTTATGTCAGAAGTTTGTTGATTTAGTATATAGAACAATTCATTTATTTTCAAATCAGTGGGCTTGACCGCAATATGGAAAGTCATTACTTTTAGGATTAGAGAAAAAATTACTTTTGTATGTCTACATGAAGATGTAGGACTATGTCATGTATGTCAAGAATGTAACTAACAAGCAAAGGAATAAAACCAGAAACGATGTCACTATACATGTACATGTATGCATGGACCTAAATAATAGTCTTTAGACAAGAATCGTAACCATACATGCTTATAATGTCTCGAAAGTCTAGAAAAATTGTATACAAATTAAACGGAGATAAGTAAAAAAAAGTCTGCCATCATCAACAAATTCTATAATGGAAAAAAAACTATGATATATATAAACAAAGACTACCCTGATGAGGCGTTTAATTGCTCTTGACATAGGAAATGCACATACACATATGTTTTCAAGACCAAAAATATATATACTTGTTTTCTTCCTCTTGACAGAAAAAAACAGATTACAAAATGTAGCCAGGTAACATTTTAGGTGAAATAATTTTATTTTTGAAAAACATTTTAAAAATCTAGTTTTATAAGGAAATATTGTGGATGGTGCTTAACTAAATAAGGTTGGACTTCAACAGCGCTCAACTAAAAATATTCATAAAATGTGTTAAGAGAAGGCATTCAATTTAAGGTTAGTAGGGAGGCTGGAACCAAAAAGTATATTTTCAGCATTTAAACCTTTATATAGGGTACAATGAAATAAATCATTAAGTTTCCCAACATACTGTTACAACTGTGTAAGAAATTATTTTTTCCTCCAATCTGAATCAATAAGTACATTGCAATTGTATAAAACAAGATGCATTAATAAGGTACTTATTGATTGTATGATTGAATTAATAATATTATTTAGCATAATTTCAAAATAATCTTCAAAAAGCTATGATCACAACCAGATCAAATGTTACATGTTCAAACGTTTTAGATTTTTTATATGATTATCCAGTATCATTTTCATTTCACTATTGTAATCAATAGAAATTCTATAATATATATTTAACCACTTTTAGAAAACCTCTTGATCTGGACTTATGAACCATGAAATACTTAATTCAAATATTATATCATTTAAATATAATATGGTTTACAGATTTAAAAATCAAACAGAAGGAAAAAATTTCCAAACAATTATATTTCCTTATTTGGAATAAAATTTATGAAATGAAATATATAACCATGATTTGCATTATGAATTCATAATCTGTGTTCCCCAAACATTTATGGTTGACAGTGCATAAGATATGTATGAACACAAGCAGATACATCCCATTAATAACACATGTGTTACATGTTAAATTATAACACATCAAAAGCTACACCCGTAGCCTTAGCAGTTAAGCAGACATAAAGGTTCATTCATATTTGTTAACACAAAACTTTAAAAGTTTACCTGGTTCTTTAGAAATAAATTAAACAACCAACACCTCCTGCCTACATCTTTTTATTCAGGTCATGTGAAGAAAAAAATTCCATTACATTGCTTAAAAGGATAGGTACATTTAACATGTAGGTTGCTTTTACATTATGTCATATGAATAAGTTTATGAAGATATGTGGTATTTTTTGTACACAACAAATTATCTTGGCATCAAAATCTCACCAAAACCAGGATTTAATGATTATTGATTGTTGAATGTCCATTGTCAAATATTTCATGCAAATAATTCAGGACAAGTTATAATTTAAGACACATGAAAAAGGACCTGGCTTCTGATGATTAGAAAAAAACCTTCTAAAAAGTTTCTATTATATAATCAATAATTACATTGAAAAGTTAGATATATGTATAAATGAATGAAAAATGTGTCCATGGGACACAGATGCCCCCACTTGTAAATATATAACAAATTCTGCAATTTTTCAATTTACAAAGGTACATAACTCAAGAACGGCAAAACTGATGCCACACAAATTCGACCTTGATCTGTGTTTGGTGGTGATGAGCATTGTGTATAATTTTTAAAACATTTGGTTGAGGCAAACTAAAGTTAGAGTGTGGAAGTGGCAAATTCAGAAATTTTATCATTTACACCAAAAAAATGTATAAAGGGACATATCTCGAGAACAGTGAAAGTGACACAACCCAAATTCAAACTTGATCTGTGTTTGATGGTAATAAGCATTGTGTCATGATATTTGGTTGAGGCAAACTAAAGTTAGAGAACGGAAACTCATTTTTGGACATTAGGACAGATGTACATACAGACGACCAGGCGGACGATCAGACGGACAAGGGTAAAACTTAATGCCTCCTCCCTCACAGTGAGGGCATAAAAAAGGTTTTTATTCGAAACATATAATATCTTTCTTTTGCCTCAAACTGGAACATATCATTGAAGGTATCATTGCCAGTTTATAAATGGTGACTTTAACATGCATCAAAACAAAGTGTGCTTAAGGTAAAAATGTATCCAAACAATCAACAATAAACTTATCCCTATCACCATGAAAAACAACTGCACATTTTCTAAATGAATTATAATTTATACCCATGCAGGATTATTTAAAAGCTCCTGTAAAATAATATACATGTATATAAGAACAACAATTAAATTAAGTAATACAAGCAATACCAGGATTATAAACATACAAGAATGTGTCCATAGTACATGGATGCCCACTCACACTATCATTTTCTATGTTCAGTGGACCGTGAAATTGGGGTCAAAACTCTAATTTGGCATTAAAATTTGAAAGATCACATCATAGGGAACATGTGTACGAAGTTTCAAGTTGATTGGACTTTAACTTCATCAAGAACTACCTTGACCAAAAACAGACGGACGAATGGACAGAAGGACAGACAGAAAAACATAATGCCCTCTACTATCGTAGGTGGGCCATAAAAAGGCTGAAGAACATGTAGATGGTCAATTCTCAACAAGAGATGGAATTTTGGTAACTTGTCAACTAGTGTTTACTTGTGATAAAAATAGCTGATTCAAGGACTCTAAATGACCAGGTTTTTTTGCATTTCATTGAAATGATCAAAGCCATATAATATCATGCCGAGTAAAACAATAAATTTCAAAAAGAGATCCAGAATTTTTTCTATATAAAAAGGGGGACATTTTTTCCTATGATTGTAAAGTAATTAAATATAAACCAGAATTGGTTGCCCTGCTTTGAATTTTTCCAACTTCTGTTCCAAATTTGAACATAATTATTCAATGCTTGCTTCTAGTGGAAATTGAATTTCACTAACAATGATTAATCAAAGAATGTGATTGATTGATCATAAGGATCATCTCGAGGTTCATAATAAGTTCAAACATTTTCTGGTCCACTTGATGATTATTATTTTTTTCAAGTCTGCAAAACAATGCACGATAATCTAAAGAATCAAAAATACGTTATAATGTCTTGGTGTATTCAGTGTATATAACACGCGGAATAGCAAAATTCAATATTCAACTTTGAGACATTCCCCCAATTTGACAACAGCTAGTCATAAGAAGGGCATTGACGCACCCAAATCTCTGTGTAAACAATAAATATATATTTACCTCTTTAGCTGTGTCTAGTTCTTGCTTCAATGTTTCATATTGTGTCTCTATTTCTTCGATTTGCTGTTGAAGTTGCTGTTTTTCCTCTAAAACTGCAAGTCCGTACTCGGCGGCTTGTACCTTTTCTTGTGTCGTTTCGGCAAGTTCTGTCTGCAGTCGCTCGACTTCTCGCCTCAACTCTTCAACAGACTGGTCGGAACTACTTGGATCTGACATTTTTTAACCTAAAGAGGACTTAAATTGTTCAAATAACACGAAAATTGGAAGAAAGTTTCAAGGGCAGACTCCCCCATTCTATACAGTCGCCATCTTATTAATTTATGCAGCTATGTTGTCATGTGACCAGACTTGTCTTTATATGGAAACCCTAATTAACTTTAACGCTATCAGTGTTTTTTATTATTATTAATCCTATAAGTCAAGATCTTGTCCCTACAAAGTATATCAAAAGAAAAAAAGATTAATTAAAGTAAATATTAAGACCAATCACCTGACACCAGTTGTTTACAGTATATTGATTTTGGATATTAATGTAAATTATGCAAATACTTATGGCATTAGCTTGGTCGTATGGTATGTCTCTGATCAGTATACCTAGGACATGAAATATTGACTATTCCTAGGATTTATCAAGAAAAAACTCACAGTTTTTCAACAAATGATTATTATTCATGCTTTTACTGAAAAAAGGTCAACTTTCAAAAATGAGCAATTAAATGATATGTCACAGACATCGGTCCATTTCTTAAGAAAAAAAAATGAATATCAAGCATGGACTATTGTCAAATTATTTAAATATTTGGAGAAATAAAACAAAACATTAGTTATTCCACTTTACGGATGATAATTTAAGCATGTATGCAATTTGGGTACTCCTCATTACAGAATCATGCATGGGTCGTTAGGAGGTTGTTCAAACCAATTTTTCTAAGATCCAATATGAATTCAAAATTAAAAAAGTGAAAACAACACGTTTAATAATGTCATGCGTCCGAAGCGCTTTTCTGGATTTACCTTCATCAGGAACGCTCAAAGCCAAACATTTGAAATCCGAGGGATGTAAAATTGCATATAGTAAATCATAATACACATACAAATATAAACAGAATGGAAGCTTTTTCCTTTATATCATAGATAAGCGTATTGAAAAAACTGTCAAAATAGGTGCAATTTGGGTAACATCTCGGTATGTCTTGATCTGCTTATAGTATTCATCAAAATTCCATTTAAAATGAATGATTAACAATAACATAAGTACCATCAGTATACAATATATGTATTGTATGTCTTTGTCACATGCAGAGACATGCAAAAACTACACAAAAACAAGTTTTTTTTTTAAGTCGCTTTGAATACAAAGCTGACATTTTGTCAGTTTAAACTGGGACTATTACACTAAGATAATCCTAGGTATAAACTTAAAAACACACATTTCATCGTTCTGTGAGTTCTGAGATACAATATTACACTATATATATATATGATGTGTTATATTTTAAAGAAATAAGCCCCCTAAAAAAATAAATAAATGATAAAGTGAACAAATTTTCAAATGAAGGTACAAGATCTAAATTTAAACTATTTTTTTTTCTATTAACTGTTGATTTATAGTGATTATGTAAACAGTCCACATGTTTGCACGCAGGATTTTTAGGATAATTTCTAATTAACCTAACACGAATAATTCAATCGCCTCTCCCACTCGCGACGTAGCCCTCGTAGAACAGTGGAATATAACGACTGAATTATTTGGGTTATAATTGACCCAATATTTGACACATCGATGCGTCTTCAATGTAAAATGATTGCTATTACATTTTTGAGATTTGCAATCATATCTTCGATCACTGAATCTGGGAATAGTATACTAATGTCAGTATATTATGTCCTAGATTGAATTGAACATAATATCTTAATAAGTCATCTCACCTGGCAATGTTTGAATCATGAATGCAGTAGTACAAGCTGTTTCTCTGATGATATGTGACTGTCGTACAATCTATAACTTTTTGAAGCAAAAATGTTGTAAAATTATTATTTCTTTGTTAATTAAAAAAATGCATATTCATTTATGATGATTGTTTAAATTGTGATAACACTGTATTATATGGCTCTGATTATAATTAGGTGTCATATAATCCCAATATTCTGATTAAATATCAACTTACTAATTTGATTGTTAAATTTGTTCCTAATTAATGGATTATTGTCATTTCTCAAAGCAATTGTCAATATTACTCGGAATGAGCACGCATAAAAAGGAGAAAAAAGAAAGAAAAGAACCATAACGAGAAAATGATATGTTACGTAATTCATTTAGAATCGGAAACTTTAGTAAAATAAAATCATATGCAAAGACTGTTACCATAGATGTAATACCCATAGATGAAGCTCAACCCTGACTTCAAAGGTTATATGTGCGTTGTAATGGCTTTCACACTTATCTGATAATGACATGAACCAGTTGGTCATTGAGATGCCGATTGACAATCTAGACAATAGAAAACTGACAATTAAAAGATATACAGGACATACAAAACTTAATCCTTATAACGGTTCGGCTCTAGTGTGTTTAAGTGACGTGGTCTTAGTCAATATAAACATAGATGTATAAACCCATATATACATCTATGATATAAAAGACTCAAAATATAATTTTAGTTAAAGTATCATGGACATATCACAGATAAGAACTAGTAAATTCGAGAAGAGATCATTCAGATATGCAGCCGCTTCACTCTGGAAAAACTTGCCAAACCATTTCAGGAATGAAAATAGTTTTTCTCAAATATAAGAGTTTGCTTCAGTCCTGGAATGGTTCGAACTGCCTTGCTCAGCCTGCAGATATGTTTAAAATCTGTTTGTGTTTTGCTTCCTGTCACACTGTCAAATCTGGTTTCCCTGTGCATAGTTATTTAAGCGGAGACTCAGAGGGCGGGCGATTGCCACATGGGTCCCCGTTTGGGTCTATGTTCAGCACACCAATGTTTTCAAAATTCTTGACTAATATGTGTTGTGGATTCGCTAAAGATTTTTTTTTTTTGCTTGCTGTAGACGCTTTTTTTTTTAAAGTTAGATGCTTATGATCACTCTATTTAGTTTTTAGTTATCACACAGATCTTCAATTTTAGATTTTTCATTATGTTAAAAGTGGCTCATCATACTCTTATTTTATAGCGCTAATTAATGAATTTCGTTGTTTTCAACTGAGACTTCTATTACACATATAGTAGTCTTCAGTTTTCAATTATCAAATTTTATCACGATTTTTAACTATATTCTAAAAAAATTTAATGCTTATTCCAAATTTTATAGAAGATACACTGTTATCATACTTCAAATTTGCTTAAACATGTTAAACCAAGGACATATATTAGAAAGATAGGAAATTCCCTATACCGCCTTGTTAACATCCATAAAATATCGCGTGCGATACGTTAGTATTAGTTATACGTCCTTGGTTAAACAAATTAAGTATTGCACATAGGAATGCCAAATTTTGTGTATGTAATGCATGTTGTTATTCATGATTGCTTTATGTTATGTATATGTTTTTATATTCGACCAAAAGCTCTTTCGAGCTTGTGTTGTATAGTTCTATAAAAAATGAAAACAACGCGTTATAAATTTCATGCGTCCGAAGCGCCTCTCTGGATTTACCCATATCAGGAACGCTCAAAGCCAAATATTTGAAAGCCAAGGATGTATAAGAACCGAAACAGTTGAAGAGCTATAATACGTAAAAGGACCTAAAGAAAATAGCCAAATCCATCTCAGGTCAACTTTGCCTGAGGGAGTTGAAACCTTAGTTTCTAATCATTTCAAAATTCATTAACGGACAATTTTAAAAAGGTTTGTTATATAAATCATGCCTGTACCGAAGTACTGACTACTGGGCTGATGATACCGCCGGGGACTGATAGTCCTCCAGCAGAGGTAAAAGCGTTTCTAATGAAAGAAAAATCCAAAATAGCATCGACGCACGAAGTTTATAAAATGTTATTAATAGACTCGTTTAAAAAAATTGTTTTATTGGGATATGTTACAGTCGGGTCTCATTGGGGTCTCAGCGTGACCCGGGATCACCGATTTTTGTAAGCGTGACACGTGGAAGTCAATTATTGTGCCGTGAACACGGAAAATGAAGTCTAGCGGGACACGGGAAATTACAAAAAAATGAGAATTGCTTACGTACATAGTATAAGCGGGATACGGGAATCTGACAAAACAGTAAGCGGGATCCGGGATCAGAATCCCCCAATGAGACCCCCTTACTGTCGTTACTGTATACAACGTAAACCGGAATTCTTCAGTCGCTTTTCCGACAATATTTTTCAGCAGGTGCCCGTTAAATATCCTGATCCAATCACAATTATTGCGCATGCGCAGAATGATTTCCCGTTCTCTAAACAATATGGCCGAAACAGAGACGGTCTATTGTTTATGTCGAAAACCTTATGACGAGTCTGAATTTATGATAGAATGTGATATTTGCAGAGACTGGTTCCATGGAAGGTTAATCAGCTTTAAGATTTATATATTTTGCCACTCCCATACAGTTCATAACTCATTGTTTTAGTTGTTGTTTATACCTGTCAGTGGTTCAGTGTTGCTGACAGATGACAGAAAAATTGTAAAGTTACACTATTTTCTATTGTTTCAAAGTTTGGTTGCTTTTATGAATGCATGCATTATCACACTGACGATGGGATTATGACAAAAAAATGTGTTTTTTTTTTTTGAAAAATCAGTCTATTCGTGTATGGCTATGCAACTTGTTAGAAATTTTTAACAGAGCATGGGTTTGTTTGGCTTTACCATGTTACAGTTGAAATAATATAGCATGAAAGTCAAAGAGTTTAAATGCCTTGCTTGCAAACTTTGTTTGGCTGTTTGATCAGACATTTTAATTAAGAAAGACACCTTAATTCAATGGGTAGGTGGAGTAACAGTCTGTTTACTATATCTCAATATACACAAACGTTTTTATGATGATTTCTTCCAAAATGTTTTTTCGAGATATTAGTTGTAACTCCTAGATTATTTCATCAAATTGCTGGACTGTAATGACTAAAAAACATTTTTAAAAGTCGAAACTCTGTTCATTCGCATTTTTGTTATTTAATAAACTTATTTACAATTTTGGTATTTACATGTAGCTGAATTCTGTCTCCAAATGACCTTAGATCTGCTCCAAATAACCTTCTGACATCAAGCAACAATCACTTTTTAACATGTTTAATTATAAGGTGAAATTTTTAAAATTGTGATGTCAAATTTTACAGGAACTTGTGTGATATTAAGTAATGGTGGACAAATTTGCATACATGTGTAAATACGTCTATGCATTCTTGGTAATATTTTTTTTAAAGTGTACACCAAAGCATTGTGATTGGTTAAAAACATTCTAAACAATTGAAATTCAACCAATGGCATTACGTTATTTTCATTCTGGGGTACAAACAATAAAATTACCCATCATGCCCATAGTCCTTTAGATTATGAAACAGTCTATTGATAACTTTAAATGGTGCAGTTTCGGTTAAGCATACATGTATGTTAATACTGGAATCAGATTCATTGACTTTTCCAGATTTCGACCCAAAACTAAATTATAATATATTTCCGACTTACCGACCTTATATTTTTTTGGAAGGAAACCCTTAACACACACATTATTATTTTTTTTTTTTTGCCTCACTCATTTAGACTGTTTAGATTGCCCATTGTCATGATTGTGTTGCTGTTATATGTGTTTCGAAATGAAGTAATTTGAGTTTGAGTTATTTCCCTTGGCCACCATTTTGGAGGGGTAAATGGTTGATTTTCCTATTTGACTAACCAATTTGAAACATGCTAAACAACAAATCTGACGAAGATCCTTACCAGATTGTAGTGATGAATCAATAAAGGTTATAGATTAAAAGAAATTGAAATTGTCGATAAGTTTTTTTTCTAAAGTCTAGGGGTCAGTATAAAAAGTTGAATTTGGCTGATTAAAAGGCTGTCTGCACTTAGACCTCCAACATGGCAACAAAAGAGAAGTAACTCTTGCTGTAATAATTGAACCTACATGTATCTATTGTCCATGTCCAGGGGAAATGAGCAAAATTGTCATCCTAGGATTACCAACCTTGTTCTAAAGAAAATTCAAGGAAAAGTTTATCCCACTGTCTCCTCATGATTTTTTTAATATTCTTGATCTGAATGCACTTGATTTCCATATACCACCAAGTTAAAAGGCTATACATTAAACCATGATTAAAATTTTCCTAAATTATGACACATTTGTTGCAAAACAGTTGCATGTCATTGCTTATACATATCAACTACGTCAATTTCAGGGGACTATTCACCTGAGAAATCTGACCCAATTTATTCAAGTTGAAAAGTCAGGTTAATTTTATTGCAATCTATTCTTTGAATAAAAATGCATGACTGTCCCTCCAACTGGATATCTTTTTCTAAATTTCATTGATTAAAGAAGTAATCTTGCAAACACAACCTTAGCACTTGTTGACGTTCTAATCCTTTCATTAATGTTTGATTTAAAATTCCAGGAGTCACTACATTTAAAAATTTATGGGATTTGTTAATTAACTTCTTCCTGGCAACCAAACAAGTAGAATTGAAGAGACAACAGGAAGACTTCACAGAGATTTGAAGGATCACTATAATGATTTTGATGAATTAAATTTCCCAGCATTTATATTTTTTTGTTAGGAGCCTTTTGCATGACAAATGGAAGATGTTACACATTTTCTTGTCTTGTACATGTTGTAGTCTGAATGAACTGATGAAGGAATTGAAAAATAATTTTGCTACATCTCAAAGCATTTTTAAATGAAAGTCTTTAAAATTTGTTCATATACAATTCAACCTGCAGTGTTCTCCCCAGGGCCTTTTAGCAATATACTGATGTGATGCTATTATTCTTGAATGTGATGCTATCTGAATTGATTTTCTTATATATTGTGTTATTGATGTGATGCTATAATTTTAAGAAACAAGATGGTATTTTAAATTTCCCCCTAAAAGTTTGAAATATCTTAAGTACTGTTTTGGTCTCTTACATTGCCAAGATAACAATAAATAGATATACATGTATTTATTCTTTAAAATTTGTTTAATGGCTTTCAGGTATTTGTCAGGTCTATAGAAGATTGGTACAATGTACAGGGCCTAATCTAGGATTTTGAAGAGGGAGAAGTGACTTCTCCTTCAATGAGAGAGAAGGGAGAAGTGGTCAACTTCTTGGAGAAGTGAGATTCCATTACCGTTTCGGTTGCATCGTGTTTTCATGCTTATATGTATCACTAAGGAAATTGTTTTATATTCAATAAAAGATATACTTGCAGTTTTTTCATATGTTATTTTACACAATGTATATATAGAAAGTTCTTAATAAAAAGGTTTAGACAATATATAGTTGTTATTTTTTTATTGATACCATAATGTGTTCTAAATAAAGTTTGTTGATTGGGACATGGGGGAGTAGCCTAGTAATATTATCAAGATTACGATGCATTAAATTCATGTGCATCTGCCTCAATTTATTTTTAAAACTCCAGAAAAATATGACTCCTAGTTTACCTGATGAATTTCACATGACTGGGAATTTAATTTATATCACCACTTGTCATTATTTTGTAAAACATTATTGAATGTCCAGGACATTTATGTTAGTTGTAAATTGAGATTATTATTAAAGATTGTAAGTCTATAAATGAAAATATCTTTCAATCGCAAATTAATTATCCGATAAAGAGCTAATTTCTATCATTTTTTTAAAATATCATCCAAATCAACGAAGTGGTCATGAGAAAAAATCCACTGCTGATCACAATCTGGTCGAGTGTCGTACGTTTGCAATCACATTATCCATCAGCTGTCTTTCTACCTTTTATATTTCAATTTTTATTCAATGAATATAATAAATCTACTGTTTATTCTCACCCTTTACCTACCGAAAAGTAAAATTGATCGACTCGTGTAGGTAATAAAATAAAACAAATCAGCTGAGTGATTACGCAACATCCTCAGATGAAAATCATCGTAAAACGATAACTTAAAACAGACGGTCAGTTTTCCGTTTGAACAGTTTTGAAAGTTATATCCGAGGATGTTCAAAGTCGCCGTTGTATTTATTTAATTTGATCGTTTACAGTATTAGTCCTGGGTCGTTTTCGAAAATCTCGATTTTCCATGTCAGCCGCCATTTTTTTACCTGTGAGACTTGTCAATCACAAGTTGTCTCCCTTTTACCGATTTTGATAGCGATTTGACTTCGCTATGAAGTCAATCGGCCGGCGAGATTTAGCGATTTTCAAAATTCTTTGGCGACTTAAATCGTCATTTCGCCGGCAAGATTATGGCCTGATGTATAAGAAGAGGGTCCTGGTCGGTTTACAATTCCCAGAACTATGCCCATAGATTAGAATAGTAATGTTCATTAATACAATGTTTATATATAAACATTTCTATTTTGTATACAAAATAAAATCCATTCATAAAAATAGATATTTGGTGCTAACAGGAAGTGGAATAGGGGTATTTGTCCTGTTTCACAGAAAGTTCTGGTCATTTTGAAAATATGGAGGGGATACATATGATAATCATAGGAGTATTGAGATTGAATCTGTTTGTAAAGTATTTCATTTATTTGTAGCTGTGTAGGTGTACAAGAACACCAGGCATCAGATATAGAAATATACCACTGTCCAAACTGTCAACTTACACATGGTCCTCTACTCTGTAAGTATACACAATACATCATTTCAGCTTTTAACAACTAGGGTATTAGTTAATATCTAGCCTCTTGGCATTCCTCTATTAGTGATACAATATTCTAAATCAAAGGTCAGCATAGATTTTGAATAGATCAAAAAGGTTTCCTTTTTGAATTAAAAAAGGTACAAAAGCAAATTAAATTATTCATCACTGCACAAAAACTATTGTGTTTGACAGCCGTATGGGACTCTTTGTAATGAACTGCATGTATATTGATATTGTTTTTCAGTGAAAAAGAGGAAAAATTTCCACAGACATGATTATTCTGAAGATGACGTTGAGAATAAGGTAATTAGAAATTAACAAAATTTCAAATCACATCAATACACATTCGTATTTGAATATTTAAATCTATAAAGATCTTTCAATAAAGAAATAAAAAGATGTGGTATTACTGCCAATGAGACAACACACCACCAGAGACCAAATGACATAGAAGTTAGCAACTATAGGTTGATGTACTGCCTTCAACGATGAGCAAAACCCATACCGCATTGCATGATTGCAACCTTCAAAAGGAATAAAAATGACAAATGTATAACAATTCAAAAGGTCTTATTACATACAAAAAGAATTGAGAATGAAAACAAGGAATGTGTCAGAGACATCAACCCAACCAAAGTGCAGAAAACAGCCCAAGGCCACCAATTGGTCTTCCAACGAAGTGAGAAAATCCAACAAAATTCACATCAATAAATGTACATATTGATTTCCAAATTGATGGTTTTACTCCTTGAAACACAGGAAGATGCATTTTAAGGATATTATAATTGATATGTAGACTGAACTTGTAAGTAACAGAAAAATTGTTGTCCAAATACTGTTTTACTGAGCAAACAAGAGATTTACTGGCTAAATGCTTGTGAACAGTGGATTTCATAAATAGAAAATTTTCAGACTCACAAAATTTTGGCTTAGTGTTTCAGTTTGTATTGCTATGCTTTTAGCTTAAGCAACGACCTTAGTCAAGTCTGATCACACAGGTAGAAATCAGCTTTGAGGAATTCAACCCTCAACACAATGTGGTAAATTATTTCTCCAATTTCAATGTTTGGTTTAGTAAGAGTTATTTCCCTTTATATCTTTGAGTTAAAATTGCAAACTTTGACTTTTTGTTTTTTAATATTTCTTAAACCCAAGTTCAGAAGACCCTCAATGTTTTATTATTATTTAACAATATTCCAATTCAGCACCATTCACTCTGGCTTTAAAATTTTTTTATGATCCATAGAACAACACAATCTAAAAATGTGACAGAGACTTTTGCAAGAGGGACAACATTACAAAATTAGAAGCCTACTTTTACTGTTGTAAAAATGTGGAATTGAAAGTAAACAATAATGACAAAAGGCAACACCATTACATTTCCTTTTTTCAAAGATTCTTACGAAAATTTTATTTTGAATTGATTTTTTGTCTTTTCAGGCTGTTCAAACAGGAACTGTTGTATTTATTAAAGAATTGAAAAACAGAACATTTCCAAGGTAAATATTTCGTTGTTGTTTACAATTATAGTGTTAACCATTTATTTCTGTATACATGTATGATAGAAAAGAAACAGTTCAGATTCAACAGATAAATGAGAAGATACATGTATAATACGGTCACTTTCTGGTCCCTTAAATTTCAAAATAAAAAAAAAGAATTGATAAAAGAAATGGGAAATGTGTCAGGGACAACAACCGGAAGGAAGAGCAGAAAACAGCCAAAGGCCACCAATTGGTCTTCAATGCAGCAAGAAAATCCTGTACCCTGAGGCGGGCTTCAGGTGGCCCCTAAACAATAATGTTTCAAGTATTATTAATCTACCAAAAAAATGTACTTGGGACTTCAGTATCTACATTTTCGAATTTTGTCTTGCATATTGGTAAAAGGGTTTCAAACTTCTTACATTTATTAGTACAAAACATTAAAAACTGCCAAAAAACCTCATTCTGAGATCTTATCATTTATATTTAGATATAAGCAAGAGCTTAACCAAAAAGTATTTTACAAAGATGGTTATATGTTTAAAACATTTTTTGAATAAAGCTCTTGCTCAAATATATTTTGACTAAAACCTACAAGTGAAGTTTTCATTTTAGGGCAAAAAATTTAAATTCCACATGATTGTGCACTTATGTTTGTCTATGAACAGGTACTCTCGAGAGCAAAAGGTTTGAAAGCCATATATATAATAGTTTGAGGGGATGCAGACTAAAAGGGCTAAACCAGAACAACTAAAATTGTCTATGTCAACTTTGCTTAAGGGAATTCCACTGTAAATGTAGAACAATTACATATCAACAAAATGAGAAACCTGTTCATTGACATCATAGATATAATAAACTTGTTAAATTCTGTTTTTATTTTTTCTATACCTTGCACTGGATTAATCCATCAAATTCTTGATTGTTGAACATATACTCTGATTATCTCCCTTCTTTACAACAATGATCATGTTATTTTATCTGAAAATGATGTTTCAAGTCTTGTGTATTAACTTTTACAGTGGAGATGAAATTCCTTTATTACGACTGCATGGCAGTGAGCTGATACCAGAATTCTTTAATAAAAATGGTCTTGATACTCCAATATTGGTAGAAAAAAAAGATGGCATGAGTTTAACAGTTCCACCACGTACATTCACGATACAAGATGTTGAAAATAATGTTGGTAAGTTAATGATGCTGATAATATTAGATATGTACTTTAAAGCTGAAGACCTGTGATCAATAATTTATAAAGAGTTATGTCCCTTAACATAATTCTACCTCCATAAACTATTGGTAAAAACAGTGTTTAAATACTTCAAAACAAATTGGGAATAAGTTCTCTACTGAATCGTTGGTTCCTGCTTATATCAAAAACTCTTCACATTGTGTTTTATAATGATTAAATCTTCAACAAGACAAACTTCATAGGATTGTTCAAGCTTCTGAGGATATTTGAACAAAGAATCTTCAAGAAAAAACCTGGTTATGAAACATTCCTTTTAACTATTACTTGAGGGTGTTACCTCAGAAAACCCTTTTAAGAAAATGAAGTTTTTCGCTTATAAATAAACAAGAGTAATGTTTCTGACATTTTTTTTTGCATATTCCTTTTCTGTAATAAAGTTTTTGTATGAGGGCTGTTCCATAAAAACATACATGGGACCCAGGGAAGGCACTTTCAAATCTCAACAATGGGTGGGTGTTATCTATGTTTTTGCATAGTGGAAATGTAAGTGAAATCTTAATTGGCCTCTCTGGTGGTTACCCCATTTTTAAAGTGCCTTCCCTGGGTAATATGTAAGAATTAATGGAACAGCCCTGAGTATATATTGATGTGATTTTCATTCTAAATGTGAATTTCTTGTTTGTGAAATAAAATTTCTTAAATTCTTGTGTTTCTATTTACAAATTAGAATTTTATAAATTCTTACATTTCAGGTTCCATGAGAGAAATTGATGTGATTGATGTCTCTAAACAGGAGGACTGTAAAATGTTAATGAGAGAATGGACAGAATATTACAACAGTCCAAACAGAGCAAAGATATTTAATGTTATTAGTTTAGAATTCTCAAAAACAAAGTAAGATATAGTTGTGAAAAAAAATGATAGACGAAAAGTGTGTTGGTCAAAAAATATATGTGTTTGCTTTAAAGTTTGTCTTTTTAATATAAAGTATAGGAATAACAGTTCCAACATCTGAGAAAAATTTTCATACAGATGTTAAAACAATGCAAGGAAGTATCAAGTTACATATTTAATAAGGGAATACATGAATATTGGCATGCAATTGACATTATCAACCCCACAGATTTCTTTTTGATGGATTGAAGGTTGCTTGACCTTCAGTACATATCTTCCATGCATATTCAGTACCAGTTTTTTTTTTGTCCTAGTGGTTCCCTTAAAGAATAATCAGAAATAGTAGACCTTGAAGATCAGAAGTTTCCTTTTTGTTTTGACATTTAATTTTTTTACTTCAGAAATAATTCCTATAAAAATTTCTTAATTATAATTACTAAACCCTGTCAGAGGCAGAAATCAAAATAAATTTCATATAAAATTGCTTTTAGACTTTCAGAGTTAGTAACGCCTCCTGTGATTGTAAGGCAGTTGAGCTGGGTGTCAAACTTATGGCCTGACCAGTTACCAGAGGATTGTGCATACACACGACCAGAAGTACAGAAATACTGTCTTATGGGCGTGAAAGATAGTTTTACAGACTTCCATATAGATTTTGGTGGGACATCAGTTTGGTATCACGTGTTATGGGTACGTAGAAGAATTGCATGTTTGTTTGTTTAAGTAGATTTAAAAAAATTTATAACTTGACAAACAATAAGATGTATTTTATAGATTTGCAATATAAAAAGTCTGACAGGAAAAAAATAATGGAATGACATTTACTTCTGATTGGAAAAAATACACTAAAAAAACTTGAATGTCGTACTAGGTATAGGACTGAGATATTTACCCAGAAAAAACTCAAATGAACTTGCATTTACTGCTGTATAAAAAACCAAAACACTTGCATATTAAACTAGATATAAGACTGATTAATATACAGCAAGAGTCTATAAGGGGCAACAGGAAAACTTTACAGTATCTGTCAAACAGCAAATCCCATTACAGATTGCTTTCATAAAATTATTGATAGATGTTAGCAAATATTAAAATCCAACACAGGTGTTTCTTTTTAATTGTAACTGTCAAAATGACTTATACAAATAAGAAACACTTTTGACTATATAAATGATGTGTATATATTCAACAATGTGTCAAATGGTTTTTATTAATGTTTAAAGATAGTTGAAAAAAGAATTCTAATAATTTTTCATCAGTTTTCTTGAGGTATTTATTTTTAATTGAATATACAAAGGTAATTCTAGATCTATGTATGATGCTTGAGATTAATAGTCAAATTTTATCCACCGTTAATAAACAAATGTTTAAATAAATTCAGAATATGTTAACTAGTACATTATCAACCTGTACTTTATGTGGCAAAATATTGCCACTTTGTTGTTAGATAAGGGATCCTCATTATTCTGTCAGAAGAAGAAGCTGGAGGGAATGGGGAGTGAGGTAGTAATGGTAATCTTAATTTTAAGTGTTTAAAGATAATTTGTAATATTGTAGTAGACAATTTGACAATATCAAAGAAAATGTAAAAGAACAGCCAGGGGAGATAATTCAACTAAATTTTTAGAGGATATTTTTCTTATGATAACATATTGCAGCACAATGTTTCATAGAAGACACTGAACACATGTACTGCATTTAAATGTAGCATGATTTCTATTTGTAGGGTGAAAAAGTATTTTACATGATCAGACCAACATCATCTAATGTTTCCTTGTATGAGAGTTGGGTATCATCGTCGAACCAGAGTGAGACATTCTTTGGTGATCAGGTTGATGTATGTTATAAATGTGTAGTTAAACAGGGACAGACCTTTTTCATTCCTACAGGATGGATTCATGCTGTCTTTACTCCTATAGATTCATTAGTTTTTGGTGGAAATTTTCTTCATGATTACAACATACCATTACAGTTACAGTAAGTGATCCAACTGATACCGTACACATAAACAAATTTTTTTGCAAGTGGTTATTTCAATTTCATCAAAGGTTATTAAAAACTTGTCAGATTTTGAAGTTAGTATTGTTCATTTGGAGGTGACTCAACCTTGAGTTTGGTATTAGCAGTTTTACTTCCATCTTTTGAATTTTTTTTAGAGCATAAGTGATATGTTGCAAGAAAAATGCTTAACTCATTAATGATTTTGGTTAAACTAGAAATTTCAATTAATTACATTAACAAAAAATGCACCCTAAAAATTTATCGTAATATTCTCATGTGTAATTTACACATCTTTGTCAGTGTAGATTGCCCACACGGAAGACAGTCATGCTACATGTATGTGGCTGATGTTTGGAACTTAGATATACACTTTAGCTTATATAGATTAAGCTTTTTCTAATATTCACAGTAGGCAGTTATACACACTACGCTAGTATTAATCTTATTTTGTAAGAATATTCAATAAAAATGCTAGTTTGATTTTTCAATGGATTATACTAGCAAGTCATATGAAAAAAATAGAAAGCTTGACTTCTATATTGGGTGAGTAGAGAGAACAAGCTGAAAAGTATGCTTTCTACCACTACGTACTATGGAAAAATGAAATTTTTATCCACATTCAAGTTGATATAAAGCAGGGCTTCCAAAATTATTTTTAGCCAGCCGGACATTTTATATATTATCCCGATTTTAATCCCTTAAGACTAAATAAACAAAAGGCAATTATGGTAATCAGTTGCAGAGTTGGCCATCCCAATGATTGACATTAAAAAAAAGATATTAAACTTTCTTTGATTCAAATTCGAAGTTCTGACGTAAACTGTTAAATTGGCAGTGCATCATTCGAAGTGTGCAACATCAGAGTACTTATATCTGCCTTAGACTCTTTATTTGTGCAAAATAACGTTGTCAAAAACTTTACTTTCGTTTTTATACCGGATGTAATTTTGACAATGGTAAAACATGGACCAGAGACAGATACGTAAATTCCGTGTACGTTTGCAAAGCGTGAATGAGTGGAAGTAGCTCTTTCTACGTTATTTCTTCAAGAAAATATTCGAAATAAACGTGAGATAAAGGTATCAATGACAATTTAAGCATTTTTTGAAGAAATTAGGATGCATAATTAAATTTCACACCTGCGCACATGTGTACTAGTTCAACCAGAGACATTTCAAACAACGTGGTTATGACGATTTTTCATTTTCACCTTTTTAATTTTTTCATCAAATCATATTTGTAAACGTATTTCTGATAATTTAAATATTTGACTAAATTAATTAGATGCAAACCGCTGAAATATAAGAAAATAACTTTGAATAGACCGATCAATGTCCGGTTCAAAATAGTTTACCTGTCACCTGAACAGGTAAATTTCAGCTGTTTGACAACTAATTAGCCTTGATTAAAATGAGAAGGTATTAAAGTAGGGGTTGTTTTGATAGTACTTAATGATCATGTCACTTTTATGACCGGAAATGTGTGGCTGTTAAAGGCAAAAGGTTGGGTCAAAAAGATCGTGAATTATGTTAAAATGACCGTCTCTTAAGCCTTGAAAACTAAAAAGTATATGTCCGTTTCATGCTTTGCCCAGCCGGACTTTTACCGGACATTATACAAATGTCCGGCATATATGACCGTTTTGGAAGCCTTGATATAAAGCATATGTATCGTTGAGGTGATCTAATGTTTAAAAATATCCAAAAACAATTTTGGGAGTTATAAACAAATAAATGGGAAGCTAAACTGAATTGCTACTAAATGCTAAGTTTATAAAAATATGAATAATAATTTTTTATGCCCCCGCCGTAGCGGAGGGGGCATTAAGTTTTACCCTTGTCCGTCTGTACGTACGTCCCAAAATTGGTTTCCGTTCTCTAACTTTAGTTTGCCTCAACCAAATGTTATGAAACTTATACACAATGCTTATTACCACAAAACACAGATCAAGTTTGAATTTTGGTGGCGTCACTTTTACCTTTCTAGAGTTATGCCCCTTAACAAATGGAAAAAATGCTTAATTTTTCGTTTCCATTCACTAACTTTAGTTTGCCTCAACCAAATGTTATGAAACTTATACACAATGCTGATTACCACAAAACACAGATCAAGTTTGAATTTTGGTGGCGTCACTTAAACCTTTCTAGAGTTATGCCCCTTTATAAATGGAAAAATTGCAAAATTTTTATTTTCTTCTAGATATCAAGTTATTTTAAAATTGGAGTTATCTTCCTTTGTCCATGATTATAGTTCAATCAACTACAATCAATGCTTTATACAATGCAATGTTTAATTTTGACTTCCACTGATAAAACACAGATCAAGTTGAATTTGGGAAGTGTCACTTTTATCATTATTGAGTTATGCCCCTTTATAAATTGAAAGATTGCAAAATTTTTAGTTTCCATTCTGTAACTTAAATTTGCCCCAACCAAACATTATGAAACCTATACACAATATTCATTACCACAAAACTAAGATCAGGTACAAATTTTTTGTTTCCGTTTTCTAACTTTAGTTTGCCTCAACCAAATGTTATGAAACTTATACACAATGCTTATTACTACATAATACAGATTAAGCACGAAATTTGGTGGCGACACTTTTACCATTCTTGAGTTGTGTCCCTTTATAAACATAAAAATTGCTGAATTTTTCGTTTCCATTCTCTAACTTTAGTTTGTCTCAACCAAATGTTATAAAACTTATACACAACCGTTCTAGAGTTATGCGTGTTTACAAATAGAAAAATTGCTGAATTTTTAGTTTCTGTTCTCTACTTAAGTTAGCCTCAACCAAATGTTATGAGACTTACACACAATGCTTATTACCACAAAACTCAGATCAAGTTCAAATTTGGGTAGCGTCACTTTTACCGTTCTTCAGTTATGTCCCTTTATAACTATATGATATGCAAGCGGGGGCATCATCTGTGTCCACATGTGGACACTATCCACATTTATTTTATTAATAAGTGTAATACATGATTGTATATTTTATTTCAGGGTGTATGATATAGAGAAAAGAGTAGGAACACCACAAAAGTATTTATTCCCTAGTTTTGAAACAACAAACTGGTATGCAGCAAAACACATCTATGATTTAATAAAAGGTAAGAATTTAACCATATTAAGAATAATGTAATTATTGAAACAATGAGAGTTTCTAACACAATATTTACAAGTTTCTGACATTGGAGTTTGTTTTTTTTTTTTTATGCACCACCTAGGGGCATTATGTTTTTCAGTCTGCGTCTATTCGTCCGTCCGTCTGTTCGTTCATTCGTTCATCCGTCCGTCTGTCCCACTTCAGGGTAAAGTTTTTGGTCAAGGTAGTTTTTGATGAAGTTGAAGTCCAATAAACTTGAAACTTAATACTCATGTTCCCTATGATATGATTTTTCTAATTTTAATGCCAAATTAGAGTTTTGACCCCAATTCCATGGTCCACTGAACATAGAAAATGATAGTGCCCGCTGCAGGTTAAAGTTTTTGGTCAAGGTAGTTTTTGATGAAGTTGAAGTCCAATCAACTTGAAACTTAGTACACATGTTCCCCTTTGATATGATCTTTCTAATTTTAATGCCAAATTAGAGTTTTGACCCCAATTTCACAGTCCACTGAACATAGAAAATGATAGTGCGTGTGAGGCATCTGTACACTATGGACACATTCTTGTTTACCCTTGTTCTTAGGTTACAACTTAAAATCTCATTTTAAAGTACATGAAAGGAAAGATTTACGAGTAAATGAGTAATAGAGAGAAAATAATGACATTAAAGTCTCTAAACACAATAGCTCCAATAGAGCTATTGTTAGTTGAAGCCATATTATGTGTATCAGTGGAAATAAAAAGTAGAGGCAATGCCTAAAACACATAATTAAGTGTTTGATTGAAAGCTTTACATGTACTTTCAGACTATACAGAAGAGGGAAGAATACCTCCCGACTACCTGGTACAGGGGGGCAAGGCCCTGGGGTCACATCTGAAGTCTTGGACACAAAGAAAAGATGTAAGTGTTGATCACATTATAAAACATGTAGAATCATGATTGCTGTGTTAACTATAATGGTGGCTGTACAAATAATACCTGTGTTAAAGGACAGCAAAAGGGAAAGGCGTCCTTTCTAATACATGTATTTATACTCAAACTTAATTGAAAATAAAATGTAGCAGTAGGCTTAACATCATTTTAATCGTAAAAAATATATAAAAAAATAACAATAGAGAAAGAAATATAATTAATCTTCTGCCAAGACCATAATACAAATCTCAGTTATATCATAAAATATTTCATTAAAAAATGGAATTTTTATTATTTATGGATATGAAATTATGGAATAAAATTCTCTTAAAATGTGAAAGCAAATATTTTATTTTTGTAGTCTATAGTTAATATAGTGCAAATCCACTGGTTAATGCACATTGAAATAAGATTTCCTAGGTTTTTACAATTTGTTGCTACCTATTTTCTTCAAATAAGAAACATTGAATAGGTTAACAACTGCTTTCTTAAAATAATCAGGGTTAGACAGTGAATTTCGATAGATATATATAAAAAAGATAAATTTTGCTAGTTTTTTAGAAGATTTGTTTTAATATAAAGAATGAGCTTTATTCAATAAGTCGTAGATTTAAAAAAAGTATTATGTTGACACTGATAAATAAGCAGGTTTTAAAACCATTTTAAAGTATATTAGTTATTCGGCATTGTCAATTTTTTCAAATAAATGTTTGTTTGTATTGACCATTCATTTTCTTTGTGAGACTTCTGAAAAGCATATTAAAAAATAATGGAAGTTAAAATTTCTATAGGAACAATTTTTATTTTCACATAAATCATCAATCTTTAATTTTTCTTTGAATACAAAAACAGTTTAAGGTTTGCACCTAAAGAAAAAAAAGCATTGCTATAAATCAAGGCTTCCAAAACGGTCATATATTCCGGACATTTGTATAATGTCCGGTAAAAGTCCGGCTGGGCAAAGCATGAAACGGACATCTACTTTTTAGTTTTCAAGGCTTTCTTAAAGAGACGGTCATTTTAACATAATTCACGATCTTTTTGACCCAACCTTTTGCCTTTAACAGCCACACATTTCCGGTCATAAAAGTGACATGATCATTAAGTACTATCAAAACAACCCCTACTTTAATACCTTCTCATTTTAATCAAGGCTAATTAGTTGTCGAACAGCTGAAATTTACCTGTTCAGGTCACAGGTAAACTATTTTGAACCGGACATTGATCGGTCTATTCAAAGTTATTTTCTTACATTTCAGCGGTTTGCATCTAATAAATTTAGTCAAAAAGATTTAAATTATCAGAAATACGTTTACAAATATGATTTGATGGAAAAATTAAAAAGGTGAAAATGAAAAATCGTCATAACCACGTTGTTTGAACCAGAGACATGTCTCTGTTTGAACTAGTACACATGTGCGCAGGTGTGAAATTTAATAATGCATCCTAATTCCTTCAAAAAACGCTTAAATTGTCATTGATACCTTATCTCACGTTTATTTCGATCATTTTCTTGAAGAAATAACGTAGAAAGAGCTACTTACACTCATTCATGCTTTGTAAACGTACACGGAATTTACGTATCCGTCTCTGGTCCATGTTTTACCATTGTCAAGATAACATCCGGTTTAGATTTAAAACGAAAGTAAAGTTTTTGACAACGTTATTTTGCACAAATAAAGAGTCTAAGCAGATATAAGTACGCTGATGTTGCACACTTCGAATGATGCACTGCCAATTTAACAGTTTATGTCAGAACTTCGAATTTGAATCAAAGAAAGTTTAATATTGTTTTTTTTTTTAATGTCAATCATTCGAATGGCCAACTCGGCAACTGATTACCATAATTGCCTTTTATTTATTTAGTCTTAAGGGATTAAAATCGGGATAATATATAAAATGTCCGGCTGGCTAAAAATAATTTTGGAAGCCCTGCTATAAATATTTTAATTGCTTTTCATTTCATGCTAAAAGGAATAGGTTTACATATCGTCAATATCAACCATAAAATTCCTTCATATTTTGGTTTAGTAAAAATCCCTTATATTTTATGACAAAACAATGATAAAAAAAATTATAATTTTGGCACATTTGTAAAGTGGTGGTATTTTATGAATTCACTATGGTGTGCTTAAGTAATAAAAGATATAACTATGGCTGATTTAGACTTAACTACCAACAAGTTTTTGCATAAGATATAAGAAACCACAAGTATGAATAACAAAAATTTTAGTAAAATTTGTAATTTTTCAAAATGCATCTTTGTGGGACAAATTTATTTTGTTCTTGTCTGTTGCTTTTCAAATAACAAAGAATAGAACTTTAAAATACATTAAAACAGTAAAACTGGCTAAAACTGGAATGTTCTTATGCTTTTGAAGCTTTCAGCACTGTCTAAAGCAAACATTTACTGCAAATAAAAGATATGAATTTTTAAATTACAAATTTTAGAATGTAATTAAATTTTGAATTTTTAGATGTTTTACAAAATTGTTTAGATTAAAGTGTCAGATTTAGGCCTTTTTGGTCTGACTCCTTTAGATTAATTTAAAAGATAAAAACAATAATTAAACTTTGATAATTTATGAACTTTGTCTGCCTGTACTTGTACTGTTAAAGGGTTTGAATGAATTCTTGTCTCGCTATAAATATCTTCATTTATAATTTTCTTTTTCTTTGATGCTGACTTTACAGCTCAACAACCTCCATCTTGTGAGTTTATTTATTTACGGGCATATATATTTATCTTAATGTGTTGTGCTCGTGATTGCTTACCTATTTTCGTTCCCTGGTCACATGGGGATCATATGATACTTAGTACATAGCATGTGTTTATAGCCTGTAATAACCTTTTGACCTTTTTGGCAGGCTTACACTATAATTGCTATTTATAGAAGTAGATATTTTTTTTCCTGGAAAAGTAGTAGTTTTGTTTCTATTTTTAGAATGGTGGATAAGACACTTTGCTATGGCCTACTGCACTACTAATTGTGTATGATATATATATATATATTAATTGTTCATGTTTTGTAATTCTAATTATTATATTTATCTGTTTTTATATATAATCAAAAGTACTTGTGTTTTACTAAAACATTTATCATTTTTTTGCATTTCATCCTAAAGAAATGAACAGTTACATTGTTATATTTAAATTCGGATGTTTTCCTAAGAAATTTTAGTAGCTTTTAGATTTTCTGTGCTTTTAGACTGTTGGTTCTATTTTCTTTTCACTTGTACATTTCTTTCTTTCTATGCTTTATTTTCTGCACAAACTTGAAGAAAAAGCTATTTTTGAAATGAAGGCGACTGTTCATTGTAGTTCCTTTGATTGTGCATTTTCTTTCTATTTTTTATTTAATGCACAAACTGGAAAAAGAACTTTTTTTAAATGAGGTTAGGAATAAGTCTCAAGAAGCTGTACTTTATTAGAGAAACAGTCCTCCTAAATTTATTTGCTTTTCAATTATGAAAAATTAAAAAATAGAATGACTCAATTTGGTAAGTTACCTTGTTTGACTGACCAATTTTGTTTTTCGCTAACAGAGCTGTTGTTTTTTCATAACTGATGTATAGCTGTTACCGATGCAATCTATAAAACACCAAGCACAATGATAGGAAACCTATTCAGTAATTTTTCATTTGTTTTCTCATATTTCCATAGAATTGATGTTGTTTTTGTTTGTTTGAAATCACCACTTCAATTGTATTTTACAACTTTGACTTCAAAAGACTTGATTTCACATTTGACATCAAAGCTTTCGAATATTTATAATGAAATTCTTCCATTCTAAGCATAACATCTAAGTTATATCATAAGATAACAGATAGGCTTTATGTTTTGGAAATTCAACTGAATTTTTATGCCCCCGCCGTAGCGAAGGGGGCATTAAGTTTTACCCTTGTCCGTCTGTACGTACGTCCCAAAATTGGTTTCCGTTCTCTAACTTTAGTTTGCCTCAACCAAATGTTATGAAACTTATACACAATGCTAATTACCACAAAACACAGATCAAGTTTGAATTTTGGTGGCGTCACTTTTACAGTTCTAGAGTTATGCCCTTAACAAATTGAAAAATTGCAGTATTTTCGTTTCTGTTCTCTAATTTTAGTTTGCCTCAACCAAATGTTATGAAACTTATACACAATGCTTATTACCACAAAACATAGATCAAGTTTGAATTTTTGTGGCGTCACTTTAACCCTTCTAGAGTTATGCCCCTTTAGAAATGGAAAAATTGCTAAATTTTTATTTTCTTCTAAATATCAAGTAATTTTTATTAAAATTGGAGTTATCTTCCTTTGTCCATGATTATAGTTGTATCAACTACAATCAATGCTTTATACAATGCAATGTTTAATTTTGACTTCCACTGATAAAACGCAGATCAAGTTGAATTTGGGTAGTGTCTTTTTAATCATTATTGAGTTATGCCCCTTTATAAATTGAAAGATTGCAAAATTTTTAGTTTCCATTCTGTAACTTAAGTTTGCCCCAACCAAACATTATGAAACCTATACACAATATTCATTACCACAAAACTAAGATCAAGTACAAATTTTTTGTTTCTGTTTTCTAACTTTAGTTTGCCTCAACCAAATGTTATGAAACTTGTACACAATGCTTATTACTACATAATACAGATTAAGTACGAAATTTGGTGGCAACTCTTTTACCATTCTTGAGTTATGTCCCTTTATAAACATAATTTCGTTTCCGTTCTCTAACTTTAGTTTGTCTCAACCAAATGTTATAAAACTTATACACAACTGTTCTAGAGTTATGTATGTTTACAAAGAGAAAAATTGCTGAATTTTTAGTTTCTGTTCTCTACTTAAGTTAGCCTCAACCAAATGTTATGAGACTTACACACAATGCTTATTACCACAAAACACAGATCAAGTTCAAATTTGGGTAGCGTCACTTTTACCGTTCTTCAGTTATGTCCCTTTATAACTATATGATATGCAAGCAGGGGCATCATCTGTGTCCACATGTGGACACTATCCACATTTATTTTATTTGGACTGAAATTTAGAGGAGTCATTGGTAATAAGTTTTAAAAAAAATAGATTTAATTTTGTTTAATAGTCTGAAACACAGAAAAGGTCATCTAAGAGTTGAAGAATTTGATTCAAAAAATCTGATTGCTTGTACAATGTACTAAACAAAATGTTTATTCAATATGAGAGACATAGCAATTTTCCAAGGATCACATTTATAGTAAAAATAATGTCTTCAACTCAAAGTTTGGAGTCAACGACAGGTAACCATAAATAGTGTGAATAAAATATGCGGAGAATATGTCATTGAGATTGCAACTGAACAATTAACACCTTTTGTAGGTGAATTAATTTAAATATTTAAGAAATTTGCTCAACGTCTATTTCCCAGAAATTTACAAATATTTATGCCCCTACTGTAGTGGAGTGGGCATTCAGTTTTACCCCTTGTCAGTCTGTACGTCCCAAAATAAGTTTCCATTCTTTAACTTTAGATTGCCTCAACCAAATGTTATAAAATTTATACACAATGCTTATAACCACCAAACACAGATCAAGTTCAAATTTGGGTGGCATCAGTTTCACTGTTCTTGAGTTATGTCCGTTTGTAAATTGAAAAATTACAGAATTTGCCATAAATTTTCAAGCAGGGGCATCTGTGTCCAATGGACACATTCTTCATTTATTTAAATTACTTAAAACAACAGTGGCAAAGTTCCTGACCTTTGACAGTTACATGAGTTTGTAGCAGAGTTGCATATTGATTCCACTTTTGATAAGTGAAACACTGTTATTTAGCATAGATGGCTGTCAATTTAAAACCCTTTTTCAAATATATTTCGAGAATTATAAGAAGTCAAAACATGAAATGGTTTTTGTATTTTAGTTTCATGGTGAAGGGCTCCAAAATTTCCATTTCAGTATACTCATATGTATGAATATATGCATGTGCTTCAAGTTAAAATGGACTTGTTTGCTAATAATACTCTTAAACTTTATGCTTTTTCCATCGAGGAATATGATTACAACACACACTATTTAATTGTTAATCATTGTTCTATTACTGATACTGGTCTGATCAATTTAAATTAAATCATGACCTAGTCCAAAAATGATTTGGTATTGAAATAAATAATTTTTCAAGATAAAAAGTTTGATATAAGGGATCATTAGTCCCAGTGTTCTAGCTAGGATTTAAGGACAGAGGGGCACAGTTTTAAGATGAAGGTCATGTAACATTGATTCTTTACTGACAATGACAGCTTGGTCAGGTTTATAGATACTGAAGGCAGAGGGGAGCTGCATCCCTCTATTTTGGTCTAGCTAGGACACTAATGACTACCAGGTAAGCTCTGTTTTTCTGTTTTCTGGTACAGCAACCTTGATTTCCAGATTTTTGAAACACAGGCTTTAATGATAATTTTATCTGTTTTTGTCCATCCATTTGTTTGTCTGTCTGTCTGTCACTTTGTAATCATAACTCCTCCTAAACAAGGGATGGATTATAATGAAACTTATTAAACTGTATGGGTTTTGCTCATTATTGAAGGTCGTAATGTGACCTATAGTTGTTAACTTCTATGTCATTTGGTGTTTGATGGAGAGTTGTACCATTGGCAATCATACCACATCTTCTTTTTTTTATATTGAAAGAGACTCGTAAGTACATAATGACATTGTGCGCTTTTTTTATTTTTTCGTCTTATGGACTACTGTGATTTTCCATAGAAAACAGACTAGATGGCGTATTTTAAAAAAAAGGGATGGGGGGGGGCATTTTGCATCAGATGATCCTCTTTTCTATTTGTAGTAGTTAATTTTCTCCATATTGTTGTTTGTCACATGGTGTGGTATATGTCATCATCACTTTCTAATTTTGATGAAATTTTTAGAAAATAATATTAAAAATAAAAATACACGAAAAATATTTATTCATACAGTAATCTTTGTTTTTGTTTGTTTTTGGTGAATTTTACAATGTTTTTATGTCTACAAAATCTCTTCTCAAATATGCCCCCATAAACTCAGCTGATGTTATTGACTTATATACATAAAGGCCCAATTATTGATCGCCTTCATTAAGAAATTACTTTCTTGAAACTGCTTGTAAATACTGTAAGTAAAGTTGTTGGATATGAATGTCTTTTATTCCTGATTAAGATAAATCCAGAAAAGCACTTTGGATGCAGAAAGTTAATAAGAGTATTATTTTCTATTTTTACATTGTTTCATGAATTACTAGTTAAGCAATTTAAATGTTAAGAAAGGTCCAGAATACATCAACATGTTAAATTATATCACAACATAAAAAGGAGGACATGATTTTTATACATATACATATCCAAGGTAAAATTGAGAATGGAAATAGGGAATGTGTCAAAGAGACAACAACCCAACCAAAGAGCAGAAAACAGCCCAAGGGCACCAATGGGTCTTCAACACAGCAAAAAATACCGCACCCAGAGGCGGGCTTCAGCTGGCCCCTAAACAAAAATGTGTACTAGTTCAGTGAAAATGGACTTCACACTAAACTCCGAAACATAAAAATGAACTAAAATTAAAAAACATACAAGACGAATAAAGGCCAGAGGCTCCCAACTTGGGACAGGCACAAAAATGCAAGGTAACATCTTTAAGTCATATGATGAAATAATTAGGAAGCAAGATATCAAATAAGGAAAATTAATATTTAAATTGATGCAAAAATACAAAAGTGGTAATGATGAAGATAAAGCTATTCATTCATGTGTATTATAATATATAATATTGTTAATAATTTCTACAACAATACTAAGAAATTGAACAAAAAAATATACTGACATGTTTTTAATGAAAGTTTAGAGCAATGTCATTCTTAATTCTAATGTTGGTTTTAGCTATAATTTATCCTATGTTTTGTGCAGTTTGTGAAAGACGCCAAACATGACCTTCCAGAACATGTGCAATATGGCCGTCTGCTGAAAGAACTGTCAAAAGAAATCAAGTCTATTGAGAATACGGTAAGATTTGTTAAGAAAATGGTAAAATTGTGTTGGGTACTATTTCAAATTTAAAAAAAAAAATTTTTGTTGAGGTTTTTGAACAAATGTAGTAAAAAAAAGATTTAAATTTTCCTATTGACCAATTGTACTTGTAAGTTTTGTTTCATGTATCCATTTTATTTGCCCTTGGTTGTATTCTTTTTTAGATATCTTATTGTACAACAAAAATTATGTTAAAAGTTACCATACCATATCTAGGATACTGTGTGAGATAAACTCAAACAGGGACTAATCTTCAGTGTTCTCCCCAGGATTTTTTTAAGGCGCAAAATTCAAGGGCGCGTAACTCTTTTTTTTAGAGTGATCTGAAGCAATAAGTCATAAATCATGACATGCAATATGAATTATAATGCTTTGTGTTATGTGTTTAATAATGCAGAGTATTAATGAATTACAAGAATATATATATGAAATAAATTGATTTTAAACACAAAAGTTATTTATATTCAGTCAATTAAAGAAGTCAAAATATAAATATTCATCTCTACTCTCTGCTCCTTCTAGGGATATTGTTTTTAGATAGTGTTATTTTGTTGGACAGTCTGTTCCTCAACTTTGTCTTTATCCTCTTCAGGGTTAAAAATTAAACCCCCACTCACAATAACTTTTGCTTATACCCCCTTTAACATTTCTAAGCCATGAAAACTCAGTCAGCCACTTGTCATTGAAACCAGAAACATGGTGCTTGCTTTTATCAATTGCTAAAACTTGAGCTTGGTTGGGATTAGGAGAAGCAATGAAATCTGCTTATACTGACAGTGTAGACGGAGGTGTATTCCCCTTTTCATTAGAAGTCATTGGTCTGAAAAAAACTTCTACTTCCATCATCTACCTTTTACTTATAATTCACCCCTTTGTTATTTGCAGAGAACATGTTCATTCAGAATTAATAAAATCGAATATGGTTAAGATATTTGGTATACAACTTTTTAAAACAATTTTTTTTTATAAATGAACAGCTGACCAGTTTCCGTAGTTTTACATTACGCTTCCGTGCGTATTATTGTTTAATACTATCTTTGGCAGATAGATATAAACGAAATTTTACAAATTCGTTTAAGTTAAAACCATTGAAATTATTTACCAGTGACATTATACAGAAGCTGTGGCGATACTGTACCCGTTTTGATTGTCACATATTTCCCGACGCACGGATTCACGATCGATGTTCAATGATCATTTTATTTCTAAAAATATGACAGTTTCAGACGAATTTACCTTGCAAGCAACATTTTTTCATTTTCTATTAAAGTAAATCACTCCTCGTTATCTTTAATCAAACTTTATTTTAATTTTTTCAACTAATAATACTTTCTTTCATTCATAGTTTTCATCGTAAATATCTTTAGCAATGTGTATTCAAATTTATCATGTGTATTCAACACGTTCATTGGTCGTGTTTAAATAGATTCTTCTTCTCGACCAATGAAACAATTCGTTATTTAAATGGTCAAGTGATCACACACACGATGCGTAAATACAATGTATTTGCGATCTATTTCTTCAATTTCTGCACTGAAGTTTTTAAAAAATTTTATTTTCTTCAAAAAATATCTATCTTTTTGATGATCACTTAAGCTATTACCTGATAACATAGTCCGATAAGGCTGAGATAAGCGTGGCTCAGGTAAAACTAATTATCAGTTATTGCGTAACACTGACCGACCCATCAGCGGTGATCAGTTACTTGACAATTTTAACCAACATTTATGATGAAAATGTAAAAATTAACACGCTGCGGGATCAAGTATTAAGGGACAGCGGCCAATTAAGACGCTGCGGGATCTACAAAAATATTATGAAGGCGCTGCGGTACCGCAGCGTCATATCGGCCTGGGGAGAACACTGATCTTGTACTGCTTGATTTGTATAGGACCTTTTATATGATCTTCTGGTAAACCATAATTATAATATAATTCTCCCACACAGTCAAATTACTTTCTGCAATTTATTTAAAGTCTCTATTTTTTTCTAAACTTTGTAATTGTTAAATTGTTTTTGGTTGTAGATAAAAAGCAGCCCTGTAAAAGTGAAAGTAAAGAAAAAGAAGAAAAACAACATGCCAACACCTAAACAGATGGTGAATATTGATCTGTTACATCAGCACACTCAGGAGAAATTACAGGAGTTACAACATGATGAAAAGATAGGGGTGTATAACTTTAAAGTAAGTTTTTTATTTATACTTAATTTTCATTCATTGTAATCTCCCAACTATTTCATGAAAATGATCGAGAAAAGTCTTTTCCCATCAAAATTTTTTTCAAATCATTATTTCTCAAAAACAAGCACATGTACATGTCTTTCTTTTTCCATAATTTGGATGTATAATAATTAATTTGTAAATTATAAGTTTGGGATTAATTTATTATGTTTACATTTTCTGGATTGATGAAAAATTGTAAGTTATAAATTTTTTTGTGGATTCTTAATTTCATGGTTTTGGCATATTTATCATACAAGCCAATATGATATTTTAAATTTGTTCTTCACTTAATATGTTGTTCAACTACATGTATGCAAACTAAGTCCACAATAATTAGTTATATATACTTATAATGATGATTCCACAGCGGATGTCCTTTAATGTCCATACCTACATGTATAAGGCAAATGTAATTGTTATTTCAGGATGAAGAAGATGAGAACACTCCAGCTTCTCTGAAAGTAAGAATTCCTAAAGCAGGGGCTTATATGGAAATGAAACAGGAAGTAAAATCTGATCCAGATGATCTCTCAGGGAAATCTGTGGGTTTGAAGCTCAAGGTGTCTAATGGGAAAATTATTAGGTAAGAAATATTTCATTATGAATTACGATGAAGGTTAATTTGTTTAGGATCCGTAACACTATTCTTCAGCCATAAGGTCTTACTATGCAAATATCCATAAATCAAATATAAGACTTTAATAGATTGTTCTCTTTGACGAAAGGCATACATAATGTTTTAGTAGTGTTTCTTAGTCTTGTGTTTTTTGTGTGCTAAAATTTGACTTTTGCAGCTATCAGATTCAATCAAACAGTAATTTCAATGCTGATCAGAAAGTGCTCAGTCTTTGACCACTTTTCATTGGAAAATGAAGTTGTTGATGTTTTTTTCAAGAAATAGTTATGGAAAGTTATATTATCAAGGATTTTTACTTTTAATTTTTGCATTAATTTTCGTAAACAAAGATTTTTGTCAAGCCTGTGACTTTTGTTGCAAAAGCAAGACATAGCGATCCTACATTCCGTTGTTGTCGTCGTCCACAAATATTCACTCTGTGGTTAAAGTTTTTGAAATTTTAATAACTTTCTTAAAACTATACTGGATTTCTACCAAACTTGGACAGAAGCTTGTTTATGATCATAAGATAGTATCCAGAAGTAAATTTTGTAAAAAAAAAAATCCTGTTTATCTGTATTTTACTTTTAAATGGACTTAGTTTTTCTGCCAGTTAACATTACATTCACTCTGTGGTTAAAGTTTTGAAAATTTTAATAACTTTCTTAAACTATCCTGGATTTGTACCAAACTTGGACAGATGCTTGTTTATGATCAAAAGCTAGTATCTAGAAGGAAATTTTGTAAAAACTTATTTCCTGTTTTTCCGTATATTACTTATAAATGGACTTAGTTTTTCTTCCAGTTAACATTACATACAGTCTGCAGTTAAAGTTTTTAAAACATTTATTAGATTCATAAACCACCCTGGATTTTTACCAAACTGGGTAGAAGCTTCTTACAATCAAAAGATAGTATCTAGAGAAAAATTTTTAATAATTTTTTCCCTATTTTTGTTGAGCCTGCGACTAACAGCAAAAGTAGGTGAGACACTGGGTTCCGCAGAACCCTTTCAAATTTTTATATAAGTCGGAAGATAGAGTTAATCTCTGCTTTTGTTTGTTACAGTGACATAGGTAAAAAAAAATCTCAGGGAACTAAAAAATTTCAGCCATTGGTCAGTGGTGATGCAGGTGCTGATGAGGATAGTGATGTAGATACTCTGGTTGTGGATGAGAATCCTAAACGTGGGAAACGGCAATCAGCAACTTCACCATCGTCTGCCTCAACAATGAAACCAGGATCTCTCAAGCTCAAATTATCTTGTAAGTGTGATTCAGGTTAACAGCTGAAACTGCTTTGTTAGAGTTACCAGAATCTATCAATCTAATTTTTTTGTAATGAATAGCTCATATTATGTTGTTTTGACCTTGAACAGTACTAAAAGGATGATCCATTCACATTGAAGCTGGATGAATGCTGGTGATTTGAAGTGACATCACTGTGATTACAACTCTGTGAAATTATATTGTAGATTCATAATATTGTGAGATACCAATTTTTGTGGATTTCATAGGTACATGTGAACCACTTAAATGTCCAAGGAAATAAAAATTTCTACTTTTGTAAAACCAAGAATTCATATATCCACAAAAATGCAATGTTTTCTGAATCTAAGAAAGTTTGTACCCACGAAAAATTAATGAATCCACAGTATACAGGTATTAAAGAGCAAATCACCTACAATTATTAGCATTTATTGTGAAGAATCTCTACAAAAAAATGATTTATATAAAACCATCTGGTGTATACTGGTCCGAGGACAGTGTATAGCTTGCTAATTTTTTTCATACACTTTCCAAATTTATTTCTTTATATTTTATGCATGAAATATTAATTAAGGGGAATTTTTATGTTAGAAGGGATTTGGTCAAGTTACAGAAGGTAAAAAATTAGTAGGTGTGAAGCTGTCAGAGTGAATTTTAGACCCCCTTAACATAGAATTGTCCATATTTTGAGTTAGAGCTGGTAGACTTTTCTTTAATTTTGATATTATTTGTCCCAAAAGTGGTATGCTACACGGTAAAAATCTTTTGGAGAAAGAGGAGGTGCAACTTTTTTAATTTGAATTTATTATCTAAAAGAAATGCACTACGAAATAACTGTTTTCTCCGGCCTTCTGTTAGTTTTATTTGTATACTGCAACTACACTTTTGCCAATCTATAAACTTTTATTTTAGTCCATGGTAAACCAATGCCGCCAGGCACGATTAGTCAAGAAAGTAGTCAGGAGTCAGAAAGTACAGCAAGTCAGAGTGAATCTGAGGGTCTTGAGGACCGAACCAACCTTCCAACAATAAGAGGGGGACTCAATGGTAGTATAGCAGATATTCTGGAGGCTAGTGGCTATGGTACAGAGACCACATTTACTGTTGATGAGGATGTTGGGTAAGTACCATCTGACGTTACTGGTCTTGGACCAAAATACAGTAGTGGACAAAACCTAATATAAGTCAGAAAGATATTATGGGGCTCTGTATTTCTCTAAAATATTTTGGCAATTTGATATTTATGCATTACATATCCTGTAACCACCATAATTAGCATATTCTGGAAATTAAAAGACCACCCTGACTTGCACCTTAACAACCAGTATGACCCTTAACAAAGGCCCAGTAATTAATGATTTGTACAGATAAATCTGACATCTTTTAAAAACACTGTTTATGATGTAGCTTACAGTGATACATTTTAGAACCTTCATTTTTATAAAATCCTTTTACAGGAGTATAACTAGATATTTTTGAACAGGGATTTCATATGCTGTTTGGTTCATTTGGTTTGTTCTTCATTCAGCCAATCACAAGCCCCTATTTAAAAGACAAATGAAAATGATTAGTTTATTTGTGTTTTGCAGAAGAGCCTCTCCAAGTATGAGAGAAGCTATTCAGGGAATGCTCTCCATGAGCCAAATGAATGAAATTGAATTGTTTTCCAAGGGAGGTAAATCTAGACAACATCAAAGATCTCAACTAGTTATTGATGAAGAAGAAAGATTGCAGAATTGTTACAAAGATGATGAATTCAGTAGGTTTATATCTCACTCTGTTCATAATTGAAACTATTAAAATTTAAACATGTTATTGATGAAGAAAAAAGATTACACAGTTGTTACAAAAATGACAAATTTCGGTAGGTTTATATCTCACTCTGTTCATAATTGAAACTATTAAAATTTAAACTAATTTACACCTCATTCTATTCATAATTGAAACTATTGAAATTTAAACTAGTTATTGATGAAGAAAAAAGATTACAGAATTGTTACAAAGATGATGAATTCAGTAGTTTTATATCTCACTCTGTTCATAATTGAAACTATTGAAATTTAAACTAGCTATTGATGAAAAAGAAAGATTACACAGTTATTAAAGATGGGGAATTCAGTAGGTTTATATCTCAATCTGTTCATAATTGAACTTTATGTACAATGTTAGTGGATAATTTCCTTCTTCCAATAAGTGTGTTTCTATATGTTATATCAACAAAATGCACAAACCTATCAAGACAAACAAAATTATACAACATGTATATGTCTATATATCTACTTGGACTGGATAATTGGCCTCATCTTAACTACTCTGACAAACAAGATACAAGTCTTGTTTCGTTTCATTTTCAGCAACTTACTGACTCCAATTTGAAAGTTATTAAGTGAGAAAAAGAGTCATGATATTGGTGATGCACCTGATTTGAGACTACTGGATTCCTTTCTTTGTGGGGTTCCCTAACACTTAAGGGACATAACTCTTTATACTTTGTAGATGAATCTCTATAAAATCTGTATATCTGCATTAAAGAGATACTACTGTGGATTCATTTATTTTTGTGTGTACCAATTGTCATAGTATATCACGTTTTGGGTCAAAAATGGGGATAAAAATGTGCAACATGAAAGTTAGATATACACATAAATTTCCAGATAAATAGTAGGTTTGGTATCAAAATTTAAAAAAAAAACTCGTTTTATGGAAAGTCTTTAAGAAACATAGGTGGTTATAGATCTGAGATGAAGACATTTCTTTTACTGTTACAGTTTATCCAGACCTTGAAATGTCTGATGAGGAAGATGGTGTTAAAGGAAAGAAGTCAAAACATGATGATAATTGGAATCCTAAAGGTATGGTATTTATCTAAAAATCAATGTAGTTTGCAATATCTGAAAAGGGCGAACATACAATCTCAGACAACACGACAAGTTCAAAAATCAGTTTTTTAAAAAAACCTAACATAAAACCATATTACTTGCTTGAGATTGATTGATTGGCTATTGCCTAAATTTGGGTCAGCCAAAAATAGCTATTGGGCAACAATGGCCCATTCCTAATACTTTCATACAATTCTGTAATCTAATTTGCTGAGGTATTCCAAAAAGAAAATTTTATTTCTGTATAAAATGCAAAATCTATGACGGCACATGCTTCTCATGACAACATAAAAACAATGCATAGAAAACACATGAAAGAACTTTTGATTGAAATAGTAATTTCATGGTTGTTAGATAAAAATATTATATAAGAATTGCATGCTTCTTTTTGTAGTTTTATAGGCTTCTGGTCTACATACAAAATGTAATTCAATGTTTTTACACCCCAATAGAATAAGAAAAAAAGCATTCAACTCTTTTAAGTAATACATAAAAATGCTATACATATACATGATACACATTAATTTAGAAAATAAAAGAAATAATTATTGTGGTTATATGTTTGTTTATTTGTAATAATTTGAGACTATGCTTTTTATACGACCGCAAAAAAATTTTGGGGTCCTATATTGGTATGACGTTGGCGTCGTAGTCGTCGTCGTCGTCCGAAGACACATTGACTTTCGCACTTTAACTTTAGTTTAAGTGAATGGATCTCTATGAATTTTTACCATAAGGTTCAATACCACAAAAGGAAGGTTGGGATTGATTTTGGGGGTTATGGTACCAACAGTTAAGGAATTAGGGGCCAAAAAGGGGCCAAAAATAAGCATTTTTGTAACTTCCAGCCATAACTTGTGTGTTAGTGTATGGATCTCTCTGACATTGTACCACAATGTTCCATATCACAAAGGGAATGCTGGTATTGATTTTGGGGGTAATTGCCTCAAAATTTTAGGAATTAGGGGCCAAAAAAGGGGCAAAAAACAAGCATTTTTCTAGTTTCATGACAATAACTTGTGTGTAAGTGTATGGATTTTTCTGAAATTGTACTACAAGGTTCCGTATCACAAAGGGAAAGCTGGAATTGAGTTTGGGGGTAATTGCCCAAAACGTTTAGGAATAAGGGGCCAAAAATAAGCATTTTTCTAGTTTCCAGACAATAACTTGTGTTTAAGTGTGTGGATCTCTCTGAAATTGTACTGCAAGGTACCATACCACAAAGGGAAGGCTGGGATTGATTTTGGGGGTATTTGCATCAAAATTTTAGGAATTAGGGGCAAAAAAGGGGCAAAAAACAAGCATTTTTCTAGTTTCAGGACCATAACTTGTGTGTAAGTGTATGGATCTTTATGAAATTGTACTACAAGGTTCCATATCACACAGGGAAAGCTGGGAATGAGTTTGGGGGTTCATTGCCCTAAACATTAGGGATTTGGGGCCAAAAAGGGGCCAAAAAAACAAGCATTTTTCTAGTTTCCAGACCATTACTTGTGTTCAAGTGTATGGATCTCTCTGAAATTGTACTGCAAGGTACCATACCACAAAGGGAAGGCTGGGATTGAGTTTGGGGGTGATGAATCATAAGGGGGTTCTAAAAATTTGGGGGGGGGGGGTTTCCTTTTTTTCCTTTTTTTTTCTTTAAAATTTTCCATTTTAAATTGGTTATTTCTGATTTATATATAAAAGCAAATAATAATGATATGGTTTGAATAGGTAAATTAAAAACTTATAAGTTCTTAGACCACATTCACTCGGTGTTAGAAACTTATGCTGTGTCAAATATTTAATCACAATCCAAATTCAGTGTGTATCAAGCTTTTGAATGTTGTGTCCATACTTGCCCCAACTGTTCAGGGTTCGACCTCTGCGGTCGTATCAAGCTGCGCCCAGCGGAGCATTTTATTGTTGTTTTGTTGAGATATTTTTAAAGTCTATACAATATTTCAATTTAAGGACTATTCTTTTTAAACATTTTCCTAGTCATAATTTCTATGAAGTTTGAAAAGATTTGGCCTTGCAGAATTGGAGGAAAAGAATTTCTAAATTTATGAGTCAGAATAGACAGTTGCTTCTTTCTTTTCATTTCTTTGCATCTTAAAATAAAGTAGATGGGGCATCCACAAGGTCAGAAGACAGTATAATTTTGTGGACAGTTTCATTAAATTCAGTTAGATGACATTTTAATCTAATATAGTTTGAAGGAATCGTAATGAATTCTTTTTTGTTCATATTTGTACCTTAAACCATCCAAGACATTTTTAAGATTCTGATTATTTACTTTAATATATATCATTATTATAAAATAGTGTCAATGGCTTATTGCACATTTTTATGCCCCACCTACGATATCAGTAGGGGCATTATGTTTTTTGGTCTGTTCGTTCGTCCGTCTGTCTGTCCATCTGTTCCACTTCAGGTTAAAGTTTTTGGTCAAGGTAGTTTTTGATGAAGTTGAAGTCCAATCACCTTGAAACTTAGTACACATGTTCCTTATGATATGATCTTTCTAATTTTAATGCCAAATTAGAGTTTTGACCCCAATTTCACTGTCCACTGAACATAGAAATGATAGTGTGAGTGGGCATCCGTGTACCATGGACATTCTTGTTTAAAATTAGAATAATTTTAAGTATTTATCAGTAAGAAATTGCTTGCACACAGAATCTTGTGATATCAAACTTTACAAAATCATGTAGACTGAATTGTTTATTTGGTCCATTTGTTCTCTGTCAAGGTAGGGTAGGTGTCTATTATTATAATATTGTCTGTTAATTTTTTCAAAAATTTTGGTAGTTTTAATATATTTTTATTTATATTTAAATACTGTCAGACTTGATATTTTGATTTTTTTTCTTTCAGCTCGTGTACAAGTAACAATTCCTAAGGGAGATAGGCCACACAGAGAGGGGGTACGGAAGGAGGCAGTTGAACAGATCTTAGCAGCCGCAGCAGCAAAACCAGCTGCAATACAGGTTCTTATTTTCTGAAATACATTGTCAAGTCTTATTAGGAAGTCAACTCAGACATGCATGGACATGTTGGAACTTAAAATGACAGGTCATGGTATTGGATGCTGTAAAACATTTTTGAAGGCACAATTTTTAGTTAAAGTTCCTTTAGCTGTGTTAAGATTTGCCTTATAACATAACTGGTATTGTTATTTTCAAGGCTGATGATGTTTTGTCCTGGAAGAGAGACATAGCGATCCAACATTCCAGCTTTGACTGCAGTGTCAACATTAAGGTTCATTCTGGTTTTTTTTACATCAATAACTTTGTCAAACCTTCATTGATTGGGACAGAAGCTGCATACTGGAAAATCTAAAAAAAACAATTCTTCAGTTTTTCGTATTTTACTGATAAAAGATTTTTTTTAGCAGTTAATATAGAATTTAATGAATCTTTTCCTGAAGCTTATAAATGATAAGAGGAACATTTTTGAAACTATTTATTTTTTTGTCTCAGCAAGACGGAGTCAAAAACCGAGAAATAGGTATGCTGTTTCCGGCGTGGTCTGCAGCTGCGGCGTCAACAATGTATTAGTTTGTGATTAGGTCTAGTCATGGTGAACCACTAGTGGTAGGTCAATGATATTTGGTATGCAGTTGTCTTAGCATTGGCACATCTCATTACCATGGAGATTATTTGGCCCCGCCCCCTCAGTCAAGGTCTATTGACTTGGAAACTTTTGCTTAGTTTTCATGTATTAGTTTGTGATTGGGTCAGTTTAAGGGGAACCGTTAGTGGTAGGTCAATGATAATTGGTATGCAGTTGTATAAGCATTAGCACATCTCATTTCCATCGAAAATATTTGGGTCGGCCCCATTAGTCATGGTCTATTGACTTCGAAAATTTTGCTTAGTTTACATGTATTAGTTTGTGATTAGGTCAGTTCAAGGGGAATCATTAGTGGTAAGCCAATGTTAATTGGTATTCAGTTGTATAAGCATTAGCACATCTCATTTCCATGGAGATTGTTTAGCCATGTACCTTCAGTCATGGTTCATTGACTTTGAATATTTGCATAACTTTCATGTTAAAGTATTGCTATTTTAATTTCAACATTTGCTTTATCAAAATTACAAAAAGGCAAGACATATCTTTGTGATAACAGTTTATATTTTCCGATATTTTTTATTGATAAATGGATTATTTTTTTTAGCAGTGAACATTTAGACACAGTCTGGGATTAATTTTTTTATCATCAATTAATTTGTCAGACATTCATGGAATGCTATGTTACTGGGACAGATGCTTCTTCTTGATCAAGAAATAGCATCTAAAGAAATAAAGTTGGAATTTTTTAATTTTTTTTCCTGTATTTTATTAATATTTTCTATATGTATTATTTATAGAAGCCAAAGAAGATAAGAAAGAGAAGTAAATCAGAAACTTTACCAGAACCCATATCTATGCCAGGAACAGCCTTATCATCAAGTTCAGGTTCAGCCTTCCGTCCAAATCTGTCAAAACCTCAACCTACGACACCAACCAGCCCAGAAAGTCCTACCAAACGTAAGTCTTCAAGACTACTGTTTAATAAAATCATATTGAGCTAACTTGCATATCTTAAGCTATAAGAAATAAGTGGTTTTTGTGTATTAGCTGATTGTAAGGTGTACTTTTTCGGTCTGTGTTCATCTGATTTTTTCTTCATTTTCATTGTCATTAGTTTTTGCGGTAAGGTCTGTTTTCTCAGATACAATAAGCAATAGGTCAACTATATTTTGTGTATTTTATGATTGTGAGCTGCACATGATTGTCTTCCTGGACCTTGGCTGATCTTTACCTTATTTTCATAGTTTATTGACACTGGAAGTTTAAAATTTCAGCATAAAGTTTAAGCGTAAAGCAGCTGAGACATTGCAACATGTGTACTCTCAAAGTAATTGAAAACTGGAAACAAACAAAATATCTCTTACATGACTTTCTTATAATGATGTCTCCACAGATTGTTTTTTGATGACAAATTATATTGTTTCTCTTTTTTTTTCAGCCAAGAAACCTAAAAAAGGCCAAGCCACAGCCAAACAAAGACTTGGAAAAATTCTGAAAATTCACAAACTAGGAATGTTTTAACTACCTCAAAATGTTCTAAGGAAGTGTGTCTGTGTGTGTGTGTGTGTGTTTGTTTTTTGTATTAAAATTAAAACATCTATGCAATTTTAAATTTCTTTGGTGAAATTTGAATATATATCAATGAAGTGAATGTTAGTTTTAAAAGAAAAAGAAGTAGATGTCAACATTATCAATTTTAAGGCATCACATTTATGCATTTTTTCAAAATTTTTATTGAAAGTTTCGGTGCTCTCTATTTGCAATTATTTCAAGAGATATCATTTTAAAAAAAAGTTTTGTTTGAATTTGAGTGAATCCTACTTGTTGCAAGAAAACATATAGATATTAAAGTTTCAGTTTCCCTTTAAAAAATTCTGTTGTATTTTTTGAATGATATAATAATTATGCCATAAATGAAATTCTATTTTCATTCTATCTTCAAATTCCAAGGGTCAAAAGTTTAGACATGAATAAAATATTTTTTTGTTTCAAAGTTAAAATGACGTAACTTTGTCTAACGTAAAGTTTACAGTATTAATGGAGATTTTAAGTGTATAGCCAAAATGCTGAAACTCACATGTTTGATACATGTAATTTATTATAACTTATATCTTAAAACTATCAACCAATACACTAAAATGATTAATAAATTTTTAATTTTATTTTGTGGGGGATTCGAGTTGCCTATTAATTGATTTATTTAAATTGCAGTAGGTTTTGAATGTGTTCTTTTTGCAATGACTATTTACTATCAGTTAAAAAACACTAACAAAATAAAGTTTTAATCAGGTGACCTTATTTGCTGTTCAACACATGGTTGTGAACATAATGAATGTCAGTATTTTTGCATATCATTTTAATAATAATGAAATTGAAAATTTAGATGAATTAAACTCTACGAGGTCAAAGATATGTGGGCATTCTAACTAAATGTTCAAAAGTTCAAAAAGGTGTAGTAAAATGGTGTCCATAAATAATATCTGCATCGAAAATGCAAAGGTCTTTTTGAACCCATTTATGCACTTGATTTACAGAGATTTTTAATATCTTAAATGCATTTATTGACTTTTTAAATTTTCGTTTCAATTTGTTTAAATTATCTGTAATTAAGAGCCCAATAACTTGAATAGAAAAAACATACACTTGATTCTTGTTTTTATATTTTTCCATTTTGAAATCATTGCTTCTTACCCCCTAAAAAATGGAAAGAAGTACACATTTTAAGTGTTAAAAAAAATTGTTGATAGTTCTTCGTTTTTCTTGGAGGGAATATTAATATTAAAATAAAATTATGAAATACACACACACACCATTGATAGGCATTGTGCTATAAGTATTCTCAGTATTAAAAGATCTCAACCATTATCTCATATCAGGTATACATAGTTTAACATTTGCCAATATTTTTTCAGTCAAAATAAATAAAAGTATTTTCATAATTTTATCACTGAATAGATTGTTATATCATGGAAATTTTAAAACAAAGTATAGATTGCAATATTATTTATTTTTATTTATTTCACTGTTAGGACTATTCCATTAATTAGATGTTGGAATTGGAATTGGAAGAAATTTTTTATTTTTGACATGGTTTGTATGACATGTGTCATTTGTGATAGTATATGTAGGTTTTCAGAGTTCTCAAAAAGTGTTGGTCTGAGGGTCCTCACCTCCAAAACTTTACTGAGGACTGACACAATTTTGGTATTTTGTAATAGAAATAATAGCGAGAACCAGCAGATTTTCTTCAAGGACCACCAGGTAAAAAAATATTTGAGAAATCTGCGGTTTTGGGAGGATTTTGGAAGTCCTTTTGTACCCTTCCATATCTGTTTTTAAGGAATAGCCCTAAGCAGTGAGAAGTGAACAGTGCAATAATCTAGGGTAGCTAAAATAAATTTGTTTTATTGGATAAAATTAAACTATGCAGCATAAGGCATTAAACAATATTAATATAGAATTATTTCACCTAAAATCACAATCTGTTAATCAATTTATGTGGTCGGTTAACCTTTAATTTTATCACAAGTTATTTTTACAGTTGGTTGGTATTTAAATCAATATTTAACATGTGAAACAGTTTTATACCAGAGATCTGTAGTTAGATTTGCATGGTTTATATTTTAGCAGATTCGTTACAATACTCAAATGATATCAAATAGCTAATGATAGAAAAAAAAAATGAAATTTACTACATGCAAAATAATTATAAAATTATGTATGATTTATGGTGTTATATATAGAGAGTATAAATAAGTGCATTATCATCTTTGTAAACATTTTCTTAACCACTAGTTAATTTTTTTTTATTCTGACAGTATATTTTGTTTTTCTGTATATGAAAAGATTTTTGTACTGCATTTTTGTTAAAATTGAAGATGTTTGTTTTAAAATTCTTTTAGGTCATGCTCTATTATTGTTTTAACATTGGTAGGCTTTATATTTGTTAATATCTTTACACCAAGAGCACATGAAAGTATTATTTGGAATCTAATATTACAAATATGGTAAATATTTAAGTAAAATCAGATTTAGATATATAAGGAAACTTTTCCCTTTTCTTCCCCTTTAGTAGACCATGACATGATGATGTTGATTATTCTTAAAAGTGTTAAATAGGGTGAAGAATATTTCTTAAAATTTTCTTCTTACCAGCTAAATTATGTATTTTAATGGGATGAAAATATTGAATGCAAAAGACCTTAAAACAATAAGTTGTGTGCATGTGTAAAAAAAATTGTGCTAATTAGAAGCCAACTTTGTTATTACATTCCAGAAATGCCACACCATATTAGAAATAAACATTTAACTATCTCTAGTTGAGAAATATAAATGGTAGAATTTATATTGACATTTTAGGGGTAAAGTTTTCATTGTTTTTAGATCGGGAGTGATTTCTAATGGACGAACTTTAACCTTTGATGTGTTATATAATTTTACTATAAGTGGTTAATTCTTTCTGTTAATTTTACAGATTTGAATAAAATAAAGTGGCTTGCTATTTTTTAAATGTGCAATGAATCTTATTAAAGGCATGGAATTAAGTTTGTTAAAGAGTTTTCTTTGTATACAATTAAACTGCTGATGTTTTAAAAACATACATCAAAACACAAAATTACTTTTTTCAGTTCTTTTAAGGGGAGTACAGAACATTTTTTGTATTCAAGTAAAATAAACTGTAAATTTTCTGGCAATTTATCAAGTAAACATTTTACAACTTTTTTTAGGAAAACAATCAAAACATATTTATCCAAGTTCAGTTGGCTTAACAATTGATGTTAAAATTACTTGTTTCACAGTTTTTGCCTTTGCTTTATAGATCTGGTCTTATTCATGATAAAATGTATGCTTGTTTTTGATTTTTACCATTAGATTAGTTTATCAGTATTTATATGTTTTTCAGTGTTTTGATCCAGTAATACTTTGTTCTGTTATAGTGATGAGTTATTATTGTAGTCCTATTTATAGATTTTAACAGTATTTTTTGTGGTTGTTAGTTAATGTATAGTGTTTAATTATTATTGGTATGAAGGTAAAATTTTAGAAGTAGACTGTAGTAATGAACAGAAGGTAGTTATCTCCCTTTAATTATCAATATTGGTAATTATCTCCCTTTATTAAATATGACAGTCTAGCCAGTCAGAATTTCCCCGTATGGACTCTTCGACTAGTTGTAAAGTGGAATCCTGCTGTGTATATTTGACAGTCAACACACAAACGACAGGCCAGGTTTTAATAAAAATCCAAGCCTAGGTGGTGAGGTTAGCAGAATAGCATGTGGTCTTAGGTGTTCAGGTTACCAGAATAGCATATGGGAATAATGCGAGCAATAATCACTTGTTTCACAAGTTGTCAGATCCAGTGTAGTTTCCTTGATGCACCTGATGTTTGACTACAACTGAATTATTATGAGTTATTATCCCTGAGTAATTTGGTAGGAGCATTATTGAAATGTAACTATTTATAGAGTTTTGGTATGGGTAAATTGTTAAAAAATAATTGCTTAATCATATATGTAGCATTTACTGAAGGCCTGGTGTAAGCGAACATAGCATTAGTAGAGTGTCAATCATAGTTAATTAATTAAAACACCCAATCCCTTAATGAAGGTTATTCTAGAAAAATGTCATGCACATGAAATTGGTATCCTACTTTTTTTTACACATTTGTTTTTTTATGAATGTTAGCTAGTTGAATTTAAATATTTTAATTTTACTCTGATCTGTTTGTGAGCACAACATTTAACTATCAAATGGTGGTCAATAGTCCATATTCAAATTACCGATGTTTCCAATTATACAATTTTGTAAACAGAAAAAACACCTAAGTAGGACAAACTGTATCCTTGTCTTAGGCCATAGGGATAGTGGTGGTAAGAATAGTAAGTCCTTTAATCTTTTTTTATTTTAAACTTTTACACAAATAAGGGTCAGGTATTCATCATTCACCTTTTTCTTCCACTACTGGCAGTCATTGTGAAAATCATACAAAATTCCCTGACAAATTGTGACTTAATATGCTTTTAGAATTACTGTTAAGTGTTTATATCTGAGGAGTTCAAATTTGACATTTGAAAGGCCAAACATGTTTGTTAGAAATTATTTTCACATTTTTCTTGTCTTTGTTCAGATCTTTTTTTTAAAGATCAAATTTATGTGAGGGTATTCTCTTCAAATTTTAACTTAATCAGGGAAATACACCCCTGGTTAAAATTATCCCTTACAGTATCTCCCTTGGGGAAACTTGGAAAAGGGGGATAACTACCTTATGTATTTTATCATATTTATTCAAAATTTGAGTGTTTTTGAAAAGGAGCCATTGTGAAACCTGTAAGAATTTTTTTTAAATTGGTTTGCTGTGACCTATAACAACTTTAAAGTTTTTACACCCGGCTCTGAATTGTCAGATAGTCACATTAATTTGTAAATTTCAGGTAGAAATATGACTGATTACAATACTTAAGACACAGTTTGATTGATTGTCTTCAGCTCGCCATATGATTATCATAAATATATGCTTCTATCATCTTCATCACATATTTTCCACTGCATTTCCTCATAACATTTATCAATATATTCAGGACTGAACTGTTGACTTTGCAGTGATATATGAATTTCATGATATTCATGTGTAAATTTTTGTTGAATCATGATGTAAAAAACTTTTTGAGTCCATAGATCATGTCATTTGAATTTACATATATATTTATGTAAAAGCCAGTGAACCATAGAGATATATATTTTTCTGAAATCTGTAAATTTTGTGTAAATAAATGTATATTGTATATTAATAATTATTAGTCTTTGACTTTGACTGGACAGAAATATTCAAAATAGTCCTTTTCACTTATTTTAGGACGACATGTTTTGAAACAGTTGCATGTGCATGCTGAAATAAAAGTTTTCCTATGGCATGACCATTAATAATGTTTTGAGTTGCATGGATGTATAATTTATGTTTGTGGAACATATAAGTAATTTGTGTAAAAATTCATGATTTCTGAGAAATTATGCATAAATTTAAAGGGAAATAGTTTTATAGATTTTTTTTGCATTTGTAATATTTTTCAGTTTTCCAAATTTTAATGATACCAGTTTCAGAGAGTGCAATATTTCAATATTTTGGTAAATTAAGAATTTAAACTTTAAACTCATTTATGAATAACTTTACTTCAACGTCAGAATTGCTATGGGTTATTTTTGCTTTCATTTCTAAATACATGTAGATGTTTGTTTAGGGTCTGGTATTGTGTAAAATTGTGTATATAGTGTATATATGAGACAAGAAAGGCAGCTGGCCAGTTTGTATAAATCAGACTGGATATGATATACTATGTATATTTAATAAAATAATAAATAATTATTGGTGTTTCCTGTTTTCTCCTACATTAAAATTCAGCAGTCCTGATATTTCAAATGTTTCAGAATCTAAATTATGCCAATAAAAATAGTTATAGCAGATGCTACTGTTAGCATACGGTTCTTTAATGATGAGTAATCATAATGTGATAAGTACTATAATCTCGAAATTCCTTACCATATTCTAGTATAACAACCATGCATGATGACATTACTCAAAGAGAAATTTCTTAGCTTATCACTAGAAAAGAATGTCCTTATTGATTTGCACACAATATTTTATTGTGTGTGAGTCTTTTAAGGAAGACATATTGATTGTTGTTTCAAATAATATCATATACATGGATCATCTGGCCATGGCCTTATTTTCATGTATTTTTATGCCTCCACCTCAGGCATTATGTGTTACCCTTGTCCGTCTGTACTTCTGTCCATAAGTCCTTCGTCCCAAAATTAGTTTCTGTTATCTAACTTTATCAAAATAAGGAGATGAGGTATGATTGCCAATGAGACAACTGTCCACTTAAGTTCAAATAAAGTGGATGTAAGCAATTACATGTATAGGAAACCGTACAGCCTTCAACAATGAGAAAAACCCATACCCTATAGTCGGCTATAAAAGCTGAAAAATATGAAACAATTCAATTGAGAAAACTAATGGCCTAATTTATTACAAAACAACGAAAAATAAATATGACAGACATGAAGCAACGACAACCACTGAACTACAGGCTCCTGACTTGGGACAGGCACATAAAGAATGTGGCGGTGTTAAACATGTTTGTGAGCGGTCAATCCTCCCCCTAACCTGGGACAGTGGTGTAACAGCACAACATAAGAACAAACTGTAAAAATCAGTTGGAGAAAGGCTTAACTCATCAGATCGATATAAAGCAAAAAAACATCAAACATAAACACAAACCAGACGTGGCAGGGTATTTATCCATCCCTCATCCGTAACAACAAAAAGGACACTAAGTACACATCAGAGAGTACTCGCAGTTACTGACAGCTAGTTCAAAGCCAATAACAACAAATAAAAAATCATGTATCTAAGACTAAAACATCAATCGGTGCACATCCAACATCCAATGGATTTAGTATAAGACGTCATTAACAGTCAGAGAAAAACATGACCTTGTGCAATGCCGAGATAAAGGTATCGACAGATAGATTATAGTACCGTTAAAGTGCTTATGTGTATAACAAAACTATTTAGTATGATTTGATTAAGTGATAACAAAATCAATATTTATACCAATGAAACAATTTTCAAAGATCTAATTACAGTGTTGAATTGGTAACCTTTTAGAATAAGTTTATTTAAAGAATTGATAAGTTTACCCATATCGTATATAAATTTCCGGGCTCGGTAAACAACATCACCGTAAAATTTAGGATGTGCTATTCCGTCTGAAATAACTTTTTTACAGGTACAGCCAAACTTGCAAACCAAATCTTTGTATCTCTGGAAGAATTTAGTAAAGGTTTTAAGTAATTTGTGGTAACGAAATCCCTGACTTAATAATTCAGTTTGCCTCGACCAAAGTTATAAAACTTATACACAATCCTTATTACCACAAAACACAGATCAAATTCGAATTTAGGTTGCATCACTTTTACAATTCTTTTGGGGGGGAGGTATGTCCCTTCATCGCGTTATATGCAAGCGGGGGCATGTCCTTTCATCGCGTTATATGCAAGCGGGGGCATTTGTGTCTCATGGACACATTCTCCATTTACTTTTACATAAATTTCAATCATAATCAATAAAGAAGGTAAAGACATTTCAGAGTGTGCACTGGTGTTAACCAAATCAGCATAAGTTTGGAAATAGCTTGTAAAAAATAAAGAAAATGTAAAACAATGTCCTTTAAGACTTGAGATTAAAATTTTCGATATAAACTTTTAAGCTCACTTGACCTTAAAGACCATATGATGATTTGTCATCACTTGGCATCCATTTTTCAAAATCGTCTCTGAAACTACTGTTACAATTTTATGCTACTAGTATAAATTTTGTGTATTTTATTCATGTAAGTCAACATGGCTAAAAATTGATTGATTGATTGATTGTTGTTTGCTTTAAGATGCATGTAGATACAGTTACCTTTTGTTTTATAAGGTTTGAACATTTAGATAATATAAACATTAATTCACTTCAGAATTAGTGCAATTAAGGAATGACTGTAATATTTTTTCTGTCTGAAGAAATAACATCAAAAATGTGGTGCACACTGAATAACCCGCGTAGCGGGTTATTTTAAAGTGTGCACCACATTTTTTATGTTATTTCGAATAGACAGAAAAAATATTACAGTCATTCCTTATAATTTAATTCTAAATTCCATTTTAAGCCTGAGTAAATCCTGAAAAAACGTTGATGACGTCACGGTCACATGACAAAATTGTGTCTATGAGCCGATAGACAAAACACTGTCAGCCAACTAGAAGACGCGTTACATCCAAAATTAAATTATTTACAAATATCAACAAAGTTTTTCTTTATTTAGAAGAAATATTAATATGTTATATATTTCTGTAAGTTATATGATCATTATGCATTATTTTTGTCCTGCTACCAACAGCCTCGTGGTACTACCGTAGTGTGCTCACTTAAAGTGTATGAGGTCTGTTTAATCCCCTGATAGGTCAAAACCATTGATTAGGAAATTGGTGTTTGCTGCCTCACTTATCAAGCCACATTCGAGAGTAACAGCTAATGTCAGAGACAAAATGATGGTTCCTGATTGGGTAAACTGTCTTCCTGCGCACTGTTTCTACCTTGCACTTTAAATATCTGACTCAGCCTTTCCGTTTATTTTAAAGCAGGGTTCATATTCATGTCACATCAACATCAACATGGTATCATCCTGATATGCTAGAAACATTTTCACTGGAAATCATCCTGCCTTCGACCATAACGTAGTTTGTATATGATGAAAATTATAAGGATGCTATCATGGTGACAGCGGTTTGTATATAGCAGCTTTCATACCTCAGAAGTTCGTAGAACTTGATAATCCATATTTTGTTTACATATGCCTTATTGTCTTAAGTATCTTTTTTTGGCATATGTTAATTGCCCTTGACCTCATTTTCATGGTTTTATGACTGCATTAAAAACCATACATGTTTTAATCTCGTGATATTTCAGTTATCAATAAGAGGACAATTTTATTTGGTATGTAGAATGTGTGTGTCTAATTGAAACGTATACATGCTCGCCTGACCTTGACATCATTTTGTGGTACATTGATCAACATATAAAATTTCATGGTTATGTCAGTTTCGTCGATACTGTAGTAGTAGGTCAACTATTTGTTAAAATGTCTGTTTTACAGTGTTAATTTGACCATGGCATAATTCGATCAGTTTCTATGATAATTTTTGTAATAGGCCAACCATGATGTTTTGTAATTGGGACATGCTCGAACCTAAGTTTTATGGTTCTTTGATAAGTTTCATAGGAGCTATAAGTAATAATAGTATGTCAACACAATTGTTATAAAGAAGTATTCAGTTGACATTGGTATCACCTTCATGGTTAACTTAATAATGTTCAACGATCCTTGACACGGTTAGTTTCTCCAAGTCAACTGTATTTGGTGCATAGAATGTGTAATATCTACTGTGCCTTCTGACATAGTTCATATGACCGCCTCGGTGGTCTCTTGGTAGCTTGTTCGCCTCGAGTGCGTGAAGTCGTGGGTTCGAACCCCATCCTGGTCAAACCAACGACTTTAAAATTGGTATTTTATAATACTTCTTCTCCGCTAAGCACACGGCATTAAGGAGTAAGAAAAAAGACTGGTCAGCTCGGACTCTGATGTAATAACATGTCAAAGGAGAACCACCAAAACTAAAAAATACACAAAGCAATAAACATGATAAAAGCTAAAAGACCGAGAAAGGCAGCCTAAAATTTTGACATAAAAGGTCAAGGGTAACCCGAACATTACGGAATAATGTGCCCAAGTAGGCTGACATGTCTTCCTGCGGACTGATACCTTTTGAACTAGCACATAAATGATCTGGCTTAGCATGTCGGCCTATTACAAAGCATGGTTAATATTCATATTTCATTAACTTTTTCCTGTCCTGAATACTAGTATGCGTTTAATTTGCCACTGGACGTAAAAAGGCCATCCTTCATCATCATCATCACATGGGTTCATAAGACGTTAACTTAAATGGTTAATCAAAATCTAGACTTTACGCTATGTAATGCGCGTATGTAACGTTTGGAAAGTAGGAGATTTAGAGCTCATGGTATAACTAGTGTTCATTTACTTGTCTTTATAATGGCTATCTTGTAAAGTTTTCTTCCCACTTACTAAATAACTTCCTTTTTAGCACACGTTTTGTATGCTAGATAGTACGTTCGCCCGTCCGTCCGCTCGTTCGTCCGTCCGTTTTCAGATTAAACATAAACATAAGATGTGGTATGATTGCCAATGCGACAACTCTACAACAGAGACCAAATGACGTAGAAGTTTAGCCACTATATGTCACGGTACGGCCTTCCATAATGAGCTACATCTATACCGCATACCAAGCTATAAAAGGCCATGAAATGACTAACGGCCTGAATTAAGTACAAGACAATAAATGAAAATAAAAATGATATACAGCAATAAACGACAACCACTGAATTACAAGATCCTGACTTGGGACATGCACGTACATAATGTGGCGGGGTAAATCATGTTTTCGGGCGCGCAATTCGTCTGTCTAACCTGGGTCAGTGGTTTAACAGCACAACATAAGAATAAACAATAAAAAAACAGTTGAAAAGAGCTTAACTCATCAGATCGATACATAGCACAAAAACTTTTTGTTTAAGGTAGGTTAAAGTTTTTATTTAGAGTAGTTGGGATAGTTGGAGTTCACATCAACTTGAAACTTAGTACACATGTTAATTATGAAGAGAACTGTTCAATATTTATGCCAAATAAACTCATTATAGATACCAGGATTGAAATTTTGTATTTGCAAATTAGTGTTTTGACCAAGATCTCAAACGTCACTGAACATGTTACATGTTAAAGCTTTGGTTTAAGATAGTTTGTGGTCATGTCAACTTGAAACTTCCCACATATGCTCATTATTAAGTTGTAATGCCAAAATAAGGTTTTGACCAATGTTTCACGGTTCACTGAACATGGAAATGTGAAAATGTGCAATCGGGACAAGACGTCGTAAGGAAACATATTCTAATTCTATCTTTATTAAATATTCAACATTTATATACAATATAACACAAAAGTAGTTACATCACAATGAGCAAGTACATTATGTCAAATATCATCAAACCAAAATTAAATTTTGAATGCAACTACACCTTAAGACGCTTGTACAAGTAGTTTGTCCTTTAAAAAGTGTTTAACATAAATTGTGCCCCGCACAAATATTCATAAAGTATGTAATATAATGTTTTGAAAGTCTATTTAAAAAGTATAATAAAACCTACTTTATTGTTCATATTTTTTCTTCTAAAGATACAACATCTAGCAATAGATAACAGAACATTGATAAAAATAACATTGACACCTTTGAATGATCTAAACAAATTTAATACGAATATTTCTTTTTATGCTACTGAGTTACAGTTATCCTGGATTTTGAAATATCAGATTACAATCGGTCTAGATCTTTAATGAAATGTGCAAATTTCGAGAGTAGTATGTAATTCATGTGTAAATAGATATAAGAAGATGTGGTATGAGTGCCAATGAGACAACTCTCCATCCAAGTCAAAATTTATAAAAGTAAACCATTATAGGTCACAGTACGGTCTTCAACACGGAGCCTTGGCTCACACCGAACAGTAAGCTATAAAGGGTCCCAAAAAATTACTATTGTAAAACCATTCAAACGGGAAAACCAACGGTCTAATCTAAATAAAAAACGAGAAACGAGAAACACTTATGAACCACATCAACAAACGACAACTACTGAACATCAGATTCCTGACTTAGGACAGGTGCAAACGAACGCAGCGGGTTTAAACGTTTTAATGGTACCAAACCTTCACCCTTTTTCTGAAACAATAGTGTAACATCACAACATAGAAAGACACACTATAAAATATCAACTGAAATAGCTTAACTCAATCAAAGGACATATTAACACCATTGAACATACACTGAACAAATAAATTTGACCTATGACACAATGTAAATACAAAATAAATAAACTATAAGACTTTTCTCGTCCTGAATATGCATGAAATATTTGCCACTGGACGTTAAGCAACCAACAATCAATCAATGTAAGACTTTTCATGTTAAAATAGAAAATGATGTGTTTTATCATATTTACGGCTGTATTTTACAAAAAACAGATTATTTTTGTTTAATTAATTTTTTTTCAACTTTGCCATATTAGGGGAGATAACTCAGATAAAGTAATTTTCATAATAGAATGTATTGTGAATTTACCTATTTCAATATGTAGCAAGAAAACGAATCCGGTGACCCCATTTTTTCTTTTTCTTATCCGAAAGCATATTATTAGAGCTATCTTCTCATATTTTATCTTTAAATTCTATGGGGTAGTTTTCTTTTTATCACACAAAATTGGGTTTTCCATGCATAATCTATACAAACTCTGACAATTTTGCACAACCTGTAGCGTAGAAAAAAGCCAGGTGACCTATACTTTTTATTATATTTATGAAAAAAGCATGATATAAACTACATTTTGACAAATTATTAAAAAATTCTATTGATTTTAATTTAGACCCCCTATCTACCTTAATAAGCTTCATATTCTTAGGTTAACAATAAGTAAAAATGCAATAATGTGCTACTTGTATTTTGAAATAAAGTTCTATTAATATAGATGGTTTGCAGTAACATTGTTCCATATTTTGCAAAGTTCATAATCTTCAATATGAAAACTGCAGTCCAATTTTATGGCAAACAGGATACTGACAAAGTGTACTAGTAAGTATATACAAATGTTTTGTAAAACACATATAGTTAAATTGGACAATTTTCCTTAAAAATAACAGTAACATTTATTCACCGAGGTACATTTTTTTCTATGAACATCTTTATAAATAGTTTCAGTTCATTTTTTAGGCCAACTTACTACTTTGTAGACTACATAACGGTCATACACAATGAGACATCACCGTCATAACATTTAAATACCCAGTATCAATATTAGTAACGTCAAAGAATTCAAGAATATTATGAAGCTAGAATAATGCATTGAACAAGTAGTATCTTTAAAAAGGATATCCGACGTCTTTAGATGGGAGCATATTTTTAAAACATCAATTGCTTATGTGTTTTTCTATCATATTTTAACGTCCTTAATTTGACGTAAAAAATCTGTTAATTCTGAAAATTGTGCACACGCATTCACTTGTCTGCATATGTTGATTAACTTGTGAAGGTATATATAAAGAGTTACTAGGTTTTTCTCAGAGACAATTGACTGTGAAATTAAGATAAATTCATACAATGTAACACATAACAACCTTGAACAACAAACGGTTTTAGAACATGTACGCAAAATTGTATTAATGTGCAGACTGAAATTTCCTTTGAAAAGTGTCAGTGGAAGATATTTTTATAGCATTCGAGCAAATAAAGCTTCAATTGCAAATTAATTGAACCTGATATTAACAAAGATTTACCCGTTACAAACGGCATATATAGACATACATAATTAATTAAAAACCAATTGTTCAGAGAACAATTGAAGGTCTTTCCATTAGTAAGGATCTATTTTGATATGAAAATATTAAAATTTTGTTTTAAATGTCAATTTCCGCGTCAAATGACAGCTTATTGTACGCTGATTCCAAAATTGTATGGTTTTTATACAAAAAGATATAAATAAGGGAGATAATTTTTTACTTTAAAAGATGTTACTTCCGGTATTGTTTGATACTTTACTTGACACTGATTCCAAAAATATATGGTTTTATATACTTTTATATTAACTTAGTACAAAAAATAGCTACTTCCGGTTTACAAAAGGTCACTTCCGGTTGACTTTTTCAATGTCACATTGCTTGCAACCTAATGCAAAAAGTCCCTTGGCTTTATCATGTATACATATGAGGTAAAAGCAAAGGTCAAAATCTAAAACGTTAAATTTACCTATGACCTTGAGCTCAATTTCAAGGTCATAAACCAAGGACCACAAATCAAAAGACTCTAGGCCTCTACTTTATATTGTTAATGAGTTCTATTACCATACGACTCATATTAGATATAAAAGGGGGAAAACTCGCATCAAATGTCTACGTACCCTTTCAACTAAAATTTACGTGTTACGACATGTCGCAACTAACAATTGTGTGAAAATATTTTGTCGATATCTTATATGATTTTTAAAAATAAGAGATAACAAGCCAAAATCAAAATTTTGAACATGACCTTAACCTTTGAACTTGACCTTATTTTCATTTTTTTGGACCAAGGACCTCATATCAAAAGACCCTAGGCCTCTATCACTCATGGTTTTCCAGTTAAAAATACATTTCACTTATATCAAATACAAAAGGGGAAATAACTCTCATATGGAATCTCTATACGGCTTCGGTCAAAATAAAACCTAACATCCTGAGGATATAACGAGCAATTTGGAAAAATAAATTTGTCGCTTTCTTTTACGGTTGCGGAGGAGATCTCATAACAAGAAAAACAGTGTTTGGGGAGATAACTCTTACAAAGAAAAGTGTTCGGTTAAACAGGGTCAGTTTCAAAAGCGTATAGACTGTATTATATCATATACCAAAAAACTAAGCGACATCTTTTGAAACAAAAATACACCGCAAGAAAAAAATTAGGCGGAAGAAAAAAAAAATAATCAGAAGAAAACCAATAGGTCTTTCCACGGAAAGGTGGAAAGACCTAATTAAAGCGCGCGATGGCAATGAAATGAAAACACATTCGCATTGGATAATTACCATTTCAATATCTTAATTTATGTTTATCTGAATGTTTTCATCTCATAGATGTGATACTTTCTGTCCGTAAATCAGTCTACTTTTATGTAGAGTGTGCATATCTTTGTGGATGTTTACATTCTTTAAACCCCGCAAAAATACAGCATAGATGAACGCGTTCTAGTATTGTTTCGAATTTTCCACTAGTAAATAATTGCTATTGTAGTAAAAAGCTATTTATTAAGAATACTTGAATTGTACTATTGTTATAAAGTAGTTTTTATCTCAGATATCTATGTTTAAAACTATCACCTGCTGTACATAACAAAATGTTAAAAAAAAACGTATGTTAGAACATCAAACATTGCATTTTCGTCCAATCAGAATACAGATCAGCGACAACACCCAAGTGTTACCATCGTTTAGCATCATTAGATCAATGGCGAACTATTATCGACTACTTGATGAAAGATTATGCATATTTATAGAATAGATATGCATTTACGAGCTAAAGTATATTTCCTTTAGTCTTAGTAGCAAGTTTTCCTGGAAAATTGCGCACAATCTTTTTTTTAAAGATGCATAAATGCATTAAGAATATCGTGACATCCTCTCCTATTCATCTTGTCATTATTCATGTTTTAGATTCTTGAATATATTATTTGAAACTCGTTAGACTTCTTATTCTTACTAAAATATGAAACAATGTATAAGAAACCATTGTCGTTTGCTATTTCAAGTGGTGTCAAACCATCCGAATTACAGATGTTGGAATCGCAGCCTTTTTGAAGCAACAATTGAACTGCTGAACAAATACCCATCTCACATGCACAGAAAAGAGGTGTTTGCTTATTGGCATCACACAAGTTTATATCACACCCGTTTTGAATTAAAGTTTGTACTATCTCCATGTAGTCACTACGTATAGCTATATGTAGAGGAGAAAGTCCGAAACTATTAACAGTATTTATATTGCATTTTTTCAGTATCAAACAATCTACAATGTCTTTTCTCCCATGTGTGCATGCTATCGCCAAAGAAGAATCTTGGTTATCGTCCAATTTATCAATATCGCAACGATTTGTGTTCAAAATTAAATCAACAATGTCGGCATGTCCTCTTTTGCATGCTATATGAAGTGAGGTTTGTCCATCAAGATTACAAATATTTACATCGCAGCCGTTAGAAATAAGCAATCCAATGCAAGTTTTTTGATAGTTTTCAGTGGCCAAATTTAAAGGTGTCTGATTATCATTGTCGCATAAGTTGATTTCACATTCGTTCGAAATTAATAATTGTACTATAACGGTATATCCTATTGTAGATGCAATATGTAACGCTGTCCTACCATGGACATTTGCGGTGTTTAAATTACAGCCGTGCAATATCAAAAGTTGTACAATTTCCATATTACATCGCTCACAACTTATCATAAGTGCGGTGTTATAATCGTTATCACAGTGATCGATTTTACAGTAATCTGTATTCAAAAGAATTCTAATAATATCAGCATTACCCTCCGAACAAGCTATATGCAATGGACTTTTGCCTTCCACATTACTGCTATTTATATCGCATTGACTTGCAACAAGTAGTTCTACACATTTCGTTTTACCACGTCGACAAGCCAGAAACAGTGGTGTTTCTTCTAGATCATTCATCCTATTCACATCCCATTCTTTACTACCGAGGATTAATTCCAGATAATCGATAGATCCGTCCTCACAAAAAAAATGCAACAATGTCTTACCACCAAAATACTGTACATTAACATCAGCCTTATACTCGATTAACATTTTTGTAATATCTAACTGTTTGGAAAAATATGATAATAGAAGTGGCGTGATTTCACTGTCATATATCAAGAAAGTTTCATTAATATTGATTGCGTTTCCGGATTCAAGTAATACACGAATGATATCTTCCCGTGATTCAGCGATTGCTATCATAAGGGGGCCGTTTGAACTTGATAAAAACCCGAGGCCAATGTCATCGTCTTCATATTTTATTTCTGTGTCAAATAATACATTCGATAAAGTACCTTCTGCTTTTGACTTTGTATCTGAAGTTTGTTCACAATTTATTTTTTTTAATCGTTCCTCTATAATAAAGGTATATAGCATGTCACAGTCGGCAAATACACTAGATACCAATGCCCAAATATTGCCTGTGAACATGGAGAGTGTAGCATCTTGTTTAGACAACAACGCTATTAGTTTGCCTTGGTAATATGTTGTCTTTGCTATTTTATTGGAGAAGACTATACTAAAATTTCGATTTCCTATTTCTTGTATAATTCTTTGAAAGTACAGCTCTTCGTGATCTTTATCAAGCATAATAACAAAATCGTCTTCTGTTAATTCATCCAAAAATTCAAAACTCATTCGTTCAGAAATAAAATAGCTATTTCCATACTTCAGTATTGTTTTCAATAACATTTTCCCAATGAAAAACGCAATAAAATCGAACACCTTATCATGTATCGCTGAAACTGAAGATTCATTTTCCTTAATGAATGTCCCCTTTAGTGTTTCTAGACTTCGTAGAACGAATAGTCTTGACGGCCTGTCTGACATTTCTAATTCCTCAAACACTCCATCAAACATTTCGTTAAACATTATGTTGCATCTATCTTCAAATAAGCTCTTTTTTAAATTGTTGTTAAACAGTACAAGTAAAGCAAGGCCAAAAAAGCACTCTTTATTTTCCAAAGCCATTCCATCTAATTCTGTTTCCAAAAAATCATACGGTTTTTTGAAGAAGTCCGGATTGAACGTCTTTTTCGCTGATAGCTTACATAGAAGAGGAAACATGTCTGTTTGAGCTATTACTTCTTCTCCTAATGAATTTAGACATTCCTCATTTAAATGACACAATCCAATTTCACGTTTCTCGTCCACATCTAATACCAGTTCATCTGAGAGCAGATCACATTCCGTTATTTCAAATGCCTGCATAAGTTTTTGAAATTGATAACATTTGCTTACATGCAGTCGGCATGTTGCAACAATACGTAGTGAATCTTTGGCTAGCCTGATAAGTCGTGTAATAGAAGTTTTTAACCGTATCCAAGAGCTGACTATGCGATTGTCAATGGCAAATTTGCCGCATAAATCATCAATGATTACTATCTGTTTTCGTCCAGTTTTACAAAATTTCAAAATATCTGATGGCTCATTTATTGGTAAAATTTCATATCCCTTCATATTACGAAACAATAACGCTATGTGATAGGCTGTTGCGCTTTTCCCCATTCCTCCACTTCCACTAATTACAACGAATGATGTATGCTCTACTTTTTCCAAAATAGTTTTTACAGTAGATGTCGGAAAGAATTTTTTATTATCTTGTTCCCAGGCAGCAACTTCTAATAAAAGGTTATCTATATAAAAAAAAGTTTATTTATACTATTGTTTTAAAAATTGTTTATGTTATACTAACATATTTTGTGGACGAAAATCGTTATACATTTTAATCACAAATGATGCTGGTATATTGATGCTACATTTACAGTTGAAACTTCCGAGTTAAATTTGTGACATATGTTTATCCAAAAAAATTAAATAACAAAAATACCGAACTCCAAGGAAAATCAAAAACGGAAAGTCTTTTATCAAACGACAAAACCAAAAGCCCAAACACACCAAACGAATGGAACAAAACTGTCATATTCCTGTCTTGGTACAGGCATTTCCTTATGTAGAAAATGGTAGATTAAACCTGCTTTTACAGCTAGATAAACCTCTCATTTGTATGTGACAATTGTCGACTAGAATTCCATCATATTGACAACTATGTGTGAGCAAAACAAACAGACTTAATATGTAAACATGTCAAATTTTGGGGAACAGCAGTCAACACTTTGTTATAATCTTAATCACTATAAAACAAATAACTATTTCAACAAAGAAAATCAAAAATGGCACTAAAAACTCTATAGACAAAGTGGATGTGCAAAAATGAAAGACGAGAATACAAGAACAACCATAGTACAATAAAAAATGGCGGGAAGTATATTTACCGAGCCACGCAAAAAGTATATTACCAAAAATGGAATAAACAGTAAAGGTTGAAAATATACAAAGGCAAATGAAAAGAGCTTCAGCTTCATAATAACACTCAATATTTTCAATTTCAGACATAACTGTATATACATAAGGAGTATGTTCAATCGATAAGATAAGTTCTCGCTGTGTTGAAGACCCATTGGTGGCCTTGGGCTGTTTTCTGCTCTTTGGTCGGGTTGTTGTCTCTTTGTCCCGTTTCCACTCTCAGTTTTATCAATCGATAAGGCCTAAATATGACCCTTATTTCTAGCTTATTTTATAATTAGGATTAAATGGCCATAGTAACATTATCATAGCTTCAACAATGACTAGATATGAAATTAGGTATTTTTGTTTGAAAATTTAAGTATAGCTTTTTTATGACGTCATTATTAGATTAAACCTGAATTTTCCACTTATTCTAGTTTATATATGTTTCTTGGACTGGAAATGTATACCGTACGCGTTGATAATTGTTTTTTATTTCAAATATTATCTTTGTTATAACAAATGAACTATTTGACTTGAAAATTTATTTTGTCGAACCTAGCGCTCTATGTTTCCTAGGGCTAATTGTGGTGTGTGTGATATTTAAAAGGTCCCAACTGAATTGCTTATATGCAGTCGGCATGTTGCAACAATACGTAGTGTGTGATAACCGAGACGGAGGGATTGTGCTTGATTTTCATATGATGAAGAATTAATCTTTTAATTATTTTAATTGAGGTCTAACGCAATCATGTCAGTAACTGCTAGTAGTCCTTTGTTGATTTATGTTGATCAATGTCATTTTGCTTAGTGTCTTCTGTTACCTATTCTAACATCGAACTCGGACTTCTTTTCAACTGAGTTTTACTCTGCGTATTGCTGTGTGTTTTTTATTCCACATTGCCTAGAGGTATTGGGGGAGGGTTAAGAATTCACAAAGCATGTTTAACCCCGCCGCATTTTTGCTTCTGTCCCAAGTCAGGAGCCTCTGGTTTTTGGTAGTCTTGTATGTTTGTTTTTTTAATTTTGGTTTATTCATATGTATCGGAGTTCAGTGTGACGTTCATTTTTGCTGAACTAGTATTCATTATTGTTTAGGGGCCAGCTGAAACCCGCCTCCCGGTGCTGGATTTTCTCAATGTGTTGAAAACCCATTGGTGGCATTGGGCTATTTTCTGCTCTTTGGTCGGATTGTTGTCTCTTTGACACATTCCCCATTTCCATTCTCAAATTTATTTCATAAAAAGATCTTTATTTCCGACCTAGAAATTTACTCTACATTTCATGGCAGAAAAGATTTTCCGGGTAATAAACTAATATCTTGGGTGTTTTAAGTACCTTTTTGTTTTTGTTTTTGTACATATGTTAGAGATACGAGGTGACCTAGTTACTAATGTTTGTAAATATGAAGAAAATAATGTACATTAGTTGTCTTGTGAACTTCAAGGTTGATTTTTATTATATTCAGTGAAACTTTTTTTCAATTTTCCACTTTAGTAATGAAATGAACTAAACTATATTCAGGTACAGTATTATCTAATTTGGAACAAAAAAGGTAAGTTCTGAACATTTGAAAAAAAAAATCAAATCAGTTTAACATAGAGGTTAAGGGGGAAACGAACTTAGCAGTCATTGCTTGGTAACATTTATTTAAAATGAAGCCAAACTATGCATGGATAAATTTTAGTACCTTCTTCCACTGCAGTACAAATAGAATTTCACGAAATAAGATGAAATAAAATTTGTATAATTTAAATAATTTGAACAAAACTTTTACCAACTTAAATAACCCTTTTCGCATAATAAGTGTCAACAAATAAAGCCCATTATCTACTTAATGGTACATTTAAAATGCAAGACTTTTTATAATTATGAATAATTTTTTCATGAAACAAGTTATACTGTATTTTCAAAAAATGACTAACGTTTTCATGAAATGATTGCATGGTGATATAACAACTTAGATCATGCAAGGCGAATTTAGACGAAACGTTAAACAAAGACGAGATAATCACATTAAGATAAGACTAATCTGGCTAGAGATTTTGCAAATCTCCAAGTTTTGTTATAATACACTACAAACTGCCCAGAGTCTGAAAAGACCCTATTTTGTGCTCGACCAGTAAGGTTCAGATAGTCACCTTTTAACATTTCTATAACTTTTCCAAATCAACTTGAATTTTCATCAAAATCTACATCTATCTTAATTATATATTGATCTCACAAAATACCAGGTTATTTGGTAGTTTGTTTTATTGCTGTCAAATTTAAAGATTAAATTTATAGGTATCTATCTGAATTTAGTCCAAACTGAAATGTTAGCTTTTTTTTTACCTATTAATCAAATCCTTAAATTTGACAGCAATACACCAAACTACCAAACAACCTAGCATTCTGTAAGATCAACATGTAATTGAGATAGCTGTATAGTTTTATGAAAATCCAAGTTGATTTAGAAAAGTTATAAAAAAAATGTAAAGGTGACTATCTGAATTTAGTCTGAACTGAAAATTCTAGCTTTTTAACCTATTAATTAAATCCTTAAATTTGACAGCAATACACCAAACTACCAAACAACCTGGCATTCTGTAAGATCGATTTATAATTGAGATAGCTGTACAGTTTTATGAAAATCCAAGTTGATTTGAAAAAGTTATAGAAATAATTAAAGGTGACTATCTGAATTTGATCACAACTGAAAATTCTAGCTTTTTTTTTACCTATTAGTTAAATCTTTTAATTTGATAGCAATGAACCAAACTACCAAATGACCTGGGATTTTGTAAGATCAATATATAACTGAGATAGATGGGCTGATTCAGACCAGTCTAGACTAAATTTAAAGGTCGAGACTGAGTCGAGACAGGTCATGACTGGTCGAGACAGGTTGAGACTGGTCAAGATTGAGTCGAGACTGGTCGAGACTGGTCGAGACTATATTCAGACTATACCAAAATTATCAAGTACTTAATCAGGCTTATTAAGTAAAGTCGAGACCAAAGTCGAGTACAATAAAGTACTGTCGAGATTATGTCGAGTCTTGTCAAGTAAAATCTGTGCTCGACCTTAATGGTCGAGCACAAAATATGGTCTTTTCAACCTCTGAGCAGTTTGTAGTGATAGTCCTTACCACCCTCAAGAAGGTCATTTCATCTAAGATTAACATGTTTAAAAAGAAATGGTTAAATTGAATACAAGAGAGGCGAAAGATACGAAAGGGAAATTCAAACTCATACATCGAAAGTCGAAAACAAACTGATAACGTCATGGCAAAGAAAAAGGTAAAAGACAAACAACAGTACACAAAACACAACATACAAAAGTGAAGATTTTTCGACACAAACCCCACCAATAACTGGGGGTGGTATCAGGTTATATAGAATGGTTATAAGGTAAACATGTCCATCATACAAGATTCTTTTATCTTTGGTCTATTTTTACTAGTCATTTGTCAATGTGTTCGATATTAGATTATTTTTTTAGATACGTTTGTAAGAGAAAGTCGAAATAAAACCAAAGGGAAAATCAAACGCCTTAGCAATGACAAAATGACAACGCCATGTAAAAAAAATAGAAAAGACCAAAGACAAACAAAACACAATACAGAAAACTAAAGCCTGAGCAAAACGAACCCCAACAAAAACTTGGGGTGATATTAGGTGCCCCAGAAGGGTAAGCAAATCCTGCTCCACTAGTGGCACCCGTTGTGTTGCTCAAGTAAGTACAAACCCGATGATAAGTCTAAATCTGTAGGTATATCGTTTTTACGGTTTTTGCTAAAATACGTCATAATGTACTTCATTGTTTCATTAATCCTATTTTAACATGGTTCCTTGCACTATATTTCAAAGCGGCTAGATATAAATAAAGTCAAAGGTATATCAAATGTTAATTTCTTTTTAGTACACCGGTTTTGAATAGACTTAAAACACATTTCGATGGTAAAGTGTATGTTACCAACATATTGGTCTCGATCATAACTGAAGAGAAATTCATTGTCGAAATTTGTATCTGAAGCAGTAAAATGGGTAGTGTTAATGTTAACAAGTTCAAAAAGATAAGTAAAAATAATTAACCTCTTTTTTTTAACACTCAAATTGATTCTTTATTGCATATATTGATGTTTTAACAATAAAACTTGGTGTACAGCATTCCATCAAATATCCCTGCTAAATTTACTACTAAATATCCAGGGAGAATATTCAGTAGAATTAACAATAAATAACATTGGTATAAATATCTGAATAAATAAATTACTGTTACAAACAGTCTTTACTAATACAAAATTTGTATATTATTTATATTTATAATAATATCTGTAATATTACAATATCTATAATTACACAAGTTGTAAGTATTTTTACGGAAATTATTCGTTACTCCGGAATAGGTTTTTTTTTATACTATCTCTAATGTATCAGAAACGAAATGCGGTCAGTGACCTCGCACGTTTTTTTTTCAATCTTTCAATTTTGAGAGTACAGAATTTTCAATCCTGGTGTTTGGATATATTATTTAATGTTTTGAAAATTTGGAATAATGACTCGAAAAGTAAGTTGTTGTACTAATATAATTTAGAGTTTACAACTTAATTTATGATTATTAAATAGATTCGTTATTGATTTGACCCAAATAAATATTGTGTCGTGACCTTTACCTATCAAATGTTTGTAAACTAATTAACCTCAAAATATGACTTTCGCAGATACTACGGTTAATCTTATTTATAAGATAAACCATTTTAATGAAAGAGATATACTCTTATTTTCCGTAAAGTTAACTTCGAGTGTCACTGATGAGTCTTTTGTAGACGAATTGCACGTCTGGCGTACAAAAGTTTAATACTGGTAACTGGTTACAAAACTGATTTTGTTTCGAAATACTTAGGATTTTCTACCCCAGGGATAGATTATTTTGGCTTTTTTTTTGGCAAAACCTTTCGGAATTTAGTGTCCCCAATGCTCTTCAACTACGTACTTTTTTTTACCCTTTTAACTTTTTTGATTCGATCGTCACTGATGAGTCCTTTGTAGATGAAACGCGCGTAAGGCGTACAAAATTTCAATCCTGGTATCTTTGATAAGTTTATTTACAACCACTAGGTCGATGCCACTAATGGTGGAGGTTTGCTCTCCGAGTGTATCTTTAGCCCAGTAATCAGCACTTCAGTGTTGATATGAATTATCATCAATATGGTCATAATTATATATTAACTCTTTACCAAACTTTGATTTTTTTCGAAAAACTAACGATTTTTCTACCCAAGGAATAGATTATTTTAGCTTTATTTTGCAAAACCTTTCGAAACTTTGTGTCCTCAGTGCTCTTCAAATTCGTACTTTATTTGGTCTTTAAACATTTTTGATTCCAGCGTTACTAATGAGTCTTTGGTAGATGAAACGTGCGTCTGGTGTACAAAATGTTATTCCTGGTATCTATGATGAGTTTATTTATATCATTCGGATCCTTCCCCCCCCCCCCCCCCCCCCCCGCCACTAATATCACTTGACACTTTGCCTTTGCACTGATCTTGCCACCCTTGTAGATTATTTGAAAGGTTTGAATTGTCAAAAATCTACGCCATACGTTTTTAATTCAAATATGGAACCACCGAAAAGACATCCTTCAAAAGGAATCTCAGCAGCAAGGCCAACAAAGGAATCCAAAAAGAGTAAATCGATACGACTTAATCAGTTGCTATCAACACAAGGACCACGTACACCATCATTTGCAACGTTTCTACTCCTAATGTTAGTCCCTCTTTTAATACAGGACTTTCAAATCGAAATAGCTAACAATTACATTAAGGAGTTACGATCTTTTCCTGTATTCTATGTCGGATCATATTAGGCTTTTGTTTACTGCATTAACACAGGAAGTTCTAATGAGACCATCTCATATCTACTATGAGTTGTCGGTTCTGAATAAGGTATTTTGCTATAATCATTTCAGATCTCGTCATTTCTAATGAACTGTGGCCGTTATTTTCCACATTACTTATTTGTTTATTGTGATTTGCCTACAACTTGATTCTTTGATTTAAACTGTTTATCTCATTTTCACTAATAACACATGACACTTCACACTTGTATTGATCTGACCACCCTTGTAGATTATTTGAAAGTTAAAAAAAACACTCCTGCATCTTCTGGCAATCTTCCAGCAATTTTAAGTTTTTGCTGCTGTTTTATTAATCTTACCAGGCTGACAAGGAAAAGGCCAGAATCAATATGATATTCGAATGTACTTAATAGTGAAGAAAAAAATCAGCTGATTGATTAGCTAATTGGAATCATATATATAAACGCTAACGGAATGTGTTGTTGCTAATTTAAGTGAGTTACATGTACATTTCACCGGGAAATTCAGGTATGTATCAGCAGAGTTAATTTGATCTGTCAATTTGCATTTTGTTCAGGATTTAGATTTCAAACTACTTATAATTGTTACATGTGTTATTATACCATCGAGAACTGTTAGTTCTGTCCACTAGGAATGCAATACACAAACAGTTTTTCTTTGTTTACGGTCATTATATGTATTGAAGTTGTTGTGTTCATTTTATTGTGATGAAATTATTTTTCACAGTCAAAATGTTTGGCGGGATCTGGCAAGATTAAGGGGTTACGATCTTTTCCTGTATTATAATTTGGATCATTTTTTCGTATTTTACTGTTACGACCATCTCATGTCTACCATGAGTGGTCGGTTCTGAATTGGTACCAGTTCGAGTTTAACTGTTTTATGATCTAGAAATTGTTAATCCCCACTCTCCTGAAAAACTTAACCATTGGGTAATGCGAATGTGAGTCGACGTATTTGGAGGTAGTGGCCCTCGTTTTCTCTTGGAATAACTTTGAGGAACATATACATTCATTGTCACCAATGGTGCACAGTCTTGTTTATTAAATCAATTACAACATTCTGCTTTAATCATGTAAGATCTCGTCATTCCTAGTGAACTGTGACCGTTATTTCACAATTTGGTACCGTTAGTTTTATCAAGTCTAAAATAATTTAAAAAAAAACCAGTTTTAATTATTTAACTCCAAAATATGACTTTCGTAGATACTGCCTCTTTAATAACATTGGAAATCATGCAGCAAGTTGTTCATAGATTCATGAGTATGAATTAGTTACATAATTATTCCAATTCAGATGTAAGTAGCAATTACCTTTTGTGTTATCTTTACTTTCTTCTAACTGACATATTTTTTCCATGGCAGACTGTAATTCTTCGTCAACCTTATTATACTCTTCTTCCACTTTTTCCAATCTTCTTTCTTGTTGTGCAAAGGAAACATACACTTCTCTGTATGAACTATCAAGATCGGATGACATCAAAATATCACATTCCGTCTTAAAAGATGCACCGCCAATTCGTTGAATAGCCTTAAAAGCAAAATTAGTGTTTGAGGTAAGAGTAAGTTAGTTAAAAAAGATACGTTAATCCCGGAGGGGCGAGTTGTAGTTTTCTAAAGCATTGACGATTATCCATTATGTCTCTTACTTAACCCATGGAGGTGACGACAATTTCCTATAAAATTCGTTTCTTAATTAGACCCTTTTATTTGTGAGGATAAATAACCACTTAATTCCCTACACTACTATTAGATATATACAGTCACGAGGATTGTATGAACTTAAAGTATAAGGAATGTGATTCAGAAATTTGTCCGTACTTGACAAAATAAAGCATAATCGAACAAATTTTTCAGTAAAAGATAATGTTGCTGAAATAGAAATATTTAAATCCACTTCTAATTTATACTTTTGAGACTTGACGAATATATCAACATATGCAGTGAAACAAGATGATTACCATATAGTTATTCTAAGTATATGAAACATAAATGGTGTCGTGTCTGATATATGGATGTGAGACATGGATTTAAAATATTAATACAAAAATACAAAGAAACATAACACGAAACCTATAAAATTCAAGACAGCACACTGTCTGTTGCTTTATTCTTAAAAACTGGCTTATATCATTTGAATACTACCTCTGTTCAGAGAAGATAACTTATTCACCTTTGGAAGTTAGTTAATTGTTTAAAAACATTGACTTTATAGCAAATACGCTATAGCATAATTGTGCAATAAACGTCTTTGTCTTATCTGAGTAAAGAATGTAAATAATAGTCAGTTAATCGCATGAACATAATTGGTTATATCATATCAACAATTTATGAAATAAGTATGAATTGGAGTTTTCTCATTTGGATCACTTTAATCTAATCAACTGAAGTATAACTTGAAAATATTGGTAAACACTCGTTATGCTAATGAGTCCGTTACTTGATGATAATTACAGTAAATTAAAAGATTTAAGAAAGTTGAAAATAAACTTTTGTAGAGAACTTTATATTGAAAACTTTCGAAAGAAGTATGCAAGAGTATTTTTTTAGCGAAATTTTCCCGTGTAAAGAAAATTAAAAAATCAAAACAGTTAAAATGGTTTTGATTGTAGATTATATAACTAATTAAGTTATTAGCTTGTTATTACTTTAATAATCTTCTGATTGATAATCCTTTTTTAGTTTTGTTATAAGTTAACTTCGTTATAACATAACTATCTAGTGTTCCTTTGCTGTATCCTGAAAATGACACTTAATGCATTTGATGTGTCTGAAGCAGATTACTTTCACTGGGAACGTATCAAACCTTTAAATCTGAAAGCCAAGGATGTATAAATACAAGAATATATGAGGAGCTATATAAACAAAAATTAATAGCAACATCACTTAAAGAACATACCTTGACTGTTGGAGCTAAACGTTAGTTTCTAAACAAGTTTCATAATTTAATAACAGAAAATTTAAGAAAGGTATGTTATAACTGATGTAAGTTCGCAAATACTAGTTACATAGATATAAGAAGATGTGGTATGAGTGCCAATGAGACAACTCTCCATCCAAGTCACAATTTGTAATAGTAAACAAATATAGGTCAAAGTACGGTCTTCAACACGGAGCCTTGGCTCACACCGAACAGCAAGCTATAAAAAGCCACAAAAATTACTAGTGTAAAACCATTCAAACGAAAAAAAAACCGGTCTTATCTTTATAAAAAAACGAGAAACGAGAAACACTTATGAACCACATCAACAAACGACAACTACTGAACATCAGATTCCTGACTTAGGACATGTGCAATCAATTGCAGCGGGTGTAAACGTTTTAATGGTACCAAACCTTCAGCCTTATCTGAAACAATAGTGTAACATCACAACATAGAAAGACACACTATAAAATATCAATTGAAATGGCTTAACTCAATCAAAAGACATATTAACACCAGTGAACATACACTGAACAAAAAAATTTAATCTTTGATACAATGTAAATGCAAAATAAATAAACTAAGGGAAGAATAACTGTTTGTGCTAGTTAAGTTGTGCATCTCGACAAACATATCTCTGACCAATCCTCCGGGTTAAAACATCCATAAGACAAACGTTTCGGCGTTAAGAAATATAAAACCGGACTGCATTTTCAATTTTGTCATTTTTTTCTAGCAACATTTATGACGTATTATGTAAACAACAAAGCTGAACTATATATAATTATTTTTGTGATATGCACATTATCTCAAAAACAAACTATTTATCTGCGGAGGCAACGTAGCATACATACAAACATATATTACCGAAGTCATTTGGCAAAACACATGGGTCTTTAATTGAATTTAATCGGTATGCAAGAAACGAAATCATTGTGGAATCCAATAAATAAATAATACGTTTGTGAACGTGGAAACCTAAAGCTGGACAGCGAACATTGTCTACAGTTACCTCTGTTGCAGGGAATTGCAGCCAAAGCTTGGTAGAATTACATTCTATACAAATTAAATACCCCTCATCTGTTCGTTTGTAAGTTATTCCTCAAGTTAATTATTAAATAGACAACAATTTTCAGTTAATTAAAAACAAGTAGTTTAATCTTTTATAAGTTTACTGGAAACTAATTTACCTCGCAAACATGTGTCCACATCGCCAGAAAATCTTCTTTATCAATGTAACCAGCTGTGTTATGAGCCATCCAGTTCCGATAATATTTTATCCGAGATAAATCTGCTTCTTCGCTGATCACAGCTGCTGCTGGAAGTATATCCTCTATTTTCATCTTTTGTAAATTGCGCAGTAAACAAATCATTAAAGTCAGATCCATGTCCGATGACTTCACTGTCGCTGTTCCTATAAAACAATTCTATTTGTTTATCTCTGATAGTGTACACATGCAGAAATAATCCCACCATAACCATTTTAAACCACTTATTATGAAACTAAGGTTTCAACTCCCTCAGGCAAAGTTGACCTTAGATGAATTTGGCTATTTGTTTTAGGTACGTTTGTCATATAGCTCTTCAACTGTTTCGGTACTTATACATCCCTCGGATTTCAAATGTTTGGCATTGAGCGTTCCTGATGAAGGTAAATCTAGAAAAGCGCTTCGGACGCATGAAATTATTAAACGTGTTGTTTTCAATTTTTTTTATTATGGTTATTATATGTATTGAATGTTACGCTCATGCATGTTCACATTATGCGATCTTCGTTAACAGGGTTGTAGTCATTACACAAAAATTGCTCAAACAGAATTAAGAAGAACGACTGAAAACGAAACTACAAAAAGTAATAAGTCATTAGTTTTACGATTAACATTACGAATTGGTTGACCGATACGATGTGTCTGTATCTCAGCTCACTAGCGACATGTTTACGCGGTTTTTGATCTTTAGATAGCAGTGTAGTCGTCTGATCTGTTATTTTACCGATTGTTCCCTGTTTCCGAAGTTGTGACATTTTACGAGTGTGGATTAGCATTGCTAGTTATGCATGCATGAACCTGTCGACAGAACAGGTCTATCGACATTTGGAGTTCATGCGATTCCCTCAGTTTTCGTTTGTTACCTTAATGTGTCTATCCTTAATCGATTAACGTGATTAGACTATTGGTAAACTACTTTCGCCTTTATCAATCTAATTTTGACCAGTAAAGAATGCAATCGAGATAAAAAAAAAATAAAAGATACCAGTCTTATAATTTTGTACGCCAGATACGCAATTGGTCTACATAAGGCTCATCATTTCTATTAGAATGGCCTAATCAAATAGGAAGGTAAACAGCACTGAAACCCTAAAATTCCCAAAGGTTTTGCCAAATACGTCTATGATAATCTATCCCCGGGTTTAGAAGATCGTTAGTTTTTCGTATAATTTAACAATGAGTTCACAGTTTTATAAAAGTAAGACGAACTTTCTGAGACAGACATGAACACCTTACAATCTTTCTATACATCGATTAAAATTAAAAATCGATATTGTATCTGAAGAACGGACCTTAACAAAAAAAGTAAACACTAACCATGTAAATACTAACAGCTCGATGAACACTGTCAAACGGAAATGTTTGCAGTTCTGTCAATTTATACACTACTTATAGCTGACCTAGTACGTAAAGTCTTTAGAAAATTACATAATCAGGAAAATACGTTGACTAATCAACCATACAAATGAGGTTTAGATCAGATAAGTCGTTACAGATTGACAAATCATTACTATTTTATACACAGAATATATTTTAACTATTACTTATCGCCGAGTTTGTACTTTCATGAGCAACAAGACGGGTGCAACATATGGAGCATGACCTGCTAACCCTTCTGTATCACCTGAGATCCCCCTCACCTGGTTTTTTGTTAGGTTCATGTTGCTCAGTGTTTAGTTTTCTATGTTATGTCTATATAAATTGTACTGTTGTTTGTCTTTTGTTCATTTTGTTTGTTTATTGGCGTTTTCAGTTTGTCATCGACTAATAATATGACATCCCTTTGGTATCTTTCGCCTCTCTTTTACTAGAACATCGAAAGAATGAACCTCATAATGAAAACGTTGACAAATGAACCATAAAATTAGACCAAAGATAACAGAATCTTATCTGATTGGCATATTTACCTTAAACTCATTCAATATAACAAATTAAGAAGACCATTTACTTATAATATGCTACACAAGGACCTAGTCATGAAAATTTAACATTGAACAATGAACAATGAAAATACTAGGGCTATGGAAACCTGTCAGACGCTTTGGATACATGGATCTAACAACTCTGTCTTCTACTTTCTGTTCTGATAACTATTTCTTCAACAGAGATATGTCTGCCTATATATGTTCAAATTTGTGAATATTTTCTTCCAACTATGATGATTCAGCCAATTCAAATATGTATAATACAGTTTTATGTTCTTTCAAATTGCATTAATTTGTTGATATTTTGGTGTTTTTTTTATCATAATCTCATTTTCTGTAGGATCGTTGTCGTGAGTTGGATATATTTTGCAGATTTTTAGTCAAATATTTTACGAAATTTACTGGTTATTGTGTGGCATAATAATCATAACAAAAATGTATGATATATTTCCATGCTCTCAGCAATTGTTTAAAGAACAATCTTCATGCAATATATTCAAGGCCAACAAAAATTGGAACGCAAATATTCAAAACGTTTAAGGGCATAAGATCTGTAGTTGCCTTACAGAACTAATAAAAGCTTCAATTTTGCAAAAGTGATTTAGCAGTTTATCATAGTGAAATATTTTTTAAATTGAAATTTTTATAAACAGAATGTATTATTACTATACTATATATAAAAATATTAATTTTCGCGAACCATTTAGGTCACAGAAATTCCAAAATATGGCATCAGTACGGAGAGTTGTACAAATAATGTCAATACACAGAACCCCGATCCAATTTATCTTTTGCTTAAAGTATTCATCATTTTCTGTTTTATATGTACTAACAACATTCCATTTTTCTATAATTTCGATTAAAATATTCTAAAACCTGCAGTTAAAATAGGTCACATGCCCCAAATAAACATTCTCCGATTGGTTGAACTACTGTGGCCTCGATGTAAAGCAACGCAAGCCTTGATGTAAAGCACATGCTTCCCAAGAGTAAAGGAGAGTTGTACAAATAATATGAATCTACAGAACCCCGATCCAATTTATCTTTTGCTAAAAGTGTTTGTCATTTTCTGTTTTGTATGTACTAACAACATTTCATTTTTCTATAATTCCGTTTTAATTATGCCAAAACCTGCAGTAAAAATAGAGGTAGGTCCCAACTTAACATTCCCCGATTGGTTGAACTGCTGTGGCCTCGATGTAAAGCAACGCAAGCCTCGATGCAAAGCACAAACTAAATTTTCCGTTGATACACAAAAATTTCCGTTAATATGTTGAACTTCGACCCCTGGATTCAACCAATTTACAAACAGAGATGTTCTAGCGCTCACATGTAATTCTAAGTGAAGTATACGGGTAAAGTCAAGTTTTAATCTTTTACAGTAATATATACACATTTATCATTAATATATTGTCATGCTTCTGCATATTAACTTTTATTTCCGCTGAGCTATAGTTAAATTGTATTCTATACAAATTTTGTTACGTGAAGCAACAGGAGTAAGAATATTTCGCGCCAAAAAAAGAAAATAACCTGCAACATTAAACCATTTTATCATCATGTTTTTGGCATTTCCAATAGAAAATAGCCTTTGGTATCCGCAATTGTGGTAAGTATTACTTATTATTGTTAAGGTTCTCCAGATCTGGTTCTCTTGATCTTCTTGACGGTCAATTTAATCCCATTTATCAATTATCCCCGATGACACTTTTTTTTGACAGAAATGTCAACCCAGTCGATTTGTGTCATGGGTGAAAATATCTGGATCCGCCACTGATATCTTAGCAGCTTCATAGGGCTACGTAGATTTTTGACTACTGAACATGCAGCTAGCCTAGCTGCTAAATAGATAAAATCAAGATAGCAGCTTATAGGCTAGCTACATGTTTAGTAGTAAACAATCTATGTAGTAGCTTCTACTATATTGAACGCAACCCAGTTCAGTAGTTAAATACATGTACACGTAGTTGTGAATTTTTTTTATATGAAACTTCTTTGCCTTTGAAAACAGAGAATATAATCTTTTTGTTTTCGGAAATTCCATTGATGAATCTTTACATCATGGAATAATCTATCACGAGACATTATTATTTGTAAACAAATGTCGAAACAAACACGTGTCGGAAATTTCGATATTCTAAATTTTGGATTATTTTTACAGATTTCGCAAAATATACTACATTCCACCTATTTGTCTTACCAAATTTTTGTCTTGAACTAATATGATCATGAAACTTATTCAATAGACAATACATTATCATCATCTATATATATACATGTATGTAAATTAGCTATACTATAGTCTGCACGAAGCAACACATTGAAAATATGATTTCAACAAACATGTTCAATACTTGAAAAAAAAATACATGCAGTGAAATTTTTTGGTTAAAATACATACATGTATATATGGTTGCATATAATTTTTGTACTGCTTTTTCCCTTCATATTAGTATTACAAAATGTACTAGTGCGAAATTACTCTTACTTCCCAGGCCACGGCCCCAGCTTGTCTGGCAAAACAGCGAATGTACATGTATGACAGTATGTATACTATAAACTACATGTATTTTTAAAATGCATATGGTGTGGTCCAAAGTAAGGAGTATTATGTTTGTAACACTCAGAAACGAGATGTTGATCCCCCAAACCTGTCCTTTTTATACGCCCGTCAAAATTTTGACGGGACGTATTATGGTATACAAATGTCGTCTGTCCGTCTGTCTGTCCGGCGTAAACATGTCGCACCGTAACTTGAGAACGACTTATCCAAATTTCATGAAACTTAAACATAGTTGTTTCTTATGATGGTCAAACGATCTGTATACTTTTTGGTGAAATAAGATTAAAACTTTTTGAGTTACGGGACTTAGTAACTAAAACAGGTGTGTGTTTTTTTTCACCTGTCGCGCCGTATCTCAAAAAACATTTATGATTATTGCTTAAAACTTTACACACTTCTTAGTTATATTAATCTTATGATCTGCATACTTTTTGGTGATGATTCAAAATTTTATTTTTGAGTTATTTAGTATTTTGTAAAAAAAGGGGGAGGGGTTTTTCACATGTCGCGCCGTATCTCAAAAAAAATTTATGATTATTGCTTAAAATTTTACACACTTCTTAGTTATATTAATCTAAAGATCTGTATACTTTTTGGATTTGTTTCAAAATTTTATTTTAGAGATATTGAGTTTTTTGTAAAAAAAAAGGGGGGGGGGGGGGGTTTCGCATGTCGCGCCGTATGTCAGAAACTATTTATGATTATTGCATAAAAATTCACGCACAAGACGACGGGCGTATCATGCGCTCATGACGCAGCTGTTTATTATAATTATGAATACTAAAACGCTCCATATGAAGCCAAAATGTCTTGCTTTTTAGTTTTATGAATGCTTAGTCATGTCCACTGTATTAAATAGTCATTTGTAAATTCACTAACAAATTGACTTATTTTTTGGCAGTTACCGTTACACATTAACACTGACAGCTGCAATTGTAGGTGAGGAACCCTTTCCTTATATATAGATAGACCACTTTAGAGTTATGTTTGCTGGAAAATTTACACGCTTTATGACGTCATTTACTGGATAGAGGGGACTGCCTGTATCACTTCACTATTAAAGATCATCAAATGTCTTTGTGATCGTCAAGATAAACTAGAAATAATGTATGTTTTTAAGGTTCTTAATAACATTTCTCTAATGACAGAAGTGCTGATTATCAATTATAAGAATTTAATTCACCAAAATGATTCGTGTAATAAAGCTGTTATATACCCCTGCCGTAGCGGAGGGGGCATTAAGTTTTACCCTTGTCCGTCTGTCTGTACGTACGTACATCCCAAAAATTGGTTTCTGTTCTCTTAACTTTAGTTTGCCTCAACCAAATGTTATCAAACTTATACACAATGCTTATTACCACAAAACTCAGATCAAGTTTGATTTTTGGTGGCGTCACTTTTACCGTCCTAGAGTTCTGCCCCTTTATAAATGGAAAAATTACAAAATGGAAAAGTTGCTGAATTTTTTGTTTCCGTTCTCTAACATTAGTTTGCCTCAACCTAATGTTATCAAACTTATACACAATGCTTATTACCACAAAACACAGATCAAGTTTTAATTTTGATGGCGTCACTTACAACTGATCTAGAGTTCTGCTCCTTTATAAATGGAAAAATTACAAAATTTTTAGGTTCCATTCTCTAACTTGAGTTTGCCTCATACAAATGTTATCAAACTTTACACAATGCTGATTACCACAAAATACAGATCAAGTTAGAATTTTGGTAGTGTCACTCTATTCGTTATAGAGTTGTGCCCCTTTATAAATGGAAAACGTACAAAATTTTTAGTTTCCATACACAATGCTTATTACCACAAAACACAGATCAATTTTTAATTTTGATGGCGTCACATTAACTGATCTAGAGTTCTCCCCCTGTATAAATGATAAAATTGCAAAATTTTTAGTTTCTGTTCACTAACTTAAGTTAGCCTCAACCAATCCACAAAATACAGATCATGTTGGAATTTTGGTGGGGTCACTTTAATCATTCTCGAGTTATGCCCCTTTTTAAATGGAAAGAAAATGCAAAATTGTTAATTTCAGTTCTGTAACTTAAGATTGCCCCAACCAAATTAAACATTATGAAACCTTTACACAATACGTATTACCACAAAACTTAGATCTGACATGTACAAATTTGGGTAGCGTCACTTTTATCGTTCTGGAGTTATGTTCCTTTATAATGTTGTATGCAGCGGGGGCATCATCTGTGTCCATGGGGACACATTCTCCATTTATTTTTTATACGCCCGTTTACGGAATGTATTATGGTATATCGTTGTCCGTCTGTCCGTCCCTCATCAACATGTCGGACATTAACTCAAAAATGCTTTAACCAATTTGGATAAAACTTTGGTGAATTGTTTATATTTATTGACGTGAGCTCCCTTTTGTTTTTTATAAATTTTAGATTTTACGTTTCCAAGTTATGGGGTTTTATTCATTAAAAAAAGGGGGATTTTCCAGTTTTCGGACAATAACTCAAGAATGCTTTCACCAACTTGCAAGAAATTGTGGTGAATTGTTTATATCTATTGACATGAGTTCCCTTTCGATTTTTATAAATTTTAGATTTTACGTTTCCGAGTTACAGGGTTTTATTCATAAAAAAGGGGGATTTTCCAGTTTTCAGACAAAAACTCTAAAATGCTTTCAGCAGTTCTTATGCAACTTTGGTGAATTGTTTATATCTATTGATGTAAGCTCCCTTTAGAATTTTATAAATTTTACATGTTACATTTCTGAGTTCTGAGGTTTTATTCATTAAAAAAGGGGGGATTTTCCAGTTTTCGGACAATAACTCAAAAATGCTGACAGCAATTCTCATGAATCTTTGGTGAATTGTTTATATCTATTGATGTAAGCTCCCTTTTGATTTTCATAAATTTCTAATATGACATTGAGAATTAATTGAACTTTATTTGTTTATAGTCGGACAACAGATTTACTAAGTATTGCGCAACAGCACAGTGTATTGCAATCAATATGTGACACTTTAATAAATAAATTTATTATTAAAATTTATTATTTATTGCACAACAGCTAGAAATCTTTAATTGAATATATTACCAATTTCAATTTCTTTGACTACATTTATTCAGAAACCTATAATATGTGAAATATTTAATTACAATCCAAATTCAGACCTGTATCATATTGATTCAGTTGTGATGGTAAATAGATACTGATAGATAAGTGATAACTTTTTATAGTTTTAATGTTTGGTCACCTAATTACAATGATTATGTGGAAGTATGATCTTATTTCAAAAAGAGGGCCACTCAGCAAATATTATTATATTATTAGTGCATGAACTACTTGCTAGAAACTGAAACTACTTGCTAGAAACTGAAACTACTTGCTAGAAACTGAATGTTTTTACCACAACTTTGTATGTTTAAACTGGGATATATATATGTACATATAATATAAATAAAAAACATGTCTTTTTCAGGACTTCTGCTTTATGTTTGGCATGTTGTTGGTTATGAAGGAAAATGTTCATGACAGTCCTCTATTAAAAAGTATATCACTGGATTGAGCTTTTTGTTCAAGTGTATTATTAAAGTGCTTTGCTTTGAGCTCAGTTCATTGTTATGCAAATGCATTCTTTGTGATATAAAGATTTGACAGACAACTCACATCTGCACATGATCTGCTGCAAGGTAATATGATTTAAACTGTCAGCAAAAGGAGTTGTACCATCCATTCAATGTTCCCATTTATGGGGAAATTAAAGCATTTTATTTGCACTTGAGCCAAACATTTTTTGACCAGAAGCCAAATAAAAAAAGCACAAATTTACCAAACAATGATACTCGTGCTACTAAAAATATGATGCTACATATGCATGTAGGTGGTTTTGTAACACTTTTTTTTAACATCTGTGCTGCCTGCTGATGAGTCTTGAATGTAAATGATCTTTCACTTATACATACCGGTAATGTTCCTAAGTATAAATTATATTTTGTATCCTTTTGTCCTTCAATCATGTTCATATCTAAAAGAATTTTAATCAGTTTGTAGGAGTTATGAGCATCTGTATTGGAATCTGCCATATCTGGTATATTGTCGTTACTATCAAACCATAATATATCTTTAACTTCCACATTTAAACAAAAAAACTTTTACTAATGATACTGGGAAGATCCTGAACAAATGTTTAGTTTTTTTTGTGGACATACCAAAGTAAAAAATGACCACCTTAAAGGAACATAAATAGAACCATACAAATATTACATGCATACTACAATCACATCATGCAGAAATGCACCAAATGTCCTCCTCTATTTTTAAGTTTTTGCTGCTATCCCAATTCAAATTTTGAAACTTATTTTATTGGAATAATTTGGCAATCCTTCCAAATTTTTTGCTTCATTACGTAAATCTCTCCAGCGCTTGAGCACACTCAGCTAGCTGTGTTCCCTTAACAGATCATTTTTAAAAATGTTAATCTATTCACATAGAAGTTATTTCAAAGTTAAAATGTTGAAAGGAAATCCTCCAATGTAACGTTGGACATGCACAAAATTTATTTTCAGGAATGTACATATTATATACAGGAAGCAATCATAGCACGTTTGCCAATATGTAGATTTGATATTAAAAGCAATGTCTAGCTAAATATAATCTATGAACGGTCAGTACTGATTTAAAGAAGTGTCTCCTTCATGACAGTCTTGATTGACCTGATAATGGTTTACTTTTACAAAGTGTGACTTGGATGGAGAGTTGTCTCATTGGCACTCGTAACACATCTTATATATTGAACAGTAAAACGCAATATTGAATATAAGACTGCTATTTTCAGTGTTTGGTACATGTTGACTATCACTGGGCACAACAGTTCAACATAGAACCCTATGGGGAAACCCAGAGAACTCTTTTTGTCAGAAAACACTGTCAAACATCCAAACATACTATCCATACTGATCTGTGTCCACACTTGTTTTACATCAATATATATTCACAGGCTTCTTGTATGTGCTTTCTCTAGGACTGATGGTCAAGCGATGGAAACAATTTGTTATAGTTATTTACCAAACAAATTGGTATATGTCATTTAATTTGCACGGCTCGGGTGATCCTAATTGATTCTAACAACGTATATGGTTAAAAAGAGGTATGCTGTGCAGTTTAAGTGATATATATGTAGGACTCAAATCTATGGCGGGTTCCAAATCTATGGCAGATTCCTAATCTATGGCAAATGTGACGTAACAAACGTCAAACAAATCAAATCTATGGCAGATTTTTGTTTTCTCCAAATCTATGGCAGATCTTTAAATTACGTCACAATAGAATAACGCAATATTACATCGTCGCCGCCGCAAACGTTGGCGGAACTCAAAGATTTGAACACGATTCCAGATGAGGGTATTTCCCTCGACAATAATTTGCGGATGGTTTAAAGGAAGATATGACCTATTATCCTGAAGAGGGACAAAATGTGCTGTACCGGCCGAAACCCGCGACGAACAAAGGCGCCGCTTTTTTTTAGTACCGGATATTTTAGAAAAGGAGTTATAGTAAATATTTTACTGTCTACAGCTGGCAAAGTTTATAAAGTGAAAGATAAAATTACCGGATACCAATTTGATTTAAATCGTCATCAAATAAAAATGATATTAACGATGAAGTAAATATTATTTGAAAATTCAAACTGGTCATTTTTATTTATCATTTTTGTTTTATAAAAAAAAACTATCCCCTTTTTTTGTTTATAAGGGACTTACTAGTTGGTTTAATGAATGGGTTAAATAGGTAACATGCACAAATTAAAAAAAATTTTATTTTTACGGTCCACATCATTTCAATCTTGAAGTCTGTATTAAGGTATATGAACTCATCATTTACGAATTTGATTGGTTGCCAACACGATTTGGTTGACCATTATGAAATGTTTATTTCACAAATATTTATATACATGCTCCCGTCGTACATGTCCACTTGTTTAAGACAAGACATTGGTCGTATATGTACTGCATTGTTTTCCATTTGCACAAAATTTGCCATAGATTTGAAAACTACAAAAAAACCGCCATAGATTAGGAAATTACAAAACTTGCCATAGATTAGGATTGTAAAACAATCTGCCATAGATTTGGGATGACATGACGTCACATTTACCATAGATTAGGAATCTGCCATAGATTTGGAACCCACCATAGATTTGAGTCCTACATATATATATACCGATTCGATTCGCCTATAATTGTTTTAACACATAACGCCAGCCATTAACATGAACATTTTGGGAATATGCATACGATTTTTTCAATCCCTGGATCCTGGTTACAGCACATTGACTTGAGTGTGTTGGTAAAGGTAGTATTTTTGGTTACCTTGCTTGCTCGCTGAACCGTGAAATCATTATTAGCTAAGGTACTACCATCCTTTGGGCGGAGTCAATATTTAAGTACCAATCAAAAGTACAGACAGTATATAAAACATTGTGAAACAAGTTTTACAAGTCAATTCAAAAATATATTTTCAATTTAAATTTTAAATCTGGTGTCAATTATAAACTAATTCATCAACATATTGTAGGTATGTTTGATTTGTCAATTTTATTTCAATCAATTACCTCTGTCATTCATATCTAGATTATTTACATGCGTAATTCTATACTGTAATCAGTAGTTTACATTGATTTAATCATTTTTTTTTATCTTTGATTTGGTGTGGTGGGGAGGGGGAGGGAGGGTTCGGCAGAGTGCTTCAGAAGGTGTAAAAATAAACTTAGTCGTGTAAAATCTTGAGATCCTCTCACCATGTATTGTATTGTTTTTGATAGATATGAACAACAGCGGGGAAATCGATAACGCCAGTGTATCTTAGTGGACAGTATCAAATAAAATTCATATTTTTATTTTACCATCTTCTGCATTTCTGCATAAAAATAAAAGCACATCAAAGTTTGGGAATTACAAAAAGTAGCATTTTTATATTCATGCTTCATGCAAAGCTTAATCTAGCGTATTACGTCCAACTGTGTAAATGAACTTTCCCTTCAAATAGAATTTCATCGAATATAAAAAATGTTTTGATTACAATAGAAAAAAGGAGGAGGCACAGGTCTTTAGAACTTTGTACTCTCTGGATATGCAGTTGTAATAAAAGATTCTATTCATGTATTCCCCACATGCAAATTTCGTTATCTGTTTTGTGTGTCAGTCCATCATATATGTATAATTTAGTTAAAATAAAATCTTTCACATTCACACAGAAAAGAAACACAGAAAAATGACAGAGGTAATTGATTGAAATAAAATTGACAAATCAAACACACCTACAACATGCTTGTGAATTAGTTTATATTTGACACTTGATTTTAAATTAAGATTGTATTTAAATTGACTTGTATATTATATACTGTCCCTACTTTTGATTGGTTCTCTGCTTAACTATTGACTCCGTCCAAAGGATAGTAATACCGTAGCTAATAATGATTTCATGGTTCAGCTAGCAAGCAAGCTAACCAAAGATACTATCTTTACCTACACACTCAAGTCAATGTGCTGTAAGTTCTCTTGTAGGGTAAATAAAGGAGGAAAAGTAAAAGGTGAAACTTTGAAATTATGAACCTTTTTTGATATTCGGGTTTTTCTTTTGTTATATTATTTGGAGAATTGCGTTTTAATGACAATTTCCATATGCATTCATGACTTTTTAGAACTTCACATATTGTGTAGATACATGTCTACTGTGGAAACTATATATTGCCCTCTAGATGTCGTATGGTTGTTTTTGTCGTTTGGTTTCTGTCTTATAGACATATAACCCACGTCTCCACCAGTTGTAGTTGTGTTTGATGTCCAATTAAAACGGTTTATGACAAATCATAACTGAAAAAACTATTGGGTACAGATTTTTCTTTGACTTTTCTTTCCCTCAAGAATATGCTCAGTGGAAGATAAATCAAAGAAAGATGTACCTAAATTTATAGTGCAAAGTAAACAGAAAAAAATAGTTTCAGTTATGAACCTTTGACTCAAAACGCCTCCCTCCTCCCCTAATTTTACTACTGTATTAATTTTGAAAACATGTTGCATCTAAACCAAGTCTGATTGATCTACAATTGTATTCCTGTTTTGGCACATACTTGAATATGAATTTTTTAACCTCATTAAATTCGATACCAAAAGCAGTCACCAAAAAGGAATAAATATTTAAAAGTCAGGCCTATTAAATATAATTGAGCACAAAACTGATCCCTATCAGATTTCAATTATTTGGCTATTCTAAAATACAATCATTTGTTGGAAGAAATTATAAAAAGAAATTATTAACTTGTTTCATTTTGAAATACTGATTTAACACAAAATATCATAAATGTTCCCAGTTTAAGGAATGAGAAACACTTTCTATTTCATATTTTGAAACGATGATGAAGTGTGTACAAAGTTGTTAATGGGTCAACTATGTCGAAATTGCAAGGCAATGGCGGATTCGGGAAGAAGAGGAGAGGGTACGCCTCCCTTTTGATTGGAAATTTAATAATTGTTTAGCATAAAATCGTAAAACACGGCGGTTTTCTTCCGTTTTATAGTATTACGCAATCCTTTTGAAAAGTCCTTGATCCACCTTCATAGGTAAGAGTACATTTAAACTTTGCAGTATGTCTGAGGAATTCAATCCACACCTTAGCTTACATTATGCAGATTATAGCACAGTTTGTCATGTGTTAAAGTGGTAGTATGACATAATCGATCAACCGTGGTTATGAAAACGTATAATACATCCAACACAGTTGTAGTTCAAAGTATATGGTATCATTATGGTACTAACGGGGAATAATATTCAGCGGTAGTGATCCATGGATGGAAAAAACGTTTGATAGGATTTCCGTTCTGTCAACAAATGTTTCTGGAATAACCTTCAAAAGATTGAAACCCGAAACAAAAATAATAGAAAAAAATCCGGAATGTTAAACAGATTATCGAACTATTTTCAAGTCCAACAACCATTTTCGTCGGAAAATGCCTGTACCAAGTCAGGAATATGACAGTTGTTTTAAATTTTTAATTGATTGATACTTTCTTTTTTTAATTTGCCTTGGAGTTTGGTATTTGTGTTATACTTCTTTCCATGAGGACAGTCTGTCTTTACCCAGACATTGGCTACTTGTTGGGTGGTACCTTGGGAACTAGAAGTTCACCTTCTGAATCAGCAGTACCGACCTCGTCATAGTTAAGGTAGATCGGGCGTCTTTTTCTGAGCATCTGTTCTGGGCATATGGCAAAACTATTCTTTTTGGTTTAAAACTATTTTACCAAATGTCATTCAATATACCAGAGAAACAACTTAAACTTGAAATTTAAAGATTAAACAATACAAAATTTAAATGTAGTTATTAATTAAGTTATTTTTTTTTATTTTAAGAAAAACTCCTTTCAAAATCAAGGGTAGATAATCATACTGAATTTGATCAGACAATTTGTGTTTTTTTTTATTTTGCAACAAAATAAGGCCCATGACCCCATATTTTTATTTGGTGTTTAGGAAGTATCTATGAAAAGCAATTCTCTCATTGGAGTTTAACCAATTGTATCGTTTAATGTTTTCTCAACAAGTAAAAATTAAGTTTCCCCTATGAATATAAATAAGAAGATGTGGTATGAGTGCCAATGAGACATCTCTCCATCCAAGTCACAATGTATAAAAAGTAAACAATTATAGGTCAAAGTAAGGCCTTCAACACGAACCCTTGGCTCACACCGACCATCAAGCTATAAAGGGCCCCAAAATGACTAGTGTAAAACAATTCAAACAGGGAAACCAACGGTCTAATCTATATAAAAAACGAGAACCATATATAAAATAACTGTGATTCGTTAATTTCAATGTATTTTAACGAAACAAACTAGGTCCGTGACCCCAGTTTTTTATACGACCGCAAAAATTAAAAATTTTTTGGTCGTATATTGGTATGACGTTGGCGTCGTCGTCGTCGTCGTCGTCGTCGTCGTCGTCGTAGTCGTCCGGCGTCGTCTGGCGTCGTCCGAAGACACATTGGTTTTCGCACTCTAACTTTAGTTTAAGTGAATGGATCTCCATGAAATTTCACCATAAGGTTCAATACCACGAAAGGAAGGTTGGGATTGATTTTGGGGGTTATGGTACCAACAGTTAAGGAATTAGGGGCCAAAAAGGGGCCAAAAATAAGCATTTTTGTAACTTTCAGACAATAACTTGTGTGTAAGTGTATGGATCTCTCTGACATTGTACCACAAGGTTCCATATCACAAAGGGAAGGCTGTAATTGATTTTGGGGGTAATTGCCTCAAAATTTTAGGAATTAGGGGCCAAAAAAGGGGCAAAAAACAAGCATTTTTCTAGTTTCATGACAATAACTTGTGTGTAAGTGTTTGGATATTTCTGAAATTGTACTACAAGGTTCCATATCACAAAGGGAAAGCTGGAGTTGAGTTTGGGGGTAATTGCCCGAAACGTTTAGGAATTGGGGGCCAAAAAGGGGCCAAAAATTAGCATTTTTCTAGTTTCCAGACAATAACTTGTGTTCAAGTGTATGGATCTCTCTGAAATTGTACTGCAAGGTACCATACCACAAAGGGAAGGCTGGGATTGAGTTTGGGGGTGATGAATCATAAGGGGGTTCAAAAAATTTGGGGGGGGGGATTTTTTTTTTTCTTTTTTTCCTTTTTTTTTTTCTTTTAAAATTTTCCATTTTAAGTTGGTTATTTCTGATTTATATTTAAAAGCAAATAGTAATGATATGGTAGGAGATACACACCAAACAGGATGTGTAAATTATTATATAATAAGTATTGTGCAATAGCAAGAAATTTTCAATTGCACAGTATTGCACAATAGCAAGAAATCTTCAATTGCACAGTATTGCGCAATAGCAAGAAATCTTCAATTTAACAGTATTGCGCCATAGCAAGAAATATCCAATAGCACAATATTGCGCAATAGCAAGAAATTGTCAATTGTACAGTATTGCGCAATAGCAAGAAATATTCAATTGCACAGTATTGTGCAAAAGAAGATACTTCGTATAAATTGCTTATTTCTTGATCAATTTCAATGGGGTTTTATTCTTGAATTCTTGGGGTTCATTAATATGCTGAATATAACCGTGTATTAAGTTTTTGGATTTTGGGCCCTGTTTTTAAATTGGTCCACATTGAGGTCCAAAGGGTCCAAAATTAAACTTTGTTTGATTTCATCAAAAATTGAATTATTGGGATTCTTTGATATGCCGAATCTAACCGTGTATTTAGATTTTTAATTTTGGGTCCCGTTTTTTAAATTGGTCTACATTAAGGTCCAAAGGGTCCAAAATTAAACTTAGTTTGATTTTAACAAAAATTGAATTCTTAGGGTTCTTTGATATGCTGAATCTAAACATGTGTTTAGATTTTTGATTATGGGCCCAGTTTTCAAGTTGGTCCAAGTTGGGGTCCAAAATTAAACTTTGTTTGATTTCAACAAAAATTGAATATATGGGGTTCTTTGATATGCTGAATCTAAACATGTATTTAGATTTTAGATTTTTGGCCCAGTTTTCAAGTTGGTCCAAATTGGGGTCCAAAATTAAACTTTGTTTGATTTCAACAAAAATTGAATATATGGGGTTCTTTGATATGCTGAATCTTACCATGTATTTAGATTTTTTATTTGTGGGCCCGCTATCAAATTGGTTCATATTGAGGTCAAAAGGGTCCAAAATTAAACTTTGTTTGATTTCATCAAAAATTTAATTATTGGGGTTCTTTGATATGCCAAATCTAACCGTGTATTTAGATTTTTAATTTTGGGTCCTGTTTTTTAAATTGGTCTACATTAAGGTCCAAAGGGTCCAAAATTAAACTTAGTTTGATTTTAACAAAAATTGAATTTTTTGGGTTCTTTGATATGCTGAATCTAAACATGTGTTTAGATTTTTGATTATGGGACCAGTTTTCAAGTTGGTCCAAGTTGGGGTCCAAAATTAAACTTTGTTTGATTTCAACAAAAATTGAATATATGGGGTTCTTTGATATGCTGAATCTAAACATGTATTTAGATTTTAGATTTTTGGCCCAGTTTTCAAGTTGTTCCAAATTGGGGTCCAAAATTAAACTTTGTTTGATTTCAACAAAAATTGAATATATGGGGTTCTTTGATATGCTGAATCTTACCATGTATTTAGATTTTTTATTTGTGGGCCCGCTATCAAATTGGTTCATATTGAGGTCAAAAGGGTCCAAAATTAAACTTTGTTTGATTTCATCAAAAATTGAATTATTGGGGTTCTTTGATATGCCAAATCTAACCATGTTTTTAGATTTTTAATTTTGGGTCCCATTTTTTAAATTTGTCTACATTAAGGTCCAAAGGGTCCAAAATTAAACTTAGTTTGATTTTAACAAAAATTGAATTCTTCGGGTACTTTGATATGCTGAATCTAAACATGTGTTTAGATTTTTGATTATGGGACCAGTTTTCAAGTTTGTCCAAGTTGGGGTCCAAAATTAAACTTTGTTTGATTTCAACAAAAATTGAATATATGGGGTTCTTTGATATGCTGAATTTAACCATGTATTTTGATTTTGGACATTGGACCATAATAGGTAAATTAAAAAAATTGAAGTTCTTAGACCACATTCTTTCTGTGTCAGAAACCTATGCTGTGTCAAATATTTAATCACAATCCAAATTCAGAGCTCTATCAAGCTTGAATGTTGTGTCCATACTTGCCCCAACTGTTCAGGGTTCGACCTCTGCGGTCGTATCAAGCTGCGCCCAGCGAAGCATTTTATTTTTATTGAAATTCAAAAGAATATTGACCAGAAATCTTTTGAAGAAGTTTAAGAAAAATCTATCGTCGAACATTTAGACACCCCAGCTACTTTGAAGTCTATTATAGTAATAATTTTAACGTATATTCATTCTTTTAGATCGTACAAAAAGTATACATATCGTAAACAACAAGTGTTATTTTACGTTATTTTCATCACTTATTTATTTATTGATGACTATAAACTTCATCAATTTGTGACATTTTTAGTTTACAAAAATGTGACGGTTATGGAAAAAAGTAAACCAGTGTTAATAGAACATAATATTGTTTAAAGATTTGTTTCATACCTTGCGAAGGATAAAGTAAATCCATCTGCGACTTGTTCAGAATTTTTCTCTGATTCAGAACTTCCAGTTTTCCTTTTGACTGATTCAGCACAACATTCAATCCGCAAGGTTGGAAATACTTATCAAATACAACCCGAACAGCTTTTGGTGAAATACGAATAAGAAGATTAGCGAATCTGAGGAAGTTGGTCTCTTCTTCTGTTAGTGATGGCACAGCAGCTACTTTAGACAAAGCCATCTTTTGTAACCGTTGACGATATATTTTGAACTTCTAAAAAGGAAAAAAAAACCAACATCATCATCAAATGGGTATAATAGCTTCCAAATAGGAAAAACAATTGTATTACCTAATTCTTATTCCAACTTTTCAACTAGCCTTCCGATCTGCATTATATTTACTTTATTCATATCCATTTGTGTGGGGTATTTCTTTTAGCTTCAGATTATTTTCCCTTGTCATCTTTTATCTTTTGATTAATTAGTTTTTGCTCCTCCTGTTTCAATATGCTGTAAACGTGATCAATTAAAAATCTGAAGTCAATACAAAGATGACGTGTTTTCATAACATTTTCTGTAAATTTACTGTTCACAAAATGTTAAAATGTTTTGAAACAATTAGGTTTTAAAAACAAAATAGACGAAATACTAAATGAACAAGTGTAAGAGAATGATAATCCTTTCTTTATGATGAGCGTTAGCATTCTCTTACAAACTTATCATATTGTAAAGTGCTGAAGGCTCAAATGACCTCTTGACTGGTTTTAATCAAGAATTGGTGCAGTGCAGTGTAATGTTTGTTTCCTTTTAAGGCAGTTCATTTATGGATTAATCTTAATGGTGTATGGAATTTCTTATGATTTGGGAAATATTAATAAATTGTGTTTTAGACATTAGATGACACAGCAGTACGATGAAACATAAAATACATTTACACAAAAAGAATCAAGTAGACCAAAAGATATGCTGTTTAAATGTTAAAAAGGGGGCATTGGGATGGTAAATTTGAATAGTTGGATGAAAAATCCATATATAATATCTTTATTTTCTAAATTGTACAAACCAATGACTTTTTGAAACGCAATAGGTTAATTTTGGTTAAAAAAGAATTAGAAAATTTGTAGATGTTCGGACCTTTCAAGTCTTGATTTGAAATATTCCCAAATTATTATCAAAGCACTCTGTAATCTTGGTTAAAATTGCAAGGGATCACACAGGTTATGACAAACAAAAAAGATGCAATGAAACTGCGATTATTTGGAAACTCAAATATTTTATTTCAGTGCAGATCTTTATTTTTTTCTTCTTTTTTCAAAAGTGAAATAAAAACTGTTAGTGATATATTTAATTTTAATTTTGTCAGTTTTTATTGACTTCCCCTTTCGAATTTGCCTTGGAGTTCGGTACTTTTGTTATACTTTTCTACTCCGGCTAAACATGTTTTGACTCGATGGTATCTAATATCCAGCACGTTGACGGACCATTTACAGACTGCTTACAAACCTGCTCGTGCATTTTTCATTGTTATTCAACGCAAAATAATTATCTAAGAGACCTGGGACGATCTCATTTCACAAAGGATTTCTATTGTCTACTTATTGTACCTCGAACTTATTTACCCGGTGTAGGTCTTTAAGTTGAGGTTCAATTTACTAAAAGTTAATCGGGCATGACTAATTAGATACGCCCTCTTAAAATCAGGGGGTCCGAAATAGGATCGGGAAAACACCCAGCAAAATACCATAATTTACAATTTTAGATTTTTTTTTATTCAACGTGCTTTTGGTTGCTTTAATATCTTCGGTCAATAATCAAACGGTATTTTAGTGGAAATACTAACCTGTCTCGAACCGGGAGATGCTGGCTGCAATAGGAATTTATTTACAAAAACGTTCATATATCTCATTTACTTATAGTGGCCGTTATTGATTGTAAATTCATGACGTTTTGTTTTTGACATTCGTCTACCGTGGAAGAAAAAAAAGGGAAGGAGGGTAAATAGCTCAAACTTACGACTTCGACCATGGTTCAACTGTATTCTATTACGGCATACGTTTTACCTCAATCGAACGCTCTGCCTTATTGTAAAAAGTGCCACTCTAAAATTGTAATCATTTGCTTCGGGTTGATCCACTCGTCGTGAATATGCATGACATATTTGCCACTGGACATTAATGGAACAATTAATTTATCAGCTTCATTTAGTGATGTATAATCATTTGTCTTCAGTTGATAATTGTCTCTAACAGTTTTCCTAATTTTATATATTTCAATTTATTTACATTTGCATTTTTAAGCGTAAATCTTAGCATTTCTTCCATCATTTTTCTCTTTGCATTTAATTTTTTTTTAACATTAAAAAACGTTGTCGTAGTACACATCAGGGGTTACATTGTATCCTTTCTAGCTAACCTAATAGGAGAGGGGATTAGAAAAGAAAAACAATCTTCATTGAGTGGCAATAACTCTTATATTGAAGCGTACAATGACGACTGTCTCGTCTAGGTGACAACATTTGCTGTTTAAAGTTTATTTATATCTCAGACTGGTATAATAGTTGACATAAAAGCAAAAATGGATGAAAAAAAATGTTGACATTAATTTATATAAGGCTTCAACTTATTTTGAGCGTTTCATTTATTTTTTTTTAGTTATTGTCTTGCTAATCGGTTTTGTTAAAAAAATTTCATCTACAATTGTCCTGGCAAAAGTGTGGTAAAATCAGCCATGCGACTTATTTGAAAAGATTTAGCCGATCTTTCTTGTTGTTAACACATTTCAATCATTCAACTCGTGCGTAGATCGTATTTCCCTTTAATGTTTTTAACGTATAGGTAGCGTGAAATTCCCACTACACCAGTCATCGGAAATACATTCCTATTTCGATCAGACAAAGCTGCGCATTTATATATCCGATAAGCCAAACGAACGCACCCAAGGCAAGGGTATACTGTGGGACGGGAGAGGTCCAGACATGTCAATATCTCTATACCCAAGTGAATCATTTTGTTTTGAATAAAAGTATATAAAGATATACATTAATGTGACAGCAACCCAAAGACACAGACAGATCAAAACATTAAGATTCAACATTCAGTTTTTATAGAAAGATGCGTATACAGAATAAAAAGCTCAAAACCGCCCCATGATTAAATAATAGTTATACGGAGTTAATTCAATAATATTTACCGTCAAATATTATATATCCCAAAAGGCACATTTGATTTAATATTATTTACCGTCAAGGGTATCCCAACAATCACAAGAAGTGTTTGGTTGAAAAATTTCACCTGCCAAATTTTAATTTTGATCGGTGAAAATATAAGAAGTTGTACCATAAACCAGTAGAAGAAAAACACTTCACTGTATAATATAAAGGTAAATGAATGATGATAATAATGGATGACGACCAGCGGCAAATAAACCCCGCTTTTTACTAGACTGACACGCTGAGTGGTTTGTTTTTAACGTGTAATTTTACAAGATATTAGTTCGCAGTAAGAAAATTTACCCGACCCGGACACATTTCCCACTCTGAGCCGACCAGTCTGTGCTCTTACTCTATGATGCCGGGTGTTTATCGTTGAAATAGCAAATACCAATTTTAACGTCTTTGTTTGGCCCGGTCGTGATTCGAACAAACGACCTCCCGCTCTCGAGACGAACACCCTCACGCAAGACCAACCAGGAGAGCGGTAGTACAGAATATCATACCCAAAAAATCAAGTACAATAAACAAAACAGTTACACACTCATACCACATCTTCTGAATTCTCACATGCAGTTACTTAAGCGAGCTAAAAGTATCGAACCTAAATTGGATGTGTGAAATGATATTTCAAACTACACGTAAACATCGATGATCGACTTCAGAGAAGATTTCATGGATCAACGCTCTCGGCAAATTAAAAACTCTTGCACCAATTATTTGAGTGGTCCAAATGTGGCCAGCTGTTGCAAGTCTAAATTTTTGTCCTTATTCAATATACCCTCATTTTCCAGTGGCATTTTAAAGTTTCACGTCCAACCTCACTGTTGACCTCCTATTGCACGACCTACCCATTGTATTTAAATCTATTTGTTATAGTGATGTACATGCATGAAATATTTGCCACTGGACGTAAAGCAAACAAAAACCAATCAACTTCATAAATTGTTCCATGTACTTAGCACACAAAGACAAGATCTTGTAAAATGCTATAATGTAAAATTTCCATTGAAATTTTTATGGGATTTTTTGTTTTTTTTTCCTTCAATTTATTACATTACTGACTGCTTATAAAAAAGTTTTAAATACTTTTAAACTATGCTTCTTATCTAATGTTTTAATACGATTTATAAAATATGATAAGGATCAAACTAAGAAATGTAAAAGTTTTTTCAGGTGTTTTTGCTTCATTTAATTTGTTTTCATATAATACATTGAACTTCCGAAAATATCTCAACTCAACACGTTTTGATCTGACCAGTGAAACCTAGTTGATGCTATATATGTTACAATTAGGTTTTTTAATACGATTTTATTCATTGAAGTTTGCATGCATAGTTTTTATTTAACAAAAAATAAACTAAGATCTATTAATTGATTGGACTGAACAGACACCACTAATTATTTTGCATTCGCATGTTACGTAGTGTTGGAAAATTACAGAATCAAAAATAAATTAACATTTACCGGATGAATATTGTGAAGGGCCTTATACATCTAGGTCTGTTCGATTAGAAGTTCTGAAACAATCAGTTTAAAAAGTTAATTGTCGGAAGAATTTACTTACTGTTTTCATGATTACTGACAGATTAAAAACATCAAATATATATAACAAGACGTTGTTGTGCAGAATATTTATTGGTCAGTTATAAATGAGGTCTGTATAGGGTTTTGATTGCCTCATTTATTAAATAAGAAATCGTTATTTCGAAAAGTTGGATTCAAAAATATGAATTTACCCCCTAAGTTTGTAAAACTATCATTTGGTGTTATTTTAATGCTAACAAATAATTAAATGATGTACTGCCATTTAATCCGTCCGTTTCCATTGCAATTTGGTAACTGTTAATTGTACATATCAGTCTGAGTACTGTTTAACTATCAATTAAGTTGAACATCTTAAGATTCGTCCAATTCAGGGGAATTAGGTTTCTGCAAGTGCTTTTTGTGTACTTTTCTTATGTTTTTGATGGTTTGTAAGTCAGTAAAAGTTCAATGATTAAGTTAATATTGACATTAAAAGACCTCCTCACAAAAAGGGCTGTTCAAATCCCTTCGCCCTTCGTGCTCGGGGATCTGAACATCCCTTTTTGTTCGGAGGTCTTTTAATATCAATATTAACTTACCATTGAACTTTTACTATTACTAAAAGGTAGGATTTCTGTTTACTTTTTTGTTATTTGTATGGAATTGAAGAATATAAATGTACATATAATTACTATTTTCGATTGTGAGATGTATTTTTTTTCTACAACCGTTCTGGATTAATGGAGAAATAACTAAATATGCACAGCAAAATTATGACCTTCAGTACCTCGAATTGTACGGTATGAAAGATATATACATGGATATTGCAAGTTTAGTCACTTTTTGCACCTCAATTTTTGTATTTCTATTGAAGGAACGAAATTCGTGCCCAAAAATTCTACTGTCGGTTCACAAGAAGGTCACTTTGAGTTGACCTTTTTCAAGGTCATATTTCTGCAACCTAATGTAAAAGACCCTATGACTTTATCATGTTCATATATGAATTAAGAACAAAGGTCAAAATATTGAACGTCAAATTTAACTTTCACCTTGACCTCAATTTCAAGGCCATAAAGCATGGGCCTCAAATCAAAAGATTCTAGGTCTCTGCTATATATGGTTAATAAGTTCTATCACCATACAGTTAATTTTAAACATTAGAGGGGAGAAAACTCCATTTAAACGTCAACGTATCCCTTCAACCAATATTTGTATGTTACGACATGTCGCAACTAGCAATTAAGTAAATATAGTTTGTCAATATCATATACGGTTTCTGAGTAGTAACAAACATTAGCAAATTTAAAGTAAATAAAAGAATATGACGTTGACATTTGACCTTCACCCCATTTTTATTTTGGTGGACCTAGGACATCAAATCAAAAGACCCTTGTCTCTATTACTTATGGTTTACGAGTTATTATTACATTTCACTTATGTCTCATACATAAAGGAAAATAACTCTCATATGGAATCTCCCGATCGCTTTGGTCAAAATAATTTTTTGACATCCTGAGTATATAACGAGCAATTTGGGAAAATAATTTTGTCGTTATCTTTTACGGTTGCGAAGGAGTAGTACACACAAGAAAACCAGTGTTTGTGAAGATAACGCTTCAAAAGCGTATAAAATGTTTGATATAATATACTTAAATATTTCAGCGACATCTTGCGAAACAACCAAATAGCGCAAGAAACAAATTTGGATGAAAGAAAACAAAAGTAAACAGGAAAAAATCAAAAGGTCTTTCCACGAAAAAGTGGAAAGACCCAATTAAATAAATTCGAGATAAAGGTCACTCTTTGACTCAGTAATATAGATACGTCAATATACATAGAAATTTTATGTCTTCATCCTTTTCATGTAAAATTATAAATTATTGCATCGAAATTCCTTCTTATCATGAATTTCCCGGGAATGCAACTTACCACACGTTGTAGGATATAATTATTCAAACAATACACTTACCTTTTTGAGATAGTAATATTAAGTAGGTCCCTGAATATCAAAATACTCGTCGTAGAACAGCCTAGAAGATTGATGCCAAACTCTGTTTTTTTCAGAAAAATATTTGTTCATTCCAACCTAAAAATGTGTATGTCGACGAGTTAGATCACCATAAATTTCCTGTTTGAAGTGAAAAGATTATAAAAATAGATGTTAGGGCACAAATAATTAATAATTAACAGGAAATTTTGAATTATGAGGAAATCCGTGACCAGGAAATCGAAACCATTTGAAAGTTGTAACCAAAATAATTGTTAAAAGAGAAATGATTGTTAAATAATTCTGTTACTTGATGTTCATATATATTTATTTATTCAATACAAAATAAGGGAGTAACTGGTTGATTTTTAGGTGCATTTTTGTCACTGCATTTTCGAATCTTTTTTTTTTTTCCTTGTTTAAACTGGTCCTGATTTATATTTTTACACATTTTCATTGACAATATACCAAGAAATCAAGAAAAAATCCAATGAAAACATGATACAAAAATAATGAGATATAAAATGAGACAACTATCAACCAATTATTAACAAAGGTCAAGGATGTTGAACAACAACGTATATACTGATCATTACACGACCTTTTACAATGAACAAAATTCATACTGAATACTAAGCTTTGAAAGGCCGGAGGGTGCAACATGTGAAACAATTAAACAGGGGGAAACTAAAGGTCTGATTTATACTACAATGAACGAAAAACAATGACAGACAGAACCTACCACATAATTAATTGTATAATACAAATACAATTATGGCAAATTTTGTTGACAGTGTTATAAGAGAATTCTTGATTATCTAAAACAAAAGTATCAACAAGGTAGCGATTAGTGTTCTCATTTTTTCAGTTGAATGGAACTTAGTGGAATCTTTACTGAGTTTGGTTGTAAATTGTTATTGATAAAAAAAAAATACAGGGACTGGTCTGCTATTTAATGGGCGAAATTGAAGTAGTTTGGAATACCTACAGTTGTTTATAAACTTTATTGTAGAAACATAGATAGATGTTGCCAAGGAAACAATTAACAACTTCAATCTGATATCATCACAGTAAATATATCTATTTTCTGATTTCAATTCACTTGCATTCATGGCATAGGTTCCCATTTCCATTTTTCCTTTTTTGTGGTGAATAAGATCTTGTTTTAATGTTCCTTAATATTTCAATATTTTTTTAGGTGTTCTCCTTGATCTCTAACACCAAAAATCTTAAAATAACTGTAGTGTATCCATGCTACTACTCTACCAGACTGGCAGCGGAAAATTAAAGTAAATGGACAGCACGTATACACTAAAGTCATTGTGTGTAATAATCTAATGTATATATTAGTGAATTTGTAAAATCCCTGAAATATATAGTGATTTTGTAAAATTCTTAGCAGTTGCAGTGACTTTGTAAAATCCCTGACATTATTAGGAATTTTTATAAATCATTGAAAATACTACAATTTGAAATCAGAAATGGGCTTTTTTCTTAATATAGACATGCATTCATTACTTAGATATATTTACTGAATAGACTTCACTTACAATATAATCACTTACTTCTGAAGACGAATGATTAACTTTAGATATTTCTGATTTGAAAACAAATTGCATCAGATTACCAATCAATAAAGTTGTACTTTATTGTACTTTGTATATCATATAAAAGAACATGAACGCTTTAATGCGAATAAATAATAAAATATTGGGTTCAAGTTGGTAAAAGTACGAGTTGGAAGAAGTACGAGGTGGTAAATATTGGGTACGAGTTGGCTATGGTACGAGTTGACATGGATCCACAACGACCTCGTGTGGAATATTGTGGAACTATTTCATTCTTGATTTGTAAAACTTCTTGATTTGTAAAACTTCTTGATTTGTGACTTGTTGATTTCTAACTTGTAGTTTTTCTTGAGAAACGGAACTTCTCATTGGCTGGCAGCAGTAACAATTACACTGACACATTCTCCCAAAATGTGACTCAAACAAAAAAATTACATTTCACAAATTATGAAATGTAGAATTTTATGTAACGAACGAAGAAAATACGTTAACAAATTAAGAAATTGCATTTACACATTAAGAAGTTACATTTCACAAATCAAGACATGTAGAAATTCATGTAACGGATGGAAAAAATACATATTACAAATTAAGAAATTACATTTAACTAATAAGGAAATTGCATGTTACAAATTAAAAAATTGCATTTTTTTACAAATTGAGAAATGTATAATTATGGCGGATAGTCCTTTCCATATAAAACATCATTGGTCTGCTATCAATAATCAATTTAAAAATTCACCTATTGAATGTGGAGAAATGGTATCTAAGCGGGATACATCTACGTAAAGTAGTCTTTATGTATTCCTTAATATATACAATTATGAACAAGTATGATCCTAAATCATGTCGATACTTATATTTTAGCATTGTACTTGAAGGTCATGTTTTTCTCAGACTGTTTATGACGTCTTATTATTATTATATGTAACTCCGCCACATTCTTTATGTGTCTGTTCCAAGTCAGGAGCCTGTAGTTCAGTGGTTGTTGTTGGTTCATGTCGGTCACGCTGCTGTTTTTGTTAATCATAAATATTGCCATTTACGGCCAAAAGAACAGTACGGTTACCTATGATTCCTTACATCCACTGCATTTGAATTTTGGTGGATAATTGTCTCACTGGCAAATATACCACGTCTTATTCTTTTATGTCTAATTTATGACAGACATGAACCAATGACAACCACTGACCTACAGGCTCCTGATTTGGGACAGGCATATAATGAATGTGGTGGTGTTAAACCTGTTTGTGAGTGCTCAACCCGCCCCTGACCTTGGACAGTGGTTTAACAGCACAACATAAGAAAAAACTGTTATTAGCAGTTAACCTCATTTTCAAGATCAACGTTGAGTTTAGTGCTTTGCTACTTTAAGTATACTGGTAAACTCTTATAATATTAAGAATGATTGTAGGTGTAAGGCTTGTGTTACAGGATTCTTTTGATTTGACATCATTTTCACCTTTCATTGACCAACGTTGAGTTCTTATGATTTAATCCGTTTCTCAGACAAAGTAAAAAAGAAGTTGAAGAAAACTGACATTGTCATGGCAAAAAACGAAAAACGACGAAAAAACACCACATAACAAACTAAACACTGAGCAACACGAAGCCCTTCAAAAACCGGAGTAAACTCGGGGGCTCAGGAAGGGTAAGCAGTTTCTGCTCCACATATGGCATCCGCCGTGTTGTATAAATCTGATAAGTCTCTCATTCAGTGAATTGTTTGTTGAAAAACACGTTACGAAAGTATCAAATATGTTATCAATCAAATAATCAAGCATCTTGATGATGTCAGTTTCAGAGAATTTTGTGTTTGATGCAGAGTGGTTTTTTTTTTAGAAAGTATGATTTATTCGTTCCTTAATAAAGATATTTGTAAGTATGCTAGCAATTTTTTATGAAACAAAGTAAGACTATTTCTTTCAATGTGTCTTTACGTTAACAACGAGGTATACTAGTGTAAAGGGTAGAGAAGTCAAATGTTTTTATACTATTGCAAGAGGAAAGACTCTGAGGATGCTAGTTATTCTGAAGCACTTTTCTTAATTTACCTTTACAAGAAACGCTAAAACCCAAATATATGAAAACCAGGGATGATAAACACTATTTACCTCAAGCTCAACTATATGTTCAAAAGTAATAAAAAAATAGTAAAATTCATCAAAGTCCAACTTAGGAGTTGGTACCTATAGTTTTTAAATAATTTCTAAATTAACCAATTTAATAAAGGTATGTTATAAATCATGTCATTACCATAGCAACGACTTCTGGGCTGATGATAGCAGTTCACCAGCAACGGATAAAGAATAACCAACATACAGTTTTTGTGATTATATAGGTCATGTTCTTTGAGACTTCTAGTGGCAGTTCAATTATATCTTCAATTTGTGCTTATGTTGTAAATGTTGAATAAAATGAATACAAATTGAACAAAACAGTCATAAAATAGTAGGTATTACGAGATACATATCTATCTGACAAAGTTGAGCTGCGATTGACCTCACTTTCAAGGTCCATTAAAGTTAAATTTTTGTGCTTTGATACTCGAAATAATAGGCCATCCTTATTTGGGGAAAATAATTAAATGATTATCAGGGGTAAATGTTTATCTGACAGGGTTCATCTGACCTAATTTTAAAGTTTTCTTGTTCAAAATGTTGTTTTTTATGAGATGATCAGTTCCTTAGATACTTTACGTCCTTTGTTAACATAAAGTATATTTTACATATAAAAATGTGTACAGAAAGATAAGAGGGAGTACATGTCTCTCTAACAAAATTCACTTGACCTGTGTCCATTTTTCGAGTAAAATTAATATGATAACGCCCCGTTTTACTTTGTTCTGACGTCTTTTCGGGATACGCGGATTGCCGTAACGATACACAACTTCAGAAAGCGTCTTATTTAGTATAGTTGAATCGAATAAATAAAGATTGGCATTTATGTCAAGAATCGTTGATTTGAAGAGCCAAAAACATTAAAAGGACACTTTATGGAATCTTTTACACTGAACATGAGACACTAGATAACACAGATACAGATACACTACTGTTTAGCTTTCATATACAGATTGGCAGATAGTGTAAATTGACAAATAAAATTTACGACAAACGTGATGATTTCGATTTTGCCATTGTGATCTTTGCATTTTTGTCTCTCCTGTGACGAAAGTGTCAAAATACTTGCAATATGGATGCTTATCCTCCGGCAGCATCAACATAGTGAACTATTTATATAAGGCTTTTTTTTCATGGGGTAGGAGACCTAGATATTTTATATTTGTCCAAGTTGATACGATATTCCAGGGCTTGTATTTCCTATTATGATTTCCTTGATAGAAGGAAGCTTCTAAACCAAGAGTTCCAAGTGTTGAAGTTGAAATCATCCCTTCGTAAATTTTACGGACGCCATCACGAGTTGGTTGACCGTTATGGATTATCTGTTTCACAGATGACGACGGATATGTTTCAATTGTCGTAACTACAATCCTGTCCCCTTTTCCCCGAATATTTTTCAATCATATTGAGTAATTATGTAACGAAATGTGGGTCCCCTGAAATGGAACTTGTTGCCCCTAAAATTGTGTGATGACGTTGTTTAAATCTTACCGATAATTGACTTTTCTTATTATATATTTCTTGTATAACTATGTTTAAACATTGTTAACTCTGAAACTTTTTATTATTCTTGCCTATGTTTTTACATTCGGAACACCTGTGAATTGTTTATTTCAATTGACGTACAATGACGTCAGTTCCGGTTTTGGTAATGTAGGTATTTTCCGAAATGGTAAATGGTAAACCAAAATGGTAAATGGTAAACCAAATCGGTAAATTGGTTTACCTAAGTATACATACGGCGGAGAATACAGATAAGTCTTCAGCACGATTTTACCCTGGGCAAGTAACATTCGCTAATTCCAAGCTATTTTGATATACGTACAGATACCATATACCAGACCAAGTAGTTAACCAGACAGCAAACACTATTACAATGTCCGAGGAGACTACGTCTGTATAATGTGGGCTTGTTAATTCCTTTACAAGTGCATTTAGAGAATAACTTCTCGAGAGGAAACTTTATCTTTTGGCATTGAACTTGATTTACCATTTGCCGATTACCAAACTACAATTAGTAAACTTTCTGGGTATATTTTTTCGCTATCCATTTTCTTTTATTCACGATAGAAGGTTAATAAAGTATTTATCTGTAAGTCTAAAATACTGTTAAGTTATTTAATATTTATATGTATTGTTGATATTTAATACATGTTAAAGTTAATACAAGTTGATTTTTATTTAACGAGTCTGTTATTCTAACAAACATCGAGAGTTACCATACAAAAACCTATACTCTAATCTACCCTTTTATATTCGAGTCATTACCTTACCAGAGAAACTAACATTACCAGTGTATATTCAGAATACCAGAGTACCACATAGTACCATGATACCAGAGTACCACGCTACCAAAGAAGGGTCACCAGTTATAACTTTTATTTCTTATATACTCGTACATTCTAACAAAACACATTTTTATAGCAACGCAGTAAGGGATAAACATTTATAGTTTACACTAAGGCCTGACCGCTCGGTTTTCGTTACAATAAGATAAGTACATTTGGTAGATTTTGTGGAATGTAGCATCAAGATCCGTTTTGTGCCAAAGAAAATGAACTTTTTGAGATATATTTCACATTTTCTCAAAATATAAGGAAATGCATAAGCTCAAGAAATATAAACGAATAACACAAGATTTTTTCAGTGTTACGATGTTGTCATAATTTTGAGATTTTTTATGAAAATGTAGGAACATGCGCAGTTTATGCAGTTCTCCATCAATATTTCTTTTGTGAAAACATCGTGCGCAATTGAGAAACAGCAAATGATTTTTAGGAAGCTTTATCATAGCTCCTAACATATTTTTTTCCAAATACAAAGTTGTTACTTGGTTTTGCACATGTATACTTTTCAAATACAAATATACTAAATTTTTTTTTTTACAAAATATTCAAATTGACATGGTTTGTTTTTATTTTCTAAGAACCGTTCACCTTATAAATTGTAATTTAACGAAAGAGGAGAGATAGATTCATTGATAATATTTATCTAGTCTTAACAGATATAAATGTTTATTAAGAAATGCACATTTATACCCCGAGGGGTTGAAGGGAACAATACAACAATATACACAATACAAACATTATACAATATTAAAATATCACATATCAATAGTTAAAAAAATGTAATATTTATGCAGGTGTGGTCTCCATTAGTGCAAACGACTGAACAGAAAGCTGCATTATATCAAATGACGATAGAAGTAATTGCAATCTTTCATTTTATGGATGCTTCCGTAAATCCTGGATGAATATCATTTATGTCTTTTTCAAGCTGTGTTCGTAAAGATTTGTTTATTTGACATATTAAGAAATAATGGGTTTAATCATATTACAATGTTTACAAATTCTATTTCTCGTTATCGCGGATAAAAGAGAAATAATTATATTTTCGAATTTTCTGTTACCTATGCTAGTGCCAGTTGGTAATATCTTGGAGTACGGTATGGACGTACAGCTGTGGCAAGGACTAATCATCAAATAGAAAAAAGTAATGTTTAAAGCCACTGAAAATGTATTAATACATTTCACCGAATAATTAGCATGCATTGACTACAGACTTGGTTTTTTTTTTGGCACGCACGATAACCTGCTCAAACATAGCGTAAATGTTTAGGGAAAATATTGTGAAAATATAGGAATTTTCTTCAATTTTTCTTTTTGTGTGTTCCCGTGCGACAGTTTCATTCTTTAAAACCGATGTTTTTCCATGTCTATAATGATATGAATATCAAGAGTTGCCTCTCGTACACCATGAATTTTACTTGTCCGGACTAAAACATAATTTGGATTAAATTTCAGTAGTCTCCCAACAAGGTGATAAGGCTACGTAATCGTAGAGCAACGAGCGTTTTATCGATCCCTAATAGCGAATATCATTCCGCTTGGTGACATTATTTCCGTTCCGCCTCGAGATATATTTCAGTGTTACCAATCTAACTTAAAATGCCTGCACAATATTGACTTATTCATATACAAGCACTTTCACTCTGAATCTTTGGTGAAATTGAAGAATAATTTCACTTTTTATCAAACTCTCCCAAAAAGTAAAATAACAAAAATACCGATGAAAATTCAATTCGGAAAGTCACCAATCAAATGGCAAAATCAAAAGCTCAAACACATTAAAAGAATAGGTAACAACTGTCATATTCCTGACTTGGTACAGGCATTTTTTTTATATAGAAAATTATTCTCTTAAAAGAGATACGTTAATGTAAATGTTCGATAAAACAAATTCCAAAAGAGAGGCGAAAGATACCGGAGGGACATTCAAACGCATAAGTCGAAAATAAACTGACAACGCCATGGCTAAAAAAGAAAAAAGACAAACAGACAAGCAAAAGTATACAACAAAGAAAAATAAAGATTGAGCAACACGAACCCCACCAAAAACTAGGGGTGATCTCGGGTGTTCCGGAAGGGTAAGCAGATCCTACTCACATGTGGCACCCGTCGTGTTGCCCATGTTAGTACAAACCCAGTAATAAGTCTAATTCGGTCAGTCACATTCGTGAAAAGGGGACGGGATTGTAGTTAGGTCATTATGAAGATATCCGTTATCATCTGTGAAACGGATATTCCATAATGATCAACCAACTCGTGATGGCGTCCGTAAAACTTACGAAAGGACGATTTTAACTTCACCATTTGGAACTCTTGGTTTAACAGCTTCCTTGTGAGCAGCATCCCTCTATCAAGGAAATTATAATAGGAAATAAAAGCCCTGGAATATCGTATCAACTGGGTGAAATATATACTCCGTATGCAGGCGCTGCTGGAATGTTGCTACATAGAAATGAAAAGTTCACAATTGGGAAGCTGAAATCATTTTCTTTTCAACCAACCCTCATTGTCAATTTCTAGATGTAAGTCAAGATATAAGGCAGACTTAACTGTATCTGTTGTATCCTTTATCTCAAGTTCGATGGCATAGATGCGTTCAACATAGTCACCAAATTTTGAACTATTTAGTGAGAGAACATCATCTATATAGCGGAAAGTAAAGTTAAAGGATACTGCTAACTTCTTTTCTTTCTTCCTAAGAAGTTCCTGTCTGAAGTTAGCCTCATATGAATAAAGGAACAAGTCGGCAAGAAGAGGGGCACAGTTTGTTCCCATGGGAATACCGATTGTTTGTTAAAAAACACGTCCTCTAAACGTAACAAATATGTTGTCAATCAAGAAATCAAGCATCTTGATAATGTCTGTTTCAGAAAATTTGTTATTTGAATCAGAGTATTTTTTTACAAAGTAGGATGTATCCCTCCCTAAGACTAGATACTTGTATCTACGTTGGTCATTCTTTTTTTTTATGAAACAAAACAGGACCATCTCTTTCAATTTGTCTTTTAGTTTGGAAAGGGGGAATACTTGTGTAAAGTGAAGAGAAGTCAAATGTTTTAATACTATTGCAAGATGAAAAAGTCTTAGATTGTATGTACTCCAAAAGATCTTTTGGATTTTTAAGTATCCACATCTGATTCACGCCACCTCTAGAATATGTAGTTTCACAATAACTTTGAAACTCGGCTTTGATTCTTGATAAAATTGATGTTAATAATTTAAAAAGAGGTTTCGTGGAGCACTTGGAAGACCCAGCAATATACCTTTGTTTGTAAAGACAATTATGTAGTTTAGGTATCCATAACAGTGATGGAAGATCCAGTTCCTCATCTTTGGAACATAGAACAGACCTATGATTATCTAGGTTTTCCTCTTTAGTAAGTGTCGTAGGGGTAAATGTTGAGTTTCCAAGTTAATTGTCAAAAACGATGTTGTTTGGGGCTTTATCTGTGGGGACAACAACATATTTGTCATGGATGTAGTAGGACAAGTGTTTTGCAACATTTGGGTCTTTAAAGAATGATGTAGCATAGGTATTAATAGACCCATTCAGTTTCTTTATTCAAAGAAATTAATAACAAAAGCAAATTCGTATGCCTCGTCACGAATGAGAAGAAATGAGAACTTGTCTGTATGTGAAGTAATGGCAGAATAAATTACTAAATGTTGCATAATACGGCAAAGTTAACATTCTTTGTTGTAACCATTAATACATCGATCAGTCGCTTTCCAAATTAGGTTACTAAAGTATTTTTGTATTTTGGCATCTTGCAATGATTGTAACTAGTGTTTTATGTATATATATATACCTGCTAGTATTAATGTACGTTATTCCTTTTTCTAAATTCTTGAATATAGTATTTCAATTTTGCTAGACTCTTGCTTTTCGCAGATATATGTGACAATGTTGAAGAAACCGTTAAATGTTGCTTTATCTAGTGGTGTTAAACCATCTTCATTGCAGATGTTAGCATCGCAGCCATAAGTTAGCAGCAACACAACTGCTTCGTAAAAACCCATCTCACAAGCACAAAAGAGAGGTGTGCGCTTATAAGAATCACACAAGTTTAAATTACAACCTCCTCCAATTAGAATTTGTGCTATTCCAATGTTGTCACTACCAATAGCAATGTGAAGCGGGGAAATTCCGTAAATATTGACAGTATTTATGTTGCAATTTCTTTGTATCAAATGTTCAACAATGTTTTTGCATCCTTGCGAACATGCTACGGCCAAAGGAGTTTCCTGATTATTATTCGATTTATCGATATCGCAACCATCTATGTTTAAAAGAAGCTCAACAATGTCAACATGTCTCTTTCTGCATGCTATATTAAGTGGAGTTTGTTCTTCTAGGTTAAAGATATTCACATCGCAGTCGTGAGAAATAAGCAACTCAATACAAGGCTTTTGATAGTTTTCAATTGCCAAACTTAAAGGTGTTTGATTATAACTGTCGCATACGTTGATATCACAATCGTTCAAAAGTAATAACTCAACTATTTCAACGAATCCCATCGCAGCTGAAATATGTAAGGGAGTCATTCCAAGATTATTAGCAGTGTTTATCTTACAGCCTTTTAATGTCAAAAGACGTGCTATTTTTGTATTACCCCGTTCACAAGTTAATGACAGTGCAGTGTTTTTAATGTTGTCGAAGTGGTCGATATCACAGCAATTGTTATTCAAAAGAATGTCAACTATGTCATCATTTTCCTGCGAACAAGCTATTTGCAAAGGACTTTGGCCTTCAATGTTACTGCTATGTTTATCGCATTGACTTTCAACTAGTAATTTAACACAATCCGTACTCTCATTTTGACAAGCAAGAAATAGCGGTGTTTCTTTTAAATCATTCCTCTTATTCAAATCACACTCTTTACAGTTGAGTAAAACTTCTAGGAAATCACTCTCGTCACTATCACAAACGAAATGCAAGAGTGTATTACCTTCGGTATACGATAGATTAACATCAGAATTATGCTGTATGAACATTTTTGTAATATCTAGCTCATGTTCATAATATGCATAAAGCAGAGGTGTCATCTCAATGTCTTCTATTAAAAGAGTTTTGTTTATATTGATTGCATTTCCAGTGTCAAGTAATACTTGAATTAAATCATCCAGTCCATAGGCAACTGCGGTACAAAGGGGACCGTTAATAGAATTTAAAAAATCGTTTTGAATCTCGTTGTCGTCAGTATTTATTTGTGTGTCACATAATAGATCCCACAAAACACCATCCGCAACTGACTCTGTTTGAGTCGTGAGTTCATAATTCATTCTTTTAAATCTCGTTTCTATAAGAAAAGTATTTAGGATATCACAGTCGTTTGATGCGCTCAAAACCAATGCCCACAAATTTCCAGTTAAAATAGAGAAAGTGTCACATTGTTCAGACAACAATGATATCAGTTTTTCTTGGTAATAAGACGTTGTTGCTATTACATTGCGAAAAACAGTCCCAAATGTTCGACTTCTTATTTCTTCTTTGATTCTTTGAAAGTACAGCTCTTCTTGAACTTCATCAAGCATAATTACAAAATCGTCTGTTTCGTCCAAGACTTTTAAGCTCATTCGTTCGGCAATGAATGTGCTATTTCCATAATTCAGTATAGATTTAACTAACATTTTTCCGATGAAAAATGCAATAAAATCGAAAACCTTATCATGTATCGCTGAAAAGGAACATTCGCTTTCTTTAACAAATGTTCCTTTTAGTGTTTGTAGACTACGTAGAACGGATGATTTAGACGGCCTGTCCGACATTTCTAGTTCCTCATATAATTCTTTAAACATATCATTAAATATTTCATTATCTTTATCTTTAAATAAACTTGTCTTTAAATTGTTGTTAAACAGAACAAGTAAAGCAAGACCGAAAAAACATTCTTTATTACCCGTGGCCATTTCATCTAATTCTATTTTAAATATCTCATACGGCTTTTTAAAAAAGTCAGGATTAAATGTCGTTCCCGATGATAGTTTACAAAGAAGAGGAAAAAAATCCATTTGATCAATAAATTTGTCTCCTATTAGATCTAAATATTCTTTATCTAAATAACACAATCCGATTTTACGTTTTTCATTCAAATCTAATGCATGTTCATCAGAGAGAAGATCACATTCTTTGATTTCAAATGCCTGAATTAGTTTTTCAAACTGTTTAGTTTTGCGTATATGTAGCCTGCATGTTGCAACGATATGTATTTTATCGTCCTCTTGACTGACAAGTTTAGAAATTGATTTTTTAAAATTCATCCAAGAGTCAACACTGTGATTGTTAATGGCAAATTTCCCGCAAATATCATCAATGATGACTATTTGTTTTCGTCCAAATTTACAAAATTTCAAAATATCTGATGGCTCTTTTATTGGTAAAATTTCATATCCCATCATATTACGAAAAAATAACGCTATGTGATAGGCTGTTGCACTTTTCCCCATTCCTGCACTTCCACTGATTACGACGAATGGTGTCTGTTTTACGCTTTCCAAAATCTTTTGAACAATAGATGTCACAAAAAAATTTTCATCGTCTTGTTCCCAATCAGCAACTTCTGATAAAAGGTTATCTATAACCAACAAGTTTATATTTAAGAAATTTTATGGTGTAGCAAAATAAATAAATACAGAACATAATGTTTACTCATTATTGGATGACTTTAACACAGGTGTACCTAACGAATGTTGCTAATAGGGGTCGGTCAATTTAAAACGTGTCCAAACGGATCAGATACGTTGACGTATTAAGAAATCTGGAGTATATACTTAGATAGTATGGCCATGATTATGAGTATAACTCAATGTATTGTTTTTTAAAGAACAACGAAGATCAAATTTGGTTCGTGTTGCTCAGTCTTTAGTTTTCTATATTGTGTTTCGTGTACTGTTCTTTGTCTCTTTATCATTTTCCGGTTTTAATTTGCCATGGCATTGACAGTTTTTTTTCGACTTATGAGTTTGATATCCCTTTGGTATCTTTCGAATCTTTTTTCGGAAACTTTAGGGCAACTTGTTAAGGATTATGTACCCTTTTGTTGTTTAAATGCTAAACATATGAACATATTATAAAAAAATCACAGGCTTTCCCCTTGTACTCTTGTATTTGACAATTATGTATTTAATAGATAGTGGATAACTACATATGGTGCTAGCAATGATTTCCCTAAAACAAGTTTTTTGGTAAAGATATAAGCTAAAACAAGTACAAATTTGTACCTATTCAAGTACACCTTCTAAGATGCACTCGACTTTTGTGACTTAGTAGGAGGATTTTTGGATTGGAAAGGCTGTTTAGGGCTTTTTGTAAACAATAAAGGATAGCACAACATGAACAAACAAGTCAGAAATCTATGTTTCAAATTTTATGACAAAAAATTATGTAACAAAGTCTGGGGATTTTCTGTAAGAATCTTGTGACTAAATCATCATTTTCTATTTAATGCAATGAAACGATAAATATAATTCATGTGAACGACGTTTCCGTTTGGTATATGAACAAATTTGCACATATTTTTTCACTACTTTTGGTGCTTTGATATTATTGCACTTTGAAAATTTCGTAATACACAGACCTACAGAAGGGATTATAAATCTTAATTTGCATTTAGTTTATTTTTAAATGCCTCACTTAGATTTCGTACTATATAGTTACAAATTGTTTTGTTTCAATTTCATATTTCATACTACAAAATAAAATGTATTCCTTAGTGAAATATGGTTGAAGATGTTTAGGAGCTGCAATTTCGAGGTAAGTGGCACTGATTGGTGTAACCAAAAAATCCCAAAATCCAATTATCTCGCATCTGGATCATAACCAAATAGAATGGACTTTATTTTGAGCCATACCGAATATAGAACGAGGATTAAGGCAATACATTTGAATTTCCAAATGACACGTTTCTAGATGTAAGGTTATGCAAGATTTAGAAACTAAGCAAATAAAATTCGTTATCGGAAAAAGGAAAACCCATGAAAATAACAAGCCTGAAGTTTAAAAAAGAGAGAGGAAAGTGTGAAATACCATCATCAATTGGTAGCTGCGGTAAGTAACTTATTTGGCAATAATTATCAAGTCGTTCAAAAAAGAAAATTACTTCAAGTTGATTAATAAACCTGTGAGAAAGTGAATATATTTATTTTGATTGAACTTTGCTAATGGAACGCATGTATTATAATCATAGAACCTAACCTGAATAGTACGCTTGACGTTTTTAATTATTTAACACTCATGGTCAGGCATGATTTGGATGTCTTTCTGTATGTGTTCGTTTGGTGAATTTTTTACTGTCTTCGCTCAATACTAGGCATACGTTAGTCAGTGATAGAATTCCTTTTTCGAAATAAAAATAACATATAGAAATAAAACGTCCTCAATTGTTTGAGGTTCCCATTAAATAAATAAATGGATGTTTAGTCCAAGTGTGTACCAATTCATTTTGAAGTAGAGTAAATTCAGTGGTACATTTTATATTCATATGTTTTTATACAGTATTGGGGGTTTCGTGCTATAAAAACAGGAACACAATTTATTTGTTAGACCTCATTTAATAGAACAAAAATATGTCATTTATTTTATCATTACAACTGTTTTTAGTATTTCTGTTTGATTAAGTTTTTCAACTATGTCATATAATGGGAGAAGCGTTGATAAAAACACATACAGTAAATTGACTCTTTTGTTTTATTGGGAGAAAAAACTTAGTACATTGACCCATTTTACTATATTAAAAACAAAGACTGAATCTGCAGTTTTTTTAAAACTTCTCATTCATTTTTACAGTTTGTTCTTTTGTTGTGCTGAAACACCACTCTTCCCATTTAAGGAGACATGTTCAACCCCCCCCCCCTCCCCCCCCCCACCCCCGCCTCACATTCTTTATGTGCCTGCCCTCTAAATAAGGCGACTGTAATTCAGGTAATGTCGTTGGTTGCTGTTTGATATTTTTTTTAATCATGCCGTTGGTTTTCTCGTTTGAATTGTTTCACATTTTGTCATGTGGGGCCTTTAAAATGACTGTACGGTATGAGTTTTGCTGTACGGTGACCTATATCTGCTTATATAAACATTCATTTGGTGGATAGCTGTCTCATTGGCAATCATACCACATCTCATTATTGATTATATTAAGTATACTGTCAATGTTCTCATAAAGATATACACTTCATCTAACCTGTCTTACATTAACCTGTTTAGAACGTGAAAGCTAAAACTAAACACAAGAAAATTTTGAATGTACTGTATTTGCAAAACAAAATGTATTATACTATTAGAACTAAGGTCTACCACACTTGAAAAATGGCTTGAAATAAACAAAAGTAAAACAAATTAAGACAATGTTAACCTCTTTTTGTAGACCAATTTGACAAGACTTAAAGACACATTTCGACGATATCTTTTTTGCTACCAATAATGTGCCATCGAGGATCATTAAAGGGACATACATTGTCGTAATGCGCATCTGCTATACTAAAATTGATAAAATAATGTTATTAATTATTATAAATGATAAAAAAAAAACAATTTGCCATTAATTTCTTTGAAGTTTAAAATTTCAAATCATTCATCACTTTGTGTATAGCGCCATATGAATAGGGAATTTTAACACATGATCTGCTGACTCTTCTGCAGAACTTGAAATCACTATTTGTTTTTGGTTGGATTCGTGTTGTTCAGTCTTTAGTTTACTATGTTGTGTTTGTCTTTTGGTCGTTTTCCGTCTTTTTTTTGTCATTGCATTGTCAGTTCGTTTTCGACACGAGTTTCTTTCACCTCTCTTTTACACAATTGTTAAATTTCATATGTAAGTAGCAATTACCTTTTGTGTTATCTTTACTTTCTTCTAACTGACATAGTTTTTCCTTGGCAGATTGTAACTCTTCATCAACTCTATTATATTCTTCCTCTACTTTTTCCAATTTTCTCTCTTGTTGTGCAAAGTAAACATATACTTCTTTGTATGAACTGTCAAGATCGGATGACATCAAAATATCACAATCTGTTTTAAACGGTGCACCGCCAATTCGTTCAATAGCCTTAAAATCAAAATCATTGTTTGAGATACAATGGAGAATCGTAATTTTATAAAATAAAGGCAACAGCAGTATACCGCTGTTCAATAGTTATAATTTGATTAAGCAAAAATAAATCCAGGTTACAAACTAAAACCGAGGGAAACACATCAACTATACGAGGAAAACAACGGAACAACAGAAACGGACTGTAGATAACAACTGCCGTATTCCTGACTTGGTACAAGACATTTTAAGAGAAAATGGTGGGTTGAACCTGGTTTTATGGATAGCATGAGCCTGGAGGGTGAATGACATCATTTTAACGTAATAAAACTATTGTTGTGACGACATTACCATAACAGTTCCTTTCTCAGTAAGACCTTACGAGTTGTGAGCTTAAGTAACCACCTAATGATGTACACTACTATTCATCATATCCTTACAGTCACATTGGGGATTGAAAATCAATACACAGTCTATGAACTTATAGTATAAGGAATATGATTCAGAAATGTATTCATTATTGATCAAATAGAGCATAATTGAAAGATTTTCTTCCAGTAAAACATAATGTTACACTCGATTTTTTTTATTTTGATATTCAACGAACATGTCAAAGTATACAGTGAAATAGAGGACTGACCATAAACATCAAAATATCAATGATCTGAATGAATTACACGAAACGGTTGACAGTAATCAAATAAAAAAAATATGACCTTCTTTTATTCCTAAAATATTAATGATAACACAAAAAAGAGGGAAAATTGAAACAAATCAATTTTTAAAACCAGAATAGTTTCTAACATTACAAATAATCATTTAAGGGCAATAACTACAAGGGTTCGATACATGGTTCAGTTAAATAATTATATTATAGATCTTGTATTGAAGATATGTAACTGTTTACAGTTTTCAAGCATGAGACAATTACCTTTGCGTATATTATATTTTTAGCCAAAGTGTCGTTGTTCGCTGTTATACCATCTAGACCGATAAAAGATTTATTACGTAAAGTAAGCTACCTTATAGATGAATCTTGGGAAGTTTTATCTAGGTTAAAAGGAAGTAATCAAAGGTGACTGGCGCCACCTAGATTTCACACCCAAGATAATAGGTAGAAGTAAATTTATTGTCTGCTGCCCTGGTAATTAGAAATCAAAATTGAAATAGCGAGAAATTTGGAGGAAATTCTCTGTGACGAGCAATATTTTCTGTGCCAAATTAAGCAAGGGGTGTTCTTCATTTATACTATTTCGAAAATTCAGGAAACGTTGAGTACCCTTAAAAAATGCCATTTTTCTATTAAAAAAGCTGCGGCACCATATGTGTTTTGCAGTTTTATTTACACCCAAAGGTGTTGATAATTCAGAATTCGACATTTTTTTCAATGGATCTTTTATAGTGAAAACGCAGCACCCAAAAAGGCTACCATTGTCGCCTATGTAAATAATTACTTCATTGTAACCTCTAAATTGTTTCTACAGATTCAGATGAGAAAATCTTTCAATGCGTGTATTAAGGAACCTTTTTAGTATCATCGTTTTACAGCATCAAATGTGTACGTACCTTTATAAGTACAAAAAACAATGTTGTACCAATTGAGTTCTTAAATATTATGTTAAACCTGTTAAATTTAAGAAAATTGTACTTTACAAGTACTTTATAGATATTGTACATATATTGTATTTAAAATGAAATGAAAACAAACTGGTACTTTCAACTTGTAGTTGAAATCCAGCAATGTTAATCTATAGGGCTAAATAAAAATTTCACTAGACATTTGCGGAAATGACATACACCTACGATTAGTCATTGCTAGTTACACTTATATGTAGCCTATAAACGCTTTAAAGTTTAAATATGAACGGTCGTCTATAAACAAAGGCTAGAATCATTGTTAGTTTTCTATCATTGTAGAACGGGGTTAAGTAAAAATATATGTAGTAAGGCGTCTATAATGCATCTTTTGTGTGTGGTAGGGCATGATTTTACTGTTATGAATTGTTTGCGTCGAAATGTCTTGCAATATTTTTATTTTGCTTAAAAGGGAATTGAAAAAAGTGGGTTTTCTGTTGAAAATCTGTGGAAAAATTCAAACAGTGTTTATTCAAAACAACTGTCGTCCCGACAAAATAAACCATTCCCCAAGTAAAGATTAATTTTTCGATTCCTAATGTGTAACATCAACTATCATTCATTTGTTCACCAGGATAAAAGATACTGTATGTACTTTAAACAAGACAAACATCACTTGATAAAGAAATGCACGATACATGTAAATTAATTCGCAAAATTGTCGTTGGTGCGGCTCTAAAATTGAGTGAGAAGAGTGCATTGAAATATCAATAAGACAAGATTACTGAGAAGCGAACATCGGTGGCGCATGTTAAGAAAATAAAAAAAAATAAATTCTAATGACAAATTTCATAATAAGTTTTTGAAAGTATACATGGTAAATATGAAAAATCGAACGAACCAAAAAGTTTGAAAAACAACGTAATATTACTTGGCAACACGAGATAATTTCACAATTGAGGCCGACTAAAAAGTTTAATCTTTACTCTGAGTCACATTTAACCATCTTTATATTTTTAGTTTTATCTTTGAATAGCATTATGTCTTATTGTCAAACATTTAACCAATTATGAATTAAAACTGTAATTTCAGTGGATTTTTTACAAATTTGGGATTAAATAAAAATGTACAAAACACATTCAAATCAAAAACTCAAATCATATCTTGTCACCCTGAAGCTCATTCATTTCTTCTCAGATCCTCTTCAAATTTGAATGAACCCAAAGGGTTGATTTGGGTATAGAAATATTGTCATCCCTGGACCACTCCCTATATACAGTACTCAGTATTTGGAAATGTAATATGCATTTGAAAAGGAGAAAATGATGTGTCATCAGATGCTTTTATACATCCTTTGCTTTAGTAGGGCGTTCGTTTAGAAACGTACGATTGGAATAGGCATGTAAATTCAGATTCCTTGTGTCGGAAGAGTGCCTAAATTGTTGCACGTTAAAGGAAATATGACCAACTCTCTTAAGAATCCGTAGCCTGTTGCAATAATATCATTTGCCAATGCCATCATAAAAACTGACTACGGGTCTGTTGATATACTCGAGGATGAAAGTCCACCTGCAGTAAATTTAACTCAGTGGTTGTAAAAACTCATAAAAGATTCCAGGATTTATAACCATTTCTGTTAAACATAAAATTATACTCAGTAATAGTACTAGAATCAAAACAGTTCAAAGGATAATTCAATAACGGAGTTGAACAGCTTTATAAGTACAATGTAAAATAAAAACCGAACCAAATCTGTCTAAGTTATACCTGCGACAGTAAACCTTAGTGTTTCGAGTGATTTTTACATTTCAGGTACAGTAAATCTGACTGTAACCACAATATCTCATGCCAGCATGTATGTGCTGACTATTGGTCTGGTGGTACCCCCAAGAACAAAAGGTTTCATTCAGAAGTTTCATCGACCTAGTGAAAGATAATAGGCTTGTTATTCAATACGTCAAATGCGCGGTTGTCTATATACCACACATCAGTGAAGCTCGTAATAAAACAATTAGCAACGAAGTTGAGCATTTAAATGACTCAACCCACAAAAAAGAATGATGTGTTATGAAATGATAATTTGTCATATAGGCAAAATAATACATGATTATGCCAAAATTACATTTTTGCACTATATCATAATATTAATTCGTTGATATCATTATATATATATTTAATCGTATTGAAGACTTTTTACCATCTTTGTCATTTCATAAAGACCACAAATGGCTTTATAAAACCTCGTTTGCCCTGAAACTTCACGTATATCAAATATGTGTATAAAGGCACATTACTCATCAAATATACCAGTGTTATAATTTGTTACGCAGACACGCGTTTCGTCTACATCAGAATCATCAATATGGATGTTAGACATTGATTCTAAAAAGGCAGAAAAATGAATATTATTAAAAGATATAGAGAAATATAATACAAAAACTATTACAATTTCAAGACAACACCCCATCTGCTGCTTTATTCTTTGACACTTGATTATTTCCTTTGAATGACTCTGATGAGATGAGAAAACTTTTGGAATTTTTTTTTAATTGTCAAAAAAAAAATCCCAATATACACAATTTACAGTTGAAGTATAAAGCGCAAGAACGTAATTGGTTATTTCATACTAAAATTTTATGAAACAAGTATAAATTAGGTAGTTCTAATCAGAACTACAGATCCGACCGTGGACATGACACAAAAGAAGGACGGAGTTGGATGTAAAAGAATGGACAGGAAAAGACAGGAGGCCGAGGTAGAACACGTGGAGACACAAGGACAAGAAGAAGCTTACATAAATTTATGACATACAATTATGAATGGTTTATGATACACTATAAATTTCAAAAATTTTCTATGTAGTTTCTTTTACTTCATCGATATCTTCACAAGATAAAGCATTACAACTGAAGTGGATCGCCATCAAGGGCTATTGGAAAGAAGAGGAAGACGACCAGCAGGGAAGATGGACAGGGAGGATAATCTTAATAAAATTGATTTATGTATGACTATGAAAAGATAAGTAAATTATGGATCATTATGGTAATGAGCTATCATTTGACGAGGATAGCAGTAATTTGACAGATTTAAGAAAGTAGGAAATACAATTATAAGCCTGGTACCTTTGATAACTATTTACACCACTGGGTCGATGCCACTGCTGATGGACGTTTCGTCCCCGAGGGTATCACGAGCACAGTAGTCAGCACTTCGGTGTTGACATGAATATCAATTATATGGTCATTTTTATAAATTTACTGTTTGCAAAAGTATGAATTATTAGAAATACTAAGGGTTTTCTTATACAAGGCATAGATTACCTTAGCCGTATTTGGCACAACTTTTTGGGAATTTTGGGTCCTCAATGCTCTTCAACTTTATACTTGTTTGGCTTTTTAACTATTTTGATCTGAGCGTCACTGATGAGTCTTCGGTAGACGAATCGCGCGTCTGGCGTATCAAATTATAAGCCTGGTACCTTTGATAACTATTATGTAGAAAACTATGCATGGAAAATTTTCAAATGAAGTATGCAAGAGTATTGTTTTAGAGAGATGTTAAAAGTTCCCGTGTAAATAAAATTTAAAAAAACCCTAGTTTTTGAATGGTTTAGATTGTAGAAATGACAATATAATTTGATATTAGAATGCAAAATATTGAAATTAACAAAAATGAACATTTCAGTTGTAATGCTTTATCTTGTGAAGATATCGATGAAGTAAAAGAAACTACATAGAAAATATTTGAAATTTATAGTGTATCATAAACCATTCATAATTGTATGTCATAAATTTATGTTCATCTATATTTAGTGTAAATTTTACTGATGTCAGTACAATTGATTCGTGCAATGTTAGTTATCTTGATGAAAATAATAGAGATTAGCAAAATTTTATATTTTCAGTAATCTAGTTTAATGCAATCAAATATTTATGTGGGTGCTGCACTGTTTAGCTCATTGCCTTATATGGTATTGCCATAGATGGCGCTCTCACATGGAATTTAAATTTTGGAATTCCCGTATCTGGCACTTGTTAATTTGTTGTCGCCAACGAAGCAGGTGTTGCAGGAAATAGGTTATTCAATTAAATCTAAAAGATGTCAAACAAAAGAAATACCAGGGGGTCGCCATCAAGGGCTATTGGAAAGAAGAGGAGGACGACCAGCAGGGAAGATGGACAGGGAGTTAGGACCGTGGACATGACACAAAAGAGGACGGAGTTGTATGTAAAAGAATGGACATGAAAAGACAGGAGGCCGAGGTGGAACACGTGGAGACACAAGGACAAGAAGAAGCTGACATATTATCAGGTAATGAGTCGGAGGAGGATTCACGGGTATTCCCCCCCTTTTATGCACGACCCGTCACACACAAATTTCAGCCCGACACAAGAGGCTAGCATTCATGACAAAGTGGGGGAACACGTGCCTCTTAAAATTAAGGAATAAAAAAGATTTGGGAGATAAAGTTTATTGAGTTACTTGTTGACGAAGGCGATTTAAAATTAATAAGGGGGAACATTTGCTTCGAAAAAAGATCGTCGGGTTTTGATTTGTCCATAAACGAATGGACTTCAGCATTCATGGTTTTTATGAGTGTTTACATTGAGAAATACAGGACTCGGGCGCAAGAATTTTAAAAATATATGCTTGATATTAGATAAGCTGCAACGAGGTCAGAAAACTGGGACACCTATGACGACTAATTTAGGCTAAAAATAGAAAAGAATCCAAATTTATTTTGGGAAAACATGTATGTGAAATATGCAGTGGCCAACACAGAAAGGCCCAATGTAATAACCGCGCCCAAGGAAGAAGTAATAAATGTATTAATTTTTATTCATTAGGAAATACTCCTGTTAAAGTATCTGTCTTGGAAAATTATTTAGAATTTTACCCATATGAAAATGTAGCACATGAAATTATATCTGGTTTCAAATATGGTTTTTCTTTAAACTATTTTGGCTCCAGGGAATCAAGGGACAGTTCCAATTTAAAAAGTGCAATACAGCTACCCAACATTTTTAAAGAAAAATTAATAAAGGAGGTTAAACTTGGTTGCATTGCTGGTCCTTTCAAATTCCCGTCTTTTCCCACACTTCAGGTATCACCAATGGGGCTAGTGCCAAAAAAGCATGGGAATTTAGACTTATTCAACATTTATCCTATCCTGAGAATAAATCAATAAATGATTCTATTGATAAAACCTATTGTCCAGTGCAATACAGTTCAGTGGACGAAGCAGCATGTTTGATTAATAGACACAAAACATTTGCTCGTTTAAGACAGTGTGATGTAAAGGCGGCTTTTCGCTTATTGCCTATTGCCCCGCAGGATTTTGACTTGTTTGGGATAAAATTTCAGGGTGAATATTATCTTCATAAAATGCTTCCAATGTGGGCTTCAAACAGTTGCGCCCTTTGGGAGGTATAGAATTTGATACGCAAATATTAATCATGCGGCTTTCAAATGAAAAAATTGTCAAACTCGCACAAAATCAGAGATACCTTAGACAGTTCTAAAATTACTCTTAAGGACATGCAATCTCTTCTTGAGCTCCTGAATTTTGCTTGCAAGGTGGTTGCTCCAGGCCGCACCTTCTGCCATAGACTCATAAATTCAATAATGGGAGTAAGGAAATCATATTAGAAAATTCGAGTAAACAAGCAGATGAAAGCAGATTTAGAAGTTTGGTTAGACGTTTTATACAATACAATGGTGTCACTGTAATAACCGACAATGTATGGGTTTCAAACGAAAACAGGGAGTTGTTTCACGGATAGTGCAAAGGGGGGGTCCAACGGTGGGTATGGAATCTATTACGCAGGTCAGTGGGCCAAAGGCATATGGCCAAAGCATTGGGTTGAAACTGGAACCAGGGATATGACACTGTTAGAACTGTTTCTAGTTGTAGCAGCACTTATGTCCTGGGAATCATATTTTGTTAACAAAAAAACGTTCTTTTTCATGTTGATAATCAGGCGGTTGTTCAAATCATTAATATGACCAGCATATCAGGTAGAGTTATGACTTTAGTAAGACAAATGGTTTTAATGAACTTAAAAAATAATACGTCAGTTAAGGCAATTTATATCCCTTCAAAACAAAACCACATTGCTGATTGTCTTTCTCGTTCTCAGCGGGGAAAGTTCAGAAGACTAGCTCCAGAAGCAAACCCGTGGCCGACCAAAATTCCAATACAGATCTGGAACATTTAAGTCAGGTGGCGGATTATACTGTCAACCAAGGTGTGTAAAAAATACACAAAAATCATACAATTTGGCTCTGTCAACACTTTGTAACTTTAGATCAACTTACAAATTGAAACAGCTATGGTCAGTGCCAGTCAATGATTTGCTAAATTTTATAGCGTTTTTGTCAGTACAAGGTCTTTTAGGGGGTACCATATCATCTTATATATCAGGAGTTTCATATCATCATAAAATACAAGGCATACAGGATACTACAAAATTCTTTATAATTGGCAAGGCATTAGAGGGAATAAAAAGATTTCAAGGAGGAAAACGCAATGACATTAGAGCACCAATTACAGTGCAATTGTTATCAGATATGATAAGTTGTTTAAAAAAGTATGTAAGAATAAATATGAAGCTGCTTTATTTTTCGGCAGTTTTTCAGTTGCCTTTTTTGGTTTGCTTAGGGTAGAGGAAATCACTACTTCAAAAAATAAGTCTTTCCGCTACGACTCACTAACGACCTAGCTGTAACAATAAAGATTTTTTTATACATTATAATGGTATGCCTTTAACTAGATACAAATTCAGCAGTATACTGGAAAAGGCTTTAAATTTCCTTTATGTCCAAAGGAGTCACAACATACTGGATTGGTCAACCTAGTTTACAGTTAAAAGATTTGGACTCCCTACTGTATGCGAAAAGAAAATTTTTACCTTCTCCTAATTTCATGATTATTCACTTGGAGCTAATAATTTGACAGATTTAGAATTAGGTTTAGCGCTATAAAACCAGGTCCAATCCACCATTTTCTACATTTGAAAATGCCTGTACCAAGTCAGCAATATGACAGTTGTTGTCCATTCGTTTGATGTGTTTTATCATTTGATTTTGCCATTTGATTAGGGATTTTCCGTTTTGAATTTTCCGCGGAGTTCAGTATTTTTGTGATTTTACTTTTTATACAGAACAGATGGAACTCATTTATCACAAACTGGAAATCAGGTTTTCTGAAATAATATACAAGGTGGGGGATGGAGGGGGAGGGGGTTTGAGTCCTTTTTAAGCACAACAAAATCAACTTATCCACAATGCTTCAATAATCAAAATTTTGTGGAGGTGAGAACCCAAGGCAGATCATTCGGTAGCTGATTTGGGCTCTCATGCGGCGGTCCAGGGAGACTGGTACTGATTAGGCTATGGGCCTGACAAGTTCTACAATTTGCAGGTTTGGAAAATGTGGTTAGTGGTAAAGGTGGGGTCTACAGATGAGTAACTCTTGGACCTCCTCCATCTCATCTGTTAGAGGGGAGGCCTACACCTGCCAACAGGTGGGGCACTAATAACTGGAGCATTGGTAATACGAGTGTTTTCCCCGGTCACTCCCCATGGTATGTGGTGGTGTAACCGTTTTTAACTACCAGGGGTTTTATGACACTATTTCAACATAGGTCAGCTGATAGCCATTGTGTATAGGTAATCGGTAGTCACCCTTGCGCCTCAACAAAATATTATAGAATACGCTGTAGCCAAAGTAATGCCACGCAGTAAAAATGTATATTCTAGTCATGAAAATGTAAATAAAAGTTGGTGTTATAAAATGTATGTTTAATTTGAATGATTGTTTTTTGTATAAGTGGTAAAGGTTATCAATGCATAACAGAGGATGGAACCTCTACACAACTGAGTATAGTATACAGACAGCATGTAGTATTTTAATCTTGGTATTTGTGAATTACAATAACAACAAGCAAAGAGAGACAACTCTATAACAATTTTAATCACTTTGTGATTAAAGAAAAGACTTAAACATAGTTTAGAAAACAACAACAACTCCTGATCGTTGTTCTTCATCTCATTGTTATTCAATCAGTATTATTTTGAGTTTTCTTTTATGAGTATTGCAATTAAACTATTAAAAATTGTAAATTGGTTGCGCTCGAATAAAAAATTTAGAAGGCTCAATCAAATTCGAAGTTCAGAGAAAAGTTACTTTCTAAAATACAAAGGTACAAGTATAACAAAATATTATTCTATGCACGGTTGTTGTATGGTTAAAACTATGAAATGTGAGATAACAGCAACTAACAAAACTTATAAAATCATGTAAAACGTGTAATTTGATTGCACAATTGCATAAGTCATGATTTGGAAATTTAGTATATTATGAACTAGTTATTAATTTAATTATCTTCTGATTGATAATACTTTTTATTTTTGTTATATGTAAACCTTGTTATAACAACTATCTAGTGTTCATTTGCTGTATCATGAAAATGACACTTAATGCACGTAGTGTCTGAAGCGGATTACTTCTACCCTACCGGGAACGTATCGAACCTAAAAATCTGAAAGTCAAGGATGTATAAATACTCGAATATATACGAGAAGCTATATAAACACAAGAGCGCACACGTTGAAATGTCTCGCTTGCTTTACTTACCATTCATTTTATGTTGATAGTCCTAAATATAAAGCTTTACTACAAGTTTCACATAAACTTAACATGATCCAAGAAAATGAGGTCAAGGTCAGATAAACAAACCCGGAAAAACATGTACGCCTTACAATCATTCCATACACCAAATATAGTTGACCTATTGCTTATAGTTTCTATGAAACAAACTTAACCACGAAAGCTTAACATTGATCAATGAATCATTAAAATGAGGTCAAGGTCAAATGACACATGCCAGACAGACATATACACCTAACAATCATTACATACACCAAATATAGTTGACCTATTGCTTATAGTTCAAGAAAAACAGACCAAAACAAAAAAGTTAACATTGAACAATGAACCCTGAAAATGAGATCAAGGTAAAATAAAACCTGCCAGACTTACATGTATATCGTAAAATATTTCCATACACCAAAAATAGTTGACCTATTGCAGATAGTATTAGAAAAATAAGACCAAAACACAAAAACTTAACTTTAACCACTGAACCATGAAAATGAGGTCAAGGTCTGATGACACCTGCCAGTTGGATCTGTACACCTTACAATCATTCCATACACCAAATAAAGTAGACCTATTACTTATAGTATCTGATATGGGGACTTGACCACAAAAACTTAACCTTGTTGACTGATCCATGAAATCAGGTCGAGGTCAGATGAAAACAATTTGACAGGCATGACGAACTTGCAAGGTACGCACATACTAAATATAGTTATCCTATTACTCATAATAAGAGAGAAATTAACATTACAAAAAATCTTTATTTTTTTTCAAGAGTCACTGAACCATGAAAATGAGGTCAAGAAAAAAGGACATATGACAGACGGCAACTTCATAACACAAGGCATCTATATACAAAGTATGAAGCATCCAGGTCTTCCACCTTCTAAAATATAAAGCTTTTAACTAGTTAATTAACACCGCCGCCGGGTCATTATCCCTATGTCGAGCTTTCTGTGACAGAATTCGCAGGCTCGACAAAAATGAATAGCAACATCACATAAATGACACACCTTGATTGTTGGAAATAAACGCTAGTTTCTAAAAAAAAGTTCTTAATTCATCAACAGAAAATTTAAGAATGATATGTTATAACTGATATAAGTGCGCAAACACTAAATACCTAGCTGTTTGTACTATTTAAGTTGTGAATCTCGACATAAATATCTCTGACCAATCCTCTGGTTTAAATCATCCATAAGACAAACGTTTCGGCGTTAAGAAATATAAAACCGGACTGCAATTTCAATTTTGTCACGGAAATCATTTTTTTCTGCAACATTTATAATGTATTATGTCAGCACCAAAGCTGAGCTACATGGACTTTATTTTTCGTGATTAGCCCATTATCTCAAAAACAAACTATTTGTCTGCTGGGGCATTGTAGTTGAATTTAACTGATATGTCAGAGACGAAATCATTAGGGAATCCAATAAATTGATAATACGCTTGGGAACGTGGAAATCTATAACAGGAACGCGAACATTGGATACAGTTACCTCTGTTACAGGCTATTGCAGTCGAAGCTTGGTAGAATTACATTCAATACAAATCAAATACCCCACATCTGTTCGTTTGTAAGCTATTCATCAAGTTGATTATTAAATAAAAACCAATTTTCAGTTAATTAAAACATGTAGTTTGATCTTTTATAAGTATACTGGAAACTAATTTACCTCGCAAACATTTGTCCACATCGCCAGGAAATCTTCTTTATCAATGTAACCAGTTGTGTTATGAGCTATCCAGTTCCGATAATATTTTATCCGAGATAAATCTGCTTCCTCGCTGATCAATGCTGCTGCTGGAAGTATATCCTCTATTTTCATCTTTTGTAAATTGCGCAGTAGACAAATCATTAGAGTAAGATCCATGTCCGATGACTTAGAATATCCTATAAATTAATTGTATTTATTAATCTCTGATAGTGTACCAATGTAGAAATAATCCCACCATAAAAATTTTAAACATCTTGCCTGCTTACTGATTTTTATTGTATGTTACGCTCGTGTATGTTCGCATTAAAAGAGGGACGAAAGATACCAGAGGGACATTCAAACTCATAGATCGAAAACAAACTGACAACGCCATGGCCAAAAATAAAAAGACAAACAGACAAAAAATAGTACAGATGATAGAACATAGAAAACTAAAGACTAAGCAACACGAACCCCACCAAAAACTAGGGGTGATATCAGGTGCTCCGGAAGGGTAAGCAGATCCTGCTCCACATGTGGCACCCGTCGTGTTGCTTATGTTATTACAAATCCGGTAAATAGTCTAATTCGGTAGGTCACATTCGTGAAAAGGGAAGGGTATTGTAGTTACGACATAATGAACATATCCGATATCATCTGTGAAGCATTAAAAGGATTGTGCTCCTTACACAAAAACTGGTCAAACATAGTTCAAGAGGAAGAACGACTGAAATCAGCACTACAATAAGTTATAATAAGTCATTCGTTTTACAGTTGTCATCACGAATTGGTTGACCAATACGAGGTGTCTGTATCTCAGATCACAAGCAACATGTTTACGCGGTATTAGATCTTTCGATACATGAATAGTCGTCTGATTTGTAACTTTACCGATTGTGCCCTGTTTCCGATTGTGACATTTTGACTGTGGATTTGCATAGCTAGTCATACATAAATAACCCTGTCGACGCACCCGGTCCATCGCCATTCGGAGTTCATGCGATTCCCTAGGTTATTGTTTGCTATCTTTAATCATTTGACGAGATTAGAATATTGGTAAACATTCGCCTTAATCTACCAATGTTGACAAGTGAACAATGCAAACGAGATATGAAATAATTTTTTTCTCTCTGTAAGATCGTTGTCGTGATTTTTTTCATATCTTTTCAAAACTTACAGGTCTTTGTTTGCGAGAATGATAATAACAAAAATGTGTGAAAAATAAAATAACAAAAAAAAAAACCAAAACGAACTCAAAGGAAATTCACAACATAAAGTCCGTTATCAAATGGCAAAATCAAAAGCTCAGATACATCAAACGAATATAAAACAACTGCCATATTCCTCACTTGGTACAGGCATTTCCTTATTGGAGAAAATGGTGGCTTAAACATGGTTTTATAGCTAGCTAAACCTAGTATGACAGTTGCATAGAATTCTGTTATATTGAAAACAATGTGTGAACATTACAAACAGACATAATAGGTAAAATAGTCAAAAATACTGGAACAGCAGTCTACAAAAATACAAAAAACGACCATAGCACAATATCACAATGGCGCGATGTATAAGTATTGAGCCACGCCAAAGGGATATTTCCAAAAATGGACTAAACAGTTAAGGTTAATAATTTGCAAAGACAAATAAAAGAACACTATAACACGTGATAGACCCCTTTCGAGTTATGTCGTCTATTAAGCAACACGACGGGTGCCACATGTGGAGCAGGATCTGCTTACCCTTCCGGAGCACCTGAGATCACCCCCAGTTTTTGGTGGGGTTCGTGTTGCTTAGTCTTTAGTTTTCTATGTTGTGTCATCTGTACTATTATTTGTCTGTTTGTCTTTTTATTTTTGGCCATGGCGTTGTCAGTTTGTTTTCGATCTATGAGTTTGACTGTCCTTCTGGTATCTTTCGTCCCTCTTTTATGCATGCCTTTATGATGTCATTTACCAGATAGAGGGATCACCTGTATCCCTGCACTTTCAAAGTTCATAAAAAAAAAGTAAAATCACAAAAATACTGAACTCCGAGGAAAATTCAAAACGGAAAGTCCCTAATCAAATGGCAAAATCAAATGATAAAACACATCAAACGAATGGACAACCACTGTCATATTCCTGACTTGGTACAGGCATTTTCAAATGTAGAAAATGGTGGATGGAACCTGGTTTTATAGCGCTAAACCTCTCACTTGTATGACAAGCGTCTTCAAGATCGTCATTATGCATGATAAAATAGAAATAATGTTTGTTCCGTATGTACTTAATAACAATTCCCTAATGACAGCAGTGCTGATTATAAATTATAAGAATTACATTTGCAGAATAATTCGTGCGATACAGCATAATATATATTTTCATCCGCTCGCTCAACATTGGAAGGAAGTGACGATGATCGTAAACGCACGAATGATGTTCAATAAAACCAAAGTTTTTGACGGAAATGCAACGAACTCGAAAGTGGTCTATTAAGATGATATAGTTTTCATGCTCACAGCAAACATATCTAGAATAATCTTCATGCAAAATGTTCAGGTCAGTGTAAATGATATGAATATGGTACTAACGGGGACTAATATTCAGCGATAGTGACTTATTGATATTTCATGTGATTTCCATTAGCACATATTTCTGGAATAACTTTCATAAGATTGGAACTCCAAAAATATAAAAGTATATAATCCAAAAGGGTTAAACAGAATATCAAAACTATTTACAAGTTCATGTTTCCTGAGGGAGTTGAATCGTCAATTTTATAACAACTAGCATTATCCTTTAATATAAAAAATTGAATTCAATAGTAGATCTTGTCTTGCTGATCGTTTCTATAAAAATTAGAAGATGTGGTATGATTGCCAATGAGACAACTCTCCACAAGAGACCAAATGACACAGAAATTAACAACTATAGCTCACCGTACGGCCTTCAACAATGAGCAAAGCCCATACCGCACAGTCAGCTATAAAAGGCCCCGAAATGACAATGTAAAACAATTCAAACGAGAAAACTAACGGCCTAATTTATGTACAAAAAATGAACGAAAAACAAATATGTAACACATAAACAAACGACAACCACTGAGTTACAGGCTCCTGACTTGGGACAGGCACATACATACAGAATGTTGCGGGGTTAAACATATTAGCGGGATCCAAACCCTCCCCATAACCTGGGACAGTGGTGTAACAGTACAACATAAGAACGAACTATAAAAATCAGTTGAAAGAGGCTTAACTCATCAGATGGATAAAAATACAAATACTACAAATACAAGTGGACGTGGCCGGGTACTTGTACATCCAAACAACAAAAAGACACCAAGTACAGATCTGAGAGTACTCGCAGTTACTGACAGCTAGTTCAAAGCCACTAACAACTAATAAAAATAAATCATGCAATTAAGACTAAATTATCAATCCGTACACATCAAACATCCAATGGATTTAGTGTAAAGACGTCACAAACAGTCAGAGATTTACATGACCTTGTGCAATGCCAAGATACAGGTATCGACAGATTGTAGATCCATGAATGTGTATATGTATATAACAATAATATTTAGTTTTCTTTTAATTTACTGATAACAAAATCAATATTAGTACCAATAAAAACAATATTTAATGATCTAATTACAGTGTTGAATTGGTAACCTTTTAGAATAAGTTTATATAAAGGACCGATAAGTTTAACTTCACTTTCCGCTATATAGATGATGTTCTCTCACTAACTAATTTCACATTTGCTGACTATGTTGAACGCATCTATCCTATCGAACATGAAAAGAAGGATACAACAGGTGCAGTTAAGTCTTCGTCATATCTTGACTTACACTCATACCATATCTTCTTATTTATATTTACATCTAGAAATCGATAATTAGGGTCGGCTGAGAACAAAACTTTACGACAAAAGAGATGATTTTAGCTTCTTATTGTGAATTTTCCATTTCTATGTAGCAAAATTCCAGCAGCGCCTGTATATGGAGTATATATCTCTATGTTGAAATGATACAATATTCTAGAGCATGCATTTCCAAGCATGATTTCCTTGATAGAGGCATAGTATTTAGTATCATTTATTGGACAAAGTAAGCAAAAAATCGTCTGCTTATACCCAGTCAATGCTTACTTGGTGAGTGGAACCTAAGTGACTGATAGTTCACCTTTTGAATAGTATTACTGGTCCCGTCGTAGTTAAAACCTATCATAAATGCAACCCGGTGATAATATTAACTTATAAAATTTATGTGCACACTCTAAGATCGTACCTTTTCATCGCCTAACTATCTATTGATGACTATAAATTATCAATTGTAACATTTTTTAATTTAAGAAAATGTGACGGTTTTGGGGTTTTGGAAACCAGTGTTTGATAGAAAATAGTATTAAATAAAGATATGTTTTTCATACCTTTTATAGGATAAAGTAAATCCATCTGCGACTTGTTTAGAATCTTTTTCTTTTTTAAAGTTTCAAGTTTTTCTTTTGACTGATTCAACACCACATTCAATCCGCAAGGTTGGAAATACTTATCAAAAACAACCCGAACGGCTTTTGGTGAGATACGAATAAGAAGATTAGCGAATCTCAGGAAGTTGGTCTCTTCTTCTGGTAATGATGGAATAGCAGCTACTTTAGACAACGCCATCTTTTGTAAACGTTCTCGATATATTTTGAACTTCTAAAAAGTAAAAAAAAAAATCATCATCAAATGGGTATAATCGCTTCCAATTAGGAAAAGCAACTGTATTACCTTATTCTAACTCCAACTATTCAACTAGCCCTCCATTTAATTTGATCTGCATTAAATTTACTTTATTCATATCTATTTGTGTGATTAATTAAAAATCTGAAGTCAATACAAAGATAACGTGTTTTAATAACATTTTCTGTAAATTTACTATTCATAAAATATTAAAATGTTTTGAAACAATTAGGTTAAAAAAACAAAATACACGAAATGCTAAATGAAGAAGTATATGTAAGAGACTGATAATACTTTCTTTATGATGAGCGTTATCATTCTCTTACAAACTTAGCATATCGTAAAGTGCTCAAGGCTCAACCTCTTGACTGGTTTTAATCTTGAATTGGTCCTATATGTTCAGTGCAATGTTTATAATTAATGCACGAGCAGTGTATATAAAGTGCCAATCCAGATAGTTCATTTGCGCAGTCGTATGCGAGTATGTCTATTGTAGTATAAAGGATGGTGGGAAAAACTGCGTTTGTTTACATTTTGAAAATACAAAATAAATGATTTGAAAGTACTTTTTAACACAATTTCATTAGAATGTATCTTTTTAATGAATAATAATAGGATTAAAGTCTAAAAAAGTGCAATTAAAGCAGAAGAATCCATAATATTGATAACTGAATGCGATTCATTTTAACTATAGATGCGATGAATTATCACTGTAAGTGCAATCATTTCTGATGTGGTATTTTTGGAGGTGCGATGAATTTTCATTGTTGTTTTATATGATAATTCGACATGCGACAACTGAAAATAGTCTTTTAATGACTTTAGTATTGATGGAATTCACAATTTGGAATGCAAGCTAGTCGTAGATGCTTACTTGAATATACACGGGTATAACCAACGTATGGTTGATTGTGGACGTTGTGCGCGTTGTGTGCCGTTCGTTGATTTTTTACTGTACGTTCGTTGCGGGATTTCGTTATAACTGCACCGTTCGTAAGTAAAACATCGAGAAAATAATTTGCTATTTCTATTGAAACTAGAAAACACCCGCGACATCGTGGTTCCGTGACTGAATTAAAGTATCTAATTATATATAAGCTTTATTTTTAGCCTGGATTTTCAGTACTCGTATGTCATCCGATAAAGTCATGCTGCTTAAAGATGCACGGTCTTCTCTGCTTTTAAAATCTTTCTGTTTTAACCCGTCGACCTGGAACTTATTACTTATTTGTAATATCAATTATTTGGAAAACAAAAGGGCCTGGAATGGTTTTATTTTTTAATCAACACCATTGTCTTATATTAGTTATATATAAAGCTGATTTTTTTTATTCACCGTTTTTATGTCATGCCGACTAACAAATTGAAAACTGTTCCTATACGCCTATACTATTTGAAGTTTGGATTTTTAGTATATGTAATGTCATCTTATAAGGTCGTGCTGATTACAGTAAATAGGAAACAATGTGGTAATGCTTGAATTCAGAACGTCGACTGAGCATGCGCGAAAGCGTATAAGACAAGGATCGATAACGGTCTCCGAATTTGGATATTTTCTCAAAAATTGGCGTTTTCTGTGGAAAAAAATTGTTTTAAAGACAAATTTAGGAAGTACAAATTTCTACATTTATACGTAATATTACAAATATTTCCAACTCTGTATGGTTTCAGAGGAGTTGCGGCTCAATGAAATCGGTCTCCTCTTTTAGTATTATTGATACAAATCTTTTATTATTTTTAGCAAGCATTTGCAGCAACTATATCTATTTGACATTTCTAACATTTCCTATTGAATATTAAAACAACCTAAATTTTGTATTTGTTTGACGTGAAACAGAATTTGCTAGAGCAAGAGAAGCCCACTCATCGCGCCTGATTGCAATCGAGTTTCTCAGAAATCCAGTATTTTGATCTTGAAGTCAAAGGTCAAGCTCACACAAAGGTCGCGTGATATGCGTCACATCATTTTAAGGTAATACACGTTCATATCTTGCGTATTCAAGTATTTAATCCGAAAATAAACTGGAGTAAACCATCCATGAATATAACGTATTTTTATGACGAAATTTTGCTTGAAAAAGCTTTGAATTTGTCACGCCGTTTCTTACACATTTTTACCATACTGAGAGGCTTCGTACAACGAACAGTACACGAATATACAACGAACGGTACTAATGAAAGCAAACAAACTCCAAAGAGAATATACCGTACAGTTCCCAAATTTTGAGTTCATTTTTTTTCAATTAAATGTCTGCAAATAAATACAACAACGGGTTTCTCATTCGCATTATCTATTCTAAACAACAACAAATCACAATATACACGGTCGCATTTTGTGTAAGAACCAACCAATTAATATGCTTTATTTGTAGTTGAATCAAGTTTCACATACATGTAATGGTTTTTTCGCGATATTTAATAGTAATTCACAGACCTGTATATTCAAAATTTTGACAGGATGTTCATGTAATACAAATAATAAACAATTCTGTCAGGAACAAAACTTTGTTTTCATAAACATTGAATACCTAACTGAATAGTATGTCAATTAGTCTTTGGTGAAAATATTAGCCTAATAGGACTAACAAAGTATGTTTATGTAGTTCATACGTGTTTCTCGTTTCTCGTTTTTATATAGATTAGACTGTTGGTTTTTCCGTTTGAATGGTTTTACACTAGTAATTTTTTGGGGCCCTTAATAGCTTGCTGTTCGGTGTGAGCCAAAGCTCCGTGTTGAAGGCCGTACCTTGACCTATAATAGTTTACTTTTATAAATTGTAACTTGGATGGAGAGTTGTCTCATTGGCACTCATACCACATCTTCCTATATCTATATATAATAAGTCCTTCTAACTTCATACATTTTGTCAGAGAGTCGGCTGAATTAATAAGACTTTATATGATGAAATAAATTTATTTCCTTCTGTGAAAATGCATCGCATATACAATAGAAATGAATCGCCCTACAGTGAAAATGAAAGTCAAGTATCATTATCCAACAGTATACATGAATCGCACAACGAAAACAGCTATAGTGGAATTTAATTCAATATCAATAAACTAAGTAATAAAACCTGTGTGAAGTTATACAACATTAAAAATAATGTTAAAAGGTACATTTTTCTGTAAATGTAACTTAACTGCTGCATTTAAATCTCTTGCACGCTCTGTTCGTGAACTATTCTTAATATTTATCTATTTGTGTATCAATTTTACACCTGGATGGCTATATGCGTGATGAAACCACATTTGCATCTCTTACCGATATCTTGAATTTATAAAAAACAGTATATATTATATATTATTTCGGATTTTATTCAAAAATCATGAATTTGTCGTCTGTTTATTTATCATTCTACATCAGAAATTCATAGCGGATACAGTAAATATGATATTTCAGGATTCGCACATTACATACACTGACGAGTTACTTTTAAGGCAGTTCATTTATTGATTAGTCTTAATGGTGTATGGAATTTCTTATGATTTGGGAAATTTTAATAAATTGTGTTATAGACATTAGATGACACAACAGTACGATGAAGCATAAATACATTTACAATTTGCTTATCTAGTTCTCGTCGTGCCTTGAAACTTTTCCTGGTGAACAGGTATGTCTGTACTTCGAGAAAAGTTTGTGGTGTAAACACGGCCATATTTGTTGATTCCTTATTTGAGAATCAAGTATACAAAAAGGTATGCTGTTTAAATGTTAAAAGGGGGGGGGGCATTGGGATGGTAAATATGAATAGTTGGATGGAAAATCAATATATAATATCTTTATTTTCTAAATTGCATAAACCAATAACTTATTGAAACGGACCTTTCAAGTCTTGATTTCAAAACATTCCAAAATTATTATCAAAGCACTCTGCAATCCATGTTAAAAATGCAATGGATCACACAGGTTATGACAAACAAAAAAGATGCAATGAAACTGCGGTTATTTGGGAAGTCAAATATTTTATTTCAGGGCAGATCTTTATTTTATTCTTCTTTTTTTCAAAAGTGAAATAAAAATTGTTGGTGATATATGGGACGATAGTACCTAGGATTTTAAGTCATGTAATGAAATATATCAACAACTAACAGATAAATGTAACTGTATTTTGGAGTACACACGAATAAACATTCTATACCAAAGCCATGTTTGCAAATTTAAAAAAAAACATTCATGTTCAACGCACTTTACAAAGTCACAAAATTAAAAGTTCTAAAAACTTTGAATTTCTAGATAATAAATCATAGACATTAAAGAATTGACATTTCAATATTAACAATTAACCATAACAGAACTGAGACCCCTTTGTCGCTATGTCGTATGACTTTTGACGTGACTCGGTATTTAAACATCCCGCCTTCGGGTTTTTGACATTTTTACTTTGGGAATTCCTGGTGCAGGTGGGTCTTCAGGTGCGATTCGGACACAAATGGTTTTTAAAGTGTTGTTTCTATTTTGGTTACCCTTGTATTTATATTTACTCAATTTTTACTTTATCGAGAAAGTGTATACACTTTATACGGTATGTACTATCAACAAAACTTTTTTTGCTGACATTGTCAAATCTAAAGTTTACTACCTACTACACCATTTTTGTTGACGTCTTTGTTTGATTAATTTGTATGTTTATTTGAATTTTTAAGTCATTTGTGTTGTATTTCTTTGGTGTATGTTTTTACAGTTTAAATATACATATTATTAATTTCTCATAAAATGGCGCACATTGTACGGAATGAAAGATATGTATATGGAGATTGCAAGATTAGTCACTTTTTGCACCTCAATATTTGTATTTCTATTGAAGGAACGAAGGATAAAGATCATGTCAAAATGGAAGGACCAAGTTTGTAAATGTTGTTAACAACATCCGGACCCGGTTCAATATTCAATATATTGTTCAATTTAATGAGAAATTAGAAACCAATTGTTCAGAGAAGATATTTCCACCCCAAATGCATATCTCTTGATTAGAAAATATAAACTTCCGGTTAAAATGTAATTTCTGGTGTCAGAATATAGTTTATCTTTCACTGAATCCAAAGATAAAAAGCAAACACCAATCAATGGTTTTTTTTTTAAAGAAATTAGGGATTTAATTAGCCACTTATTGTATACTTAGAGTCGCTTTCGGTGTCAACTTATAGTATACTTTCCACTAATTCCTTAAAATTTATGGTTTCTATATTCAAATTATACGTTTCTTCACACTGATTCCCAAAACATATAATTCTATGTACCTTTACACGAAATTCGTGCCCAAAAATGCTACTGTCGGTTCACAAGAAGCTCACTTTGAGTTGACCTTTTTCAAGTTCATATTTCTGCATTCTAATGTAAAAGACCGTATTACTTTATAATGTTCAAATATGTTAGAGCAAAGGTCAAAATATTGAACGTCAAATTTAACCTTTACCTTGACCTCAATTTCAAGGCCATAAAGCATGGGTCTCGATTCAAAAGACCCTAGGTCTCTACTATATATGGTTAATCAGATCTTGCTATTTGTATGGAATCGAAGAATATAGATATACATATTACTATTTTCGATTGTGAAATGTAATTTTTCTACAACCGTTCTAGATTAATCTAAAAATAACTAAAAACGCACAGCAAAATTATGACCCAAAGTCTCTGGAATTTGAAACTGGAAGTGAAATTTTGTTAACCGGAAGTAGTAACTTATCTCCCTTATTTCAAGCAAAAGAATGAAGAAACCATACAATTTTCATAGTCTTTGATCCTGACACAATATTCTCAATTTCAAGGCCATAAAGAACGGGCCTCAAATCAAAAGACCCTAGGTCTCTACTATATATGGTTAATCAGTTCTATCACATACAGTTAATTTTAAACATTAGAGGGAAGGAAACTCCCATTAAATGACAACGTATCCTTTCAACCAATATTTATATGTTACGACATGTCGCAATTAACAATAAAGTAAATATATTTTGTCAATATCATATACGGTTTCTGAGGAGTAACAAACATTAGCAAAGTAAATAAAAGAACATGATGTTGACCTTTGACCTGACCTTTGACCTGCACCTCCTTTTCTGTTTGGTGGACCCATGACCTCAAATCAAAAGACCGTAGGGTTCTATCACTTATGGTTTACGAGTTATTATAACATTTCACTTATGTCTCATACATAAGGGAAAATAACTCTCATATGGAATCCCCCGATCTCTTTGGTCAAAATTATTTTTTACATCCTGAGTATATAACGAGCAATTTGGGAAAATGATTTTGTCGTAATCTTTTACGGTTGCGAAGGAGTAGTACACACAAGAAAACCAGTGTTTGGGGAGATAACTCTACAAAGTAAAGTGTTCGGTTATGTTATAAGAGCGTATGAACTGTTCGATAAAATATACTTAATATTTAAGCGATATCTTGCGAAACAACCAAATAGCGCAAGAAACAAATTTAGATTGAAGAAAACAAAAGTAATCAAGAAAAATTTAAAAGGTCTTTCCACTTTTCCGTGGAAAGACCCAATTAAACAAATTCGAGGTAAGGGTCACTGTATTGACCATTTTGCCTTGCTACTCTATATATTTGTCCATTAGTCTAGAACTGTTGTAAAAAAAAAAAAAAATTTCATAATCGAAAGATAGTAAAATGTGTATTTATATTCTACAATTTCATACAAATAACAAATAAGTAAGTTCTGGGGTATAGTTCAGACAAAGTGTAAGTGTCAAACAAAATGGGAGATTTGTATAGCGAGTACATAAATTGTGAAAAAAATGACTGAATCTCAGTAATATGGATATTAAGGGAAAAGTTAAAAGATTTCAATGGAAATGTATACATAAGGTAATATAAACCGAAAACAGACTAAATGGGCAGCCTGTACGGACTTTGTGGGAATTGCACACGAAAAAAAAACAAATTAGAACTTCTCTTGCTTCGCTAGAATATAAAGTATATATGCAGAGAGAAAGTTAAACTCTTTATCGAATAATATAGGAAAAGAAGCTTTTACTGATTATAGTTTCTCTTTATCTAATATGGTTTTCATACTTGCCAAAAAAAAAGCCAACTGGGCAAAAAAAGTTTCATGTTTGGGTAATAACACATAAAATCAGAAAGTAGGTAGATCTTGATATTTTTGGCCCGGTCAGATTTTCTCTTTCTATTATGATTTTCAAGATATCAGATAATAACTTGCATTTTCCCATTATGTTATATTCTTAGTCATGAATTTTGATGGGTTGGCATCAACGAAACTTCATAATAGATACTCTCAGGATCATTCAGTCTAAGTTTGATTGAAATTGGTCCAGTGGTTTTAAAGAAGGAGATTTATAAATAAGTTTATGACGACGGACGCTAAGTGATGGCAATAGCTCATATTGTCCATAGAACAAGATGCGCTAAAAGGGTGTTACAATCAGGCAACTCTGAATGGGTTCTATGGTAAAACAAATATATACTAGTACAATGTATTTCAGATATCATGAGGTGAGTATTTCTAAGATTACCCGTATGGTAAATATTTTCTTACAATTGGACATAGACTTTCTTAAAAACAAAGGTAGGATCACACATTTTCGTTGTATCAATACAAAACCAACAGTTCAGCATATGCTTCTTTGTAATTTACACGAATAACGGACTTATGCAAGAAGTATATAATTCATAACATTTCTATGTCGCATCATGCCAGTAGCTTTGAGATATGAAGTATACATATTGTGTTTTTCTCACCTTACTCTATCCGTTTTATTCTAGATCTTACTTAAGTATATATATATATATATATATATATATATAACCTGTCTAAAAGGGTACACCAAAAAATGACAATAAACGAACAAATGTAACTATAATTATTTCGGATAACAGATATCCTTCATCAGTATGAGCACGATGTAAAATGAATCAGATCAATCTATTCTGATTATTAAACTATAGCAATCTTGAATTCTATACAATAAAAAAAGTGAAACAGTTTCACCCGAACATCATATGTTGCGACGCTAATAAACTTTTAAAATTTCCAAAAAAACAACTCAAAGACATGCCTAAAATGAAAACAGTAATTAGAGATATGAACTGGCACAACTCTAAAATTCCAAAATGACGTCAGTTAAGATGTTACATCAACTGCGTGTAAATACATTCCCCTAAAAAACAGCACTGATCGATATAAGCTGGTAAAATATGTCAAACAGAGGCTTTTATCATCCCAAATAAATAGCAGTTTTATAATGAAAAGAAAAAATAATGGAAAATTTTGGATGAGGTTAAAAAATTGGACGTGGATGCGTACTTGTACATCCCTACCAAATGATGTCAGGAAAATGAGTGATGGTAGGGAAAATGAGTGACTCAACCCTCGTTGTGGTCTATGATTGTGATTGTAAGGTTTTTGAGATCAGCTTGGGCGTGCCCAGGTGATCTCAAATGACGACTTACGGGGAGGTCGGGCTTGCAGGTGTAGTCACTTTGATGACCATTCATGAATGATTTGCTCGGGAAAGGTTTTGGATAAGAAAGCAAAGGACAGTTTCCCCAGAGGGCATAGATGAAAAAAACATAGAATGAGTCACTCATTTTCCCTACCATCACTCATTTTCCTGACATCATTTGTTTCCAGTTACTCCGGCTTCCTTACTTGACCCTTACAGTTTTAAGGATTCTTTTGGAATTTTTTGAATTTTACTAGTTTAAATACAAGGGTTCTTTTCATTTGGTAGGGATGTACAAGTACGCATCCACGTCCAATTTTTTAACCTTATCCAAAATTTACTATTATTTTTTCTTTTCAATATAAAACTGCTATTTATTTGGGATGATAAAAGCCTCTGTTTGACATATTTTACCAGCTTATATCGATCAGTGCTGTTTTTTTGGGGGGGGAATGTATTTACACGCAGTTGTTGTAACATCTTAACTGACGTCATTTTGGAATTTTAGAGTTGTGCCAGTTCATATCTCTAATTACTATTTTCATTTTAGGCATGTCTTTTGAGTAGTTTTTTGGAAATTTTAAAAGTTTATTAGCGTCTCTACATATGATGTTCGGGTGAAACTGTTTCACTTTTTTTATTGTATAGAATTCAAGATGGCTATAGTTTAATAATCAGAATAGATTGATCTGATTCATTTTACATCGTGCTCATACTGGTGAAGGATATCTGTTATCCGAAATATTTATAGTTACATTTGTTCGTTTATTGTCATTTTTTGGTGATGTTGCACCCTTTTAGACTGGTTATATATTATATTCTGTAGTGTACTGTATCATATTTATATGATCCATCGCCCCGTAAGATTTATCGTTGGGTATTATTCAGTCATTTTATATATATATATATATATTGCAGTTGATCCAACAATTCATCATATGATTTTCTTCATAGAGGATCGCTGCCTACAAGAAATCTATTGAACTAAGTGTTCTTAGTGTTTCACTCAACCTTTTGCAATTCTTTAAAAATTCTGACACATTGCAATTTGTTTTATCAAAAATATAATCCTGTAAGATTCGATTTTCCCTGAGAAAATGAACATATAACATATTATAAATAGATGCGTTCGAAGCACTTTTATGGATTTACCTTCACAAGGAACGCTCAAACTCAAACATTTGAACGCCAGAGATGTATAAATACGTAAAAACGTTTGCAGCTACATGAACTAAACTGACCTTAAGGATGTTCGCTCCTCTGGGTTTTTAAATTTTTGTCAGATGTTCGGAATCCTCTGGTTTTACCCATGTAGTGCCATTAAAATATATGCCCATTAACCTCTACGTTTCTTTTCATGAGTTGATTACACATAGTTTAAAATGTCATCTATGAAATCTTAGAAAATACTTGTTATTTTTTTTTTTATCGTTTTTGAAAGAAAAAAGGTGCCAATGTTAAATGTATGAAAAATCTAGAGAGAATTATTTCCCGCCAAATTTTAAATAGCTTATATCTCGAAAACAAGCACACATTTTTTTCTGCTTTTTTAGTTTCTTTATTTATATACTATCAATTTATATCAGTCTATTAAAAAGCTTGTTATTTGAAACAGAGTAGCGAATATCCTTAAAAGAATAGTTACATTCATAAAAGGTAAACTCTGCTTGAGGGAGTTCTAATGAGCATTCTCAAGAAACCTTTAAAAAATAAAGTAGATTTTTTTGTTTCTGTAATATTGATTATATTTATCATTGTGCTATTGCAATACATCGAGTTCATTTATGTCTGTTCATCCTTATCATGTCAAATTGTAAAACTTCATTGCATCGAAATTCTTTCATATCGTCCGTTTTCCGGGAATGTAACGTACCACACACACGGTGTAAGATATAATCATTCAAACAATACACTTACCCTTTTTAGATAGTAATATTAAGTAAGTCCCTTAATAGCATAATACTCGTCGCAGAACAGACTAGGAGATTGATGTCATACTCAGATTTCTTCATACAAAAGAAAGTTCATTCCAACCTTAAAATGTATATGCCGACGAGTTAGATCACCATGAACTTCCTGTTTAAAGTGAAAAAGTTATAAAAATAAACGTAAAGGCACAAATAATTGATAATCAACAGGAAATCCGTGTTCAGGAAAACGAAAACATTTGAAAGTTGTACACCAAATAATTGTTTAAAGAGAAATAATTGTTATATAATTCTGTAACTTGATGTTCATATGCATTTATTCTTTCTATACACAATTAGTGAATGACGAATGATTTTTAAGAGGTGCATTTGATGGAAACTCAATTTCTGCCATTTTTCCACGCATATTCGGATCCGTTTATTTCTTGTTTAAACTGGTCCTGATTTTTACATATTTTTCCAAAGGAAGACCTATGACATGTACAATAAACAAAGAAAAAATCCAATAAACACATTATGCAAAAATAAGGAGATACAGATTGATGGCCAATTATTAGTAAAGGTCAAGAATGCTGAACAACGACCCTTAACAAAGAGCTGAAGGCATATGGTATAGTAAATCATAAAAAAACCTTCGTGTGAAACAATTAAAAAGGATGGGGGAAACCAACGGCCTAATTTATAAACAAATACTTATGTAAATTTGTTTGCAGTGTAATAAGAGAATTCTTGATCACGGAAGGCAAAACAAATTCATCAAGGGTACGATAAGGGTTATTATTTTTTTTATCAATGGAAATAAGAAGAATCTTTACTGAGTTATAAAAAACAGGGACAAGTCTGCTTTTTAATGGGCGCAATTGGAGTAGTTAGAAATACCTACAGTTGTTGATAAACTTTATTGTAAAAGCGTAGTTACATGTTTTCAAGGAAACAATTAATTGCTTCAATCTGATATCATCAGAGTAAATATATCTAGGATATTGATATTTTTCATTCCGGAAGAGAGCTTACATTATATGAGTTCAGGCACATACATTTGCACTCAGATGTTTTTAAAGCACACTTTTATCTAACGTTTGAGAAGATATAATGTAGAAGAGCCTGTAGTTCAGTGGTTGTCGTTGGTTCATGTCTGTCATATTTGTTTTTCGTAAATTGTTTTGTTATTAAAAAAGTAAAATAACAAAAATACCGAACTCCGAGGAAAAATTAGACCGTTAGTTTTCTCAATTGAAATGTTTCATATTTTTTATGTCGGGGCCTTTTACCGACTATACGGTATGGGTTTTCCTCATTGTTGAAGGCCGTACGATTGCCTATAATTACTTACATCCACTTCATTTTGGCAATCATACCACATCTCCTTATTTATATAGTGTAGAGAGTCGAAAAATCAAACGTGTCAATCAAATCGAATTGTTAATAAAAAAAAAGCACGTCATATATCCAAAATATTCGTTCCATAACTGTAAGAGTTATTCGGTTCTTTGATAGTATAGTCATGGAACTAGTTTAAATGACATAAGAATCATCTGTAGAATATGAGATCCAAAACAGTTCTTATATTAAGGATAAAAAATACTTATTTAATAAGACAAATTACGTTTGATAAAATATAGTGTTGAAAGTCGAAAAATCAAAAGATTTAACCAAATTGAATTGCAACAAAAAGCACGTAATATATCTAAATTATTCGTTCCATAACTGTAAAAGTTATCAAGTTTTTAACAGTAGTCAAGGAACTAGTTTAAAGGATAAAAAGATCAGCTGCAGAATAAGAGAAAGTCTCGGTTGATTTAAAACAGTTATTAACATTAACGGTGATATTTTTACTACATCAGACACACATTTCGATAATTTAGCAGCGACTGCCTCTTATTTGGCATCTATCAAGGTTTGAATCAGGTCAAGTCGGGGAAAATGTGGTTGAAAGGAGAGGAACAATTCTACAGCTGATACGATTTTGGAAAAAAATAAACAATCAACAAGGTCACTATGAAGACCATTTTTATTACACTGTTACAACTAGTAATTTTCATTGTAACAACACTCAAATATACAAATGTAAACGTTTTATTATCAGTTTTTTATCCCATATAAATCTTTTCTATTCTGTTGCGGCTATTAGTCATCATGAATTGTTAGCACACAAATTTGATCTGTTTTTATTCAATGGTCTTCTGAGCCCCCACCCACCCACCCAAACAAATCAAATGGTTGCTCTCTAATCAATAAATGTCATGTATACCAATCGTCACGGGTCGATTCTAACTTTCGTTTTGGTTGGCCCAAGAGCTTAACATGCAAACCACAGAACAAACAAACGTAAATTGTGTGCTTCAAAAAATTCCTCCACGATCATCACTGAAGACACATTAATTGTCAAAATACGCACATGAGGCATTACAATTGGTGCCGTTAATGTTATCTTTGCACTAAGTTTCAAACATTTTCATCAATTTGTTAAGGAATCGGATTTCAATTCACATGCATTCATGGCATGGACCCCCTATTTCCGTTTTTTCTTTGTGGTGAATAAAATTTTTGTTTAAAAGTTTTGAATATTTTAATAAATTGTTGTGTGTTATTCTTGCTCTCATCCATACAACAAAACATTACAATTACTATAGTGTATAAATGCTGCTCATCTACTTGACTGGCAGTGGAAAATTGAAGTAGAGGAACAGCACGTATAAACTACAGTTTTTATTTGTAGTAATATAATGTATATACACCTAAAAAGCTTTATAAAGGGAGAGATTCCATACCCGAGCGCCTGTATTTCATAACTGATTTGTCCTTCAAACTGGTTCGATTCCGGTGCGCCATTGATGAGTCTTATGTAGACGAAACGATTGAATTACAAGCCTAGTATCTAAGATGAGATTTTACAACCACTGGATGGGGTCACTGGATCGATGCCACTTTCTATTGTTCACAAAACCTGTAGTCGCTACTCATATGCTGACTTGAAATGTCATTAATAAGGTTATTTTCTGTAACTTTACCGTGAATCATTTAAAACAAATTGGGCTTTTTTTTACCACGCATAGATGGTGTTAGCCAAATATGGTACAACGTTTTGGAATTTTTGGTTTCCAATTCTTTTAAACTTCGTGAATCGTGCCACATGTAAGAGCAGGATATGCATACCCTTCTTGAGCTCCTGATATCACCACCGTTTTTCTAATGGAGTGTATTTTGTTCAGTCTTGCGATTTTTATTGAGTGTTTTGTCTTTTTGTCGTTTTTCGGATTTTGCATTGATTTGGTTTGTTTCTCTTCGACTTATGAACTTTGATTCCATCTTTTTAATTTTGGTCATTCGGACTTATTTTGCTGATAATTTTTGCTTGTACAATTTCCCTCTGTATATGAATGTTTTCAAGAAAATACCAAATAATGCAAAACTTGTAATTCAAGGACAATAACTCCTTTTTGGAGTCAATTGACAATTTTGGTAAGGTTGACTTATTTAGTGATCTTGGTTTTCCGTTCATTTTTCTCTTCTTATTATAGTTTTCAAGATAACTGCCAGAACACCAAATAGCCAAACTTGTAATTAAAGGGCAATAATTCATTTAAGGAGTCGATTGATAATTTCGATCATGTTAACTTATTTTTAGATCTTTTTTTGCTGAACATTTTACTCATTACAGTTTTTTTTCTATATAAAATAGTTTCATAGTTGGCAAACTGGGTGAACATTCGTCGTGTTTGTGCAATAACACCTATAAAGTGTCATCTGATACCTTTCTGGAAATGAAAAAAGGTCGATCTTGATATATTTGCCCCTTTCAGATTTTTCTCTATCTATCATAGTTTTCAAGATATTAGATGATAACTTGCATTTCTCCCTTATGTTCTATTTTTAGTTCTTAATGTTGGTTGATTGTCAAGAACAAAAACAAAACTGCATACTAGATTCTTTAAGGATTCAGTCTAAGTTTGGATTGAATTGGTCTATTGGTTTCAGAAGAAAAGACATATTACAAATAAGTTTTACGACGACATATGGTACGTGATGATCTAGCTCACATGGCCCATAGAACCAGATGAACTAAAAAGTTTAATATCAGGAAACTCGAAATGGGTTCCATGGTAAAAGAAATATATACAAAGTATTTCAGATAACATAATTCAAGTATTTTTTAGATCACTCGTGTGATTAAATTTTTCTTTCAGTTAGACGTAGACTCTCTTGAGAGCATATATGCAGCTAGAATCATCATTTTAGTTGTATGCATGCAAAACCAACAGTTCCGTATATGCATGTTTGTGAGTTACATAAATAATGGAATTATGCTAGAAGTATATAATTCATTACAGTTCTAAGTCCAAGCATCATGCATGCAGCACGATATTTAAAGTATATATCTTGTAGTTGATACAATATTCAATCAATACAGAGGGTTGATGATTACAGGAAATCTATTGTTCTTATTGTGACTTAATTGTTTAGTGATTTTTACTCCACCTATTGTAATTCTTAAAAAAATCGGACATATTTGCAATTCTTTAAACATTCTGACACAATTGAATTCTTTAGAAATTCGGACACAATTTGAAGTCTTTAGAAACTCGGACACAATTGCAATTCTTTAGAAATTCTGACATAATTGCATTTCTTGAGAAATTCGGTCACAATTGTAATTCGTTTCATAAAACCAAACTGTACATTTTACAAAATATTACAATACAAAATAGAAATTTTACCAAACTGTTCTAGGCGAAAAATAGACAAATCATCAGTTTTAGGTTTTAGAAGTGCAAGTGCAAAAAGAAAGCATACTTATATTCACTTCATCTTTACTGTAAACAATATGAGAAATGCCAAAGGGGCAATAAGAAAAAGAAAGTTCAATAAAACAAGACAACACATCGCCAAATAGAAAAAACGACAAAAAGACAAATTACAATAACAAAACATAATAACTCAAGAAAATTCTTGATTATATAAAGCAAAAATATCAACAAGGTAGAGATTAGTGTTATCATTTTTTTTTAATTGAATTGAATTTAGTGAAATCTTTACTGAGTATGGATTTAAATTGTTATTCATAAAAAAAAACCACGGACGGGTCTGCTATTTAATGGGCGCAATTGAAGTAGTTAGAAATACCTACAGTAATGTTGTTAATAAACTTTATTGTAGAAGCATAGATAGATGTTGCCAAGGAAACAAGTAACAACTTCAATCTGATATCATCCCAGTAAATATATCTATTTTCTGTTTTAATGTTCTTTAATATTTCAATATTTTTTATGTGTTTTCCTTGATCTCTAACACCATACAATCTTATAATAACTAAAGTGTATCCATGCTACTCCTCTACTAGACTGGCAGCTGACAATTAAAGTAAATGGACAGCACGTATACACGACAGTAATTGTGTGTAATAATCTAATGTATATATTAGTGAATTTGTAAAATCCCTGAAATAAATAGTGATTTTGTAAAATCCTTAACAGTTCCAGTGACTTGGTAAAATCCCTGACATTTCTGGAAATTTTATAAAATCACTGAAAATATTACAATTTTTAAACTTAATATCGGAAATGGCCTTTTTAAAATTATTTAGATATATTTATTGAATAGACTTCACTGGTTTACACTATTTTAAAGTGACTATGAATAAAAAGGCATATGTACATATATAAAGACTACATTTTATTCATTTTTGAATACTTAGTTATAAGTTTGGTGACATTTGCTGTTTATAATTACTCTGCTTTTCGACAGGCATACATATTTTTCACATCTCCCCATTGAAGAACTTTTAGTCTTATATTCATGTTTTTTTATTAGTTTTCATTGGCTTTGAGCTAGCTGTCAGTAACTGCGAGTACTCTCAGATGAACTTGGTGTCTTTTTTGTTGTGGAGATGTATAGATACCCTGCCACGTCCGGTATGTGTTTTTGTTAAATGTTTGTATCGACCTGATGAGTTAAGCCCTTTTCAACTAATTTTTATAGTTTGTTCATATGCTGTACTGTTACACCATTATCCTAGGTTAAGGGGAGGGTTAGGCGCCAACAAACTAGTTTAACCCCGCCACATTCTGTATGTGCCTGTCCCAAGCCAAGAGCATGTAATTCAGTGGTTTGTTGATGTATATTATATTTGTTTTTTGTTCATTGTTTTATACATAAATCAGGCCGTTAGTTTTCTTGTTTGAATTGTTTTACATTTGTCATTTCGGGGCCTTTAAAAGCTGACTATGCGGTATGGGTTTTGCTCATTGGCGAAGGCCGTACGGTGACCTATAGTTCTTAACTTCTGTGTCATTTGGTCTCTGGTGTAGAGTTTTCTCATTGGCAATCAAACCACATCTTCTTATTTTTATAGTTATACCTTCATTATTAATAATATTACACAAAAACTTACTTTTCATTTGATTTTGAGTGGAGAAAATATTGAAAATTATTTATTCGTATGTGATAGCATGGATGTATGTTACAGTATCTAAGATGTGACCAAAGAAAGTGAAGCATTACATAATGGCCAATGATACCTACTTTTGCATGGTTGGTTACCTATCAATTGAAATGCAGGTGCATTACGAGGTATTTTTTGGCATACTATCTGTCGTCTTTGTTTTTTTTTTTGTGGATAGAAATCCCTTTTAATGTAGCGTATCAATTTGATTTTTTTTTTGCCGATCAAACATTAAAAATCAGAGTTTGAGTCAGAATAATATGCCCGGGTACGGTGACATGTCTTCTTGTGGACTCTTACCATGCGAACTAACACGTTAATATTCCAGCTCAGTGTGTCTGTCTAACACAAAACAGGTTCATATTCACATCATATTAATATATAATTGTCCTGATATGCCTTTGATACTTGCCACTGGAAGACATAAAATATACCAATCAATTTCCAACTCCTTGCCGCCTTTGAATTTGATTTTAAATACATAATTTCTTTTATACTTTTCAGCAATTACAGACTAAATAACTGAACATTAACCAACTTTCGAATATTCTGATAGTAATATGAGCTTGTTTTGTCTTTTGTGCCGACTCATCTGCATGTTCTACAAAGAAATTGTTCATCAGATTTTCAAAAATTCTGTCCACAGTGAAAGAAGGTCTTCAGAAATACTGTGAAATTGTTTACTCGCGTAGTGGTATTAACCATAGGTGAATTCTAACAAAAAACCCTAAAGAACTTCTAGATAATTCTAAATCTCGATCTTTCTCTGAAATTAATTCTATCAAAACCTTTGATTTTTCAACCCTTTACACCACCATTCCCCATGTGAAATTGAAAAAATCGTCTTAAAGAAATAATCCACAATGCCTTTCAACATAAAAATGGATTTTTATATAAATGTATTACTTTGGGATATCATACGGCATATTTTGTTAATAGTGAACAAAAAAATAAAAACATGCAACACCAAGGAACAAGCGATCAGTATGCTGGAGTTTCTTATTGACACATATTTGTTGAATTTGGAGGTAGACTTTTTCAACAAATTATCGGCATTCCTATGGGAACGAACTGTGCGCCTCTCCTTGCCGACCTCTTCATATTTTCATATGAGTCGGAGTTCCTCCAGACACTTGTCAAAACCAAGACGATCAAAGAAGCCAGATCTTTTTATTTCACATTCAGATATATTGGTGATGTTCTTTCCATTAACAATCCAAACTGTTCTGATTGGTTTCTATTAGTATATACTCCAGAACTAGAAATTAAAAAAAACAACAGACACGGCTTCCTCCGCCTCAGTTTTAGACTTATAACTCGTATCAAACATAAGCAGTCGTCTCAGAACAAGAATCTATGACAAACGAGACGATTGTAATTTTGAAATAAGAAATCCCCCCCCCCCCCCCACCTTAGCAGCAATATACCAACTTCAACTGCATAATTGATATACATTTCCCAACTCATTAGGTATTCAAGAGCTTGCAGCTGCTACTCAGACTTTGTAAAACATCACCAGTGTCTGAGCAGAAAGTTGATGAACATGGTTATGTCAAAGAATGTCCCGTCCTTTTCCTAAAAAAATTCATCGGAAGATACAAAGACCTTGTTGATAAATATTCCGTATCAACTTCACAAATAATACATGATGGTCTTGAAGTATAGATTATAGGAACTGACGTTGTTTATTTTATCTTAATTACGTGTTATCGTGTTCTTTTTATTTGTCTTTGTATATTTTAAACCTTTACTGTTTAGTCCATTTTTGTTTAAATCCTTTTGGCGTGGCTCGGTATTTATGCATCCCGCCATTGTGTTATTGTACTATGGCTATTTTTTGTATTCTTGTCTTTCATTTTTGATTATGTGCTTTGTATATATATAGATTATAACACAATGTTGACTGCTGTACCCCAATTTTTGACAGTTTTACCTATTATGTCTGTTTGTTTTGCTCACATATTGTTGTCAATATAATGTACACTATGCGACTGTTATATAATATATATAAGTGAGTGGTTTAGCTAGCTATAAAAACAGGTTTAATCCACCATTTTCTACACAAAGAAAGTCAGGAATATGACAGTTGTTTTCCATTCGTTTGATGTGTTTGAACTTTTGAATTTGCCATTTGTTGTTGGAGCGCCAGTGATGAGTGATATAGACGAAACGGTTGAATAACAACCTTAGTCTATTTGATGAGATTTTACAACCACTGGGTTGATGCCACTTTCTGTTGTTCTGATCACAAACCCAGTAGTCACTACTCATGTGCTGACTTGAAATGTCATTGATAAGGTTATTTTCTGTAACTTGACCGTGGATCATTGAAAACACAATGTGTTTTTTTTTCCATCAGCCATAGATGACCTTTGTCTGATAAAGCACATTATCTTACCTCCTATACATTTCTAGGAATATAATTGGTTAAAAACAACTGCGTGGAGACCGTGTATATTTCATATGGGGTTAGTAGGCGTGGTTTATTTCAATACACTGTTAGTAGTGGTGTTACGTCCCATTGTAAAAACAACACGGTGATTAGGAAAAATCTGAAAGATTTCAAGGTTTCAACAGACGAAGAAATTGATGATGAACGATTGAATAAATGCAGAAAACACATTAAAAGCTAACAAGTTGTTATTGTTGGCATTTGTCTTTGTATAGACCAATGAAAGTAGGTTCCTAATATTGAAGATTTTTGAGGCCACTTGTCTAAATGGCACATTAAGATAGCCGGTAAGATAAATTCGTTAAACAGTGTGCTAGTGACCTAATACAATATATATGGGGTCCGTTCATTTCATATGTGGTTCGAGTCTCGCTCTCACCTCATATGGAATTTACTGACCCCATATATATCGTATTAATAGGTCACTAGCACACTATGTAACTAATATTATTTTTAAATTATGGATTTTCAGCGCTTTTCAACTTCGTGCCACATGTAGAGCGTGCCTTTTTTGGAATGCATAACCTTCTAAAGCACTTGATATCACCTACGTTTTCTAGTGGAGTTTGTATTGCTCAGTCTTGAGTTTTTTTATGTCGTGTTTTGTCTTTTCGTCGTTTTTCAGTTCTTGCATCGATTTGGTCGGTTTTTCTTCGACTTATGAGTTTTGATTCCCTTTTATGGTTTCTTCCTTGAAGAAATAAAGGTCGGGTATTAAAAAGTCACTTTTTTCTCCATTATTTTCATACAAAATTCTATGACAAATTGTGACATAATAAGCTGTCCGAATTATTGGCCAGAAGATGCAAGCAAATGATAGAACCTTGACAACATCCTGGGTAGACAAGCTAACAAGATAACTCGCTTAGGGAACTTCGTTAAGGGAGATATCATCTTATCATTTTAAACATATTTATTCAAACTTTGACTATTATTTAAAATAAATAGCTATTATGAAACCTACTTTAGTAAATCAAAAATTCAAACTTTGAACTCATTTATGAATAACTTAATTTCAACATCAGAATGGCTTTTGGATTTTTTTGCTTTCCTTTCTACACAGATGTAAATATAGGTTTAGGGTCTGGTATTGTGTAAAAGTGTATATAGTGTTCATATGAGACAAGAAAAGCAGCTGGCTAGTTTGTATAAATCAGACTGGATAAGAAATACTATGTATATTCAATAGAATAATTATTGGTGTTTTCCTATTATCTCAAGCATTAATCCAGCAGTCCTAAATATTTCTAATGTTTCAGAATCTGAATTAATTTAATAGATAGAACTAAAGCAGATGCTTCTGCTATCATAGGTAGTAAATAGTTCTTCAATCATGAACAATCCTAATTTCATAACTATTGTGATGTCAAAATTACTAACAATATTCTGGGTTTGCAACCACGCCTGATGACATTACACAAAAAGAATACCATTGTTTTGCTTACCTCTAGAAGAGAATGTTCAGGTTTGCAAAAATATCTAACATTGTTTATAAAAATAGACTTGATTACTGCATCTCTGAAAAACCGAAATTTTCAGTAAATGTCTAAAATTTCGACTCAATTTATCTCTAAAAGTAGCACATAAAGGTATATTTTTATTACATTACTATTAGAATTGACTATGTGAAAAATAGCATGTATGCAAATGTCCGTAAAATAATCACCGTGGGATCAAAACTGTATCGTATGCCCTTAAAACTATGGAAGAGAAAATCCGCCATGTTATACATTTCTTAATTTGTAAAATGCAATTTCTTAATTTGTAACATGCTATTTCTTAATTTGTAATATGTATTTTTTCCTTTCGTTACACGAATTTCTACATTTTTTGATTTGTGAAATGTAACTTCTTAATTTGGGAAATGTAATTTCTTTGATTGAGTCACAATTTTGGAGAATGTGTCAGTGTAATTGTTACCGCTGCTAACCAATGAGAAGTTCCGTTTCTCAAGAAAAACTTCAAGTTACAAATCAGCAAGATACAAATCAACAAGTTACGAATCAAGAAGTTTTACAAATCAGGAAGTTTTACAAATCAAGAATGAAATAGTTCTACAATCTTCCGCACGGATCGCTGTGGATCCATGTCAACTCGTATCTTAGCCAACTCGTACTCAACCAACTCATATTTCTACCAACTCGTACCCAACAGACTGTTTTCCGATGATTTTGTCGTGTATAGAAAACATAGAACAGTAAATTTCCCACCTAAATTGTCCCGATTATAATTAAAAAAAAGCTTGATTTTACTTCTTTAAGCTGCTCTTACTTGACCGAGTACCAGGATGTCCAACCACAGAGAAGGTAACCTGTCGAAAAAATATAAACTGGCTCAGGAATCAAAAGCCAGTAATATGAAAAAAGTCAATATTCTATTATTTTTATGCATTAAAGTTGTTATGTTATTTTATATAATATAGAAACACAATTACAATAACGTACAACTTTATTGATTGGTAATCTGATGCAATTGTTTTCAAATCAGAAATATCTAATTTAAAGTTAATCATTCGTCTTAGACAATCAGCTCTATATTCCTGAGACTGTATTAGACGAATCTAAGACAGGGCGTACCAGCTCTTCGTCAACAAATCATGACACGACACCAACAGAGTCTTACTTTAGTGCTTCCCTACCAAGCAAAAGACAGCGACAGGGAATGTCCCCACGTCCACCGAACGCAAATGTTCCACCGACTTCTGGCCGATAGGGGGTTGGTGCAAGAGGACTATCGGTATCTAAAAACAAATCGACCAGTAATGGAACTGTTAATAGTGAATATAAATAGAACAACGCTAGCTTAACGTTTTGTTTCTTAAATGTTTGTGGGCTGAAGAAAAGAGTGTTGTCTCCGGATTACATTGACATTTTGCTTGGACATGATATCTGTATTTTTGTTGAAATGATGTTTACTGACTCAGGTAATTTACACCTGCCAAACGATTATATTTATGTTTTTGGACTTTTTAATGCCTGTGCTGGCTTTATCGCTTCAAAAAGATTCGAAATGCCTTCAAATATATACTAACTAGAAATTCTTTTTGAACACATGTTCAACGCAAAAATCAGTAAAAAAAGCTCCATTGAATATGGCAGAAGGATATTTTTTACTGATTTTTGCATTGAACATGTGTTCAAGAAGATTTTTCTAGTTAGCTGATATATGAAGACCTTTCTAATCTGTTTGAAGCGATAAAGCCAGGACAGGAATTAAACATAGTCCAAACGTTTTACGTTTTTACAGATACAGTTATTTAGATACTATAACAGATACGAACCATGATTACAAATGTAAGATCATACATTTCGCCCTTATTCCCCCACCCCAAGCTTGGCTTTTACAAAGTTTAAAAGTAAATCTCAACGGACTTTGGTGCCGCATTTCTTCCGAAATTTGTGTTTTCATAAACCCTTCTATGTTTATTTTTCATTTAAACAACCCCATTCTATTTTTATAGGTCCGAGCCTATTATCCACTAATCAGGCGCTGATCCAACCATTTTTAAGATGGGTTCCAACACATGCAAGTCATATGAAAAGGGGGGTCCCAACCATATGTCCTCATACAAACGCATTAGTGTCAAACAAAAAGGGGGTTTCAACCCACCCCTACCTATGACTAATGATCACTGACTAGAACATTGTATGATTATAATTATTCAACATGTATATGAAATAAATTCTCGTTCAAACAATATCATATAATCACTTACTTCTGAAGACGAATGATTACGTTTAGATATTTCTGATTTGAAAACAAATTGCATCAGATTATAATTCAATAAAGTTGTACTTTATTGTATTTTGTATATTATATAAAAGAACTGGAACACTTAAATGCGTATAAATAATAAAATATTGGGTTCGAGTTGGTAAAAGTACGAGTTGGTAGAAACACGGGGTGGTAAATATTGGGTAAGAGTTGGCTAAGATACGAGTTGACATGGATCCACAGCGACCTCGTGCGGAATATTGTAGAAATATTTCATTCTTGATTTGTAAAACTTCTTGATTTGTAAAACTTGTTGATTTGTAACTTGTTGATTTGTAACTTGTAGTTTTTCTTGAGAAACGGAACCTCTCATTAGCTGGCAGCGGTAACAATTAATTACCTTGACACATTCTCCCAAAACGTGACTCAAACAAAGAAATTACATTTCATAAATTAAGAAATGTAGAATTTCATGTAACGAACGAAGAAAATACGTTAACAAATTAAGAAATTGCATTTACACATTAAGAAGTTACATTTCACAAATCAAGAAATGTAGAAATTCATGTGAAAAAAGATGGAAAAAATACACATATTAAAAATTAAGAAATTATATTTTGCAAATTAAGGAAATTGCATGTTACAAATTACAAAATTGCATTTTACAAATTAAGAAATGTATATTTATGGCGGATAGTCCCTTCCATCTAAAACATCTAAACATTCACCTATTGAAAGTGGAGAAATGGTATCTAAGCGGGATAAATCTATATAAAGTAGTCTTTATCTATTCCTATACAGTTATGAACAAGTATGGTCCTACATCATGCCGATACTTATTTTTTGGCATTGCATATGAAGGTCATGTTTTTCTCAGACTGTTTATGACGTCTAATTATTATCATATGTAACTCCGCCACATTCTGTATGTGTCTGTCTAAAGTCAGGAGCCTGTAGTTCAGCGGTTGTTGTTGGTTCATGTCGGTCACGCTGCTGTTTTTGTTAATCATAAATATTGCCATTTACGACCAAAAGAACAGTACGGTTGCCTATGATTGCTTACATCCACTGCAATTGAACTTTGGTGGATAGTTGTCCCACTGGCAATTATACCACATCTTATTTTTTAAGTCTAATTTATGACAGACGTGAACCAATTACAACCACTGACATACAGGCTCCTGATTTTGAACAAGTCATGCATATAATGAATGCGGCGGTGTTAAACATGTTTGTGAACGCTCAACCCCCCCCCCCCCCAACCCCCCCCCCCCAACCCCCACCCCACCCCGACCTGGGACTGTGGTTTGACAGCACAACATAAGAAAAAACTGTAATAAGCAGTTTACCTCATTTTCAAGGTCTATTGATCAACGTTGAGTTTAATGCTTTGATACTTTAAGTGTACTAGTAGGTAAGCTCTTATAATGTAAATAATGATTGTAGGGGTAAGGTTTGTGTTACAAGATTCTTTTGTTTTGACATCATTTTCATGGTTCATTGATCAATGTTGAGTTCTTATGATTAAATCCGTTTCTCAGACAAAGTGAAAAAGAAGTTGAAGAAAACTGACATTGCCAATGCAAAAAACGTTAAACGACGAAAAAACACCACATAGGAATCTAAACACTGAACAACACGAACCTCTTCAAAACCCGGAGTAAACACGGGGGCTCCGGAAGGGTAAGCAGTTTCTGCTCCACATATGGCATCCGTCGTGTTGTATAAATCCGATGATAAGTCTCTCATTCAGTGAATTGTTTGCTGAAAAACACGTTACCAAAGTATCAAATATGTTATCAATAAAACAATTAAGCATCTTGATGATGTCAGTTTCAAAGAATTTTGTGTTTGATGCAAAGTGTTTTTTTTTTTAGAAAGTATAATTTTTACCCGTTCATTAAGAAAGATATTTGTAAGTATGCTAGCCATTTTTTTTAAGAAACAAAGTAAGACTATTTCTTTCAATCTGTCTTCAAGTTAACAACGAGGTATACTAGTGTAATGGGTAGAGAAATCAAATGTTTCATACTATTGCAAGAGGAGAGACTGAGGATGCTAGTTATTCTGAAGCACTTTTCTTAATTTACCTTAACAAGAAACGCTTAAACCCAAATATATGAAAACCAGAGATGATAAACACTATTTACATCAGCTATATGTTCAAAAATAATAAAACAAAAATTAGTAAAATTCATCAAAGTCCAACTGAGGAGTTGGTACATTTAGTTTTTAAATAATTTCTAAATTAACCAATTTAATAAAGGTATGTTATAAATCATCTCATTACCGTAGCACCGACTTCTGGGCTGATGATAGCAGTTAACCAGCAACGGATAAAGAATAATCAACATACAATTTTTTGTGATTAGGTCATGTTCTTTGAAACTTCTAGTTGCAATTCAATTATATTTGTAAAATAGTAGGTATTACGAGATACATATATCTGTCTGACAAAGTTTAACTGCGATTGAACTTATGTTCAAAGTCCATTAAGGTTAATTTGTTTGTGCTTTGATACTTGAAATAATAGGCCAACCTTATTTGGTGAAGATAATTAAATGATTATCAGGGGTAAATATTTATCTGACAGGGTTCATCTGACCTACACCTAATTTTATAATTTTTTTTTTATCAAAATGTTGGTTTTTTATGATATGATCAGTTCCTTAGATACTTAACGTCCTATGTTTACATAAAGTATATTTTACATATAAAAAAGTGTACAGAAAAATAAGAGGGAGTACATGTCTCTCTGACATAATTCTCGAATAAAGTTATATAATAACGCCCTGTTTTAATTTGTTCTGAGTCTTTTCGGGAAACGCGGATTGCGGTAACGATACACAACTTCCAAAAAAAATGCAACAGTAGTATACCGCTGTTCGAAATTCATAAATCGATTGAGAAAAAACAAATCCGGGTTACAAACTAAAACTGAGGGAAACACATCAAATATAAGAAAGCGTCTTATTAAGTATAAGTGAATTGAATAAATAAAGATTGGCATTTATATCAAGAATCGTTGATTTGAAGAGCCAAAAACATAAAAAAAAGACACTTTATGGAATCTTTTACACTGAACCTGAAACGCTAGATAACACAGATACAGACACTCTACTGTTTAGCATTCATCTATAGATTGGCAGATAGTATCAATTGACAAATAAACTTTACGACAAAAGTGATGATTTCAATTTTGCCATTGTGAACTTCGCGTTTTTGTCTCTCCTGTGACAAAAGTGTCAAAACACTTGCTACATGGATGCTTATCCTCCTGCAGCATCAACGAGTGATCTATTTGTATAAGGCTTTTTTATTTCAGAGGGTAGGAGACCTAGATATTTTTAATCTGTCTCAGTTGATACGATATTCCAGGGCTTGTTTTTCCTACTATGATTTCCTTGACAGGGGGTTGCTGCTCACAAGGAAGCTTCTTAACCAAGAGTACAAGTGGTGAAGTTGAAATCATCCCTTCATAAATTTTATGGACGCCATCACGAGTTGGTTGACCGTATTGGAATATCTGTTTCCCGATGAAGACGGATATGTTCCAATTGACGTAACTACAATCCCGTCACCTTTCCCCCGAATATTTTTCACTTATATTGAGTAATAAGATTTTGTACATTTGGTACATTTGGTGGAAGGTAGCATCAAGATCCGCATTGGGCCAAAGAAAATGAATTTTTCGAGACATATTACACATTTTCTTAAAATATATGTAAATGCATAAGCTGAAGAAATATAAACGAATAACACAAGATGTTTTATGTTATGGTGTTACGATGTTATCAAATCGAGTATTTTCATGAAAATGTAGGAACATGTGCAGTTCATACAGTTTTCAACCAACATATCCTTTGTGAAAACATCATGCGCAGTCGAGAAACAGCAAATGATTTTTACGAAGCTTTATCATAGCTACTAACGTTATTTTTCCAAATACAAAGTTGTTACTTTGTTTTGCACATGTATACTTTTCAAATACAAAATACACTTAAAATCTATATTTTCTTACAAACTTTGCAAAGTTGAAATTGTTTGTTTTAACGAAAGAAGAGAGATAGTTTCATTGATAATATTTATCTAGTCTTTATAGCTTGCTGTTCGCTGTGAGCCAAGGCTCCGTGTTGAAGGCCGTACTTTGACCTATAATCATCAATAATGGTTTACTTTTACAAATTGTGACTTGGATGGAGAGTTGTCTCATTGACACTCATGCCACATCTTCTTATATCAATTTACAGTTATCAATGTTTATTACGAAATCCACCTTTATACCCGACAGGTTGAAGGCGAACAACAAAACAATATACACAATACAAACATTATACAATACCAAAACATCATATATCAATAGTAAAAAAATTGTAGTAATTATGCAGGTGTGGCGTCCACTCTCCATTTGTGCAAATGACTTTTAAATGAACGGAACAGTAAGCTACATTATATCAAATGACGATAATTGCAATCTTTCTTTTTTGGATGATTCCATAAATCCTGGATGAATATCATTTATGTCTTTTTCAAGCTGTGTTCGTAAAGATTTATTAATAAGACATGTTAAGAAATAATGGGTTTCATCTTTAACCTCACTAATATTACATTGTTTACAAATTCTATTTCTCGTAGAAATTATTTTACAAAAGCAAATGCGTAAGCCTCGTAACGAATGAGAAGGAATGAGAACTTGTCTGTATGTGGCATAATGACAAAATAAATTACTAAATGTTTCATAATACGGCAAAGTTAACATTCTTTGTTGTAACCATTAATACATCAGTCGCTTTCCAAATTAAGTTGCTGAAGTATTTTTTTGTATTTTTCCATTTTGCAATGTTTGTTACTAGTCTTTTATGTATATAGATACCTCCTAGTATTAATGCAAGTTATTCCTTTTCTAAATTCTTGAATATAGTATTTCAATTTTGTTAGACTCTTGCTTTTCACATATATATGTGACAATGTTGAAGAAACCGTTAAATGTTGCTTTATCTAGAGGTGTTAAACCATCTTCATTGCAGATGTTAACATCGCAGCCATTAGATATCAGCAACTCAACTGCTTCATAAAAACCCATCTCACACGCACAAAAGAGAGGTGTGCGCTTATTGGCATCACACAAGTTTAAGTTACAACCTCCTTTAATTAGAATTTGTGCTATTCCAATGTTGTCACTACCAACAGCAATGTGTAGCGGGGAAAGTCCGTAAATATTGACAGTATTCATGTTGCAATTTCTCTGTATTAAATGTTCAACAATTTCTGCACATCCATGCACACATGCTACGGCCAAAGGAGATTCTTGATTATTATCCAATTTATCGATATCGCAACCATCTATGATCAAAAGAAGCTTGACAATGTCAACATGTCTCTTTCTGCATGCCATATTAAGCGGGGTTTGTTCTTCAAGGTTAATAATATTCACATCGCAGCCGTGAGAAATAAGCAATTCAATACAAGGCTTTTGATAGTTTTCAATTGCCAAACTTAAAGGTGTTTGATTATGAATGTCGCATACGTTGATGTCACAATCGTTCAAAAGTAATAACTCAACTATTTCAACAAATCCCATCGCAGCTGAAATATGTAATGCAGTCATTCCATGAATATTAGCAGTGTTTATCTTACAGCCGTGTAATGCCAAAAGACGTACAATGTGTGTGTTACCCCGTTCACAAGTTGTTGTAAATGCAGTGTTATTCATGTTGTCCAAGAGGTCGATTTCACAGTAATTGTTATTCAAAAGAAGGTCAACTATGTCATCATATTCCTGCGAACAAGCTATTTGCAAAGGACTTTGACCTTCAATATTACTGCAATTTTTATCGCATTGACTTTCAACAAGTAATTCCACACACTCCGTACTTCCATTTCGACAAGCAAGAAATAGCGGTGTTTCTTTTAAATCATTCCTCTTATTCAAATCACAGGCTTCACAGTTGAGTAAAACTTCCAGGAAATCACAATCGTCATTACTACAAACTAAATGCAACAAAGTATTACCTTTAATATACGAAAGATTAACATCAGATTTATATTGTATGAACATTTTTGCAATATCTAGCTTATGTTCAAAATATGCATAAAGTAGAGGTGTGACCCCCGTGTCTTCCATTAAAAAAGTTTTGTTAATATTGATAGCATTTCCAGTGTCAAGTAATACTCGAGTCAAATCTTCCCGTCCCAATTCAACTGCGGTACAAAGGGGGCCGTTTATAGATTTCATTAAAAGATCGTTTTGAATCTCGTCGTCGTCAGTATTTATTTGTGTGTCACATAATACATCCCACAAAACACCATCTGCGAATGACTCTGTTGTAGTTGTGTTTCCACAGTGTAGTCTTTTTAATCTTTCTTCTATAAGAAAAGTATTCAAGATATCGCAGTTGTTTGATGCGCTCAAAACCAATGCCCACAAATTTCCAGTAAAAATAGAGAAAGTGTCACATTGTTTAGACAACAATGATATCAGTTTTTGTTGGTAATAAGTTGTTGTTGCTATTACATTGCGGAAAACAGTCCAAAATGTTCGACTTCTTATTTCTTCTTTGATTCTTTGAAAGTACAGCTCTTCTTGATCTTCATCAAGCATAATTACAAAATCGTCTGATTCATTAAAGACTTTTAAACTCATTCGTTCTGCAATGAAAGTTCTATTTCCATAACTCAGGATAGATTTCACTAACATTTTCCCGATGAAAAATGCAATAAAATCGAACACCTTATCATGTATCGCTGAAAATGAACATTCGCTCTCTTTAACAAATGTTCCTTTTAGTGTTTGTAGACTTCGCAGAACGGATAATTTAGACGGCTTCTCCGACATTTCTAGTTCTTCATACACTTCTTCAAACATATCATTAAATATTTTGTTATCTCTATCTTTAAATAAACTTGTCTTCAAATTGTTGTTAAACAGAACAAGTAAAGCAAGACCGAAAAAGCACTCTTTATTACCCGCGGCCATTTCATCTAATTCTATTTTAAATATATCATACGGCTTTTTAAAAAATTCAGGATTAAATGTAGTTCCCGATGATAGTTTACAAAGAAGAGGAAACAAATCCGTTTTAGAGATAACTTCGTCTCCTATTAGATCTATATATTCTTGATTTAAATGACATAATCCGATTTTACGTTTCTCATTCAAATCTAATGCCAGTTCATCAGAGAGAAGATCACATTCTTTTATTTTAAATGCCTGAATCAATTTTTCAAACTGTTTAGTTTTGCGTATATGCAGCCTGCAAGTTGCAACGATATGTATCGTATCTTCCGCTTGACTGACAAGTTTAGAAATTGATTTTTTAAAATTCATCCAAGAGGCAACACTGTGATTGTTAATGGCAAATTTCCCGCATATATCATCAATGATGACTATTTGTTTTCGTCCAAATTTACAAAATTTCAAAATATCTGAAGGCTCATTTATTGGCAAAATTTCATATCCCATCATATTACGAAATAGTAACGCAATGTGATAGGCTGTAGCACTTTTTCCCATTCCTCCACTACCACTGATTACAACAAATGGTGTCTGCTTTACGCTTTCCAAAATCTTTTGAACAGCAGACGTCACAAAGAATTTTTCATCGTCTTGTTCCCAAGCAGCAACTTCTGATAAAAGGTTATCTATAACCAATAAGTTTACATTAAAAAAATTTATGGTGTAGCAAAATGGATATATAAAGACCTTAATGTTTACTGACTATTAAAACACTTTAACTCAGGTGTACCTGACGAATGTTGATAAGAGAGCTCGGCCAATTTGAAACATACCCAAACGCATCAAATACGTTGACGTATACGTATCTGAGGATATATTTAAATAGTATGACCATGATTTTATGTATATCGATGTACTCTTTATAGAGAATAATGGCGATTAAACTTGGTTCAGTCTTTAGTTTTCTGTATTGTGTTTTTTTACTGTTCTTTGTCTTTTTGTCGTTTTCCGGTTTTTGCCATGGCATTGTCAGTTTGTTTTCGACTTATCCCTTTGGTATCATTCGCCTCTTCAAGTACGACTATTTAAGTACTACTAAGGTACGCTCGATTTTGTGACTCAGCACGAGGTTTCTTTTAATTGGAAAGGTTGTTTAGGGCTTTTTGTAAACAATAAAGGCTAGCACAACATGAACAAATAAGTGAGTAATCTATGTTTCAAATTTGATGACGAAAATTTAAGTAATCATGTTTGGGGATTTCCTGTGTTTTGTGTACTATTGTTTGTCCATTGGTCTTTTTCTTTTTTAGCCATGGCGTTGTCTGTTTATTTTCGACAGATGAGTTTGAATGTCCCTCTGGTATCTTTCGCCCCTCTTTTTTCTCTCTGTTAGAATCTTGGCATGAAGAGTAACTAAATCCATATTTTCTATTAGATACAATGAAACGATAAATATAATTCCCGTGAACGACGTTTTCCTTTGGTATATTTACAACATTGCACATATCTTTTATTCACTACACTGATATTATTGCACTATAAAAATTTCGTAATACACAACCTACAGAAGGGATCATAAACATTAATTTGCATTTAGTTAATTTTCAAATGCCTCACTTAAATTTCGGACTACTAGTATATAGTTGCGAATTGTTTTGTTTCAATTTCATATGTCGTACTACAAAAAATGTATTCCTTAGTGAACTATGATTGAAAATGTATAGGAGCTGCAATTTCAAGGTACGTGGCACTGATTGTAGTAACAAAAAAATTCTAAAGTCCAATTATCTTGCATCTGGAACATAACCAAATAGAATGGACCTTATTTTGAGACACACCGAATATAGAACAAGAATAGGGCAATGCATTTGAATTTCCAAATGGCATGTTCCTAGAAAAAAGGTTATGCAAGATTTAGAAATGAAGCAAAAACAACTCGTTATCGGGAAAAGGAAAACCCATGAAAGTAACTAGCCTGAGATTAGAAAAGGAAGCAGAAAGTGTGAAATCCCATCAGCAATTGCAAGGTGCGGTAGTAACTTTTTTGGCTATACTAATCAAGTCCACTATTTTAAAAAGAAAAGTACTCCAAGATGATTAATGAACACGTGAGAAAGTGAAGTAGATCTATTTTTATAGAACTTTGCTAATAAAACGCATGTATTATATTCATAGGACCTGACCTGAATAGTACGCTTGACGTTTTTAATTATTGTACGATACAAAACATGCACGTAAAAATCGGGATAGTATGTTGTGTTTGATTTATTTCCAGATACGTAACGTCAACGTATCTGATACCAGTGGATATGTTTTGAATTGACCGACCTATAATATCAATTATTAAGTGAAAGGAAAGCACGTGATACATTTTAGCCACAACTTGGTTGTACCGCTGCAGATGGAATTTTAGTCCCAGTGGGTACCAATGCTTTTTGAAGTGGAGTAAGTTCATTTATACATTTTTTATTTATGAAATTGTGCTGTTATACATTATTGGGGTCGTCGCCCTCTTCTTGTCGACTTGTTTCTTTATTATTATGAGGCTGACTTCATACAGGAACTTCTAAGGAAGAAAGATAAGAAGTTAGCAATATCCTTTAACTTTACGTTACGCTATATAGATGATGGTTACTCACTAAATAATACAAAATTTGGTGACTATGTTGAACGAATCTATCCCATCGAACTAGAGATAAAGGATACTACAGATACAGTTAAGTCTGCCTCATATCTTGACTTACATCTAGAAATTGACAATGAGGGTCGGTTGAAAACAAAACTTTACGACAAAAGAGATTATTTCAGCTTCCCAATTGTGAACTTTCCATTTCTATGTAGCAACATTCCAGCAGCGCCTGCATACGGAGTATATATCTCCCAATTGATACGATATTCCCGGGCTTGTATTTCCTATCATGACTTCCTTGATAGAGGATTGCTGCTCACAAGGAAGCTATTAAACCAAGAGTTCCAAATGGTGAAGTTGAAATCATCCCTTCGTAAATTTTACGGACGCCATCACGAGTTGGTTGACCGTTATGGAATAACCGTTTCACAGATGATATCGGATATGTTCCTTATGTCGTAACTACAATACCCTTCCCTTTTCACGAATGTGACCTACCGAATTAGACTATTTACCGGATTTGAAATACCATAAGCAACACGACGGGTGCCACATGTGGAGCAGGATCTGCTTACCCTTCCGGAGCACCTGAGATCACCCCCAATGTTTGATGGGGTTCGTGTTGCTTAGTCTTTAGTTTTCTATGTTGTGTCATCTGTACTATTATTTGTCTGTTTGTCTTTTTATTTTTGGCCATGTCGTTGTCAGTTTGTTTTCGATCTATGAGTTTGACTGTCCCTCTGGTATCTTTCGTCCCTCTTTTATTGGATTGTAAAATAACAGAAAACAATAGATCTATATTTAAAAAATATTAAAATACAGGAAAGCAATTCATGTGTTACGCTTCATTTAAAAGATAAATAATATATGTCATTTACTAGCCTAGGCTACATAAAAATATAGCTTTAGGTGGTCGAATGGTCTATGGCGCTGGACACGGTGCAAGCGGTGTTGCCACGATGTCACAGAAGCAAAGGTTCGAATCCCGCTGAGGGAAGAATAAAAATTTGCTAACGCAAATTTGAAGATCTAACATTGTTGGGTTAAATTTGAGAAAAATTATATATATATTATGGTGATAGCCATGTATAACCACGTCTTATCCGATGGAGAATGTCTTTCATAAAGTTGTCATGTTTAGACGTGTAAATTAAAATTAAAATTTGATGTGGCGGCATGGTAATTAACATTACCATCCCTTACGACAGACAGTGGACTATGGCGGTGGAGGCGGTGGACACGGTGCAGGCGGTGTTGTCACGATGTCACAGAAGCAAGGGTTCGAATCCCGCTGAGATAAGAACAAAAATTTGCAAACGCAAATTTGCAGATCTAACATTGTTGGGCTTAATTTGAGACGAATTATATATATAGTATGGTGTTAGCTCTATATAACCACGTGTTATCCGACCGAGAATGTCTGCCATAAAGTTTAAACGTGTATATAGACATTAATTGTCGAAATCCGGATATGGTGTACTAATTTTTGCACCTTATGTTTGCGGTATACCATCTTTTCCGCAAGTTTATTGTTTTCTGTTTAGTATTAAATTTAAAATTAAGACCCATTTATTACATCGGTGATCCGTTTATTTGGCAATCGCCAATGGCAGTCAGCAGGATTTAAGAACATTTGTTGTTCGACCTGTTAGTCAAATGCGTTTTGTTAAAATATACTTTCTCACTTTTTTGGTCTTTTGGAAAATGTTGTTTGTGCTGTATTTAGACCCCTCTAACAAGAAATTTGTTTTGCATGCACACGTATAAAAATTGCGATTTTTATCCAACGCAATCATAGGTTTGAACGTTGTTTTCAATTTAGACTTGTTTATATTTTTTCGTTTGGGCTTGTATTATATTTTTCCCTTTGGGTTTATATGATCCGTTCATCCTATTTTGACTCCTCAAAATTCAAGAGTCTATCCTAAATTGAGGTAAATTGTATGGCTTTCCAAATACTGTTTCGATTCCTAATATCACTGAAGAGACATCCATTGTCGAAATCCGGATATGGTGTACAAAAACCTGTGCACCTTTTATTTGCGGTATACCATCTTTTCCGCAAGTTTATTGTTTTCTGTTTAGTATTAAATTTAAAATTAAGACCCATTTATTACATCGGTGATCCGTTTATTTGGCAATCGCCAATGGCAGTCAGCAGGGTTTAAGAACATTTGTTGTTCGACCTGTTAGTCAAATGCGTTTTGTTAAAATATACTTTCTCACTTTTTTGGTCTTTTGGAAAATGTTGTTTGTGCTGTATTTAGACCCCTCTAACAAGAAATTTGTTTTGCATGCACACGTATAAAAATTGCGATTTTTATCCAACGCAATCATAGGTTTGAACGTTGTTTTCAATTTAGACTTGTATATATATATATATATATAGATTGCCTAACAATGTAATTTTAAAACACTATTTAGTATGTAAATATTAGAATGTTTAAAATATTTACAAAACGATAAAAATAAACGCAATATTTCGCTAGACAAACTAGCTTTATCAAGCGTGCATCTATCCAGGTGAAATCGGATGTAGATGATAAGAAACTTTTGCAGCTCAATGTACATGTTGCACATGAATTTAGCATGCCTTGTAAATAATACATAATGTGGATGAAGTTCAAGATTATATACAAAATTGGTGGTTGAAGTTTGCAACGTCCATTGGCCAATATTACAGGATAAAAAGGACGATGCTGTGTATTAAATTATTCTTTATCTTTCCTGTATCTCTTCTCGTCTTTTTCGTTAAGACCATCCGGTTCTAAAGTGTGGAGCTGGTGGATCCAAAAGTTTTCTCTTCTCCTTCTCGCCGTGGTGTCCCACTCGGTGTTGACTTCTATGATTTGGAAAGTAATATTATCAAAAGGATGTTTCTTTGGGCGAAGATGTCTTGTGAGAGGACAGTTTTTGTTGGTTTTGTACCATGAACGATGGTTATTGAGCCGAATATTGAATTTATCCATTGTTTCTCCCACATACTGAATGCCACAAGTGTTACATATTAATATATAAATTGAGTTCTACGTTTTACAGTTTGAATTTGAGTAGATGGTATAATTTTGTTTAGTAACGGAGCTGATGAAAGAACTGCTTGTATTGGCAGCTTTACAACATAAGCAATTCCTTCGACCACATTGTTTGTAGCAACCGGGAGGTGGAGTAGGCTGCTTTGCTAATACAGATGTCACTAATTTGTCACGAATGTTTTTAGGTCTTCTGAAGGCCATGACTGGTGGTGAGGAAAATACTTTCTTTAGATTTGAGTCATTTTCTATAATTTCCCAATGCTTCTGAACAATGGATGACACATTTTTAAAATCAGGATGGTAAGTGAGTACAAGAGGTGTTCTGTTGACTTCTTTATTCTTATCCTTGTACTCTAGAAGTTCTTGGCGACTAGTTTTATTGCTCTTTCGAAAGCTGTATCAATGATGTTGTTATTGTATCCTCGAACAACTAGATGTTTACGTAGTTGTCCAAGTCTAGCATTTTGCTACCATTACCACGGGAGCAGTGTTTAGGATGGCAACTTTTAGGAGAAAGGAATTGATGTTTGTCCGGGTTTTTTTGGTATGAAGGTCCGTTATAATGGTTCCGTTCTTGATGTAACTCGTAGTATCAAGGAAGTTTATTTTCTCCATAGATGTTTCGTATGTAAATTTAATTGAATGGTGGAAAAAGTAACAGTGTTCTAGAAATTCATTAAGATGGTCTTGCGAATCTCTCCATTTAAAATCAATATCGTCAATGAATCGAAATCATGATAATGGCTGGTATGGAGCACTAGCCAAGAGGCGTTTTTCAAGTTGGCCCATAAATATGTTGGCATATGACGGGGCCATTTTTGTGCCCATACTAGTGCCGTCTATCTGGAGATAGTGTTTGTCATTGAAAGGGAAGTTGTTGTTCTCCAGCACTAGTTTCAGAAGTGTAACCAGGCACTCAGTTGGTGGATTTTTTTCACTACGAGTGTCCCATGCCTCTTCATACGCTGCTATTCCTTCGTCTTGTGGAATGTTGGTATATAAAGAAGATACGTTCATGGATGCGAGTATAGTATTGTTTGGTAGGGGATTGAGGCTTTCCATTTTCTTTAGATAATCAGTCGTATCCTGAATGTAAGAGGGTAGTTCTTTAACATGAGGTCTTAAGTGATGGTCTACAAATTCGGATATCTTTTTAGTTGGGTGACTATTCGCTGAAACAATTGGTCGACCAGGATTGCCCGTTTTGTGTATTTTAGGCAACATATGGAATCTTCCAGCCTTTGCTTCGTTCTCAAGAGGTCGAAGATAATCAAAATTGTCATTATCGATATGCTTTTGGTCGTACATCTCATGAAGGATGGTGTTGAGCTTTCGAATGGTATTTAGTGTTGGATCTGTGGTTAATTGTTTATAAAAAATGAAGTAATCTGTTTTATTCATGACAACCACAGCGTCCCCTTTGTCATCAGGTTTTATTACAATATCCTCTTGTTCTTTTAACGCTTTCAAAGCGATGCTTTCTGACTTGGATAAATTATAACTTCTTTTATTTGTTATACAGGACTCTATATCAGACCTCACGTAGTTAATAAATGACTCCAAGTTATCGTTTTTACTTTTTGGTGGTTTCCATGAACTTTTTTTCCTAAATTGTGGCATGGGCCTGACTTCTTCATTGGTCTCAGTATCTGAATCTGTTAATCCGGCTTCTTCAAGGTGTTTCTTGCCCTATTGTAGAAAAAATCTTTCAAGCGTAAACGTCTAGCGAATTGGTCTAAGTCCTCGTCTAGCTGGAAGTTATTAACATTTGATGGGGTAGGACAGAAGTTTAAACCTTTACTTAAAAGAGATTCTTCAGCAAGTGTCAGTTCTCTAGATGACAAATTTACAACAATGCTTTCAGTTTTTTGTTTCCGTCTTTTAAATTTTCTTTTTCTAGGGGCCTTATGGTTTGTTGTATTGATATCATTAATATGCTGATTTAAAGAAACAGTGTGAACTTTATCTCTTTGAAATTTATTCCTTTGTTTTTCTTTATGTTTGGACATAAATTTACTTTCCAAATCATAGACGTCAACACCGAGTGGGACACCACGGCGAGAAGGAGAAGAGAAAACTTTTGGATCTACCAGCTCCACACTTTAGAACCGGATGGTCTTAACGAAAAAGACGAGAAGAGATACAGGAAAGATAAAGAATAATTTAATACACAGCATCGTCCTTTTTATCCTGTAATATTGGCCAATGGACGTTGCAAACTTCAACCACCAATTTTGTATATAATCTTGAACTTCATCCACATTATGTATTATTTACAAGGCAGCTAAATTCATGTGCAACATGTACATTGAGCTGCAAAAGTTTCTTATCATCTACATCCGATTTCACCTGGATAGATGCACGCTTGATAAAGCTAGTTTGTCTAGCGAAATATTGCGTTTATTTTTATCGTTTTGTAAATATTTTAAACATTCTAATATTTACATACTAAATAGTGTGTTAAAATTACATTGTTACGCAATCTATAATTTTATTTGTGTAATTGTATTAATCTCTGTACTGATTAATCCACACTCCCATAGATTTGTATGTCATGTGTTGTTATTTATCACTGGGTCGATACCGTTGCTGGTGGACTATCAGTCCCCGAGGGTATCATCAGCTGAGTAATTCGCACTTCGGTACTGACATGGTTTATAACTTAACTTTCCTTAATTGCCCGTTTACAAATATATAGATTATTAAGAAACTAAGGTTCGAACTACCTTAGATAAAGTTGACCTTAGATGGATTTGGCTTTTATTTTTATGTCATTTCTTGGTCGTAAAGTTTTTTAATTGTGTCCGTTCTCAAACATCTTTGGTTTTCAAAATATTCGACTTTGAGCGTTCCTGGTGAAGGTAGATTCAGAAAAGCGCTTTGGACGCATACAATTTATATAGTGTTATTTGCATATTTTTTTTTTAATCATTAGTTGTAATTGGCTTTGAACTATCTTACAGAAACTGCGAATTCTCTTAGATCGGTATATTGTGTCTTTGTTTTCATCTTAATATTTTTGTTGTCAGTCTTATTAACCTTTTAAGTAAAACAATTTCCAGCTGATTTTGACATGCGCCTCTTATTCAGGGAATGTTGTTGGTTGCTGTTTTTTTTATATATTTATATATTGCTGTTTTTTATATATTTATATATATATTTGTTAATTTTTTTTTTATAATCATGCCGTTGGTTTTTTCGTTTGATTGTTTCACATTTTGTCATGTTGGGGCCTTTTGTCTGACTACACAGTATGGTTTTTTGCTGTAAAGTGACCTACAGTTGCTAACATTTCCATAGCATTTGGTGGATAGCTATCTCATTAGCAATCATATTAGATCTAATTAATGGTATATAATAAAAATGTTTTCACATGGCACACGATGGAAAACTGTTGAATTTCGGGTCAACACCAAAATTGCATAATATGAAATTCAATCATCCAACAAACAGTCTTGCCAAATTTTGTTTTATTCGGCCCATCCATTGTTTAATGGTGATTTTTCAAGGGAAAGTTTACTTAAAAGTTAAGAACGCGTGAGAGAGTCACAGTAAGATACAACCATGTTGGCCTGAGATTTTGTAAATATCCAAATTTTGAAACAATATCCTTTACCATCCTTAAGGCATTAACAATATAATTTGTTAATCTGTTTAATGTCACAATCTAATTTTGGTATTGACATTTCTCAAAGATATTACAGAATAAACTAAAAAAATGCATCCCCGAAACTGCAGGCAAGTGACTTGGAGTAGTATGTCTATTTTCAATGTTCTAATAAAAATATACACTTCATCGAACATTCACCTGTTTAAAACGTGAAAGGTAAAATTAAATACAAGAATAATTTTCAATGTACTGTATTTGCAAATAACAAATGCCTTAATTTTTCATGCACTTTAACAATTTTTATTGATACTATTCTAACTAAGGTCCTTAGCACCGCACTTGAAAGCGGCTAGATATAAACAAAAGTCCAAACATTAAGACAATGTTAACCTCTTTTTTTGTAGACCAATTTCACAAGACTTAAAGACACATTTTGACGGTATGTTTTATGCTCCCAAACATTTGTTTTTGAGGATCACTGAAGGGGCATTAACTTTCGTAATGCGCTTCTGGTGCATTAAATTTGGTAGCGTTATTGTTATCAAGTATTATAAATAATGAAAAAAAAACAATGTGCCATTAATTTCTTTGAAATTAAAATTTTCAAGACAATAAAACTCATACAATTGAGACCAGTGTAAATCATTCATCACTTTGCGTATAGCTCCATATGAATAGGAAATTTTAACGCATGATCTGCTAACCTTTCTGGAGAACATGAGATCACTATCGGATTTTGGTTGGGTTCGAGTTGCTCAGTCTTTAGTTTTCTATGTTGTATTTGTAGACTGTTATTTCTCTTTTGGTCGTTTTCCGTTTTTTGTCATGGCATTTTCAGTTCGTTTTCGACATGAGTTTGACTATCTGTTTGGTTTCTTCCACCTATCTTTTACACAATTATTTTATTTCAGATGTACGTAACAATTACCTTTTGTGTTATCTTTATTTTCTTCTAACTGAGATATTGTTTCCTTGGCAGATTGTAACTCTTCATCAACTTTAATATATTCTTCTTCTACTTTTTCCAACCTTCTCTCTTGCTGTGCAAAGGAAACATATACTTCTCTGTATGAACTGTCAAGATTGGATGACATCAAAACATCACATTCTGTCTTAAACGATGCACCGCCAATTCGTTGAATAGCCTTAAAAGCAAAATCTGTGTTTGAGATACAATGGATCAGCGTACATTCGTTAAAAAGGTAGCATGAGCCCGGATGGTGAATGGTATCCTTTTAACGTACTAAAACTATTATTGTGACGACTTTTATCAATAACACTTCCTTTCGTAATTAGACCCTCCGATTTGTGAGCTTAAACAACCACCTAATTCTGTACACTACTATTCATCAGGTATCTACAGTCACGTTAAGGATTGAAATTGATACGAAACCGTATGAACTTACAGTATAACATGTATAAGGAATATGATTCAGAAATTTATCCATTATTGATAAAATAAAGCCTAATCGAGCTAATCTTTTCCATTTAAACTTAGTATTACTGAAAGAAAAATCATTAAATCCATTTTTCGATTCTTAGTTTTGATATTTAACGAATATGTCAAAATATACAGTGAAACATTTCAATGGCCATGAACATCAAGATTCAATGTTCTTATTTTCTGATGAATTACACGAAACAGTTGACAGTAATCAAGTAAAAAATATTATGATTTTCTCTTATTTCGATGATAACATAAACAAAAAAAGATGGAAAATCGAAACAGATATTTGAACTATGTCTACAAGTGTTACTTTCAATGTTAACTCTTAAACTCATCCTAACCTGGCAGCTTCCAACTTACATACATATGACAATTTTGTTTTATAATATACAAAGGCGCAAGCTCAAAGTATATATTGTACATCATCATATTGATATATGTGAAATCTACATTGGAATGTCCTCCGTTTGGTATTAAATCAATAAATCATAGTTATAAACAACATATATGTTTATAATGACAAAAACCTTATTGACCCATTCCATCAAAGATGGGATTACGTTCGCCCATCAAGGATGGGGTTACATTCGAATATAACACTGACATCTTGTAAAACTAAGTAAAAATATGTATGTGCCTTACAAATGTATGTTGAATATTCACAATACCCCAGTTAAACAAAGTTGAAATATGTCAATTTTAAAATGATTTAAAAAAAATTTATTATTGAAATCAGTTATTCAGGGAGGGATGCGGGGTATAATTTCAGTTTCCAAATGTTCCTGCCACTTTCAATCTGCAACTAAGGCGCCTTCTGATAACATCAGGGGAAGAAACTTACTTGGTAAAAATTTCTCCAACATAAAGTCAAAGCCGCTTTCTACAGTACCGCCAAGTTTGCCAAAAAATTATTTTTAATAAAAATTAGTATATAATCTAAGGACTTCATTTCAGTGACGGATTAAAGAGGTAACAGTTGGTCAATGAAAATGTATATACTATGAAATTTAGTGTGAGAGGCTGTGTACCTTTCCATTGCCTATCCTATTTAGCCTATATTTACAGCTCCAACATATAACAAACAAACATAAAAAAATATGATTTTAAGGTGGCTGGGGCGTCTTAATCAAAACTGATAGAATTTTTTAATAATTTGTCATAATGAAGTTTTTATCATGCTTTTTTCAAAAATATAATAAAAAGTATGGGTCACCGGACTTTTTTTCACGCTACAGGTTGTGCAAAATTGTCATATTTTGTATAGATTATGCATGGAAAATCAAATTGTGTGTGATAAAAAGAAAACTACATGATAGAATTTTAAGATAAAATGTGAGAAGATAGCTCTTATAACATGCTTTCAGATAAGAAAAAGAAAAAATGGGGTCACGGAACTTGTTTTCTTGCTACAGATTAAAATAAGTAAATTCACAACACTTTCTATTATAAAAATTACTTTATCTGAGTTATCTCCCCTTATTTGGCAAAGTTGAAAAAAAAATTATCAATCACAAATAAGGTGTTTTTTTTAGGAATTACAGCCGTAATTATGATAAAACCCACAACTTTCTATATTTACATCAAAAGTCTTACACATAAATTACATACTACTCTCAAAATTTGCACATTTCATCAAAGATCTAGACCAACGTTATCTGCTATTTCGAAATCCAAAATGGAGGAAGACTCCCGAGCCACCTTAAAAGGCCTTTTACTCCAAAATGAAGAGATGTTAGCTGCTGGTGTTCGAATATATATTGAGATAAAGAGATATCTACTTCTTTACATGGTAAGACGATAAAACAATTTGTCCCAAAAACAGGCATGTATAGTTAAGTGGCAGTGGGCGTTCTCCATGTTTTGAAGCATTTATCAATTTCACAGTAAAACTAAATCTGTGTTAATATAGACACTTATATAAATATACGACACATAGGTAGTATATCTGAGCCTGATAGACATGCAAAAGCAACAATCAATGATTATAGATCATTTTTTAGATTCCAGGTTTTGGAATTATTTTGTTAATTTCAAAGTAAAACTTAAGCTACGTCAAAATGTAGATATAAGAAGCACATTCCTTTCACTCATTATCATAGATTGTTTTTTTAGTTCAAGATGAAATTGCTCAAGTTCCTTAAGAATGTTTGAAAAAATTATCGCCATCATCATTATTTTATGTGACATTATTATTGTTTTCGTCAAGTATATATGATAAAATTCTAGTCCAATCAAGTTGCTTGATATTCTCTTCACATGGTTTCAAAGTGCATACTTTTTAGTTTTTAGTTTTACCACAATTATAGATTTGCGTTGTACCCTGATTAAGTTATTAAGAATCGTATTTATTCTTTACTTAAATGATAGTAACTTGTCTTAAAAGATATTTTTTAAAACCAATGATTTCAATTTTATCCCAAAATAGCCAGTGGCACCTATTGTTCTTAACATCTTAATTAAATACCCTTGTGATCATTCACCCATAGTTACTTGGTACACGGGAAAAGTATGTACTATGAAACTAAGAAGGAAAATTCAAGGAATTTGGACGGGGAAAGTTGGTTAAAAGCACAAGTAGCTTGTTTTTTGCTTTAATTTCTGCAAAAGATGAGGTTTGATAAAAGTCATCATCTGGCTTCTGAAATTGCAAATGAACGGACCGATATATTCTGGATATTTTAGTGCAAGTGCAAAAAGGTAACTTATGATGTTGCTATGACTTCATAACCATTTTAAAATCGACATGTATGACCTAAAATAATCATTTTACAGGTTTGTTTTTTGGTCAAAAAAAGATATCAACCAAGAACTTTCCCAAAACGGTTTTTATTACACACTCTTGCATGCCATCCTTGTAAACAACATTGTGTAGCATGATATTTTTTACGGTAAAGCCAATACTCTTACTTAAATATCAATGACAAGTTCTCAAAATGAGGCTAATTTGGTAGTTTTTAAATTTTGAACAAAATCTTTGAAGCCATAATAGAAATATGTAAGACAAAATTTTAAAATATAAATATTGGTGATTGACAGTCTTATGTCTTATGAACATCTGAAGTATGTTATTTGGTGAATTTATTATAACTTTTGATTTTTGAATTCAAGAGGACAAAAAAGAGGCCTTATCATATCTTCTTCTTTTGCAGTAAAAGTGTGGTGTTGACGCAAATGTTAAAAGCCGGTGTGAATACTGTTTAATGATCCACTACATCCATTTAAACCGAACAAAAAGAATTAAATTAACCACCACAAAACTTTTCAAGTGATCAAGATTTTCTACAGTCTCCTTTCAAACTCTTGATAATTCATAACAACTTGCACACATATTAATGTTATATACGACTAGTTATTGAATTGAATGTATAAACTTTTTTTTGTCTATATTTAGAAATAGTTTATTTTTCATAAGACACCAATCTCCCTTTTATCAATCAAAAGTATATACAAACCATATGTTTTTGCAATCACTGTAAAGTAAGCTTGTATTTGACACTTGAAATTAACTTGAGTACACCGGAAGTCGCTGATTATCTCACATGATTAAAAATTGCAAAAACAATTAATATCTCCATAGGCGACAATGGTTGCTTTTTCGACATACAGACTTCAAAAAGTTGATTTTATTAACTTAACCTTACTAGAATTAAAGACAAATAATTAGGGCAGTATTTCTTAGTCCAAAAAATATAGGTACCCGTTGCTTTTACTTATCTCCCTTGCCTATCAATTTTGCACTAAAAAAAACAGCGGTATACTACTATTGCCTAAAGTACACAATTTATGTATTTTTAAAATCAGTGTTTGGTAAACTTTTTCCTGACACCAGGTGTATTTTCTTCAATTTTTTTTCTATCAAGTGCATATGATGTAAGTTGGAAAACTTTAAATCGTTCTCTGAACGATTGATATCTTGTATGTGTATATCAATAATGTTCGGGCTAACATTTTTTTAAGAAGTATTATTGTACAAAGATTCGATAAATGGTTCAGTCAATTAATTTTTTTGTAGATCTTGTATTGAAGAGATGTAATTGTTTGCAGTTTTTGTCTATCTATTATAGTTCACGATAATAGCCAGACATGTTTTAATACCTAAATTTCACAAATGGTGGCAATAGTTCCTAGGAGAGGTCGACTGATTACTTTTGTAGAATCACAGAGTACGTAGATCTTTATATTGTGAACATCTTAATAAATAAGTCATGAATTTTGTATCTATTATAGTTTTCAATTATGAGACAGTTATCTTTGTGTATATTCTATTATTACCCAAAATATCCTTGTTCGATGTTATACTATCTAGACTTATTACTGAAACTGAGCTGCCCCATAAATCAATCTTGTGAAGTTTTATCTAAATTGGTTCGATAATTTCAGATAAGAAGATCTTTTAATGCGTTCATTAAGGTCCTATTCAACTTTTAAGTACCATTGTTTTACAGCAAGCATCAAATGTGTACGTACCTTTATAAGTACAAAAACAATGTTTGTACCAATTGAGTTCTTGAATAGTATGCAAAACCAGTTAAATTTCAGAATATTGTACTATACAAGTACTTTACAGATATTGTACCTATTTTGTATTTAAAATGGAATAAAAATAACTGGTCTTTTGTCTTTTAGTAGAAATTCAGTATCGTAAATTTATAGTGTTAAATAAAAAAAACTCTTACAAGACATTTAAGGAATTTGACTTACAGCTACGATTAGGATTACTAATTACATTAATATGTAGTCTTTAAATCTTGGGTACCCTAAAAAGTTTAAATATGAATAGACGTCTACAAAAAAGGCTAGAATCATTGGTTTTTCTATCATTGTAGAACAGGATTAAGTGAAGATATATGTAGTAAGGCGTCTACAATGCATCTTTTATTTGTTGTTGGGCATGTTTTTATTTTAATAAACTGTTTGATTCGAAACGTCTTGAAAAAAAAATATTTGTTTCAAAAGGGAAATTAAAAATTATTCTTTTCTGTTGAAAATTAGAACAAAAATTAAACACAGTTGATTCAAGTCGAAAGAAAAGATCGTCCCGAGAGAAAAACATTCCCCAAGTAAAGATTATTTGTCTATTCCTAAAGTGTATACATCAACTATCATTCGTGTGTTCATCAAATAAAAGATGATGTATGTACTTTTAGCAGGATAAACATCACTTGACAAAAAACTGCACGATACATGTAAATCAATTCTTGAAATTGTCGTTGGTGCAGCGCTAAACTTCAGTAAGAAGAGTGCAATAAGATATGAGAAGGTAAGATTACTGAGAGACAAACATGGGTGGTGAGTGTTGAGATATACAGAAAAAAAGGACAAAAAAATCTTATCGGCTTGTATTAAAAGGACCAATTTCACAACAAGTTTTTTAAAGTAAAGACACAAAAACAAAACAAAACATTAAGTTTCCCCTATATAACCTATATAAAATAACTGTAATTTCGTTAATTTTAATGTATTTTAACCAATAAAAAGGTCTGTGACCACCAGTTCAGTGGATTTTACAAATCTGGAATCAAATAAAAAAAAGTACAAAACACATTCATATTAAAAACTCAAATTATATCTTGTCACCCAGAAGCGCCTTCATGTCTTCTCAGATCTTCTTCAAAAAATTCAATGAACCCCAAGGGTTGACCAGGTATAGAAGTATGTTCATCTCGGGACTACTCCCTTTCTAACAGTACTCAGCAGTTTGAAATGTTATATGTATTTGAGAAGAAGAAAATGATGTGTCGTCATCACATGCTTTATACACCCTTTTGTTTAGTAGGGCGTTCGTTTAGATGCGCAGGATGAATGATTTCGAAACCACGTACGATCGGAATCGGCATGTAAACACCGATTCCTCGTGTAGGAAGAGTACCACGATTTTTGCACGCTACATGACATATGACCAACTCTCTAAAGTATTCGTAGGTGGCCTTTTCTACCCCTATCTAACATACCTACATTTCCAGTGGCAGTCCAATTTTATTTCCCGTCATCCGAGTCGACTTACATATTGTATTGATTGTTAATTCATTATCGTCCATATACATGACACTGGACATTAAGCAAACAGCAATCAAGCAATCAAATCTGAATGAAGGTTTCGACCCGTCCAAAGCACGGATTATTTCTATTCCATTAAAGTTTGTGATGCAGGTTTATTGAATCAAAATCATTTGTAAAAATGTGATAGTGTGAACGAACATTTACGTAATAGTGTCTGTGTTAAGTATAAAAGTATCTGATGAATACCAAGCATATTTACCTTTCAACTGCATATAACATTACAAACTACTGAGTAGATATCAAAATTTTGTAACATATTTCATCCCCGATGCTTGATATATGTGTATCCCTTTTAGAGTAACGTTCATCATACATGTGCATATGTTCGTTCAAATTACGCATGGATATATATCAAACTCAAGAGACGGGGTATGTGAAAGAAACTTTCTCTCTCTCATGTACGTTGTAACGGCATCTTAGACAACGATCGACATCTGTTTTAACTATAACTATATGCGCTGCCTTTATTTGTCGTCAGGGAAAACTTACAAATGAAAAAAAAACCTTGACACAAGTCTTATATCTGTTAATTATTTTTTACAATAGAAAGTTTAAATAAAATCCTAGATATAAACATAATTTCCGCAAATATCTAATTGCGAGTACTACAAATATATGGCACATTTTCAGTACTTCATAATTTCATGTCCTCTCCTGACAATAGTACAAAAAAGACTCTTATCAAACACCGTTTTGAAATTTTTAGACGGAGGTAACTGTATGCATGACCTGTGCTAATGTCGAAATTGATAATGTCAGCAAAACATTCACAATTTATTCACAATTAGTCTTTCAGTCATACGTGAGGAGAAATGGCATTGAAATTATTGATTTAACCCTTCAAATTCCCGCAAATTATTCCAAAATAGCCTCGGGGTCGCCTACTTATGACTTGTGTATAGATATGATTTATCGCCTTTCGAATAATTCATTAATATAATCTTTATTTTAGAAAGATGCTAACATGAGTTAATTTATTGTTGTTGTAGCTACTTATATTTCACTTAATCGAAAATGAGTATAAAACAAACTCATCAAAAACACCAGTCTTCTTATTAAGTCTGATTAAGGCTCATTTGTGGCGCTCGGGCTAAAATAATTGCAATGCCAGATCAATTAAGAAGTTAAAAGAAACAAAAAATATTCCACAAAAGTTTTGCAATATCTTGCTGGGCCATTTTGCCGTGGTATAAATGAATTGTGTTTTGAGTGATTTTAATGTTTTAAGTTCACGACATTTATATAAAACGCATGTATCAATAGTCCAAGCAAGCATTAAAAAGTATAACCAACACAAAAAAACGGAACTCCAAGGCAAATTCAAAAAAGGGATGTCCATAAAAACTGACAAAATTAAATGCTATCAATCAACGGAACAAGTGAAAAACAGCTGTCATATTACTGACTTAGTACAGGCTTTTTCCGAAGAAAACGGAAGGTTAAACCTGGCTTTATAGCTAGCTAAACCTCCCACTTGTATGACTTTTGTTTATAGTTCCGTTGTATTACCAAAATTGGGTAAGCAGCCCAAATAGGTTGATGTGGCAATAATTGGGATCTAGCAGTCAACAGTGTGTAAACATACATCCTAGACAACAAAACCTGACTAAAAAATTCAAACAAACAAACAAATTAATCTAACAAAGACGCCAACAAAAAAGGTGTAGTAAATACCAGTTGAAATAACTCATTAAAGATGCCTAGACCAAAATATTGTACGTAAAAACTGACTACGGGACTGGTGTTACACTCGAGGATAGAAAGTCCACCTGCAGTGCATTCAACATAGTCTTTGTAAAAACTCATCAAAGATTCCAGGTTTTATAATTTATTAGGCCAAACATAACATAGCACTCAGTAATGATGCTCGAATCAAAACAGTTCGAATGCTAAATCAATAACGGAGTTGAAGAGCTTTATTATTACTATGTAAAAAAATACTGAACCAAATATGGCTAACTTATACCTGCGATAGTAAACCTTAGTGTTTCGAGTGATTTTTACATTTCAGGTACAGTAAATCTGACCATTACCATTATATATCATACCAGCATTTATTTGCTGACAACTGGTCTGGTGATACCCTCAAGGACAATGTGATTTCATTCAGAAGTATCATCGACCTAGTGATCATTACAAACAAATCATGAAAAATATTAGGCTTGTTACTTAGTACGTCAGACGCGCGGTTGTCTTAATTCCACTCATCAGTGAAGCTCGTAATAAAACAGCTAACAACAAAGTTGAAGAGCGTTGAGCATGTAGAATCCCCCCCCCCCCCCCCAAAAAAAAAGAAAGATATGTTATGAAATTATAATTTGTTACTAATATATATGTCAATTAATACATGATTATGCCAAAATCACATTTTGCACTGTACTGGATGATATCCCTTCATACCCCTCATATAATACGGGCCGTTCGAAATGCAGGTTTGGGAAATTTTGACTGCCACTGGAAAATGAGGGTATATTGGATAGAGACAGAAATGTTGCCTTCCACTGACGGACACCACAAGTATTGTTGCAAGGGTTCTTAACATGCAGAGAGAGGGGCACTCTCCCCACAGGAGGTATCGAATTTAATTTCCACATTCTGACCGGACGTGGCTACGTACTTTTACATCCCGCACAGCCAAACGGACTTCCGGTTGGAAAAAGACCTACATTCTGCTCAAACTGGTGCTAGGGGCCGTCTTAAACTTGCAGTGAGGTAAGAGGGTCTTTTTGGGGGGTTTCGTGTTGAAGGCCTTCACTGTGACTTTGAGATAAAGAACATCAATAAAAGCGCTGTTCCTTTGCTGTTTGTGGTTTTTGCTGTGCATACACTGACTGTGTGTCATGGATGGATAACCCATATACTTTCTTTTCTATTAACTGACCATATTTAAATGGACACGATTTTTCTTTCATAAAAAGGACACGCTTTGGTGCCCATTAAGAACGAGACATGTTTTAGAGTGTTTTTTTATTTGTCTTTGTAAATTATTTACCTTTTCTGTGTATTCCATTTTTGGTAATAAACTTTTGGCGTGGCTCGGTACTTATGCATCCCGCCATTGTGTTGTTGTGCTGTGGTCATTTTTTGTATTCTTGTCTTTCATGTTTGCTTATGTGCTTTGTCTTTATGCCATTCTGTTTTTCTTTGTTGACATATTTGTTTGTTTTTATAGTGATTAAAATTATAACACAATGTTGACTGCTGTACCCCTCATTTTGACATTTTTACCTATTAAGTCTGTTTGTTTTGTTCACACTGTTATCAATATAATGGAATTGTATGCGACTGTCATACAAGTGAGAGGTTTAGCTAGCTATAAAACCAGGTTTAATCCACCATTTTTCTACATAAGGAAATGCCTGTACCAAGTCAGGAATATGACAGTTGTTTTCCATTCGTTTGATGTGTTTGAGCTTTTGATTTTGCCATTTGATAAGGGACTTTCCGTTTTGAATTTTCCTTGGAGTTCGGTATTTTTAGTTATTTTACTTTTTTCAGTGACGTCATATGGACACATTTTTTTGGAATCGGACACGTTTAGGGGGTGGACACGTTTCTGAGTGGTACATATATATGCTACATTTCGCACAAATATTACATTCACAGTCTTTTGATTTAAGAAACATTGCGTTAAATAAAAAAAAGTTATCTGTTCGTAAATGTATGTATACCGGAGGCATATAATACAATAATTTAATTATATGTCTATAATACAATAATTGTATTATATGTCTTTGTGTATACGTAGGATATACCTGTATTACTGACAATTAAAAATCTGCCTCATCTTTATTTCCTTATAACGACGATCCTTCACTTGTAAACAGCGTCAATCTCAACAAAAACGTTTATCCCGCATTTATATAAACAAGAAAACTTCCGAAATGTCAGATCTACAACAAGATGTCACTTTTCCTGGTATTTCTGGCAAAGGTTGCTTCTTTTATTATATCCCGTGTATATGGAGAAAGGCACATGATATTTGTCTTCAAACCCACTACAAGAACAACAATGACATCAACAGATTTGTTCGACGTGCAACATTTCTCCCACTTGTACAAATGTATCATGTAAAGGATGGTTGGTTGTGAATGCATTAGAAGAAACTTACACAAACATCAACACTTTAGAGTTAACTTTACCGACTATGTCACAGAATAATGGGTTGAGTGTAACCGCCACCCCTAGCTGGAACCATTACGAAATAGTAGGCCCACGAACAAACAACCACTTAGAAGATAGGCATCATAATCTAAAGAATCATGTATGGACAGCACCCACACCCAAACATCTTCAACTTGGTAAAACCACTGAAGAAACAGCAAGTAGCTATTGAGTTTAGAATAATCCAGTACTCAGCAGGTGGTAAACGTCGTCAACGCAAAAAAATGTACATTGAAAATGACAACAGGCTAGCTGACCTAAACCAGCGACTCCATGATATCAACATGACACCAGTTGAGTATGCAGATGAAGCATTATAACTTTTTCATATTAATTAGTGCATAACTTTTGAGACAATCATAATCTTTATATTATTATATTTTGATCATATATTTTATATTCATCACGAGAATGACACTGGTATATATTTAATATGAATAGATGATTATTCTTTTAATAGAATTATAGAAATCCTTATTTTCCATTGTTTTATTATATCAATTTTATATTAATTCCTAAGGAAATGGAGATCCTCAACACATACAATTACCTACATTTTTACTATTACATGTAACAAAAATGGTATTGAGCTCACTTTAATGCTAAGCATAAACTGTTTGTAAATTGATTAGCGTAAAGAACTTTCAGAGAAAATATGTGCATTTTTTTATTTATCATAAACCATTCATAATCATATGTCATAAATTCGTTTGATTCGTACAATGTTTGTTATCTTGTTGAAAATAAACTGCTAAAAATTGTAAATTGGTGGCGCTCGAATAAAGAAGTTTAGAGGCCCAATTAAATTCGAAGTTCAGAGAAAAATTACATTCTAAAATACAAAAATTGAAGAACAACAAACTATTCTTCTGTGCGCGGTTGTTGTAGTTTTAAAATTTGATATGTGAAATGTGTGATAACAAAACAGCAACTAACAAATCTTACAAATTGTAAAATCTAAAAGCCAAGGATGTATAAATACTCGAAGACTTGAGGAGCTATATCAACAAAAGCGATCTTAAAGGAATAGCAAGTTAGTTTTAAATTATTTCTTATTCATCGACAGAAAATTTAAGAAAAGTATGTTAAAACCGATGTAAGTGCGCAAACACTAGTTACCTAACTGTTTGTACTGGTTAAGTTGTGCATCTGGACAAAAATTTCTTTGACCAATCCTCTGGGTTAAAACATCCGTAAGACAAACGTTACGACGTTAACAAATATATAACCGTACTGCATTTTCAATTTTGTTACGGAAATTATTTTTTTCTGGCAACATTTATAATGTATTATATTAGCACCAAAGCTGAGCTACATGTACTGTATTTTCGTGATTAGCACATTATCTCAAAAACAAACTATTTATCTGCTGAGGCATCGAAGTATACAAATATATATTACCGAACTCATTGGACAAAACACACGGTTCTTTAACTGAATTTAGCCAGTATACCTGAGACAAAATCATTGTGGAATCCAATGAATAAATAATGCGTTTGGGAAATTGGATACCTATGGCAGTACAGCGAACATTGTGCAGGGAATTGCAGCCAAGGCTTGGTAGAAATACATTCAATACAAATTAAATACCCCAAATATTTTCGTTTGTAAGCTATTTTGATAGTTTGATCTTGATACAACTTTATAAGTATACTGGAAACTAATTTACCTCGCAAACATTTGTCCACATCGCCAGGAAATCTTCTTTATCAATATAACCAGCTGTGTTATGAGCTATCCAGTTCCGATAATATTTTATCCGAGATAAATCCGCTTCTTCGCTGATCAAAGCTTCTGCTGGAAGTGAATCCTCTAATTTCATCTTTTGTAAATTGCGCAGTAAACAAATCATTAGAGTAAGATCCATTTTCGATGACTTCGAGTTTCCTATAAAACAATTGTACTTTTTAATATTTGATAGTGTACCCATGTAGACATAATCCCACCATAACCATTTCAAACATCTTGACTGCTTACTGGTTATTATTGTATGTTACAATACGATGTGTATGTATCTCAGCTCACTTGCGACATGTTTACGCAGCATTAGATATTTCGATACCAGCACAGTCGTCTGATCTGTCATTTTCCCGATTGTGCCCTGTTATGCATGCCTAATTCTGTCGAATCACCCGGTCTATCGCCATTCGGTGTTCATGCGTTTCCCTTAGTTATTGTTTGTTACCTTGATTTGTCTATCTTTAATCGATTGACGAGATTATAATATCGATAAACTTTCGCCTTAATTTATTTAATGTTGATCAGGGAATAATGCAAACGAAATAAAAAAAAAACTCAAAGATACCAGGCTTATAAATGTGTACGCCTGATACGCAATTCGTCTACATAAAACTCATTATTACTGCTAGAATCAATTCAAGAAGGTGGAAGGCAAAATCAAGTATGAAGTTGAAGTGCATTGAAAACTTAAAATTCCGAAAGGTTTTGCCAAATACGTCTAAGATCATCTATGCCTGGGGATAAAAAATCCTTAGTCTTTCGAATAATTCAACAATGTGTTAAGAGTTTTATAAAAGTTATACGAACTTTCCCAAACAGACATGAACACCTTACAATCTATATATAAACCAAATAAAGTGAACGTTTTACTTAATGTATCTGAGGAACGGACCTTATCACAATAAAAAAACCAATTGTTCAGAGAACAATTGAAGATCTTTCCACATTACATTTCTAGATGAATGATAAAAAGCTATTTTTAGTTTACTCAAAGTTACTATTGGCGTCCAATCAGAGGTTTCTGCATACTGATTCCAAAATTTTATGGTTTCTTTATACTTTTGACTTAAAAATGGTAGATAATTTGCTACTCCCGATAAAGAAAATGTCATTTTAAGACTCATATGATAGCTTTCTTTGCACTGATTCTAAAGATATATGGTTTTATATACTTTTGTCTTAAATATAGGAGACCATTGACTACTTCCGGTTAGGAAGATCTCATTTCCTGACTCATATGATAGCTTTCTTTGCACTGATTCTGAAAATATATGGTTTTATATACTTTTGTCTTAAATATGGGATATAATTTGCTACTTCCGGTTAAAAAAATGTCATTTTTCGGTTTCATAAGATAGCTTATTTTCCACTGATTATGAAAATATATGGTTTCTATATTCTTTTCATTCAAATAAAGGAGATAATAAAGTACTTCCGGTTTAAAGTATGCAACTTCAGGTGTCATTTTAAAGGATTTTGTATGCTGATTTAAAAAAAAAGTTTATACATACTTTTTAATTGAATTAGTGTGGGGCCTCGGTGGACGAGTGGTCTAAGTAGTTACTACTGTAATCACTAGCCAGTCAACACTGAGGTTGTGAGTTCGAACCCAGCTCGTGCGGGTGCACTCGACTCCAATCTTAATTGACTAGGATTGTCAGTTTTCCTATCGAAGGTCGGTGGTTTTCTCCAGGTACTCCGGCTTCCTCCACCAATAAAAACTGGCCGCCACGAAATAGCCCAAAAGCGGTGCTAAAAAGTGGCGTTAAAACACCAAAAATCAAAAATAAAAAAATCATTGAATTAGTGCAAAAAAGCTTCTTCCGGTTTGTCACCTAACCCTTTGTAAAAGACACTATGGCTTCAGAGTGAAGTAATATTTGATTTACCTTAAATTTCAACATTTAAGGGGCAATAACTCATATAAGGTATAATCATATCACTTCGGACTAAATGTACCATTTGTTCGTCTCAACAACCCAAACATTTAGCATCAGTTCTTTTATATGTAGCTTTTATAGTATTAGATAAGATGTACACACAAGAAAAGGGCAAAATTTTGAAAATGACCTTGACCTTTGACCTTGACACCATTTTCATGTTGGTGTACTAAGGACCTCAAATCAAGATACCCTAGGTCACTATCACTTACGGTTAATGAGTTACATTCATATATCACTTATGTCAAATACAAAAGGGGAAATAACTTTCATATGGAGTCTCAGTATCGCTTCAGTTATAACTGACGGAAGCATCCTGAGGGTTTAACGAGCAATTTGGAAAAATTAATTTGTCAACTTCTGTTACGGTTGCAAAGGAGATGTACACACAAGAAAAACAGTGTTCGGGAAGATAACTCTTACAAAGAAATTAGTTCGGTATAGCAGGGTCAAATTTAAAAGCGCATAAACTGTTAAATAACATATACCAAATATCTAAGCGACCTGTTGCAAAACAAAATTTACAGACAAGAAACAAATTTGGCGGAAGAAAAAAAAAATAATTAAAAACCAATTGTTCAGAGAACAATTGAAGGTCTTTCCACATCAATTTTCTAAATTATTGATGATAAGCTACTTCCGGTTTACTTAAAGTTACTATTGGCGTCCAAGCATAGGTTTCTTCATACTGATTCAATAAATAAATGTTGCTATATATTTTTGCCTGAAATAAGGGAGATAATTGTCAACTTCCGGTTTAAAAATATCACTTCCGGTCTCACATGATAGCTTTATTTACACTGATTCCAAAAATATATGGTTTCTATATACTTTTGCCTGTAATAAGGGAGATATTAGGTACTTCCGGTTGAGTGAAGGTTACTTCCGGTCTCAAATGATAAGTTTATGTATACGTATTTAAAAAATATATAGTTTCTAGGTACTTATGAAATAAGTGCAAAAATGGCTACTTCCGGTTTACGCAAGGTCACTTCCAGTTGATATTTTCCAAGGTCATATGTAAAACCTACAGTTTGCAAAAGACCCTAGGGCTTTATCATGTACCAAGTTGTATAACCTTAAATTTAAGCATTTCAGGGACAATAACTCCTATAAGATGTCATTGGATTGTTTCAGACCAAATGTATCATATCTGCATCACAATTAGGCAAACATTTTGCACTAGTCCTTTCATATATATCTTTAAAAATGACAGAGAAGATCAAATAGCAGGGAAAAGTCAAAATTTAGAATATGACCTTGACTTTTGACCTGACCTAAATTTCATTTTAGTAAACAAAGGACCCCAAATCAATATACCTTAGGTCTCTATCATTTACCATTAATGCTATACATTTATATATCCCTTATGTCAAATACAGAAGGGGAAATAACTCTCATATGGAGTCTTCAAATCGCTTCGGTTAAAATTGAACAAAACATCGTGAGGATATAACGAGCAATTTGGTAAAATAAATTTGTCGCTTTCTTTTACAGTATGGAGGAGATGCACTCACAAGGAAAACAGTGTTTGGATAGATAACTCATACAAAGAAAAGTATTCATTTAAGCAGGGTCAATTTCAAAGGGGCATAAACTATGTGATATCATATACCAAACATCTAAGCGACAACTTGCGAAACAAAATTATACGCAAGAAATAAAAGTGGCAGAACAAGAAAAAAAAATCAAAAACCAATTGTTCAGAGAACAATTGAAGGTCTTTCAACATAAATTTTCTAAATAATTGATAAGAAACTACTTCCGGTTTACTCAAAGTTACATTTGGCGTCTAAACATAGGTTTCTTTATAATGATTCAATAAAATGTATGGTTTCTATATACTTTTGCCTGAACTAAGGCAGATAATTGCCAACTTCCGGTTAGGAAAATGTCATGTCTGGTCTCATATGATAGCTGTATTTACATTGATTCCAAAAATATATGGTGTATATATACTTTTGCCTGTTAAAAGAGAGAAAAATGGCTACTTCCGGTTTAGAAAATGTCACTTCCGGTCTCATATGATAGCTTTATTCACACTGATTCCAAAAATATATAGTTTGTTTATACTTATGCTTGTAATAAGGGAGATAATTTGTTACTTTCGGTTATAGAATATCTCTTTCGGTTATAGAATGTCACTTTCGGTCTCAAATGTTAGGTTTATGTATGCCCATTTAAAAAATATATGGATTCTAGGTACTTTTCCATGACATTAGAGCAAAAATGACTATTTCCAGTTCACTGAAGGTCACTTCCGGCTAACATTTTTCAAGGTCATTTGTCACCCAACATTTTGCAAAAGACCTTATGGCTTTATCATGTACCAATCTGTAGTAATACTTAATTTAACTTAAAATAAAACATTTCAGGTGCAATAACTCCTACAAGATGCCATTGGATTGTTTCAGACCAAATATATCATATCTTCATCACAAGGAAAAGTCAAAATTGAGAACATGACCTTGACCTTGACCTCATTTTCTAATTTAGGACCCAAGGACCTCAAATAAAAAGACCCTAGGTTTATATGGCTTACGGTTTATGAGTTACAAAATCATAACGACAAATTTATTTAGTAAAGGTATATAACTCCTATAAGATTTCACCCAATCTCTTCAATCCAAATCAGCCAAAAATTCCTGAGGATGTAACGACCAAATATGAAAAAGAATTTTGTCGTTATCTTCTTTGGTTACGGAGGAGATACACTAACAAGAAAAACAGTGTTGGGGGAGATAACTCTTACAATAAAAAAAAGTCTTCGCCTTAACGAGATAAGTTTTAAAAGCGCAATAACAGCTCGATATAATATTCAAAATATCTAAGCGACATCTTGCGAAATAACTTTATACCGCAAAAAAAGGGTTTGGCGGAAGAAGAAAAAAAAATAATTAAAAACCAATTGTTCAGAGAACAATTGAAGGTCTTTCCCTCTGTAAAGATCTATTTTGATATGAAACTATTAAAATTAGGGTTAGAATGTCATTTCCAGCGTCAAATGATAGCTTATAGTAAGCTGATTCCAAAAATATATGGTTTCTTTACATTTTTTTCTAAAAAGGGAGATAATTTGTTACTTCCTGTTTGAAAAATTTCACTTCCGGTATAATTTGATAGTTTACTTGACACTGATTCCAAAAACATATGGTTCAATATACTTTTACATTCAATAAGTACAAAAATAGCTACTTCCGGTTTACACAAGGTCACTTCCGGTTGGCTTTTCCATGGTCAAGTGGCTTGCAACCTAATGCAAAAAGTCCCATGGCTTTATCATGTATACATATGAGGTAAAAGCAAAGGTCAAAATCTAGAATGTCAAATTTACCTATGACCTTGAGCTCAATTTCAAGGTCATAAACCAAGGACCTCAAATCAAAAGACCCTAGGTCTTAATTATATATGGTTAATGAGTTATATCACCATATGCATAATTTTAAATATAAGAGGGGAGAAAACTCGAATTTAATGTTAGCGTACCCTTTCAACCAATATGTATGTGTTACGACATGTCGCAACTAACAATTTAGTAAATATGTGTTGTCGATATCTTGTACGGTTTTTGAAAAGAGGTGAAAATAAGGCAAAATCAAAATTTAAAATATGACCTTGACCTGTGACCTTGACCTTATGTTTTTTTGGACCAAGGACCTCAAATCAAAAGACCCTAGGTCTCTATCTCTTATGGTTTACCAGTTAAAAGTGCATATCCCTTATATCAAATGCATTAGGGGAAATAACTCTCATATGGAGTCTCCGAATGACTTCGGTCAAAAGTATCCGTCAAATCCTGAGGATATAACGAGCAAATTGGTGAAATAATTTTGTCGTAATCTTTTACGGTTGCGAAGGAGATGCACACACATGAAAAACAGTGTTTGGGGAGAAAAGTGGAAAAACCTAATAAATAAAGGACATACACTAAACGTTGACCAATATCCCATGAAAAATGAGGCAAAGGCAAGATGAACATGTCAGACGAACTTGTACACTTACCTTTAATCTATACACAGAAGATATTTGATATATAACTTATTCCCGATTTTGTGCTTACATGAGCAATACGACGGTGCCACATATGAAGCATGATCTGCTAACCCTTCTGAACCACCTGAGATCCCCTTACCTTGGGTTTTTGTAGGGTTTGTATTGTTCAGTCTTTAGTTTCTATGTTGTTTCTATATACTGCTGTTTGTCTTTGGGTCATTTTTTGTTTTCGCCTTGGCGTTTCCAGATAGTCATCGTATTATGAGTTTGATATCCCTTTGGTATCTTCCGTCTCTCTTATGCTAGAGCATCTAAAGAATGAACCTAATAACTAAAACGTTGACCAATGGACCATAAAACTAGACCAAAGATGAAAGAATCTTATCTGATGGACATGTTTATCTTATAATAATTTTATATAGCAAATATAGAATACCATTTCCTTTTAGTATGTTACCCTCGGCCCTAGTCATGAATATTCAAATTGACCAATGAACAATGAACAACGAAAATGATACCAAGGTTATGGATAACTGTCACACGCTTCGGATACAAGGATTTAACAGCTATGAGGATTCAGCAAAATTTTGGTTTGTTGAGTTTTCTTTTTTTATAATATTTTTTCTCTCTATGTGATAGTTTTGATGATTTTTAGTCATAAATTTGTTTAAGAGAATAAAAAAACAAAAATGTGTGATATAGTTTTCATGCTCACAGCAACTATTTCTAGAATAATTTTCATGCAATATGTTCAAGTTGTAGTTCTAAGTAAATGATATGAATATGGTACTAACGGGGACTAATATTAAGCGGTAGTGACTTATTGATAGAAAAACGTTTGATATGATTTCAATTCGCACAGCACATATTTCTAGAATAACGTTCATAAGATTGGAACCCGAAAAATATAAAAGCACACAACCCAGAAGGGTTAAACAGAATATCAAAACTATTAACAAGTTCATTTTTCCTGAAGGAGTTGAAACGTCAGTTTTATAACAACTAGCATTAGCCTTTAACTTCGCTTTCCTCTATATAGATGATGTCCCCTTACTAACTAATTCCAAAATTGCTGACTGTGTTGAACTTATCTATCTCATCGAATTTGAAATAAAGGATACAACAGATGCAGTTAAGTCTACGTCAAGTCTTGACTTACATCTAGAAATTAATAATGAGAGTCGGTAAAGAACAAAACTTTACGACAAAAGGGATGATTTCAGCTTCCTAATTGTGAATTGTCCATTTCTATGTAGCAACATTCCAGCAGCGCCTGCATTGGGAGTATGTAGCTCTATTTCAATACGAAACGGAAACGATATTCTAGAGCTTGCATTTCCTATCATGATTTGAATTAGCAGTACTGACCCCGTCGTAGTTAAAACCTATTATAAATGCAACATGATAATATTAACGTATAAAATATATGTTCACAATTTAAGATCGTTCCTCTTCATCGTCTAATTACATATTGATGACTATAAATGTCATCAATTGTGACATTTTTTTATTTTAGAAAATGTGACGGTTTGGAAACCAGTGTTTAATAGAACATAATATTATATAAAAGGATATTTTTTCATACCTTTTAAAGGATAAAGTAATTCCATCTGTGACTTGTTAAGAATTTTTTTTTTATTTAAAGATTCCAGTTTTCCTTTTGACTGAGTCAACACCACATTCAATCCGCAAGGTTGAAAATACTTATCAAATACAACCCGAACAGCTTTTGGTGAAATACGAATAAGAAGATTAGCGAATCTGAGGAAGTTGGTCTCTTCTTCTGTTAGTGATGGCACAGCAGCTACTTTAGACAAAGCCATCTTTTGAAATCGTTCTCTCAATATAAGATAAAATTTATTTTTGGAACTTCTAAAAAGTGAAAAACAATTGCTTTACTTTATAATAGTTGAACATTTTTCAACTAGTCTTCCATATAAGTTTGATTTGCACAATATTTACTTTATTCATATCTAGTTCTGAGCTTTTTGTCTTGTTTCAGATTATTTTTTCTTTGCATAGTTGCTCCTCTGGTTTCAAAATCCTTGTAAAGGGACCAATTAAAATATGAAGTCAATATAAACAAAAATTCTTAAAACAAAAATGATCACATGTCTTACGAGACCATTTTCTATAAATTTACTGTTCACAAAATGATAGAAAATATTTGAAACATTTAAGTTTCTCTATCTCCAGGCATAGATAGCAATTGCCAGATTGTGCACATTTTTATGAGTTTTGGTTATTATCTTTTTGCATTTTACATAGCCTTCAAACTGTTTTATTCGAGCTCCACTGATAAGTCAACGTAAAATAATGAACTCCAGTCATATAAAATAGAGCTTTGTGTTTTTTATGCGCTTTTACGACTTAATAATGACTTGTTACTGTACAAGTATTTGTATGGTTGTAAAAAAGAAAGAAAAGATATCAATGCGGGAGGGGTGTCGATGATCATAATTCCAATAAAAACAAACAACACCATGGTCCAAAATAAAAATAAAAATAAACAGATACGCCCGTCGCTTTTTCGTAGAATAAAGTTCAATAACTTCTCAATGTCATATCAGAAATTTATGAACAACTAAAGAGAAGTTGTCTTAATAGCTATAAACCAGTCACCAAAGTTTAAAGCAAACTGCTCAAAGCATTTAAAGATATTGTCCGAAAACTGGAAAATCACCCCTTTTTATGAATAAAATCCCATTACTCTGAAACGTAAAATATAAAATTTATAAAAATCAAAAGGGAGCTCACGTCAATAGATATTAACAATTCACCAAAGTTTCATGCAAATTGATGAAAGTGTTTTTGAGTTATTGTCCGACATGTTGACGACGGACGGACAGACGGACAGACGGACGGCCGGACGAACAGACGGACGGACGGTTGGACGGGCGAACGGACGATGGACGGACAGACGACGGACATTCGACGACGGACGACCATGTAATGGAAATAACTCATAAGACATTTGGACTAGGTGAACTAATGGCAAATCGATACTTACTTTTAACGTTCCTCGCCATCATTTTTTTTTTCATCAAACAACTTTTTTCAATCATCATTTAAGATACAGCTTTTCGAGAGCATTCAGGTTAAATCTAATTTTCTTCAGTACCAAGATCAATAAGTTATTGACGGGGGGAATGTCCAGATAATTTGTTTGTAAAAATCTTTCAAGCTACCCAGCACGACTCGTCTTTTATTAAAATAGGTCATTGTTTTAGTAACAACAAACAAAAGAGTCAATTGGACCTGCTTTGATACGATAACTACACTTGCATTTTTACTAGAAAACATTTTTGTTCGCTATGGAGATTCCGTATATCGTCAAGTTATCTGAATTCCAATTGGAACTAACTGTGCACCACTTATTGCGGACCTTTTTCTGTAATGTTATGAGTTACAATTTATGACTAAAATCAGCAAAGACCCATCGAAACAACTTTTGATACAAAAATTTAATAACACGTTTAGATATTTGGATGATATATTGGCTCTCAATAATGATGACTTCAGTATGTACACTAAAGAGATTCATCCTGCTGAACTGACTTTAAATAAAGCTAATACTAACAATGAACACTGCCTTTTCCTGGATCTTTAACGGGAAGCTTAATACCACAATTTACGATAAAAGAGATGATTTTTCACTTCCTATTGTTAATTATCCATTTTTAGATGGTGACGTTCCTTTGTCACCATCTTATTGTGTTTATATATCTCAACTTGTTCGATTCGCTCGTGTATGTAACAACGTATTTGATTTTAAGAAAGAAATCTCTGTATTACTGAAAAATTGTTACTCCAGGGTTTCGATATCACAAACTAGTCAAAACATTTACTAACTTTAACCATCGGTACAAGGACATCATTCGTAAATATAAATCAACATGCAGACATCTTATACGTTCAGGTATTTCACATCAAATCTTTTATGGTAATATTCTATACAAAGCACAAAAATGTCGTCGTTCACCTCAAAAGCTAACCAAACCTTTAAACAGACTTATTCAGAAAGGATATAGTTACGATACTGTTGTCAGATCGTTAAAGATGGCATATTTTGGAATTAATATTGAGTCACTCATAGGGTCTTTGCATCGGAAATAAAAACATTTATTCTAAAACCAGTTGTTGGCATGATACGGGTTATGTTCTTCTCATATATTTTATGATGGTATGATACTAAATACCTAAAGGGAGGGATTGTGCTTGAATTTTATTTGATGAATACATAATCTATCAATCAGTTTAATTGAGGTCTGGAGCTAGCATGTCAGCAACTGCTCGTAGTCCTTTGTTAATTTATGTATCATTGTCATTTTGCTTAGTTCCTTTTGTTACCTATTCTGACATCGGACTCAGTTTTCTTTTAACCTGAGTTTTATTGTGCGTACTGTTGAGGGTTTGTTTATTCTGCATTGGGTAGAGGTATAGGGGTGTGAGATCTCACAATCATGTTTAACCCGCCGCATATTTGCGCATGTCCCAAGTCAGGAGCCTCTGCCTTTGTTAGTCTTGTATGTTATTTTTTCAGTTTTAGTTCATTTATATCTTTCGGAGTTTAGTGTGACGTTCATTTTCACTGAACTAGTACACATTTTTGTTTAGGGGCCAGCTGAAGCCCGCCTCCGAGTGCGGGATTTTCTTGCTGTGTTGAAGACTCATTGGTGGCCTTGGGCTGTTTTCTGTTCTTTGGTCGGGTTGTTGTCTCTTTGACACATTCCCCATTTCCATTCTCAATTTTACAAAAATTGGTAAAAACAACTTTCAAGGGCAACAACTCTTAAAAGGGGTAAATTAACGATTTTTTCCAGTTGACTTATTTGTAAATATTCTTTTGTTGAACATGATAACTATTGAAAGATTCTCTCTACCTGCTATAGTTTATGCTTTATCCACAAATGTTGACATGTTGTTCTTTTTTACCCATTTGTCTGTTTTGCTCTAATTACTTTAGTATTTGAGATATGATCCAATAACTGCATTCTTCCCTTTCTTATTTTTTTTTGCAACAGCAACCATATTTGTTCAAGGAAAAAATCAACAACTCATTTTTGAGGAATTTCCGGAGAAAGATCAATATTAAGAAATATGGAGTTTTTTGGTTATCATCTTGAAAACTATAATAGAAAGAAAGAATGTTTTAACAGAAAATGACCTGAACTAGAAGATCTACATATCTGTCAAACATGGCAAAAATCAATTGACCCTCTATCGGAATTCTTATCCTTTTTGCATTTTTCATGGCAATTATAGTAGATAGAGAGAATCTTTTAATTTTCAAATTAAGATCTACAAATAAGTCATCATGGCCGAAATCTTTGACACCTTATAGGAGTTTTGACCTTAAAAGACGAAGATTATCCATTTTTGCTTGTTTGCAAAAACTAATAGATAAGAAGAAATTGTAATAAGAGGCACTTAAGAGCTAGTAAAGATATGCCTTTTTAATATTGATTTATACCTTTATTCCAATCAGTTAAGCAAATATAATGAGGTAAAAAACATGAGCGGTTCTGGAATTTAGGAGCTTCTTGTTGCACATCTTTTTATTTTGATACAATTTGTTGTTTAAAGGTTTTACTTATAGATTATAGGTTTCAGATAATACGCGAAAATAGGAAAATTATTAACACTGATAGAACACTGAAACACCACTTTCCTGTCTATCATTAATTTATACAAATCTATTTGATTAAGTCATAAATGTCTTGAAAGTACAAAAACCTGTAGACTTATATGAACATTTGGTACATACTGAAAATAAGTATGAAACCAATGCTTTAGTATACATTCGTATACAAAGACAATCTCAGATGCAGTCATTGCTATTATTCAGTGATTTATAATTTCTCCTGTTAGCTATTCTTCGTTGGGAATTAGACATCAAAAAGTATGTGTATTAACATTTCAATACGAAAAGGTGTCCTTAACACAAGTCAGTTGGCTGCAACTGCTTATAATGAATAACGTAAACAAGGAAATACATTACTTTCTCTATTACTTGCATTCCCATGTTTTTTTATATTCAAAGATAGTCATTTAAAGTGGTTGGTGTTCTTGTCAAATAGAATTACGGCGGAATTTTTTTATTTCTATTTTACCAACCAAAATCACTTTTTTATAATATGTTTCTGAACAATAAGCAATTTTAATCTTGAATGAAGGTGAACTGAACCCTATTAAATATCAATGATTGTTGTGACAAAGGCCTGTTTTCTCAGTACTGATAAACTAACCAATATAGTTTGATCCATTACCTGACGTTATTTATCAATTTTGAATGCAGTTGAAATAAATCTGAAATTTAAATAAACCAGTCAATTATTATAATAAAGACCACTTACTACCAAACACCGAATATCTGAATTCACATGCTTTATGTTTCAACTTAAAAATAATTAGAACAGTCTGCTAATATCAAATACTTATTTCCAAGTTATTTTTTATGACCATGTGACGATTGATTAGACTGAAGAATTTTAGTTATAGTTCAAAGTGCCAATGTTATATCACATCTGCGATATAGCCCACTTACCGTTCCTTACGTTTTTAACATTAAAGTTCATTGAGGAAATATTAAACACAATAAGAGCTACATATGAGTTATTGTCACTGAATCACACTTTTTACCCGTTTTGGAATTTTAGCAGACACTGTTATAATAGATCGAGAGAAACTGTAAATCGCAAATATGATAGGCGAAATAAGACCTACAAATAAGTTCAGAGCCTGAAATCGTCAATTAACCCCTTTGAATGAAATTGTTTACCCATTTTTAAAATTTTTGCAGAAATCATTATAGATAGGGAGCAACAATATAAATTTTTTTTTTAAGCAAGATGAGATCTGAAATAAGACAACATGGTCGACCTGATTTTATCAATATTGGCGTTTTTTGCACAAACTGTAATAGACGAACAGTAAATACCTAATCTTTTTACAATATGATCTACAAGTAAGTCAACATCGCTGAAATTGTCAATCGACTCCATATAGGCGTTACTTCCTTCTGACTAATGAGTTTTGCCTATTTTTTGCATTTTTATCAAAAACTATAGTAGATAAAGAGAAGCTTCAAAAAAGATCGTTGAAATAAGATTTACAAGCAAGCCGGTCAACATGAAAATTGATACAAATTGGAAATAAGTATGGAACCAATGCTTCAGTGTTTACCATGTATACAAAGACAATCTCAAAAGCAGTGATGGCTATTCCTCGGTGATGTTTAATTTCTCTTATTAGCTACCTTTCATTTGAGATAAGCCGTCGAAAAGTATGTAAATTAACATTTCAATACAAAAAGGCGTCTTCATTCACCACTAGACAACACAAGTCAGTTGTCCGCAGCTGTTTATAATGAATAACATAAACAAGGAAATACACTACCTTCTCTATTACTTGCATATCAGCCAATGTTTTTTTTATAATCAAAGAAAGTCATTTAAAATTATTGGTGATCTTGTCCAGTAGAATTGAGGAGGAATTAGTTTGTCTCTACTTTTACCAACCAAAATTCCTTTTTTATAACATTATCCGAACAATAAGCATTTAATTTTGAATGAGGATGAACTGCATGATTATAATGATACAGACTTCTTTTGTCAGTACTGATTAACTAACCAGTATATCATGGTCTTATTTCTCCATTTTGAATGCAGTTAAATTAAAACTGTATCAATAAAAACTAACCCGTCAATTGTTATATCAAAGAACGCTAACTACCAAGCACCAAATATCTGAGTTCACATATGCGTTATGGTTTTATCTTTAAACAATTTGAACAATCTACAAAGTAGACTACTCAAATTACGACTTATTTGGCCGGTACTCTCTGTTTGATGACCACGTGACTTTTTTGTGTGAGAATGATTATCTCATCGATACGCATGTGCAGGTAAAGTTTGTACGAAAAAGGAAACAAAAATGACCTTAAATTTAATTTTGTTTTGAAATACAGGTACAATGATGCGATAAAGTAAATCTGTTGGTTCTTGATTAAATATTGTCTTTCACAGAACAGTGTTTAGATTGTATATTTTCCTTTGCGTTCTTGTCCCTTGATAACCTTATAATTAACAAAACCGTGTGTTGTTTACATTTTAACTGAACCTTGAATAATAATATAAAAAACACCCAAAAAAGCAAAAGAAAACAACATTCTTCAATGATATGTTCGTTCCGGACAAAGAGAAATGACACGAGTAATAAATGCTACTGACACGAGCTTGTCAAAAGATTATATTTATAATTAAATATTATGAAAAGATTTTTCACACTAGGCAATTCTGAATTTGTTCTTACATAGATAAATATAATGATCTTAGATTGATATAATTGAAGATTTGGCGATTTTAAAGACAAATTTAAGATCATTTTTCGCCGAATCTGTGTGCTTTCTTTACAAATGTACATTCATTTGAAAGAATGCATTCAATAATATTTCAGAAAAATAAAAGAGATAAATGCATTTTTTCGAATTTAAGTTATAGTTCAGCTTGCCAATGTTGTATCCAAAGTTTTATACAAATCTGCGACATAACTCATTTACCGTTCCTTGACCTTAATTATGCTATTAAGGTTTAAGTTCATTGAGGAAGAAGCTAGCAAAATCATTTCAAAATGTATGTCAGACTATTTCTAAATAATATATTAAAAGCATTTGATCGTTTCAAAAGTAGATTCGTCTAACTCACATAATGTAGTAAGTCATCATAGTACTACATTAAGTATATAAACAACAAACCTGTTCTCGCCTCAGTGAGAGCTTAAATGCTTTCCAAAGTTAGTAAGGATATTTTTCTCGAGCTAAAACATGTATACATTATATCAAGATTTGATTGGACAATATAGTTGACATAAATACAAATGAGGTCCTTGAAATAAATAACTTTCAATAGATATACTGACACCGTTATCATACGGAAAATTTGTTTACGAAATCATATATCTTGCCATTGTTAAAAACACATAAAAGATAAAGTAACGTATTTAAGCAAGTATAATCTGTGTCAGGACACTCAAGCTGTATTAATTAAAAGACGTTAGAAAAAGTGCATTGCTATACAGTCATGAACACTTATTGGCCTATCATGTCGATACTTATATTTTGACTTTCTCTTGCTGTTTATGACATATTTACACTTATTCTATTGGATGTGCACTGATTGAAATTTAAGTCTGGTAAACATGATTTATTTGTTAGTTGTATTGAGCTTTCAAGTTTTATAGTATTTAATAAATGCCAGTATTTAAGATTAGTGCCTTGTTTCGTTTGTCTTTTTGTTAGTTGATTTGTGCTACATGTCATTTAGACGAATCACACCCTTTCCAACTCATTGATTTTTATACTTTGTATAGCTGTTACACCACTGTCCCTGGCCAGGAGAAAGATTATATTGCCACATTCTCCATATGCCTGTCCTATGTCAAGAATATGTAAATTAGTGGTTGAAGACTGCAATATCTGATTCAGATTTATTGTTTTAGCATAAATCAGTTATCTGGTTTTGTCGTTTTAAATGATTCAAATTTTATCATGCCTTTTGTTTTTCTCATTGTTGAGACCAAACGAACAGAATTATGTCTATTAAAGGTCCCATTTGTGTCCATAGAACTGTCCAAGTTGTCTTCAAGCTGTTAATTTTCTCCTTGATAACATTTATGTACGTTTCGGCAGCAAAGTTTATCGACAGGTTGTGGGTATTCCTATGGGTACTAATTGCGCCCCTTCAATAGCAGATTTGTTTTTGTACTGTTGTGAAGCACAGTTTATGACCAAACTCAGTAAAGACCCGTCTAAATTGCATTTAATTGATAAATTCAACAACACTTACCGTTATCTTGATGATATTTTTTCGTTAAATAATCAAGAATTTTCTCAATATACTGCCGAAATTTACCCAAAGGAACTTACTTTAAATAAATCAAATTTAAACGGTAACAACTGTCCTTTCCTAGATTTACATATTTCAGTTTTACACGGGAAACTCCACACTAAAATGTACGACAAAAGGGACGATTTTTCGTTCCCTATTGTTAATTTTCCCTTTTTGGATGATGATGTTCCTTTGGCAACATCTTATGGTGTTTATATTTCACAACTCGTTCGCTATGCGGCAGGCCCGTGTCTGTTGTGACGTTTTTGATTTTAACGAACGTAATCTATGTATTACTGGTAAATTATTAAGCCAGGGATTTCGTTACCACAAATTACTTAAAACCTTTACTAAATTCTTCCGCAGATATAAAGATTTGGTTTTGAAGTTTGGTTGTACCTGTAGAAAACTTATTTCAAACGGGATTGCACATCCTCATTTTTACGGCAATTTTGTTTACCGTGCCCGGAAATTTAGAAACGATCCTGGTAAACTTATCGATCCTTTAAATAAACTTATTCTAAAAGGTTACCAATTCAACACTGTAATTAGATCATTAAATATTGTTTTTATTGGTACTAATATTGATTTTGTTATCAGTAAATTAAAAGAAAACTAAATATTATTGTTATATACATATACACATTCATGGATCTACAATCTGTCGATACCTGTATCTTGGTATTGCACAAGGTCATGCTTTTCTCTGACTGTTTATGACGTCTTTATACTAAATCCATTGGATGTTGGATGTGTACGGATTGATAATTTAGTCTTAGATGCATGATTTTAGTTAAGCCTCTTTCAACTAATTTTTATAGTTCGTTTTTATGTTGTACTGTACACCACTATTTTAGGTTAGGGGAGGGTTGGGATCCCGCTAGCATGTTTAACCCCGCCACATAATGTATGTTTGTGTCTGTCCCAAGTCAGGAGCCTGTAATTCAGTGTTTGTCGTTTGTTTATCTGTTACATATTTGTTTTTCGTTCATTTTTTGTACATAAATCAGGCCGTTAGTTTTCTCGTTTGAATTGTTTTACATTGTCATTTCGGGGCCTTTTATAGCTGACTGTGCGGTATTGGCTTTGCTCATTGTTGAAGGCCGTACGGTGACCTATAGTTGTTAATTTCTGTGTCATTTGGTCTCTTGTGGAGATTTGTCTCATTGGCAATCATACCACATCTTCTTTTTTATATTCAATATATAGACTGTCCGACTTTTCTATATACACGGTTCGGATAGTCTTTTCTATAAAGAGTCCGATTTGTCTAGTATTCGGATCTGCTTGAGTTTCGTTTTAAAGGTTGTTAAAACTTCGAATAGGGCGTGACCAGACAAATTGGATCGTCGATTTATGTTTATATGTAAGATGGTATGTTAGCCATCATTGCTTACATTCACGTCATGTGCATGGTACCTGGTGGATAGTTGGTGTATCATTGGCAATCATACCACATCTTCTTCTTTGTATAAATATCCAATGTCTGCAAATGTCTGTCTTTTTTATTACACTGCTTGACTAAATGCAAACATGCTAACAAACTTTATAGCAAAAAGGACCGTATTTTTTTCAACCTGCAATTGTAGGTGGGTCTGGATGGGGTTCCTTTTTTATTCTTTAAACTTTATATACCATTTTTCTCTATTATTAATTAATGTTGCCCATTATTCTCTATTCTTTATTTTTTGGGCCGATTTTTCTCTGTTCTATATTATTTTAGCCATTTATTCTTTTGCACTTTTTGCCCATTATCCTCTATTCTGTTAACCAAATCCAGTACCTCTTGTAGTAAAGATCTATCCATTACTGGTATGAAAGGACCTGCATTTAGATACATTACTTATAATGTATACTGTCTTCTTTAAACTACATGTATTTGAATAATCGTAAAATTATAGCTTTAAAATATCTTTTCTTCATCTTATTCTTATTGTATTAAAAAAAATTATACATTGTAAAGTAAACTCAATATGTAATTCTTGAAATTTTAAGGCGGATTTCTCTGTTTATATTTAGTTTTAGTTCATTTTTTATACATTTTCAACCTGTTACAGGTAAATACCTGGAATTCACATTAATCCGAAAACATAACCTATTGTTGGATGGCTACATCTCTAGAAGATATTTAAAAATAACCTTGCATAACAAATCAGAATTAAAAAGTGTCTATGATAAGCCCAAGGTCATCTTTTAATTTGATAAACTAAATCCGCATAATATTATACAGGATACGTATTATTATTTTCTTTACTATATAGGATATTGTTTATTTTATGTTTTTATGCATGTTCGCTATTTGTTCTGTTCATATGCAATCAACCTCCTGGGGTATTGTTTTGCATTCATAAATAATTTATATTATAACAACTCATCAGAGATACCAGGCTTAAAATTTTGTACACCAGACGCACGTTTCGACTACACAAGTCTGATCAGTGCACTCGAATCAAAATAGTTGAATATGAAGCTGAAGAGCATCGAGGACCTTATTATACACTGAAACGTCAAATTTAGTAATTTATACTATGGTAAAAATTGTTGTCCTGGAAAATGACAATAGGGGGTTTAATCGTATAGTCATAAACCTTGCACAATCAAAGTGATTGTTCCTTCACATATAGACAGGGACCAGAGCATTCGAAGTGATGCATTTTTTGTTTGTCTTCATAATTGGTATTTTAATAGAATAATCACAGGCGCTTAAGGAATGGACCCCATTTTTCTGTGTATATTTTTGATTTTTATTTTTGTAATTATTTGTGGTTAATATTTCTTAATTTTCACTAATTAACTAAATAACTTATGTGTTCTTGCTCTTATCCATACGATTTTACAATAGCATATAACTATGACCCTCGATCTATTCGTATTTGGGAAAATCTGAATAGAGGGGCATCATGAAATTTATGTCCTTATGCATCAAATATTTCTTAAAAACAGTTACAGGTTTAAGTAAACATCATAGTTGTTTGGCAATAAAAGAGTACATGCACTAATTGAATTTCGAGCCCACGAAAAAGTTTATAAAACAAATTTTGATTTCACATTTTGGTATCTTCCATTATTCACGGAGAGGGTTAACCCTATGTTTGTATGACACAGGACAAATGGTCACCCCTAAGGTTAAGTTTGCTCAAATCGGTCCTATATTTGCAAAGTATTACTACATATTAGGAAGGTTTTGATCAGCACAAACTGATTACAAACTAGGGCAGATAATAACAGCATCAGTTTTGCAATATTTCATTCAAATCTATCTTTCGAGTCAATCCCATTACACTGTAAATAAACTCACCATAGATAACAGGATTAAAATTGTTTACGCCAGACATGCGTTTTGTCTACAAAAGACGCATCAGTGACGCTCGAATCAAAAAGTTAAAAATACAAAATAAAGTATGAAGTTGAAGAGCATTGGGGACCCAAAATTCCGAAAGGTTTTGCCAAATACAGCTAAGTGATCTATTCCTCGGGTAGAAAATCCTTATTATTCAAAAAATTCTAAAGTTTTGTCAACATTTAATTTATAATCATGACCATATCAATGATTATTCATGTTAACTCAGAAGTGCTGACTACTTGACTGGTATTACATGATTTATTATCGCGGGAAATAAATTTCGCGATTTCCAGTCACGGCTACACTTGTTCGAGGTGTGTTATTTCGCGGGTATTCGGTCTCTGATTTTGAGCCTCTCTATAGATTAAATTAACTTGAAGGGGTATTTTCGAGACAACATCTTACTTGCGATACAAGCCACACTAAGAACAAATATAAAAAAAAACAATCCCTCACCAAAATTTTAAACTTTATAGTATCAAAATATTTGAATCACATTGAAGGTAGCTTCATCCAGTAATCCAGTTTGAGATTCATGCATGTATAATGAGTCCATGATTCATGTTGTCTGTGATTCATGTATGATATAAATTTAGTTTGTGGAAATGTTTTTAGAAGAAGATAGCGACATGTTTGATCCATACGGTTATTTATAAACCCTGCCTTCAATTCATTCTATCAGAAGTCCTTCTCCGAGTTATGCTATAAATCAACAATGTATACAGTAGAGAGATGTTATTTCGTGCAAATTTTCATCAACTCCATTTGATTGTTTCATATACATTTATCTTGTTTGCCTACTTCAAAAGATAACCTCCATCTAATGATTTAAATAAGTTTATTTGTCCAATTTGATATATGACAAAACAGTTAAACGATATATTGACACATTTATGGTCCAAGGAAATTATTTGAATTATTTCCGTAACATGATCTTAATTTTGCGAGAGGTCGGTTCGAGGGCTGAATAAAATCAGATGGCTAAGCCAAATAAAATGACCAACTGAAATAGCTTAAATATACCACTGCACTGTAAAGACAAATAAAATGAGTACGGACTTCTATGAAGTCTCACAAGCAATACCAAATGTTTTATTAGAAAATTTGTAAGTGGTTCTGCAATGCCATGTGTCTTGCCTATGATTGTTGTAGTGAGAATAAAAGTGTTATGTTGACTTAAACTAAAGCCTCCTAAAGAGCCTGTCGGTGTCGCTCACTTAGTTCAATGTGCATCTTCAACAAGCAATTTCCCTTATATGTAGATCTTGTCTTGCTGATCATTTTTTGGTTATTCAAGTTTCTTTATATCTATTAAAATTTTTAAGATATAAAGCAAAACACAAAAAAATGGTAAAATTCGTCATTAAAGGGCAATAACACCAATAAGGAGTCGTCGAACGATTTCCTCCAAATTGAATTTAATAGTAGATTTTGTCTTGCTGATCGTTTTTATAAAAATAAGAAGATGTGGTATGATTGCCAATGAGACAACTCTCCACAAGAGACCAAATGACACAGAAATTAACAACTATAGGTCACCGTACGGACTTCAACAATGAGTAAAATCCGTACCAATCAGCTATAAAAGTCATGGAAATGACAATTAAGTTTCTACCTATCTATTATAATTTTGAAGATATAAGGCAACACGCAAAATATTGGTAAAAATGGTCATTAAAGGGCAAAAATTCCAATAAGGAGTCGTCTGACGATTTCAGCAGTGTTGACTTAATAGCGAATCTTGTCTTGCTGATCTTTTTTGTTATTTAAGGTTTCTCTATTTCTATTATAACTTTTAAAATACTAGTCAAAAATGCAAAAAAAATGGTTAAAAATCGTCATTTAAGGGCAATAACTTCTATAAGAAGTCGTCTGACAATTTCGATGTAAAAAGACAATAGATAGAGCTCAACATTCTGACCAGTCAGATTTTCTCTATCTATAGCGGTTTTCAAGATAAAAGACAAAACTTGCATTTTATCCCTATGTTCTATTTTTAGCCCTGGTGGCCATTTTTGGTTAGCAAGTGAGGTCACCAGACACATTTTTTAAAACTAGATACCCAAATGATGATTGTGGCTAAGTTTGGTTAAATTTGGCAAAGTATTTCAGAGCAGATTTTTGTAAAAGTTAACGGACGACGACAAATGATGAGAAAAGCTCACTTGGCCTTTTGAGCCAGGTGAGCTAAAATCTTAGTTACTTACTTCCTTCCTTAGTCCTTGCTATGCCTGATGGCACATAGGGCAAGGACAAGTTTTCTTCACTCTTCTCTGTTGTTTGCTTTTCTTTCCACAGTGCCCCAGTATATTCTCTTTCCTTTATTTCATTTTCTATTGTGCGCCTCCACGTTGTTTTTGATCATCCTCTTTTTCTTTTACCTTCTGGTGTCCATCTATGGGCTACCTTGGTCATGTCTTCAGATGGTTTGCGTAGAACATCACCAAGCCACCTCCATCTCTTTTGTATCAACAAAGTCTCCATGTCCTTGGTGTTTGTGATCTCATGTAGGTCTTAGTTGGAGATTTTATTTGGCCGATCGGAAATATATTTTCATTATCTTCCTCAGAGAGGTGTTATGGAAGCTGGAGAGTCTGTTGATGTCTTTCTCAGTCATACTCCAGCACTCTGAGCCATGTAGGAGAATATATAGTACACAGCTGTTATAAAGTCTAAGCTTGGTCTTCTTTGAAAAGGCTGTTTTCCAGATGTTGCCTATATAATGAATGCTGATCTAGCTTTTCCTATTCTGACCTTTATATCTCTTTCAGCACCACTTTATGTTGTTATACAAATTCCCATGTAATGTAATTAAATGAGTCTACTGTATCCAGTTGTTTCCCTTCTACAAATATGACAGGCAGTCTCTCTGTGTTGAGGTACATTAACTGTGTCTTCTTGGAATTGATATTAAGTCCAATCAGTCTAGCATTTTCTTCTAGCTTTCTTGTCTTCTCCTGCATATGGTCTTCGGTATGCGATAAAAGTGCTAAATCATCAGCATAGTCTGTATCCTCAAGCGTGGTACATAGTGTCCATCTCATTCCAGTGTTACTTTCTTCTAGGGTAGTTCTCATAACCCAATTAATGGCAATTATAAAAAGCACAGATGACATAATACATCCTTGCCTTACTCCTGATTTTACAAGGAAACTAGTGTCAGCTTCAGAGTTGATGGTACATGAGAAGTTTGTATAGAAGAAAAGTAAAATAACAAAAATACCGAATTCCACGGAAAATTCCAAACGGAAAGTCCCTTATCAAATGGCAAAATTAAAAGCTCAAACACATATCAAACGAATGGAAAACAACTGTAATATTCCTGACTTGGTACAGGCATTTCCTTATGAAGAAAATGGTGGATTAAACCTGGTTTCATAGCTAGCTAAACCTCTCACTTGTATGACAGTCGCATACAATTCCATTATATTGACAACAATGTGTGAACAAAACAAATTAACAGACATAATAGGTAAAAATGTCAAAAATAGGGATACAGCAGTCAAAATTGTGTTATAATCTTTATCACAATAAAAACAAACAAATATGTCAACAAAGAAAAACAAACCAGTGTCTCGCCTACTTTTGCTGTTGTCTATGTTTTCAGTGTGATAGGGGAATGCACATAATAGATTTACAGTATATGAAATAAAACGTTTGAAATGTATGAAAAAGTTATGCTTGTAAAAAATGAATACAGTATGCAATCAAATCTATAGATTTATAAAAGAGTTGAAACATAAATTTATTGAACGAACAAATGATAAAGAAGATATTTTTACATTGTTTGATGATTTATCCCTTAATTCATCAATAAAAATGCATGTAAATAGAAGATGCAATTATAAAATGTTGTTCAAAATAATTTATGCAACTAAAAAAGTAGAATATATGTGCAAATAAGAAAATTGTGCGTTATAGGAAATATGCAAAGCATTTTTTTCCTCATAAACAACATTTTCAATGATTATAGAGTCAATTAAAATAAAATGATTAACGGCCAGGTGACATAAATATGAATATAAAAATGTATTATCGCAAGATGTTATTTATCAGGAATTGAGTCGTCCTAAATAAAAATAGTAAAGAATTTGTGGATGTGCCATTTGCAAAGAACCTGAACGAATAAATAAACTTAACACAGAGATCTGTCTCGCCTATTTATTATTTTGATAATGCAAATGTTGAAATTAAAATAGCAATACTTTAATATGTAAGTTATGCAAATATTCAAATTCAATGAACCATGACTGAAGGTACAGGGCTAAACAATCTCCATGGAAATGAGATGTGCCAATGCCAATACAACTGCATACCAAATATAAATATGAATATAAAAATGTATTATCGCAAGATGTTATTTATCAGGAATTGAGTCGTCCTAAATAAAAATAGTAAAGAATTTGTGGATGTGCCATTTGCAAAGAACCTGAACGAATAAATAAACTTAACACAGAGATCTGTCTCGCCTATTTATTATTTTGATAATGCAAATGTTGAAATTAAAATAGCAATACTTTAATATGTAAGTTATGCAAATATTCAAATTCAATGAACCATGACTGAAGGTACAGGGCTAAACAATCTCCATGGAAATGAGATGTGCCAATGCCAATACAACTGCATACCAAATACCACTGAAATCTCATAAGTCGTTCCCTTTAAACAAACCTAAACACAAACATTAACTTGTAAACTATGTAAAAGTTTCAAAGTCAATGAACCATAATGAGGGTGTGGGGTTATATAATCTCCATGGAAATAAAACTTGCAAATGCCAATACATTTGCATACCAAATATCATTGACTTAACATTAGTGGTTCATCTTAAACTGACCTAATCACAAACTAATACATGTAAACTAAGCAAAAGTTTCAAAGTCAATAGACCATGACTGAGGGAGCGGGGCCAAATAATCTCCATGGAAATGAGATATGCCAATGCTTATACAACTGCATACCAAATATCATTGACCTACCACTAGTGGTTCCCCATAAACTGACCTAATCACAAACTAATACATGTAAACTAGGCAAAGCTTCAAAGTCAATAGACCATGACTGAGGGGGTGGGGCCAAATAATCTCCATGGAAATGAGATGTGCCAATGCTAATACAACTGCATACCAAATATCATTGACCTACCACTAGTGGTTCACCATAAACTAGACCTAATCATAAACTAATACATTGTTGACGCCGCCGCCGCCGACGCCGGAAACAGCATACCTATGTCTCGCTTTTTGACTCCGTCAAGACGAGACAAAAATTAGAGAATAAAATTTGTTAGTTATAAAATATGACTTTCATGCATAAGTCTGTGATGGTTCCATTATCTAAAATGAAATTTTTTTTTACTATTTATTAGAATATACATGACTAGTATTTACAATGGTAATTTGAAATATTGACTGTTGTTAATTTTCTTCATTTACTGCAAATACTGCCTGTAAATCATCACCATCATCATTTGAGAAATCTTCTTGTGTCTACAAAGTTATACAATATAAATTAGAATAGAAAAGTAATAGAAAAGGATTTGAAATGGAAAAGGAAAAAAAATATTAGTAATAAAAAAGAAAAAGAAAAATATTATTAAAAGATGATTGAATGTAATGATATTTAAAGTCGAAAGTGTAAGTGAATATAAAGAAAGAAATAAAAATATGCGTGCCTTGGCACTTCCCTCCTGGGAAATGGGGAAAAAATTATTAAACATTTTCCTCTAGATACTATCTTTTGATTGTAAGAAGCTTCTGTTCAAGTTTGGTAAAAATCCAGGATGGTTAATGAATCTTATAAATGTTTTAAAAACTTTAACTGCAGACTGTATGTAATGTTAACTGGAAGAAAAAACTAAGTCCATTTATAAGTAATATACGGAAAAACAGGAAATAAATTTTTACAAAATTTCCTTCTAGATACTAGCTTTTGATCATAAACAAGCTTCTGTCTAAGTTTGGTACAAATCCAGGATAGTTAAAGAAAGTTATTAAAATTTTTAAAACTTAAACCTCAGATCGAGTGAATGTAATGTTAACTGGCACAAAAACTAAGTCCATTTATAAGTAAAATACGGATAAACAGGATTTTTTTTTTTTAAATTTACTTCTGGATACTATCTTATGATCATAAACAAGCTTCTGTCCAAGTTTGGTAGAAATCCAGGATAGTTTAAGAAAGTTATTAAAATTTTAAAAACTTTAACCACAGAGTGAATGTAATGTTAACTGGCAGAAAAACTAAGCTCCATTTATAAGTAAAATACGGATAAACATGATTTTTTTTTTTACAAAATTTACTTCTGGTTACTATCTTATGATCATAAACAAGCTTCTGTCCAAGTTTGGTAGAAATCCAGGATAGTTTAAGAATGTTATTAGAATTTCAAAAACTTTAACCACAGAGTGAATATTTGTGGGCGCCGCCGACGACGACGCCGACGACGGAATGAAGGATCGCTATGACTCGTTTTTGCGACAAAAGTCGCAGGCTCGACAAAAATGACGATTGCACAATAAAACAATGGTGGGATGAATATGTAAGTACCGAGCAACGCCAAGAGGATATTACCAAAAATGGACTAAACAGTAACGTAAATAATTTACAAAGACAAATAAAAGAACACTATAACACGTAATTAAGATGATAAACAACGTCAGTACCTAGAATCTATACTTGAAGACCATCGTGTATTATTTGTGAAGTTGATACGGAATATTTATCAACAAGGTCTTGGTATCTTCCGATGAACTTTTTACTGGTTGCTGTGTAGATTTTATGTGCCATTCATCATTGACTGATATTGTGTTTGTATCGTCAGTTATAAGGTTTTCTAATAGCTGAAACCTGTTCTTTTATTTCCAGGTTAAACTCTTGCTGGATTTTTGGGGTTTGTAATTTGTAATTTGCCAACATCAAATTTTCTTTTTACATTTACATGGGTATATAACTTTTTAAGTTTTAGTTTGGTGTTTGCAATTACTAGATGGTGGTCACTAGCAAGATCTGCCCCCCCCCTCCCCCCCCCCCCCCCTCATAACATATTCATCTCGCAATTATCTTTTCCACTTTCCATAAATGATAATATGGTCTATTTACTTCTTGTCTCTACCATTTGGAGAAATCCATGTCAGCGTATGTATATCTCTATGAGGGAAGAAGGAAGATAGTACCCCCTATTACTAAGTTATTGACTCCAAATAAATCTACTAAGCGTTCTCCATTGTCGTTGATTTTGCGACAGACGTATTTTCCCCCTTCACTCTTTTATTCTCGTTGTTATCATTTCCAACTTTGCCGTTTAAATCGTTCATCACTATTGTACCATCATGTTTTGGTACTTTTTCTATCTCAGATTGTAGAGCTAGATAGAAATCTGTTTTCTCTTCATCGTCTGCTTCATTTGTCGGAGCATAGCATTGAATGATGGTTAGTTTTCCCTGCATTGCTTGGAAGCGAGCTCGCATTATTGTTTCGTTTAATACAGGTGCATACTCTATCATCGCCTTTGTTATGTTTCTGTTCATTATAATTGCTACTCCTCCTTTGTGTTTTTCGTCGTTTCTACCTAAATACGCAATTGTGTAAAAAAAAAAAAACATAAGTTAATTTATAAATAAAAGCCAAACAAGAGTGCATACGCTGAAATATCTCGCCTGTTTAACTTACCATTGAATTCATGTTAAAAGTTTGTAATATGAATGTTTCGCTACAAGTATGTCATAAATTTAACATTATCAATGTACATGTACTATGAAAATGAGGTCACGGTCAGATAAACCATGCCAGATTGACACCTTACAATCATTCAGTACACCAAATATAGTGCGCGTGGTCCTATTGCTAATAGTACCCGAGAATCAGGTCAAACCACAAAATCTTAACATTGACCAATGAACCATGAAAATGCATGAGGTCAAGGTCAAATGAACCCTGCCAGACAGACATGTACACCTTACAATCATTCCATACACCAAATAGAATTGACCTTTTGCTTATAATATCTGACAAATAGACCAAACCACAAAAACTAAAAATTGTCAAAAGAACCATGAAAATGAGGTTAAGGTCAAATGAAACCTGCCAGACGGACATGTACACCTGACAATCAGTCCATACACCAAATATAGTGACCTGTTGCTTATATTATCTGAGAATTAGACCAAACCACAAAAACTAAACATTGTCCAATGAACCATGAAACTGAGGTCAATGTCAGATGAAACATGTCAGTCGGACATAAAATTGAGAATGGAAATGGGGAATGTGTCAAAGAGACAACAACCCGACCGAAGAGCAGAAAACAGTCCAATGCCACCAATGGGTCTTCAACACAGCGAGAAAATCCCGCACCCGGAGGCGGGCTTCAGCTGTCCTCTTAAACAAAAATATGTAATAGTTCAGTGAAAATGGACGTCACACTAAACTCCGAAACATATAAATGAACTAAAATTCAAAAAACATACACGACTAATAAAGGCCAGAGGCCACCGACTTGGGACAGGCGCAAAAATGCGGCAGGTTTAAACATGTTTTGTGAGATCTCAACATTCCCCCCTTTACCTCTAGCCAATGTACACCTTACAATCATTCCATACACCAAATATAGTTGACCTATTGCTTATAGTATCTGAGATACAAACTTGACCTCGTTTACCATGATCACTGATCCATAGAATAAGGTCGCGGTCAGGTGAACCCTATCTGACAGACATGTAGACGTTGCAAGGAACCCATATACCAAAATATAGTTATCCTATTACTCATAATAAGTGAAAAAAAACTGTAATTCTTTTTCAAGCAGTTACTGAACCATGAAAATGAGATCAAGGACAATGAACATATGACAGACAGAAACTTCCTAACATAAGGTATCTGCACACAAGGTATGAAGCATCCAGGTCTTCTACCTTCTGAAAATATAAAGCTTTCAAAAAATAGATAACGCCATCCCCGCAACCACCATTGGATTGTAATACCTATGTCTCGCATACTGCGACTTTCGTTGTAGGCGAGACAAAAATGAATAAAAATCTTTCAATGTAAAGTTAAAATTAAATGGGTTCAGCTTGATACGACCGCAGAGGTCGAACACCTGAACAGTTGGGGCAAGTCTGAATTTGGATTGTGATTAAAATTTGACACAGCATAGGTTTCTGACACAGAATGAAAGTGGTCAAAGAACTGAAAAATTTGAAATTGGACTTAAGCTATTATGGTCCAATATCCAAAATTTTAATACACAGTTCGATTCAGCATATCCAAGTACATTTTTTGTACACAAAGAATAGAATATATTTATTTATTAATGGACAATATTACCTAAGTTTTTAAAAGGGTTCGCTTCATCAAATATATATATAGCATTCTGAAAATTAATTTATGCAGAATGACAAACAAACCTACCATGAAGTTCTTAAAAAAATTTACAAAAAATTAAAAGAACAATTTTCAAAATATCATACATCATTAATACAATGTCTTTAAAAAATTTATAAAAGTTACATTTCATCATTTTCATAATATTTAATAATGAACGGTTAGTTTCAAACTATACATATACATTTTTTCTTCTCTAAAATTAGATTTGATGCTGAATCTGTTTTTAACTATGACTCTACATAAAATTTCTATTGATTGTGCAATACAGCTGTGAATTTGGATTGTGATTAAATATTTGACATAGCATATTTCTGACACAGAATGAATGTGGTCTCACTAACATCTTGATGAGTAACGCCTTTATCAACTGATTTTTATAGTTTGTTCTTATGTTGTGCTGTTACACCACTGTCCCAGGTTAGGAAAGGGGGTGGGGGGTGGGGGGGTGGGGGGGGGGGGAGGATTGGGGGTTGAGCACTCACAAAAATGTTTAACCTTCATAGAGATCCATACACTTATAAACAAGGTATTGTCCTGAAACAAGAAAAATGCTTGTTTTTGGCCCCTAATTCCATAAACAGTAAGGACAATTACCCACAACATTAATCCCAACCTTCCTATTGTGGTATGGTACCTTGTGGTGCAATTTCAATTAGATCTGTACCCTTTACTCAAGTTATTGTCTGGAAACCGAAAGTCTTTGGACGACAACAAAGACAAAGTCATAACATTATATGAACGCAAATATTTTGCGGTCATATAAAAAGTCCATCTATCAGCAAAATATTGAAATGTTGCTCTGAGTACTGTCTTTTGATCATGAGGAGCTTCGATCTGTGTGAGTGTTCTAAAATTCCATGAACGTTTGATAAAGCTATTGATGTCTAAAAAACTTTAACCCCAGACTGTAAATGTTTAAGGAAAAAAATTTGGTCTACAGAATAGAAAAGTACTTTTGTACTTTTGTTCATAGATATAAGAAGATGTGGTATGAGTGCCAATGAGACAACTCTCCATCCAAGTCAAAATTTATAAAATTAAACCATTATAGGTCAAAGTACGGTCTTCAACACGGAGCCTTGGCTCACACCGAACAGTAAGCTATAAAGGGCCCCAAAAATTACTAGTGTAAAACCATTCAAACAGGAAAACCAACGGTCTAATCTATATAAAAAACGAGAAACGAGAAACACTTATGAACCACATCAACAAACGACAACTACTGAACATCAGATTCCTGACTTAGGACAGATGCAAACAAATGCAGCGGGTTTAAACGTTTTAATGGTACCAAACCTTCACCCTTTTTCCTGAAACAATAGTGTAACATCACAATATAGAAAGACACACTATAAAATATCAACTGAAATAGCTGAAATGACTACATATGCATTTTAAAAGCAATAAGATAAACAACACAAATAGAGATCGTTTAGATTAATCTCACAGAAATTGAAGTGAAAAATTTTTTTTCACACAAGAGAGACCTGGGACAACCAAAACTTAGTAACTTTTCTATGTAATGCCCTTGAAGTTGATCTGTTCATTAAACTGTGCTATAGAATGAGTGTATCTGATCAAAATCCATAAGTCCATTGAAGGAATTACGACTAAAGTTGAGCACAACCAAACACCTTTAGTTAAACACAAAAAAACGGTGCAACAAATTTTATTGAAAATACTAAATAAAATAAAAATTCAGAACAACATGGAGCTATCAAATTTCCCAATTAAAATGCTGTTTAACATATTTTTACTACAATTATAAATGTAAACATAAAATAATACATTTAACACAGATATATGTCTAAGACTGGCACCTGCTGGCAGAAAATTTTAAACAGAAATTTTGATGAACTACAAGGTTATGTTATGAGAGAGTATTTAACTTATCAATGGTAAGAAAAGTTGAAACCAGGTGCGTATCCAAGATTTGGGGTTAAGGGGGATGATGACCCCTAATAATTCCTACAATTGTCTCTTCAATAAAAGATTTTTTCTGATATAAGGGTGTAAGGTCTCACAATGTTCTTGTGAAATTAATAATGGTGTTAAAAGGAAAATACCAATCAGAGTGATGTTTTGGTTTGAGGTTGTAATGATGTCTTTAATGAGTCCTTTTAAACATGAAGATATAGATGACCTTAGGTATAAGTAAGAGTTACCTAATTTTTCTTGGAATCTGCTGTTCACCAAAAGATGCATGAGTAAATTTCACTTTTAATCAGTGGGTGTCATTCTCCCTTGATGTATCCTAATATCAGGTCATATGCACACCTTACCAGAAAATTTGACAGGGGCAGATTTAGGCAGGGCATATCAGACGTGAAACACTCTAAACTCAGGAAACAACCTTTTTTTTGGCATAAAATACTTTAAAAATTGTTATGGTTGTGACCCCAAATACATCCAACCCACTTACATGTAGTACCTGCTTAAACTTTCAACAACATATTAATTTCCAGTTACTGAGATATGACTGCCAAACATGAGCCTCAAATTTACCTATTGTTGAAAATGCATAAACAATAATGCAACTATAATTAAAATAAATAAAAATTCACTGTAGCAAGACTTCTCACAAAAGGATGCAGACTTGAGTTCTTATATAAAACTGGAATAAATGGATGTTATGAGACAGCATGCCAAAAAATCAATTATTCATATTAAAGCACAAATGAGACAATATATCAAGCAATATAACATTTTGACTAGCTTTTGTAAAATATGCAAGTATAGTGGAACAAATTGTGTAGTATGTTTTAAAAAATCTTTTGACTAACAACTTAACTTAACCTGAGAAAAGAACAAATTAATTAAAACATTTATATCATGTACATCTATAAATAGCAAGGGAGAGGGTGTGATTAGAACCTGTTTTGTCCCAATCTTTTAACTACAAATTGTTAGATTCAAAAAAATGTTTTTGTTTTCTTCTAAAATATTCATATTCCAGAAAACTAAACTTACTGTCATGTCTAGAGGAAGAAGCCTAAAATTTCAATATTTAATGAAAAAAGATGAAAATGGTTTTTAAGGTTTCAGTTGGATTTTACCTAAGTTAAATATGAGGAAGACTGCAAACCACCAAAAATTTTAAATACTGTAAAGATTCTTCGGTTCAACTAATGTATCAACAAATATTGTTATCTATGTACTTGGGATCATAGTTAAATCTTTTATAAATACTCTCAACTTTGCTGATTGAAGCAGTTTTTTTGGTATTCAAGTGATATATATCTGTCTTGAGAAGGCAAGCATAAATTCAACAATATTTTTTACCCAATCAGATTTGTTAAGTTGGCATATTTACATGTAACATACAGTTATATATATTATATCCATAATTTTGAACCAACTGATTTTTTTTAATACCGGGAGACAAAATAAGGATCCTATTCCACTGTTACTATTATCAAATTGCATGTACATTTGCAATTGCAATAACTAACTGCCAGTGCTGAAGCATACAAGGAAGTTACAAACATTGTTTTTTTAATTTTTCATTTTGCTTGTAAAATGCTACAAATTTCAGAGCATCAAATCCATGATTGATAAGAAATCGTTCGTGCAAGTGGAGATATTGTATGACTGATTTCAAAAATGTATGATTTAGTTGTGTTTTCTTTCAGTTGCATTATTTGGTGATACTGCAGCATTGTATTTTGAGATTGCAGGCATCTATTTTTTTATTTGATGGTGGCAACTATCCAATTACTGTCCCGACTAATATGTAACAAGTAAAATCAAATTTTTATCATAAAATTGCCAACTGCTTACCCAAATCTTCAAATACAATTCTGCTTAATTTGACTGACAAAACTGACAATTCATTCAAAATCTATTTTTTTTAACAATTTTTCTCATTGGATAAAAGTTACCATCAAATCCACAGTTGACATGTCGTATCATAACTATAAATTATATAAGGAGTGACCCACCATTTTGAATTGCTAGGATCAACAAATGATTTACTACAATTTCATCGAAAATATAACAACACCTACCTAAATACGCTGTTTTAATATGATTTAACCAAATTTGAATCATAGAAGTAACATATCAACCTGCAGTTTTTAAGTTTTCATTTGTATGACCTCACGTTTAGCGATGGCATCTATGTGCCAACATCATTCATGAAATTTTGCGGATTTTATTTTATTTCAAATTTGTACATTTTTCCAAGCTTTAACATATTATTTCTTTTTGTAATGCATTAGAATCAGAATACAGGACTGTAGTTGAAGAGTTGCCGTCGTCAATTTTGATTTGACAGTTGCAATTATCTGTTTTACTGTCTCCGCTAAGTATCACCAGTAAAATTGCATTTGCAACTTTCAAATCGCCAATTGATGGTGGCAACTCTACAACTACAGAACTGTTATTCTCTAATTCACATCATCTATTTACAGTGTACATTTTGAATGCTCCTCTATATAGCTAACTCCTTAAATATTATTCTCAGAAGCGCCCCATCCCCATCTCCCCAACATCCCAACCCATATCAAATATTGGATTTGCTTCTGTTACCCTGTTTGCTGTAAAACAATAAATGGATTTGCTAATATATAATATCAAAATGAGTTTGCAGCTGCTTTTTTTACAGGTTATCATGATCACTGGACAGAATAAAATATCAAACATGATTTAAGAATGTTAACAAGAGAAGGATCAATAATACAAATCATCGGCATAATAAATAAGTGATGAAATAAATTAATTAACAAATTAAAAAATACATTTTCAAAAAATAACAAAAACTTGTAAAAAAAAAAAAAGGGACCATACAACACAGTGTGTGTTTTGTAATATATTTGGTTAGTTAGGTAAATTTGCATATATGACAAATCATAATGAATGAAAAATTAATTTTAACTGGTAAAAACATACAATGAACAAAACGTTACATTTTCTTTTCCTAGTAAGAGCTTGAGACACTCATTTATATTGATCATGTATTTCAAACACTGCTGTTCTTTGAAATCTCTACATGTAATCTAAACAAATATACATTGTAACAATGTACAGGCATCCAAACAAAGAGTTTCATTTAATCTAGATTTAGCAAGGAAGATAAAATGGACAATGAACTAAATTCCTACATGTATATAATATACAATATCTCAATATTAGGGACTTTGAAAAATATGATTGTACATCTGTACAACAATAATGAACACAGCATAGCTCTCATGGAATGTACAACACACAATAACAAAAATATATGTATTATGCACAAAATAAATCATCAATTTTTGACCAAAACAAATTTGACTTTATAATATAAATGGCAGGACATTTTTATTCAGAACCTTTCAATTATGCATCTACATGTATCATCCGCTAATTTTCTAATAAGATCTTTATTTTGTTGATAAAAAGTATAGCATTAGAGTAAATTTCACTTTTTTATGACAAGATTTAAGTCAGGGTTTAACATTCACTTCAAAATTCTAAATTTTTTTCACAGTTTTCTTTATTCATGTTATTTCTTTATTAAACTGCCCGAACTACATTGTTTGTCAAGTTTTAAATTTTAAAATCTGAATTATAGATTTAGAATTTTGTTTTACTAATTTGACTTTCATCTATCCTGGGCAATTGGCCTGCCAGTGACAGTGACTAGAGAATACTGTGTATATGAACATCAATAAACTATAATATCAGAGACATTGAGTAAATGAGACAACGATCAATGCATGTAAACAACAACTAGTAGTATAACATTTCTTAAGCTGTATTCTAAACAGGCAAACTTTCTACATCTGATGTAAACATTGGAACAACTTGAATTATTCTACCATTTTGTGCATCTTCTGATAGTTGTATATCTTGAACATCCTCTGGATCTCTAGCATCACCAGATGGCACCACCTGAGCAGAATGACGACCTTTTAAACTGGTTAAACTCATAGTTCTCTGTGTAACCCATTCTGTAAGTGACTGTTCCTTAGGCCTTTGTTGTAGAATTTGTTGGACACAAGCTCTTAATATGGACGGAAGTTCACATGATTGAGGTTCATTTAAAAGTGAATCTCTAAACAAAGCTAAAATGTTCCCACATTCCTCTGGTTTTACTTGATAAAATAATTCCTCCAGTTCTAAACGTTGTAATTGAGGAATTGCATATCCTTTTGGATGTGTAGTTATCAACCAACTATAGTCTACACCAGTCTTTTTTCGTGTTTCTTCTTGTTCTTTGTCGATTCTTACTTTCTCTAGTTCCTTAATATTGTAATCAAGTTCTGACATCAATGAATCAACAACCATTGACTTTTCATTTCTTGCAGGAGGTTTGCTCTGATCATTTGATACTAGAGTTTTCCATACTGATTTTAAAGGCATCATCTTCAAATATGAAACAAAGCTGGAAAATAGAATAAATAAATCTATCAATTCTGTGAAATAAATGTATTGATAATTTAAAAGAACTTGAAATTGGACTATTGTGCCCTTCTGTACATGTATATGTTGGAAACTATATTGGCAGATCTTGTTTTAGTTTACATGTAACTATTGACATGACTGAGAAGCATGTGTATGAATTAATAACAAATTTTTTAAGATAGAATAGGAACATTGTCATGCTTTTTTGTTTTTCTAATTTATAGAAATATAGTAAGCCTAGTTTTAAATCTTTTTACCTAGAGTATTTACAACTCAGTTTAGAGTGTTAAGCATGTCTGACACACACCTGGAGTTATATGGTTTCTTTTAAATGTGTATCTTGCTGCATGACTCTGTACTTGTTTTAGAGGTCTCATTTTTTCCATTTGTGTGTGGGTTCGGAAAAGTGCAGTAATATTCTAATTGTCATCTTAATGTTTGGTCAACTTGTTCTTGACTTTCTTTGTACATGTTGTAATTGTACCTTTTAATTTCTTTTGATAATATATATAGACGTCTATCACATTCATGGCTTTTATTATACATATATCCAATATATGTCACAATGATAATGTTACTACATGTACGTCACAGTAAGAGTCAATTATACGATGACTTCATTTACGGTTCATCTGCACCCTTTGGCTAAAATGGTTGTGTTTACACCATGCACACAATTAACTCTGAGTGCAGAATAACCTTTGCACCTACATTTGTAGAAAAAAAAAATTGTGGTGTAAACGCAGCCCTCTTAGCCAGAGGGTCCACATGAACCTTGAATCCTGGTCCCTTTGCCCCGATTGACAAGTACATTCCCCCTGGTACTTGTCGCCCTAATACCTGTTCTCCCTGGGTAGCGGGGACACTTTAATTATTAATTGATAGGGTGTTGCCCTGGGGTTCTGTTACCCCACCCTTGCATACAATTTAGATTTTAAAAATTCGTAAGGGTTCCACGGAACCCAGTGTCTCGCCTACTTTTGCTGTTAATCGCAGGCTCAACAAAAATGAGGAAAAAATTAATAAAAATATTCCTCTCTATACTATCTTTTGATTGTAAGTAGCTTCTGTCCAAGTTTGGTAAAAATCCAGGATAGTTTATGAATCTAATAAATGTTTTAAAAACTTAAACTGCAGACTGTATGTTAACTGGAAGAAAAACTAAGTCCATTTATAAGTAAAATACGGAAAAAATGGAACAAAATTTAAACAAAATTTCCTTCTAGATACTAGCTTTTAATCATAAACAAGCTTCTGTCCAAGTTTGGTACAAATCCAGGATAGTTTAAGAAAATTGTTAAAATTTTAAAAACTTTAACCACAGAGTGAATGTAATGTTAACTGGAAGAAAAACTAAGTCCATTTATAAGTAAAATACGGAAAAAATGGATTTTTTTTTTTTACAAAATTTACTTCTGGATACTATCTTATGATCATAAACAAGCTTCTTTCCAAGTTTGGTACAAATCCAGGATAGTTTAAGAAAGTTATTAAAATTTCAAAAACTTTAACCACAGAGTGCGAATGTAATGTTTCCTGGCAGAAAAACTAAGTCCATTTATAAGTAAATACGGAAAAAATGGAATTTTTTTTTTACAAAATTTACTTTTGAATATTATGATCATAAACAAGCTTCTGTCCAAGTTTGGTAGAAATCCAGGATACACTGTAGTTTAAGAAAGTTATTAAAATTTCAAAAACTTTAACCACAGAGTGATTATTTGTGGACGCCGCCGCCGAAGCCGACGGAATGTAGGATCGCTATGTCTCACTTTTTCGACAAAAGTCGAAGGCTCGACAAAAATGTATACCTTTTCATATGTTGCGTAGGTCAAAATGTAACCATTTCCCACATTGGTTGGGTTTCGTGTGGTGTCCAGAAGCAGACAAGAAACAAAGTTATGGCATTATCAAGAACATATCACCTTTGCTCGAAGCTCAGATCTGAGGCTCAGATTCCTTACGTCATGTTTACTCACGGCGAGACTTTTCACGGTTGCGAAAAAAATATAGGGCTTTTCATCTTTAATGAACTTATCATATATTTCTGATAGTTTTCCCCACCTATTCACATATTTTCAAGCTGGAAAATTTTACCTATTCCAGCGGCACGTCCTATCACCTAATATGTATATCAGTGAGATCAAAGACATCATAATTATACTTAATCATGTTAATCAGCATTCTAAATTACAATCAACAGTCTTTTAAAGTAATTCTAAATAAAAACAAATCTAGCAATGTAGCCAATTAATACTCCAAAAAAAGCAAATGTTAATTCTTTTAATATTTCCATGTTTTTTCATGACTTTATGGATTTTGATGAACATTTTCTTTCCTTGCCATAGAAGATGGTGAAATAAACAAACACCAGAGTTTTCTTTGATACAGTCCACTCATTTACACTATTTAAATCATCTTTGTTGTGAGTAGATTTCTATTGTCCCTCTATTGTCCATATCAATCAATATTAAACAATACAATCATTACCTGAGGGGGACCATATCAAAGATTTCATATGCCTTTGTTTATTTTTACACCACCTGTGGCAAGGAAAGAAAATGTTTAGCAAAATCCACAAAATTTTTTTTTTCTTTTTAAAACACAAAATGAAAACTTGTATATATCTAGGTGCTGCCAGGATTTAAAACTATTAGTATTACACAGTTTTGTCTGCATTCAGAGAAAATTTCATGGTGTAAACACAGCCATTTTTGTGGAAGTGTATAGATGAACCCTGAGACTACATATGTGTTATAAATAGTAGTCTCAGATGAACACATATGTGTTATAACTTATAGTAGTCTCAGATGAACCTTAATGAATACAATGTCGATTCATGATTATCTGTTTTAAATTTTCCTTTGTTTACTTTTTGCCAAGTTTATTTTCAATTACCTGGATATGTATAAAGCTTTAATTTTGGTGAAGACTTAAGTCATGATTCCAAAATTCGCATCATTTTGGAGTTGTCATTTTGACAGCTATTCTACAGAACTTATATGTCTTATGGTTTTTGATTGGCTGAACGGTTTATTTTGGCCAATCAAATTTAGGTTTATTTACGCATTCAAGGAAATAAATTTATTTGTCAACAATGGCACAACATGGTCATGGGCAACATCAGAGGCCCATTCAACAAGATTGGGCCAATAGAGAATACATTGAAGTTATAACTGGAAGCATTAAGAAAATATCCGACTTTTTAAACTCGTTTGGTAATACAATTTAGCCCCTCATTTCTTATCATGTGACATCACTGTCATCAGAAATCAAGTACCTGTTGAAGACTATTATGCATAATTCCTCAATTGATCCCACTTCAAATTTAATTGAGTTATTTTTCCTTTGTAAGGCTACTACCAAGAGAATTTACGTTTCATTATTCAGCTCTGTTCTTTTGCAATTATTATCTAGAAACATTATTTCTTACACGTCTAATGCATGATTGAGAAAGCTTGTTGTTTTGTGCATACATGGAATAGATGACTTTCGAATTCATGCATTTTCCCTTAAATAATCTATGTCACAATGCTTATGTTATTATGTCACAGTACTAACCTATTGTCTGATGATGACATTTACGCGGATTGACCTCAGGTCAACTGGTGTAACTCATTCATAAAAAATATAACTCAAGATTGGTGTTATATTAAAGTTAACTAGTATCATTGCAAGCTAACTTTGTTGTCATTGTGTACCAGGAATAGCCAACTTCATTACTTGTACCATTGCAAACTCATAACAACAAACCACTCAGACATTAACATGAATGGACCTCTTGTACAAAAGATGCATTCATCAACTTTTTGTTTCTGTGTCGAGCAGATATTTTTTTACAATAATATAACATGCTGGACGAAATTATGAAGTCTTCCATATTATCCTTTTGTGGCTTTTCTTTCTCCTTTCATTATAAATATATATCAGTTAATCAACTGAGAATGTATTCATATGCTTTAAAAGGTTCAATTTCGGCACAGGCACGTGCACTTGTCTCAGAATTTTTTTCCCCTATATACCTTAATATAACACAAGGTGTTATATTAGGGTATATAGGAAATTTTTTTTCTGAGACAAGTGCCTGTGAAAATTCGGTCTAAACACTATCACAGTGAAAAACCTTTAACAGCATGTAGGCTATAATACCTCTTGGTTCGTTCTTTTTAGTTTAAAACATTATAAAAGGCACAAGATTTCCTGCAATTTAGTATCAAAAGGAGCATTCTATTTCACATAATTTTTTTCTGAATACTAAACAATATAATGATATTGCAACCTTTTAAGGGACATCAGGATTGGACCTTTTTTTTTTTTGCTGCATTTCAGGATTCACACTCATTGGGACTCTTGAACTAAACATTATTTTTTTAAGGATTGTGGAAAGAATGCTTTAATTTATTTTGAGGTGGAACTCAATATTCAGCATTTATTTTTCGGGGAAGTCAGGATTAAGCATTTATTTTGCAGGGAATTCAGGATGACAGTCCCCTCCTACTCAGTTGACATTGGTGAATGTTAATTTGTTTCCAAAACTTGTAGATGTCTCATTGGAAATCATAACAATTCATTTTTATACGACTGCAAAAAAATTTTGGGATCGTATAATGGTATGATGTTGTCTGCATCGTCGTCAGAAGACACAGTGGTTTCCGGACAATAACTTTAGTTTAAGTTGATGGATCTCTAAAATTTTTTAAGAAGGTTCAATACCACAAAAGGAAAGTTGGGATTGATTTTGGGGATGATGGTCCCAACCAGTTAGGAATTAGGGGCCCAAAACAAACATTTTTCTAGTTTCAGGATAATAACTTGTGTAGAAGTATTTCGATTGCTCTGAAATTGTACAACAATGTTTAATACCACAAGTAGAAGGTTGGGATTCATATTAGGGGTTATGGGGCAAACAGTTTAGGAATTAAGGGCCTAAAAGGGGCCAAAAACAACAATTTTTGTAGTTTCCAGACAATAACTTGTGTGTAAGTGTATGGATCTCTCTAATATTGTACCATAAGGTTCCATATCACAAAGGGAAGGCTGGGATTGAGTTTGGGGGTAATTGCCTCAAACATGTAGGAATTAGGGGCCAAAAACATGCATTATTCTAGTTTCTAAACAATAACTTGTGTTAGATGTGTATGGATCTCTCTGAAATTGTACTACAAGGTTCCATACTCCAAAGGAAAGAATTGGATCGAGTCTTGGGGTAATTGCTCCAAGGAGGGATTCCAAAAGTCGCGGGGGGGGGTTCCAACTTTGTTAAGGAATTCATATTTTTTTCAAAAATTTTCAAATTTCAAATTTTGTAAAAGTTTCAAGAAGTAATCTTCAATTGCACAGTATTGTGCAATAGATTTGTAAGATCTTTTACCACATTTATTTTGTGTCAGAAACCTATATTATGTCAAAAATTTGATCACAATCAAAATTCGGACAGTATCAAGCTTGAATATTATATTCAAATTTGCCCAAACTGTTCAGGGTTGGACCTCTGCGGTCGTATCAGGCTGCGCTCAGCGAAGCATTTTATTATATTTAGTAAGCAGAGTCATGATAATGGAATAAGAAATAATAAAGTTGTGAAACAAAATTGATTTATTTGGTACCTATACAGTATACTCTCATGCATTAATTTGAAATGTAAAGTTAGTAGGTTTTGGAGGAATGAAGACTTCTGAGCCCCTATACTGCTGGCTAGTGTATAAATATAAATTTGAACTATTCCAGAAGTGTTATTGTATGCATGGTATGTGTTAAAACTAAATCAACCCAAACCCATGCTAATAACTATGTTGTACTAATAAGATGTTATGAAGTTATGATTCCTGTATTATTTATTATTTCAAAGTATTATAAATATTATTTATTTTTCAGACACATCATGTAGATCTAGACTGGCTACATTGAATGAGAAGTTAACACAGCTGGAAAGAAAAGTTGAATATATAGAAGCACGGGTAATTTAAAAATGTGATGAATTGTAACAGCTCATTTTTCTTAAAATCTTGCTTCATTTTCTTCCATCCTCGATTTTTAGAAGTGAAAACAGGTGAATATCCAGATATATCTTTAAAATAAGGAAAAGTTAAATCCATTGACAAAAGTGTGTGAAAAATAGCTTTCTTCCATAATGATCTAGTGACCCCATATACATTTAGATCAATTAAACTGAGAAGTTCATAGCAATGAAATGTAATTTTTCGAAGAAATTCTAACATGTCTAAGGAGAAAACAAAGTTGTTGTCTTAATTTGATAGGCACATTCTTACCCAAAAGAGTTGGCATTTTGTACTTGATAATAACAATAAAAAAAAGCACATAAAATGATATGCATACTGTGGATTCATTTATTAATGTGGATACCTAATTTCATGGATTGAGGAAAAATTGTAATTTCTTGGTTTAGACAATCTGTATTTCATTGAACACCTAAATTCATGGTTCATCTATGTACATATATATAGCTACATGCTTATCCATGAAGTCCACGAAAATTAGTTCCACACACGTAATATTAAATCCATACAAGTATGCAGTATTGACATGATTGAGCAAAATTATTTTTATCAACAAAGCAGTGTATAATTTATTAATGAGACCAAAATTATTCTTAATTGATTGAACCCTGTATTAATAACCAAACATCTGTCTCTCTTGAACAATATATATCTTCAGTCTTTAAGACTGGTGTTACTGTATATAGTTCTGGAATATGATATAATTTTAGTGTACAGAAGATGAAATTATAGAAAACATTGATTCTGCAGAAGAGACAATGTCATAGAGAAGTAAATGTCTGCTGTGGTGGTTCATGATGCACTTTATAAATATATTTTGAAAACAGATTTTTTTTCCCATTCTGAATGTTTAAACCCTTTCCTTTTACTCACAGAGTTACTCGTTGACAACCATAGAATATAGAGATTGAAGAAAAGTATACTATTTAAAAAAAAACTAAGCCTGAAAAAACATTAAGCAAACATTCAGATAATCCTAACATATGTGGGCAAGAAAAGAGTTGAGTCTTGCAATAGTACAAACCCTTGCCATAATGTAAAATCATTTTCTCCAATCAAATATATATATGCAAACATATAAAGAATCAATCAAAGTGGAATTGGTAACTTGTATATACGGTGACACAGGTACATGAAAAAGAAAACAGACGATGCACACAAACATAGTAAATCAGTTCCACTGAAGGAATAGGTGGTATACCCATGAGACTGTTTCTTGTCTGTTTGTCCTTATTTTTGTCTTCTCTGTTTCTGTATTAGGGAATGACTTGATTTTGGATTGTAACATTTATTAAAGCAATTTCAAATTTGCTGTGAGTCACTTCCTGTTTGACAATACTTTGAATTTTAGATATATCCACTGAGCATGGATATACATTTATCTGTCAGTGTTTAATCATGAGTGAAAAACATAACCTGCAACTTCTTGTTTTTCTGTGTAAATCCAAATAGACACTCGTTTTTAGCTCACAGTGAGCTTTTCTCATCACTTGGCGTCCGTCGTCGTCGTTAACTTTTACAAAAATCTTCTCCTCTAAAACTACTGGGCCAAATTTAACCAAACTTGCCCACAATCATCATTAGGGTATCTACATTGGTAATTTTAAAAAATGTGTCTGATGTTTCGACATGCCAACCAATATGGCTAAAATGGCTAAATATAGAACATAGGGGTAAAATGCAAGTTTTGTCTAATATCTTGAAAACCACTTTGAATAGAGAAAATTTGACAGGGGCACAAATGTTACGTTTACCTGCTGTCTATTTATGTCAAAACTGTGTCAGATAACTTCTTATAGGAGCTATTGCCTTAAATGTAAAATTTTACCATTTTTGTCTAGCCTGCGACAAAAGACGCAGAAAGCTCGACATAGAGATAGTGATGCGACGGCGGCGTTAACAACTACTTAAAAGCTTGATATTTCAGCAGGACAAGATATACAAAACGTCCATATGATTGAAATTGTCAGTTAACTCTTTATAGAATTATTACATGCCCTTTCATGATGAATTTTACCTGGCAATTGTTGAAGATGCAGGTGAGCGACACAGGCTCTTAAGGACCTCAAGTTTATTTTCCTACCAAAGGCACTTTTGTGTTATGGTGTAAATGTTTTGTTTGAAGGCTTCAGAATATTAAACACACTTGTCTCTACACCATTATTTACACCTTTGCACTTACATATAATCATATACACTTATCCTGTTATCATTAACACATCTATGATTCTTGTATGGCAGGTTAATGGTTTGCCTTCTCGAAATTATTTTTACATGACTGAACATTTTTGTAGTTTATTTTTGTGCCCCCACCATAGCGGAGGGGGCATTAAGTTTTACCCTTGTCCGTCTGTACATACATGTACGTCACAGTTGTTTTCTGTTCTCTAACTTTAGTTTGCCTCAACCAAATGTTATGAAACTTATACATAATGCTTCTTACCACAAAACACAGATCAATTTGAATTTTGGTGGCGTTACTTTATCTGTTCTAGAGTTATGCCCCTTTACAAATGGAAAAATTGCAAAATTTTTCATTCCGTTCTCTAACTTTAGTTTGCCTCAACTTAATGTTATGAAACTTATACACAATGCTTATTACCACAAAACACAGATCAAATTTGAATTTTGGTGGCGTCACTTTAACTGTTCTAGAGTTATGCCCCTTTACAAACGGAAAAATTGCTGAATTTTTTTCGTTTCGGTTCTCAAACTTAAGTTTGCCTTAACCAGATGTTATGAAACTTATACACAATGCTTATTACTACAAAACTCAGATGAAGTACAAATTTAGGTACTGTGTCAATTTTACCGTTCTTCAGTTATGTCCCTTTATAACTTTATATGATATGCAAGCGGGGGCATCATCTGTGTCCCATGGACACATTCCCCATTTATTTTGTAATGGTATATAATTTTTGTTCATACCTTTATACAAATTTCTCATTTCTGATCATTTCTGACTTCTTTGCAAATTGATCTTAATAATTATTGTTTCGCTCCTTAACACACAGACTAAAGAGTAAACTGTATTGTCAACATTTGTCAGTTTGTTCTTATTGTGTTAGGTAACTAATCTTTCGTCTTTTGGTGTGCAAATCACGTTAAAATTTGAAACATATATGTATCATCTGTATAAGAACTACAATTTTCAACTTCATAAAAAATCCTGAATTATGAGTTTTTAAACATGTCTATTGGAACTCATAATTCTTTCAACAGAACTAGTAGTTCTCATCAAATATGATATCTTTTATGATTAAATCATACAAGTCATGCAAGTTTTTAATTAAACCATTTATTTTGAAATTACAGCCCCAATTTTTACCTAATGAAAGGTTGAAATGATACTCTACTTCTTGCAAACTACTAATTTACAATATTAAAAAATATAATCATTTGTGAAGATAGTAGAGGTTGATTTGCATCACAAGCAGAAAACACACAGGTTAACATTAATACAGGTTACTTGTTCAGTGTCATATGTCAGTATGGTGATGAATAAGGAACCATCGCATATGTCTAATATCACATGTATAACAGGACAAAGACATGTAAATGTGATATGAATATGAATCTGGCTTTGTACTAGTAAGCCCAACACTAAATTTTTAAAGTACTAGCACATTTTTACAGTTCACATGAAGACATATCACCCTACCCAGACACATTATTCTGACTGAGTTAACCAATCAGCTCTTACTTCTTAATGTCACATGCTTAGCAGAGAAGCAGCAAAAACCAAGATTCAATTATCCTTACAATATTTATCACATTTGTATGTTTGTTGCTGGTCAAAAATCTATGACAGCCACCTCAGAAGAAGTCATTTCATAATTTCAAAACTTTTGAGCAGTGAATTTATGGAAACAGTTTTGTGTACTTGTATATGGTATTGTGCATGGATGATGATTGATTGATTGTTGGTGTTTAACTCGTATGGTATTGTGCATGGATGATGATTGATTGATTGTTGGTGTTTAACTCGTATGGTATTGTGCATGGATGATCATTGATTGATTGTTGGTGTTTAACTCATATGGTATTGTTCATGGATGATCATTGATTGATTGTTGGTGTTTAACTCGTATGGTATTGTTCATGGATGATCATTGATTGATTGTTGGTGTTTAACTCGTATGGTATTGTTCATGGATGATCATTGATTGATTGTTGGTGTTTAACTTGTGTGGTATTGTGCATGGATGATGATTGATTGATTGTTGGTGTTTAACTCGTATGGTATATATTGTGCATGGATGATCATTGATTGATTGTTGGTGTTTAACTCGTATGGTATTGTTCATGGATGATCATTGATTGACTGTTGGTGTTTAACTCGTATGGTATTGTTCATGGATGATCATTGATTGATTGTTGGTGTTTAACTCGTATGGTATTGTGCATGGATAATGATTGATTGATTGTTGGTGTTTAACTCCACTTTCAACACTGATATAATAGTCTTTCCTAAAAATATTTTAATATAATGATGTATTTTCCAACATTGCATTCTTTGTTTTAAAATTATGATTTTTTTTTTTATTCCATTTCTGGTTTAAAAAGTCAAAGTATGACATGTAAAGTAACCAATATTATTACCAGTATATGAATTTGTATTGTTGATATATTTACAGGTTACTAAAGGTGAAACATTACAATGAAGACAAGAGAAACAAGATCTGATTTATGGACATAATGTTGTGGAATTCCATGTACATTTGTTGTGGTTTTGTCAAAGAAATTATAGACTGAAAGTTGAAAATATAAAGATAACATAAATAAATTTAATAAACAGGCTGAAATATGTGTTCAGTATACTGATTGACTAACTTACACTAAGACTACATACATTTTGTATTTTAATGACTAATAAAACAAAAATCTGCAGTTGAGTTAAAAAATCTAAATCTGTAACACTATGAATCACAAACAATTGTAACATTATTTATTTGAAAGAATTTTTATTTTTTACAAAATATAAACCTTGAGCCTAGAAAAACACATAGTTTCACCTGCGATGAATTTTTTATACTTATGTGTATTTTTATTTGTGCTAATTTTTTATATGCGAATTGAGACAGTTAATTTTTTTCAAAATTCAAAACTTGTTAAATTTTCAGGCAGAACTTATAATTTCTTTTAATAATTAACTTAGAGGCTGCATAATGTAATTTTTTAGATTCTCAATCTCCCTTCAAAAATATATGGGGACTTTTTGGCAAAGAATTTTGTTTTTTTTTTATTTTTGCTTTTCCCAAAAGATTGCTAGGAATTTAAAAGAAATAAAAATTGAAAAACCAATCTGAAATCTAGAATACATGAAAAAGGACAATATTACATTGTATAAAAATATTTTTATATGACCCATTACAAACTGTTTTCTATATCTATATTAATATACTAAATATTTATTTTTGCCTGTCTTATTTCTAGCATTATTATTTCTTGTAAATGTTTATAGGAATATGCTGTATGAATTTACGATACAAATCCCTACACATACTTAACAAAGCAGTGACTTGCCCAACCTATTTTTTTTTTAATTATTGTTGCTTTCTAATCATGAGAAAATTCCGCCTTCATGTTATTTAAGTAAAAATACAAGGTCCCGCGCCATTATCACTCTCTTTCAGATTCAATTAAACTTTCATTATTTCAATTTTTGATTATTCAGCTAAGTACTTTTCTAAAAGGGGTTAGTTTGCAAATAATAATTAAAGCATGGGTAAATTATCTTTTGAAATGCATATTAAACTACTATCACCAACCATAATTCAATTTAGAATATAAATTTTCTGTGTGCATATTTCTGAATTTAGAGAACTTTTCTTTTAGTCAATGAATGTAATAATGTAAATAGTATTGATTATGTTTATATAGATTATTTGATACAGCAAAATTTGTTATGTAAGATTTTGTTTTATATATGTGTAACTTTAAAAAGTAATAAAAGCATACATCGATGAACTTTTTTGTTAATAAAGAGGCAGCCTCGATTTACAAATATATATACTAGGTCACTGTATCAAGCCTAATACTAGGTCACTATATTAAGCTTCATGTACATGCATCACCTTTTTGTCTTGCCTGGATGAAGTAAAAAAAGTGAGACTTAGGAGTGCTGTTTCCAGCGGTGTAAACAATGTATTAGTTTGTGATAAGGTCAGTTCATGGGGAACCAATAGTGGTAGGTCAACAATGTTTGGTGTGTAGTTGTATCATAATTTGAACATCTCATTTCCATGGAGATTATTTGGCCCCACCCCCTTAGTCATGGTCTATTGACTTTGAAACTTTTTCTTAGTTTACATGTATTAGTTTGTGATAAGGTCAGTTCATGGGGAACCCACTAGTGGTAGGTCAACAGGTTTGGTGTGTAGTAGTATCATCATTGGAACATCTCAATTCCATGGAGATTATTTGCCACTGCCCTCTCCGTCATGGTCTTTGCAACTTTTGCTTAATTACATATATATTAGTTTGTGATTAGGCCAATTCAAGGGGAACCACTAGTGGTAGGTCAATGATATTTGGTGTTGTTGTATTTGCATTGGCACATCTCATTTCAACAGAGATAATTTGGCCCCACCCCCTCAGTCATGGCCTACCAACTTTGAAACTTTTGCTTAGTTTACATGTATTATTCACTGATAGGTCATTTTAAGGGGAACCAATAGTGGTACCTCAAAGATGTATTAGCATTGGCACGTTAATTTCCGCAGAGATAATTTGGCTCTGTCCACTGAGTCATGGTCCGTTGACTTCAAATGTTGTGCATATAAAAATAAGAAGATATGGTATGATTGCCAATGAGACAACTCTCCACAAGCGACCAATTGACACAGAAATTAACAACTATAGGTCACCGTATGGCCTTCAATAATGAGCAAAGCCCATACCGCATAGTCAGCTATAAGAGACCCTGAAATGACAAATGTAAAAATATTCAAAAGAGAAAACTAACAGCCTGATTTATGTACAAAATAATGAAAAAAAACAAATATGATATACAGCAACAAACGACAACCACTGAAGTACAGGCTCCTGACTTGGGACAGGCACATACAGAATGTAGCAGGGTTAAACATGTTAGCGGGCGCCCAACCCTCCCCCTAATCCTGTGACAGTGGTGCAACAGAACAATAGTTTACATGCTAAATTTTGAGATTACATCAGTTTAAGATGAACCACTAATGATAAGTCAATGATATTTGGTATGCAGTTGTATTAGCATTAGCAAGTCTGATTTCTATGGAGATTTTAATATGGTCCCGCCCCTCATCATGGTTCATTGACTTTGAATGTTTTGCATAGTTCTCATGTTTAAATATTGCCATCTTAATTTCAACATTTGCATTATACTGTCATAAAAAGGTGAGACATAAATCGTTGGATTGAAGACCCATTGGTGGCCTTCGGCTGATGTCCGCTCTATGGTTGGGTCATTGTCTCTTTGACACATTCCCCATTTCCATTCTCATTTTTATGTAAACTTGGATGGAGAATTGTCTCATTGGCACTCATACCACATCTTCTTATATCTATGTATCTCTATATCAACAGCTTATTGGTTCCAGTTTCATTTTGTTTTTATCACCTAGTTTAATTAAAGTTTTTATTGGATATAAGTTTTCACCTTTTTTCATTCATTTCAATGTCCTGGGACTCGAATGGTTACAAATAACTTGTAACATTTGGACCACATGTTTTATTCTTTTATGAAAGAATAATATCTCTTCCATCATCTGTGAAAAGGGAACCTGTCCAAATGTTTTCTGAATGGGTTTCCAAAAGGTTTTACTGGAAATGGTTGCAAATCAAATTCAAATGTCTTTTTATTTATTTATGTTCTCTGATGGCATTCAAGTTTCCTGCCCTTCAACAGCTTAGACCCACTTTGCAGAACTTAACTACTTGATTAGTGCTAATTAGTTCCCTAGAAGAAGTCGAAGGGGACTTCAGGTTTGCACTCCATCTGTCTGTCTGTCCACCGTCAGTCCGGCAAATCAGTTTTCCACACTTTTTATGCCCTGCCGTAATGGAGGGGGCATTAAGTTTTACCCTTGTACGTCCTAGAGTTGGTTTCCGTTCTCTAACTTAAGTTTGCCTCAACCAAATTTTATGAAACTTATACACAATGCTTATAATCACAAAACTCAGATCAAGTACAAATTTGGGTAGCATCACTTTTACCGTTCTTCAGTTATGTCCCTTTCTACATGTAACTTTATATGATATGCAACAGGGGCATCATCTGTGTCCCATGGACACATTCCCCATTTATTTTCTTCGTGCTTGAAGATATTGATTTGATATTTGGTGTATTGTTTTATCATGACAAGTTACAGATCAAGTTTGAATTTTGTTCCGGTCTGATGGTTTTGTGCAGAGTTATGGTCCTTGGACTTGTTTATTTTCATTTTTATAAAAATACACATGAAATAAATGCCACTGGATGAAAAGCAAAGAACATACATTTTTGCTCAGTGATGGCTACTGAACATACATGTATGTACATGTCTAATTTTCTTGGTATTGTATGTGGTAAACAGATGCCCTGTGTTGTTTAGTATCTGTAATGTGAGCATTTTTCTGTCTTACAAATTAACATTAAAAAGTCTACTGCACTATGAAAGTCATTAAAGGTAACCTTATGAATGCCTTAAATATTCTCCAAACCTGTATGTTATGCCTTTGTAACTAAATAACAACCTAAACAATTGTTTTCACTGTGGATGCTGACAATTGTACACTTTTCAGTGTTTTCAGTCTTGCTTCTACAAATTTCGATGCAGGTGAAAAAAAAAAAAATTTGATACTGACTTTGCAGCATACAGCATTCAATTCTATATTCGAGGTACTCATGTAACCAGATGGCCCAATGTCTTAATTAAAAGTGAACTTAAACAGAAAATCCTTTATACATCTGCCAAACATTATGATTATACAGTTTTAAAGTATCAAATTATCTTGTCATTTTTTTAGGCAATTTGAGTATGGAAGCAGATGGCTAAATGTCAAATAAAAAGTGAACTTAAAACAGGAAAGCCTTTAAACATCTGCCAAAAATTATGCATGTACAGTTTCTAAGTATCAAATTATCTTGCCATTTTTGAAGGCCATAGGAGTATATGCACAGTGGAAGTGTCTTGTTCATTGATAAGGTCAAACAGTTACCTCTAAATGGTCATATTTTGGCATCTCTGTTGTCTGTTTTATCTCAACCCCATACATATATTTTTTATTTTCACACTGTTCAACATACAAAAAGCTATGAGAAATGCATTTCAATGCCACACAGAAATGTTTGCTTATTCAGTAATGTATTTCGTGGCATCCACACGTGGATTAAGAGAAAAGAATGCATGTCCCTTTTGTCACAACATTATCTTTGAACATGCCATTTAACTACCATTTGATTTTTATGGGGGGGTTAGGATGAAATTTGAAAAAAAATAGGCAGGACAGGAGTTTTGAGTAAAAAAAAAGGCAGGATGAGACACTTTGCAAAAAAAAAGGCAGGATGACAATTTAGGATAAAAAAAAGTCAGGATAAACTAATAAAAAAAGGCAGGACCGAAATAGAGTGAAAAATAAAAAGGCAGGACTGAATAGAGGGAAAAATAAATAGGCAGGACAAAATTTTTCATCCTAGCCCCCCATAAAAATCAAATGGTAGCTCCCTAAGTCAGAATTGAACAACATGACAATCACTTTAACAATCATTAGACTTTTTTACCATGGTTTAACAGACAATATAAGAAGGTGAGAAGATAATAAGGTAGTCAAATATAAATTGAAAGCATCCAGAGCATCTGGGTATACCATGAACTTTTCATGTCAAGTTCCTTTTGTATTTTGTTCAGTTTCATGTATTGTGTTTAGAGATCTATTTTTCAGTGTCTATTGTTTCTGCTTGCCATGATCTTATCTATCCTTACTCCTGTTTGTATTTTCATTTTGAAATTTTACATTTGGTCATGTTTTAGGGTTTATAATAAGAGAAATTGCACAAATTGATTGTTTATGAGTATGGTCATTTGTGTTGGACAATAAACTCATCATAGACACCAGGATTAAAATTTTGTATGTCAGTTGGCATAATATAAAGTATGATGTTGAAGAGCATTGAGGAACCAAAATTCTGAAAGGTTTTGCCAAATACAGCTACCAATTCTTTATTGCATGAAGCCTTATCACCAACTGTGGTAACTTTTGTTGGAATTTATTTTTGGACAAAGCAATAGGTGTCATAAGTGGAGCAGTAACTGCTAAAGACTCGATAGCAACTGAGCAAACCTCTAGTTGTTGAAGGGGTTCATGATTGATTGATTGATTGGTTGGTGTTTAACGCCACTTTTAGCACTATTGTGCTATTTCATGGCTGTCAGTTTTTATTGGTGGAGGAAGCCAGTGCCCGGAGAGAACCACCGACATTCGGTAGGAAAACTGACAATCCTAGTCAATTAAGATTGGAGTTGAGTGCACCTGCCCTGTGCGGGAATCTAACTTACAACCTCAGTGTTGACTGGCTAGTGATACAGTAGTTTGACTACTTAGACCACTCAACCACCAAGGCCCCAGGGGGGTTCATGATGCTCAATCAATTGTTTTCCACGTAGTGTTTTGTGGTTGGCTGTTTGCTTAACTTTTTTTCTTTTAGTCATGGTGTTGTCTTGTCATTCTTGATGGTTTTTATCTTCTTGAAACCTGTTTTTTTTAAGACCAAGAACACTAAAACATTTTTTACTCGGCTATGCAAATTTACACCTATTCTAGCAAAATTCTAGATTTTGGCATCAGAATCTGTTTTAAATGAAACATAAAACAATTTGATTCTACTCATTTATTATCAAACTATTGATGTTTGAATGTATTAATGTATCAACTATACCCATACTGTCAACCCAAAACACTTCTAAAATTAGACAAAATGTTAGACAGTTTACACAAAACAAAGTAGATATATAATTTGTAAAACAATAAAAAAAGAACATAAATATGGCCAAAACATTCCACAAAAAAGGTGTATGTGGATATTTTTATCACAAGTATGTTTTGGACGGAAAACATTTCAATAACAAAATGGAATGTTGGACAAATATATAGATACTTCTTAAATAAATAGCTGTCAGTGATCACAAATAAAAGACGGTGTAAAGACAAAATATCACATTGAAGAATAGGACGGAAAGTATTAAATATAAAGAAATTTTGCCAAGAATACATCAGTATTTTTTATATATCAACAGAAATATATGAAAGGTGCCAGCATACACCTTCTCCAATACTGTCTTATAATGAGGAAACATAATAATCATATTAAATTTGGTAATATCTTAATATCCTTCAGTATATTGAATAAAAGTCATTTTAACTATAAAATATTAGTTATTAAATGTTGGGAATGTATAGAATTGCCCCTGTGTTTACTAGTTGAGGACCCTGATATATTAAAAAATAAACTCTACCCTTTCTAGAAGAAAATGAGATTCCTGATTAAATATCTCAACAGTATGCTATATCAAATATATCATGTGTCAATTTTTTTCCAGAAATGAATAAATAATATAAAAATTACATTTAGCTTTAAGCTGGGACTAATACTGATATTGGTCCCAGCTCCAAGTTCTTAAAACTCCTTCGTCAATTTTATCAGGGACGGTCAGTTGCACATATTTACAATAATATTTTGAAATCTGTAATCCATAAAAAAAAAAAACAAATGAGAGTATTTATTTTAAAAAAAGAGAGAGTCTCTATCTTATCCAAAATATAAATGCAGATATAGAATATTGTAATCCTACAGGAATATTTAAATCCTACAGGAATATTTAATCTCAGTTGATTGGTCTTTATGAATTTGCGATGGCATTCATTCAATTACCATGCACGACGTTTTCAGATTTAAAACTTGTTACTTACAAGGGTAGATTTATGAAGATTTTGTATTTTTTTTTAAAAAGCATTCTGGTTCCAGTAGTTTCCTAAAAAGGATATTTTTAATATTTTTCGTGAAAAAATATAGTATTAAAAAAAACCTTTATCTTCAGATTTGGGAATAACTCCTCAGAAGATGTTTAACATAGTCCAATTTAGTGAGAACATAACAATAAAGAAACTTTTCTTCCAAATATGATAAAATATACTACAACATTAATTTCACAAAAACTTAAGTCTACACTATGCTTTAGTAAATAAACATCTTTAGCTTTTTAAGAATTTGATAAATTTCAGAAAAATATACTATAAGTTTGAAAGTATTTCTGCTTCATAATTCAATTCCATTTCCCTTACTGGTATATCATCAAAATGTTAATAAAATGTTAGCCTAGTTTAAGTGCCCTAATGTACGAATGATGCTTCACTTATATAAAAATTATGATATTTATACATTCCAATAAAATGCTTCGCTGGGCGCAGCTTGATACGACCGCAGAGGTCGAACCCTGAACAGTTGGGGCAAGTATGGACACAACATTCAAGCTTGATACAGCTCTGAATTTGGATTGTGATTAAATATTTGACACAACATAGGTTTCTGACACAGAAAGAATGTGGTCTAAGAACTTCATTTTTTTAATTTACCTATTATGGTCCAATGTCCAAAATCAAAATACATGGTTAGATTCAGCATATCAAAGAACCCCATATATTCAATTTTTGTTGAAATCAAACAAAGTTTAATTTTGGACCCCAACTTGGACAAACTTGAAAACTGGTCCCATAATCAAAAATCTAAACACATGTTTAGATTCAGCATATCAAAGTACCCCAAGAATTCAATTTTTGTTAAAATCAAACTAAGTTTAATTTTGGACCCTTAGGACCTTAATGTAGACCAATTTAAAAAACGGGACCCAAAATTAAAAATCTAAAAACACAGTTAGATTTGGCATATCAAAGAACCCCAATAATTCAATTTTTGATGAAATCAAACAAAGTTTAATTTTGGACCCTTTTGACCTCAATATGAACCAATTTGATAGCAGGCCCACAAAATAAAAAATCTAAATACATGGTAAGATTCAGCATATCAAAGAACCCCATATATTCAATTTTTGTTGAAATCAAACAAAGTCTAATTTTGGACCCCAATTTGGACCAACATGAAAACTGGACCAAAAATCTAAAATCTAAATACATGTTTAGATTCAGCATATCAAAGAACCCCATATATTCAATTTTTGTTGAAATCAAACAAAGTTTAATTTTGGACCCCAACTTGGACCAACTTGAAAACTGGTCCCATAATCAAAAATCTAAACACATGTTTAGATTCAGCATATCAAAGAACCCCAAAAATTCAATTTTTGTTAAAATCAAACTAAGTTTAATTTTGGACCCTTTGGACCTTAATGTAGACCAATTTAAATAAAATGCTCCGCAGGGCGCAGCTTGATATGACCGCAGAGGTCGAACCCTGAACAGTTGGGGGAAGTATGGACACAACATTCAAGCTTGATACAGCTTTGGATTTGGATTGTGATTAAATATTTGACACAGCATAGGTTTCTAACACAGATTGAATGTGGTCTAAGAACTTAAAAATTTTAAAATGGACATTCACCTATTATGGTCCAATATCCAAAATCTAAATACATGGTTAGATTCAGCATATCAAAGAACCCCAAGAATTCAATTTTTGATGAAATCAAACAAAGTTTAATTTTGGACCCTTTTGACCTCAATGTGGACAAAGTTGATAACGGGGCCCAAAAATCAAAAATCTAAATACATGGTTAGATTCAGCATATCAAAGAACCCCATATATTCAATTTTTGTTGAAATCAAACAAAGTTTAATTTTGGACCCCGATTTGGACCAACTTGAAAACTGGGCCCATAATCAAAAATCCAAATACATGTTTAGATTCAGCATATCAAAGAACCCTAAGAATTCAATTTTTGTTAAAATCAAACTAAGTTTAATTTTGGACCCTTTGGACCTTAATGTAGACCAATTTGAAAACGGAACCAAAAATTAAAAATCTAAATACACGGTTAGATTCGGCATATCAAAGAACCCCAATAATTCAATTTTTGATGAAATCAAACAAAGTTTAATTTTGGACCCTTTTGACCTCAATGTGGACAAAGTTGATAACGGGGCCCAAAAATCAAAAATCTAAATACATGGTTAGATTCAGCATATCAAAGAACCCCATATATTCAATTTTTGTTGAAATCAAACAAAGTTTAATTTTGGACCCCGATTTGGACCAACTTGAAAACTGGGCCCATAATCAAAAATCTAAATACATGTTTAGATTCGGCATATCAAAGAACCCCAATAATTCAATTTTTGATGAAATCAAACAAAGTTTAATTTTGGACCCTTTGGACCTCAATGTGGACCAATTTAAAAACGGGGCCCAAAATCCAAAAACAAAATACACGGTTAGATTCAGCATATTAAAGAACCCCATGAAATCAAGAATAAAACCCCATTGAAATTGGTCAAGAAATAAGCAATTTATAGGAAGTATCTTCTTTTGCACAATCCTGTGCTATTAAATATTTCTTGCTATTGCGCAATACTGTACAATTGACAATTTCTTGCTATTGGACAATATTGTGCTATTGGATATTTCTTGCTATTGCGCAATACTGTGCAATTGAAGATTTCTTGCTATTGCGCAATACTGTGCAATTGAAGATTTCTTGCTATTGTGCAATACTGTGCAATTGAAATTTCTTGCTATTGCACAATACTTATTATATAATAATTTACACATCCTGTTTGGTGTGTATCTCCTACCATATCATTATTATTTGATTTTAAATATAAATCAGAAATAACCAACTTAAAATGGAAAATTTTAAAAGAAACAAAAAAGGAAAAAAAGAAAAAAAAGGAAAAAAAAATAAATCCCCCCCCAAAATTTTTTGAACCCCCATTATGATTCATCACCCCCAAACTCAATCCCAGCCTTCCCTTTGTGGTATGGTACCTTGCAGTACAATTTCAGAGAGATCCATACACTTGAACACAAGTTATTGTCTGGAAACTAGAAAAAAATGTGTTTTTTGGCCCCTTTTTGGCCCCAAATTCCTAAACGTTTAGGGCAATTACCCCCAAACTCAAACCCAGCTTTCCCTTTGTGATATGGAACCTTGTAGTACAATTTCAGAAAGATCCATACACTTACACACAAGTTATTGTCATGAAACTAGAAAAATGCTTGTTTTTTGCCCCTTTTTTGGCCCCTAATTCCTAAAATTTGGAGGCAATTACCCCCAAAATCAATCCCAGCATTCCTTTAGTGATATGGAACCTTGTGGTACAATGTCAGAGAGATCCATACACTAACACACAAGTTATGTCTGGAAGTTACAAAAATGCTTATTTTTGGCCCCTTTTTGGACCCTAATTCCTTTACTGTTATTACCATAACCCCCAAAATCAATCCCAACCTTCCTTTTGTGGTATTGAACCTTGTGGTAAAATTTCATAAAGATCCATTCACCTAAACTAAAGTTAGAGTGCGAAAACCAATGTGTCTTCGGACGACGCAGGACGACGACGACGACGACGACGACGACGACGCCGGACGACGACGACGCCAACGTCATACCAATATACGACCACAAAAATTTGTTTGCGGTCGTATAAAAATTAAAATGTCTCAAGCAGGCTGGGTAAAAGTCTCTGATATCACAGTAACGCTTTATTAAATACTCTGTACAAATATGAATGTGCAAGATAAACTTTCATTCTTACACAACCTTCAAACAATACATACATAAGTATCAATTTAGGAAATAATATATATAAACTAGCAATTCAACAAAACTCCCATCTTTTAGGAGAAATTACAATGACTAATGATTTACCGGTAAGTAGAAAAGTAATCATTATACATTTTAAAGGTCACAGGCAGAGTTTAATACATTTTAACATAGGATACTGAAGCTACTTCATGTACGTACTGAATTAAACTTACAGATTTGTTATATAACATGTTCATATAATTTTGCATTTATTCTCAAAAGAAGCTTCTGTTACAATATGTTCTTTGACTTTCCTTTGTGCCAGACATTTAAACGTTACATTATCCATTCGTTCTCCTGCGCAATTATAAAATTTAAATTAATAATGTTAGTGCTAGGGATCTCAGCCATTCAGAAAGGAGTTTCTGCAGTCATATAATAAATTACTATTTTAAGATATTGGTATAGTCAAAGAAATTTACTGATAGTAAATTTGATATTTACTGATTTTGATTCATAATTAAATAAACTAAATAATTATATACAACATAACAAGTGCAATGTAATAAGGTGCATTTTTAACATTATTATTTTTTATTACAGCATACATTTTTAAAAACAAATGTATGCATCAATTATTTTATCTTTGCCTTCAACATACACTATCTATGATTAAATGCTTACATTAAATTTGTATGGATTTTACAAAATATTGCCGATGATTTAATTATTATTGACCATTGAAATTTGTGCAAAAAGTTCACTTTGACCTTCTAACATTACAAAAGAGTAAAGTATTTTCTTGTTTTGGGGAAAATGGTGATAAAACTAGTAAATTATGATTTAAAAATATTTTTTTCACATTAAATTAGTGTTTTATATTTAAAATATTGGAAATACCTATGTGTTAGAATAGTTATTAACCTTTGAAGTTACCAATATTTTTTTTTTAAAGAAAAGAATGTGGAAGGCAATTTTGAATTAATTATATCTAAAATAGCTAAGTAAAGGAAAATACTATACACCGCTAGAAAAAAACCACACTATTTTCATTCAACAGAAATAAATGCAAATTCAACAAAATAAATTATTACAGATATTTTGATTTGATCTATTTTTTCTGACAGTTTTCTACATAACTATCACTGGACCTTAAATAAAGGTGATTGGTGAAATCTTTTACACAAAAATCTTTTTTTCTAACATTTTCACCCTGATGTGTTTTTTCTAATGAAACTTTTTAAAATGATAAACAAATTAGTTTCATTACTTTTCTTCAACCATTACCAACCAGTTGAAAAGACTTTTTCAAACATAACAGTTAACATTTCGTTTCATATGTCATTAGCATTGATAAACTTTTGTAATCCATTAACCTAACCGTGGACCGCCACTAGCTGGTCGTAGCATCTTATTTAGCACTTTTGGAGAGGGGACAACTTTCTGCATATATGGACTTTTCAGTAACTGCACATATGCTGAGGCAGAGTAGGGTCGATGATTGACAGTTAATTTCTTCCTGCGGGATCTTGGACTTTGTTGTTTACGTTTGATAAATAATTGTTCCACGGTCTTTTCATCAGCATATTTGCTCTCCATCAAAGGTTCTGGACTTGGTGGTCTCTCGGATGGAATTCTTACAATTTTACTTCTTGAAGGATCCCTTACATATCCTAATACTGATTCTGCAAACAAAAAAAGCAAGTTCAGAACAAGTTGTTCAACATCATATTGAAACTAATCTAAAAGTGCTGAAATTTTTCATGTTTGTTTTGACATTTTTCTAATTAAAATTACACTACATGAAAGATGATTTAAAAAAAAAAATGTTCTTTTTTATAAACGAGTTATTGTAGTTGACCTGAGGTCCATCGGCATAAATGACATTGAACAATCCACTCCTTCTGTGACGTAATAACATAAGCATTGTTACATCAAACATGTATGGGAAAATCGTCTGTAAGTCCACTTTAGCAATGGATGGATGGAAATAACGAAGCCCAACTGAGCCACAGTGTATGTATTCTTAAATATTGATAAATGTAGGATTTTTATACTTGGACCTATGAAATAATGAAATTGTACAATTTTATTCTAAAAAGTATATTTATTTATTTACTATGTTCATTGATTAGTACAAAATAACAAAAAAATTGACTGAAAGGCAAAATATATTGTTATAACTCAGATCTTGCTCTAAAATATAAAGATTAGAATAAAACGTGAGTTTGAAATAATTTAATGGGAAGAGAAGTGATACCTTTGCATCAATATATGTGTTAAAGATTTTAATGCATTGATAATTACTGTCACAATGAAAATTAACCGCAAAGTTTTCTTTTATTTCTATATCCAAAATAAAGAAAATGTTTGCAAATACAAATGCACTTACCAACAGCATCGTCATCCAGTGTAATATTATTTTTGAAGGCATCATATCCATAGGCAGGACTAGGTACATTGAGAACTTCACTCAATGTATGCTGCATGAAAGAACTAAAACCTGCGTAGTCATAGGCACGATATCTCCCATGCCATGCAATATATCCTAAAATAATCAAGAGTAATTTAAGAACTAGCACATTAAAATTTGCAAAGTTATCAGAAAGAAATGTATAAAACACACAAAAAAAACAACAGTAAAATAAAAAAAAAAATATCACAACTGTTGAGAAAAAATGAGATGCTATAAACTTGTACAGTAATATGCAATGCTTTTATGCACGAATTAGTATTTTGATACTGACAATGTGTAGTAATATTAAATATGCAAAATGAAATAACGCTATATAAATTTGGTGTGCTTTTTGTCGAGCCTTCGACTTAAGTCGAAAAAGCGAGACATAGTGATCCTACATTCCGTCGGCGTCGTCAGCGGCGTCCACAAATATTCACTCTGTGGTTAAAGTTTTTGAAATTTTAATAATTTTCTTAAACTATCCTTGATTTCTACCAAACTTGGACAGAAGCTTGTTTATGATCATAAGATAGTATCCAGAAGTAAATTTTGTAAAAATAAAATTCCATTTTTTCCGTATTTTACTTATAAATGGACTTAGTTTTTCTGCTGGGAAATATTACATTCACTCTGTGGTTAAAGTTTTTAAAATTTTAATAACTTTCTTAAACTATCCTGGGTTTGTACCAAACTTGGACAGAAGCTTGTTAATGATCATAAGATAGTATCCAGAAGTAAATTTTGTAAAAAAATAAATCCATTTTTTCCTTATTTTACTTTTAAATGGACTAAGATTTTCTGCCAGGAAACAACACATTCACTCTGTGGTTAAAGTTTATAAAATATTAATAACTTTCTTATACTATTTTGGATTTGTACCAAACTTGGACAGAAGCTTGTTTATGATCAAAAGCTAGTATCTAGAAGCAAATTTTGTAAAAAAAATCAATCCATTTTTTCCATTTTTTACTTTTAAATGGACTTAGATTTTCTGCCAGGAAACAACACATTCACTCTGTGGTTAAAGTTTTTAAAATTTTAATAACTTTCTTATACTATTTTGAATTTGTCCCAAACTTGGACAGAAGCTTGTTTATGATCAAATGCTAGTATCTAGAAGGAAATTTTGTTTTCTTCCAGTTAACATTACATTCAGTCTGCAGTTAAAGTTTTTAAACATTTATTAGATTCATAAACTATCCTGGATTTTTACCAAACTTGGACAGAAGCTTCTTTCAATCAAAAGATAGTATCAAGAGGAATATTTTTATTGATTTACTTCCTCATTTTTGTTGAGCCTGCGATTAACAAAAAAAGTAGGCGAGACACTGGGTTCCGCGGAACCCTTACGAATTTTTAATATACAATATTCTAATTGTTCCAGACTCAAAATTTGTAGTCCATTTATTTCTGTAATCTCTTTCCAGAGAAAGCAAAGCATTATTCTTATTTTTGTTATTAGATTCCCTATAATAACCAAGAGCAGACTACCATAACAACACTATTAAACTTACCATCAGGATGTATTACAAGTAATGTTGGTACTCCTGCTATACCCAGGATCTCTGTCAAATCAACATTAGGAGCATTGCTGTCTTCAGGTTTCTTAGGAACACCTAAAATGTATTATTAAGAAATTCACGAATATTGATGAACTGAACATAATGTGATTTTGTTTTTCCAAAAGTTTGCCGAAAATGTTCAGCAAGACCATAAGACCATAGGAGGTTCACAATTTTCTGAATCAATTATCACCTTAAAATGAACAAGATTACTTAAAAAAACCCAGTTAAATTCAATTGATCCTATTTACTAATAAATGATCAGAAAAATGATACATATTTATTTCAATATTTCCATATTATCCTAATCTACATATGACAAAAACATATTTGGTCTCTTTTCACATACTTACTATGTTTTACCTTGACTACATTGGCCCAATTACAAGTAAAGTGACACACTAATTTATCTCCCTTTTTCTGTATAACTGCATCCCCACTGACATACATACCTGACATTGTAGTTTTCCACACTTTACTGCTGGCTTCATCTATAGAACTGGCACATTGACTAGTGCAATGCCACACTGATCTATCCTCCCGCCAGCCACTGGATGTTATTCTGTGGATAAGTGACTTCCTGTTGGCTGCAGATGTGGCATTCACACCACAAGACACTGCTATAAAGTTGTACTGTAAAATCGACAAAAAAAGTTAAAAAAAATGAATCTAAAACTGTTTCATTGATGACATCAATCAGTCATAATGACCAAAAAATGAATAAAATCCATTGCTGTTTTATTTTTTTCTGATTTTTCTTAAAGATTAGCAATTGCGTTTCTTCAAAGCCACCATTATTTATCATTACCACTTTAAATATCTCTGCTTAAAGTATTTTATTTAATTTTCAATGTGCAACTCCATAGCATAAGGTTAACATTTAACAGTTTAAACTGTGTTTTTTTTTAAAATTTTTATGCTCATGTTTCATATATGCAAATTCCTAAATTTTGATCTTATGGTTATTCCAGAAACATGTGCCACTGGAACTGTAATTGGTACTTTAGGGTAATGAAGTGTAAAACTTCTATCTAAAGTAATACATACTGAACATTAAAGGAAAATATATATATACCTGTGATGAATGTTCTTTTGCAAATCTAGTATAGTAATTGATGAAAGTCTGAGAAGCAAGGCACCTGAAATAAACAACAAAAAGTTTTATATCTTATTAGTCAATACTTCTTAACTTAGTTGTACTACTGTGGATTCATTATTATTCGTTGGATACTAATTTTCGTGGATTTCATGGGTACAGGTCAACCACGAAATTAAATGTTCAACGAATAACAAATGTGCTATAGGCTTGTATGCAGACTTCTGCAAAACCACGAAATTAGATATCCACGAACATGTAAGTTTTTCTTCATCCACGAAAATTGGTACCCACGAAAATAAATGAATCCACAGTATGCAATATGACTTTGAACTTTTCCCCCTTCATTACAATCTCAGAACCTGTGTGGGATTTATCTATTTAATATGATTTAAAATGACCAGATCTCTTATAAGCATGAGGTGCACTTGACTTCAACCCTTGGTGTTTATGCTGCTCTCTCTAAAAGTTTTTTTTCTATGAAATGTTTCGTTGACTGTTGTACATCTGGTTGTCATTTTTTTCTTGGGTTAATGCCTCATTGATATCATATTTGTTTAGTTTATAATCAAAGAACTCAACAAAACTACTGTACATGAAAATAGGTAATACTATTTTGATAAGAAAGGCTAACAATTTCAACCATTAAATATTTGACCACATGCCTCTAAATCCTCAGTTATTACTGTCATACTTGAAGGAGAGTAAAATAAACTTACCAAGGTGTCCAGAACAGGACTGCTGTAGCATACTGTTTACTGTGTGTAGATAAGAAAGGCTTGTATTCACCATCAAATATATCCAACAGGCTACATGATGGTGGAGGTACTCGTTTCTTTAGTAATCCCTGATTGGCCAATTTTTTAGCCGCCTGCCGTTCATAAGCTAGTGAATCTGAGAACTTGCAACAGCCTTGGTTTGGCCATTTCATGCCCTCAGCATGAACGGCATGATAACAATAGAAGGCAAATGGTCTGAATTGATCCGATAATAACTCTACAACATTAGAATCTTCACTGGTAGCCTGTGGCTTGTCTGTCATAGATATCATTGACAATCTGTACACTGGCTGTTCTAGTCCTAGCTGTAAGTACAATAACGGTTTGTTTTTTAGTCTTATATGGTTGCAAGTTTTTTAACAAAAGAATTGATAAAGGTGAAGAATGAACAAGAATCAAGTTACGGCATGTAATGGTAAAATATATCAGAATGTGTAATGGTAAAATATATCAGAATGTGTAATGGTAAAATATATCAGAATGTGTAATGGTACAATATATGAAAATTTGTAATGGTAAAATATTAGAGAATGTTTGCAACAAGTTTTTACATGATATATGAAATAAATTAAATAAAAGTCTGATCTTCAGAATAAGTTTTGACCAATGTTTATCGTCATTCTCTTAAAAACTTTTAATATATAATTCAATGATTTAGAATGTTACAGTGCATATCACATTTCTAAATTTTAGTTCTAACCTTTTATTGGCCTTTTTCAAGGAGTAGAAATAAAAATCACTGCACAAATCATTCAACTTTAACTAACATTAATATAGTACAAATGAACTTGAGATTCAATAAATTTTTATTCTTCTCAGGTTATTAAAGAATTCTTTTAACAGATTATACTAAACAATTCTTCTTGTTTGTTTACAGGACGTAATTGTAAATATGTGAAATCAAGCACCTATAGTCAAACATGAAAAACCTGCTGACCTTAATTCTAACAGTTTTCACTCCTTCATGCATGGCACTACCATACTGCTTTCCATCAATCAACACTTTGTAACCAGCGACAACCATTTCAGGTCTTGTTTGTGGACAAGACCAGCTAACATGTGCTTCCAAATAACCTTAAATTAAAAAAATATATATATATATCTGAAAACATGTTCATTTATAATTTCACAACTAAATAAAAGTGTAAAGAAGAATGTGTCCATAGGACAACATGCCCTGCTCCCCTATCAATTTTCTGAATGTATAGAAATAATGAAAAAATAGAAACAAACCTGTGAAATGCTGTAAGGCCAAAAAGCAATCTTCTAAATATTCCTCAACTCGAGACAAAGTATGGGCTCCTTCTATCACACCTTTGTTCTTCTCAGCACGCATTGGGTTGGACAATGCACCAATTTCCTTCAATTTGTGACCAACTCTTCTTATCAACCTGAAATAAAAAAGAGTTACAACTGTCTATTAAACATAAATGTTTATATCTAAGATTTTTATGATTTATTAACAAAGAGTTATCTGTTTGTAAATAGTTGAATATGACTAAAAGATGTGGTGTATACACCAATGATACAGCAACCATTAAACACAAGGACACAAAGATAAGGTATCTCAATAAAGTCATTATATCTAATAAATAAAAAAAAATAATAACCACTATCCAAGTTATAGAGGTTTTTATTTTGCTGTGACTTGGTTCGTGTTGCTCAGTCTTTCTATGTTGTGTTTTGTGTACTATTGTTTGTCTGTTGGTCTTTTTCATTTTTAGCCATGGCGTCGTCAAGTTTATTTTCGACTTGTGAGTTTGAATGTCCCTCTGGTATCTTTCACCTCTCTTTTGAAAATTTACTTATGTAGAGAAATAAGCATAAATCATAAACTAATTGCAAAGTTCATAGTAAACTTAAATCAACTTTCCCTCATGCAAACCTCTGGTTCCTTGCCAGGCTTTGGCTATACTTTTTGTCCTTTTTGGTTTATTAGTTCTTTGGTTTTTAATAAGTTTTGGATTTTCAGAAATTTTGGCCTGGAGCATCACTGAAGGGACATTAATTGTCGAAATGAACATCTGGCGCAGAAAAATTGGTATGGTTGATGATATTTTGACTATACAGATTTAACTTTGTGGCACTGTTAACACTTTTTTTCAACAGAACCTACAAAAAAAACCAACCATTTCTGATCACAAATGACTATACACACCTGTCTCTGATGTTGACTAGATCACATGTAACTTTCTCAAGGGTCCTACGTTCCTCTAATCCTACAACAGTCACCATAATACGTGGAGGGTCTGGTGACAAGGCTGGCTGTAACCTGATGGCCTCAGTACAAACTATTTCACTGGTACCATATAACTATAACAAAAATGTCAAAACTATATTGCATCAATTTTTAAAAAGAAATATACTGTATTTTACCATTAAACATATGATGCTTTTTTAAAAAAATGCCTAACTGCTGATTTTTTAATTACAGTGGATTAGTATCATTTTTTCATAATTTGAAGAAATATTTGTTACTGTGAATTCCGATATTATTAAAAGGCATTTATTAATGAGAATAATGCAACTGGGTGAGTATCACAATAATTAGAACTCGCATTCTGATATCTGATACATTTATCTATATGCAAATTTTCCTGAAATTGCAATAATTATTCTCGCAAATATGTTCATTCTTAAAAAAACGCAATAATAAATGCATGCAATTATATCTGAATTTGCAGTATTTTCAGGGTACCAATATATTACTTATCATAGTTTCATCACTTGCTCTATCAAAATATCTACAAATTTGTATTTAGTTTAATGAGTATTAACATTCATTGTTTCCCGCTGCATCCACTTAAATTGGTATCTCATGAATATTAAATAATCAACATTATCTTATATCATATCTGCCAAGGCACCAGTTCTAGGAGGGAGGCTCCCTCTTTTTCTTTTTAGAGGTTGGCATCATATTTTCAAATACTTACATGAATTTCTACATAAACACTATAGCTGCCTTTCTTTAAATGCTTGAATTCTGCTTCACGGCTATCTGGATGTATTGGACCAATACTTTGGACCATTTTCTCTGTCCCTTCCTCTATGCAACAAGCCTATTAAAAAAAATAATGTCTTCAATTACATAAGGGTAACTTCAATGTCTATGGCCAACAAGGAAGAAAGATCTAACTTTAATTATAACAATAACTAACAGATAATATCAATAAAAAACCCTTTGATAAATTTGCAAAAACTAACAATATTTCCTCCCCTTAAGGAGGTACATAACACTACAGGGAGATAACTCTGTAATAAAATGCTTCGCTGGGGTGCAGCTTGATACGACCGCAGAGGTCGAACCCTGAACAGTTGGGGCAAGTATGGACACAACATTCAAGCTTGATACAGCTCTGAATTTGGATTGTTATTAAATATTTGACACAGCATAGGTTTCTGACACAGAAAGAATGTGGTCTAAGAACTTGAATTTTTTTAATTTACCTATTATGGTCCAATGTCCAAAATCAAAATACATGGTTAGATTCAGCATATCAAAGAACCCCATATATTCAATTTTTGTTAAAATCAAACAAAGTTTAATTTTGGACCCCAACTTGGACAAACTTGAAAACTGGGCCCATAATCAAAAATCTAAACACATGTTTAGATTCAGCATATCAAAGAACCCCAAGAATTCAATTTTTGCTAAAATCAAACTAAGTTTAATTTTGGACCCTTTGGACCTTAATGTAGACCAATTTAAAAAACGGGACTTAAAATTAAAAATTTAAATACACGGTTAGATTTGGAATATCAAAAAACCCCAATAATTCAATTTTTGATGAAATCAAACAAAGTTTAATTTTGGACCCTTTTGACCTCAATATGAACCAATTTGATAGCGGGGCCTACAAATAAAAAATCTAAGTTCATGGTTAGATTCAGCATATCAAAGAACCCCATATATTCAATTTTTGTTGAAATAAAAAAAAATATAATTTTGGACCCCAACTTGGACCAACTTGAAAACTGGGCCCATAATCAAAAATCTAAACACATGTTTAGATTCAGCATATCAAAGAACCCCAAGAATTCAATTTTTGTTAAAATCAAACTAAGTTTAATTTTGGACCCTTTGGACCTCAATGAAGACCAATTTAAAAAACGGGACCCAAATTAAAAATCTAGAAACACGGTTAGATTTGGCATATCAAAGAACCCCAATAATTCAATTTTCGATGAAATCAAACAAAGTTTAATTTTGGACCCTTTTGACCTCAATATGAACCAATTTGATAGCGGGGCCTACAAATAAAAAATCTAAATACATGGTTAGATTCAGCATATCAAAGAACCTCATATATTCAATTTTTGATGAAATCAAACAAAGTTTAATTTTGGACCCCAATTTGGACCAACTTGAAAACTGGGCCCATAATCAAAAATCTAAATACATGTTTAGATTCAGCATATCAAAGAACCCCATATATTCAATTTTTGTTGAAATCAAACAAAGTTTAAATACTGGAACCTATCTTGGACCAACTTGAAAACTGGGCCCATAATCAAAAATCTAAACACATGTTTAGATTCAGCAAATCAAAGAACCCCAAGAATTCAATTTTTGTTAAAATCAAACTAAGTTTAATTTGGACCCTTTGGACCTCAATGTAGACCAATTTAAAAAACAGGACCCAAAATTAAAAACCTAAATACACGGTTAGATTTGGAATATCAAAGAACCCCAATAATTCAATTTTAGATGAAATCAAACAAAGTTTAATTTTGGACCCTTTTGACCTCAATATGAACCAATTAGATAACGGGGTCCACAAATAAAAAATCTAAATACATGGTTAGATTCAGCATATCAAAGAACCCCATATATTCAATTTTTGTTGAAATCAAACAAAGTTTAATTTTGGACCCCAATTTGGACCAACTTGAAAACTGGGCCAAAAATCAAAAATCTAAATACATGTTTAGATTCAGCATATCAAAGAACCTCATATATTCAATTTTTGCTAAAATCAAACAAAGTTTAATTTTGGACCCTTTGGACATTAATGTAGACCAATTTGAAAACTGGACCCAAAATTAAAAATCTAAATACACTGTTAGATTCGGCATAACAAATAAATAAATGAGATCAAAGATTTTACAAATCTAATGCGCCATACTGTGCAATTAAAGATTACTTCTTGAAATTTTTCAATATTTGAAATTTGAAAAAAAAATAATATTTGAAGAATAATTCTTTTTAATTTCTGAAATCTGAAATGAGAAAAAATTGGCCCCCCACAATTTCTTTTTATCCCCCCCCCCCTTTTTCCCCCAAAAAAATTCTTTCCCTCAAGATATGGTCATAATCTCAATTCAAATTTCCAATGGAGTTGGCAACCATAATTACCCATTTAAATTTACCATAGTGCTAACTTAATCTATTTTATAATAGAATTAATAAAAATATAGTGTCAAATCTTTCATATGGATTTTTTTGTAAAAAAACAAAGATGAAAACATTTGCAGATATTTTTACTGGTCTTCCTTTATAAATATGCATTTCTTTAAACATAATTTAAAAGCAGTGTAAGGGAAGTAACCAAAACGTTGTATTTGGATTACCTCCCTTACACTGTTTTAGATTATCTTTATTGTTCATTAACCATTACTTTATACATAATTTAAAAGCAGTGTAAGGGAGATAATTTCAATGATGTATTTGATTTATCTCCCTTACACTGCTTTAAATTATGTTTTGTACTAAAGTATTTGTCCATTAACCAGGACAACCTTGTTTTTCCCCCTTTTTTGCCCCTAATTCCTAAACGGTTTGAGCCATAACCCCCCAAAGCAAATCCTAACCATCCCTTTGTGGTATGGAAACTTGTAGTATAATTTCAGAGAGATCCATACACCGTTCCACAGTTATTGTCTGGAAACTAGAAAATGCTCATTTTTGGCCCGTTTTTGGCCCCTAATTCCTTAACTGTTGGTACCATAACCCCCAAAATCAATCCCAACCTTCCTTTTGTGGTATTTAACCTTATGGTCAAATTTCAAAAAGATCCATTCACTTAAACTAAAGTTAGAGTGCGAAAACCAATATGTATTCGGACGACGACGCCGACGACGACGACGACGCCAACGTCATACCAATATACGACCACAAAATTTTTTTGCGGTCGTACAAAAATCAGCTGAGCGTTTTAATCACGTTCTAATGTTAAGGAAATATTAAGCTTCTCAATGATCAAAATTAGTGTTTGTCAAACTGCTATATATCCAATGAAATTTTTCCGATAAAGTGTGTGGTTTGAAATTTTTATATTTTTGTCAAAGGATCAAAGTAAATATTTTGTCAAAATTTTAATAAAATTAAACGAGCCAAATTAATTTTAGTCAAGGTGTTCGGTACCACCTTAAAAAATGTTCAAAGATGAAAGAAAATATCTGTCTTTTACTTTTTATTACAAATTGTATATATTATGAAATGTTTCCAATTGGAAAGAGAATCACACTAGTCAAGAGTTAAAGTTATAAAAAATAATTAATTATTTAAATATTTATCAAATTATACTGTCAAAATTAAAAATTACTCACTCTAAAATGTTTAATCTTGACCCCATCAGTAAGATATGGGTCTTCCCATCCAATCTTCATGTTAGAACTACTATGGGTTGGTAGACGTTTCAATGTTGGTGGCCTGCATCCAGGCCATGTGACTAGTAATGGCTCAGAAACTTTACTATGAAGTTTCTCAAATGAAGTTAAGGCCTGTAATAAATTGAACAAATTATATAAAATCACATGGATTCATTAATAAGAGCACTGATTGCATACTTAAAAAAAAATGGAGAATGTGTCCCCATGGACACAGATGATGCCCCCCCCCTTGCATACAACATTATAAAGGGACATAACTCAAAGTGACGCTACCCAAATTTGTACTTGATCTGAGTTTTAAAGTAATAAGTATTGTGTATAGGTTTCATAATGTTTGGTTGGGGCAAACTTAAGTTACAGAACAGAAACTAAAAATTTTGCAATTTTTCGATTTATAAAGGGGCATAACTCGATAATGATTAGAGTGGCGCTACCAAAATTCAACTTGATCTGTGTTTTGTGGTAAAAAGCATTGTGTATAAGTTTCATAACATTTGGTTGAGGCAACTTATGTTAGAGAATGGAAACTAAAAATTTTGCATTTTCGATTTATAAAGGGGCATAACTAGAGAATGGTTAAAGTGACGCCACCAAAATTCAAACTTGATCTTTATTTTGTGGTAATAAGCACTGTGTATATGTTTCATAAAATTTGGTTGAGGCAAACTTAAGTTAGAGAATGGAAACTAAAAATTTTGCAATTTTTCCATTTATGAAGGGACATGACTCTAGTACGGTTAAAGTAAAGCTAAGAAAATTCAATCTTGATCTGTATTTTGTGGTAATAAGCATTGTGTATTAGTTTCATATCATTTGGTTGAGGCAAACTTATGTTAGAGAATGGAAACTAAAAATTTGCAATTTTTCCATTCATAAAGGGGCATAACTCTAGAACGGTTAAAGTGACGACACCAAAATTCAAACTTGATCTGTGTTTTGTGGTAATAAGCACTGTGTATAAGTTTCATAACATTTGGTTGAAGCTAACTTAAGTTAGAGAACGGAAACTAAAAATTTTGCAATTTTTCCATTTATAAAGGGGCATAACTGGGGAACAGTTAAAGTGATGCCACCAAAATTCAAACTTGATCTGTGTTTTATGGTAATAAGTATTGTGTATAAGTTTCACAACATTTTGTTAAGGCAAACTTAAGTTAGAGAACGGAAACTAAAAATTTTGCAATTTGTCCATTTATAAAGTGGCATAACTCTAGAACGGTTAAAGTGACGCCACCAAAATTCAAACTTGATCTGTGCTTTGTTGTAATTATCATTGTGTATAAGTTTCATAACATTTGGTTGAGGCAAACTCAAGTTAGAGAATGGAAACCAATTTTGGGACGTATGGACGTACGTACGTACAGACGGACGAGGGTAAAAATCTATGCCCCCAAAAATGATATCACAATTTAGTGAATGAAGATTATTGTCATCTTGGGCCGTTGGCATTAATAAAATATCATTACTCTGTTTGCCAAGTAATTTTTTTTTAATTAACAAATTAGCTCTAAATGGCATACAGTCTAATTTGATTTTTTGTTTGTTTCTATTCTGCCAAAACAAACAAACTTATCAATATTATATATAGAAATGAAATAATTTTTCAGTACTATGGCAAAACTGAAAGTTAAGCTATATGGACCGTTCAAACTAATTCCATAAATATGAAGATGAAAGGTCCATTCTGTTTGTTCATTATAACTGAGCAGGTTCCATTGAATTACACTGTTTAAATGTGAAATTTAATTGCAATGTTGCCCCTTTCACAGTAAACCTTGTTGGATAAAATATTTCCAATCAAATCATAGCTGCTGATAAGATTTTTTTAGTATTATCCCAATCTTGTTGATACAAACAAAGTTCAGACTTCAAAATTAATTGTTTACAGTACCTGGACTTGAAATGCATATTCTTGGCACCATTTTCCATGTGTGAATGTAAAGCTAAGCTGGTCAGCATTGAGAATAGATTCAACAATCCCATTAACATACACTTTGTATCCAGTTATAACAGCATCACCATAGGTATTAGGTTTATCCCATTGTACAGCAATGTAACGGAAATTACAGGCCCTAAAATTTAAAACATTTGCCTGTTTAAGCAAATACACTCTAAATCTTTTGCAGAACTTAAAAGCTTGATAAGAAAAAAATACTGACTTAACAAGCAACAAGCAGTAAGGGCTATTCCATTAAAATGTATGTGGGAGGGTAGGAAGGGAAGTTTAATTATTGAATGTGGGTCATGGGTCTTTTTTCAGTATGCGTCTATTACCATTATGCAAAATTTATGCGTCTATTACCATTATGCAAAATTATCTAAAAAATGGTTCTTGGTTGTAGGGATATTTTGAAAGTCCCTTCCTACCCTCCCACATACATTTTAATGGAATAGCCCTAATTATTTTTGTAACATTATAAATAAAAATTTCAATTTCCAATTCACCAATAGTTATTGTGAAGAAATGCATTTATATTGCAAAGCAGGCAGTAGAGTTTAAATTGTCTGTGCTCTTTTCCCCTCAAAAAGTATGATTCCTTCTACTATTTGACCTTTGATTAATAAAACTACTTACCTCACAGTTTGAACTGGACTATCTGCAGGAGCAGATGTCTGAATTGTATATTGTTTTGATCTCTCTTTGATCTGTCCATCATCAACAAGTGCCAGCAGACGGACAAAATGTGTGGTACCTGGCAGACAGTTGTTGATGACACAACAACTGTCCTGACTAGAAAGTCTAACTTCTCTTTGCTGAAACAAAAAAAATAATTTAATATGCTGAATTCTTTAAAAATTTCTCCAAATATTCTCTTCAAACTTATCATTTATTGCATTTCAACCTAAGAATTTGCTTTGATTTCAATGGAACAAAAAGAAGTTCCAGTGAATAAATTTCAAAATGAATCCTTATTCCTAAAAACAGTTTCATTTCTTGTGAATACATTATCTTCCAATTGGTGCTCTTTCCCAGAAAAATTTGACATCACAAAGCAAATGTCTTTATGTCACATGTCCTATGACATGTTTTCCTGAAAAAAAGGTCCTTCATAAAATCGAAATTGGAATCTCAATTATAGCATACAGGTGCAAAATCTTTGAAAATAGCCTCATTTGGTGATCTTTTCAGTAATATTTAGAAATAAGCAATAGCTTTTTCTCAAAAGCAATTTTGCTACTAAATAATATGAGTAAATAATCTGTTTGGGTGAGGCTGTTGTTTATATTAAATTTTACAAAATACTAATGTGTAAACTGGCCATTTTAGGTAATATGTCAATTTGGAAACATTTATGACATCAAAACAAATGCCATTTCTGTATAAAGGTATGAGAGGCCCCATGGCTACTACCAATACAAAGTAATGTGGATTCATTTATTTTTGTGGATACCAATTTTCATGGGTTTAAGGAAAATTGTAGTTTCATGGATATCTGATATGAAGGTTTTGCCAAAATCTATATACAAACAAATAGAAAATTTGTACTTTGTTGGAACATTTAATTGTATGTTTGGACATTGGCCTTTACCCTTGAAATCCACGAAAATTGGTGTCTCACAAATAAAAATGATTCCACTGTATATGACACTTACAGCAGGTTGAGCCACACTGCTCCATTGTATCTTGTAACCAGTAATTCCATCAATATCAAGGAATTTACTCCAATCAAGATGTATAGAGGAATCTGTGATCTGTGTGACCATGACCGGTATGTCCTGGTCATCATCTATTGTCCAGTCATCCACAGGCCCATTTGGGCCTGGAGAATTAATGTTTGTTGATATAAACAAGGCATTAGATTTAGGAGAGTCACTATATTCTGGGTTGGCACTCAAGGCGATTAGCTGTACTCTGTAATTCCTGTTAAAAATAAATTATAAATATATGTATAAAGATTCTAACACAACAACACGAGGATACTAAGAACAAATTGTGAAACTTCATTTCAAAGCAACTTGCCATGTAGTTGCAATTGCACAATTAAAATAATAGAAAATTAAAGATGCTACTGAGCAATTGACAAAATTGAACAGTGTTTTGCTGTGGTTTCATTTATTTCGATGGATATCAATTTCAACGCATATTTGACTACCTGTATACAAGCCACAGAAATGTTATACTTTGTTGAACATTTAAATTTGCTGTTTACCTATACCCACAAAATTTGGTATCTTACAAATAATAAAAAATCCACAGTATCTAAGGAGCACCAAAAAGGAAATAATATAGAAAATGTCATTGAAATATACCACACCATCTCCTTTTATAAATATTATTTAAAACTGGAGTCCATTGTTGGGTTTTTTTCAAAAGAAATATAGATTCCACCACTGCACTATTTGTGTTACGATATTTCTCCACTCGAGACAGTTAAATTTTAATATTTAAAGTGCCAGGCTTGCCGAGCTTTTTAAATAATTAAAATTTAACTGTTGAGAGTGGAGAAATATTGTAATACATGAGTTATAGTGGTGGAATTTGTTTCTTTAATGCTTTTTATCCTTCCATTTCAAAGATTTGCAGAAAGTTGTGTTCTTTATATGTGATGTCATCAGGCATGGTCGCCTTTTTTCATGACGTCACAATAGGAAATTCAGAAGTAACCAAGAAAATTTCGACCAATCATTTGCCCAGAACAGATATTTCACAAGTGAGGAGAACATTTTTTTCACAATCGGTTGGGAAATGTAAAAATAGTGAAAAAATTAGAGAAAATAGCATTCTCCTCTATCGTGAGCACTAAAAAAATTTTTGCTAGTTTTTTTAAAATGAGCACATCTCTTGTCTGAAATGTGAAGACAATAAATATGCTCACCTATTAGGTTTACATGGTATTACAGCTTTCCTGTGTGAATGGTTCAGCTCATTACCAGCCTTCTTGTCATTCAAATAAACCTAAAACAAAAAAAAGTTACAGTAATAATTATGCAGCAAATAAAAAAAAAAAGGAAATTCACTTCATTTTCTGAAGGTACAGTAATTATGTTCCTTGTATTGTGTTAAATTTATAAAAATATTTTGTGACTTCTTCAACCTCCTACACTGGCTTTTTGCAAGCAGTTAATCCTGTTCTCTTTTTATCAAGAGCTATTCAAAAACATCTGAGCTGATGATAACAAAATTGCTAAAGCAGAACTCAAGGTACCAGTATTTATAAGATAAAGTCAACTGCATTTAGCTGTATAACTGGAGCCGTTTGGTTTCAACACTTGACAAGGTTAAGTATAGCTCTTGACAAAATGAACTGACTAAGTGCAAAAAAAAAAAATTAAAAAAAAATACAATATTCAATTAAATGATATTGCCTTCAATAATAATCTGATAGCAGTTCCTTTCATTTTTAAGTATTATTGTTTACAAATACACGCCTTGATCTATAATCCCTAAAATTTTGTGTCAATCATAACAGCAAATCTTAATGGTTCCAAGAAGTGAATATGCAATATCAAGTTAAATTGAAAATCATAAAAAAAAATTGTTTTTATTCAATCCTCACTTTTTATGAACCTGAATATCTATTGAAAAACAATATATCACAATACAATCTTTCCTATTAATAGAAATCAATTATATTATCCCGTGTTACAGGTGATAACACTTCATTGATCGGAATATAATTCTGTAATGATTGGAAATTACTTTCTTGTAAAGCTTAATTATATTGTAAAGCTTTGTTTTATTTTCACCTGAAAAAAGGAGTCAATTATTGGTATTTTCTTATCTTGCTTTGAAAATCAATCATAAAATTTTCTATTAAGACTTAATATTATGATGGGATGGTATTTAGTGCTAAGCTCTTCTTTTTCCATTAAATCGTACATTATATCTGTGTTAACCATTTTTGGCATATTATTATCTTTAGAAAATCAATTGGAAAATCTTCTATTTTATCTAAGATATTGATATGATAGTATTTTGTGCTAATCCTTTTTTTCTTACAACATAAATGCTATATGTGTTAGCCTTTCTTGCAGTGAGTAATACTTTAAACCAGAGCAGACATTTATGAAAAAAATATCAGGTGTTGAACTATAAATTAACCTGGCTTAACTCATTTCAAACTTAGTTAGCTTTATCAATCTGTTTCACCTTTGCAATATATTGATTTCTAAAAACCTTTGTAAATTTCAATTTTGACTGACCAGCTAAACCAATTAGAATTTAAATTAGCACTGTAATGGTTTCTGATGTAACCTTAAAAAACATCAGTATTATGTCACCTTTTACAGACTCTATGAACTCTAGCTTTGACCTTATCTTACCTGGTAACCTCGAACCCTCACTCCTCCATACAATCTTGGCTCTCCCCATTCTATAACAAACTCTTCTGGGCTAACTGATTTAATGAAGATCTCTGGAGTGTCTGGGGGTCCAGGGATGACTAGTTGTATACTTTGGGGTCTCTGTGGGAGGGTCTCAGTAAAGTAAGTTGGTTCCACAGTCATATAATACACTGACCTAAAGGAAACAAAAAACATATATTTATTAGTCTATTAAAATCAATTTAACAGATAAAGAAAGTTCTTATACAGTTAAATTTTTTTTGCATAAGCAAAACATCTTAAAAAGTGAAAACTAGGACTAGATAATTGAAAAAATAACTTGTTCTTTATCAGTAGGCAGATTTGTTCCTTTTTCTTTTAAAGATTAAATTAAGCTGTCGGAAATGATAAAATATGACTATTGATCTGCAACTCAGACATGTTTTCCAACTTTTTGCCATTGACTTTTAACTTTCCATTCTTCATCATGTTTATGCTAACTTAGAATTTTAGTCTGTTTTTTATCAAAGTATATTTGATATTGCCAGTTCTTTTAATGAATGGAAAAAAATTTGTAAACTCACTTGTTCTTGGTGACAGGGACAACGGTATGTCTGAAGTCTGGACTAACATATTTGGTCTGTATAACTCTATCATCATCATTGTACCACACAACATTAAACTGTTTTAATAGATTTACGTCTTCTCCTTGAACATCCCAATCAAGTTCAACGTCACCAAACGTTCTGTTGTCACGGTCCTCAGTGTGTGTATAACGACAGCTCAAGGTATTTATATTTCCTGAGATGTAAAATTTTGCTATACAGTTATTCAGTATTACCAAAATTATCTAATATAGAAATGAAGAGTTGTAGTATGATAGCCAATGAGACAACTATCTACCAGAGTTAAAATGAAGTGGTAGTAAGCAATAATAGGCCATGGTACTGCCTTCAACAATGAGAAAAACCTGTACAATACTTAAGTTGTTTAAGTTTCTATTAACCAAAAGAAAATAAAGGGGTAGTTAAATATGATTCTCCTGTATTCCCCTATCCAGCATTATGATACATATATACTGAGAAGTCTGATTACCTCTTTTCTTGTGCCAAAAATGCAAATAAGAAGCCATAAATGGATGTCTTTTACTTGTATGAGATAGCTTATCGTCAGTAGAAAGGCCATTTTTGTGAGAAAACTATTTTGAAGGAATGCTAAGGACTGTCTTGAATTTTGTATGAGAATTAAATTCTACAATTTGTTATTTTGCAAAGGTATCTAAACCTCTATTTCTAATAAATATCTGACAAGTTTTTGTTGTTCAAAATATACCGGTATGCAAGGGGTGGGTTACTCGATATCTCAGCTGCTCTCCCCTACCATAAAAAGGTTGTAGTCGTCCCCACCTGCCCACCCGAAGGATCAACAACTAACATGAACACTTACCTTCCTGGGTTCGTGGTAATACGACCTCTAATGTTTCAGAAGGTGATGCATCCAAATTGTCTTCATCATCAAGAATGGCTGAGTAATCAATGTTCTGAGGATTCACTGTCCTATATACGCCTTTATACTGAAGATCAAATAATTTGCTGTTTATACTTTAAAATTATTTATTGTTAAAATTAAGTTGTAATTTTGTTACTATTACCCATAAATTGTTGTAATCATGTTAACATTAAAATGTTTTTGTCACAAACATTAAATTTCTTTTGAGTGGTTCTTGTTGTTTAGCTTTAAATTGCTAGACACATTTACAAAATAAACTCTTTTCTTTATTTTCCATTTCTTTCAACTATTCACTTTTGGTCTGAATAGATATACTGATAGCCTCAGCCAATTATTCAACACTGAACATTGAAAATATTGGAAAATTAATATTTTTGTCAGATTTTAATATTTGATTGTAGTGTAGAAATTTTGTAAATAATTACCTTAAAATTACTTGCATTTTTAATATATATTCTACTGATACAATGCAACCTTTGACATATAAATGTCTAATAACTTGTTTGATGTCAAAATATTGAAATCAAAGAGAAAGCTGTATATGGACAGGCTCAGATTCTAGACATTAATAATCATGATAATACTGTTTTGTTTCTATATAAAATGTGTCAAAATATTTAACTTTTTTTACAAAATTATTACTGTCTTTATTATTGGGTCAACTTTAGGAATTCTCCACACACAGTAAACTTGTTTTTTGAAAAACCAAGGAACCATCTGTTACTGCCCCTCTAGGTGCTGCAGATATTGAGCGTTCCACAGACAGAATTAATACTACTGATAATAGTGATTAAAAACATGCTTCAAAAATCTATTATTGTAAGTGTTCTAGACTATACTTCAAAATACTTAAATTTAAGTACAAACCTTTCTTTTTCTTTCTTTCTTGCCTTCCTCTGTACAAGTTAAAGCTACAAGATTTATTAAGTATTTTTTCCCAGGTTTACATTTAGTTAGTGCACAACTTTGTGAATTAGGTCCAAGACAACTATATGTCTTCCCATTGATTTCCAATTTGTAACCTTCTAAGTATCTGCGTAGATATTTCACTTTTCCGTTTTCATCTTTTCCTGTAACTGTCACCAATAAAGGCTTCTCCCAGTATAACTGTGCTGTAGTTTGAGTATAACCAGTAATGTAAAGTCTTGGTGGTTCTGTCGGAGCACGTGCCCTGGCAAACATGGGTTTTGACATAACATGAGCTGTTCGTCTATTTGCTTCAATGCCACCATCATTCCTTTCTTTCTCCAACGCTGTTTTGACACTGACCACAGCCTCGATGACAATTTTATACTGAATTCCTGGCACTAAATCATCAATCATAACGGAATCATCTGAAGGGAGAAGGTTTTTATGGCAAGCAATGTGGAAATCATCATCAACATGTTTACTAGCTTTAACATCCCACCACCGTACAATCTGACCAGTCAATTTATTAGATCCATACACAATAGGAGGTGTCCATGTCAATTTCATATTATTTGTCGATGCTTTGGAAACTCTGATGTTTGCTGGCGGCTCAGTGCCAGCTGTTTTACTGATAATACTAGAATTTGGCAGCCATCTTGAATCTTCTGATGAAATCATCATGTCCTTAGGCAATGCTCTTAGTTTTTTAAGTTTGTGTTTTTCTGGCAATCGATCAAAATATTCATCAGTTATGGCAGTTACACGAAGAAGATAGTCAGTCTTTTCCCGAAGATATTCAATATTTGCTTCTATGGAATCTGGTAGTACGTCAACACTAACATGATGTGGGTCGCTGGTATTTAGTGAAACTGCATCAACCCTGATTCCTGTAAACAGAACAAATATAGAACATTCATGCTGAAGACAACTTCAACAAGTGCCATTCTAAACATTGTAAGTATATTGTATTAAATTCATCACTGCTCACATGACTTTACTTTTGATTTACTCAAGTTTTGCATTATATGGCAAATTATATTTCATTAGTTGAAAAAATTTCAACCGATTTCGATAGAATAAAAAGATGTTTGATAATGTGCCAAAAAAAAACAAAACTGATAGTTTGAATGGTTTTTGATGAAAGAAATATCCTGCAATAATTCTTATATGATTTGCATATCTACAAATACTTAAATCGGATGGGTCCCTTAGAAATTTTTCCCTTGGTTTACATTTCATTGTTGACGTCATTGTCAAATTTACTATTTACACCTTTTTTGTTTGCGTCTTTGTTATTCATGTATTAATTTGTATGCTTATTTGATTTTTTTAGTAAGTTGTGTTGTATGTCTGTAATGTATGTTTACACAGTTTTGGCTACTGGATCCCAATTATTGTTACATTAACCATTATGTCTGTTTGGGTAGCTCACCCAATTTTGTAAAAATAACAGAACTATAAACTACTGTCATAAAAGTGGGAGGTTTAGCTAGCTATAAAACCAGGTTTAACCCACCATTTTCTTTGGAAAATGCCTGTACCAAGTCAGGAATAAGGCAGTTGTGTTTTTCACTTGTTTCATTGATTGATTGTGTTTGATTTTGTCAGTTGATATGGACCTCCCCCTTTTTGAACTTGCATTGGAGTTAGGTATTTTCTTTATACTTTTTTCCTTAGACCATGTTGCCGAAACTACTTTCGTAACCATTATTGTGATCTATCCATGTGCAACATACATGCATGGGATCAAGGGTTTCCAAGCAAATTGAGATAGAAAAACAAATATATGTTGCTGTTATTTCTATTCAAATGCATAACAAAAAGAAATAAGGCATTAAAGCTTGGAAAATGCTGACTCACAAACTTTACATTATTCAGTTTGTGAGTTAATAGCCCAGTTTTCACATTTAAAACCTCTTAAAAAAATGTGTTTAATCCTATAATATAAACTAACCTATAACCTCTACACCATGTTCTCTTGGTTGATCCCATGCTAACTTTATACCAGAGCATGTTGTGGCCACCGTACCCAGGTTTGATGGAGGGTCAGGTGGCCGAGCTGTTTTTATTGTCAGTGGTTCTGCTTTGGAGGCAATAATGAAGGAATTCATTATTGAATGTTTTCCTTTATTCTCCTCTGTAAAAAAAAATATCATAAAAAAATGACAAAGATATAAATTGGTAGGAAAAACAATAAATATTATTTTCTGAAAATGAAAGATTGTGAAGATGAAGTAAAAAATTCGTAAGGGTTCCGCGGAACCCAGTGTCTCGCCTACTTTTGCTGTTAATCGCAGGCTCAACAAAAATGAGGAAAAAAAATCAATAAAAATACTCCTTTAGATACTATCTTTTGATTGTAAGAAGCTTCTGCCAAAGTTTGGTATAAATCCAGGATAGTTTATGAATCTAATAAATGTTTTAAAAACTTTAACTGCAGACTGTATTTAATGTTAACTGGAAGAAAAACTAAGTCCATTTATAAGTAAAATACGGATAAACAGGTACAAATTTTAACTACTAGATACTAGCTTTTGATCATAAACAAGCTTCTGTCCAAATTTGGTACAAATCCAGGATAGTTTAAGAAAGTTTTTAAAATTTTAAAAACTTTAACCAGAGTGAAAATATTGTTTCCTGGCAGAAAAACTAAGTCCATTTATAAGTAAAATACGGAAAAAATGAATTTTTTTTTTTAACAAATTTACTTCTGGATACTATCTTATGACCATAAACAAGCTTCTGTCCAAGTTTGGTACAAATCAAGGATAATTTAAGAAAGTTATTAAAATTTTAAAAACTTTAACCACAGAGTGAATGTAATGTTTCCTGGTAGAAAAACTAAGTCTATTTACAAGTAAAATACGGAAAAACAGGAATTTTATTTTTACAAAATTTACTTCTGGATACTATCTTATGATCATAAACAAGCTTCTGTCCAAGTTTGGTAGAAATCCAGGATAGAATAAGAAAGTTATTAAAATTTCAAAAACTTTAACCACAGAGTGAAAATTTTTGGACGCCGCCGACGGAATGTAGGATCACTATGTCTCGCTTTTTCGACTAAAGTCGAAGGCTCGACAAAAATAACAGTACATTTGAATAGAAGTCATTCCTGATTGTGTGTAGATATTTACAAAAATGAATCTTCTGAATAAGATGATCTTTTGGATTATTCTCTCTAAATGTTAAAAGAGAAGGCAAACAAAATGAACTACTTGATGAAATCTTAGCATACATCTAAAGTTTCTTTTATATATGTATGTCATCAAAAGCTATAAATGTTTTGTTATTGCAGAATAACATTTATCTGCGTTAACTTAATAAAATATTAGAGAAATCAGTATAATAGTTCTTCAATTTTTATTTTACAAACCTTCATCAACATCTTTGTATTTTTCCATTTTCCTGGCCTCAACTACCACTGTGTAAGAAGTTGATGGTCTGAGATTGGTTATCAGCAAATGGTTATCTACAGAATTAAAGTATTAAATCAAAATATTTACTCGCTTTTCAGTTACCATAAAAAGTAATTTTATTAGTATGAATTTCTTAGGTGCAAAAAACTGCTGAAGCAAATGAACAATTGGCACTGCAATTAAGTCTGTAGAATGAATATTTGTAAAATAATTATGCTACCACTGGTCCACCATAGTTACTTTTTCATAATAATGTGTTCTTTTCTTTTGTTTGTGAACTAAATGCATCAGTACCTTTTTACTGTATAATGACTCTTGAGGTGGGGGGAGTGTAGTGGTGCTTCCCCTGACCTAGTACATATATAATCGATTTAACAAATTGTAAACCTTATATTTAGTACACATGTTGATTAGTTATTGCTATCAATGAAATGAATGGCACAAATTAACGGATAACATTCTTATAATTGTAGAAAAATGTAAGATCTTACAGTACTTGTGCCTTAATTTTTTTTTACAAGTAGCTTAAGGTTAGAAGATAATTTTTTAACACAGTGGACATTCTAATTCAAAAATATTTAAACCATATTCACAAAAAATGTCTAAGCACTTTCATAAACTTGTAATTATAAAATACATGTCTTCCATTGAAGATGTATGATATGATTTGTCAAGATGTTGTTAAAAAATTTCAAAGATGATGTTTCGTAACAAGCAAATTATACAAAATGTGCTTCAATCCATGTTTTACATAACTATAAAAACTCCACAAAATGCATTCAATTATTTAAGTTTTTTCAATAAAAATAGTGAAATGGTAAATTCTAACATGACGTTCTTCAAACACTTTGAGTACACACCCGTGGTAAAATATGAATATATTGTTTGGGCTGTTCTGATCGTACTCCCACGTCATATGCTTTTTTATGAATGAGCTAACCGACGTCATAGAACGATGACGTAAGAATATAAGCATTTTACAGGAAAATACACGCTTGTGAAACCGAAAATCATCACAACAAGGAAACGTAAACAAACGATGCTAAAATGTGTTATATAAGCCATTTTTTGTATACATATAAGACATATAAGTACATATATCATTTAGATTCATCCAAACCTATCTATAGTAAATATGTTATTGTAAATAGTTTAAGCATGTCATTTATTCAGTTTGCTCCAGTCTTTTACGTCAATTTAATAGTGCGTTTATTTATGGGAACAGCAAATAATGCCTTCATCTAGAGCGCTTCGATCCAAAACAATTGCCGTATTTGTCCTATTAGAATCGAAATAATTCATGGGGGCTTGAATATATCGTGATTTTACCACGGGTTGGCCCTTTATGACAAATATTTTACCCTGAGCGATATCACGATATATTTAAGCCCCCATGAATTATTTCTTAATTAAAAGGGTCAACAATACAACCAATTAAAAGAATTTTTTTTGCAAAGAGAATGTAAACTTATTTTAAAGCTATTGAGAAAAGCTTTTAATATGCACTGTAGATATAAAACAATTTACTTTACCATTTGTGCTATCACTGTTGATTTCATCCTCAGGACGATCTCCTGGCCACCATGTCACCTGGTAATTTTCAGGTCTGATAAAATGACTTCTTGGCTCATCATCTGAAATTATATTTAATACATTAGCAATCAATTGTGACAGAAACGTAAATAATCAGTAAAATTAAATATTAGCCATGCATGTGTGTTTTAATATCACACTGGATTAAATGCATAAATACAAGTGAAAAATTTTGTGATATAATTAAGATTTTCCCTTTAAACTGCAAGATGACATGAATATAGTACTCAACAACTCCTGTTTAATCAAACAGATTTAAGACTTCTATTGACAATTTATCTATTTTCGTCAAAATATTGAATTAATTGCTCATCATCCATGTTTACTTTCGTTAGATAGTTGGTTTCTGTCAACATGAAACATCAAAAACAAATCGGAGGCATCAAAACAAAGTTAAATGTAAGAATCTTGTCTGAATTTGATTTATCAAATGTCTTTCAATTGTGATAATTCCATATTTTTAAAACATACAATGTTTAAGCTTTTATTTAAAAGACGATGCAAAAATAAAATCAGGATATGAAAGTAATGATTTATAGCTTAATATTGGCAGGAATAAGTTTTTTGTAGTTGGCATTTGGTTCTGTATTGTATAATAAATTTTATACTTATATCAAAACATGAAATGCATTTGAAATAAAATATCTGTTAGAAAATTTGACGATTAAATCTGCAGTCTACCATTAAAAGGGACAGATTTGTTAAACATTAAAAAAATCAAGCAAACATTTTGTAATGTTGTAAAATATTTTAAACTGTTTTTATGCTGCTTTTTGTTAATTTTATGCAACGGTTATATATAAACAGGCAAACAGTTAAAGTCTTTTCAAACATAGTCTATTCTTGTTATCTTAAAGTCAAGGAAAAAAATAATTTGAGATCTTAGCAGTAAATATAATGCAGATTTATCAATAAACCTAATTGCTATTTATCCACCATTACTGACCATCACAACAGTTCATGAAAATTTTGACATCTTAAGAGAAAATGTCTAACACAACAAATGCAAAAGTGATTGTTGTATGACATCAATAGTTCAAGTGTCACAAATTCAAAATAGCAATAAGGTCTATTGGGACACAAAATAATAGGAATTTTGAGATAAATGAGTTTCAGATAACCAGAGTCAACTGCATATGAATATGTTAATTTTAATTTCAAACATAGCACTCTTATATTTTAGAACCTCAAAATATATATTTAGTTAATTATTCATTAAATTCAAAGCATATCCCTAATCCTGAGTTATGTGATCACCTGGAACAGGGATGTTTGTCCCATTAATCTTTTCCACAGGCAATTCTTGTAAAGGTATTCCTACATGTACATATTAGTTAGATATAAATACATGCATGTGTAAACAGCAATGATTCATGATCACATTCATACTATAGTCAAAATTGACCTTAAAGTACTGAGAGCAGATAAATCTTATAAAAATACAACTCCTTCTTATTTACCAACCAACAGCCCAATAAAGCTGTTACGTCCAGTGAAAATTAATATGTATCATTATTACATCGGTTGCAATGAATTTCATTGATTTCCCAGTGAAATAAAAACAAATAATTTCGCATGTGAAATAAACGTGGTTATTTCACTCCTCTGACGTCATACAACAATAGGCGTTGTCAAGACGTCCATAACGTCGAATCAAAACAAATTGTGAATGCGTAGAAAAAGATATAGTTCCTTACATTTTCTACTTTAATTTCATAAAAAAAGCCATTTGCCAATGTAATAAAAAGAATAACTAATCAAAGAATTCAAATATCGAAAAATATTCAACTCCTGACAGAACAACACTGATAATTAACTCATGCGCTATGCGCATTCGTGAATTAATGTGTTGTTCGGTCACTTGTTGAATATTTTTCTCTATTTCAAATCTTCGATTAGTTATTCTATAATTATCAATATTATCTCCCTTTGTTCACATACGTACTTTAGATTTTTTTATTTTTGCTCTCAATTTTGTTGTTGTTGCTTGAGGAATAATGATATTTATGTATATATAAAAATAAGGAGATGTGGTATGATTACCGATGAGACAACTATCCACCCAAGTTCAAATGAAGTGGATGTAAGCAATTATAGGCAACCATACGGCCTTCAACAATAAGAAAAACCCACACCAAATAGTCGGCTATAAAAGGCCCTGACATGAAAAATATGAAACAATTCAATTGAGAAAATTGACGGCCTAATTTATAACAAAACAATTTATGAAAAAAACAAGTATGACAGACATTAACCAAAGACAACCACCGAACTACATGCTCCTGACTTGGGACAGGCACATAAAGAATGTGATGGGGTTAAACATGTTTGTGAGCGCTCAACCCTCCCCTTACCTGGGACAGTGGTCAATGGTGGTGTTACAGCACAGCATAAGAGAGGTAGGAACTTGGGTTGGCAATTCCCACTTCCCCCTTTTGAATAAGTACTTCTCTCCCAATCCCTGTCTTCAAACTACCATCCACTTTATACTTATTTTTGTTTTCACAAGTTCTGCACACAGGACTATAGAAAATGTTTATGTTCTTTAATTCATCTTTCAACTATGCCTCAAAATTCCAGTATGTTATTCAATTAGTTAACATTCAATAATTTGTCATTACAAAATGGCCATCTAATACAACCAAAGGCATTTCAGTTTCCAAAAGGACAAAAAAGCAAAGCCTGCAAAAATGAACTGACTTATTTTTATGAGGGGTGAGTAATGCAGTTCCTGCAATAAACAATTAACCTTATGCAATCAGAAATGTTCCTCTGCAAACCCTAATGTGAATAATATATGTGTGGTATACATCAATGACAGATACAAGCCCTCGACACAAGAGGCATCTAGGTTTTCTATTGTGTTTTCTCCAATTTTTTTTTACAACAAATAACAGAGAGCCATAACATTCAGTCTCTAAAAAAAGGTCTGAAAAAGAATTAGATTCATTTCAAAGAAGACATATTGGAGTTAAACAAACAAAGGTAGGAACTTGGGTTGGCAATTCCCACTTCCATATACGTTTTTACTAATATAGACCAGCCTTTTACATGTCTGCAAATAAACTTATGTAATATTTGTATACTATACAAACATTGTCTCCTGCTATTCTACTTATTGTTCACTGGGTTTCACTTTGCGGTCAAATTTCAAGGAATTCCAAATTCTTTGTAAAAGAAAGACAAGAATTAAATTTCTGAGGGTCTATTTAAACAGCAGGAATATATGCTTATTGACTGATGTGCAATTGTTTAGAAATAAGAGAAAAGCATTAGAGGCCATCAAGTTTGTAAAACTGGTACAAATGTATAAATATTTTTATTTTTTCCTATAATACATGTATATTGTGAATATATGCATAAGGTACAAACAAGGGTTTTCATAAGATGTATCAGTACTATAAAATCTCATTATGAACATTTATATATTTTTTTTTTATTTCAAATGATAAAGAGTCTTTCTGCCTAGTTTTCTATATTAACATTGTACACGGCAGTACCAACTAAATGAAATTTCTAAAATTGTCCCATGTATTTCAATAAAGAAATAAATTTCATTGCATTTCATGCTCTGCAGTATATCATTTCTTTGAATTAATTTTTTTGTGTGACCTATTCAAAGTGAGTGTTACAATAAATTTGGTAAATATGAATTACATATATACCTATTTCTAAATCATATTTAGTCCTTTGAATTTATGATTTAAGATTGAAAAGGGTCTTTCAAGCACTTGAGAACATCTTATTTCAGTTTGATTTATGTCTATTCTAATTCTAAAGGAAAATATCTATATCTAAAAGGTGAATTCAATTTCAACATTCGACTATTTACATTCTACCTGGCTACAGAAATCAGAATTATTTTTCTGTTACTGAAGTCCACCCACCATACAATATCTTTGTATAAGAATTAAATATTGAAATTTATGATTTTAAATATTATTTTATTCAAATATGTATGAATATGAAAAACAAAGAATATTCAAAGGAGAGTTTGGTAAACATCAATGAGACAGCAAACTAACAACATAAGTTTACAGATAACATGCAACTATTCTATTTATCAATGATAGAGATTATCACAGATAAAAGAATAAGTTTTTTTCTGTCTGTTTCTGTTTTCAATTTAGCCGCATGTACTAATGCTTTAAAGCAGAAATAATCGACAATATTTTCATCAAGGATAAGCAAAAATAAAGGAAACTGGTCAAATTTTGCAAAATTTAAGTTTAATATTTCAATTTTATTTAAAAATCTTACCAACATTCAATTAATACATTGATTCAGTATTCAGAATTACTCATCCATAACTTTAAGAAAGTCAAATTAATCCTTTTAATTCAAATTTACAGACTGAAAATCTATATATTTATCAATTCATTCTTACCGATTTCACTTAGTAAAATTTCCTATGTCAATAATATTATCTTTAAACACAACTAAATTTGTACAGCAACCATTAAGAGTTTATCAGTACACATAAATTAATGATCAAAACACCACGATTTGAATTGCCTTCTATGTGCAATTAATGGTCTCTTTTTGTTATTAAATGGGTTAGAAAACTTTTTTAAATGAAACTGAAAAGTACAAAGAATTCTGTTGCCCTATTGATTCGTATTACACAGCAACAAAAGTAGATTGTTAATTCATAAATACAGTATATCACAAGACATTCATACAAAACTCCTATTTAAAAATCAATTAACGTCAAAATTAAATCAACTATGCAATATAGATTTTAATATAAATATTAACAAATGTACAAAAGTAGACTGTTTGCAGTTTGTTACCAATACAAAGAATGATAAATAACTCCTGGCTATTTTTTTAGGTATATACTGTGAGGTGGATATTTAAATCTGTTTAAAGTTATCATAACTGGTTACCAAATGAAGCAAAAATGAATTAGTAAATCATGATGAAGACATATCTCTTAACATGCCCAATGTGCTATTAAGAACAATGAAATTTCTATACTTATTTGAAATGTAGAAAACATTACAATGATAGAAAAAGTCCTCATAAATGACTTTTTCTATTATTAAACTAATATCAACTGATTTTGAAATTAAAATTGAGAATGGAAACAGGGAATGTGTCAAAGAGACAACAACATTACATTTTTATTTTATTGTCATTCAGAAAATAAAAATTCAATCTAATCATTCTATTCCTGAAGTGAATATGCATGAAATATTTGCCACTGGATTTTAAGCAAACAGTAATCAATCAATCCTCTAACAGGTTTTTGTTCTCTTACTATAAGAACAGATTCATATTTCAAATAAATTCATATTTTTTTCTCCTATTCTTTCCTATCTCATCTCCATCTTCATAGATACTGTTTTTTAAACTTGTTTTTCTTTCCCTTTCAAACAGGCTTACCAAATTAAATGCCGGAACAACTACAGCTTTTATAATTTTAGATATGGATTTATATTAATTTGTTTATAATTCAGACTTTATTAAAACTTAACAATTTAAAAGATAAAATGTAATCTGCAAAATGTTAACACTACAAATTAATCAATATTAAAAATTTAATTTTCCTATTTTAAGATCAATACAGATAAACAGGACATTTTAATAACCAGCATTAGTCTGACTGGGTTGTTAGGAAACCAACATATGAATCAACGTTTATTAGACTGGTTCCCATATCTCAAATCTGTACAACTTTTACAGATACAAAGGTAGTCTCTAAGCAAAAGGTTCTTCCATTATTTGCTAAAGAAAATATACTAAATTTTGTCAAGACTTGTTACATAACATTTAAGTCATACCAAATTTCAAGAGAATCCTCATGTAGTCTGATTATTTGCACAAATATTTGTGTCAGAAATCCCTATACTGTGAGAATGCAGATAAAGAAAACCAAATCTTGCCATCATCAGTAGCAAAAGTTAACAGGATGAAAAGGAGGGAACTGGACATAAAAGTTATAAATGTGGTTTTCTTTATAAAAAAAAAATCTTTTCTACTATTATCTTTGTATGTTTTGCCGGTATGTCACATCCTAAGGTGTTATATCAACAAATCCTTTTATAATATTCTACCAAAGAAAATAATTTCAAAATTTAAGTTTCTTTCATCTATAATTTACTGTATAATAAATGATAAAAATTTCAAAGAAAATCAAGTTTACCTTTATTCCTCAAACTTATTTTGTTATACAATGCTTGACAAAAAAATTTCAGTGTATCAGTCCTTCAATTTTAAAACATGATCAATTAATCTCTCCAGTATATCAATTAGTAAATTTTAACCTTAAAATAAAAATTAATGATAATTGAAAGTGTCCTATTACTAATGCAGTCAAATTGTGAACAGTGATCTTTGCATAAAATTCATAAAACTTACCAAAATTCGAACATTATATAAAATAATAGATGTAAATCCTGAGAAAAATCACATTATCCACGGTGAATGTTCAATCCAAAGAAATGCATAAGTATGCATACTTCACAAGATTGTACCTGACGTGGATATAACCTTTTCAATATTGATCCATCTTAACACTATAAATCCTTTGTACCAAACACAATACCAGTGCAAATACATCAGAAATCCGTCAAAAATTATGTTCGGAAACAACAAACAAAATTTGAGTGACACAATATTAATTTTAAATCATTTCCCACTCATCGGCCACTAAACTGTTGGTTGATTTCACCCACTATTTATTATACCATCAAAATTCAATTGAGTAAACGTCGTTTTACAACAGGACAAATAAATATATATCAATTCACGACAGCCGAAATAAGTACCTATCTATCAATAGAAACATTATACCATCGTGTGAACATGGCTACCATTTTTAGTATTGTCTGTTCCATACAGTGACTACGATTTACGATATTTTGATATGATAATATAATATGCTATTGTTTATATCTGAAGTGATAATATCGTCTCTTTAAGATTATTGGAACATTTTAAAGGAAGTTTCAAACAATGAATTTTATATTTTGTCTAGCTCTTGAAGAAAGTACCAATCGAATACCCTTTTTAAAGATTATTGAGATATAATTTATTTTATAAATTTTGCAATAATCAAAGTAAATTGTTGATAAAAAAGAATTTTAATTCTAAGTGATAAAAACCAAATTTTTAAAGACAGATATTAGAAAATTTGATGTTGGGGTGAAGAATCAAAGTACTGAAGTACTGAACATTGGATGACCACAAGTTCTTGAGGATGGTCAAAAGCACTTGTCTCAGAAAAAAAACAACATATCTCTTTACCTGAAACTGAGGTTAATGTACAGAGATATATTTTTTTCTGAGACAAGTTCGTGCGTGGATGATGAATAAATTACAGGAAATTCAACTTCACCGTAATAACTATTATATTGTAGTGATACAAATCAGTATACATGGTGGACACTTTTCTGTAAAAATTCGATTTTTCTAAGATTGGATACGAGTAGGCATTCATATTTTCCCGCAAAAACAATTACAGAGTTACCGGTCCTCGCAAAAAGTTCTCTGAGATATTCTTCCGCATGCTTTAACACAATTTTTCGGTACGTCTGCATTGATATTATCAATGATTTTTTACTTATATATATATATCTAACTACAAAACATTTTCATATTATTAATTTATCTTGTAAACAAAAATATTTTTATCAGTATTCATTGAAGAGATGTATTTATATCAAACGATAAGGAATGTTATTTTGCATTCGTTTATGTGCGCATATTTACCATGTTTATAGATCGGTTACAAACCCAAAACTAATTTACATAATGGAAATCTAGGCGATAGCAATACATCTGAATGACCCCAAGGTCATTGCGATGTAAAAATAAGAATATTATTAATAGTACCAATTTTACTGCACCAAATGCACATTGTATAAATAATTAAAAAAAAAAAAAACCTCAATAATTCAGACCAATTTGAATAAATCATAATCAACTCTTTTTTAAATCACCACATGAATTATCAATGACAATAAATGGTTTTTATCATACATTTTGGATCTTTACTTTTTTTTAAGCTTTGAAAAAATCAATAGGAAAGATCCTAAATCTTTTAAAATTTATCTGTAAAATAAATACATCAGCAATCTCTTGAAATAGCGTTGTTATCCTAGCCCTTCAAATGCTTAAATTGTTGAACATAAGGATCAGATTTAAAATAAATCATTCCTGAGATTTTATGATATCAAACAATACTAAATCTAGATGAATACATATTGTTTGCTCACTCAACACATTCTTTTAAGTGGCAATATATATCTACGTATAGTAAAAATCATCTGTGATAATAACACGGGTCATATCAGATTTTATTTTGTAAAGTCTATATTAGATATGTACTTGAGGAGGTATTTAGTCCTAAACAGAATACAAGTCATTAGGGTGCTTCAATACCCAATAAATGTCCTATTTCTTGTAAATCTTTTATGATAGAAGTAGTTAACATCTTGCAGAAGTTGAAAGGGAAAAACATTTATTACTTAAAGCAGCTCAAATAGAAATCCTTTCATGTAGAAAACATAATGAAAAAAAAAATTTACAAAATATTTATATCGTTTATATGAAGTATTAAACTTAATTAATTAAATTGAAAATCTATATGGGTTTTGCTCATTGTTGAAGGCCGTACAGTGACCTATAGTTGTTAACTTCTAAGTTATTTGGTCTCTGGTGGAGAGTTGTCTCATTGGCAATCATACCACATCATACCACATCTTCTCATTTTTATATTATAAAATTGTAAATCTATCACTTATGTCTTTTTTGTATACTGTTTTGTTTTTATTTTGTTGTTAATTGTTTGTTTGTTTAAATTTGTATTACCACAAACATACTGTAAACATTTAATGACAAAAAATTAAAATTGATTTGATTATAAGGATTGTTTTTGTAATTTAATGAGTGAAAAGTATTTGTTGTTGCTCCTCAACTATCTTGTGTCTGTAAAACACTTTTAATTCCCCCGGACATCTCATCTATAGAGGAAAAAGGTAGTAATGGACTATGCTCAGGTAAATATCTATAATCGTTTAAAATATCAACCTAACAATAAGAACTCATATTACATGATTGGAAAAAAAATATATAATTTTTTATCAAAGGTTATCTAAAGCAAGACTTATGTAATTCAATAGTCCAAAATGATTGTTCTCATGTAATATTAAGACTACAACAGTATAATGGACCAATATTTTAGGAAAAAAAATCTGCATTCTTAAATATAAGGGTCAATAAAAGGAAGAGATGATCATAAACAGTTCCAAAATCAGATGTATTGTGGGTAATTTCAGTAGTGAGATAAGTGTTTTCCTGTCAAAACTAACCTCGGTGGCTGAGTGATCGATGTGTTCATACTACTGTATCACTAACCTGTCAACACTGAAGTTGTAAGTTTAAATCCTGCATGTGGCAGGTGGGCTTAACTCCAATCTCAATTGACTAGGATTGTCATTTTTCCTACTGAAGGTCAGTGGTTCTCTCCTGGCACTAAGACTTCCTCCACCAATAAAAACTGACTGCCACGAAATAGCACAATAGTGCTGAAAGTGGTGTTAAACACCAACCAATTAAACAAAACTCTCCCCTCCCCTCACTGCCTTCATTTAGGTATTCCCATTAAGCTTTATACAGCAAATTTTCACTTTTTTTTTTTAAAACATATTCAAGCCTTAATTTGTATCAAATTATACCATAAACTGTTATCACAGAGATATGTCTCGATGTTTTGTAATTTTGATTATGTAAATGATGAAATTAAAATAGCAATACTTAAACATGTAAGTTATGTAAATATTCAAAGTCGATGAACCATGACTGAAGGTACATGGCTAAACAATCTCCATGGAATGAGATGTGCCAATGCTAATACAACTGCAAACCATATACCATTGACTTATTATAAGTCGTCATTTTAAACAAACCTAAACACAAACATTAACTTGTAAACTATGTAAAAGTTTCAAAGGCAATGAACCATGATCAGGGGTGGGGCTATATAATCTCCATGGAAACGATACTTGCAAATGCCAATAAATTTGCATACCAAATATCATTGACTTAACATTAGCAGTTCATCTTAAACTGACCTAATCACAAACTAATACATGTAAACTAAGCAAAAGTTTCAAAGTAAATAGACCATGACTGAGGGGGCGGGGCCAAATAATCTCCATGGAAATGAGATATACCAATGCTTATACAACTGCATACCAAATATCATCGACCTACCACTAGTGGTTCCCCATAAATTGACCTAATCACAAACTAATGTATGTAAACTATGAAAAGTTTCAAAGTCAATAGACCTTGACTGAGGGGGTGGGGCCAAATAATCTCCATGGTAATGAGATGTGCCAATGCTAATACAACTGCATACCAAATATCATTGACCTACCACTAGTGGTTCACCATGAACTAGACCTAATCACAAACTAATACATTATTGATGAAGCCGCCGCTGTCGTCGACGCTGGAAACAGCATACCTATGACTCGCTTTTTGACTCCGTCAAGGCGAGACAAAAATCCTTAATTTCCTGGCAATTCTAGTTTTATCAAGATCTCTAACTTTAGAATTAATGTGTTGAATCCAAAATTGCTCAGGTAAATTTCGGGGAAAGTAAACTGAAATTACATGTTTCACCTGGGCAATATCAATTGAATAGTTCATAAAATTCATTTTGAGCTGACCAATGCAATTAAGTTGCAAGAAAATGTGTGAACATAACTATGAAAAATTTCTGCTGTTAAAACTTTTAGTGTTTCACTTTAAGCGAACTTATTTTCACAGTTTCTTTCCTGCTTAGCCTTTTTTGAGCTGTTTTTTAGTGAATTAATACACTGATTTTTAAAGTTGTTCCTATATTTATATAAGAGAAAAAGCATTTTTTGACATATTTGCGACTATTATATTTGCGTTATTTTTCTACTCTTGAAGGACAAGGAAAAAAAATCACTCACAAATATAATTTGATTAACAGTTAATAAATTCCTCTTTTAACATATTTTTTCAATGCTATAGAAATCCAAGTAATTCTCTCAAAAGGAGAACTCTGTGCCATAAAATAGATAACTCTTGTAAAATTATGCAAAGAGATGGACAATTGCTCATGCTAAGTAAAAAATTGTAGATAAGTCTCATTGGGCCTTGTCACAATCAAGGAAAAGAGGTCAGGATTGTGGTCATGACAAAAAGGACAATTCGAACATATCCATGGTCATCTGTGACACAGATACTCCATACGGTCGACCAACTTGTGATGGCTTCTGTAAAACTAAATAATAAAAAAAGTATAGATTTCTTACCTTTGTTCCAAACAATCAATGCTGAGTGTCCTGACACTTGTTCACACCAGACTGCTGATGGCGGTAGAACAAGGCCTGTGTAATGAACCACCAACTTAGCTCCAGGTCTGCAACCAGCATATCGATCACCAAGGAACAAATCTGGAAAATTTTATTTTAAAATTGAGAATGGAAACAGAGGAATGTGTCAAACAGACCAAAGAGCAATAAAACAGCCCAAGGCCATCAATTGGTCTTCAATACAGTTTTTTTTTAAAACTCACACCACTTTTAAGATATAGATATACTATCAATTTATTAATGAGGACAAAAACACTAAAGCCAAATCATGAGAAATATCCAGAATTGAAAATAAATAATAAGAAAATATAATCAGAGGAACAAACTTATATTAATCAACATTTTGTAATTATTTTTATGATTTTTAAACAAAGGCTGAAATAATTATAATAACTTCACAATTCTTTATCAGAAATTTATAAATTGTGTAAAATTTAACAATATCAAGCAAGAACACTTTCCCACTTTGAAATATCTGGATCTAATACTATAATAATCATAATTTTTTTTATCATTCCCAAAAGAAGCCCAGACACTGAAATTTACATATTTCAAATGTTTCTGAAAGTTGTATAAAATTTTAGGTCAACAAGAAATGATTGTAACAGGATGCTGTTACGAAGTCTCCCAAACGAAGCTCCCATAATTCGTAATTCCTAGGGTCGCCTGACATTGGGCAACGTCTAGTGAAAATTGGTTTGGTCCAATAAAGTTATATGCATTAGTGATGCCTGGGGAATAACCTTGTATATCATTCAAATCATCTTGGCATGACAAACCAGAATATATATGGTTTAGGGGTGGGGATCTCGACCATTTACAAGATACTAGAACATTGGGGGTGGGGAGGAACCCCTGAGGACTGGCCCTATACGTCATTCAAATGTTCATTACATGACGAACAGGAATATATATGGTTTAGGGGTGGGGATCTCAACCATTTACAAGATATTAGAAGATTGGGGGTGGGGGGGAACCCCTGGGGACTGACTGTATACGTCATTCAAATGTTCGAGACATGACAAATAGGAATATATATGGTTTAGGGGTGGGGATCTCAACCATTTACAAGATATTAGAACTTTCTAAATGGCAGGGGGTCGTGATGACCCCTGGGGACTAACCCTGTATATCATTCAAACCATCTTCGCATGACAAACCAGAATATATATGGTTTAGGGGTGGGGATCTTGACCACTTAGAAGATATTAGAACTTTCTTAAATGGCAGGGGGTGGGGTAACCCCTGGGGACTAACCCTGTATTTCATTTGATGTGATTTATCATGACAAACCAGAATATATATGGTTTAGGGGTGGGGATCTCGACCTTTTACAAGATATTAGAACTTTCTCAAATGGCAGGGGGTCGGGATGACCCCTGGGGACTAACCCTGTATATCATTCAAACCATCTTAACATGACAAACCAGAATATATATGGTTTAGGGGCGGGGATCTTGACCACCTACAAGGTATAAGAACTTTCTTAAATGGCAGGGGGTGGGGGTGATCCCTGGGGACTTACCCTGTATTTCATCTGATGTGCTTTATCATGACAAACCAGAATATATATAGTTTAGGGGTGGGGATCTCGACCATTTACAAGATATTAGAACCTTCTTAAATGGCAGGGGGTCGGGATGACACCTGGGGAATAACCCTGTATATCATTCAAACCATCTTAGCATGACAAACCAGAATATATATGGTTTAGGGGTGGGGATCTTGACCACTTAGAAGATATTAGAACTTTCTTAAATGGCAGGGGGTGGGGGTGACCCCTGGGGACTAATCCTGTATTTCATCTGATGTGCTTTATCATGACAAACCAGAATATATATGGTTTAGGGGTGGGGATCTCGACCATTTACAAGATATTAGAACTTTCTCAAATGGCAGGGGGTCGGGATGACCCCTGGGGACTAACCCCGTATATCATTCAAACCATCTTAGCATGACAAACCAGAATATATATGGTTTAGGGGTGGGGATCTTGACCACTTACAAGGTATTAGAACTTTTTTAAATGGCAGGGAGTGGGGGTGACCCCTGGGGACTAACCCTGTATTTCATTTAATGGGCTTTATCATTTAGAACATTTTCAATTAAAAAGATTGTGTCTATCACAAACGGTTTTCAATTTATAATCATTTGAAAATTTTTAAAAATAAAATCCCATAGGGTTCTATAGTAAAACCCTCTTTTCTTTTTGCCCCTCAAAGTACCCCTTTATAAACCCCATTGCACAAACAAAACCCTGATTGCACCACTAGACATGTTAGTCTAACATATTGTGAAACCCTAAGTTAATCTGACAAGCGGTTTTGGAGAACGGGTGCGGACAAGTTCAAATTTAAAAGCGGCGGAAGAAGAAGAAGAAGAAGAAGAAGAAGAAGAAGAAGAAGAATAATAATAATAATAAGAACTGAGCAAAAACAATAAGTCTTCCCAAACTTCGTTTGGGAGACTTAAATATATTGACTTGCACAATTTAAGTGGCTACAGTACAAGTTTTTAAAATGAGGCTTTACAGCTTCTCTTTTGTCCCATAACATAAATTATCTACATTGGAACAAGGGATAAGAACTGCTTATAATACAAAAATAAAACACAAGCTGAGAGAAAAAGCTAGAATTCATTTTTATAAATTTGCCTCCACAATTATGACCCCAGTTATGACTGTACCAGAATAAATTGTGAATGACTTGAGGGGGGATGGGAAGACACTCCTATCAAAATCTCATGGGTGCTGGTTATTTAAGAAAGATAGTCTGAACAATTACAGGTTAAATTTTTATGCATGGTGGTTAAGAAAAAAATTCTTCAAAACCATTTTTATTTTTTATTTCAAATTAAGAAAAAATCAGATAAACAGATCTGCAAACCAGCAAGCTAAAATAAAATAGCCAAATAATTTAGCTTTAACAGCACGCATGGGCATACAAATTTTCTAACAAATTGTATATATCAAAAGGCAAAAACTAGCATAATACATAGGGAAAAGCATGAAAACATTTCACTTTATGCAGATAATCATTACTTTCAGGATGTCTTGTTGTAAACATTACACCACATGATCATGTGCCTGTCCCAATTCCTCAGTGAGTGTCTTTTGTTGTTTTGGGAATTAGGTCTTGATTGCAGATCTAAAATACCAGTAGTCTCTGGTCAATTTATTCACATCTTTTCTAAGACAAGGAGCCATTTAGAGTTTATTGCTGATGCATTGAATTTATTAATGTATATGTAGAATAAAATAGTAATATGTACTTTTTATCCTGTTGGGGTTTCACAAAGACTTTGTCAATCTAGCACAAAGCTGGATTTAAGGTGGTACATAACACTACTGGGAGATAACTCTGTAAAAATCCGCTGAAAGTTTTTATCGTATTCTATTGTTAAGGAAATATTCAGCTTCTCAAAGATCAAAATTAGCGTTTGTCAAATTGCTATATATCCAATGAAATTTTCCGATAAAGTGTGTGGTTCAATTTTTTTGAAATTTTTATATTTTTGTCAAAGGGTCAAAGTAAATATTTTGTCAAAATTTTATGAAAATTAAACGAGCCAAATTAATTTTAGTCAAGGTGTTTGGTACCACCTTAATTATAAAAAACTTTGATACATTATCATTCGGAATATGTATGTCAATTTTACTGCTGAAATTCAAAAATTCATTTACCAAACAATGTATAGGTGAAAGTGCAAAAAAAAGATATATAAATTTTATATGGGTAATAAAGCATTGAAGCAAGATATATCAGACTGCTACTCTACAATTTATTTTAGCTCTACAAATTACCACTGATGTTAGTATCAACCAATGGCCATCCGTTTGACCCATTATATAATATATCTTGTGTAAACAAAATCATTTTTTGTTTATCAAAGCGTGCTATATAAAAGATAAATAAAAATAGATGTGTTACAGGAAAAATTAAATTATAAGTGTACTTTTTTTTTACTATAGATATAATGTGATAAAATATATATATTTCTATTATTGGTACACTAAATGTGCAACATGCACTCTTTCTGTGATGGCCAAAATGTGTAAAACTAAATATTAAAGATGCTGCTTAATTGAAAAGATACTCCTACAAGCAAATATTCATGAATGAAACATATTTCAACAAATTGTTTTTATTTTAAGAAAAAAATATATAAATCTTACATACCTTAATTTTACAATATAGAAATTAATCTTTTAATATCATTTTGATTTTCTAAAATACCTACCACTAGATGTACCCTTATCCTCGGGATGTCCTGATCCATCAATCCCAGAATCCTTGTCTCCAGTTGTTTCATGTCGTCTCTCATGTTTACCAACAGGATGATCTGTCAAGGCAATCAACTGTAGGGTTATCCTTTCTCCAAGTGTAATATCTCTGATACGTAAACTATTGACATCTGATGGTATGATAGATCCATAAAGTTTGCCATTCTTCAACATTTGATAGCCCTGAAATTTGGAAGTTTTCTTTATTATTCTATTCATTCTTAATCTTAAACTTTTTTATTGTCAAAAATATAAATCATGAAATAAATAATAAAAAATATAAAAATTTCAATTACTGTGGATTCATTATTATTCGTTGGATATCAATTTTCTTGGATTTCGTGGGTACAGGTAAACCACGAAATTAAACGTTCAACGAATGACAAATTTTCTTTAGGCTTGTATGCAGACCTCGGCAAAACCACGAAATTAAATATCCACGAACAAACAAGTTTTCCGTTATCAACGAAAATTGGTACCCACGAAAATAAATGAATCCACAGTAATCTACTGAATTAATATATATATGTTCCGGACCATATGAGTATTTGGACCATATGAGTACATGACCATATGCTTATATCCATATGGTCCAACCATACACGGTGGGACCCTTTGAGTATCCTACTCATTTGGTTATTAATGGGCCGGATCATATGAGTATTAAGCCATATAGGTATTTTTCAAATATATTTTAACTTGCATTGCAGGAGCACACAGCTCATTCTCAGATCCCCAACCCACACACGTCACTAACTGAATTCCTTTAACTTTCACATATTGTCTGAATCTTGGTGTATCTGTTATCTTTTCTTCGTTAGAATCAATTTACAGCATTTTATCTTGTCACTTTTTCGTCTACAAATGAAATCACCAGCCTTTTGGGCATGGACCTTTTTTTCTTTTTTCTTAGTGTTTAAATTATTATTTCAGAAACAACAAGTGAATCTGTGAGCTACTGCTCACTAATGATACCCCCGCCCCGCTAAAAGTATAAGGTAAACAGGAAGTTGTTGAGTGATGAATATGAAAACGCATCACACGGTATAGGCGAATCATATAAACCCTGAAACCAAATTTCAGAAATCCTAGTAATGTAGTTCCTGAGAAAGATGCGACGAAAAATATTCATGGGACGGACGGACGGATGGACGAATGGACGGACGGACAGACAGAGGTAAAACAGTATACCCCCACTTTTTCAATGCGGGGGTATACAAATTCTTAAATAATCTCAACTTATTTTCTTTTAATAATTGTGTTCTTTCCTACTATTCATATGATTTTTTTGTTATTGTAAGATTGTATAAATAGGAGCAAGAACACATTAGATAACTAAAAACAATTTGAAATATTTAAGAAATTTTAATTTAAATAGAAACACCAAAATAAATTTTAAAAAAGAAAAGAAAGAGGGTTCAATGACCAAAGTTCTTGTTTAACAGTAAATTTAGTTATTTCTTGAAGTTATTTTCATAAGTCGACATATTGCGTTTCGTACAAATGTTAGGACAAATCAATAATGAACATGTAAACATAATTTTACTATAATTCCTACTTATAAGTAAAATTCACTTTATTTCATTAATCATGTAACAATGATTAAAATATGATTGAATAAGTAAACATTTTGGTTTTAGAAACTCTTAATCTATGGGACATCTCTTCAAAGTTCATCGTGTTAATAAACCGGACCTATACCCCTATGGTCATGACAATACGCGTATGGTCCAAATACTCATATGGTCCGGAACATATATATTTTTAAAAGTTTGTCACTTAATTAATAATTTTTTTCTGTAATAGAAATGAACAACAACAATTCCAACAGAGGACATGTGTAGATTTTTGTTTTCATTCTTTGACTAGACATCAAAATGTAACAAAAATGCAATGATTTAATATAACCAGTAGTTTCCCTTTTTAGTTGTTTTATTCAAAATGCAAACTTACAGATATTGAAGCATCACCAAACTGCTGAGGAGCTTGCCAACTGACATCTATTCCATCTATGTGAAGTCCTTCAAGCATAAGTTTGGGAGATTTAGGGGCTGCAGGGGCTGACACTGGTAGTGAGTTTGACATTGGACTATCACTGAGTGAGAATACATGTGAACTATCAGGGTCAACTCTATTGTACCCAGCTATGGCCTTGACATTGATGTCATATGTCTGTTCAGGGGGAAGGTCATTCAAATAGTACTGGTAACCATGGCGGTTGCTGGCTTTGTTCGCTGTGATTTTTCCATACCATTTACCATCCAAATAAATTCTGAAAAAAATATTTCTGGACTAAAAGATATGTAGTGACTGAAAACAAATGAAAATATGTCCTTATCTGATTGTTTAATAAGCACTAATGAAGACTCAAATATTTATCATTGATATGGTAATATTTATAAATAAACTGTTTACAAAACTTTGAATTGTTTGAAAAAACTAAGGATTTTTTTACCCAAGGAATAGATCACCTTAGCTGTTTTAGGCAAAACCTTTTGGAACTTTTGGTCCTCAATGCTCTTCAACTTCATAAATTATTTGGCTTTTTAACTTTTTTTATTTGAGCACCACTGACGAGTCTATAGTAGACGTAATGCTGGCATACAAAATTATAAACTGTTATCTTTGATAAGTTTATATGTAACACAGAGCTATAATTACACATTTATACATTATAACCTACCCGTATAATGAAATATCCTCCTCATTAGTTGAATAAGTATGTCCTTCTGGTCTGTTCCAGGAAATTAATACACATCCTGCTTTATGAGAGGGCTGCTGGGTAATTGCAACTGCAGGTGGCCTCCTTGGACAGGTGATGTGGAGTTTACGTGAAGGCTCACTCTCAATGCTACCCTGTTTGGCAACAGCCACCACATAAACACTCAGAGTTCTACCTATTATCAAGAAAGAATAAGGAAGGTATGAATGCACAATTTCTCTGAGATTATAAATCATTATTAAAATGGCTGACATTAGACATGCCATGAATTCAATATGATTATTGTGAAGCAAACTGAACATTTAGTACAATGGAGGAAAATAATATTTATCATTCTACAAATAAATACATGTAGATGTAAGTAACTTATCATATCTATTCATTAATAAATCACTGTGATTTTAATTACAGGTGTCAGACATGTTTTTGAACAAGAATATAGCATTTTTAACCTTTTGAGACATGATATGGGAGATAACTCTTATCATTTATAATGGTTGATGATTTGTATCAATGTACCGACTGTGCGAGACCCTCATGTGTAGTCGAGGTCGTTAAACACCCCTAGAAGAAGTACCCATGTATGTGATATCTCTAATACCTAATAATGAATTCATATGTATGTATGGATCGTTCTAATGTCGTTCTCTTGAGATTGAATTAATTGTAAAAAGAAAGTAAAAGGAAAGATAACTCTTACCTGCCACCATATTGTTGATCAGCATTTGTCTGGTATCCTTATTCCTCACTCGACCTAAGGGTTTATTATCTACATAAATCTGGAATCCTCGGATCTGTAAGTCTTTGTGGAAACTTGGTTGATCCCATTCTATCAAAGCCTTAAATCAAAGAAAAAACTGTGTTCATTGTTATTATTTATCACTATAAACTTCTGTTTTAAACGTCTGCTCCATAAAATTAAAATTTCAAAAAATAAATGTGCTTATCATTTTTGAGAATTTATATACGTCTGCTGACTTTTTAGTAAAGTGAATAATTTACTTTAAACTTATATGAGACATACCGGGTACATCGTAAAATATAAGCTCTAAAAATAAAAATATAGAAACGACTTAACTACCTTTTTGTACCAATCTGACTAGTCAATCCCTTTCCAACTAATTTGTTTGTTTGATGTGCCATTATACCACTGTCAATCTTTATTTTACTGTATAGTGTCTAGGGCAATGTTTCATTGACTGTTGACTGATTAGGTTTAGCTCTTGAAAACCTGGTTAATCCAACCACATTCTTTATGTGTCTGTTCAGAGCCAGGAGCCTATAATCCAGTGGTTGTTGTTGGTTGTGTCAGAGTTGTTTTTTGTTTATTGTTTTAGTATATAGCTTTTGTTTTCTATTTTTAATTACTTCACATTTTGCCATAAATTCACTGACGTTGAAAAATCCATTTGGTCATATTTCAACTTCAAATAATATCTTTGTTATGAATTACAAAATGTTGCCTTTATATATGTATTTCTAATGAATGGTTTACAAAATTGAGAAAAAATGATAGAGAACACAAGAAAAAATTTGCACCAATTTAATCTCAAGTCATACTGCTCAATCTGGTGTTTTTTTTGTGAAGTGTTTCTTGTAGTGTTTCGTGGACTGTTGTCTATCTGTTTTAATGGAACAGCCCTTACCTGGTACATATCTACACTGACAATCTTTAGTCTAGGTGCACGTGGTGGTCCAACAGTGGTATAATAGATGACAGATGAAGAGGTCTGTATTTCACATGGCTGTTCTCCATGTATCATTGTATAATTGGCAATAACATATACCCTGAAATAAATGTAATGTAAAACTATTAATTAGCATTCTAATATTGTATAATTAAAAAGGAAATATGGAGGAATACAAAAGCAACAAAACAAAACAAGAATGTTGACCTCTAATTGTCTTTTTTGTGTTGTTGGGTTGCTGTTTCATTGATGTTTATCCTACATCTCCTCTTATTCATGATAAATCTTAAAATAGATATCGAAGATGTGAACTTATGGTCTTCTTTGTTGGTTGTTGTCTTATGGACGTTAAACCCTTTAAATAGTTCCATAAATTATTTCACTTGGAAAAATACCTACAAAATGTGAATTATAGGCATTTTACACTTTTTTGAAACAAACTGACATCCCTAATATATACATGTAGGCCGTACGGTGACCTATAGTTGTTAATTTCTTTTGGTCTCTTGTGGAGAGTTGTCTCATTGGCAATCATACCACATCTTCTTATTTTTATATGAATATGTGTATTTCTTTGATAATAACAATAACTGCAGCATATGATCATTGAAAAAATTACAAATATAACGGGTTAGGTCTTCATTTAAATACTGTCATATGTTGCCCACCAACACAATATTTTAATACAAATTATATATTTTTACAGAAGATATTTTACATCTGTAAATGAAATAAGTATTTACCTGTAGGTCATACCAGACACCAATCCCTTGATGTCACACTTATTTTTATCTTGAATATTCCAGCAGTGTTGTGTTCCTCTCACTGGCTTATTATGCTCAACCAAGTTACATTCAAAACTGAAAAAAAATATTGTATTAAAAAGGAACATTTTCCTAACATATGTAAAAACTATATACATAAACAAAATTTTTTCCAAGTGATAAAAAAGTATAAAAACACTATCACTTATATGTGCAACAATGTCATGATTAAATTAATGATATGTGGGTGGTTTCAAATTATCTGTCACAGAAGAACATCGAATAACTAGACATCATTGAGATGGGAGTCATCTCTGTGGGCCCTGCTGACCTTGAACTTTGACCTAGGAAGTTGTACAAACATTATGACACACCCTCTGGTGTTGGTTAATATACATGTCAAGTATAAAGTATGAAATTATAACGGTTCTCTAGATATAGAGGGACACAATTTGTTACGGACAGACAGACTGATCACTATAGGGTGACCCGCCACTAGGCGAGGCCCTAATATGTTGTTCAACAGCAAGAGAGAGAGATTTGTATTACTTAAACGGCACATTTCTTCCTTGAGGATGTTCAATAAAAACTATTTTTATGGATGTTTGGGTCTAGAACATATTTTAGTGGTAAACGTATCATTAAATATTCTGTAGGTGGTAGGCTTCTAAAAATATGCCTTAATAGCCCCCACTTACTTTTTACTGGAACATCCATCAATATCAAGACTCATACAAAAAAAAAATTATAACAACAGTAGAAATATAAAATGGTTAATAGGCATACCACCAAAATTACCATTTACCACACACAAATACAGGGGCATTTTCCACAAAAATCTTACAACAAAAATTGATTCTAAGTTATTCTGAAATTTAAAATAAAATACAATAATTTACAAGTATTTTTCTCGTAAGACTTTTGTGAAAAGAGTCGCAGAACCACTGTTTTTCAGTGAGACATGAAAAAATTTGATAACTTACATAGGCGTTCAATGATTATTTCCATTACAATTCACAACAAAAATACAGATCCACAGTTTTTGGGAGAGACTTTGTAAAACTAACCTGATATCGCTGTTATGGATTTCTTTGGCAAACTTTGTCCCAACAATGTTGACGACATGCAGCAACAGTTTATATTTAGAGTCAGGAGTTTTTGGACTATCCCAACACACACGAAGACCATTCTTACCACGACTTTCAACGCTGATAGAGGGTGCTGGAAGAATTCCATCTCCATCACTACTTATCATCTGTAATTAAATGTCATTATCATACAGGCAATATAAACCAAGAGTTCTCAAAAAGTGGTGGTCCGAAGGTTTGACCACCAAAATTTAGGAAAGCACAAACACAATTTTTCTAATTTCGAGAACTCTGATAAACCTAATATTTCTGGAGTATAGATGTATATCTTTTTAGTTATATTGTCATTTAATAGTTTTATTTACTCTCAAATTGTTATTGATGTTTTTTTTGTCAAAGTGTTAATTCCTTTTGAAAACTCTTAATTAGAAATACCTTAACGCTAATAAACTGTTGTATAATCAGAAAAAAAATCATGTAGTAGATAAAAAATTCCACCACTCTGTTGACGAATGACCTCAGGAAAGTGTTTCACTGCTTGAAGTTTGAAATAATAACATTGTCATAAATGATAAATTTCTTTTTAAAGAAATAATGTATAATGCTTTAGAAATGGTCGAGTCAATCAAATAATATAAGCAAAATTAGCAAAGGTCTTGTTTATGTACAAGAAACCATTTTTATGTATTTTATAATCAAGCTATCCATAAAGTTTTTATACTAGGATAGCTAACTATATCATCATCATTTAATATCTCTTTAATATCCATAACTTCATTAAAGTAATAAATTACCATTCCTTCATCAATGATTTTCCTTCTACTGATTCCCAACTTGTCTCCAGGGACTGCTACCTGCCTTTCTTCATGCATGCTGCCATGCCTCTCCACGGTACTACTATTCAGTTCAACCTCATCCTGGACCTCAAGAATAGCTGTTCTCTGCTTTTTACTTCCAGAATGACGACTGGATCTTGGAGTATCTGGAGGTCTTGGAGAATATCCAGATGTTTCAACACCCTCACTTCTAAATTCCTTCAGTCTCCGTGAGCTACCTCTAACAATTTCTCTCTCACGTCTTTCACGTCTTTGAACTCTGACTTCATCATATGGTCTTTGTGCATCCATGACAACCATACTTCCTTCACTTGGGATGGCATAATCATCAGTTTCTGTTTCTGAATCACTTTCAGAGGTTTCAGTCTCTGTTTCACTACTTTCAGTTTCAGTTTCAGTTTCAGATTCTTCTGACATTGAAGCTAGTCTTTTCCTAGGACGTTTCTTTGCATCATCTGTCATACTGCTTTGGTCTAAAAAAGGGAGAAAAATGTATAGGATGTTTTGAAAGCATTTCTATCATTACACTGATCTCTTGCTTTTAAAATAAGGAGATGTGGTATGATTGCCAATGAGGCAACTATCCATCATAAAACAAGGAAAAGAGATGTAAACTACAAGTAACAGTAATCCTTCAGTAATGACCAAAACCCATACCAAATGGTAAGCTATAAAAAGCCCCTGATGGCTAAGAGTTACATAATTCTAAAAGAACAACTAAGGGGTTGATTTAGGTAAACAACATTAAACAAAAACAATTATGACAGTTGGCAACCAACAACAACCACTGGACTACCCCTGATGCTTCTATTTTTGGTACTCTGCTATTGTTTCTTTGTTTACTCATTGATGTTTATTCCAAATCTTTTTTATTTCATGAAAAGGGTTATAGACCAAACTGTCAACATGGTCAAGGATGCTTCTCAACAATAATGTCTATTTTCCACAAGTGTTTTCCTTGCATGTTTTTAAAGTACCGGTAACCCCCAAAAAATATGGAATTTTGCACAATTAAGAATTGCCTGTTTTGAGTACTATTTCCAAACGAAATGTCAGTAGAGATATCTATAGAAAGAATCAAAAGTAATTTTAATTACTTAAACACCAATCCAAAATTACAATTTAATATTCCCAAGAGTTCATGAAAATTTTCAACAATTTCAAAATGTTCTGTTAGCATAAATTGGTTTTTTTTTTAAATAACTTGCTTTTTGCCTCATTTGAATTTAAAAAAAAATTGAACTGTAATTGCCTGCTCAAAATCAACAACTCTTACAGAAATTGAATGTTAAGTGAGAAAAAAAAATCAAAGAAATCAATTATAAAAGAAAAACACAATAATAATAATAGTAATACAATACACATTATACTTCAGAAATGACATAAGATTGTACATTATAATAGAAAAACAAAGGATATGGGTATCCATCCATGACACAAAATCAGTACATGCACAGCAAAAAAACACACAAAAAGCAAAGGAACAGCACTTTTATTGATGTTCTTCATCTCAAAGTCACAGTGACGCCTTCAACATGAAGCAATAAAAAAAAAAAAAAAAAAAAAAAACCCTCTCACCTCACTGCAAGTTTAAGACGGCCCCTAACACTGGCTTGAGCGGAATTTTTTGCAAAAATAATGTGGATAGACTTTGTAAGATGTAACACTACCTAATCGGGCTCATTCAAAAAAGAACATATTTAAAGTAGTACATATTTAAAACAAAATAGTTCCTACGAATAAGGGTAAATTTTAAACTATGTAGCATCTATTTTAGCAATTAAGGTATCAGATGAAAGATGAAGGACTGGTGATCCTTGTAGAATACACAGTTTACTGTTAATTTTGAATAATACAAAAATGTATGAAGGAATTCTATTATATTTAGAAGTGTCAAACTTAGACATAAAACAACAGAGTTTTAAAAAAGTCAGGTAGCAAAGTCTAGAATCAAATTTCTTGTTTATCGATGATGTATTAAATTACATATATAAGATATAAAAAAATTCCTTATTACAATATACTTTACATGTTTCATAACCATATCAAAACTGAATATTTTGTATATCAAAAAGTTCTAATAAACCAATATACCCCTCATTACATCTAATTCAAAACACAAGGACACACAAAACAGATTGAATATGTTAATTGTTACTGACTGGAAAAAAAACATAAATTACCACACCAATGATGAAACATGACATATAATCATGCATTTGCCCAAAAAAGAATATAGTGCAAAAGGAGTCTACATTAAATGCAAGCAGACTTACAGCATTTTTGTCAATGTAATATTGCATGGTGCATGGTGCTGTTTTAGAAAATAACTGCTGTCTTCATTTAAAATTTTGAATTATTGTTTTGCAATATTCTCATAACAATTAAACCTATTAAAAAAAATCCCCCCCCTAAATCTGCCTCTGATTTGAAAAAAGAATTTGTTATACAAAACATTTAAATTTAGGTAACTTAATTTTGCAAAGGAATGTCTGCCTTTAAAAACAAGGTGATGTGGCAAGACTGACAGTGAGACAAAAAATTCCCATTGACGTAGATTTATAGGTCATCGTACAGCCTTTTGCTTCTCAAACCTGTTGCAGCAGCTTTCCAATAAATTGTACTTTAAATATACCTGGTGCCAGGATGATAACTGAATACATTCAGCAATTTAAACTGAGATCACCTTTTGTTATTTGTTGGTGTGCGTGTTGCTCAGTCTTAGCTATGTTGTATGTCAGTATGAGTAATTCTGTTTCATATGAAATATTATCATAAACATAAACATGCAATACTTATAGTTCTGTTATAACTTATATACAATCAATTAAAAAGGGATTAACTTCCAAGTCCAAACAGGTAATTATTATCACACTAATTGGTAATTTAAAAAATAGTTAATCCTAACTCTTTCTTCCTAAACATGTAGCCTAACGAGATAATACGACTAATTAATGTCAGCAATATAAGGCCACACCAATTTGATTGATAGTTCTTTGGATTTTCCCGCTCCTGTTTTGGAGAAATTGACTTTTCAATAAAAAAAAATAATTACCGCTTCCGCCAATTTTTGGGCCACATGCCGCTCCAAAATTAGTTTATCCTTGACATTTTTTTTTCTCTTAGACGTTTTTCTCGTGCATATATTGCTCCAAGCGATTCAAACACACGTGTGATAAATCGATTTGTAAATAAAAGGTCAAAAATCGGGATGCCAACATGAAGTTGTGTCAGATCATTGCCGAGGACACGTAGTTATTAAACACACAGTAATTTGAAATGCATTTCGTTTTATCTGTTCTAAGAGACAAAAATAAAAAATCTTTCATTAGATGACCACGATCACATTAGTACTTGTTAGAACCATTGTCATCCCCGATCATTGTTTCAACAGACATAGTCGGAGATTACTCCGACGTCCAACAGCTGTTTGCCAGACAAGATGGGGGCTGTTGCGGGGGCTGTTGTCCCACGGCCCCAGCTTGTCTGACAAAACAGCCGTTGGACGTCAGACTGGTCAGAGTAATCTAGGACTACAACAGACATAGATATCTAGAGCTATCTGTCTTGGATGAAATTAATATTAAATTCACATGAATTTTTGAAAAATGACAGATTTATCTTATTTCAATGAAAACTCCATATCCCCTTGTTAGTCTATTGACATGCAATCAGAACTCTTTTGTAAGGGAAAATTTAAGAGTTCCAACATTCGAGACCAAAGTGGTGGTAATGGGATTGGCATGCTAATAATAATTAGGGATGTGTTATTGGTGCAACCACTTCCAGTTTGAAATACATTAATTGCAGGTTTCAGGGGCAAAAGGAAAAAGTATTTTGCTAAGTCAGAATAATGCATGTGAATGTGGTTAAATGTATTTTAAGGGAATAGATATAGGAAGATGTGGTATGAGTGCCAATGAGACAACTCTCCATCCAAGTAACAATTTATAAAAGTAAACCCTTATAGGTCAAGGTACGGCCTTCAACATGGAGCCTTGGCTCACACCGAACAGCAAGCTATAAAGGGCCCCAAAAATTACTAGTGTAAAACCATTCAAACGGGAAAACCAGCGGTCCAATCTATATAAAAACGAGAAACGAGAAACACGTATGAACTACATAAACAGACGACAACTACTGTACATCAGATTCCTGACTTAGGACAGGTGCAAACATTTGCAGCGGGATTAAATGTTTTAATACATTGAGATCTGCATGCATAGCAATATAATTATCTTACTCAGGATGTTGTTGAAATATTCACCTCACTCATTATGTTGATCCTATTATTGATAAATAGTTCCAACTGGATGTCAAGCAGCCAATAAACAATCATTACCATATAATGAAAACAACTATATCAAAAGATATTTAATATTTTTCATGGGCATTTTTTTGGAATACATACACATATTTTAATTGTATTCAACATATTTCATTTACCTAACAAACATAATTCCTCTTGCTAAACTGCATCTGATATGCTTCCTTAATATATACACGTGTATGAATTTAAATGAAAATTCACGCAGTCAAAGCTTATTTAACGAAAATAATCCAAATTATTCTAAACCAAAGCGAACCAAAAAGTTGGGTATGGTACAGAATGTACTACAGGCACAAATACATCAACTTAAATTATATGCATAAGAGCATGTTTATTCTCCTTTTTCTTTGAAGTAACCCAGTTTTAACATGTACAAATACTATAAATCGCACAATTTAAAAAAAAATTATACCGCTCGCTCCACTTGTAGAGCACCCGCCTCAACAAAACTCATTTTCAAGAAATAAATACAATCAAAAAAATTTTGCTCGCTCGCCCCATATTTTTTGGAGCTTTTGTCCGAAAAACTAAAAATCAAATTGGTGTGGCCTAAGGTTCAGAATGTAAAATATTAATTAAACTTCAATTTTAGGTCTAAAATATTCCAAAAATACATTTCTTCGTATCTTATTAGTAACATAATTTAGTGCTGTTAAAACTGCAAATTTTAATCAGTTTTAATAAAAAAAAAAAAGTGAATTTCAACTTTCAACAGCTGTCAATTTTTAATAGTTATTAGTGATAACAATATTGATCTGACCACTTGAAAGAGGATATGTATATAGTTGGAACTATTTTACTTGTGAAAAAACCCAACAATAATGTAAAATAGGAACGTAAGTCACTATAAAACAAATACTACAACATAAAAATGTGAAGAAAGGTCAAATTGTTAGAGGAAAAGAAAACAAAAGGGTTAGATCTACATAAAAAATGCATTGCTGATTTTTCCACTTACCCTCAGATTCATCTGAAAATTATCATAAAAAGTACTTTCAAAATTTTGTTTATACAACTATTAATGTATTTATAATCCTTGGTATACATTGTTATAAGAAAATAAGGTCAAGATGACTATGGATTTAAAAAACAAAACCTACAGTATTTAGGAGGAATTAACACCTATGAAGTTGTATGAATAATTGTACACTAAATCCCCATTAAATACACTTTGTTGTAATGTCATTTAAAATATTTAGATGAAACTAAATTTTTAAATCATCTAAAAACAAAACTTTTGGTATATGATTTTTAACACTTTAACCTGGTTCGCACCTCCCTTAAATCCTACTTGTAGATATTGTATGATCACTACTGTGACTTGACTGTAAGTGTTGCTCTCCACCTATTGCTATAAAATGTCTATACTACTCATCTTTCAAATTACTCTTTAAAATAACTATATGTATAGAAATTTTTAGCAAGATTTTAATAATATCATTGAAGTGGAGTTAAAATATAATTTATATGATTGTAAATATGCTTGAATTCATCAGCTTGCTCTTTGATGACTTGACTGTGGTTTTAACAGCCGTTGATTAAAATTGTTGACCAGTTGACCAGTTTGGTTTGATAAAACAAATTGTAATTGGGTCAGAATGTTGAATGAACTGCAATAGGTGGAGAGTCAAGTCCCAGTAATAATTGTTGAAAAAATTGATCCGACATATCTCAGGTTGATTAAGGGTAAAGGAATATTCCTTACAAACAACTCCAGAGCAAAGTTTAAGTTATACTGACCAGTAGCAAAAAAATATTAACAAGGTGCTCAGAACTTAATTCTCAAGACAGTTATTTTTGGCAAATACCCCACCTGACCAAGATATATCTGTTTAATTACATCTAGCGGCTCATCCTATGTCATTGCTTTCAATCAAGGATCTAACAATGAGTTCTCCGTTTTACTTTCTGTTTTGAAGATTTTGTCATCATAAAGGTATACACCTTTAAAAATTTGAAGGCTGAACTTTCATTGGCTGTAGGTTATATTTACCAGAAAGGCAAGTAGAACAGAGTGTTGTCAGATCCTTGTAAGCAAAGCATTGACACAGGATCTATATTTTTAGCCAGATTGGCAAATACTTTTCTTAAACATGATATATCTGTTCATGATTAAAACCAATTGTATTTATAGCTGGAATTAAAAAGCTCTTATTCCATTAAGTAAATGTAATTTTGTTACCCTGGAAAGTTTGTGCATTTCATTGACATACATAATGTTAATTAAATGATTTACAGAGAGAGAGAAAAACAGGATTACTGGCCATCATTGTACTTCAACAAATGCTTGTTACAGATCAAATTTATTGTTAAATTCTATTGTAAATCAAGCTGAAATTCTTTATATCATCAGTGAAGACAATGAAATAAGATATAAGTACATGCACATTTTTTTAACTGAATATGAACGAATATCTTTATGCTTCCTAAGCAATCACTGATCTATTATTTGAGGGTTTGATCTTTCCAATTCTATACATCTGCAGACTGCAGAATTTTTTAACATTATCAATACCAATGAAATTTTTTTCTTCAGATTGAATTGCTTTAAAGACGCATAGAATCTGCTCTATTTATCAGACACAACATGTATACATATCAAATGAAATAAATAATGTCAAAACATCAAGTGAATATCATTCTGAAATTAAAAAAAAAAATTAATCAATTATTGAAAGTGATCATAATGAATTAACACGTGACATGCTGCTGTTATAACGACATTTTCATCCAATTCAGCTGTGAACTTCACCGATCATAACATGCAGATAACTTAAGACTTGTGATTGCTTCATTGAGCAGTGATCTTGCATCACTGTGACCTGTGAACTTTGCAGACAACATTGACTTTGGACAAACCTTCAACAGCAATGGCATCCAATACAAGCTGATTTCTGAACATGGTTCCATATGTGTCCAAGCACTGTAGTCCTTTACTAACATCTTTTGCATCTATTTTGTCTGTATTGTCACTGTCACTCTGATCATCCCGCCATTTGTTGTACTCTTTCAGTGTCATTGGCGCGTCTGGTTTCTTCTTCTTATGTTTATATTTCTTCTTTCTTTCCTTAGGACTAATATCTCTTCCCGATAATTCCTCATCGTATATTTTGTGCTTACTTTTTGACCTTTCAGTGTCCAATCTTGAACTTCTTTCTTTTGATGAACTTCTTCTATTCAGCATTTCATCAGCATCATATTTAGGATCTAAAAACTCCCTTCTTGATCTGTCTTGACCTCTGTGACTGACTATGTCTCTTCTGGTGGTTTCTGGACTACTGTGCTTACCAAAGTAGCCCCTTCTATCATCTTCAGGACTAGCATTATAGTAACCCTCATGATTTCTGTAGGGCTTTCTTTGACCATCCTCTGGACTCCTGTCATTATACCTGTAATGTGAAGACCGTCTGCTTCTATCGGTACGTCTCTCAACCTCATCAGGACTGCTATCATGCACAATATTTCCATGTCGACCAGGGGAATGTCTTTCCCTTGGCCTCCGTGTGTTATACCCTTGTGGTAACATTTTATATCTCTCCCCATGTGGAAGTTCTTGTTGCCATGGAGGCAAAGGATCAAAATCTTCTGATGATTCATCATCTTCATCCCAATATCCATCATCTCTTCCTGGTTGATCATCACGTCCACGACCTGGTCTTCCATAGTTACCATGATAATAAAGATCAGGATCCTCATATTCTGGATAGTTATTGTGCATACCTTGTTCATGAAGGAACTGGTCGAAATCCTGTTGGGTAAAACTTCTTGGCCTTGATAGATCTCTCTCATGACGTGATGGAGAATAGTCTTGTTTACGTCTCAGAGTATCTGTGTCATATCTAGGAGTTCTGGCCCTACTTCTTTCAATGTTACGGGCACCTGACATGATTGGATATCGTTTTATCCTATCAGGACTTGGACCATCAAAAGATCGAGGCAGGCGAGATAAAACATTGCCATCTCGTCTATACCTTTGATTTGGATAAGGAGACAAGTTACTGTTCTCGGGATGAGGTATATCCTCCTGTGACCTTGACATCCTCCGATGCCTTCTAAATTGTCCTCTAGTTCCATTTGGTGGATGAAGAACATTGTTCTCTTCATACTCACTGTTGTCATTGTCATCTGCCATTTCCTGAAAGTGTCTCATGTATTGGTTAATTGTCTGTTTACCGGCCACAACAGGTGGTGCCTTCATTTGAAACACTCTGGTAGCATTATTAACAGGATTTTCAAATGCTTTTGTTGATTGAACAAAATGGCGAAATTTCGCCCAATCAAATTTCATTTTAGGTTTGTGTTTGTAAATTTTTGGTGCAAGTCCAGACAGTATGAAATTTTGTTGTGTTAGAAAATTTGTCATTGCTGTTGCCACCATTTTGAAAGTAATGCCACTAAAGGGCTTATGCTCCTCCATTTTAATGTCCAGGGATTTTAAGGTTCCAAGTTTTCCTAACATTCTGAAAGATAATGGTTTCTTCCTTGGTTCATTAATTACTGGAATTGAGGGTCGTTTTGACATAGGATCCATATGGTGAGATAGGGGCATTTGAGCAGGAGACAATGCTCTTTCCATTCCATATGGCTCATGAAAAGCATCATTTGGATGAAGAGAGCTTTTTCTACTGGCAATATTTGAAGCATATGACTGCCGTCTGCTCATTTCTGTTCTTTCACTCTGTGGTGGTTCTGGTTGGTAAGGATATTCCTGACTGGCTAAAGAATTCATTCTTTGATTTTTTATTGACTTTTCAAATTTGTTGACCCCTTTCCCAACTGTCATTGCTCTGGAAATGTAATCAGCTCTATTTACTTGATGCAGATCCTGTTTTGAGTCCCTACTTTTCAAAGGTTTTGCTGATGGTTGCTGCGGTTCCATTCCTTGAGTTTTAGATATGGTCTCTGATGAGACACTTCCTGTGTGTATTGACTGTTGTTTATTGTATTGATCTAGACTTTCATTCAAACTAGTATCTCCTTTTCTCCTCAGAGGTCTGACATCTGAGTAAACAACCAGAAAAATATTTGAATGTTTTTGAATTAGTATAAAAATTCTCCTTAAATGTTTAACATCTAAGTCAACGACCAGAAAAAAAATTGCATATTTTGAATCAGAATAAAAATTCTCCTTAAAAGTCTAACATCTAAGTAAACAACCAGAAAAAAAAATATGCATATTTGGATTCAGAATGAAAATAAAATATAATGAAATGTTGCAGATTTAGCACTTTAAACCAGTAAGATATATATAGATTCTACCACTGCATCAATAGTAAAACAAAATTTCTCCACTCTAGGCAGTTAAATTTTCAAATTTAAGATGCAAGGCTCATCGAGCCTTTTAAATATTTAAAATTAAACTGTTGAGAGTGGAGAAATATGGTATTGCACTAGGTTTGGTGGTAGAATCTGTTTCTCAAATGATTTTTAGACCATGCAGACAAACTTTCAGGCTTCAGGTCGCCTTTTTTATTTAAGTCACCATAGGAAATATAGAGGAAAGCAAGAAAATTTAACATCATAATTGAATTATCACTAATGAAGAACTGAAACCAAATGAACCACTCGTTGATTAAATAAAAAAATCAACAGGTCAAGAAAAGGGTAAATCGGCTAAGAATTAGAGATAAACAAATAATATATAATGCTAAAATCAAAATGATTTATCATACACATTCCTACAAATTGTTATTCATGAATTTCATTTAAAGTATTCCACTGGACATTATTACTAAAACTAAGTCACTAGATTTCATATAAAACATTAAATATCCAAAACAAGAAATGTCTTCTGCTATGATAATCTGTGTTAGTAAGATGCTTTAAATTATGTATCACCTAAAGAACTATTACAATACACCTTATCGCTATTCCCGCTTGACCCGAGAATCTGTCCCGCTCAAACTTTTGACGTCATACAACAATCACTTTTCCATTGTGGCGTCAGACATTTTCTATTATGACGTCAAAATTTTACGGGAACTTGTGTGATGTCCAGTAATGGCGGACAAATAGCGATAAGGTGTATATCATCTAACATTTAATAGTCACACTTTAAATAAATAATGTATCACCTAAAAATAACAATATTATTTAACATTTAGTCACAACAGACAAACTATAACATGTTATTTTTTACAAAGGCTTTCATATGTTACACAAAGTGTATTGAACTTGGTTCATACAGGGTCAATAATGGTCCTGAAAATCAACAAAAATTTAAAATTTGAAATGAGTGAACATGTTATCTGAGTAAATATGCATATTTTCTATACAATTCACAGTACAAGCCATTGAAACTTTTCTGTTTGCTGAAGTAGCTCAAATAATGATCTGAAATTGCTGGCAAATAAAATATTCTAAACACAACTAGCTTTTTCTTTTTACACCAGAACCTAGTTACATTTTAACCATTTTTAGCTGTATTAAATTCTACATACCTTTATATTTCCGTTGTTCCACTTCAACAATTGTCTCAGGTATTTGTTTCATCCTGGTGTTATCTGAAATTTAAAAAGTCATCAATTAAAATAATCATATGCAGAATAATCTTTTTTTCCTTCTGAATTGTCAATAAAAGTTAAAAAAAATAACAAAATTATAATAACTACATGTATTTGTTCCTAGGCACATAAAGTCAGAAACATAACAAAAGCTGGTCAATCAATTAGTGAGAAAATCAATGTAGAAATAGAATAAGGACTGATTGAAATTAATTATTAATCATATAAATGTATATATATATATAAAACCATTAAAATCACAATCAATTACCAAACAAAATAAAGTCAAAATACACAGGTACAAGAACTACAGAATTAAGATGTAGAACATAGCAAAAAGAAGCTATGCAAAACCAAAAGTTGAAGCCAAACCGAAAAATCAGTTTGCTATAAACTGAAACTAATTTGAAATCCTTCATTTTTATGGATTTTTCAAGAAATTATCTTTTCTAATTTTAATTTGATCGAAATATTTTTCAATACAAAATAGACTGACTGATGAGATGGTTAAAAATGAGCATTACATACATTAGTTTGTGCCCATTGTATCAATTACACATACTATATGTTAAATTAGTATCTAGAATGATTATACAAAATTTAATGTGATTTAATCATCAAATATCAAATCATTTTAGTGACTTTTCTGGTAATTTCTTCTATAAATTGCAAATGATATAAGTGATTTTCCCGCCCCCTCCCTTTTATTTGATATAACATTACATCCTTTTTCTGCAATTTGTTCACCAAGTAATGTGAAAAAGAAGGAACATAAAAATGTATACACAATTTATAAACAGTTGATTTTCCACTGAATACTAAATAAGTAGAACTTTTTATGGAAAAACAGGTTGGACATTTATTTCTTAAAATAGCAGGACAATTCACAATAAAAGAAGTACATGTACCAGGCTGATAGATCTGTAGGAATATTGAGAATGTTTGGAAAGTTTACAATTAGAATGGGTTGTTAAGCAGGTAAAAATAGAATACAAAAGTAAACTGAATGCACAGTATTCACATAGAAGCTGAATATCACTAATTGCAGTATTGCTGTCTTAAGTGTTTATTTCATAAATTATTGTGTCACTATTTATAACTATTTTCTAAGGAGCAGTAAATTACTTTTAATCTCAAATAAAGTTTTTGGTCTACTTTACAATTGTGTTACCACATCATGTGCCATGAATAACATTTGCAAACACCAAATTCATTAAAATCCATGCTGTTTAAATTTTGATTATTATCATTACAACACCAACCATCCTTCTGTTATTCAATTGCCTTACAATTGATCATTTCAATTTTAAATTTGATTAAGACCAAATTAAATTTTTTTTAATATTCAAATATCAAAATGCTCTACAGTTAAAACAGATTGATCAATCACCATACATCTACATAAATATTCCCTGATGAGTTTGGTTTCAGCAACTTTTTAATACTGTAGATTCATCTATTTTCGAGGGTACCAATTTTCGTGGATTATGGAAAAATCGTATTTTCGAGGATATTTGATTTGGTAGTTTTGCAAAGTTTGTACACAAGCGTATGAAAATTTATACTTCGTTGAACATTTAAATTCATGGTTTCCCTATACCCACGAAATCAGCAAAAATTGGTACCCCACGAATAACCATGAATCCACAGTTTATTTTATGAAATAGCTTTTGATAAAATCAAATAAGAATTAACCACTTTCAAAAAAAGTTTGTTAACACAAGTATGGTTTATGTTGTAACATTTTATGATTACCAGACATGAAAATCTGCAGATGGAAATGAGAGAGGCAAGGTTGCTGCAACATTTCATTATTACCAAACGTTAAAAGACGCAGGTGGAGGAGATGAAAGAGACAAGGTCTTTTTGATACAATATTAAAACGATACATATTTCTGAATGATGAAAGTGACTAAATCACACACTGATGTTATGGTTTTTCTCACCTAAACGTCTTAATCTAACAGCTACAATGTTAAAATAAAAGCACCTGTTAATATCCTAAATTCCTTAAGCAAAAGCTCTATAAAAAATACTAATGTTATATTAGTTCTAAGCTCGTTACAAAAATACCATGGAATATTACTTAGTAAAAAAATTTCTCACTACAATAATGGAAAATAACTAAATAAATTTTATACCCAAACTTATGCAGGTGTTCAAAAATGTTCTTGCAACTGTCACTTATGTTTTAAAACTATAGGGACATTTTTCTTTAAAATTATCAGGTGTCGAATCAAATTTGCGGAATCAGAATATAACAAATATTCCTAAATGGAAAAGCAAGCTGTGTCACCTAAACAATATTGATTTCAATGCCTCACACATGTTTAAATTGGTCTTGGTAAAGTCCAAAATGAATTGACAAGTTGCATGAAAATTAAAAAATATCTTTATGTATAAAGTATGGGTGATTTTTCCTTTTGTAGTTTCTGCTTCCTTTTAAGAAATAAGCTACCATATATTTGAAACCATGCTCAATCAATTTTGACCAACTTCATTAAATTAAAATTTAAATAGGTAGACCCAAAACTCTAGAAATTGTAAACCGAAGAAGAGACCTGCAAACTTTGTCATGCTAGTAAATTAAAGTAAGGATAATTTCACAGAGGAGCAAATTAAAAAATTCTGATGCTTTGATGCTCAAGTAACAATCTTTTTTAAAAAGATTTACATTTTAAACAGCACATTAAAACTTCAATAATTAAAAAAGATTTTAATCATCATAAACATACACATATATTCATGTATATAGGTAACTCTTCTTTTTCTATGCATTCTTCTTACCTGAACGACGTGAACTTGCTGACCTCTGTGACCCTGAAGAGGTCATATCTTTTTGAAATCTATTTCTCTCATTAACTTCTGCTCTACTAGCTTTATTTATACTTTCTGTAGAAAAAGCATGCAACAACAACTATATAAACAAGAAATGATTGTAACAGGATGCTGTTACGAAGTCTCCCAAACGAAGCTCCCATAGTTCGTAATTCCCAGGGTTGCCTGACATTGGGCAACGTCCAGTGAAAATTGGTTTGGTCCAGTAAAGTTATATGCATTAGTGATGCCTGGGGACTAACCTTGTATATCATTCAAATCATCTTGGCATGACAAACCAGAATATATATGGTTTAGGGGTGGGGATCTCGACCATTTACAAGATACTAGAACATTGGGGGTGGGGAGGAACCCCTGGGGACTGGCCCTATACGTCATTCAAATGTTTGAGACATGACAAATAGGAATATATATGGTTTAGGGGTGGGGATCTCAACCATTTACTCGATATTAGAACTTTCTCAAACGGCAGGGGGTCAGGATGACCCCTGGGGACTAACCCTGTATATCATTTAAACCATCTTAGCATGACAAACCAGAATATATATGGTTTAGGGGTGGGGATCTCGACCACTTACAAGGTATTGGAACTTTCTTAAATGGCAGGGGGTGGGGGTGACCCCTGGGGACTAACCCTGTATTTCATTTGATGTGCTTTATCATGACAAACCAGAATATAAATGGTTTAGGGGTGGGGATCTCGACCATTTACAAGATATTAGAACTTTCTCAAATGGCAGGGGGTAGGGATGACCCCTGGGGACTAACCCTGTATATCATTCAAACCATCTTAGCATGACAAACCAGAATATATATGGTTTAGGGGTGGGGATCTTGACCACTTACAAGATATTAGAACTTTTTTAAATGACAGGGGGTGGGGGTGACCCCTGGGGACTAACCCTGTATTTCATTTGATGTGCTTTATCATGACAAACCAGAATATATATGGTTTAGGGGTGGGGATCTCGACCATTTACAAGATATTAGAACTTTCTCAAATGGCAGGGGGTAGGGATGACCCCTGGGGACTAACCCTGTATATCATTCAAACCATCTTAGCATGACAAACCAGAATATATATGGTTTAGGGGTGGGGATCTTGACCACTTACAAGGTATTAGAACTTTCTTAAATGGCAGGGGGTGGGGGTGACCCCTGGGGACTAACCCTGTATTTCATTTAATGGGCTTTATCATTTAGAACATTTTCAATTAAAAAGATTGTGTCTATCACAAACGATTTTCAATTTATAATCATTTGAAAATTTTAAAAAATAAAATCCCATAGGGTTCTATAGTAAAACCCTCTTTTCTTTTTGCCCCTCAAAGTACCCCTTTATAAACCCCATTGCACAAACAAAACCCTGATTGCACCACTAGACATGTTAGTCTAACATATTGTGAAACCCTAAGTTAATCTGACAAGCGGTTTTGGAGAACGGGTGCGGACAAGTTCAAATTTAAAAGCGGCGGAAGAAGAAGAAGAAGAAGAAGAAGAAGAAGAAGAAGAAGAAGAATAATAATAATAATAATAAGAACTGAGCAAAAACAATAAGTCTTCCCAAACTTCGTTTGGGAGACTTAACTAAATAAACACAAGCATTGAAGCCACAATACAAGATATTACTTGCTTAAGGTTACCCTACCCTTCCCTGTGCCTTTCCCAGAATTATATTGATTTTTTTTTATCTGATGAGTGAACACATAGGTATGTTTTTGTGTTTACTGGTGCATGACTTGGGAGATATAATTTTCAGGAATGTGCTTATGTTTCTGCACATATATTATTAATGAAAAAAAGTTAGAAGAATTTCTTGCTAAAGTGACTTAAAAATAACTGAACTGCTATAGGAATCGCTGTCATTAGCCGAGATTCAATAATAGCTATTATATGAATATCAAGTAATCTATCTATTGTGGCGTACACTAAATAAAATTTAACAAATTCAGAAAAAATGATAAGCAGTCAAAACTTTGAACAAACTATATCAAATTCTTATCAATTAGAAAAATTAACTGTTTCAACTTCTTGGAAGTTTTTGAAAAGTAATATAAGTTGAAATGTTTTACAAAGCTGATTTTGTTATTTTTAACACAAATAAATAATTTCAACTTATTTATTTGTAATTTATTTTGTTTATTTCCAAAAAAAACACTTTATCTGTTTCAATTCAACGCATACATCCCATCCTTTCCTCCCCTTAATTATCATTGTTTTAAAAATGCAACGGGATAAGCGTTGCATTTAATTTTATGACTCAGTAATTTTCAAATAATTTCAAAAGAGACATTGCTGATATCAAATTGTTATTCTTGACCTACACACTCCCAACTTTTCAAATTAATTAGCAAAATGTCAAAATGACACTATGTCTTGCCTAACTAAAAATTAAAAAAAAATTACACATCTACACAAACATGCACACAAAATCAAAGATAAGCTTACCATCCATGGCCTGTAGGTAACCTGATCCTTCATGTATCTCAATATACTCTAGGTATAGCTCCTCTTCTTCCAGACGTTTGCCTTCAGGTGGCAGCACTATCTCACTTACATACAGGGGCAAGGTCACTTCAAGAAGGTTTGATACTTTAGAGTCATCGACTTCACCTGTAAGTATTTATATATTTATTGTATAAATTCTTATTACATTATTTGCATGCAGTATTTCTTTAAATTGCTAATTTTTAAATTTACATGTTTTTGTCCATTAATCACTGATCAAATTTCAAGGACCCTTGCTTCATATGCAACAACATTTGTATAGGTTTATAAAAAGCCTCCTTTAAAAAAAACTAGGGTAGGTAGGTAGTATTTTATAATTTTCTAAATTGTTTTAACCATGAGTATATCTTGATCACCTACTATTTGTCAAGATTCACAACCAAAAGTGCCAATGAAAATTTTCGGGCAGCAGCTACAAGGCATAAATTTATGCTAGGTAGGAAACAGTAAAAATTAAGTGTTTTTCAAATGGCATTATAAAACAATATTTTTTTAAATACATCTAAATAATTGGAAGATGTAACATGAGCTACAATTATTTAATGTTATTTCAAAAATACTAAACACTAAATCTGATTTAAAGCTGTCAATTTTGAGAATGCCATTTTGCAAAGACATTTGCCAATTGTTGTAAACCTTATGTTGACCGGTGTATTTGTGTTTTTTTCATGTAAGATGTTGCTGTCTTATTGACATTCATTCATACCTACTTTTATTCCTTTGACCATAAACAAATGAATTACTGAAGAAATACATGTAAAATTAAGCCTACTTGCTATTTATTGTGCACTTACTAAATTGTGTTGAGAATACTACAGCAAAAATCAAACATTCTTGAAACAGATCAATACTATGAGAGATGTGTACTTTAAAATAAACTGTGAGCACTGAAGCCAGAATAAATCAGGTATAAAGTCATATTATTCAGTAGATATCTAACATAATCAAGCTTTTTAACTTGGTCAATTTTAGATTTCAATATCTAAAATTTGTTTTAGTATTTGATTAAATTTTTAATAAAATGACCAGTCGGTCTGAGGCAAACAATTTCACTAGTTACAGCTCTTCTATAAAAGCATGCAAGGCAAACCTTTGATCAACTTGCTTGCTATGTTTGTTTGGATGTTTGTAAACAACAGGTAGGTAGTCTGTTTCAGTCTGTTTACTATATACTGGAATTTAATTGGACAATAAACATTAACTTCATTGCATGTCAATTTCTATTGTCCAATCAAATCCCAGTATACATAAAACAGACTGAAACTCCGCCTACCTATTGTTTGCAAACATAGCAAGCAAGTTGATCAAAGGTTTGCTTTGCATGCTATTATAGAAGAGCTGTAAAAGGCTTAGTCTCAATACCTTGCAGTAAGGTGACTTCTCTACTAAGGATGATTAAAAAAAGGTTAACAGATGTATGGTTTATGCTGTAATAATATAGGAAAGATGAAAAAATAAAATATCCGAAATATACAAGTAATCAGTACTATCTATTAGTATAATTTCTAAAACATATAAATGCAGGAAAAAAGTAACCAATCGTTCATATAAAAATATTGCAAATGTTTCTTAGCCACAAAATGCTTCAATTTCATAGTTGCTAACAAAAATGAAAACGGTAATATCTGTAAAAAATGCTATTATTAGTTTATCTTTTTTTTTTGAACTGACCATTCCAAATTCAATGTAATTCTACCAATGCTATTCAAAACAAATATTGCTGAAGTAAAAGACAGAAAAATCTAAATTAAAGTCACCTAAATAAAATTGTTTCAACTGATCAATTTTGATTCAAACAAGAAACATTTTTCTCTTAAGTACTTCTTCAAAATGTTTAAATCAAACTGAGCAGTTGTAATAGACTGGATCTCATACTAAAGTTTTAATTAAAATAATATGCTTTTCAAATTTCATACTTTGCAAGGCAAAAATTAATCAAACTTATAGCTATATTATTCTATTGTCACCCATTGTTTTTACTCACCCTCTGGTAAATCTATACATAACATATGATAAGTATCAAATTCATAATAAAAATTGCAAAAAGGTCTAAAAAAAAATCCTGAACTCCAAGGTCAATTCAAAAAGGAGAAGTCCATAAAAACTGACAAATTCAAACATTAACCATTGGAATGAACGTATAACAACTGTCATATTCCTGACTTGGTACAGGCATTTTCCAAGAAAATTGTGGGGTAAACCTGGTTCGGACAAATGATTTCATAACATTGTAAAGTTCTTAGACAAGACTTCTAATGTACAAAAAAATTCTAATTCACTCCATACCAGAAAATACTTTAAATTACATGAGCTGTACAGCATTATTTAACTTAAAAGCTGTGGTCACCTTCATTTTCACACTATTAAAGGTCATAGCTAAAGATAATGATAGATGGTTGTTTAATGCCCATTGTCAAATTCAATGCATACTGTGGATTCATTATTATTTAAGGATGTTCGCTCCTCTTGTTTTTGAATTTTTGCCAGATATTCAGAATTCTCTGGTTTTATCCATGTAGTGCCATTAAAAATTTTGCCAACCCCTACTTTCCTTTCCATAATTTGATTACATATAGTTTAAAATGTCATCTTTGAAAATCTAATGAAATCCTTGTTATTTTTTCATCGTTTTTGAAAGAAAAAAGGTGCCAATGTTACATGTACAAAAAATCTAGAGAGAATTATTTCCGGTCAAATTTTCAATGGCTTATATCTCGAAAAACAAGCACACAGACCCTTCATTTTTTTCTGCTTTTTTAGTTTCTTTATTTATATACTATCAATTCATAACAATCTTTTAAAAAGCTTGTTATTTTGAAACAGAGTAGCGAACATCCTTAAAGGATATCAAATTTTCATGGGTCTGAGTGAACCATGAATTTAAACATTTAACGCAGTACAAATTTTCTACAGGCTAATATGCAAACTTTAGCAAAACCTAGAAATCAAATATTAATGAAAAAAAAAACAATTTTTGCTCAACCCACACAAATATATGAATCCAAAGTATTAAAAAAACAAGAAAATGTGATAGAAATATGAACTCTTCTTTGAACAACCTGCAGGAAGACATGTAACCCTACTGGGGCATAGTATTCTGACTCCTTATCAACCTGTTTGCTCTTACTCATCAATTTGATTGGTGACAAGGCAAGCAAATACAAAGTTTTAAATCTTTGGTAAAAATCATTGAGACCAATATTAATCTTAGAAACTATAGTGTGTATGTTTAAGGGAATTAACCAGTGTTAAAGGAGATATTTAAATCATTAATGATTTTGTAATATTCAGTTTCATCAATGTTTTCTTAAGAACTAGCTTGAAACTGAAGTACTATATTATCTGTGCTATCTAGAAGTATAAAGAATATATCTATAAAAATGGTTGACACAAATGTGTAGTGATTTTATGAGTTACATCCCATAACCCAGGTCAAACCCCATAAAAAACAAGCTACATTACTTTATAGGATTCTTACCTTTGGGTAAAGCTACCACATAGATTTTATGTGAGACACCTAATTCACAACCACCAATGACAACTTTACATCTGTTGCTGTCTGGATCAGGGACAAGCTGTAAAATAAAACATATCTGAAATATTCTAAACTGAGGGAAAAGAAAATTAAATCAAAATATACATTAAGTAAAATCAGTCATGTAATGAGGCCTGTGTTCTATTTTCATGCAAGAAACCTATCTAAAATTGAAAATACTAACTTTTCTTTCAGTAATATACTTTCAAGTAGGTGTTCATTAAAGAAAACTAAGTTGATAGCATCTTTTTTTTTCAGGGAAACATCTGGGGAGGATATTTTAACATGTCAGAATTTAAAATAAAATATAAACATTTGTTATAAAAAAAAAACTTTTTTTTTTCTTTTTTTTTTTCTTTTTTTTTTTTTGGGGGGGGGGGGGGGTCTGAATTTTTCACAAAAAAGTTAATTGTCAGTTTGACAATGAACATTCTATTCTTTTTAATCAGTGTCTTTCTAAATGATAAATAACAACTATTCCATACCCTTGATCCACATTGTTGGTCATTCAAGAAAACAAGATAGCCAGAAATAGGGTATGATCTGGAATCAATGGACATCCATACAACAGATATGGCATCTTCTTTATCTGTTCTCTCAAGGGAGATAATTGGTCCTCCATCATTTGAGACTAATGGACTCTTCATCATCTGAAATAAAAAAAATTGCAATGTAATGTTGATAAGAACATTACTTTTTTCTAAAATTTGAGAAAAAAAATAAAAACATATGAAACTTTTTAATATTTCAGAACCACTGACAATGTTTATTCATATATTAGTTGCTTGAAATAAAACTTAAATAAGATAAAACAAAACAAAACATTTCACACATAACAGTCAATGATATGGATTGATGGAAGATAGTTTCACCTCGATTTCATATAATAATCCACAAGCCAATTTCTTGCAAATTTAGTATCTAGTTTGTAAAACATTTTCTAATCGTATTGTTGATTGGAGATTCACATATCAACAATTTATACGATGATTATATTTGTTCATGTAATTGTCAACCAGTCAATCTGCTATCAATTTATTGATGTGTTTTTTTTTAAGAAATCCATGCACCACATTTTGACAATCCACAACCATATTGTGTTCCAGTGTGTAAATTGTTTCCAATTGAGGATTGGTGATATATATTTCCACAATTTTGTATCACACTTCATCAGCCAGTCCCCTGACATATTATGCAAATGTTTAACATAAGTGAAATATGTTGCAAAGAAGAAGAGTTTATCTTCCACAATAATTCCATAACAAATATAAACAAGCCCATCCACTTACAAGTTACTGTGGATATATTATTATTCGTTGAATACCAATTTTCGTGTATTTCGTGTGTATAGTAAAATTTTTCTATTGGCATTCATGCAGGCTTTTGCAAAACCATGAAATCAAATATTCACAAAAATACACACATTTTACCTCGATCAACAAAAATTGGTATCCACGAAAAATAAATGAATCCACAGTACTTACCAATTTGTTAGACATCTGTGGAGATTGTTTAGGATTGGTAGAGTATACTTCCACCACAACTTCATACAAGCGTCCACCAGCCAATCCACTGATGTTTATACTATTATTGTTAGGAGGGAACATCTCACAGTATGACACACCATTCAAGAATAGCTGTAAAATAAAATGTTTTGCTAAATATTATAAAATAATTTGTGAACATATCACAAACAAACCCTTATATGTGTTCACCAATTTTGATTAAGTGTAAATTTGATCAGGTGGAATTCAGGTGAATTTAAAATATTCTATTCATTAGCAGATGAAAAGAGAATATTTAATGTCTTTTTGAAAAATATATAAACAAATTCACATATTTCACAGTATTTTATTTATCTAAAAAACAGATTTCAGTCATATATTTTCTCTATCTTTTCTTCTTCATGTTTTTGATGTTTTAAATAGTAAGTACAGCATAGTTTCCAATCTAATAAAAGTGTTCATGATGGCTATCAATACAATTTAAAGTTTTATTTTTTTCTGCCCATTAAGTCTTTTGTTGTTTTTTTTTTGTGATAAGATTTTTAAAATCTTTTATCTTATCTAAAATACAGATCATAAAACTGTCAATTACCTGGTACCCTTTGATAAGTGACAAATTACTTTCATCTGGTGAATCCCAGAATATTTCCATAATTCCAGGTCCAGTAAAGCATGCTTTTACTGTTGGTACACAGTCCCACCATGTCCAATGCTTCTTGGTCTAAAAAAAATAGCAAAAACAAATGTTATTATTCCACTGCATGCTGATTTTGATAGCGAAATCAACATTTGATTGGTTGAAACTATCCCACATGACGTCGAACAAAACTTCATATTCCCTTCTGAGTATCATATTCCCCTCTGAACGTCGGGATTGCCTTGTGCAATGTTACCCGCGGTTAATGTTTTAAAACGTTTTGATTGGGTTTTTTAAAAAAGATAGTATAATAATTTTGTTTTTAAAAATACTTTCAGATCTAAAAACAAATAAGAATGAGTCAATAATTAACTTTTAATCGGTACTGATTATCATTGTGTATGTTGTGTTTAGTTATAAAAAAACAAACGGATAAGAAAACAAGTATGTTGATTAATATCTTATGTTCAAAAGTAAAAAAAATATAGGCAGTGGAATAAAACATTCATTTCCCTTGGCTTAGGGAGATATGAAGATTTGTTCACCCTCGAAAAAGCCATATTTCCCTCAGGCAATGCCCTCGGGAAATATGATTTTTCTTGGGTGAACAAATCTTCATATCTCCCTCAGGCACGGGAAATAAATGTATAATATCATATCTTAAGGTATTTCTCGGCTATATGCACAAATAAGAAACCAATATGCCCCTCAATATGTCTCTGTCCTTTTTTACCACTGGTGACAAAATGTCACCAGATTTTTTTTGTTTGTAATTCTCAATCTTAAGTTTTCTGTTTTGTATTTTGCAAAATGTTGTTCGTTTTTTCAATTTTTTCCTTTTGGTCATGTTGTTCACTGTCTTTCTTTAGAACTATGGTTATAATACCCTCTTTGTCTCAACTTTTTTTTTTTAACAAAATCATGATCTTTGGTTAGATGGATTGATTCATGTGTCATATCCAGTTCCTTATTCTGGACAATAAGATATTAATGTTGCATGAACATAAACTGCTTTGTACTGCCCCACACACTGAGTTAGATTTTAAACATAATAGCTAACAAGGTAACAACAGTTTTTTGATAAACATTTTATCAAACATAAACATTAATCTGACTCCTAGCTGACCTATCTGTGCCCTTTCAAAAAATGATGCATGCATAGGTTAGAAGCAACAAATCCTAATTTTAATGCCTTGATTTTTTTAAACGAGGGATTGAACACTTGTCTTACAACACTTAAAGTGAGTATTCTACTACAATGTCACCTAGGCTGTCTGGCTTACCTTAGGTGATGGTCGCTTTTCAGATACTGCAGATTCAGCATCAGAATCACTAGTGTCATCTTGTGTATCACTTTCTTCTGGTAGTACAAAGTATCGTCTACAATAGAAGCAAAAGAGTTTATCATATACAACAAACAAGAATGTGTCCATAGTACACGGATGCCCCACTCGCACTATCATTTTCTATGTTCAGTGGACCGTGAAATTGGGGTGAAATTCTTCAAGCTAAAAGTATACAGCTAAAAGTACTTAATGTAAGGTTTAGGAAGAGAGCAATTTTATAAGTGGTACTAAGAAAAGTTTCCTGTATGCATAAACCAGCTAAAAATCTTATTTTTTATATCAATTCCACATATAACATATTTGTCCATTTTATTGAGCAGCTTAGAGTCATTTGCCATTGCAGGTATTCAAGCATTCCAGGTAATATTTACAAAGTGTACACCAAAAGTCAGGATCGGATAAGTCAGGATCGGATAACAATGTCCTTAAACAAGTAGTCCATATATTCAGCCAATGTATTATCATTTTTTTCATTTTGATGTACTAACAATGAAATTACCCATATTCCATTTGATTCTGAATGGTCACATTGAAATTAAAGTAGATATCTATGAAACAATATAACACAATAACCACACTAACCTTGAAGTTATAATATGACTATTAAGAAAGCCTTCTTTGACAGCCATAAATCTGACAAAACACAATCCTGGCTTCTTCAACTTTATACCTTTCTCTGTGTATAGCTGAAATTAAACAATGCATTACAGTAGAATTTGAATCATGTTTTTTTTATTGTATCTAAACAGCAATAAATAAGAGGTAGCAGCCAGATTTTCCAATTAGTATGGTATCGTTCAATTCATATAGCCATATACTGTGTAACATATTTGTTTTTTGTTCATTATTTTGTACATAAATTAGGCTGTTAGTTTTCTCGTTTGAATTGTTTTACATTTGTCATTTTGGGGTCTTTTATAGCTGACTACGCAGTATGGGCTTTGCTCATTGTTGAAGGCCGTACGGTGACATATAGTTGTTAGTTTTTGTGTCATTTGTTCTATTGTAGTTGTCTCATTGGCAATCATACCACATTTTCTTTTTTATATATACTGTTCATAGTAAATCTAATTCATTGATAGGTATATACCTTTGCTGAGTCTAGATGTAACTCTGGTGGTGCTCCATCTATGGTGAAATATATCTTAGAACCAGGAGAATCACAACCTAATGTAATTTTTGTCCCACTGTTAACTGATCCTCCATCTACTGATGATATATAAGGATCGGATACTCTTCCAGCTGAAACACAGATGGTAAATAAATCATTTTATATATAGATTTAAGAACGCAAGAGAGTGTTTATTTGATGCTTAAGTTGGAAAAAATACTGATACATAAAATAACATTAAGTTTTCTGCTGGTTTAGGTATGAGGTCTGAACAAAAATTCTAAAATGAAATTTTAGTTGATGTCTTATGTTCTTTTTTTTTTTTTTCATTTAATAAAATAAGCATCTATTCAATTACATGCACTGTGGATTTATTTATTTTTCGTCAGTTCCAATTTTCATGGATTGTAGGTTTTGCTGTTTTGCTCAAGTCAGCTTATATATTTCTATAGAACATTTGTAATTTGTTGAACGTTTAAATTCATGATTTCCCTGCACCAACATAATCCATGAAAGTTGGTATCCAACGAATAATAATGAATCCACAGTTCCTGTTGAATTGTGTCAATTTTTCAAAGTGAAGTAATATAAAGAACATAAACTAGAGTGAGCATCTGCTTCTTGTTGAAAACTTTAAGTAACTTCCAGGTATAGCTAGAGTGTAAACACAAATGAGATGGCTACCTATCAGCAATAGTTAACCCTGACTCCATGTATGGCAGGACCTCAAATCATCTAAAAGTCTAGAAAGTTGTTATTAGATTAAATAGAAACAATTGATTGTTGGTTGCTTAACATCCAGTGGCAAATATTTCATGCATGTTCAGGACGAGCAAAAAAACAAGAGAACACCATTGATAATTATTCAATGTTTATTTTTTGGTTACCATAAGTTTTTTATTGCGTTCCTTTAGATTTCTATCCATGCTACTTTCTTATTAACCTACCTGCTGCCAGGACAAATACAATACAGGAATAACCAGGCGCTCCTTGTGAAGCTACTGTGTAAGATCCAGGCTCATCAAATGTATACAGAAAACTGTTGTCAGGTGTGGGCTTCCCACTGTTAAAGGCTTTTGGTCCAGATATTACATTCAATGGTTCCTGTTTAAAAATTAATCGGTTTCAAATTATTGATATATATATGTATGTGTTTTAAATAGAAAAGAAACAAATCTGAAAACAAATTTGATCAAAATGTATTTCTGTAGCTCAAAAAGAAAGTGAGAATAACAATTCATTAGAAACTACAATGATAGGCTGATTAATTGTCTTGTTAACTACCAAAATGAATGCTACGCTTCTTGGTTCATTTTTCAAGTATGTAAAAATAAGGAGATGTGTTTGCCAACAGTACAATTATTCACCAAAGACCCTATGACAAGGAAGTGAAAAAGTTAACAATTTGTATGCTGCTTATTTCTACATTAACAAACTCTCATTTACATTTCAAAACAGAAACAATCAAGCAAGCAGAATCTTTATTGACTTTAATCTGGCCAGAGTTAAGTACACATTACAAAATCACAAAATAGATTAATTTACAAATGACCACCCCTATTCTTTAATTTCCAAAACTTTAAATTGTATAAGTACACAGTACCGGCCAATTTTCATGAAAATTTTATCCCCTTCTTAGATTGATAGAAAATGTAACATCAAAGAGTCAAAGATTTTTATTCTATTGGAAATTTTCCCTAAAAAAAACAACTGCCAAAAAATAGACAATATGGAAGTACTTCTCTTAATACACAAACCATGTACACATTTGGTAAACAAATTCTATCTAAAGTTCTACCAATATAGTTAAACACTGGAATCACAATTTCTCAAACAAAACAGCCTAAAACAGCCTAGTACAGGCTTATTTATAACCTGACATTCTTCAAATACAAATTACTCATTTGGATTTCAACAGCTTGTATACTGTCAGAGCTCCAGATAAGCTGCGTATTTGCGTGATCAAGCAATAAAAATAATTAAAAACCCAATGCAATTGCCCATTGCAGGGTTCAATAACCCAATTAATTCAAATGAAAACTCAATTATATGCTAAAAAACATGGGTTCTTAACGCTTTTATTCGCTATCGTTTGCGTTATTTACCCTTACTTGATTACAGTCGTCGCGTAAATCTATTTTTATAATATTTATAATTGGAAATGTCCTTTCGTTCTAAAAATAGAGCCCTGCATCAAGTAGCTGTAATGGGTCCCTGTTGGAACTTTCCGTTGCTCAAAAGGTACACGTGTTTAGGAAAACATTTCGATCTTCTCGGCGTTTATACAATTAGCGTGTGACATGCTGTCATATTTTTTCGAATTGCTCGGGATTTATCATAACATACAATGAATTAAAACGAAAGTAAATGTCCGGTAAAAATATTGAATAGAAGCATGTTTTCGGCTTCATTTTGTTAGCTGAGGGAAAGTTATGATGAAAACAAGACTCAGCTAGTGATTTTAGGAAGCGGCCATTGAACGCACGGGCGTGTTTGCGTACCATAACGAGAACATTGCTAGAGCGATAAACACGGGGTTCCGTCAAAAACGAAATCAGTTGGAAAAAGTGAAAGGCCAAATCAATTATGACATGATATGTAGTTTGAAAGCATCGGAAACCATAAGGGACAACTTAACCCAGATTTATGTAAATTGAATTAAACGAAAACAGTTTATATATTATTTTTTTCATTTTAGTTGATGAGTGAATACACAGATCCGTTTTTTACGTCAATGCAGCTTGACACTTTCTTTGTTTTGGTCTAATTGTTCTAGATGCTTAAGATAGTTGTCTTATTGGCAAGTGCAGTATAACATTGTCATTTATTTACTTGATGTTGCAGAATTATTTGTAAATTTAAGTTGAATGTGGTCTCCGTCATTATAAACCACCCTTTAAGGTTTTGGGGTATATCTTAAATCTGGAAACTACTTTTTATTTTTATTAAAAAGTAGATCTGGCAAATAGGTGAAAGGACTGGCAAAACTTTCTTACAGCACCTAAATTTCACATATATTACACAAAAATCTAAACACTTAGCCACACCTACCCCAACTATAATTAAACTGTAGGGTGATCATATGGGATCTAGAAAGGCAATTAGTTCCTGTCCAACTATTGACACCAGCTGCAGTTTACATAAGTTTTGAGAAAATACAAAACTGACAGAACGTTTAAAACGGGACACAAATTAAATGTACAATTGCTCGTCAGTGAATAAACCAAATAAAACAGCTAGCACATATTCTACAAAGAAAGAAACACATTTAAGATGGAAACACATCTGGGGTTGATATAATGTGATTGTAACATGCCTAAATATTCAATATTGTGTTGATGAAAAAACCCAATACATTAAGGAGCTTGGTGGTGAAAAACCCAATTTTATATTTGCTTGAGGGGTGAATTGGAATTGATAATGCAATTAAAAAACTTTATCACCCAATTACATAAAAAAATGGTGGGTAAAAACTCCAATTTGTGAATTCTTATCTGGAGCTCTGATACTGTTAAGCATTTATACGGGTCTGAATATACTTGAACATTTGCAAGAGCAATTGTAAACACGTTGTTGATTTATGGTATAAAAACTAATTATGACATCAAGCATATTCATGTAAAAAAGCCTTCAAACAAATGCAAACCTTTGAAAAGCAATAATATTTTAGCATTCTGAGTAAATATGTGTTATTTTATGAAATGTATAACTGAATATATAGTTATTGATAATATATAAAGAAAGAATGGTTCAATATCAAGCCCCAAAATCCGCCATTTTAGAAATCAATAGGATAAAAATAAATTGATGTACAAAGATATAGATTTTCTAAAATAGAGTATTTATAAACACCCAACTTATATTTCTCCAATCTAGCAGATACTCTTAGCATGTTGACAAAATATTTAACAGTTTACATTAAATTTCAATATCTCTCCTCATTTGCAAATTGAAAAAAAAATTGACTTTAATGATATTATTAAAAGTTTCTTGGAGGCTAATTGTTCCCCTATTTGCATATTTGCTGTTAATTATCCGTACTGTTGCAAACTAAACATAAATTTATTTGCAATAATGTTTACAATTTGAACTGTTGCATACTTATAATAAACATATTTGTATATTTGTTTATTACAATCTGCAATGCTGAAAATTATCAAATTCTGAATATATCAATATATATTTTCTGTTTACAAGAGCATATCAAATAGTTGATTTTCAACTAGCATGCCAGCTTATTTGAACTTACTTCATTTTTTTGAGTAGGTGCGTTTGACATTTCCTAATAACAACATTAAGTCATTTATATATCATCTAAGGCTAATTGCAAATTATTTAAAATTTCATATATCTAAATATTCTTAAAAAATAATGATTCTTTTTAGTTTCATGTTCCTTGCAGGATTACCCATGATAATAAACATAATGGTAAAATTGTTAATAATGCTGTTATTGTCATGTCTAAAAACATCCTTGCTATTTTTTAAAACAAATAACTGCTGTACTCTTATCTTTATTAAGGCATCAAAGAAAATATGTCTTCAACATTTCACCGAAAAGGTGAGTAACCTCTGTATAATTCTTCAATTGCAAGAAAAAATAATTCTTCTAGCAAAAGAACTGTTGTATCAGTGAAATAATGGTTTCAACATTTCACCCAGAAGAAAAATTTAATTCATCTTAATTCCCCAAACATAAGCAAACTCCTTCATTTCCATTTTTTTAAACAGATTTCTCAGTCAGGAATCTGATGTTCAGTAGTTGTCGTTTGTTGATGTGGTTCATAAGTGTTTCTCGTTTTTTATATAAATTAGACCGTTGGTTTTCCCGTTTGAATGGTTTTACACTAGTAATTTTTGCGGCCCTTTATAGCTTACTGTTCGGTGTGAGCCAAGGCTCCGTGTTGAAGACCGTACTTTGACCTATAATGGTTTACTTTTATAAATTTTGACTTGGATGGAGAGTTGTCTCATTGGCACTCATACCACATCTTCTTATATCTATTAAATAAAAATTTAGCTTCAAAATTTCATCTAAAAGACAAATGGCTTCTTTACATTTCAACCATATCAACCTCTACATCATATCAGAGATCAATTTACCTTGCTTTCCGGAGATGATACATGTATAATGTTATGAGCTTCTTCATTCCCTTTCCATGTCCATAAAACACTCTGACCCTGAAAAAATAACGAAACAAATCAAATGCAATAACAGTAATTTAGGACAAAAGTTTCAACTTTCATAGAATTTAGATTTTGAATATCAAAAGTAATGCATATTTTAAATTTTAGATCATTCCAAAAACAAAACATGCCTAAGCAGTCAAAAAAGAAGCAGCCTCAGTAAAATTTGAATCTATTTCCATTTTAATCTTTTAGCTCAATTGTACATGCTGATGCATTCTCAGCAATTTGCTTAATTTTGAAACTGCAACAAATTCAATATTTATTTGTCAAAATTTATAAATTATTAAAAGTGAAGTGATGGGTCCATTTAAAATCACTGAACATTTTGTATTACATTTAGTCTATATGCTCTTTATCTTTATAGCTTTAACAGATATAAATATCACACTTTTACAAGTATATATAAAATCTCAAAGTTTGGAACTGACATAATAAAAATTACTAACATGGTACAACTGAGTATTATGAATTTCTAGACCAAGCATCAACTCATTGGTTGATACAGAAGCTGAGTTATATGTAACACTACATTACAGAGTTTACTATTGGGTGTATACAACAAGGTCATTACAATACACGACCAACTCAATACCAAACAGCAGCCAAGTTATCCAAATGACATGGGAAAGAACCAGATTTTTTTTTTCAGAACAAACAAAACATAGTTGTCATGGAAACAATACTTACCTTGGTTACATACAGGAAGTGTGGATGGAAACCTTCTGAATCCAAACGACAAACTTGATTGTCATAGCGCTCATCACAAATCACACTGCTGACTCGGATGTCATCCATCAACTATAAATATCAAAACAAACTCTTATTTTTTGTACGATTTGTCCACAATTTAAAAAAAATTGTTTAACGTGTAGGTAATTCACAAATACAAATTTCACCTCTAATAGTCTTCCTCAACTTTGTACAGGCATACTAAAGATTCCAAAAATAAAAATAACACAATTTTTTTTAATGTTTTTTTATGTCTTCACCACCAAATCTTTGATAATTTTAAATATCAACCTAAAGGCATAAACTGAAATGGGAAATAACTAGAATATGTGTCCGTTGGTCACAATGCCCTCTAAAATTATCAGATTTACTTTGTTGCATGACAATATGGAGGTGGGTATCAAATTTACTTAAAATATGTAATTTACAGAATTAAAATTGTTAATTGTAAAGCCATCTTAATTGTAAAATGGATCTATTTTTGATTTTGGTCAAAACTTTAAAATAAGGACCAGTTTTGAGCCAAGAAAAAAAGTTTTTGTGAACTATTTCAAATTTGCACATAATGTTTGGAAATGCATAAAATTAAGACATAAAAATGAATTACATAAGATTTTTGACATCACAATTAAGTCATAATATGCATCATTTTCATGAAAACAAAGAAAACTCCAGAATTTATGCAGTTTCGCATCATTATTTCCATTGTGGAAACATTGTGTGCATCCAAGAAACAACAAAATAATTTCAGAGAAGCTTTATTATAACTTTTGACATAATCTCACAAAATATAAAGTTGTTTCTTGGGTGTGCACATACTTTTCCAATCTAATATATACTAAAACATTGATGTAAAACAAGGAAATTCAAGAAATTTTCGAGAATATACAAATTTAGTCATAGTTTGTTGCCATGGTAACTCGTTAAGTGTGAAATTTGCTTTTATTTTCTGAACACCTTGTACCTTAGTGTAGTTATGACTGATTTAAGAATATATATACTGTAAACCAACTTATTTTTGCGAGCGATTTATTGAGCGACTTTCCCGAGTAGAAAAATAACGCGAATATAAATGGTGGCTAATATGTAAAACTTGGAACTTTCCTTAAGTAGCTTCATCAAGTAAATTAGAAAATCACGGAATTAAATTGCCGCGAAGTTGACTAGAAAGGGCTAAACGCGAAATAAAGTATCCGCGAAAATAAGTTGGTTTACAGTAGTAACTTTTCGATTTGCACTAATATTTGGGCCAGATAAGGGCCTTATTGCCCCTACTCCTTTGCTTATCAGAATTTAAAAAGAGAACAGCTCTAAAAAAACTTTAACTAAAAAGCAAAATCTATTTAGCTGATTATTTGAAGCAATGCAACAAAGCTCCATCTCCATACTCTTCTTTTGCTAAACAAACAAATAAAAAATTCTGCATTTCATTATTGCTAACACAACTTAAATTACACAATTTTCTAAATACGATCATCAATTCATAAGAATGCTGCTCAGATTACAACGAACTGTAACGAGCTTAAATCAAAGAGCTTAGGCACTACAGCTTGAATCAGGTGATTTTACCTTAGGGCTGTTTTAATAAAACATACATGGTGCCCTGGCAAGGAATTTTAAAAATCTAGTAACAACCCAAAGAAGTAATTATGTAGTCTTGCATACATTTTAATCTTGTACAGCATCATAATTCACATTCATCTACAGTAGAAATATCAAGTTGTCTCCCTTGGTCCAATGTATGTTTTTATGAAACAGCCCTTAGTTTTATCCAAAATTCACCTGAGCAATATTGATTCTAATATTCAATGATCTATAAGCATCAATGATGAGTCTATTTATCCATTTTTTTTTTTAAATTGACTACTTAAAAAAAAAAAACACATATTGTATAACACAGGGTGGTTCCGAAAAATCTAGCCTAAAGCCCACACTGACTCACTTCATTCCCCTCAACCACAATCATTGGACCAGAATATACCTAGTGATGATGCAAAATTATTTATTCCAGAAATTCTTTAATTTTCAAGATGATGCAAAGCTATTTATTCCAGAAATTCTTTAATTTTCAATTCTATCTTTTAATTTAATCTTTATACTGATTTTTCTAAACTCAATTCAATGTTCAGAATCAAAACAATTATCCACACTGATTTCCTAAAATCCGTGATTTCTTTTTTACATTGAATAACCTTTAAATAACATGAGTTGATTTCAAATTACATCCAATTCTATCTATAGGTACGAAACCTAAAATTCCAAAACGAAAACAACATCAAAATTACTTTACAAATGCATCATTATTTTGAAGTAAGGTTCAACAGAAAATGATCACTTTACTATATGACCCTACAGAACATATATATCTTACATTATCAGACTCTTTCTTCTGTCTTTTGAATGATTTACTGTAGTAATGGATTACTCCTGTCTTCTGTACAGCTTGTGATATACATCGCCTGCAAATAAATATGTCAGACATATTGGATTTAACAAATTCAGACATCAACTATATTGCAATTATATGTCAATGGATATCTATATTCAATATTAATTTAAGGACAACATGAATATTATTAAAAATAAGATTATATCAGCAAATTGGACAGGAATACTGTGGATTCATTCATTTTCATGGATTGAGGAAAACTAGTCTTTTCACCGATATTTAATTTCGTGGGTTTCCCAAAATCTGTATATAGTCCTTTAGAAAATGTGTACTTTGTTGAACATTTAAATTCCTGGTTAACCTATATCCACGAAATCCACAAAAAAATTGTATCCCCTGAATAGTATTCTGGAAAGTCATGTCCAATTAGCCTTTCATCATTTTTTTTTATAAGTCTTTTAACTTCATACAAGTAACTCCTGTCACAGTAAAATGATTCTCATAGTACTTATCTAGTATATTGTTTTCATTACAAAATTATCAATTGTGTACTGTACATTCAGAAATTATTACGAGGTTTTTATAAATGCGAATTAAGCAACTGGGTGAGATTGGCAACAATAAGAACTCGCATTCTGATATCACATACATTTATCGGTATGCAGATTTTCCATTCTTCAAAAATTGCAATAATAAATGAACTCATTAATAAATGAATTTACAGTAATTACTTATTCAGAAAGGTGTTAGAAGTTGTCTAAAAATATTGACTTCCAAAAAATATTTTGAAATGAAGACAACAAACCTTGGAGTGACAGCTTTTGATTCTAATTCCTCTGTTGTGAGCTGATCAACATTTTTTACTTCATCCACATCATATGATCTAAGACCTCTGAATATCCAACATACAATGTCATTACATTTGATTGTTACTGGGTCTGGTCTGATCTCTAATGCTACATTTACTTCATGTACCTGTGAAATTTGAAGTAAATATACCTGATAATTGTTTTTCAAGTAGAGAGAGAGAGAGAGAGAGAGAGAATCAGAAAAAAACTTTACTGCATCAATTTTCATTAATACTTTCATCATGTTTAAATTTTACATTTTCTCATGATAAAATTCAATGAATATTGAAAATGGGTCCGTGCAAAACAAATTAATGTGAGATTGAATATCTAATGCAAAATTAAAGCCTTCTGTAGATGGATAAATGAATGTTGATTTCTCCTTATTTGTGCACACTTTTCTCATTTGGTTATGACATGGACAGGTATTTATCACAGGAAAAACTGTGTTATAACTTTTAATTACACAAATCCCAATACCAGGGATTTCTATATTGGCCCTTTATATAGAATGTGTCATATATCTTAATGTTTTTTCCTTAGTTGGAGATTTTGGTTTTGATAGCAGTTCTTTTGATTGATTCTGTAAAATTTATTCACAACTTTTATACACTCAACACAATTTGGAGCTTAACATTCAATTTTCTAGATGACTGTTTGTATGTGTTGGTAGGTTGATATATCATTGATGCTTACTCCACATCATTTTGTGTTCATTTTTACAACGTATTCATGAACAATTCAGAAATATAATTTCTATGTATAGAATTGACATTGTCCAGTTTCAGTGTAAAAGATATCTGTGTAAACTTACCTGTGGTTGTGTTGATACCACAATAGCACCAAATACTTTTGGCAAAACTGAACTGAAATGGAGTACAAAATCGATAAGTATAACAATAAATTTGTATTGATGAAGGCAGAAACAGTTGTTGTTAACAAATTTCTTAAAACTAGTCAGTTTATTTACGGTAAAGTAGAGCTATTGAAACAATTGTTAGGTGCCAAAATAAATTTTGCTTAGATGAAACAGCTTAATTTATGTTTCATTCTAATAGAGTATGTCTTTTGAATAATTTATCACAATGTGTGACAATATAGTACTGTAAATTCAGAAATAATTGTGATGTTTTTATTATTGCGATAAATGCGACAGGGTTGTAATCGCAAAAATTTAAACTCGCATTTTGAAATTTTTTATATGAATTAATCAGGTATTTTTCTCAATATCGCAAAAATCAAAATCACATTTTAGTCTAAAGTGACAAAATCGCAATAATAAATGCACACAATAATTTCTGAATTTACAGTACTATGAAATATATAATCAGGAAGAATGCTTTTGGCATTTAAAATGTTCACCTGAATTTTCAACACATCAAAAATCTGTCAGTTACATTTTTCAAAATGGTTTTATAAATACTGCAAATGTCAACTAAACAATCAAAACATCAATAAATACTCAAAATCAGATTCAATTAATATCAAAATCTTATGATAAAAATTGAATGTAAGTTGTATGATTTACAAGTATTTTACTGATAATTTTTTTATGGGAATCCCAATTCTGTTATGACTTACCTAATAAAATAGAATACACCTGGTGCCATAAACTGATGCACAAAGGCTGAGGGAGCATCTCTGGCCTGTCCACTACAGAATCCATCATCTATTGGCTTGCCTTGATGAGATACCTGAAAGAATTGGAAATATTGTCACATGTATGTTCTGAACATGATCATAAAAAAATGAAAGAAAATAAGTGGTCTTAGAACACCATGCCCCACTCGTAATTTCACATAACCTATTGTGACTTTTATAACAACAGCCCATTAGAAACCATCATCAATATTACTGCAGCAATTTCTAAAATGTTACTGCTGTAAAAGTCTCTACATTTTATTTGTTTTATCATAACAACGTTAACCCTGCATAACTGAAGTATCTATTTCAGGGATTCTATTGAAATTGTAGCTGGCTCCCATCTATAGTCTTTTCAATAGTGTTTGCTTTACTGCTTTCAAACATGCATTGAACTCTTATATATCTATTCATTCTTAAATACTATAAATTAGCATAATCAATATAACCTTATTTATTTAGTTGAGAAAATCTTGTCGATTTCAATTTAACTAATTTAAAACACCTATTGATTACAACTATTTTTGAGACTATTCAATATGTGACTACAATGCATAAGTTTCAGCTTTATACAAAAGACAATAGCAACCCAATTGACTTACTTGAATGATATCATGTGGCTTCTTACTTGACTGCCAAACCCACCAGACTCTATCATTAGGACGGACAGTGATCACTTTGGGTTCAAATCCATTGTCTGTCAGATGTATTGTGTGATTCTGTAAGAAAGTTAAAAATAATTATCATTTATGGCTAATTAGTCTTTTATTACTGTGGATTCATTATTATACATTGGATACCAATTTTCATGGATTTGTGGGTACAGGTGAACCACAAATTTAAAAGTTCAACGAATTACAAATTTTCTACAAGATTGTATGCTGACTCTGGCAAAACCAAGAAATCAAATATCGATGAATATGTCATTTTTCTAATCCTGCGAAAATAAATGAATCCACAGTATGTGTTTGTACTGAAAAGTTTCTCAATATTATAAAACAGAATCTTCAAATGCAGTTAGGATTTATTAACTTTACATTAACTGATTCACACCTGAGGAATTTTTAAACCGTGGATATTCAAAATTTATTTTCAATTTGATTTCAAATTACCTAGGTTACAGCATAGGCTATTTGTGTTATAACTTATTTTTTTAGAAAAACGTCAGCTCGACTTACATTTCATCAAATTGAACAGAAAGTGTACTTTGAGTTAATTGAGTTTCATGATAATCAGCTAAAACCATTTTGTATCCACCTTATCATTTAAAAGTAGATTCACTTTGACTAAGGGCTATTCCATTAAAATTGATATGGGTATATAGCAAGGGACTTTAAGTATCCCTTCCTAACCTCCATCATCCATTTTAAAGGAATAGATCTTAAATTAACTGAATAAGTCAACATATTGAAAACTTTTCATCATAGTTATATTTTCTCAGTTGTTAGTAGAGCTATTACCTTTGGTCCAGGGTTAACTATTACTGAACATGTATTCATGCTATCTGGTCCATTCACGATTCTGTAATTATACACCCCTATGGTTGTATATTGCGTAGTTGCCAGACCCACACTTGTACAAAGTCTGATGGCATCCTCATTAAGGTGGTGGTATTTTTCTGTAATACAATTTTTCTACCATTAACAGTAAAACATTAACCATACAAGATTCAAATGAGCATTCAGATGAACTTAGGTCAGGTTTAGGAATTGTTGTCAGATGTTCAGACTCCTTGGTTTTTTTCCTACGAAACAGGGTAAAATATTTTGCCCCATAACACCCATTTTTCTTTTCATTTAAAATTTCAATAGCTCATAAAAGGTCATTTACCAAAATTTAAGCAGATTCTAGATTTCTTTTCTTTCGATTTGAGACCCAAATAATACCAATGCTAAATATAAGCTAAAAGTCTGAGTCAGCTTTTCCCGCCATTTTAAAAAAATTAAATATCTCAAAAAGGAGCTCCATAACCTATCAATATTTTTAGCTTATGTTGTTCCTTAACTAATGCTCTTCTGACTTATAGTATCAATTCTAAATTCTAGAATTTTTTAATTTCACCTAAGTTCATCCTTAAGAACCGATAAATATTTTTTTTCAAACTATATTTGTCATATATTAAGTTTTTTTTGACATTTTAAGGAATTTGGTATGGATGGCACAAATCTTTGATAGTTTCTGATAAATTTTCAAACACATTTCCTAGGCTCAGGTCGATGTAGAACTTTACATACTTATGTGGCCTTGAAGACCATTCATTGATTGACCTCTTTGATGTGTCTAGGTTTTGTTTGTAACACTGGCTTGCTGTCTCATTAACACATATACTACATGTAGCATCCATTGTATACTAATGTTATAAATATAAAATATCTAGTCTTATGCTAAATTTTTTGCAAATCTAAGTTTCCCAAATATTAGTTTTTTTAATTATAATCTCGAAACTTCCTGCAAATTTAAGTTACCATAAATATTAGTTTTGTTATTATAATTCTAAACTTCTGACACATTAAAATTTATTGACATACCATTTTCAGAAGTGGGTAATTTAGCGAGTGGGTTGAGCATTTTATCAACTTCAGATATATGAAATATGTGGTTTCTTTCAAGACTTTCTTCAGCATCCCAGGTCCACCAAATTCTGTCTCCTGTTTGGGCATTCACAACATCTATAATCATAAAATCATAAAAATAATTTAATTGAATAAAAGACATTTGTATAACCTGCTGTAAATGAAATGTAAAAGACCCTTAGTAATATATTCAAGAACATTTTCTATTGTTGGGATTTACAAGCTATATATTGTTCTAGAAAAGAGAGGGAGTTTCTGAGCAACAATCTCATCGCAGAATGATAGCCCTGAGATGAGATGTAGTCAAAAAACCTTTTAGAGTTTGAATACCATAGATAATCTGATTATCACTATTTTCTATGCAATGTCAATTACATTAGGCTTATGACATCATCACATCTTCAGTCTACTCGAAGTAAAATGAACACACAGAAAGATTTAAGGCAAATGCAGTAAAATAGAATAAAACAACTTTCATTTATTAAATCATAGAAGGATATTAAGGAAGATGAAATTTAACAATCTCTAAAAAAAATCTTTTAAGGATGTTCAGTTTTCAACAAAACAAAGAGCATGCTCTAGAAATGCTCTGAAAACAGCTGAATTTGGGAATTAAGGATCGACATAAATACAGACACTATACTGCCTTGGTCACTGACTGGTTGGGGCTATACAAAGTAAAATGACGGATTCTTAAATAATAACTGTAATCTATATGTCTATACAATCCATACTGATAAATAAATCCAACAGAATATGTCTCTATAAAATCCAACTTCAACTTTATTAAAGTATCTTTTACCTTGCGTAAAGCCTTTCTCTGTTAGGTCTACATAGTGTTCTTTCTGTTTAGGTTTGACTATAATTGTTCCTATGTATTCTGCAGCTTCTTGGAAATTCTGATCTGAGTAATAATAAACTCCTGGTGTGTAGAATTCATGGGACAGTAGGCCTTGTTTACTGTAAATAATAAAAAAATATATAGAATTCATGGGACAGTAGGCCTTGTTTACTGTAAATAATAAAAAAAATATATACAATTCATGAACATCCAATTTCTTTTCTAGCAGAATATGATTTATTAGATGACACCACAATTTAAAAGAAGGAATTTACTCAATTCCCTCAGGGAAACACGAAAATATAAAGCTGAGTTTTGCATTCATTTTTGAAAATCATTTTCCATAGTGTGCAAAATTCTTACTTTTTCCAACCTCCCACCCTCCTCCAAAAAATATGCATCACACATTTTCAATAAGAGAAAAACTGTACTCAGGAAAAACAAAAAAAATCAGGAATGTATAAAAAGTGTGCACAAAAATTGTTGACCCTTTATGAATATAGATTGTAGCTGAATTTTTCTACTACAAAATGTACCTTGAAGTTATTAGATTCAGAAATATAAAACCTGCAATCAAAACTAATCTTAATCTCACCTCGGAACAGAGCTTCTGAATCCATTCTGTACAGGCTAAAAAATTACAGAAAAGAGACATGTTACATAGATTTACAAGAGAATCATTTATTATCAGAAATCCCAAAAATCTTAATGGGATTTTAAAAAATGATATGCCATAGGAACTTACAAAATAAAAAATTCTTTGAATTTTTATTAAAATCCAGTCACTGATTTAGGAGTTGTGGAGAAAATCTGTATATCGTCAGAGGGGCAAATAACACAATGATCACTATAAAATCCTGCTTTAGTAAATAGGGGTTTTACAATCCAAAGGATGACTAAAATAAGATAGCTATATTTGATATCATATAGGTAAAAGATATCTTGATTTGACTCAAACATTTTGTTATTTAACAATAGTGTTAATATCTATTCAACATGTTTAATAATATATTAAAATCATGAAGTTGACAATGAAGTTCAAACTTCTGTTTATTTTTTATCATATACTAATTAAACTTCAGCCAATCAGAAGACGTGTTACATCCAAAATTAAATTATTTAAGGTTGACTATGAATTTAAGCGTTTGAATATATACATATTTTCTATAAGCCTGTATTCAGAATTGGTAAAAGTCCTGAAACCAAGTATCAAAGAAAATGCATTTTTTCCTCAATCCTCAAAAATTGGTAATAAAAAATAATTGATCCCACAGTATTTTAAAAGTCTACAGGTCAATTTTCAGACAAGTTCACGACAATAAACTAACTTCATAAGGTTCGTCATCTCCATGTTCACCATTTGGTGCCTCTATCTGGTATACACTGTGAAGCTTCTTACACTGAAACAATATAAACATTATTTCTTTATTTACTGAATGTTAAATTGTGTCAACACTTCATACAAAACAATTAAAGAATTGCACTGAAGATAACTCTTCATTTGGTACAAAAATACAATTTGCAAGTGTTTTTACTGAACCAAAGTGAATTTTATTCTTCTTCAAAATATACCTACAGGCCATTTGAAAAATATTTTTAGGATTTAAGAAACTAAAAGAATGAAAATCATATAAATTATCTATTGTAAGCATTAGTCTATAACAGATTGGAAGAATTTTAGATTCATTCTGTATATAGCTGTATAGCAATAGTACGGTGTGCTTTTGAAAAATATCTTACATTTTGTTTTTTGTTAGTTTTTTAAAGTGTTTTTTTTTGGGGGGGGGGGGGGTTGATAAATAATCTGGTATCCTTCCAGCAGAAATATCATCTGTGCTGTCACTGTGACATTTAAACATGTTATAATAAATGTGTCTGACCAATGATATCTATTTTTCATATAGTGTTCAGTAAAAATAATTATTAACAACAGCTCTATCCTAATAGATATCTGTATGAAATCAAAACATTATATGAGTCATCTTGTCGCGAAATGCTTTTTTGGGTAAAGGCTATTGCTAAGTATTAATAGCTAAATGATATAATTTTCTATTGGCAACCAGTGTTCTTCTTAGATCACATTCACTGTAACAAATTTTTCTCGGGTTGATGTTTCAATTGGCATTGGTTCCCACATTGAAGCATAATATATTTTATACATATATATCAGAAGCGTATATGTATAAAATAAATCTAAATGTGAATGTGCATTAATTTTTGTACTCATCAATGATTTTGCACACATGTATGTATATAGATATAGCAGATTGAAATAAAACACAAAAGTATATAAAACTTACTTTAAATTTGTCCCAAAACCACCAGACTCTGTCACCCTCCTCTATCAACAAAATCATTGGCTGGAAGGATCTGTCTAATAGTTCTACTTTGTATTCTCTGAAAAATTACATAAAATGAAATATAATATAGGAAAAGTTGTTTTACTTTTATATTTTTTTTCTTAATCACATGAAGTTTGTATGTAAAAAATTGAATTACCCTTTTAACAAATCAGCACATCTTTTAATTAATATGTGTACACATTCTTACAAACACAAGATCTTAATAAGGTAATTGTACAGCAGAATAAAGAAGTAAAACATGTTTGTAACTGGTCAGTTCATATTGAATTTTACCTGCAACTAGTAAAAAAATTTGAACGTATTGAAAATTGATATAGCTAAGGTGAAGTAACAAGCTTAAAATGACATTATATATCATAACCCGGGCTTGACTCGGGTTAATAGTGAACCTTTTATTATGTGCCAGCCACACGCCTATTTTACAGTTGAGTGATTTTTTGTATGTCCAGGTAGTATATAAGGCCAGGTGACCTGAGTAGTATCCTCTTTTATTTCAAGGCCGCACGCATTTAAGTACGTATCAAGCAGACCCTGTTTGATCAATACACGTGTCTATACTATAGATTTTCAAATGGCAAGGTCTCGTAGACCATCTTCTTCAGAATCTGAAGATGAAAGAAACTATGAGGAGATTATGAAGCTTTTTGCTTCCGAGGATGAGTTTGACGCAAGTTTCTCCGGGTTTTCTGAAAATATAAGTGTGAATCACGCTTCAAATACACCGGAGTGCATTCAGATTTTAGATAAACCGGATATAGATTCTATTTCACAAACTGAGTACAAACGTAAAAACTAATAAGAAAACAGTGGTTGTGCCTACAGAAAAAGGACCTGGAAAAGGTCCAGGCAAAAATAAGAAAGGCAAAGCACCTTTGAAAAGAAGTATTCAAATTACACAGGACGAACCGTCCGCTAGCTGTAGTAAGCCAAAGACTCCCAGAAAAACTTCTAAAAGTAAACAAGCTCAAGCCGAGCAAAATGAGTTACTGAAACAATTATTTGCTGACTTATCTAGTAATATTGTGTCTGCAATAAATGTCAATAGTAGTGGTACTGCAGGTCCAAGTAGTGACCCCCATAGTTTTATACAGGAACTTGAAGATAATGACGTTAATGAGGTCGAAAATGACCAAAATGTTTTCAATTTGTTTGAAACTGATGATTTGTCTGAACATGAGAGTAATGTTGATCCCACACAACTTGTCGTTGAAAGTGAAGACGAGGAGTTTGATTATGAAATGCCAAAAATTTTTGAGGACGATGAACGGTTTGATTCTGAGGTCAGCCCTTCGATAGCATCAGTCATAGAAAAAATTTGTAAGAAAAAGTCGGATGTTACATCTTTGACTAAGGATAGCAAGATACCTAGCAATTGTAAAGCTTTAGTACCACCACCTGTCAACCCAGAAATTTGGCAATTTTTAGCCCGTAGAGCTAAGACTGAGGATTTGATTTCTCAGAATATTCAAAAGCTAACAGGGGCAGGCATGGTCCCTTTGATTAAGGTGGCGGAATTATTACGAGGGAAAAATCCTTGTATTAAGACAATGAGAGAGTTAATTTCAAGAGCTATTTCTATACAGTGTAATTTGCATTTTGAGTTATCTATTAAAAGGAGAATGAATTTGAAGCCTCATATTGAACGTAAATTCCATCAACTGTGTAACAGAAATGAGGTCGTGGGTGAAAAACTCTTTGGAGATGATATTAGTAAAAGACTTCGGGAGATTAATGATGCACAAAAGATAAACAAAACTTTCAGTTCAAAAAACTACAGAGGCCGATCCTATCGGCGAGGGTACCGGTTTGGTATGTCAAACCCAAGAGGCAATTTCAGAGGGCAGAGCCACTACCCAAGAGCGTCATACAGGCAACCCATGATGAATTCGCAATACAGAAGAAAAAATTGAAGGTTGGTATTATATGTAAACATGTTGAAAAAGTTGGCTTAAACATTGGTTAATTAAAATATCATATTAGAAATTGGAAAAAATTAACATCAGATAGTTGGGTATTAGAAACAATTACTGGTTACAAAATAGAATTTGATGAGATACCAGTTCAGAAAATAATTCAAAGACCTATAAAATTTAATAAAAATGAGGAAAGATTAGTTGATACAGAGGTATCTGATATGTTAAAAAAGGGAGCAATTAAAATTTCACACCATGAGAAAGGTGAATTTATTTCAAATCTCTTTCTTGTAAAAAAGAAAAATGGAACATTTAGACCAGTTATTAACCTGAAAAAATTAAACAGTTATATTCAGTTTTATCATTTTAAACAAGAAACTCTTGAAGTTATTTTGAAAAGCATCTCTAGAAATGCATTTTTTACAAGCCTGGATTTGTCCGAGGCATATTGGTCTGTAGCGATACACGAAGACAGTAAAAAGTATTTGAAATTTATGTGGAATAACAAATTATATAATTTTGAATGTCTCCCATTCGGAATAGCTTCGGCTCCAAGAATATTTACAAAAATCATGAAAGTGGTATTTTCACATGTGAGACAGTTAGGCATTAGTTCTTTCTTTTATATTGATGATTCCCTATTACAAGCACTTTGTTTCGAACAAGCAAAAAGAAACACGCATTTTGTAAATGATTTAATAGAATCACTAGGTTTTTCAATAAATATAGAGAAATCAAATTTTATACCTTCACAAAGAACAATGTTTCTGGGATTTATTATTGATTCAGTTTTGTTCAAGGTATTTTTACCAGAAGATAAAATACAAAAAATTATAGAAATTTCATACAAAGTGTTTGAACGGAAGATAACACAAATTCGTACGGTTGCCCAATTAATTGGGTTATATTCTTCATCTTATCATGCAATTACACTTGCACATTTACAGCATAGATATTTGGACATTGACAAAACAAAAGCTTTACAAAAATCTTTTAAAAATTTTAATGCTCATATGTCTTTGTCGGTGGAGAGTAAAAATGAGATTTTATGGTGGATTCAAAATATTAAAAAAGAAAATGGTTGTCCAATTTGACAAGAGCCTCCAAAAGTTTATTTACAAACTGATGCGTCGTTGATAGGTTGGGGTGCAGTATTTGAGAAAGATTGTACCCAAGGTAGATGGAATATAGATGAATGTCAGAATCATATTAATGTGTTAGAATTAAAAGCAATAATTTTGGCATTGCAGGCTCTTTGTAGATCTGTTAAAGATTGTCATATTTGTGTTAGAACAGACAGCGCAGTAGCGGTTGCATACATCAATAATCAAGGGGGATCAATATTATCGCTTTTAAAACTTGCAAAAGAAATTTGGTTTTGGAGTACTGAAAAAAAAGTATTTATATCTGCGGTACATATCCCAGGAAAACAAAATATACAACCAGATAATTTATCTAGACAATTTAAAGATTCTTCAGAGTGGAAACTAAATAGTTCAGTTTTTGTAAAAGTGACTTTAAGTTTATTTAACCCAGAGATTGATTTGTTTGCGTCTCGTTTAAACAAACAACTGCCAAAGAATGTTAGTTGGTTTCCTGATCCAGAAGCTTATGCTTCAGATGCATTTTCTCTCTCTTGGAGTAATTTATTACCATATATTTTTGCTCCTTTCAGTCAGTTGCCAAGAGTCCTACAGAAAATAGAAGAGGACAAGGTAAGGAAGGCATTAATTATAGCTCCTGTTTGGACCACACAAACATGGTTTCCAAAATTATTAGAATTATTGATTTCTACTCCACTAAAATTACCAAATTGGTCAGATCTATTAACTTTGGCTCACAATGGTCAAAGACATTCAATGAACAAACGAAGATTATTCCTTATCGCTTGTACTGTATCCGGCGATATCTCATTGATAAAGGCTTTTCAAAAAGAGCTGTTAGAATTCTCTCCAAATCATGGAGAGATTCAACCAATAAACAGTATGAATATGCTTGGAGGAAGTGGATTTTGTGGTGTAGTAAAGAACAAATTAATTCCACTTCTCCATCTGTGATACAAATTTTGAATTATCTATCTTTTTTGTATGAAAACAAAAAAATCTTACAGCTGTATTAATTCTCATAAATCAGCTATTTGTCAGACTCTGACATTAATGGGTATGGCTGTATTAGCAAAAGATAAACACATAACTAGATTTATGAAAGGCATTTTTAATTTAAGGCCGTCTTTACCTAGATATACATTTACATGGAATGTTGGTACAGTTTTGAAGTACTTATCACAATTATATCCAAATGAGAATTTATCTCTAAAAATGTTAACTCTGAAATGCATTGCATTATTTGCATTGTCATCAGCTCAAAGATCACAAACACTTGTTAATTTAGATCTGAGATTTGTATCTGTAACAGACAATTCTTTGATTTTTAAGATACCAGTTTACTAAAAACAACTAAACCAAACAAATCTAATTTGGATGTTATCATACATAAATATCAAAAACAGGAAATTTGTCCTGTTAGATGTATTAAACATTATATTTTACGGACAAAGGATGTTCGAAAAAGTAAAAATTTATTCATTTCTTTTAGAACATTCAAACGTGTTACAACTTCAACTATTGCTCGTTGGTTGAAAAGAGTGTTAGGTAATGCAGGAATTGATATAAACAAATTTAAGGCACACTCATATCGTAGTGCTTCAACTTCAGCTGCTAAACAAGCTGGAATTTCACTGAATGATATATTAAAAACTGCTAACTGGAGGTCAGCTTACACTTTTCAAAAGTTTTATTTTAAAGATATTGAAACTCCATTGCCATCATATACTGAAACAGTATTTAATTCTTATTTATAGCTAGTGGTTTACAGGAACTGTATGGTGGACCAGGAGGATCAGCTATGGTTTTTCTACGTACATGTTATGATGTATCTAGCATTTCTGCGAGATGAATGGTTTTTGGACATTCCATTTGGTTTTTTGCAACAGGAGTTTGCTGACATTTGGAGTTAAATTGAACAGTTTTAGTCAATAGCATTAAATTTCGAGAACGTTTGAGAAGAAGCATAGAGAAAATGTGATAATTTAAGAACAATGAGAAAACAACAGTGTTATTTTGTTATATTTGTTACATGTGAGAGACATTTAAAAGTGAACTTTAGAGTATTAATTGTTTTCGGAAGATTGTAACAGATTTTAGTTTTTGAACATAATAAAAGTTATTATGAAGCTTATGTCTTTATTCCACAAAACAAAGAAATATTCTATTATTTCATGATAGTCATTGCAATTCTGGGTAGTTTTGGAGTAATGTTATTGAGACAAAATGTGATAATTTATGATCTACTACATGTACATATTATGTAGAGTGGTAGTTAGGTTTTCTACTAGAGGATGTTTTATATTTGGTATTAATAGAGACTGTTTATGATTTTGGTATGAAAACAGAAACATCTAACACATGGAATAAAAAGATAGAAGTTAGACATATTGGTGATTGTGTATTCTCTTTCGTACAAGTGATATACATGTATGGAGACAGATGAATTTTCTTTTTATCTGCAGTTATATACTTTGATATGATTTAGGCTCATACATAGATACTTGTTAAAGTATGAGAGACCAATTGTTTGGTTATGGTGATTGATGTTCTTGTTGTTCTTGTTGGTATTTGCATTTTTGGCTGTAAAGAGTTCACTATTAACCCGAGTCAAGCTCGGGTTATGATATATAATGGACCATCATCCAAACATCTGTGATGTGATGGATGAAGGTCATTATATGAGGAAGCCAAGGGCTTCCGAGGGTTAATAGTACCCTCCCTAGTGAAAACCCATTCCCGATGAGGTTTGATATAAATGCAAATACTGGTCGTGTTACTACCCATTTACACTGGAGATTTTACTGTTTGCCTCAAAATAAAAGAGGATACTACTCAGGTCACCTGGCCTTATATACTACCTGGACATACAAAAAATCACTCAACTGTAAAATAGGCGTGTGGCTGGCACATAATAAAAGGTTCACTATTAACCCTCGGAAGCCCTTGGCTTCCTCATATAATGACCTTCATCCATCACATCACAGATGTTTGGATGATGGTCCATCATCCTAGATTAATCCGTGTTCCAACTGACGAATTTTAGATTTCATGCCTGCAATTTTTAGAAAAGAAAAAAAATAGTAACACCTGTATGAATTTAGGTGTAAAAAATACTGGAATCACATAATCATAAGCAATTATACTGATTCACTTTAAAACACATCCTTAATTATATGGAAAATGTATTTATTATTAGTCATCACCACTGTTTCATTTATTTAAAATCAGAATCATTTGTGTTGGTTTTTTTTGTGTAGTTAGTTTGCTGTCTCGTTTGTTAATACCACACCTTTTATTCATAATCAACAAATTTACCAGAATTTTTATAAATTGCTGTTGGTGCCTGAATCATAGACATAAATATGGCAAAGTTAAATGAACATGTATAAAGCCAACAAACAAGCAAACTATTGTCTCACATAGAGGGGAACATTACAAACCTCTGTGTTTCTCTGACATGTACAGCACAATGGTGAACTTTCTCAACTTCTCCACTCTCAGTCTGGAAAAAGTATAGGCCTGGTCTCCTGTAAATAGAAATGGGTAAATTAAATATAAGCCATATTGATTATTTTTATAGTACTATGAAAAAGTGTTATAAGATATTCAAATGCAACTTGTTAGAACCTCACATCTGATTGGAAAACATCAAAATATTAAAGGAATCCATACCTACCTCGCAGATGTTAAGCATAACCAAAAAACAAAGTTATTTCAACTAACAAGTTGAGATATCTTCTTTGAGAATATAAGTTGGCACTTGTAAAGTTGATGACTGATTTAAGCAAGTACTCAATTCAAGATAGATAATATTCATAATACTCCATCAAATGATAACAACGAATCATAAATGGAACCACAAATGATCAATCGACTTTTCATGAGTAGACTGACACTATAAATGTGATCTAGTATAATCACTCAAAGAAACATTGTTAAAATTACAAGGAAATCTCTAAGTACATTTACTTAAAAATATGCATTAAAAGAATATGACTTACGTGAAAGTTTGTCTGAAACTTCCTGTTACTGTTTTCACAACCCTGCAAACAAAAACAGATAATCATTGTACAATGTATTAGGGTGACTTTCAACATTGATGAAATCATATCTTAACAAACATATTCTAATATAACAAAAGATTTTCCTAAATATTTATTGAATGTAAAAAAAAAAACACTTTAAGGTAAGGTAAAATACTGCCTTCTAACCTTATTGACATACACCACACATCTCTCTTTTTTATTCACATTTCTTTTATTCTTTAAATCATTTGTTATCATAAATTTTAAAACAGTACAGATATATGAAAAAATTGGACTAAACATACATGGAGTTTACTATTTTGTATTATAACTATAGTTGACACACTTAAATTAATCTCATACTCTTAATAACAGAACAATTTTCATATAAAAAAAATTTGTTAATCTTGGTGTAAACAGGGATAAAATATTAAGATGTTTTGCAAATGTCGTTTCTGTTGTTATGCACAGAAAAATAATATTAGTAATTTCTGTATGACTGTTTCAATCAAGACAAAGCTTACTCTGCATTTTCTGCCTCCTTTTTAAAGCATCCTTTCTCTATACAATATTTGACTTCCTGTACAGAGTGAGGGGCTGTACACTGTTTCCACTGCCATTTTATAGAATGGCCCTGGTCTATGTATATCTTCTTTGGATTAAACCCATCATCTGTAATTTCAGCCAATAAATCTGTCCTTCTTTTTACAACAACTGTCAACGGTGTACATCTCACATTGTTTCTATAATACAAATTGAACAAATTTATACAAAATTTGTTTTTAAAAGTGTACAAATTATTAAAGTCTCAATTACCAAATTTTCTAATTTATTTACCTTCAAGTTTAGTACACTTACATGGCAAATTTGTATTCTCCTTCCAAGTTAAACTGTTGATTATATTTTCCTTTACATTTATTTGCATCACAGGAAAAACCACCAATAACAGGACGTAGCTTGTCCCCATCATGTATCACCTACAACAATAAAAAATCAAATGCTGAAAACCAAACTTTATCAACTCTTCAGTATAATCAAAACATGTGTTAACCAGTCTTAGACATTCTATTTATTAAAATTTTCATCAAGAGTTTTAAAAAATGTCTTCTGTTTAATCATAGTGATCAAAATAACTGCTTGACCACTACCTTGGTCAACAAGTCAGAAGCCTGTAAATCAGCGGTTGTTGTTCGTTGCTGTCTGTTAAACTTGTGTTTTTGTTAGTTTATCATTAATGGTTTTCTCATTTGAATTGTTTAACATTTTCATAAAGTCAGCACCTTTTATAGCTGACATATTCAGTTTGGGTTTTTCTCATTGTTAAAGGCCTGATGGTGAAATATAGTTGCTTATATCAACATCCTTTATAATCTGGTGGATAGTTGTCCCATTGAACGACATCTCCTTATTTTAAATAAAGTGTAATTTTTTCTCATTTTCTCACTTTTGTGTTGTCTTGCCTTAACAAGAGTGTCTAACAAATTATTTTTTCTGCAGTTGTTCCAGAAGCAGAGGCAAGTTTATGTATGAGATTTATTTCAAACACGGGACACCAGAAATACAAACCTGAATAACATTATTTGTTGGTCTTGCCTCCTCATATAAAAACGTAACCGTCTGAAAAAGAAAAAGTTTTTAGCTATAATCATTCCATCTCAAGAAGAAAAATTAACAAAAGCACTAGCTGCTTGTTTCTAAATACAATTTTATACAATGTGAATCTATATTGTACAAGATGTATTATTTTCATTTGAGAAAATTATCGTTTATTCTTCTACTTATAATTTGGTCAATACCTAAATTCAAACTGTATTTAAGTCAATACTTGAATTATTTTGAGAGCAACCAACTTAAATTATGAAAAAAAGTTGAAGTAGGGTGTATCTTAATAAAACAAAACATCCTTTCTTTTTTATTTCATTCTTCCAAAGCTCTGTAATATATGGACAATCTAAGCCATTTCTAGAACAAAGATAAGACTTTTAATTAAAAATTTGGATTTGTTTGTTGCCACAAAAAGAGACAATTTCACCACACTTCCAACATCTTTCAACAGTTATATTGACAAGCAGGTACCATTTTCTGTATTTTTCTTAAACAGGAATGGAGGTGAGTTTTTTTGAGGCTTTGAAGAAAAATATCCATTACTTATATTGAAAATAAAAAGATCTGATAGTTTTCATTCAAATTGCAAATAATGTGTAGCTTAGACAAAAAGCTGCCTCAGGTGCTGGTAACAATGTGATTATCAATTCAAACTGTTATATAATTAATAAAATTATTCTTTACTAGACTAACAATCCTCTGTGAAGTTTACTATTGAGCAAACAGTGGAATAATATGTATATATTACATTACTTTAACAATAAATGAAGTTTAGTAAAGTGATGGCACTTGGGAATTAAAATAATTAGAAGCTGTGTGATTTCACCTTCTACTTAATACATGTACAAGTATTAGATGCAAATGAATAATTTATTACTGCTACATGTAACTTTATAGCTTGTTATTCCCTACATAGTAACACGTTACCGGAAATCAATCTGTTGGAGAAAACAACAGAATAAACATTTACTATTGTAATCTAATTAAAGAATTCCTTTGAAAGTGTTTACAATTGCATCCCTAGGTATTGCTATTTTATGTTACGCTACGCTTAATCAAACTTCAGTATCATTTAATTGAATTTGATTCAAAAAATGTTAACTTAATTCATTCATAATATATATGTTTATTATTGTTTTGGGAGTTATATTTTCATTATATGTTATTCTTTAAATAAAGTATAATACCAATTCTACTGCACCAGATGCACATTTAGACAATTAATGTCAAAAAGTCTTCTGCTAATATTAAAATACAGTCTTTTTTCAATTAATAATGTATTATGTATCAAAATAATCTAGAGAAACAAATAGATATGTCTAGCTGCACAACAAACATTTGAAGAAAAAAAACTTTTGGTTAATGATGCCTTAAGGATGTAGTCATGTCAGGTTTAGGAATTTTTGTCAGATGTTCTGACTCCTTGGGTTTTTTTCCTACAATACAGGGTAAAATATTTTGCCCCATATCACCCACTTTTCTTTTCATATAAGACTTCAATAGCTCATAAAAGGTCATTTACGAAAATTTAAGCAGATTCTAGATTTCCTTTCTTACGATTTGAGACCCAAATAATGCCAATGCTAAATATAAGGTAAACGTTCGAGACAGCCTTTTCCCACCAATTTTTTAAAACTAAATATCTAGAAGAGGCGTTCCATAACCTATCAATAATTTTAGCTTATTTTGTTCCTTAACTTATGCTCTTCAGATTTATAGTATCAATTTTAAATTCCAGATTTTTTAAATTTCACCTTACTACATCCTTAAATGTGATGTTTGATAAGATTGATTTATTATTGATTGCTGAATGTCCTGTTTGGTAAAAAAAAAAGTTAAAACATATGAAAAAGGCAATTGAAAAAATCTAAATTCTAGAATGTTTTGTCACAACAGCATTTTTATGTATGTTTAGAAAAAATATTGGAATATATAAGGGTTTCTGGGGTTGAAATTTTTAATGCATTGTGTGAAGGTCTTGTTGGGGTTTACGGAATAAAAATAACGGATAAAAACTGCAGAATAAAGGGCAAATAATATAAAGAATAGAAAAATATAAGCCAAAAAAAAATAGAGATTAATTGGGTGCTGAAATATAAAGAGTAGAGAATAAGGGTAAAAATAAATGAAGAATAAAGAAAAATGGTCTAAAAAGTTAAAGAATAAAGAAATGAAGGACCTCCCATCCAGACCCTCCGGCATATGTAAAAATCAAACAAGTTACAAAATATTTAGGGAAAAATTTAATACATGAACAGGAAACAACCTTAATAACTAGCAGTGTACATGTAATCATGAAAGTCACATCTGCACAATATAATGAAGTTCTTTTCTATGGGTATGAGTAATTGGTTAATTTAGATCAATGTGACCTACTTATTGTAGTTGAAACATAAACAAACAAATGAAACATTTCTGTATTCAAAGTGTTCTTTCAACTTCTTAAATGCCAGAGTCTGCAGGGAGACATGCCACACTACCCAGACACCTTATTCTTACTCCATATCAACTAGTTATCATGGGGTCGTTGACCTGTTGCAATAAATAATTACCTGACCCTCCATGACAGTAATTTCTGGTACTGCAAATCCATTAGCTGAAACTGATACAACAGGTTCTTCTTGGCCTTCTGTTAAAATTATAAAATAATAATCAAGATTAAAATCTTCTTTTTCAAGTTCATTGATGAATTGGTACAACATTCTATACAACTTGAAGGCCTGTACCCTTAAATTTGATAGCAAGAGTTTGAACACAAATTATTTTCTTTTGGTGTTGTTCTGCAAAATACAATTTCTCTATAAATGCATCTTTTTGTGACAGATCCACAAGAAGTTTCCCTGGAGTGTATCATACAGCATTTTTTTCAATTTATAAAACTTCAGATTTCATTAAGCCACAGCATTTTCTTCAATATATCAAATTTCCTATTTAATTAAGCCGCAGCATTTTCTTCAATTTATATAACTCTGATTTCATTAACCCAATCAGTCATAGCCGTTGTATTTGTCCATAAATTTTTGTTTGAAAATTACTTAAAAAGATCATCCTTCTTTACAAGTTGATTGTTTTCATAGGTTTTAAGTACAAAGTAATGTATGACAAATACATCGTGTACATGGACCAAGCTGTTTTATTTTCATAGTCTTCAGTAGTTTTACCAATAGACAAATAATTTGGAACCCAAGCTTTAACTTAATAAACTGTTATCACAAAGATATGTCTCGCCTTTTTGTAATTTTGATAATGCAAATGTTGAAATTAAAATAGCAATACTTTAACATGAAAGTTATGCAAATATTCAAAGTCAATGAACCATGACTGAAGGTACATGGCTAAAAAATCTCCATGAAAATGAGATGTGCCAATGCTAATACAACTGCATACCAAATACCATTGACTTATTATAAGTCGAGCCCTTTAAACAAACCTAAACACAAACATTAACTTGTAAACTATGTAAATGTTTCATCAAAGTCAATGAACCATGCTGAGGGGATGGGGCTATACAATCTCCATGGAAATGAGATGTGCTATTGCTTATACAACTGATTACCAATTAACATTGGCCTACCACTAATGGTTCCCCTTGAACTGACCTAATCACAAACTAATACATGAAAACTAAGCAAAATTTCAAAGTCAATAGACCATGACTAATGGAGCGGAGCCAAATATTCTCAATGGAAATGAGATGTGCTAATGCTTATACAACTGCATACCAATTATCATTGACCTACCACTAACGGTTCCCCTTTAACTGACCTAATCACAAACTAATACATGAAAACTAAGCAAAAGTTTCAAAGTCAATAGACCATGAATGAGGGGTGGGGCCAAATAATCTCCATGAAAATGAGATATGCCAATGCTTATACAACTGCATACCAAATATCATTGACCTACCACTAGTGGTTCCCCATAAACTGACCTAATCACAAACTAATACATGTAAACTAAGCAAAGTTTCAAAGTCAATAGACCTTGACTGAAGGGGCGGGGCCAAATAATCTCCATGGTAATGAGATGTGCCAATACAACTGCATACCAAATATCATTAACCTACCACTAGTGGTTCACCATGAACTAGACCTAATCACAAACTAATACATTGTTGACGCCACTGCCGCCCCCGCCGGAAACAGCATACCTATGTCTCGCTATTTGACTCCGTCAAGGCGAGACAAAAATTGCTGTGCATTTTGGGGAGTTTTTATCAATTCTATTGTTACCAAAGTTACCATAACTCCAAGGAAAGAAAACAATTATTAAGGTACATCCTACATCAATTAACCATATAATAGAAAATATAAATGTATCATATGTTTTTTTTAAATGCCAGTGTTTAACATTCTTGTATACTTTAAAGGCCTAATTTGGCCCAAAATTTTAGCTAAATTTTCAAAATCAAGTGACAAAATTGAACCAAACAACTATTATTACAGAACTGAAACTAATTTCAACACATATTTACACGGGCAGTTTCAATGCAAGTATAATTTTTTTTTTTTACTTTTTCTGAGAATTAAACTACTAAATTTTGACTACTTTCATGAATATCTATTCCTATTTTGGGTTATGAAATAGCCTCTAAATAGAAGGAGCAATTCTACGTACATTTATGGCATAATTAAGTTTGTAGCCAACATCTGAATTTTGTTTGTGGTAACTTGACAGTGAAAACATATATTACCAAGAATTAGTAGAAAAAAATAAAAATTCCTTAAATTTAGAAATCACTTATCCTAAAAAAAAAATAACAATGTTTTGTTGCCATAGAAATATGACTAATATCATTTATTGCTATTTTCTAAAAACAATTTGTTTCAGTTCTATATATAACAGGTGTTGTATATTACAGGTATTGTATTGAACTTTATTATATGTCTTATACATGTACATCCATAACAAATAACATCAATTTGCTGTGAAATCTGTGCCCCTTTGAGAACTGGAATTCTTTCCAATATTCTAGCAGTGTCTAAATGTTTCTAATTCTACCATACATTGTTTCTAGTTTAGCTTTAATATGTATATACATTTTTTAGAAATTTGTAATTTAACTGATTTATACAAAGAAATATTTCTATATACAGTTTACAGCCAGACGTATCATTGAGTACCATAATTTCACAATGTATTGTGTATAAATTATCTTTCAAAGGGAATTGAGAATCGGTGGCAAAACCTTACACAATACTCATATTTTCACAATAAAACCAAGAGAACTGGTTACTCAATGTCTTATGATAATGATAAGGTTGGCCCATGCATGTGCCCAATGTCACTAGAAGCAAAAACTATGAAACTTTTGCCAAAAAAATAATAGACAGAATTTTCAATGACATTATTCCAGTGCACAAATATGATGTCATAATGACATAATTATTGATAAATTGCAAGAGTGCTGGTTCATTTTCTATTTGTCAGATACTTTTATGTTTATTTTCATTAACTTAAAAATTATAAAAATTAGAACATAAATTTGATGGAATTCCTAGGCAAATATTGGGACACACACAGAAGTGAATAAATTGAGTGCATCAACACTTTTTTGGCTGTAAACTATATATAATATGTACCAAACTGGCTTCTTCTATCATAAATCCTACAATTAATTCCACATTTATGTAAACAGCATCTAATCAACAAAACACCACAAATCACACAACACAAATATAAATCATCAAGAACGTGCATGCAAAGACAGAATTTGATTGAGAGAAGATATATATCTGTTTCAGACGAAAATTGGGATAGCCTCCATTAATGAAAAATATTTTTTTTAAAAGGGAAATTGGAAAATGTTTGAAAAATTGTTTTTATTACTGATGAAAGTTCACTGTTCATAGCACAAACTGTATTTTTTTCAAAATCTTATGTAACCCCTTTCACCTCTAAGCCCCATTAATAAAATACTGTATTTCAAAAATCAAAAGAAGAAAAACGTGTATAATCAGTGACTTCGCAAAAACAGAACTAAAATTTTAACTTAAAAGTTATTTAATATCTATATATTCGATGCTTGTTGGCCATTGAAAGAAGTAAAATATTTTCCTGTCACAACAGAATGCATTTGAATTCATTTTATGAATAATAGAGTAAATTTAACCACAACAAAATTGAGAAGAAGTGCATCAACAATTTTAGTTATATTTTTCCTACCAAACAAAATTTATGTGGTCATTAAAATATGGAAGTGATAAACAAAGTACTGCAACTTATACATATCTAAATGATTTTCTAATACCACATAATATAGATCATTGCAGGAGGCATAAGTCAGAGGGAAAATAGGTTTTTTAATACTTGAGTATACATGCTATTTCACATGCTACTTTTTACCAATATATTTCAAAACATCATTTTTGTCATCTGTTCTTGATGATTGTGAGCTACTTTTACTCTGAGCTGTCAGCCGCCTACTTATAGAAGGTCTCTGTTGTATTCCTCTATGTGACGAGGATGGTCCAGGCTCCTGGTTTGCTTCATTACTCCTCTTCCTTTCTGGTCTTTGGACATACTGCTCATCATCATCCACCACTTCTCCGTCTTTTGAGGCCCCAGCCCCCATGTCTTCAGTTCCTGTTGCCTGATCAACCCTTAATGATTTGTCTTGGTCTTCTGGGGAGAAAGTTTCCTCCTCCTGATTAACTGTTTGTTCTGGTGTTTCCTCTGGTAGAGGATCTGTTCCTTGGTCAACTTTAGAGGATGTCTGATGTTTTTGAGTTTCCTCAGTAAAAGTGTCTGTTCCTTGGTCTACTTTCAATGGCTTTGGTTTTTCTTTAACTTCTGGAAAACACAAGTTTATGGATATAAAATTTACTTAACAGTTATCTGTGAAGAGAAATATTAGTTACCTAAAAAAAAATTTTTTTTATGTTTTTTCATACAACTGCTAGTACAGTTCCTACAGTATAAGCAAAATGAATCAATAAAATATCACTCTTACTAGTGATGATTCGCTGAGAAACAGAGTGATTACTGGTGACTGTAAATGATAACACTTATTTTAGACCCTGTCCTATGTGTATACTGTAGAATCACAACTACAAGTAAGGTCATTGTTTCTATTTACTCCTATACTCTTTTTAAAATATTCAAAATGTCAACAGAAAATCTCAGTTGTTACAATTTTTCCCTTTTTCTTCTTTCAATATTTCTAACTTAAGAGCCTAGCACTTTCGTCTCTGTCACTTTGTTTATTCTGTGTATTCTAATACATAAATCACTCTCTCATTCCTTTTGAAAAAAATTCCAAAAGTTCTCAATGTCAGTCTTTCTAACTTTGTATTTTTTTTTTTTATTTTTCCCAATTTTTTAAAAAAACAGAAGTTTCATCTTCAAACTATACTTATCCTGCTTATAAAGGTTTATCAGGTTTCAAACTTAATATCTCTAGTAAAAAACATGACCCTCTGGTCATGCTGGTTATCTGTTTTAAACATTAAGCCATCATGAAAAAAAAAACCTTTTTTTAAAATTTAATCATCAACTAATTAAAAATTAAACAAATAAGATGAAGAAAATACTCTATCCTGGAATCAAAGTTATCTGATCCCTGACTTTCATGAAAATATTTGTTAGCTAAGAACATGCAAATAATATCATGTCTAGAATCAGTTACAGTTGGGAACAAACATGTTTTAGCATCTTCAGTTAATGCAAGGATCATCACCTGACAAACCATCATTTTAATTACAATATCTGATAGCAAGAATGAATAGATTAGCAGATCATAAATTCAAAATGAAGGCATAAAAAGTCTTTCTTGAAACAGCCCCACCTTAAAATCTTTTTTTAATCAGGCAATAACACCAACTCTCGCTCTGTTCTTTGAATTTTTTCATATTTGCTTTGCTAGGGCTTTGCTAGGGCTGTGCTAGGGCAGAGAGACAGTGGAAACAGGTTTAGGGAGTCTTTTGGAGCTTATTGTATGAAAAAATTAATTTGGCAAAATACTACCGTTAATTCTAATACTTTTCAAATACAATAAAGATTCCAAGCTTATAAATATGCAATAACCAGTTTTCTCTAAAACTAGCTATTGAATTAAAATAAAACAAAGTTCTTTCAATCAGATGCAAAATAATATCAATTTTCAATCATTCTAATGGGGATTATGAGAAAAATAAGATTTCGCATATAACTGTAATTGAGAATTTAAAGTACATTGTACTGTGGGCCTGATCTTAAAAAGAAAGCCTTGTAACTAAAACAATCAGACTTGAAACAAGTGTTTTTTAAAAATTACAATTCCTATACAAATATCCACAGAGATAATCAATAAATGATCAACTAAATGACGTGAAATACACTTTTTTTAACAAACATGATTTATTATGATACACTCATCAAAAAAACAAACATAGTGTCTAGAAATTCGTCAAATAAGTAAATCAATGTCTAACATATAATTTAATCACCGAAACAAATCCTTGCATTGAGCTAATGGTCAATAAATCTGAAAAAATTGCAACGGACTTTAATATCTCCACATAGAAACAAGAGAATGTTTAGATCAACCATCTGTCTTATAAAACTTAAACGAAAACAAACACTTCAGTTTTCTACAGAAGTTCTTCTCACTGTATTTTATTGTATGTAAATATATCTATGTAAATTTTATGGTTCATTTCAGTGCACAATTCAATATTTAAAATGTTTTCAAGTTTCGTTTAAGAATTTTATGATACTAACTCATATAATTTCACAATTCACAAGTTGTTCAAGATTTGCTTTTTCCTTTCATGGTTCTCTTGTTATTTTGCAACAGAAAATGCAAAAATGAAAAATAACAAAAAAGTAACATAAACTCATAAGAATTTTCAAAACATAATGTCAAATTTAACCAGCAATAACAATAACCCTTTTTATACTCTTTAACCAAAATTAATGAAGGATGAAAATAGGCAATGTTAGTCCATCTTCACCTGGAGGAGGTTTGCTTACTATATAATTTAAACTAAGTCTGCTGTGTAAAAGTGTTTTAAATGGTAACGTTTTATTACGGCATACAAAAAAGTTACCACAAACAGGTAAATTTATTCACTGACAAAAATAGAACAACTGTACCAATTCACATCTCATTTCCTGGGAAACATTTAAAGGGAATTCTTGGAAGAACATTATTTTTTCAACCTTTAACCATGCATAATGTATCAATCTATGGCTAGTTTTCTAAGAGATTCATCCTTGCAATTTTGTCGATAATTGAGTCAATTTTTCTGATCGAAATTTACTCAAAATAATTTTCAATTACATTCCCAACAGCAATATTAATAGGTAAAAATTATCATTTTCATTTTAGATAACTTCAGTTGTTGGTTTACTGTCTCATTAACCATTAATAGCATCTTATTCATGTTAATTTTCAAAAGATTTAAACTTAGTTAATGATAATCCACCCTTTTTTCTCAAAGCTGGCTGAATGTGACAACCCTTAACCAGTAATTCAAATTTCAACAAAGCCTGTTCTGTACCAAGGAATATAATTGTTCTTGACCATTTATTCTATCTCCAGACATCCTTATGACTTTACTAGTATTGCAAACCTCCTCCAACTTTAAACTTTGAAATTACCTTGAGTACATAGCAATTGTTTCAGTCAAATTTCCATTTACTACAAAACAGGGATTCATTTATATCATTCCAATTTTATCAATGAAGTTTAAGATAATAAAACAGATTAGTTTGTGCAATATAGACATGTATTTTCCATTTTCTAGTTGCGATTCTAAATTATTGCGATTATAACCCTGTCGCATTATTCGCAATAATAAAAACATGGCAATAATTTCTGAATTTACAGTAGTTCAAGCAAAAAATTATTTTAGTTTCAGTTTCATTATGAAATAAAACTTTTATTTTATGTTCTTACTTGCACATACCTTACCACCCCCTTTTAAGAAGGAAGTTTACCACATAATGTTTAAAGTTAACCTATAAATAGAATAGACAAGAACAACTATTGTTCCTTTAATATGAAACCATTCAAGGAGCATTTAAACCTAAAAAGAAGAATATACTTAGAAAAAATTTCTAACACATAAAATGCACAAGGACCTCAAGGACTAACACATTCACCATTTTGTAAAAAAACATGTCTAATGAAACAGCAAGGATTTAAATCATTTGTTATATTAAATGAAATGTCTATGCTTTAACATTATATAATATCTGTTTGCACATACATTTGTACAAACTATTTATTTTTCCTGCATTTTAAATTCTTATGTCATATTCACCCTTAAATACTGTTAGCACCCAGTGGCAAGTTCAGGGGAGCCGTAGAGGGAGTACACCCCCCTTTCATTGGTAAATATATCCTTTTTAGCATACAAACGCCCAAAAATAAATTTCGCTTCCAGCAGCTCAGCAGTTTATAGTAATTATCTTAAATTACACCCCCCTTCTTTTAAAAAATCTGTCCGTGCTACCTGAAGCATTTAGTAGGAATTTCTTTGTTTCAGAATCTACAAAAATTTAATTGTTTATACAGCCTATATATATGTAGGACTCTAAAGTGCGATGGTACTCTAAAGTGCGGTGGTCACGCTAAAGTGCGATGGTCTACACTAAAGTACAATGGTGTCTCACGCTAAAGTGCGATGGTTGTTTGTTTGCTAAAGTACGATGGTATGTCACGCTAAAGTGCGATGGATCAATAGGATAAGTGACGAGGGTTTAAAACGTTAAAGTACATGGATGTTAAAAAAAGTCTTTTTTCAAAAGCTAGTATGCTCAGGTATAACATATGTGACAGGCTTTAATTTATAATTTATCGGTAGGCTTAAGTAATTGTTTCTAAATTTAGAAGACCGACCACGTAATAATTGCTAAAAAGGTAATTTAGGTGTCACAAAATACTTTATTTCCTGTAAATGATTTTTTAACAATTCGGGCGTATCAAACATGTTAAATAATTGGATAATTGGTGTAGCTTGCCGTTCACACAGTCTATCAATAATCTGAACACCTCCCCTTACAGTCGTCTTTGTAAATTACAAATACAAAATTCGATCATTGTCGGAATATCAGTAACATTTATTTGTACAAGCTTTAATTTAAATGCGAGCGAAAGGCGAAATTCGCCGAGCTTTCTCCTTTTTCGTAGCAAATACACATACATGTTTTATTTTCCTACAATGTACAAATTATATTTTAGCTGACAGTTTATAATTTACGCTTGAAAACATGTACCTTTATTTTACCTATGTTACTTTTCAATAAAATCGACAATATTTTAACGGGGACCGCAAAGTATACTGCAACGTACAATGATTTAATCAAATGTATCCGTTCGCTTCCAATAGAAGCAGGATACAGGATACCTATGCATATACTATTTTGTATCTATATAGTAAAATGGTCAACTGCAGGACACAAATCCTTCTTCCAGCACCTGAAAAAAACAACACACATTTGCTTCAGCGGACAAAGCAGTTAGGTTTAAAATAAAGTCATGGACATTTTGTTTAAAAGTTGTTAATCAAATATTCTTAATTTATCTTCTGGCATGTACATTTTTGGTTTGTATAAAAGACTGTTAACATCATAATACAACTACGTTTCTTACGTCTATACTTTCGCGGACCATCGGACTTTAGCGTATGGAGGCATAGCACTTTAGTGTAGACCATGGCACTTTAGCGTGACCATCGTACTTAAGCGTCCCCATCGCACTTTAGAGTCCTACATATATATACTAAAAAAAGTATATGCATCGACATTTGCTGAAGAGACTATTGTTAATTCAATTGTTTACCAATCATAAAGGTTAAATGCATTCTTTTAAAAACAACCAGAGTGCTTTAAATTCTAAAACTGTGAATTCACAGAAGAATTCTTTATTTAATATGAATAAAATGTCAAGGACACAACAACACAACAACACAAAAGACCAAAGACATTTAGAGGTCAAGATACAATTTTCAACAATCAGCAAGTGTCTATTCAATATGACAAACTCTAAACTGACCCAATCAACAATAACTGAAAACTTGACAGAAAGATTTATCAAAAACTTTCATCTGGAGGATGAGTTGTAAAGAAACATGCAGTACCCTATTCACATGTAAGTCAACATTTACGTGTTAGACTGTGAATGCAATATTTTTTACATTTGTTTATTGCAACGAAAGTTATAAACATAAATTGTTTAAGATTAATTTCTTAAGATTTTTTGTCAGGTGTCAGTCTTAAAAATTGAATCTTTGAAGAAACTAGCCCAAAAACTTAAACTTGATCTATTTGCATACAAATTATTTTGAACTATTGACACAGAGATATATTTCACCTTTCTTTGCACTTTAGATAGTGTAATGCAATTCACTGAATTGCTGAAAATTTAACCTGAAACTACACATATGTACAAGTTTCAAAGTCAATGAACCATGACTAAGGGGGCAAGGCCAAATAATCTCCATGAAAATAAGATTTGTTAGTTTGTATTTAATGTCATTTTCTACTACCTTGGCTATATCATGGTGGTCAGTTTTTATTGGGGAAGGAAGCTGAAATATTCAGAAAATTATGGACATTCCACAAGAAAATTGTCAATCCTTGTCAATTAAGGGAGCTACCATTTGATTTTTATGGGGGGCTAGGATGAAAAATGTTGTCCTGCATTTTTTTTAGTTGTAATCTCTGTCCTACCTTTTTATTTTTCACTCTAATCGGTCCTGCCTTTTTTTTATTAGTTTATCCTGACTTTTTTTACATAAATTGTCATCCTGCCTTTTTTTTGTTACTCAAAACTCCTGTCCTGCCTTTTTTTTTTAAATTTCATCCTAGCCCCCCCCCCCCCCCCCCCCATAAAATCAAATGGTAGCTCCCTAAGAGAGAGTAGAACACACACAGTCTGCACCAAAATCTTTTCGAACTACTAGTCCCAAGACCAATATTTAGACATATTTCTTATGTGTCTAAACAATTGACTAGCCCGAATAAAATTTTAATATACTAGTCTGGGACATCGGACTAGTGGCTAACAGTGCAGGCTGCACACATTGCAACATGTGGTGTTCCAATAATTTTCATAACCTCAGAGTTAACAAGCAAGTGATAACTGTAGATGAACTACTTAAACCACTAAGCCCCTATGAAAATGACATTTGCACTAATGCCAATACAACTGCCTACTAAATATCAGTGGTTTCTCTTAAAACTGACCTAATCACAAACTTTATTATTTAACTAAGAAAAAGTTTCTAAGTCAATGGTCCATGAATGAGTGTTGGGGCCAATTACCTCCTTTGAAATATGTGTCAATGCTAATACAACTGACTACTTAATATCATTTAAGTACCATAAACTCACACAAACTTAAACAATTTGTTACACAGCCTTTGCCCTTGACGCAGGAAACATTCCACCCGTCTTCCCTCTCTAACTTTGTTGAGGTGAGACAAAAAGAGATGACCTGAACAGATTTTTACTAGCCATGGGCCATGTGATGAATATTTTCAGAACAGTACTTTTATTGTAGTTCCTCATCTTAGAAATTTTAAAAGGTCATCAACAATGAACTTAGAAGATATTACTGAATACTGTATAGATCATGATATTTTCCCATTGCTGTTTAACATGATATTTCTGCAGTGCTATATAACATGATTTTTTCGCAGTGCTATATAACATGATATTTCTGCAGTGCTATATGACATGATATTTCTGCAGTGCTATATACATTGTAACATGATATTTTTCCATTGCTGTATAACATGATATTTTTCCATTGCCGTATAACATATTTCTGCAGCGCTATATATAACATGATATTTTCGCAGTGCTGTATAACATGATATTTCTGCAGTGCTATATAACATGATATTTTCCCATTGCTATATAACATGATATCTCTGCAGTGCTATATAACATGATATTTTCGCAGTGCTGTATAACATGATATTTCCGGCAGTGCTATATACAATGTAATATGATATTTCTGCAGTGCTGTATAGAATGATATTTTTCACTTGTGTCTGATGTTTTGCTTTGTTCTCGGTAAGCATTTTACACATTATTCAACAAAAATGCATTGTACAAGAATATATTCCTACATTTGTATCTATGACCAATCGATGACCAAATCCAGAACAAAACTTGATGCAAAATAATCTATTCAGGGTATCGGAAGTTAGATCAAGGCAGCCTATAGCCTCATCTTATGTGTAACATATGTACACACCCAGTGTTTTTAAAAGAGCGCATATTGTACATGTGTTCCCTAGTTCCATTATTCTTATGTGCATAATTTTAACTACATATTTATAAAAGAAAACTATAAAATATATATACATACAAAATTAAATGCTCCTTTCAAGCTTGTGATTTTAACCATGAAACTTTATCATGTTTATCAAGATAGATTTAAAACTAGTCTTTACCAATATTTTTTTTAAATGCCAAACTAATAGTTTCCAAAGAAACCACTGACAGGTTCTTAAACTATTTACATCACCTAGTATATAAATTATCTATTTAATAGAAACATATTAATTTTCAACAAAAATTCTGTTATTACACACATCTTTTGAAATCGAAAAATAGGGTTAAAATGAATGTTTATCTTCAATATCTAACCTGATTAAAAGTAATTATATACATGATATATGAATGTAACAAAATGTACATGATGTTTGTGGTTTAATGATCCAAAATACTAATAAATGATGTAAAGATAGTAAATTCAAAGTAATTATTATGTACTTTTGTAACCATAAACACATTACATAAAAATACTGATAGTTGGGAATATTTTGTAACAGTTTTGAACTTCGGAGTTCGTTACTTAGGAATATTGTTATTTGTTTTTATTTTGTTTTGCAGAGGTGTCAAAGGAAGATAAAACTTATGTTATATTTATCAATAATAATGTTGATAAACAGACCAACATTTGTTTACTAGATCCTTTATCAACAAACAGAAACTGGGCAGCATTAATCAGTATCCATGCTTTAGATGATGAAAACTATTCCAGTAACATGATCTGTGCACAGGGAAATGGTTATCATATGTTTGGGTTTCTGCTGCTGTTGGACTACCAGTCACTGAGGATACCCTAATCTGCCAAATAGCAAGTGCTTTGCAAATGGCATAAAAAAAAAACGATAACTTAAAATTTTGTTTGCCAATATGATCTTCATAAATAATATGATTTTATCAAAAGTGAGGTTACAACTTCTTCAGGTAAAGCCGACCTTAAAAATGCAATATAAAATTTAGAGATATTGTACAATTGCCAATGAGACAGTTATATAACAGAGTCCAAATGACATAGATTAAAGGAATTATAAGTTACCATATGAACTTCAACAATGAGCAAAACACATACCCATTGGCTGTTTTGTATAGGCCATTTTGGTTTTTAAGCTCTACAATTTTTTTTGGCTTTCTGCACTTTTGGTCTTAAAGATACATTTGTACATGATGAAGGTTATTCAAGAATACTTATTGAACAAAATATGCAGCAATGCCTAGATTGAATGACTTATGTGGCTCTTTGGTGGCAGTCAAGTTTTTATTAGTGGCCCTGGAGGAAGCCGCAGTGCACGAAGAGAACCACAGACCTTCAGCAGGAAAACTGACAAATCTTGTTAATTAAGATTGGAGTCAAGTGCACCTGCCACGTGCGGTATTCGAACTTCCAACCTCAGTGTTGACAGGCTAGCTTGTGATACAGTAGTTAAACTACTCAGATAACTCCGCCACCGAGGCCGCTGGCAAAGCCAAATTGTTAGTGAGACATGTACAGATCTTCCAAGTATAAAATTAACACATCTGTTTGAAATATAATACCCTAAGATCTGTTGACCAATATTTCTTCTAGAAATTATTAAAGTTTTGGAAAAAGGGAGTTTTTCAGCATGTAAATGAAGTTTTAATTTTGTACCAGATCTACTATAAATTCAAAAGCATCTAGTGAAAAAGGCATACACTAATATTATATGTATCATTATTATTATTATCATATAAAAGCATTTTTATTCAAAAGTGGTATCACTACAAAATCACCAGCAATCCCTTGTTCCACAATGATTCATTCAAATCCGGCAAGAATGATTCTTAACTCAATCACCATGTGTGTACTGTATATTGTAAATTCAGAGATTCCTGCATACAGGTTATAGATATATTTAGTTTATTTGCCCTTTATTGTAAAAAAAATAATTAATAAATCAATTGTGTCTACCATGTAAAACCTACCTTCCATTTTTAGTTTAAATCCAATCCAATTTTAGATCATAAATTCTTTTTCTCTTCCTTTAAAAATGACTTGATCATTTAAACATTACTCCATTGTACTAAACACTAATTTTCAGTACAGTTATCATTTTATGAATTTTAAACAAAAGATCATTATTTCGAATAATATTTTTGAGCACAGGTACGAACAGGTTGTCATGAACAGGTAAATTTTGCTACCATTTCATTATCAGTGTTGCCAATTCCCTCGGTAAACATATAGGAACAACTTATACTAGGTTGTCATGTAACTAATTTTATCTATATCTAATAAGTGGGGTTTATATAGGTATAAAAGACTTTCAGTTTCTCTGGCTAAAGAATTTATTACAAATGTTTCTGATTTTATTTCATTTGAAGTAGTACAATTTGTTATCACAACTCCAGTTATTGGTATGTTTGTTTTGTTTACCAATACTGTTTAAACCAAACATAGAATAGTATCATAGATATAATGGATTTGTTTCAATGGAAAGTTGTTGTAAAATATTTTATAATTAGTTACCAATCTTAGGTTTAATTGTCAGATTTTTTAATAAAAAAAATAAAGGACTAGTGGCATATATACTGTTAACTGTGCTAAAAAAAATCACAAAAAAATCTAGAATCGACTGTTAATATGGTATCTGATTTAGTGTTGAAACAATTATTAATTATCTTTGAACATGTTGAAGGCTAAACAAAGGTAAATATGTTCAATTATCAGTTTAATAAGAAATTGATCAAAGTTAAGTCATATGTATTTAATTTTTTTTCTTTGGGTCATACATGTCATATTTCTTTTGTTTTAATCCTCTTTTACTTAAGGACAATCTGGTGTAAGTATGTATTGCAAATATAAATGAGAAGAAAAAAATATTTTTAAATAAGAAACCATGCCCTACTCACATTATCCTATGTCTTAGGTAAATGAACTTTGATATATATGGGTCAAAATAGTTTGTTAGTAACTTTATTTTAAAAGTTTACTTCACAATCAACATGCATACTAAGTTTCAAGTTGATGTGACCAAAACCTGGTGGTAAACAACAATAACCCATCCCTTTAACCAGAAGAGGTACTAATTTTCCACTATCACATATCTATGTTAACATGGTTAAGAAAACCATGTAATTGCAGTAAAAACCTTAGTTTTGGCTATCATAATGAAAATGTGTACTAAGTTTCAAGTTGATATGACCACAATTTCATGGTTAACTATTTTAGGGGAACATTTTAACCTGATTTTGGACTGACAGAGGAACCTGTTCACAGACTCATAGACCACGAAAATAATGCCAAACAAAAAAACCTAAAAAATACAAATTAAATTGTTTGTCTTCATTTTTTAGTTGTATTGATCAATTCCAATGAAATACACATGTAAAATTGATGTCAAATCAAATAAAACCTTCAAAAAGTTATTATGTTTTTTTCTCCAGATTACCCAACATTAATTCATGCAAAATCATTCATAACAGTCCCAAACATCTCCAAAATTAGATCACAAAATAAAAAAGAACACTGACAAATACACATATACTCTGCATAAAGTAATGTGGCTTGAAAAATGGTAGTAACCTCAAGGCTGCAAGAATTACTTATTTTGGAAAAAGATAAAATGTTGACATTTAAATGTTGCGGGTACATGTACAAGTGTAAAAGTCATCTTTTATAAAGTGGTGGTTGGCCATGGGTTGGCAATAAATTAACAAAATGGTGAAAACAATATTCAAAAAATTGAAAATTAGCATATTACATGTAGTCTAGTTGTAACACTTTTTTTATTACTGATTTCTGTAAATCATTAAGCATGACGATTGAAATTATAAATTGGTTAACAAATCATTGTTACCATTTCATGTAAAACTGGTTCACTTGGTTCATACCAGAAGAAAAGATCGAATACATTGACAATGAAACTATACTGGCAATTAAAATTTCTCTTTTTGTAATGTTGCACCATAAATATTCTTGAATGACAGATGATATATACGACACAGGGATAAATGTACACAATAAATTATGATTAAATGCTATTTATATAAGCTTTATTCACAACTTTTATTGACCCAGGAATTGATGATTTAAAGATTGACAAATAGTATAAAACACCTGTCCATTGTTAACACTTGTATGTTGTCCTCTCTGGCTGTTTTTTTGTTGTTGGTTATTTATGTTGTTGGGTTGCCTGCCTCATTGACTTATACCCCACATCGCCTTTCATTCATATTAAAAATTACCAAAGTTTGTCCATGCGTACACAAAATTATTTCTGCATCTCAAACATCTTACAAATTTGAAGATTTATATATATGCAGGTATTTAAAAATACTTGACCCATAAAATTTTAACATGATATCATAAAATCATCATTTACAAAAGTGTCAACTGTCAAATATTGATGTTATTAAATCACCATTCTTCTACCTCAACAAGTGATAAGGGTATATAAAACCATTTCAAACAGATATAAATCTACCAAAAGATCTAGTCCATCTCCATTGCCCATCCTCATAACTCATTGCAGAAATTTTGAATCTAATACTTATATATAATTTGAAACAAGTTATTTCCTTGCTAATAATTAAAGCATTTCTGAAAAAAAAGATAAATTTTTTTTTTGCAACTCCAGAACAGGAACACTTAATTTGTATAATTTCAACTATGGTAGACCAACAAGTGTAAGAGCCCAAACTGTACCAGCAGTACTTGGTACACCAGTGATACTTTTAACAGGGAAGAAACAGTACAAGGTGATGCAGAGCAACAGAAGAAAATAAATGAACAAAAATTCTTAATATCATTTATCATTTTCAACTGAACATACAAAAGTTTACCTAAATCATTGAAGTACATTTGTATATTATGTTGCTATGAATAAAGAATTAGTACAGCTGTCAATCAGGAAAAAAAAATACATATATTCTTGATTACTGAAAATGAATGCAGTCTGCAAATTAGCTCAAAAATTCTAGTGTCCAGTGTAAGGAAAGCTACAATTACTTAATGTAATGCAAAGTTTTTAAAAAATCTGTGTATATCAACACATCTGAAGATTCAGAGGCAACTTAACTTCCTAATTTATTTTACATTGCCTGTAAAGAGATGCCTACAATGCATGTAAATGAATCTAAACAATTAATTATTTAACTTTTTTATGCACATACATGCATACCCTCATAGTGTTTTGAATTTTTAAAATATGTTGAAGGAATGGCACTTTTGTCAATTTTTCCAAACTTATGAGTGATTTAGAGCTTTGAAAAATTTTACTTGCCTATCGTTATAGAATGTTTATTGACCTCTAAAGGTCTTTTGTAATTTTTTTTTAATTTCGGTTGCTTTCCCATTTTAATGATTGACATTTACAAAATTTCCAAATTAAATAGATTAGTTCAAAATATGATCTTATCAGGTCTTTAAGTGCATGAACATGTCTATAGATACATAATGTACATGATATAAAACATTTTTACATGTACTGTCACTGATTCTGGGTATCAGGTGTTCTGTGTATATCATTTGTACATAGAAAAGAGTGATATAAAATAAAATAGCAAAATACAGAAGTCTATTTGTTGCACTATATTTACATTTTGAAAATTTATTTCTTGTCATATGTGCTTGAAACCAGATGATAAAAATGAGAATTTCAATTATTGAAAAAAACAAAATAAAGCCAACAAGTTTACCAAAACTATTTATCAACAGTCTGTGCATCAGAAAAATTTAACTACCAACATCGAAGTTCTTTAGTTTTCTATGTATTGTGTTCTGTTTTTGTCTTTTCCTCATTTTTATTTTTTGCCATGGTGTTGATGGTTTTTCTTGAACTTTTGATTTTTTACTGCCACCTTCTATCTCTCTCACTTTTCACCATATATATCATACTGATACCTAATTTATGTTTGTTCTAAGCAAAAAACTGTTTTGAATTCTTTCCCTTTATTTAAATATAAAAAAGTGGCACTTGTGTGTCAATGAGACAGCAATCCAAAGACTCAATAATCTGAAGGTCAACATACATGACATATGGTCTTCAAAAAGATGACACTAAATGTACATAAAGATAAAAAATACTTGTACAATGTACATTTTTTATGAAACTGTCCCATACTTATTGCTAGATTAACATCAAAATAACATAATATACATGTACAACATCTGCCTTTACACTGGCTATTTACAGACCCACCAGTCAAGGCTTGTAAAATTTCTATCTGACTTGTACAAGTTTCTACTAGTACTATAGCCAATAAAAAATATATACAAAAGTTTTCAAAATAATGAGCGTCACAACATTGGATTCAAAAGTTTATCATGAAGACTGCAACATAATACCAAAAACGCCCTAAATCTTTAATAAAATTGAGAATGGAAATGGGGAATGTGTCAAAGAGACAACAACCCGACCAAAGAGCAGAAAACAGCCGAAGGCCACCAATGGGTCTTCAACACAGCAAGAAAATCCCGCACCCAGAGGCAGGCTTCAGCTGGCCCCTAAACAAAAATGTGTACTAGTTCAGTGAAAATGGACGTCATACTAAACTCCAAAACATATAAATGAACTAAAATTAAAAATCATACAAGACTAACAAAGGCCAGAGGCTCCTGACTTGGGACAGGCGCAAAAAATGCGGCGGGGTTAAACATGTTATGATTGAATAATATTGACATTGAAAAATAACATATTTGTTAGTACCTATAATTACTTACATATTATGAACAACATGTTTATCCAACAAAAAATATTGATAACATTTTACAGTTTCAATGCATACTTTCACATATTCTACTAAACATCAATTTCTTTGTGGAAGTACCAAACATGCCATAAGTTAATTACAAATTTCATTAAATATTCATAACATAGATCTAGTCTTATTATTGGTGCCAGGTAAAAATTAATCGATAAGGAGTACTTGTATGCCAATTAAGACAGGTGTGTAATATGTCGAATTAATAATTCATTAACAAAATAGACAAAAAGAATCTTGTTGAATTACTAACTTTTTCATCTTAAAAAATGTAAGAATATGTCTGAATTTAACAATGCACAAGTCTTTTTAATCCCTAGCTTAGATAAAAGTAATGCGTTCAAAAAATAGAAATTTTATTTCAGTAGTTTTGTATTGGTTATATTATTTATCAAAAGGGAAGTTCCAAATAAATTCATATTAAGAAAAACAAATCATTTTTATGAATTATCTCCCATATCCAAATTGGTTCACCACTATTTTTTTTATTCAATATGAACAATAATCTTATAACTTCCTGCGAATTAATTTTAGACCAATTCTATAAAAATGTAGTGATTTAAAAGTATTTAAACTTACCTACAAGTACAATGCCTACATTAGAAAATTATTTACTTTTCATTTACAAGTACAATAGTTCAATTTTGAATTTGATCAGACTTTTCATTTAGTCTATTCATTTGCAATTTTATAAACTAGGACAGCTTCTCTCATTCTAAAGTGTGATCTTATCAGGTTTTAATACAAGAAAACTGATTGAAAAGTACTGAGTGTGTAAAAAGAGTTCCTGGTATTTTATATACATGTATATATATATATATATATATATATATATATCTCATTGTATATAGAAAACAAGCATTCTGTGAGTATTGTATGGCAATACATAGTCCCCTACCGGTTAAAAAATCATTGTATTGGAAAAAAATTCTAACTTGATCTATAACTTGTCATGGTGTAAACTATATAACAAATATCAAGTCAATGTCTCCAAGCATGACGAAAAAAAAGTGTTGAAAACTGATTATTTAAGTGAATTTTCTAAGTCAAAAGACCACTACTCTGCACAAAATCATCAGACGGGAACAAAATTCGAACTTGATCTGTAACTGGTCATGATAAAACAATACACCAAATATCAAATCAATATCTTCAAGCATGAAGAAAAAAAAGTGTGGAAAACTGATTTGCCAAACTGACGGATGGACAGACAGACAGACAGACGGACAGAGTGCAAACCTAAAGTCCCCTTCGACTTCGTCGGTAGGGGACTAATAAACCGGTCATGCACTAACAATACTAAGTAGACTTTTATAGTAAAAAATGTTCAAGTAATTTCTAAAAATGCATACATGTACCCTCAAGATTTAATTGGCACTTTTTACAATAAATTATTAAAAAGAGTACCCTACATGTACATGCACATTTACTGCCCTTCTTTTCGCAAGGAAGAAATCAAAAAGACACCTATGGCTACATGTACATGTACTTTTTTGTTAGGCATTGGTAAAAATTTTCCAAGGCATGATCTTTCCCAAAAATTTGATGAATTTCCCAAGATGAACATAAACATCTATATACTTCAAGAATGTTCACAGCAACATAATTATAAAAACATACATGCAGCCACAAAACAAAAACTACTCATTGAATCAAATGAAAATCAAATAAGACAACTCTTTTAATTTTTCCATTTCATGCATTTTGATTCAATATTAAGCCATCTTTCAAATCTAATTTTCACATCCTGCTTTTTACAGTAATATTATTTATAACGAAAGCAAATTGATTAAGGAATTGTGAGTTGACACAGGATGCTTTTTATATGATTGTCAATAAAAACTATTTTGAATTTTTGGTAAGGAAAGATAATAGGTTGTCAAATTGGTAAGGAAAATTGGTGTCAATAAAAACTATTTTGAATTTTTGGTAAGCAAAGATAATAGGTTGTCAAATTGGTAAGGAAAATTGGTGTCAATAAAAACTATTTTGAATTTTTGGTAAGCAAAGATATATACATGTAATAGGTTGTCAAATTGGTAAGGAAAATCGGTGTCAATAAAAACTATTTTGAATTGTTGGTAAGCAAAGATAATAGGTTGTCAAATTGGTGTCAATAAAAACTATTTTGAATTTTTGGTAAGCAAAGATAATAGGTTGTCAAATTGGTAAGGAAAATTGGTGTCAATAAAAATTATTTTGAATTTTTGGTAAGCAAAGATAATAGGCTGTCAAATTGGTAGGAAAATTGAAATCCCCCATTTTTTTTTTATTTTACCTGATTAAAATCTTATATATATGATCAGCTTTCAGATGAATCTAAGACTTACCATTATTTTACTGAAAAAATTTGGTAACACTGGATGGTAACATGGACACTCTATATTACATGTAATTAAAAAAAATAAATGTAGGGCATACATTTGTTCATCAGCAATAAGTACATTTTTCCTTTAATCTTACTGCCTAATATTTTGTAGATCATATTAAGACAGAACCTGATACTCAAAAATAATAGACAATGACATCATGTATCAGTGCAGCAACCTTACAATTTCATGTCCATCCCTTTGTAAGATCGTACAAGTAGGAGCAAGAACACATTAGATAACTAAAACCAATTTGAACTATTTAAGAAATTTTAATCTGATAAAAACACAAAAACAAATTTTAAAAAAGAAAAGAAAGAGGGTTCAATGACCAAAGTTCATGTGAGTTATGCAGTTGATTTCTTGTTTAACAGTTCATTTAGATATTTCTTGAACTTATTTTCATAAGTCAGCATATTGCGTAACCGTTTCGTACAAATGTAAAGACAAATCAATAAAGACCATGTAAAATGATTGAACTTTATTTCTTACTTGTAAGTATAATTCATTTTATTTCATTAATCCAGAAACATATATATTGATACTTAATGATTAATCATGTAAAAATAATTGTCTGATTTATGCTGATTGACATCGAGTCAAGCTTATAATGCGATATGGTTCACCTTAACCTGCTTCCACTATTTTTTTTTTTTTTATCACATTGAGAATGTAATCTAGATTATTTTGATACATGTAAGTTATGTACCAACTTGGGAAGGGTAGGTCGCAGTCTTGACTACAGTAGTTTCCTACAATATTATGGATACTTGTTCGTTTTACAGTTTGTGCATTTAGTTGACTTAATGTTATATAATCAGACGAAATTATCGGATCTCCTGTAGTTGGTGATCGCAATACTGGTATACCAGTATTGTCCACAATACTGGTATAAAAATTTTGTACCAGTATTGTAACCTTTTTTTTTAAAAAACAGCAATACTGGTACATTACTGATATACCAGTATTGTAGTTGTATTGTTCACTATACTTTAAGGTGTATAATGAAAAATGAATTTTAAGCAAAATTAGATATTGAAGATCAAAGGGAGATTAAATGAACTCAAAAAGATTATAGAGGATAATTGTGAAATCAATTAACAACCAGTTAAAAATAATTACTATACTTATACAAATAAACAAAAGATTATTGTAATTAACTCATCTTATTCAAACAATTGTTAATTATATAAATAATTGCTTATAATTTTATCATATTTCTATATTTTATTTAATTCAATTTAGATAAAATTAAATCAAAGCTTTATTATCTGAGTTATTATTTAATAAATTCAAGCAAATTATTACACTATAACACTGTAAATTCAGCATTGCATTTACATGTATGCCATCGTATATTTTTTACAGATATTTTAATACATGTATACTAATATTATATGCATTTATTTGTCTTTATTTTCTTATTAATCTTTCACAATAAACATTATAAAAGATATCAATATCCATTAAACATAAAAAGTTGCTTAATAGGGGAACCTGATTATAATCAAATTAACTAGTTTGTCTACATGAATGTTAAGGGTAGTTAAAGCAGTTGATTCATAAACATGGGCAATACCATTTGTAGCAGATATATCTACTGGTACAAATACTCAAATACTAATACTAGACAAGCACTCCTACAGTAAGAGAGCCGTGCAGGTGCTATCTAAACAAGCCGTTGTAATCTAGTAAGCGTAAGAGAAAGTCCACAGACTGAATACCTAAATATCAATATAGGAAGTGGGGGTTGCAGAAATGCCATCTGAAGAAGAAATAAACAATACCAATGCTGATGATACAGAAGCTATAACAGAATTAATGTCAATATAAAATTCACTAAAATATACTATTGAGTCTTGGAAAGAGCGAGCTGGAAGAAAACATAGAAGAAAGTAAAGAGTTTGTTAAAATGCTGAGACAGTACGGTTCCCTTAAGAAAAAAACATCAGAAGATTTAAAACTTTCTTTGATTACAATTACAGTGTACCATCAATGGCATCATCAGTTAAACATACAATCATTCCATATAAAATTGTCATGTCATGTGTTAATATCATTATTCATATATATGTGACACCTTTAATAAAAGATTAATTACCTATATGTATTGTTTATTTTAAAAAAACACAATACTGGTCAGACAGAGCTCAGACATAAACAAGTCGATTTTTGTTTTTGACTTACATAAGTCAAAAAATGTATTTATTATAAAAATGTACTTTCATTTTCAGACTTATTTAAGTCAGAAAATGACAGACTTGTTTAGGTCTATTTGTGTTTATGAAAAGACTTAATTTTAATTAGTGGCCAAAGTGCACCACCTATGACATCATAAACCTGTGAGAGTTCACAATGACCTGAGCTATCTATATTTAATTATCTAATTGAACATTTTTACTTAACATAGAATATTTTCCTCATTTTGTGTGATTACAGATGGTTGCATTGTAAAGTAAATAAACATTATCTCCAATTTTTTAGACTCTCATGAATATTTTTCCTTAGAAGACAAAGCATTGTCTTTCAATGTTGTCATAATTTCATGTAGATGCATGACCTTTTTATAAATATGCATGGGTCTTGAAGTTGGCCAATTTTGGTAACTTATTGACTTGTAGGAGTCAATATTTGCAACTCTTTAATTTAGGTCAAATATTTCTTGCTTAACACTAATTGACTTATTGAAGTCATAATTTGTCTTAAATTAAAGGGGGAAAATCTTGAGACCTTCAAACTTAGACCTCTATGAGTCAAAAGCAGATTTAGACTTATTTATGTCTGAGCTCTGACTGCTGGTACAATACTGGAATACAATACTGGTACAAAATTTTTATACCAGTATTGTGCACAATACTAGTATACCAGTATTGCGATCACCAACTACAGGAGATCCAAATTATCATTCAACATCGTAATGATTTATCTTTTTATGTTCGATCCTGCGAATAATTTTTAACGTTAGTCATTAAAAGAAATACCGAATGGGCCTCCCCCTGTCAAGTTATCAAATGTAAATCTTTATAAGGCTTGATTTGGTGTATTGTCATTCTAGGTGAAATAGGAATGCTTTCTTTGATTGACATTCTCAATTAATTAGTTCTTACCATTGAAATTTATCTTACTAATCTTGTTTACTCGTGCCGCCTGGGGTCCGCCATATTGTAAACAACAGCATTGTTTCTCGGGAAACTTTGGTCACGTGATAAGAGAACCTGCAGTCGCGGTAAATACAAAATTAACAATTTTGATATGCACGTTTTGCTTATTTATACATTTTTTTTTAAAGAAGACAGATTTTTAGAGATTTCTTATTACACCAAGTAGTGAGTCGGACAGAGGTACTAACTGCATGAAAAGATTCTGGACGTACATTAAGCATAAACGGTCAGATGGGAGTAGCATACCACCGCTTAAATCAGCAGGCCTACTACACGACGACTCAACTGACAAAGCCAACATCTTAAATGCACAGTTCCAAGAAGCATTTTCAAGTAAAAATGACCTCAGTAACACAGAATTTAAGGAAAGATGCAACATGTCTGGCCAATACCCCACAGCACCTGATATTACCATCACACAAGATGGAATTAAGAAACTACTAAATGGTTTAAACCCCCATAAAGCTGCGGGCCAAGATAACATCTCACCTATGATCATTAAAGAACTAGCCAATGAAATAGCTCCAATACTCCAACTTGTCTTTCAGAGATCATATGACACAGGAGTGGTACCATCATTATGGAAAACAGCAAACGTTTGTCAGCCAGTTTTCAAAAAAGGGAAAAAGTTTGAACCAATCAACTACAGACCAATATCATTAACCTGTATATGTTGTAAGATAATGGAGCACATAGTAACCAGCCATATCATGTGCCATGCAGATAAAAACAACATCCTGTATGACCTTCAACATGGATTTCGGAAGAAACTATCATGTGAAACCCAGCTGATAGAATTCATCGACGACATCACCAAAAACCTTTATAGTGGCCAACAAACAGACTGCCTAATCATGGATTTTTCGAAGGCATTTGACAAGGTCGGCCATAGTCTACTAGCACACAAACTTCAACACTATGGAATAAGAGGAAAAACAAACGACTGGATTAAAAGCTACCTATCTGAGAGAACCCAAACGAGTACTAATGTGGTAGTGTGTTAATTTGGATATTTTTACTTTTGTATTATACTTTGATATTGTGATACTATATATTTGATGAGTGTAATATTTTTAATTCTAAGTATTTAGTGAGTTAGTTTCTAGTCATGCTCCACTGGTTATGTTCATTGTATGATTTTTTACATGGCTCAGTGAGTTTTGATATATTGGTTATTTGTTTACTCTCTGGGTTTTACTAGTTTGTATTGTGAAACTTTTTCTTCTTTGTGATAATTGGCTAATTTAGTCATATGGTCATTTTGGAGGGAAATTCTATTGTTAGGTCAGAATTTACTCATACTTTGAATTGTATAGTTGTGTGTTGTTTGCTTTGATATATTTATATTTGTGGACATCTTTGATTCCATTATCAGGTCAGTTTTCTCTACTTAATATGTCACATTCATACTAAAATACTGATATGAATAGATTGTATAGATGATTTGGTATGAATGGTCAGAATGAATGATTTCAGAGTAAAAGGTGTATAAAATAGATTAAAACATATAAAAGTATATTAAATATTGTTTAAATGAGTTTAACTAAATTGACACAGTCAAACAAATCATTTTGTAAGTATTTAAGCCATAAACAGTAAAATTATATGAATTACTCAGTTTAGTGAAAAGAAGTAATAGTAAAGATATAAAATAGTAATTTGTATGTTAAGACATATTTTAAACTATTAAATGATTTGATAATTTGATACGTAAACTATAAACACAAATAGTTATGATAATATTTTTATTACAGATATTTGAACCATACTGTTCGTATATCATGTAGAAGATTCCATATTGTAAATACAGGACCTATGTACCTCATACATGGTAGGTTGTGTATTCTGTTTATATGTGTGTTTTTGTGCTTAACATTTGTCTTGAGCATGGCTATAATATTTGTTTTAATAAGCTTATTGTGTTATGTTACTGTACGCTTTGCTTTATGTGTACTAATTCAATGTTGTTAGTAATTTGAATGGAATGACCCATAAATGACTATCAGAAGAATATTTGGTAGAATACCAATATGTTAAATGTTAAGATGTGTAATTTATGATGAGAACAATATTTCTCATGATTAACATTCTATGTAAATAGATTTGAAAGTAAATAACATGGAAAACCATAGTTGTCCAGTAGGAAGTATTTGAGTATTGTATTTTAGGTATTGTCACCTAGAATGAATAGAGTTATCTTTCTTTGTATTTATTATTTGTATTTGTATTGCAGGGTCATTTCTTATATTACACAATAAAACGAATCCATTGATCCTGAGGTGTTTATTTTATTATACGACCAAAACAACCTGGTTACACTAATAGAAGGGGAAACATCTGACTCCATTGAAGTAGAGTCTGGGGTACCACAAGGATCTGTGCTAGGACCCAGCCTCTTCCTCTTCTATATAAACGACATGCCAGAAAATATTAAATCAACTGTGAGGCTATTTGCAGATGACACCATTGTATACATCACAGTAACATCAGATGATAATACCCTCCAGGAAGATTTAGACAAGTTGGCTGTCTGGGAAGAAAAATGGATGATGCAATTCCATCCAGATAAATGTCAGGTATTATCAGTAACAAAGAACAGAACACCTATTATAAAGGATTATCGTTTACATAGCCACACTTTGGAGCACGTAACATCTGCAAAATGCTTAGGAGTAACTATAACATCAGACCTTAAATGGGAAAAACATATCGGAAACATCTGTGCCAAGGCAAATAAAACCATCGGATTTCTCAAAAGAAACCTCAATATCTCTAACAGCGATATCAAAGAAAAGGCCTATATCTCCCTCGTTAGACCAACAGTCGAGTATGCCAGCTCTCTATGGGATCCATACCTCCAAAAAGATAAACACAAGTTAGAAATGGTACAAAGGAGATCGGCCAGATATGTAACAAACCGGTACAGTAACAGATCATCCGTTACTGATATGTTGGAACAACTAAAGTGGGCACCACTTGAAGATAGAAGGAGAAGCGCAGGACTATCAATGCTGTATAAGATCAACAATCAGGAGGTCAACGTTGCAGCAAGCCACAAACTCGTTCCACCGGACAGGATCTCAAGAAATATGGGCACAAACTCTTTTCAGATCCCACAATGTAACACGACAACAAGGAAAGAGTCATTCTACCCGAGGACCATCAGGAATTGGAATGCCTTACCCTCCTCAGTTACATCTGTCAGCAGCCTTGAATCGTTCAAGAGGCTCCTGACAAACAAATAAATCAAAAGCCCTTGTTTTTAATCCCCACTGTTAAATATTTGTATAGCACCTTTTTTTTGTTTGTTACTTTAATCAAAATTATATTTGCGCACACCCAAAAGTGACAGAATAGTCAACATGATGACTGTGGTCACTAACCGGTAGAAGTAGAAGTAGAAGTGTTTGTTTCTATATTTCTTTCTATTCCTATATCATGTATTTACTGAAAATCTGAATGAAGACCGGCAAAACTATATAAATCGACATTTTTCCGATGCCGGCAATGTTGGATGTTGGACATTAAAGCAGAAGAAAGGTTGAGAAATACCATCTACTATATAAAAATAATTATTTCGAGCAGCATATACTATATACAGTTAAAAAGATGCTCATAACGATTGTAAAAAATGAATGCATCTGTCTGTGATAACTGAATTTCAACCTGTTAAAGCAAATGCAAAGGTAATATTCATGGAAGTCCGCTTCATTAGAACACATTCTATCAAATCATACTGGTTGTAAAATGTACACGCCAAGCATAGGATGCGACTACGCGAACATTGCCATCTTACAAGGGAAGCCGGTTTATGATCCTGTCTGAGTGTTGTGCATTCTCAAGTCTTTTAAAATATTATAAATATTGAATTTGGTTCAGTTACCATAGTACCAGAGATAAGAGTAAATATCAGCAGAGACATATATACTAAATTTTATATGTCTCTGATATCAGTATACTTGATGATCGCTATATTGAAAATTTCGTCCGAAATCGGTACAGCATGATTCATTCATGTAAAATATATATAGAAGATAGAAGTAACAACGTTGGCGTTTAAATTGTGCCGTTCACGAGAGATTCAACTCGTGCACACAAAAAAACACACAGTAAACACAACCATTAAAAAGCAAAGCATATCAATAAATAGATAAACAAATGTGAAAGAAAGTAAAGAAAATGAAAATGAATTAAAAAAAAAACAGTCGGAGTTCATCTGTCTTCCATTGTTAAACACGCTTGCTTGGCACACTCATAAATAAAATCGAAAAAAAAATCCCGAATTTTCCCCCAATCTACCCTTTTTGACCTAACAAAAGTACAAGTATGTGATCGGATGCAATCATTACCGGTAAATTAACAAGCAACGCAATAATTTTATGTATTAGTTATATACATTCACCCAAGATATATCATAAGAAAAGGGTGAGAGGAAAACAAAATGTTGGTGTCAAGCATTTTGGTAATGGCGATTTGCTGTCTAGCTTCTGGAGATGAATGAACAGTGGATGATGGTAAGTCAATAGAACTGAAAATAAAACATTGAGTAACAACGAACCAGGAAGAAACATTTTAAAGACATCTTTGCTATAAATCATTATTTCAAAATCTGAGATAAGTCACTTAAATACATTGAAAAGAGAATAGCGAACAATACAAAAATAAAACACTGGATAAAATATATGATACCTTTAATATAATTGCCAAGCCTTATATTAATATAATGTATCGCTAGACGAAAATTAGCACGTAAATTTGAATAAAGAAAAACGTACTATGAAATATCAATCTAAAAACAGTCAGTATATGGCAATTTGAGTGATTAAAACAGACAGTATTTATTAGTTATTGTAATCATAGAATAGACAGAAATATTAATTTGAAATTATCGAACTAGCTATTTTAACAACGGCGAGTCAAATACGGTAAATATGTCAAGGATAAAGAATTTCAGTTAGTAACTGGTTCCATTTTTGGTTTGGAGAACGACCTGTGTGTTTCCACGAGAGAGGTTAGAAATTTCACAAATCTTTGCTTATTTTTTTAGGCATATATGGAATACATACTCAAATGGTCCGACTTGTTAATTACCAAGCAATTTTATATACTCATATGGTCCAACCATATGAGTATGATGCACATATGGTCATACCTGTAAAGTCAAAATACATATATAGTCTGGAACAGATATATCTGTCCCCCCAAAAAAAACACAGTGGTTAAATGAAAACTTGAACACAAAGTATACATGTAAAGATGATCAATCATGAAGAACTAACGAAAAAACTGAATATGCAATCCGTTGGCGTGAAAGAACAAGCAGGACATGCAACTCCTGCCATTTGACTGGCGACTACGCGTCGTATTGCTCAGTGGCCAAAGACATGTAAGGATAAAAATCTGTGAACAAATCCCAAGCATCTAGGGAAATATTTCTACGACATATGACCATTTATTGTGACGTGACCATCATCTGATACATGTATCAGTAAATTGAATTTTAACTAAGATTGAGTCGTCTATGCGTGCATGGACAGATCCTGTTATTCCAGTAGCCCCACTTATTTCTTGGTTATTGGAAGTCACACCTAGTTAACATATACTGGGTAGGTTTGGGAAGTAAAGACTTTATCTTCGTTCGAGACGACGAGGGAGATTTTTAACGACATTGCCTACCCATGAGGGTCTTGCACGGTCGGATATCTTCGTTCGGTATACTTTATTAACCCCAGATTATGATCATATTGGATCACGTTGTTTGTACTTACATGAGCAACACGACGGGGGCCACATGGAGAGCAGGATCTGCTTACTCGTCCGGGAACACCCGAGATCACACCATGTTTCTTATGGGGTTCGTCTTGCTCAGTCTGTTTTTGACTTATGAGTTTGATTATCCCTTTAATATCTTTCGCCTCTCTTTGACCATTCCGATGTTTTGTTGTTGTTTTGTTGGTTTTTTTTGTTTGTTTCAATGTTTGTTTGTTTGTTTGTTTGGTTTTTTTTTTTTTTATATGCAAAATCGTTGTTTGTACCTTGCTGCACCATTATATTGCCAAAGGTGATTCTTGAGTTATATTGTATTGATTGTGCAACAATTTACTTTAAAAGTTCTATGGCGTTGTTATTTCAGATAGTCGTAGTGGTAAATTCAAGATTGATTTTAACCACAACTTGATTATCAGTTGTACTGATGGACAAACACATTATTTACTGATCGAAGTGATGAAGAAGAACGACACATAGTACTTTAGTATCGTATCAGTATTTCATTCAAAACTACCATCTTATATTTCAGGTTCTTGTAATGTCAACATTAATTTTCAAAGAAAACAGTCAGAAGTTATTGCGTTCCATGCTCGCATGTCGACTGTTGTTCAGTCTCTAGGTGTTCGTCAAACGCTGATATTCGATACGAAAATATCGAACCATGGCGACGGCTACAATAAAGCAACCGGTATATTTACAGTTCCTAAAAGTAGTACGTATGTATTTGTCTGGGTTATCCGTATGTATACAGCCGAGCATTCCATCGAGCTTGTGATCAACGACACAGTTTTTGGTTCATCCTTTCTTCGGGCTAAAAATGGAGACGATGGTTCAGTAAGTAATACAGTCGTAGTGGACGTTACAAGGGGCGATAATGTATTTGTTCGTAACCACGGTTCCTTGGTTGGAGATGGCATCATTAACAACAACCAGCATGGCAAATCAACGTTCTCTGGTTGGCGTTTGGGATAAATGAATTACAACACAAATAGATACATGTTCGAGAGACGCATGTTTTCTAACTTAATAAAAGCGCATACCTTATAGGACCATATATATCAATATCTTGATCTTTTTAAAATAAAGAAGGAATGTATTTGAAAACAATGGTTATCTCCATACAATATCAAATAAGAAGTGGTATGATTGCCAATGAGACAACTCTCCACAAGAGATCAAATGACACAGAAATTAACAACTGTAGGTCACCGTACGGTCTTGAACATTGAACTAAGCCCATACAAATGACAAATGTAAAACAATTCAAACGAGAAAACTAACGGCCCAATTTATGCACAAAATAATGAACGAAAAACAAATATGTTACACAGCAACAAACGACAACCACTGAACTTGATTACCGGCTCCTGACTTGAGACAGACACATACAGAATGTGGCGGGATTAAACTAGTTTGTAGGCGCCAACCCTCCCCTAACCTGGGACAGTGGTGTAACAGTACATCATAAGAACAAACTATAAAAATCAGTTGAAACAGGCTTAACTCATCAGATGGATACAAATAGAAATACATCTTTCAAAAACACAGAGTGAGCGTGGACGTGGCAGGGTACTTATACATCCCACAAATAAACAAGTACAGATCTGAGAGTACTCGCAATTACTGATAGCTAGTTCAAAGCCAATAACAACCAATAAAAAAATCATGCATCTTAGACTAAAATATCAATCAGTACACATCCAACATCCAATGGATTTAGTGTAAAGACGTCATTAACAGCCAGAGAAAAACATGACCTTGTGCAATGCCAAGATACAGGTATCGACAGATTGTAGAGCCATGAATGTGCATATGTATATAAAAATAATATTTAGTTTGATTTTAATTTGCTGATAACAAAAACAATATTATAACCAATAAAACAATATTCAAAGATCTAATTACAGTGTTGATTTGGTAACCTTTTAGAATAAATTTATTTAAAGGATCGTTTCTAAATTTCCGGGCTCGATAAACAACATCTCCGTAAAAATTAGGATGTGCTATCCCATTTGAAATAAGTTTTCTACTGGTACAACCAAACTTCAAAACCAAATCTTTATATCTATGGAAGAATTTAGTAAAGGTTTTGAGTAATTTGTGGTAACGAAATCCAATGCGGGAAATGTATTTTTTTGTTGTTGTTTTGAAATTGGACCCAACAGCTAAAATTTGTGACAAGTAAAAGAAAGACTCATTCTGAATTTATTTGTGTAAAGCGAAGCAGAACATGTTTACACTTAACTCCTGATACAAAAAATGACATGAATTCCATGTACACAAAAAAACGTGTTTCTGGCTATAAAATTCATCTCAAGGTACACTCAAGGTCAACAATTTATTTCGAACGCCAAAAATAGTAAATATATTGAGCACAAAAACCCAAAAACGCGTTAATAAAACTACAAATAGAACTAATAAGTTATTTGTTCGTTTGAATGGGAGAGAAAACGGATATGGCGTTTCAATTCATAACACAAAATCACAACGCCCTTATTTCTGTTTTTCATCTCAAAGTCACAGTGAGGCCTTCAAATTGGATAAACTTAAGGCCTCCTCTGAACTTTCAAGTAAATGTCCGTACTATGCATTACCTAAACTACACAAAAAGTTTAAATACCGTTTCATCTCGGTCACTAGTAAGTGTTTTACAACTTTTCTTTCAGTATTTTTAACTAACTACTATCAAAGAACTTATGATTAATTTTGGTAATAATGCATTTGAAAAATGGAATTAATTATAAATTAGAAGATGTGGTATGAGTGCCAATGAGACAACTCTTCATCGAAGTCACAATGTATAAAAAGTTAACAATTATAGATTACAGTACGGTCTTCACCACGGAGCCTTGGCTCACACCGAATAGCAAGCTATAAAGGGCCCCAAAATGACTAGTGTAAAACAATTCAAACAGGAAAACCAACGATATAATCTACATAAGAAACGAGAAACACCTATGAACCACACCAACAAACGACAACCACTGAACAACAGGCTCCTGACTTAGGACAGGAGCATACAAATGCAGCGGGTTTAAACGTTTTAACAGGCGCCAACCTTCACCCTGACCTGATACAGTAGTGTAACATTACAACATAAAAAGACACACTGTAAAATATCAATTAAAATGGCTTAACTCGATCAAAAAGACAATAAAACAAAAACAAGTAAACAGACAATAAACGAATAAGTTTGATCTATGATACAATATAAATACAATATTAAAACGTAGGTGCCTATATAACATAGACGTTATAGGTACTAATAATAATAAAAAAAGATGAATAAGAGTGTCAATCAGCCAACTCTAACCTGGGACAAAATAGCGTTAAATAAAACAACGTACACAGGTAAATTTAAATATAATAATTTTCTTGTTAGGAGTAAGGAAATTTTTAACAAAATTAATAAAGTTGTTGTTCAGAGTACGAGTACGGAAGTGAAAATTTATCGTCATACTAAATACTTGGTGGTACATATTAAACATAGTGGGACGAGATATAACACAAAATAAGTAAACATTGAATTACAGAAATGCATTACAAATTGTGTAAACAGGTCAACTTAACACAAAAGTACAATTTGAGAGTACTCGCAGTTACTGAAAGTTAGTTAAAAGCCAAAAACAATTAACAATTAACAATAATAATAAAAAAATCATGCATCAGAGACTAAAATCAATTAAAACACATCCTAGGGATCTAGTGTTTTAACGTCATGAACAGTCAAAGAAGACATGGCTTGTGCAATGCCAAAATAAAAGTATCGACAGGCAGTAGGATCGTTAGGATATAACCTTATAATAAATATGTATCCTGTTATATATAGATATATAAAGCAATTTCTACATAGAAAATTTGTAATTAAAAAGGCAAAGGCATAACGAACGAGTTGGGATAGATAAACACCGTATGATGGAGCCAAAGGAACATAGCCGTCTAAAAAGGGAAAATTAACAATAGGGAATGAAAAATCGTCCTCTTTTGTCGTAAATTTTAGTATGGAGTTTCCCTTCAGAAATTGAAATGTCTAAATCTAGAAAAGACAACTACTGCTGTTTATGTTAGATTTATTTAAAGTAAGTTCCTTTGGGTAAATTTCGGTAGTATATTTAGAGAACTCTTGATTATTTAATGAAAAAATATCATCAAGAGACCGGTAGGTATTGTTGGATGTGTCAACCAAATGTAACAATGACGTGTCTTTACTGAGTTTGGCCATAAACTGTGATTCATAGCAATACAGGAATAAATCTGCTATTAAAGGGGCACACTAAGTGCCCATAGGAATACCTACTACCTGTCGATACACTTTATCGCCGAAACGTACATATATGTTGTCCAAGAGAAAAATCTGTGGAGCGTACGAACCTGAATGTAGAAGAATTTATAATTTCGTTTTGTAGTATATGCGTCACACCACCACTACATTATTGGCTGCTTTGTCTGCCGGTACGATGAAATTTTATCACACTCCAGAAAAATATCATATAGTTTACTTATTGGTATATGACCAAGTTTGCATGATAATTGATGTCTACCATTATTTTTAATTATAGATAACAGATCAGCACGTGTATAATTTTTACGATGTTTAGATTAATTTTTACGTTTACCATTAGACCTATTATTTCTTAGCTTTTTATTGACAATATTCATAGAAGTTTTAGATATGTCCCCTGTTCCAATATTTTGTCATTGAGACCGAGAGGATAAGCTGTTTGAAGTCTTTTCATCCAAAATAGTTCGCGAACTTCACGGGATTTTTCAAATTGTTTGTGTGATTGTCCTGGTTATTTCTGAACGGTTTCAAGTGGTTGGAATTTTATAAATGTTAGATTGTGATTATGCTTATCTAAATGTTGGTATATCAAACCATATTTTTTGAGTGTACAAATTTCATTGGATGTTTTAGATAAATTACGTGCTTTTGCTAGTCCTTTTAAATTCGTTTGACAGTTTTAAATTTTCGACTCTCTACAATACACTACACTTCCACACAAGCGTTTCAAACAAAAGTTTACATATTTAATTAAATTTTTTTTTATTACAAATTTATTTCCTTAGATAATCACACATAATTCAAAAGATATATGCTTATGTTTTTCATTCTCAAAATCCGAAAATTCATAAAAGTTAGCTTTGGATCATGGCTTACTTCTCATACTGACACGTTGAAAGCAAATATTAATGTGAAACTTACTGCTGTTAGTCCAAACATAGTTTAGTACATAAACAAATACTAGTATATAAAAATCACAGGCACATATTTACTCTGATATATAAGTAATTTTTTTCAGAGACAAGTGCCTGTGATAAAAGTCATGGGAATCATACAATTCCAAGTCGGAACTAGCTTGATTTGAGAGATACTTTATTAGTGTAATGTCTTCGGTTTATTGGTTATTAAGATAAAATATAAAAATAAGTTTCCAGGTAAAGTTGACCTTGCATAGTTGTGTATGTTCTGTTTATGCTTATTTTGATGCTCCCAAACATTTTATGCATCTTACTGCTGGAAGTGTCTGTGGTTTCGAGCATACCTCACGACGGTTAATCTGGAAGCATGTGTCATATGCGCCGAATCGGTATCACACATTTCGATCCTTTTGTCAGGGCCGAATAAGAGTAATCAGCTGAGACATTCAGTGCCCCAACCCTTTCCATATATTTGGAATTTGAAAACAAGATTGCACACGCTGTTATGTCTCACCTGCTGTACTCACCATGGCTCATGCTTGATATTTTGTTGATTTTTTGTAATGCAACCAACTAACACACGGCTAAATAATATATCAAAATCAAAGGTCAAGGACGGACAATTTCATATTTTCAAGATGTCAGCATTATTGTCGATTGTGTCTTTTATATAATAAAATAATGTATGCAAATAATGAATAAGCACATATTCCCATAAATGCCAGTAAAATTGATAAAGTTGAATGAAAACCAAAATATTTCTTTGTGATTCAACTGTTTATCACATATAAAAACCAAATAATATCCTTCATTTAGTGCCATAGAAGTTTTTGACATCATTTATTTACTACAATCCAGCTTAATACTAATTGAAAGCTCACGATAACAACTGATACAGTTTCCCAAAATACCGCCATCTGCGAAAACAAAGCTTTTTAGCACTTCTTACGTTAAAACATTATAGGTATTAAAATAAGAAGATGTGGTGTGATTGCCAATGAGACAACTCTCCACCAGAGACCGAATGACTTAGAAGTTAACAACTATATGTCACCGTACGGCCTTCAACAATGAGCAAATCCCATACCGCACAGTAATCTATAAAATGCTCCGAAATGACAAATGTAATCAGTTCAAACTAGAACACTAACGGCCTGATTATAACCCTGGTTTGATTTGAAACAAATAGATGATGCAAATGAGGAGAAATATCTACTGGTCATGCATATATTGTGTTTTCGCTTTATCTGGTTTATGTCGATCTTGTATTATCCGACTTCAATTTTCTGAATTTCAATAAAATTAATAATAACTAAGGCTTACAAATATCAATCAATGATTTTTGTATAATGTTAAAAGTATCACTTTAAACGTCTCTATTGTCAATCATAACACTCAATATGTCTTAAACCAACAAATTAAATGATGTCATATGAATTGCATGAGATAGAGATGACAATAATTCTCCTTTGGATAAACTCAGTTTTATAGATAAGAGTCTTCCTGAAAAAATTCACAATAAATTTTGCAAATTTACACTTGGAGTTAAGAAATGTGCTAGTAATATTGCCTCTAGATCTGAATTAGGAAGATTTCGCCTTTTTTGTTTCATTGCCACACAGTCACTTTTATATGAAGACCGACTTTTGAGTGAAAACTCATCTGATTTACTTAAAGAGTGTTACTCTCTTTCTAAATCACTTCATGATCAAGGTATATACTCATGGTACTCATATGTAAATCATAGTAGGTCCGATAATAATATTAGCAAACCCAAAGATGTAACTATAAACAAAAACGGAGACTGTAAGAATTTCAGTAAAAAATTCTATAAAAATGAATTTCAGCAAAGATATAAAGAAATATATGGCAATAAAATATCATCTCTCGACCAAAATAGCAATCTTCTTATGTTTAAGCATATAGAAACTGAATATAAACAAGAATTTTATGTTACATAACCTAATCTTGATACAAGAAAACTTATATGCAAATTTAGAATAAGTGATCATTCCCTCGCTATTGAAACTGGAAGATATAAAAATATTCCACGCCCTCAACATTGCTCAAAGACTTTGTAATAAGTGCAAAGTTCTGGATGATGAATCCCATTTCTTTTAATATTTAAAATAAATGATGATTTAAGACATGTCTTTTTTAATGATTTAAAAACTCAGTACAAAGATTTTTCTGATAATAAAATGAAATATATACTAAATCCAACCACTAGTCAGCAAGTGGAATCTTTAGGCTCCTTTATTAAACAGTCTATGGAACTGAGGACAGGGGGCACTTGAGGTTATTTGTTGTGTTTAATGTTTTGGTTTATTTTTATTTTTTATGTAAATTTTAATGTCATCATTATATTGTTGTTATTACATGTAATTGTCATGCCTTTGGCCCTCTTATGTGTGTAATTTGTGCTTTAATAAAGTTTAATTATACCTGAAAAAAAATCCTATATATACAAGAGCTAATGTTTAAGTAAGTTCACTGAGAGTTATATACAATCACTTTTAGGACAAGTACAGTTTTGCTTCAATATTTTTGTCGGACTAGCAGAGAAAAACTGGTACAGGATTTATAGAAACTATGGCATGGTATTGGTTGCAAAAAATTGATATTTTTCATTTAAATGCAATATTTCTTATTTAATTGGTATATTTCTTCATTTAAATGCAATATTTTTTTATTTGAATGGTATATTTTTTCGTTTAAATGCAATATTTTTTATCCAGATGGTATAATTTTTCATTCAAATGGTATAATTTTTCATTTCAATGGTATAATTTTCGTTCAAATGCAATATCTTTTATTCAATTGGTATAGTAGTTTTTTATTTATATGCAATAATTGCATTATGGGAAATTCTTTGACATCTTTAGGCCAAATTTGCAACAACGTTTGTGATTGGTCGGTAATTGTTTGGATTTCTCCCCTTTCTTTCTAAACTTGAGTGACCAAGAATTAAAAAACGCGTTAGAATATCGCCCCTCTTACTAAATTTGGCGTTCGTTCGAGTTCGTGCACTGGCTGTTAATGCCAATAATGGCCAGGACGAGCAAAAAATGCGAGTGACAAGTAATAATAATTAATTTGACACACAACTTGTTCATGGATAGAAACAGATGCCTGCGTACATGGCAAAAACACCTCCAATGAAAACCTTTTCTGAAGAAACTCTCCTACAGTCTACACATTGAAATAAAAAAAAAAAAAACATAGCTAGCCCCCCTCCCCCTTCTAAGTCCAGATACATGTAATCATGACGTTCTTTAGTGCTATATCATTTTTTACTTTTCTTGATCCTCAGAGACGTTGCAGGAAGGCACACATGAAAAAAGAATAAAAAAACATCCAGGAAGTTACAATTATTTGGACTAAGCCCCCTCTTTTTTACTACATGTAGAAAAAAAATCACCTAATTACGACAGCAGAACCAGAAACCCACAAGTAGAGACATAAGCTGTTATACTCCGGAACTAATTCTTTAATAAAGACAATTCAGGATAAATTGGAACCAGTTACTAACCCATGTTACAACAATAGTCCTATGACATAGGATTTCACTATATGAGGCGTGAACTTCATATTTAATACTATCTATAATATGTGCTCTCATGTCTTATGCTGCAAATCATTTTACATTTAGGATTCGTTGCTGAGCTTTTTTTTTACTGTTCTCGTCTCCGAATCCCTTAAATAGATTTTTTTTCAAGCCCCACAGTAGTTTAATAATTACTATATGTCTTTGCATAAATAAGTATGCAGGGCATATTTCAAAACATATTTTATTTTCAGGACTTTTAAATGATTTACGTTTCAATACTGCTTTGGGAAGGGGGGTATACAAGTTTATTTTGTGACACATTATATAATATAATTAGGTATCCAACAAATTATATGATTGTACGTTTAGCTATTATCTAGACCCGTACAAAATGTATATAATTAGACACATTTAACAGGGGCTGATCCAAAACCTCGGTGTCTAGAGGGGGAGGGGGGGGGGGGGAGTAGATTCAAAATTAGATATTTGTATAGAGATGTATATATGCGAGTATTGGCAGTAATGGTTATGATGTGTGTGTGAGGGTAGGGGTTTCAGATCAAAGATCGTTTCTATAATTCTATATCTTTTAGTTTTTACCATTTCACTCTATTCTTTAACCTTTGATCTCTATTATATTTGTCCTAAACATGCGTGACATATTTGCCACTGGACATAATGCAACGAAAAGTCAATCAACGTATTGTGTATATTTCATCATTTCTTTATTATGTTAACTATAGGTTTGGTCCCGCCCCTTATCTATTGCACATTAGGGACGACATCAAAAGTTCAATGTAGGATAAAAAAAAACTTAATTCATATAGTTTTTTTCACTGACCCCCTACCCCCCCCCCCTCCTTAACTTAATTTGGGAAAAAATTGATTGACCAATAAGGATATATATAAAATCGATGTTAATTAAACAAAACTTGCAGCAATTTTGACCCCCCCCCCCCCCCCCAAAAAAAAAAAAACTATTTGAATTAAGTTTTTTATCCTTCATTGATTTTCTGATGTCGTCCCTTATCCTCTCTATGTAAACCCAATTCATGTCCTGATAAATGGTGACTCATGCATAGCATCATATGTGGTTATTAAAACAAGAAACATATTCATATTATAATAATTAATGTATGCTAGGACTTATAGATAGATGTCATTAGTCCCAGGTCATGTAATAAAGTAGGTCTTATAAAAATACAATAGCATTTTAATTTTGATGATTATATATATGTTTATATATTTAATAATGACATTTTTTTGGAAAAAAGGGTAGGGGCAAGGCGTTTTTAAAACATATCAATGGGGCGCGTTTTTTTTTTTATTCTTCGGAAGTGAGCCAGAAGAAGTCCATTTCTGTTTTTTTTTTGCATTGGGAAGATCTTCTGGCTCTCTTCCACCTCTTTTTTTTGATAGGTTGACGGCAGAGGCACATAACAAACATGGCGTCGTTTAGTCTAAATGAAATTAATAAATTTATGAATGCAGATATATTAGAATGTGAGCTGTTTTATAAACGTTTTTATGGTATGACAGCCTTAGTAGGACATCCCTGTAGGACGATAAGCTGGATAAATATAAGAACTACACGGACAATAACAGTTAAGGGACGATTATATTTGATATTCTAGGGAAGGGATTTTGATTGATTGGTGTTTAACGCTACTTTCAACCTTTCAACACTATTGGGCTATTCCGTGGTGGTCAGTTTAAATTATAGATGAAGGATGGGGAAGGGAAGAGAGGGCATTATTATTCATTTCAATCTGTCGCTAATCATGCCTATTTTTCAGCTCTTACCAGGCAACCATATTCATATATGAAATCCTTCTGTCCCCCACCCCAACAAATAAATAAATATCAAATGGTTTTCCTCTTATTTAAAACAAGTTTAAATTGATTGATTGTTTGTTGCTAATTTTAACGCCCAGGGAAAATTATTTCATGCTTGTTCAGGAAAACACGAGTTTAGAAGTCACGTATATAATATAAAAATGAAGAGATGGAATATGATTGCTAATAAGGCAACTATCCACCGGAGTTCAAATATGAAGTGGATGTAAGCAATTATAGATAAGATAAGAACAATCTATTTTAAGTCGGGTTACATGAAATACTACAAACATAAGCTCTGTAGAGCTTTTTGCCGTCATGTAGACAAATGCTTTTTGTAGACAATCGTAAGGCCTTCAACAATGACAAAAACCTGATACTGTAAAGTCGTCTATAAAAAGGCCCGACATGAAAAGTGTGAACAATTCAAACGAAAAAACTAACAGCCTAATTATACATAACAAAACAATTTACAAAATATCAAATATGAGTCGAGACAGGAACCAACGACAACCACTAAACTACAGGCTCCATCCCTGGGACAGGCAAATAAAGAATATGGCAGGGTGGATATAAAAACGAAGATGTGGTATGATTGCAAATGAGACAACTCTCCACAAGAGATCAAATGACACAGAAATCAATAGCTACTAGTATAAGTCACCGTACGGCCTTCGACAATAAGCAAAGCCTACACCGCATAGTCAGTTATAAAAGGCCCGGAAATCAAAAACGTAAAACAATTCAATCGAGAAAATGAACGGCCGAAGTAATGTACAAAAAAATGAACGAAACACAAATATGTATAACAAAGCAACAAACGGCAACCACTGAATTACAGGCTCCTGACTTGGGACAAGCACACACATACAGAATGTGGCGGGGTTAAACATGTTAGCGGGATCCCAATCCTCCCCCTAATCTGGGACAGCGGTGTAACAGTACAACAACATGTTTGTGAGCAACCCATCCCGAAGCTGGGACAGTGGTGTAACAGTACAATAAAATAACAACCTGCACAAATCAGCAAATTAACTCAAAAGATCGGTACGAGACACAAAAAAAAAAAAAAAAATACCATTAAGACAATTATAGACACAAAGCACCGACATAAGAATATTTGCAATTACTGAAGTTTGCTCAAACCTAATTACAACTGGTACTGAAATAAATCTTGTTTTCCCAGACTGAGTTATCAATCAGTACACAAAGCGCGGCAAAGCATTTATTAAAAAAATAAAACATTCTGAGAAACGTCTGGTTTACGTTGTATATAGATACAAGAAGATGTGGTATGAGTGCCGATGAGACAACTCTCCATCCAACTTCATAATTTGTAAATGTAAACCATTAAAGGTCAACGTACGGTCTTCAACACGAAGCCTTGGCTCAAACCGAACAGCAAGCTATAAAGGGCCCCCAAAAAATTAGTAGTGTAAAACCATTCAAACGGGAAAACCAACGGTGTCTAATCTATTTAAAAACAAAAAACGATATACTTGCATATAAATCCATATACAATGAAACGGTTTTTGAAAAGTGGACCGAATGTTTTGACCATCGAAATTTTGCAATAGAAATACTTATTATGACCACAAGATTTTAACAGCCAGTGCAGGACTCGCACAAACGTTAGATTTAGTTAGAGGGGCGATATTCTGACGCGTTTTTTAATTCTTGGTCACCCATGTTTAGAAAGAAAAGGGAGAAATCCAAACAATTTCCGACCAATCACAAACGTTGTTGCAAATTTGACCTTATGAAGAATTTCCCATAATGCAATTATTGCATATAAATAAAAAACTACTATACCAATTGAATAAAAAATATTGCATTCAAATGACATTTTATACCAATTGAATAAAAAATATTGCATTTGAATGAAAATTATACCATTTGAATGAAAAATTATACCATTTGAATGAAAAATTATCATACCCAACTATATCAGTCCTATTCAGGACCGATAACTCTGTCGATAAATATTGTCGGGTATACAATGTTGTTGAAATCAGAGCAATAATGTATTATATGTCTCTGTTGAAATGTATACAATAACAAATTTTTTTACACAAGTTTAACTTTATATCGATTTATTGAATGCCTGGATTTTGCTTAAAATATTGAATTAAAAAAATAAATAATAAAATCATATTCAATGAAATCTCGTTTAATTTTTTACGAAATAATACAAAATCCATTTAAATTAAAATTTGAATCAAAATATTTCTTTAAAATAATTATAGAAACATAAATATTAGTTTGATTATCTTTTAAAGCAAAATTTTTTTTTTTAAAGATTTTTTTTTATAATATTCATATTTTCTTACGGTTTATTATGATACATACTTCTTCTGGTTTGACACGGGGAAGAGAAGATATTTATTTGTACAGTTATGAAAACTTTTGTATATCACAAAATTTAAACTCTGGTAATACATGTATACACAGGATGTTTAATGTCACCTGGTTGCTTTTGGTTTGCACGTCTACCTGACAATATATTGTTATGTAACATTACATCCAAAGTCAGAGTTCACCTGTTCGTCAAGTGATGGGATTTTGAAGGTATGGAATATTTATCTATAATAATTGTTGGGATTTTTTTCTCGCTTGGGACGTAAATATTTTTTTGTTCTAAAAGGAATGTATAAATATATTTCTAAAGAAAGATAAATTATACAGAAAACAGCAAAAAAACCTTTTAAAAAAAGAAGAGAAAAAATTTTATTATAAATTTTATTGTTAACTATTTTCTGGTAACAGTATATCCTGGATATCTGTCAAAATAAAATGTTCCCGTGTCACACTTAAAATAATATTTTTTAATCAATAAATTTTGAAATCAATCATATCGAAATGTCACCAAAGAAAATAACAGAAACATCAGAGATTCAACATGAAAATTAAATTAAATCAAGGAAAGTCTTACTATACAAATCCTCGATTTGATGCAACATTTCCATATACATCATCCGCCATTTTGAAAAATCCCGAAATATTCACTTTTTTAAATCGATTTTTGACCGAAATTGCCCAGAAATTAAACTGTTTTAAATAGTATTTTTCGCCAGATATATGTTTGAATATACTTAATCGATTTGCAAAGTTTAATTTTTATTAACGGAATTTCTTTATTTGTTATACAAGTAGACATGGGTATCGGTACATTTAGCATTGAGTCAACGGAGAAATAACGAGAAAAAGTACATGTTTTTACGATTCTCCAGTGACAGAATTTAATCAAAAATTAAACTGTTAGGACCAACATTGTTTGATAGAAATATGTTTGAATATCAAGGATTGATTTGCAAAAGTTAGAAAACGGGTCAGGTTCATGAGAAAACTAAACTTTATTGACGCATCTATGCATTTTATATGGGGCAATATAATACAAAATGGCGGCTAGTATACGTCACAAAAGTCACGTGATGTCTGACTTAGTTGGATATGACCATTTGAATAAAAAATATTGCATTTAAATGAAAAAATATACCATACAAATAAAAATATATTGCATTTAAATGAAGAAATATACCAATTAAATAAGAAATATTGCATTTAAATGAAAAATATCAAATTTTTTCAACCAATACCATGCCATATTGTTACGCCAGAAACGCGTTTTGTCTATTTATAAATTACTTCAGTAATAAACCACTGATAGAAACATACCAGAGACACCAGACATCATAATAAAATGGAGTGCAGCTGAATATGAACGAGATATATTTGTCATTATTTCTGATATTTAGTGATTAAGATATGGCCTTGAATTTCAACTTTATCTTAAATTTTCAAATTTGATTCTAAAATGTATCTATTTCAAAAACCTTACTTCTTGGTTAGACAAATCGCTTCGATGGAATACATTCTAGGCTTCAATGTCAACACAGTTTGGATATATTGTCAAAATACGATGATGTTGTGCATTTTTCGGACATAAAAGCTTGAGGAAACGCATGGCCGCAACCTGGGATCCAAAATGTTTTGTGACCAAAAGTTGGCAATCATGATATTGAATCCCTAGACTCAAAAATGTCTGGATCGGGGGTGGCGGCCAAAGTAAATTATGTTAAAAACTGTTAAGAATTATTGAAAATTTGACCAAAATTTACATTACAAATCAAATAATGCATACTTCAGGAGTCATTTCCTTCGTCATTCCTAATGTGATGTGTCCAAAAGAAGTTATTTTGTATTAATAGTTATATCACAACTATTTCTATGTGAAATTTGTTGTATTTTGGCAAGATTAAAAAAACATCAAAATCTTAGGGCCAATTTTTACCCTTCGTGAACTTACTCCTTTGACACATATTTAGATGAACAGCTCTTATGTATGCTGAAAGAATGACCATGCTAACAGCACTGATATTTTGTAGAAAAGAGATAAGGAAAAAAGTAGTGGCGGTAAGTTAAAGTTAACAAGGTAATAATTGCAAATCATTTGACAAACACATGAATTTGAGATTTTATAATTTTTGGAAATCCGCCATTGTCTCCAAGTATTACAAATTATTCAGGTTTTAACAAGAAATAAGTTCCTCTCAGATGAAAGCCAGTACCTGCGATTAGTAGATTGTAAAATAAATTATCATCTGTTACGCTGGTGTTGAAGTGAAGTATAGTATATATTTCATTTCAACACCAGCACACCACAGTGGATACGACATATATATAGGACTTCATCATGATTGGTTAACCATTAAGGAATATCTTTGTCACAGATGACCACGGATATGTTCTAATTGTCTTGACCACAATCCCGTTCTCTTTTCCTTGATAGTGACATAACCAAATTAGACTTATTACCGAATTTGTACTTACCATGGGCTCCCTAAAGGTTGCCACTAGTGGAGCAAGATCTGCATACTCTTTCGGAGCGCCTGAGATCATCTTCGGTTATTAGTTAGGTTGGTGCTGCTCAGTCTAGTTTTTCTTTGAAGTGTTTTGTGAACTTGTTTGTCTTTTTGTCATCCTTCGTATTTTTTCCCATGGCGTTATCCGTTTCATCTCGACTTGAAAGAGTTTTGAATGTATCCTTGGTATCATCTGCCTCTTTTTTCTCAAAAAAAATCCTGTTTATAATTATGAAAACTCTAACCTTGCGTATTTATAAAGGTCATAATGACTAACAAATAGATTCAAGTTATGCACAGTATTTGTCATGTTTGTTTTAAGGTATGACAGGATTTACTTTGAAACATATGAGTTAAATTTTGATACAAAAATATAAAACACACATTTTTATATTGATATATATCTTCCTGAATATGCCTGAAATATTTGCTGCTGGACGTTAAGCAAGCAACACTTAATCAATTATTTTGTATATGCTTTCTATTTTCAGATTCACCTAAAAAAATCTCTTGATATTAAGAATTAGTCTCGCCAATCCAACTGAGAAAATATGAAAACAGCACTCATTTAGTAGATCCTGTCATGAAAGATGACGAAAAGACAATCAAATTCACAATACACTTCAAAGAAAAATAATAAATTTTATGCGTACGAAGCGCTTTTCTGGATTTACCTTCATCTAGAACGCTCAAAGTCGAATATTTGAAAGCCAAGGATGTATAAGAACCTAAACAGTTGGAGCTATATGACCAATAAGTACTTAAAAATATAGCCAAATCAGTCTAAGGCCAACTTTGCCTAAGGAAGTTGAAACTAGACTAGTATGCAGGAAATGGTCTTTAAGTTGACATGGCTATTTTAAGTTGAATTAAAACAGAAAATTAAAACAACAAATTAAAGCAAAAGTACTACGTAAAATTTTAACAAACACAAATGTAAAACAACTTAATTTAACATTTCAATATTTAGCAAAAATAGAGGTGTTGTGAACTATACATTTAACGAGCCCATTTTCCACAGTGCTATGATCTTTCCAATAAGTGGAGAAAGACGCTTTCATTTTCAGGCAGGCAAATATGATATTTTTGATAGTTTATTAGAACTCAAACATTTAAGGTGATACCAAACACCTTGACTAAAATTAATTTGGCTCGTTTAATTTTCATAAAATTTTGACAAAATATTAACTTTGACCCTTTGACAAAAACATAAAAAAATCAAAAAACTTGAACCACACACTTTATCGGAAAAATTTCATTGGATATATAGCAGTTTGACGAATACTAATTTTGATCATTGAGAAGGTTAATATTTCCTTAACAATAGAACGTGATTAAAACGTTGAGCTGATTTTTACAGAGTTATCTCCCTGTAGTGTTATGTACCACCTTAACGTACTAATTTTTTGTTATTACAAAAGATGAAAACATTTAGAAGAAACAACAGTTAAAAGCACCCCAGATTAATAAAGATTAATATTAACAATTAAATATTACATAAGCATAACCACATCTTCTTATTTATATATAAGACCATTTGAAGCAAAAGCACTTAATTATTGGAATCCCTTATACATGTATTGTTTTGGGGGTTCAAGACATTTGACATTAATTTCATTGTTACTTTAGCTTAATTTACTCTATGTAACATGCTTTGGCTCATATCAAGACAATTTTATAGTTGAAGCTGGTTACATGTGTCACCGCTCTACTCTAATTGATATGTAAATGTTGGTTCTTCTGTTTGAAACTCGGACAATTATCAACCACTTGAAGTATTTTTGTCTCTCATTTTAACACGACTACACTTAAAAAATGAACGATTAAGTGTATGCTTACAGCTGCAAGCATCTTTTAAAAAACCATGGCTTCTATATCAATGGAAAGCTGCCGCTTTTCTTTTTTTTTTTGTCAATGAACCAGAAATTATGATTTCATTTTTCCTGCGTAAGTATATACATGTATGATTTCAGTTTTGGTAGTGTTAAACTAGTGTACGAAGTCACAGTAATCATATTAGTAATAGTTTACTCATAGTCCATCCTTACTGCCCCTCTTGTTTTTGTACTCGTATGAAGCAGAACTCATATAAAACCTTCACAAAAACATCTAGCAAATTTCTTTAATTTTCCTTTCAGATATATTGCTGATTTCACTCAATAGCCCACATTACAGTGAGTGCTTGCATCTCATATACCATGTGAGCTTGAGATTGAGATTCTTGGTTTTCGAATATATTGCTTTGAGCGATATGACGATGGTAAATCCACAATAAAGTGCTTCAGACGCAAAGAATTTATAGAGTGCTATCTTTTATATTTTTTTTAGATTAAGGAGACTACCGAAACTAGAAGGTCTGTGTCATCTTGATCTTTTCCTCGATATAGACACATATGAACGACTTCAAACTAAATTTTATGACAAACGGGATGATTTTAACTTTCCAATTGTCAACTTCCCATTTCTCAGTAGTGACATACCCTGTGCCACATATGGCGTTTGCTTATTTCAGTTGATACGCTACGCTCGTTCATATTTAGACTTTATTGACTTCATTATCAGGGGTGTGATCCTTAAAAACAAACTGCCCCCACAGAGTTATGAGGAATAATTACTGAGTCGACACTACATAAATTTTTAGGTCACCATCACGAATAGGTGACCGATACGACACGTCTACATCTCAACTCATTAACGACATGATTTCGCTGTTTTAGATCTTAAGATACCAAAAGAGTCGTCTTATCTGAATATTAACTGTATCATAGATAACCAAAAAAATTTAAGTACAAAAACATTGAACTCCAAGGTAACTTAAAAAGAAGGGAAGTCCATAGAAACTGATTAAACCAAACACTCGACCTTATCATCATGTTGTTGCTATATTTGATTTATTTCTAGAATTGCAATGATAATAATAATAATAACAACTGGACTTAAATATCACACGTACTATATCTATTCGTAAAATAGCAGTTTGCTATTTGCCAATAACTTAAATAACGTCATATGAACTTTAGGTGATAAAGATGACATTTAACATGAACAAATAAATTATATATGAAAAGTTGATTTTAAATACAAAGTGATATTTCAAATCAATTCGAGGACAATTCCCCGAAGTATTATTATTTTTGTCTGACGTAGCATAGTAAAATGGGAGCAGGATTTTCAAAAGATGATGAAAATGACAGGACCGGTGCTTTATTTCAGGCAATACGGAAAGATAGGTTTCAGCTAGCTACAGATCTTATTTCCAAAGGTGCAGGGGTCAACTGTATAAATTATTTTGGTAACACGCCACTAATAGAAACATGTCGGAGCAACCGGACATCAAGCAGAACAGGCAGTGCAGTTGAATCTGAACGAGAGCGTTTTGTCTCTTTTCTTATCAGGAATGATTGTGATATGAGTAAATATGATATATATGGATGGACAGCACTTATGTATGCTGAGAAGAATGGCCATGATAACATTATTGATATTCTGGAGAACAAAGAACATGGAAGTAGCTGTGGTAAGAATGCGATGTTTAAAGATTATGAGTTAATGAAAATTTACTTGACAAAGACTTACATTTGATTTTTTACTAGTCATACATTCACTCGTTTAAAAAAAATCAATCGGTATACATGACGAAAAACGCTTTGAGCAAATTCAAGAAAAAATGTAATAACAAAAAATACCAAAATCTTAGGTAAATTAAAAAGGGAAGAAGTCCATAAAATCTGACAAAACGAAATACTCGACTTTATCAACCAACTGGAAAAAACTGTTATATTCCTTACTTGGTACACGCGTTTTCCTAAGGAATGGTGGATGAAACCTGGGTTTATAGCAAACCTCCCAATTGTTAGACACTGTTTATAGTTCCGTTATTTTGACCAAATTGTGTGAACAACCCAAATAGACAAAATTGGTTAACATGACAATAATTGGTATCCAGCATCCAAAATTGTGTTAACATACATCATAGATATGCATCATAAATAAATTAGTTAATCCAAACAAAAACAAAAATAATTCTAAAAAGGACGCCAACAAATGTTTTTGTATTTGATGGTAAACATAATCTAGAACAGTATAGTAAACATTATAACATATACATACTTTCCGATAAAGTACAAATCACTAGTTATTAAGTTAAATATAAAAACGAGGGTACACATAATAAAAATAATATCTTGCGTCCGAAGCACTCATATGGACCCACTCGCATTAGAACACCCAAAGCCGAAAACCCGAGAGCCATGTGGATAAAAATCAAGCCACGCCAAGAGTCATACGACCGAAAGGGACATGTTAGTACAAAGACAAATTAGAGGAAAACTATTAAAGTAATAAAAACGATATATATATACACAACGTCAGCACCTAGATCTATTTATAACTCAAGACCATCCTGTATTGTTTGTGAAGTTGATATTGAATATTTATTAGGTCTCAATATCTTCCAATTACTTTTTGAGAAAAAAGGACGAGACCTACTTTGACAAAACACTGGCTCATGAAGTTTTGCTCAAATGACGTTTTACAAAGGCTGAGTAACAGCCGCAAGTTTTAAATATCGTATGAGTTGAGAAATGTATTCTCCAAACTTGGGTGAACAAATAGAGACGAAAGATACCAAAGGATATTCAAACACATGCGCAATTGCCAAAAAAAACGATAAAGAAAAATGACCACCCAACAAACAGCAGTCCACAAAACATAACATAAATAACTTACGACCGAGCAACACGAACTACATCAAAAACATTAAGTGATTTCAGGTGCTCCGGAAGGGTACGCAGATCCTTCTTTACACGTGGCATCCGTCGTGTTGCTCATGTAATTACAAATTCGGTGATAAGTGAAATTCGATGATGTCACATTCGTAGAAAAAAGGATGGGATTTTGGTTACGATTTAGGAATGCCTTCGATTTCCCCACTTGAAACCCCTGGGTTAAAAGAGTACTCGTAAGATGTAGTATTTTGCTGCTTAGGTGAGGAAAATTTGAATTTTAAAAATTTAAACCGTCTTGTTGTCATCTCTTGTACTGAGATTATCGCTGGAGTCAAATTCGAGGTATGTGTCTATAAATGAGACACAAGAAGGAAGCTGTGCCTGTGGTTTCTTTTTTCTCTAGTTCTGGAGGATATATTAATTGTACCCAATCAGAGAAGTTTAAATTGTTAATGGAGAGAACATCATCAATATTTCTTTATGTGAAATTACAGCTCTTCTATAAAATCATGCAAAGCAAACCTTTGATCAACTTGCTTGCTATGTTTGCTTGGATGTTTGCAAACAATAGGTAGGCGGAGTTTCAGTCTGTTTTGTATATACTGGAATTTGATTAGAAAATAAAAATTGACATGCAATGAAGTTAGTGTTTATTGTTCAATCAAATTCCGGTATATAGTAAACAGACTGAAACAGACTACTTACCTTTTGTTTACAAACATCCAAACAAACATAGCAAGCAAGTTGATCAAAGGTTTGCTTTGCATGCTTTTATAGAAGAGCTGTAAATGATCTAGCTTCTTTGATCTACTTGTTTTACAAGTGTCAGAAGGAACTCCGACTTATATGAAAATACGAACAGGTTTGCAAAGAGAGACACGCAGTTGATTCCCTTAAAAATGGCGATAGCTACATGTAGCTGGATAATTCTACCTCTAAATTCAACAAATTGCTGTCAACGAGAAACTCCAGCATACTGATCACTTGTTCCTTGATCTTGATGTAGTATGTTTTATCATTTGTTCATTTTTAACAAAGTTTAAGGAATTGAAATGAAGTAAAATGACTGCGTTTTCTTAATTGCAAAATCAACTTGCATGTTGCTGTAGTGGTAAATCAGTGAAATTTCATAAAAAAAACATATCATTCGAATCTTAAATACTGTTAGCGTTTTCCAAGCACCTTCAGAAGACTTAATTGATTGTTACACCTGCATATTGACGTCATCAGTTGTACCGTAAACAGCGCTAGGTGCTAATATATTTTGAACTCTCGCACAAATATGTCATGTTTGAAATTACTAGTATCCACATTCAAAGACTGAACAAGAGCACCTTCAGAAGACTGAATTGGTTGTTACACCTGCGTATTGACGTCATCAGTTGTACCGTAAACAGCGCTAGGTGCTAATATATTTTGAACTCTCGCACTAATATGTCATGTTTGAAATTACTAGTATCCAAATTCAAAGACTGAACCACTTGACATAAAAATAGTTATACTATTTTTGCCATATTCGTACTCAGTGAAGACAGGATTTATGAGGGAACTTAAGACTTAAATAAAGATCAAAATAATATATCATACATGTTATTTTCTTGTATATGGTTTATTTTCAGGTTCACCCGCAAAAAGACTTGATATCAAGAGAAGCTTGCAGTCTTCACATTGAGAAGTGGTATCTAAAATTGAATGTCGTGATTTAAAATAAACAATCATTTGAACTTTGGAGGATTGTTGTCTCATTGGCAATCATACCACATATAATTGTTATATATTAAATGTATTTAAAAAAACACATTTGTAGTTATTCAAACATTTATGTACACACTATATCTCACTTTGCATCAATTCGTCCTACAATGCTTATTGGTAACTGTAATCAATTAGTAGCACATTGATCAGATGAAACACAGACCACCATCATATCATTGGTCATAGAACTTGATTGTTCTTTCGACATATAATCTTTTTGACCTTTGTGGTAGTGTAAGTTGAAATTTATATTTCAAAATGCACGTCTTTTCTACTTTAGACTTATCAGTGCCGCGCTAATGAAAACAAGTGGGAGGGCAAATCAATAACAAAGTCGAAGACAACCAAAATTTCCTAAACGTTGAGCCAAATCTGGTTATGATTATATATGCCTGGGGTAGAAACACCTTAATGTTATAATTTTACATTTTATGAACATTAAATTTAAAAAGAATGATCGCACAATGATATCACATGTCATCACAGTAATGACGCCTACTTGGCTGCCAAAACCCTCAGAAACAACGCGTCCACCAAAAGTAGCATCGACCCAGTAGTTTGAAAAACTAGTAAAAAAACAGGCTTAGAATGAAGTACGATAGGCGCGCGTTTCGTTTACATAAGAGAGAGGAGAAAGATACTAAACGGACATTCACACTCATAAGTAGAAAATAAACTGACTACGCCATAGCTAAAAAAGAAAAAGACCAACTGTCAGACAAACAATAGTACACAAAACACAACATAGAAACCTAAAGACTGAGCAACACAAACACCACCAAAAACTGGGGGTGATCTCAGGAGCTCATAAGAGAAAGCAGTGGTGCTGAAATAAAACAAGTTGGATGGCGAATAAATAATGATAGTCTTTGAACTAATGTATGTCATTTCAAATTAATATGTAACAATATTTATCATTTCAAAAAATCGAGTTCTTTAAAAGAACAAACGATGAAAAACACACCAGACTGATAAAGGTTAAATAAGAAATAAGAAGATGTGATAATATTGCCAACGAGACAACTCTCCAATAGAGACCAAATGACATAGAAGTTAGCATTAATAGGTCACCGTACGACCTTCAACAATGAGCAAAACCCATACAGTACAGTCAGCAGTAAAAGGCCCCGAAATGATAAATTTAAAACAATTAAAACGAGACAACTAACAGACTGATTTATGTACAAAACAATAAATAGATATGAATTTCAGCAACAAACGACAACCACTGAATTACATGCTCCTGACTTGGGACAAGCACATACAGAATATGACAGAGCTAAAACATTTTGCTGGCACTAAACCCTCCCCCAAAAATGGGACAGTGGTCTAATAGTACTAAAATTCAATATAAGCACAAACACAAGACTAGTAAACAACTGTTGATTGGGGAATGGACCTCTCTTCTGTTAATGTTTTATTACTTCAGCTTATTTGCCTTTAATTAAATGTTGCTTTTACAAATTTTATAAATGGTTCCAGATTGGGAAGTTGGCATTATCCATTAACATATTATGGACGTCATCAAAGTTTTATTGATGCTATGAATATATGTAAGGTCACAGATGACCATAGCTATGTTCCAATTGTTGGAATCAAAATCCACCCCTCTTATCTTCGACTAGGACATTTGGATGTTTACTTCGACGGGATACATGACGGGTACCACTAACGGAGACTGCTTATCTTTCTTGGGTACCTGTTTTATCTTAGTTTTGTTTTAAAGGGCTTCGTGTTGCTGTCGTTTCAGTTTGTAGTGATGTGGTTTGTCAAATTATATTTTAAATGTTTGTTCCTAGCGGTGAGAGTCTTGTACTGACAAAGTGTTTTCATTACAACTTTCCCTATGTATTCTGTCAAGTTTCGGTTTGCTGAATAAACTTTTGCAGATGGTTTATGAATTTGGTGATGTCTTAAGTTTATCAAAAAACATTAACAAATCTGACATTGTATGACATATATCATATCTCTAAAATGAGGCAAAATTTGTTTGGTTATTTACTAATGAAAATTTGTCTGTACTTAAATATTTAGGGAACTATATTATTACATGTCTAGATGTTAGACGAAATGTAAATTAATGTATGTAATAACAATGGTAATTGTAATGATTTTATGGTTCTGGTCCTGCCTGGAATTAAATGTATGTGATTTATATAGAATGAAGATAATAACATGTCTGAACTTTTTAATGTTTCATTTCAATGTATAAAAAAAATGTTTTTCTGTTACAAATCATGATGTATTGTTTTATGTGTACATGTCATGCTGCCCATCAAGAGCCCTTGATTGGATTAATAAATATTCTTATTCTCTTATTCTTATAACCCCCTGATATGACCAATTAACATATGTAATTTGTGTATATACTTTCGTCAATTTCTCTCTCTCTCTCTCTCTCTCTCTCTCTCTCTCTCTCTCGTGAAAACAGTTTATATGTACTACATCTTGTTTTGCCTTTTCAATAAGAATTAAAGTAAATGAACCACTGAAAATAAATGTTCTAAAGTAATACTTAGTACTAGTGTACTAGTATAACATATGCGCGTATCTTTGTAAGGCCACTAGTAATGGCTCCTAAATAGATGGAAAACAGGCGATTTCCACTGTTAGGTCAATACTGCAATGCAGAAACCCGCTAACATGATAAATGTGTGAGTCAATTGTTTGTTTTTTTACAAAAACTACAAGTACTTCCCCTTTTTATAAACAAATTTCAGTATTTTAAATTTCACAGTGTTAAACTAGCGTATGATACCTTAAACATAAAACATAATAATATTCTAACATTACAAAAGCTGAACATAAGCATATAACAATCAAAAGGTTAAGTAGCAGTAAATGTGGATGTTACAGATTTTGGTAAAATTTTGCATACAAGTTTGGCTCGTTGAACTATAAGTGAAAGTCGAATGGAATGCTTCTATCTTTTATACTTCTGAAATTTTGTGGATTGAAGTGTTTCAAAATAGGTGAACAGTTGTAAAGGAGCACACTAAATCGGTGAAAAAAACGTTCTTACATTTATCTTAAAATCTATTGAATCTCCAATTTCAAATTCATCGATTTCACTTTTAAAAATATGTTGTCGATACATCAATTTTCGTTTAAATGATGTAAAATAGTATTAGGGTCACCCGACCTCGTTTTTACAATAAACATCATCAAAGGTGATTTATTTTGACTGCCAACTAGGTAACAAATTGGTTGATACACTAAAAACGAAGTCGGTGACATATGATTATTTTACATCATTAACACGGAAACTTTTGTATTAACAACATATAGTTTGTATTGTATCTTGAACATAAATTGAATTAATGAGTGCTCAATTTTGAAGGTTTTTCAAACTGAAATTGGGTTGACCTTTTTTTGGTATTGATAAACTACTAAACTATTGTACATTATTTCAAACACATCACTTAAAAAGGCGGTATCTACGAAAGTGATGTTCTGAGGTTAAAAATGCGATGACCTTATGCCTTCTTGAAAAGCTTAGGTCAGCACTAAGTACAAAATTTATTATATATAACTTTGATTTCATTTAAATATTCGAAATCAGTTCATTTTATTTGCCTGACATGCTCCTTTTCTGATGATTATCAATAATCAATAATAGTATAATTATAACACTTTTTAGAGTATTGTGGGTTACCAACTAACGAACTACTTGCTGCGTAAATCTGTAAGGATTTCAATTTAGATTTGATGCGGAACGGAAGGGGTAATGTTATTATACAACATCGTTTCCGATTTGAATTCATCGAGTGCATTAAACTCATATCGGAAATGCTGTTTCCATACACTCATCGCGAAACTGGCATATCCTAGCAAAATAAATAAATAAAATTAATAAAAAAAATGTATTGACAAAAAAAATATAGAAATCTTTAGATTTGCGCAACTGTACTAATATAAGATGGTAATATACGAAGATGATTTTATAAAATCGTATTGACAAATATTTCGTCTGAACAAAGCTCGTGAACATGGACAGACACATGCAGTATGTGGCAGAATTGCAACTACTGGCTTCGACCTGACAAAATGTCAAACCAATGGCTTGATTTTTGCTATATTATTTAGTAAGAAAAGCAAACATTTAATAAACGTGCAGTATGTCACTCAATACACATCATAACTGTCAACTATCTCATTATATTACGTATAATGCTACAAGAATACAGATGTTTTATTTAATAAATGGTCATATAATTAATGTGTATATCAACAGCTCTAAGTTTTTGTCACCGGTGTACAATTCCAATTGTTACCGTTAACCTATCACGTATACGACGAGACCTTTGATATTCTTAGAAAAAAGTGTATTTTGAATAATGATATATTTCACAAACTTTTGACACTGATTAAAATTGATTCAACTAATGCTAAAAGTCACATACGGAAAACTAAGTTATAAAACACAGTACGTCCTTTGAAATAAATGAAAACTAACACTAGGCTGAAACAACCCGCTTAATGATCCAACTACAACCACCGAATTACAGGCCCCTGAATAGGAACGGGCACATAAAAAATCTAACGAGGTTTAACATGTTTATGAGCGCTCAACCATCCTTTAACCTGGGACAGTGTATAAATTGTAAATATCAATTGGAAAGAGTTCGACATACTGGCATATAGCAAAATCAACTACCAAATTTCTATGCAGTTGTTTCTTGATAACTTTTACCTGATTGCCATGACTTAAATACATACATAAATGTTGACACAAAAGTTATTTAATTATCCTTATTTTCAAGTGTTCATAAACTTTCTGTTGATCATAATTTTATTCCTTACTTTGCAATGTGATATCAATTAGACGATTACAAAATATAATGATTATATACTTTTTATTCTATTGTGTTAATACTGATTAGTGTTTGCTAAATGTCCAGGGGCGAAATATCTCACAGAAAACGTGCCTGCACTAAGCAGTTATGAAACCCATCCGATCCGGTGAAATTGTGTAGTCAAACACACAATCCTCCATTACCCAAAATCATACACACAAAAAACAAGACATAACAAAACAAACTAAAAAACAAATCAAAATATTAATATAATTTTTTCCATAAAACACATTCTAAATTGTTTGGGCCTTTTAGCCTCAAATCTTGGATCTTCGCCTAATAAGGTAACAGAAATTTCAGATTTTGATTCAGTTTTGTTTCTGGATGTGTGTTTTGAAGACCTATATGAGGGAAAGGCACACCAATTATTTTCTTCCACAATTTTGTTGAAGATCATGAACATGATATATTAATATACTATTTCATTACAGCTATCATAATCCATCCGTTTATCTTCCTTTCAGATAATCTTCACGCACAAAAGTTTAATTAGTGAATTGATATTTAAAAAAATTGCCCCATTGTTTTATATTTTCATGTTTCCTAATTATTGAATCTTAACGGATTTACTTATATTATAATTCGAAAAAATATTTTGAAAATAAAATAATTTCGAAGTTGCGAAATGACTTTCCTGTAAGAAAGCAAGTTTGTACTTATCTGATTTCGCTTCTTTAGTTTATACTTCAAAGTTTGAATGATATACCTGTTGCTTATGTAAATGTATAGGACATTTCGTCTTTCTAGAAAAATCTGAGTTGTACATCAAATATTCTGTTTGACTGAATTGACTCTTTGCTACAGTTATACTTATGCACTGATATAATCCATTATATACCAATATGGAGTTTTTTCCTTTCAGAACGATAGGTCTAAAGAAAAACCCGGACACTTCCATAGTTATTCTATCACTTAAAAGAGTTATATTATTTTCAAAAAGACTCTTAGTTAAAGACTTTACTGAACCCACCTAACACACGGCTATATCATATATCATTCGTAAGATTATTATCTGTACTTTCTGTTTTGTCCGATCGTCAAAAACTCATACGGTTCATTTTCCGTTAAATCAAGTTGAAAGGTCAAGAATCAAAATTCCTAACTTTTGTTAGAATTAGACAAAATGTCATTTTCTGGTTCTTGCATGATTAAAATTTTCCAAATATCGTATGAACGTTATAGAACAGAATACAACAATTCCAAATCAAACGCAATTATGAGCTTAATTGTACAGTATTTACAGACAATTGCAATTCTTACAAAAATAAAAAAAAAATGCTTTCTTAGCTAATTATTTCCTGGTAGATCGATATTGAGATATTCAAAATACTATGAATTTATCGTTTTTAGCTCAAGTAAACTTTTTCATCATTTCAAAAAGAAATTAATGTATTTTATTTTGGAACCAGTTTATTATTGAAGCTGTTGCAGTTGGCCAAAATTCAGCCATCTTCAAATACGGATAAGTTTACTTTTCTATGATAAGATAATGAAATCACGACGTACATAAAACTGATGTGCGTTTTGCAACAATGTGCGAATCGTCTAGTCCATTTGCCCGTCTGTCAATATTCTGTCCATCCGTATTGTATTTATTTATAAACTTTGTAATAACTAATACTCTTCCTAATCGCTTGTTAGATTTTTGTGAAAAGTCACAAGTTAAAGCTGCATTTAATAATGAAGATGTAATTGAAGAGACTTTTTTCAAAATTCATGAGTGAAATAGTCATCCATTTATACTTACCATAACTGCCTTGCAACTGACTTTTAATTTATGTCAACTTATATCACACACTAGTTGCAGTTTTAAGATCTTCTCAACATTAGGAATTTAAAAGAACAAATTATAGCATGTAAAGCATTCTAATGTTAAAAGAATTAGCTATATTGTTTATGCTTTAGATAAATTTTAAGGAAGTTTTATTTTAATCACATTTTTGAAAAAGATAATAAATCGAACCAACTAACTTTGTCTTGCAATTATGTACGTGACTTTTTATGAGCAAAAATAAAACGAAAATATCATAAACTTAAATCTCCCTTTGATGAAAATAAAGTAAGAAAATCTCAACAAAATTGCTTCGTAGTCAACTAGAGAGGGCTAAATGCAAAGAAAAACAATCTCCGCGGAAATAATTTGGTTAGGGGGACCAATTCAAAATCATGACAAATTCAACCACAATTTTTTTCATTTTTCAAAGCTGTCTAACTGTTACAGCCTATGTTGAACATACTAATCGTACCCATATATATTATCCTCTTTGTATATGTATCCCCTTTTTATATGCAATTTTTTATTCGTTAGCGACAGATGACAAACTAAAACATCACTATGGTTTTCTAAATACCTTCGATGAGAATATTATGTAGCACATATACCATGGAATTATAATGCACAGTACACACCTACAGCTATTATGGCAATAAGATAACGAATGAATGATTTTATGCGCAGTACATAAAAATATCGAATCACCTAACTATAAGAACAAGTATATAGTGAACCACATTTGCACCATTGTATATGCAAATACGACGAAAATGACGCAAATGTTCCCATATGAATTAAGTTTATATTACATATAGCACTTTTATCTTGAATATACCAAAACCAAGATATGTACATATTTCTGAAATCCATACAATTTACTATAGAATTATTCATAAATGTCTGATCCCATATTTGCTGTTAACTAGCATATACATATATTGTCATTTAACCGTTTTTGGTTAATACTGTATCTTAGATGACTTTTCAATACGTTGTTTCTGTGAATCAGAGTTCTTCAAGTAAAATTGTGCAAATGAAAGGAGATATTGATAATAACCATAAGAGTTTCCAATTTTCGTTATGATTTCGAATTCCCCCTAATATATCACACCTCGCCCATCGTTATTAGTCCTTCTTTTCGACACTGACTCTTTGTCTCCTACTGATAACTCAAATGACGTCAATAAAACATAAGGTGTTAAATATGACCTTTATACGAACAAACTAATCATATATTAAAAAGTCGATTTTAAATCCAAAGCAACATTTGAAACCAATTCGAGGACAAGTACAGTTCTCTGCGGATTAATGATATTTATTCGATCGACTTGCAGAGTAAAATGGGAGCAGGATTTTCAAAAGATGATGAAAATGACAGGACTGGTGCTTTATTTCAGGCCATACGGAAAGATCGATTTAAACTAGCTACAGATATAATTTCAAAAGGTGCAGGGGTCAACTGTATAAATTACTTTGGTAATACACCACTAATCGAAACATGTCTGAGCCACCGGACATCAAACAGGTCAAGGATTACAGTTGAATATGAGCGAGAGCGTTTTGTCTCATTTCTTATCAGCAATGATTGTGATATGAGCAAATATGATATATATGGATGGACAGCACTTATGTATGCTGAGAAAAATGGCCATGATAACATCATTGATATTTTGGAGAACAAGGATGTAATATGTAGTGGTGGTGAGAACTCTTAAATCTTAATGTTAAAAAATGACTTGTTAACCAGTAACACTTGAGATTTTACTATTTATGTGATTTTCTTAGTCATGTTCATACTTTCTCTTGTTTTCAACCTTTGTATGGTATACCTGATGGTGATTTTATCAGGAAAGTGATTTCTGCATATTCAGTTTCAAGGTTTTTGTAATTGAGAAATTAACTTTCATATTGCTCTGGTGGTAAAGTGAACAAAGTAATTTTCTTAAAATATATAATGAATGTTAACTTCTTTTAATGTTTTATTACAATATCTACAAATGACTAAATAACTTGATATAATTGTGTTTCAAGGCATTGGTTTTGAGGAAATCACCCGAGTATATGTTCTGAAAATTCCTCATACTATTGAAATTCAAAGAATTAAATTAAATATTTACGAAGAACATATCTCCTAACAGATTTATCAAAACTGAATATTCAATTTTTGAGTAATATTCAATTTTTGTCATATTTTTTTTCGGGGAAGGCAAGATTTACTAGGGAACTTAGGGCTGATATTAAAAAAAAAATATAGCATACAATTTATTTTTTTGTATATACTTTATTTTAGGTACAGATACTAGATACCAAGAGTGAGTTGCTGTATTCAAATTTGGAAGTGGTATTTTAAACTGAAAGACCGGAAAAAATACCAGCACAGTTTTCAAAATAAATATTTGATCATTGGATTTACATTTTATTTGAAGAATGATACTCACATTGATATGTTTTTGAACAAACTCTATTTTATTCAAGACTCAATAATCATAAGTACATATAAAGGGCAGCATGCGTTCTGTAACAAAACAATACATTAATAGACAATGTCTATATTATGTGCTATATATGTCCCGAGTCTTGATAAGATTTTGAGGAATTATCTTAAGTGGAAACGGCCAAAATAGAAGTAAAAGGAAATTAATTCAATAAAAGAAAGCAAGAGAAATTCGTATACGATGTATATATCTACCTTTGCATCAGTTAACTTTATTACCAAAAAGTTGCAGTATTCAACATAAAAATTCCCGCATTTCATGATTACAAAAGATAACACGTAAAAGTAAACAAACGATGAAAAACACATCGGATTGATAAATATTGATATAGGACAGTAAAACTAATGGTGCTTTGGAAATGACCCCATTTTATCATCTCATATGATAAATGAAATGATAAAAAAATGCTCGTTGATAAGCCCATGAAGTTATTTTTTAACTTGCAAAATTTTGAAATGAATGCAGTTTTCTCAATTGAATTGTTTCATATTTTTCATGTCGGGACCTTTTATAGCCGACTTTACAGTATGGGTTTTTCTCATTGTTGAAGGCCATACGGTTGCCTATAATTGTTTACATCCACTTCATTTGAACTTCGCTGGATAGATGTCTCATTGGTAATCATACCACATCACCTTATTTTTATATAGTAGATTTGTATGCATATTTATGTGCATTTTTGTAAGCGCAGGATTTGTATGCATATATATTCTTACATCTAGAAATAAGAAGATGTGGTATGATTGCCAATGAGACAACTCTCCAACAGAGACCAAATGACATAGAAGTTAACAACTATAGGTCACCGTGCGGCCTTCGACAATGAGCAAAACCGATACTGCATAATAAGCTATAAAAGGCCCCGAACTGACAAATGTAAAACAATTCAAACGAGAAAACTAACAGCCTGATTTATGTAGAAAACAATGAACGAAAAACAAATATAATACACAGCAACAAACGACAGCCACTGAATTACAGGCTCCTGATCTGGGACAGACATACAGAATGTGGCGGGGTTAAACTAGTTTGCTGGTGCCAAACTCTCAACCTTATCTGGGACAACATAAGAACAAACTATAAAAATCAGTTGAAAAGGGCTTAACCCATCAGATATGAAGATTCCCTTTTAAATTGCGACAAGAAATGGCTCCTAAATAAATGAAAACTATCTATCAATAAAATGAATAATGGTATTAAGTTCCTGTGAAAATTCATACATGTATAAACCATTGTAGCTTTTTTCAATAATTAAACAACTTTTTAGTTTTGAGGGAAAATATACATCATTGCAGTATTTCAAATCGGGAGAATTAAACTATAACGTATGAGACCTCAACAAATGTTACGAAATAATCTTATATCCGAAAAAAACAGAGCTTATACTTCTAATCAGTGAAAGTCGTACGGGAATTGCAAGATAGGAAGTTATCAGACACCTCATACTGACCCCCAAAGTAGAACGTGTTGACAAAAAGTTGCAGTTTAATGGTCGTCTTTAAAATTATCCTGTATTTCCAAGCGCCATCAGTCATTTGACAAAACATCGGCAAGAAATCCGTCAATTGTATGTATTTTAAGAACATTTTCTCTATACTTGCAATCAATTTGGAATTAACAATGATCACTTACTAGTAATTACACAGTTTTTTTTATCAATACCTTTGAACAATTGATTTTTAGCATCTACACCTGAATGTTTTCCTATTTCGGGGCAAATCCTGGAAGTTGATGAAACCTTGCGGATTTTAGATATAGAGAATTCTGGATGATATTTTTAGAGAATTTTGCAATAATCCCCTCCTCTCTGCCCTTAAAAAAACTATTCAAATATACTTGGTTTATAAATTTGTATGCCAGACGCACGTTTCGATTACAAAAGACACGAGTGACGCTCAAAATGCTAATGATTTCTAAACATTGCTGTTGAAGACAATATTGATAAAATGATTTTTTAAACACGTGAGTGATTTCCTAATGTCCATGCACATTCAGGACAACCATTAAAGACGCCGTTAACCGAGCATTAACCAAAATAAGTAGATATATATCTCAAGGAACGTACCGAGTTTGAGGCCAAACCTCTTTGCATTAAAAAAAACCAAAACAGGCTTTATTTTTATGTTTGATATTAGTGTTTGTCAAATCAATTTGCTTATCAACCGACGATTGTTAATTCGATAGCATCGTGTTCGAAGAATATTTTTATTATCCACAAATATTTTGTTGAAAAAATAAACCCAAAGACTTTTTGCACGGACCATGTGAAAAATCATCATGAATAAGTATATAACATAATCTAATGTACCGTATCTTTATATCGTTTAGGATTTGTAACAGATTTACAAGGCCGGGAAAGGGAAACTCGAATATTTCCATATCCCTGTCTGGTAAATCTGTTATAAATCCCAAATAAAGCTGTAAATATGACTTACAAAAATGAAAATAACACTTTACAAAGTGCATGCGTCCAAAGCGCTTTTCTGGATATACCTTCATCATGAAAACTCAAAGCCGAATATTTAAAAGCCATGTCTAAAATATCTCGCATACATTTAATGTCTTTGTAAATTTTACTTTCAATTGAGATGTATTCTGATAGCAGAAGATAATCCAATATGAACAGTGTTTTTTTTTTGCCTGTTAAAAAAAAAGATCCTCGTCAGTTCATGTTGTTACATGTCTTAATGTTTTATTATTCAGTGAATTTGGTGTTTATAGCAGATCTTTCTTACAATTTATTTAGACTCGGAACAATTTACAGCTTGACACAGTCATGTGTATTGCTTAAAACTATACATTAACCTCTAGATTACTTTTGGTTATTTGTATTTCTGAGTTTCGGTATCATAAATATATACCCACAATTGCAACTCTATTTATTGGTTGAAAACAAAACACAATCACTTGTCGCACTTTAAATAGTATTGATCTTCTCTTTCTCGTTCAAGTTTGCCAAAATTATCTAAGATGTAAAAAGACTCAAAAAGCGAAAATCAAGTATCTATTTCTTTTCTCAGTTCACTGTGCCTTTTTTTCGCGAAGTTTATGGGATGAAGCCCCTCTTAATGTAAGCTATGTATATTGTTATAAGTAGAGAGTTACTACAATTACGAACAATTTTCGTAGCTATCACATCAGTTTTCCATACTTATGAAGTCTTTTTGATAAGATAACACAACTACAAATGCAATATTATACGATGGGCATCTGTATATCATTATTCGCGAGGGTTTATAAACTTCTGACTAAAATGACATTTCCCTTATTGTACATGATGATTTAACTAAGAAGATTACAAATAATAATTATAATTTACTTTTTAATTAATAGGGTGATAGACTGATTGATTTTTTTTGCAATATATTCAGGGGCAAATATCTTGCAGAAAACGTACCTGCATCAATTAATATAAGAAGCAATCCAACTTGCACCCGATAAATGGAATACGTGGTCGAACGCAGCAAATAAAAAAATAACCAAACAAACTAACAAACAAAAAGATAAAACAAGAAAACAACAATAAGAATAAATTAAATAAAAAACAAAGTCTATATAGATCTCAGTGCTCAATGTTTATTTTATGTCTGTCCAAAAGATGCATTAATACATAGAACGCGCAGGTCTTGGACGTTATTTTGGATGCAGATGACACTCTACACATTGACTGTTTGACTGTATATACATATACAGGAACAAGTCTAAATTGAAAACAACGTTCAAACCTATGATTGCGTTGGATAAAAACCGCAATTTTTATACGTGTGCATGCAAAACAAATTTCTTGGTAGAAAGGTCTAAATACAGCACAAACAACATTTTCCAAAAGACCAAAAAGTGATAAAGTATATTTTAACAAAACGCATTTGACTAACAGGTCCATGAAGATATACATAAAGGATTATAATAAACTTTGCCTCGCTTCATTGAAATATTTTAATGACCATATGGGACAATGGGTTACACACAGACAAGTAAACCATACAATTTAATTTTTTTGAATATTCAAGTATATTTTCAAGGACTACCTTGCCTTAAGTCTTAATGACTTTTGCGTGTTAAGGAGCCTTATTTGTTGTCATCCTGGGAACCAACTGTGCTCCTCCTCTTGCCGACTTGTTCCTTCTTTCATATGAGGTTTACTTCATACAAGAGCTTCTCAGTAAGAATGAAGGAAGCTAATATCACCATTAAACTTCACGTTCCGCTATATAGCCGATGTCCTATCACAACATTAATAAAATTTTGGTGAATTTGTTGACCATAATCCAGGCACATATACAAGGTATTTTAAAAAAATTACATTATATAGAAATTTAATAAAACAAGTATAACAAATTCCAAATGTTAAACAATATAAAAATAAGAAGATATGGTATGAATGCCAATGAGACAACTCTCCACAAGAGACCAAATGACACAGAAATTAACAACTATAGGTCACCGTCCGGCCTTCGACAATGAGTAAAACCCATGCCGCATACTCAGCTTTAAAAGGCCCCGAAATGACAAATGTAAAACAATTCAAACGAGAAAACTAACGGCCTGATTTATGTACAAAATAATGAACGAAAAACAAATATGATATACAGCAACAAACGACAACCACTGAATTATAGGCTCCTGACTTGGGACAGGCACATACAGAATGTGGCGGGGTTAAACTAGTTTGAAGGCGCGCCAACCCTCCGCCTAACCTGGGAAAGTGGTGTAACAGTACAACATAAGAACAAACTATTAAAATCAGTTGAAAAGGGCTTAACTCATCAGATCGATCCAAAGCAAAAATACATCTAACAAAAACACAGAGTGGACATAGCAGGGTACTTATACATCCCGACAACAAAAAGACACTAGTACAGCTCTGGGAATACTCGCAGTTATGACAGCTAGTTCAAAGCCAATAACAACTAATAAAAAAATCATGCATCTAAGACTAAAATATCAATCAGTACATATCCAACATCCAATGGATTTAGTGTGAAGACGTCATTAACAGTCAGTGAAGACGTCATTAACAGTCAGAGAAAACATGACCGTGTGCAATGCCAAGATACAGGTATATGAAAGCTTTAAATTTGAACCATACTTACGACTATTATTTTCCTTTTGGTCGTATGACACTTGACGATATTTTTGCATCCAGCTATCCGGTTTTTGGCTTCGGACGTTCTTGACACGGGTGGGTTCAGAGACACGATTCGAACGCATGAGGTTTTAAAGGTTTGTTTTTAATTTTGTCAACCCTTAAATTTATATTTTGCTTAATTCTTACTCTATCGGGAAAGTGTATATGAAATTATGATTTCCTATACTGTATGTTCTATCAACTACAAAAACCTTTTTTTGTTGGTGTCTTTTCCGTTTTTATTTGTATGTTTGTTTGAATGTTTAAATCTTTTGTGGCTGTATGTTTTTGATGAGTTTTTTCACAGTCTTGACTGCTGGGTCCCAATTATTTTGGAATATATATATATATAACCAGAAATTCGTTTTCAAAAACATTCCACTTTAAGATTGTTCATAGGATTCTACAATGTAATTTGTTTTTATTGAAATGTAAATTCAAAGAAACTGAACTATTTACATTTTGTTTAGAAATCAGAGAAACAAATTTTTCACATTTTTGGGAGTGTAATGTTATACAAAATTTCTGGCTATTCATAATAGACCGGATTAGAAATTATGACATTTTCTTGCCTTTTAGCGCAAAAGAAGTAATTTTAGGTGTGTCTGAGGATTTTGTCAACATTGAAACAGTAAATGATATTTTGTTGCTATTTAAATACTATATATACAAATGTAGATCTAAGAACATATTGCCCACAAAATATGGTGGGAAAGAATATTCAAAGTATTGGATTAATGTAGAAAAATACTCTGTATGTTTCTTAACCCCTGCACAAAGAGTAAAAATGGATCAGAAGTGGCATTTGATAGAAGCATCTTTTAATTAACAAAATCAATTGTAATATATATATATCTTATTATATCATTATGACTTAATCGATTTTACAAGTGTTATTAATTTTCATAATTTGTGTCTAATACTGTAGTATGTGATTTCACATGTTTCACCATGGACAGCAAGAGGACATTCAAAACGCATAAGTCGAAGAAAAACTGACAACGGCATGGAAAAAACAACGAAAAGACAACCAAAACATTACATAGAAAACTAAAACTGATTTGGTGTTAACATATAAGTCAAAATATCTAAATTATTTCGATGTTAAATATCCTGACGTCAATATTCTGAATTTCTAAATATTGGTAATAACCATAAGAATTATCACTTTTTTTCTTAATTTATTTATTTATTTATTCACCCACCTATGATTTGGTATTTTCTTGAAAAATCACACCTCGCCCATCCTATAAGTCAGTCATTTCGTTAATGATAGTTTGGTTATGACGTAAAATAAAATGAAGGTGCTAAAAATAATCTTTTACATGATCAAACAAAGCATATTTAAAAAAAAAATCTTTTAAATCCAAAGCAATATTTCAAACTGACTCGAGGACAAGAACAGTTCTCTTAGGTTTCAATATTTTTATCTGACTAGCATTGTAAAATGGGAGCAGGATTTTCAAAAGATGATGAAAATGACAGGACTGGTGCTTTATTTCAGGCAATACGGAGAGATCGATTTCAGCTGGCTACAGAACTAATCTCAAAAGGTGCAGGGGTAAACTGTATGAATAACTTTGGTAATACACCACTTATACAAACATGTCGAAACAACCGGACATCAAACAGGACAGGGAGGGCAGTTGAATCTGACCGAGAACGTTTTGTCTCATTCCTTATCAGCAATGATTGTGACATGAGCAAATATGATATATATGGATGGACAGCTCTTATGTATGCCGAGAAGAATGGCCATGATAACATCATTGATATTTTGGAGAAAAAGGATATAATGTGTAGTGACGGTAAGAATTCTTAATATTTAAGCTAATAAATTAGTTATTGATAGTTATTTGTGCTTCATTTTTTTTTATACTTTCTCTCTTTTTTTTCAAATGATAAAATTTATGAAGAATTTTCAAGAAAAGCAATTTTGGCTTCTCGAGTTAGTTTCTGTGAAAATTGAGAATGTAACTTTCATATTGCTCTGGTGGTAAAATGGACATAGCAAATTTTCTCTAAAATATTATTTAGTAAGGAACATAGGACTTGAATTAAAAAAATATTTATGTCATAAAATTAATTTTCTTGTATATACTTTATTTCAGATACAGAAACTAAAGAGTGAGTAGCAGTCTTCCAATGGAGAAGCGGTATCTTAAACTGAAAGACGGGATAAAATATCAATACTGTTTTCAAAATAAATTTTTAATCATTGAAGTCACAATTTATTTACACAATGATGTTAAAATTGGTACGCTTTACAATTACCTATATCTAATACAATGCAAGGAGCCTCCATAACCGTTAGTAGATAGATATTAGAAGATGTGGTATGAGTGCCAATGAGACAACTCTCCATCCAAGTCAAAATTTATAAAGTAAACCATTATAGGTCAAAGTACGGTCTTCAACACGGACCATTGGCTCACACCGAACAGCAAGCTACAAAGGGCCCTTATGAACCACATCAACAAACGATAACTACTGAACATCAGAATAGTTTTGGCTTCTCAAGTTAGTTTCTGTGAAAAACGTTAGTGCATATAAAAGGCAGCATGCGGTCTGTAACAATAGACAAACGTCTATATTGTATTCGAGGCATAATTCCCCCAGTCTAGACAATTACTTCAAGAAATGGTCTCGTTTGGAAATGGAAATTTTGAAGTAATACTAAATCAAATCAAATCTTATCATCAAATTATTTGTATACTAAAGGACAAGGTTCCCTTTATGCCAAATATGGCCTTGAATTTCAACTTTATCATATAATTTCAAAATGGCCATAATTTGGTTCTTAAATGGAATTATTTCAAAAGCCTAACTTCCTTTTTAAAATAAATCTCTTCATAAGAGTACATTCTTGGCTTCAATATCAGCACATTTTGGATATATTGTCAAAATACGATGATTTTGTGCATTTTTCGGACCTAAAATCTCGAGGAAAATTTGGCCGCAGTCTTGGATCCAATATGTTCTGTAACCAAAAGTTGTTGCCAATGATGATATCGAATCCCTAGACATAAAAACCATCTGGATCATGGGTGGTGGCCAAAGTAAATTATGCTAAAAACTGTTAAGAACTATTGAACGTTACAACACAAATAATGCATACTTTCAGAGTCAATACATCATAACTTTTAATGAGGTGTGCCAACATGAAGTTATTTTGTATTGATAGTAATATCACAACTATTTCTATGTGAAATTTTGTACTATTTTGGCCTGATTAAAAAATCATCAAAATCTTAGGGCCAATTTTAACCCTTCGAGAATTTACTTGTTTATCCAGTAACAGAAGTCAATACTATTGATCTGTAAAACATAAATTTTCAAAAACCGACATTTATCATTTCAAATGATCAAACGATTAAATAAACAAATGATATACATCCTTCCAGATTCATAAAGGTTAATATTCGCAATAGACGCCAGTGTAAAAACGAGACCTGTTAAACTAAAGTCGTTGGAGTGGGGGATGATCCCTTTATTATCTCTTTGCTTAAGAGATATTTCAAAAATAGCATTTTCTATGAGAGCTTATTTCCCCTAATAAAACGTGTTCTTGATCATGCCAATACAATATTACAGCCTTAACATGTGCTAGCTGTCTACTTTAAATAAAAAGAAATTCAAAAAGATGTTTTATTCCTGTTGAAAATACCTCTTTTAAGATAAACAGAAAAAGACCCCCAAAAAATGAGGATCAATGGGACACCGACAAAATCTTGACAATAAAGAAAAAAAAAGCGAAAAGGCAAACAACAGTTTCCAAATCACTACATGAAAAATAAAAGACCCTCGGTTGATGGCATTTGTGTCGATCAGTCATTAGTATTCTATGTTTTGTTAAGTGTGGTTTGTCTTTTTGTCTTTTAGTCGTTGTTCGTTTTTTTGCCATGACGTTGTCAGTTGTTTGTCTTTCAGTCGTCGCTCGTGTTTTTTTTTAGCATGACGTTGTGAGTTGTTTGTCTTCGACTTCCAAAGTTTTCATTATTCGAAACACTGATTGTCTATCCCCTAGCATGGATTACCATATCCATATTTGACATAACATTTCAGGTTTAAATGCTCCTCACCTTCGTATTTGATTTTGCCTTCTAAATATTTTGCTTCGAGCGGCACTGATTGGTCTTATGTAGAGGCGTCTTGTGTACCAAAAATGTATATGCACTGTACATGTATTTTTCATCTGTGAATGGGCCAAAAGAAATGGCTACTAAATAAAACGAAACCATATCAATGAACTAGAAATAATGTATTGGGTTCCTGCGAAAGTCCATAAATATATGAATTATAATTGCTTTTTAAGTTATAATTCAAACTAATCCTACATAATTTCAGTGTGTTAAATTATGAGAATAACTCTAAATAAAGTGTATGCGTCCGAAACACTTTTCTGGATTTACCTTCAAATGCTAGAAAGTTGATAATGTATAAGATCCAAAACATGTGAAGAGCTATTTCACCAAAAACATGAAAAAGGGAGCCAAGAATGATTTTACGTGAGGGTTTTGGAACCTTTATTTCATACTAATTTTTTAAATCTAATTTTACCCGGACAATTTAAAAGCAAAATAACAAAAATACCGAACTCCAAGGAAAATTCATAATGGTAAGTCCTTTATCAAATGGCAAAATCAAAACATCAAACGAATGGAAAGCAACTGTCATATTCCTGACTTGGTACAGGCATCTCATGGTGGTTTAAACGCTAGCTAAACCTCTCACTTGTATGACAATCGCACAGAATTCCATTACATTGACAACAATGTGTGAGCAAAGCAAACAGACATAATAGGTAAAAATGTCAAAAATTGGAGTACAGCAGTCAACATTGTATTATAATCTTAATCACTATAAAAACAAATAAATATTTCAGAAAAGAAAAACAAAATGGCATATAGACACTCTATAGACAAAACACATAAGCAAAAATAAAAGACAAGAATACAAAAATGACCATAGCACAATAACACAATGACGGGATATATAAATACCGAGCCATGCCAAAAATATATTACCCAAAATGTAATACCCACAGTAAAAATTGAAAATATACAAACACAAATAAAAGAAACACTATAACACGTAATTAAGATGATAAACAACGTCAACGTCAGTACCTAGAATCTCTACTTCAAGACCATCATGTATTATTTGTGAAGTCGATACGGAATATTTATCAACAAGGTTTAGGTATCTTCCGATGAACTTTTTTTAGAAAAAGGACGAGACGTTCTTTGACATAACCCTGGTTCATCAACTTTCGGCTCACTAACGACATTGGTGACGGTTTATAAAGTCTGAGTAGCAGCTGCAAGCTCTTGAATACCGAAAGAGTTGGGAAATGTATATCCCATATGTAGGTGAAGTTGGTATATTGATGCTAAGGTGGGGGAAATTGATAATTTCAAAATTAAAATCGTCTCGTTTGTCATAGATTCTGGTACTTAGATGACCGCTTATGTCAAATACGAGGTATAAATCTAAAACGGAGGCGGAGAAAGCCGTGTTCTAGTTCTGGTAATATATTAATGGAACCCAATAAGAAAAGTTTGGATTATTAATGGAAAGAACATCATCAATATACCTGAATATGAAATTAAATGGTCTGGCTTCTTTGATCTTCTCGTTTTTGGCAATTGTCTAAAGGAACTCCGACTCATATGAAAATAAGAAGATGTCTGTAAGGAGAGTCGCACTTTAAGAAAGTGTGTTATTAAAAATCATGTCAGTAACGACGCACTCACCACTGATAAACGAGTGTGTGTTATCACAAACATGTAACTTAAAAATTCTTAATTAGAGAAAACAAACAAGCGACATAATTTATACTTATCTTTTGTTATGGTTCCAAATGTTTTCATTTGGAAATTCTGTTCTAGAAATCTTTATGATGTTTTAGGGGAGAATCAAGCCAATCTTTACTACAACTTCCACCCAGAGACGTCATTCCGTACAATAACTTCAATTTAATCCTCTTTTCCTAAAATGTGACATACCAAATTAGACTTATCACCGGATTTGTACTTAAATGAGCAGCACGGCGGGTTCCACATGTGAATCAGGATGTGTTTAAGCTTCCGAAGCACATGAGATCCCTCCCGGATTTTGGTGAAATTCGTGTTGCTTAGTTTTTAGTTTACTGTGGTGTTTTTTTGCCATGACATTGTCAGCTAGTTTTCTACTTATTGGTTTGATCAAGCCTTCGGTATCTTTTGCCTCTCTTTTATGGGGATGACAGGATATAAAGTTATCAGTCATCCCACTCCTTTGAGATCCAATTTGACTTGAAGACAATGTTTAATAGTCTGTAAAATAATTTTATTTAAGTGTCCAGCGCCGTTTGATATCAAAGGAAAATATCGCCATGTGCACAAAAATAAAAAATAAATAACATTAAAAGTTACTACTCATATATATTTTTGAGAACATTTTATCTATCCTTTTAACAATTGGAAAATTAACATTGATCCTTGATCGTAATTGTAGTTTTCTTATCGATTCAAATATAAAATTCGCGTATCATAAAACTATACCCCACAATTGCATCTCTATTTATTGAGAGCATATACTAAAAAACCTGAAGTGATAACCTGTTACTTTCAATAGTATTTATCCAAGTTTGCAAAGATTATTAAAGATTTTAAAAATTTAAAATCGAAAATAATTAATTGAAAGAACTCTACAAATTTCATGCTTCCAAAAGCGCTTTTATGGATTTAAATTCACTGTGCCTTTGTTCGCAAAGTTTAAGGGATGAAGCCCTCTAAATATAAGCTATATTTAGAAAAAGCAACTGCATTTGGAAAAAAATTAACTTGCACCCGATCAATGGAATATGTGGACAAACACGGCCAAATTCAAATCCATCATAACAATAAAAATAGTTATATAAAAACGAAGTCTATATAAAAATCTGTCTTAAAGAGGCACTGATACGGAGTAAGCAACGGTAGTCTCTGATGTCATGTTGGATGCATATGACACTCTAGACATTGGATTTTTGACTGTATGCATATACATGAAGATAGCCATAAAGGATTGTGATAAACTTTACTTTACTGTATTGAAAATCCCTTTTCCCCCTTGGTCATTGACTTGCAGACAGACAAGAACAAACAGATGAAAAAGTGCATATACATTGTAAACCATAAAATTATATTTTTGTTGGAAATATTCAAATTTATTTTAAAGGACTACCGGCCCTCAGTCTTAATTTTCTTTATTCGTTAGCTTCCTGGGATCCAACTGTGGTCTTTTTCTTGCTGACTTGTACAATTAATAAAAAGCAAAATATTAGACTGATGTCCAAAATTTTCTGGAATCTTTTTATGAAACTTAATGTAATGATTAAATGACAAATTATAACAAAATTATAGCAAACAATTGTTTAACGAAGTGTATAAAAGCTATAATCTAGAACCATTCTTACAAATCAACAACTTTAAACATAGACATTTTGGATCATTTTATTTGCTAGTACTTTATAGTTGCTTTTCTACTTTATACTATTATTCCCTTTTAGTCGCATGACTCTTGACGTGACTTGGTATTTGAGCATCCAGCTTTCCAGAATTTGGCTTTTAACGTTCCTGATGCGGGTGGGTCAAGAGGTACGATTCCTACGCATGATATTTTTATAGTATTGTTTTAGTTTTGTTCATCCTTGTATTCATATTTTGCTTAATGTGTACTTTATCAGAGTTCCAAATGGTGAAGTTGAAATCATCCCTTCGTAAATTTTACGGACGCCATCACGAGTTGGTTGACCGTTATGGAATAACCGTTTCACAGATGATATCGGATATGTTCCTTATGTCGTTACTACAATACCCTTCCCTTTTCACGAATGTGACCTACCGAATTAGACTATTTACCGGACTTGTAATAACATAAGCAACACGTGTGGAGCCTTCCGGAGCACCTGAGATCACCCCCAGTTTTTGGTGGGGTTCGTGTTGCTTAGTCTTTAGTTTTCTATGTTGTGTCATCTGTACTATTATTTGTCTGTTTGTCTTTTCGTTTTTGGCCATGGCGTTGTCAGTTTGTTTTCGATCTATGAGTTTGACTGTCCCTCTGGTATCTTTCGTCCCTCTTTTATCGGGGAAAATTATTGTCACGTTTAAGTATTATGTCTATTTGGGTTGCTCACCCAATTTTGTCAATATAACTGAACTTTAAACAACTGTCATCCAACTTAGGGGTGAACTAGCTATAAAACCAGGTTTAACAAACCAATTTCTTCAGAAAATGTATGTTCCAGCTCAGGAATATGACTGTTGTTTTCCGTTCGTTCGGTTGGTTGGTATAGTCGAGCGTTTGGTCTTGTCATGTTTTATGGTCTTCACCCGTTTATGAATTTACCTTGGAGTTCGGGATTTTTGTAAATACATTTTTTTTCTTTGTCAATTTTGAATTAGCGGTTAGTGTTAAACAACAGAAACTGATAAAAAAAAATTCTCCATGGTTTATAAAACATTGCAACATCCTAGAATACGAACGAATTCAACATACTTTGAATGTATTATTAATGAAGAATTTAGAAAAAATCTTTTTAATTACAATATACCTCAAAAAAGTGGCGTCGTTACCAAGAGAACATTCAAAACCATGGAAAAAACGACGAAAAGACATTCAAGTCAACAAAACATTACATAGAAAACTAAAACTAATCTGGTGTTGACACATGGACGTCATAAAATTTGACTTATTTATTCCGATTTTAAATAGCCTGACGTCGATTTTCTAGCTCCTTGATATTGGTAATAACCGTAAGAATATTCACTCTTAACCTATGATTTCGTATTTACTTGAAAATATCACACCAAGCCCATCCTAATTAGCCCTTTATCTCGATAATGGCATTTGTCTTCTGTCAATAATTAAATAACTTCAAATAAATTGAAGGTGCTAAAACATTTTGGAGCCTTGTCAGCTGTTGTATGTTATTATATGTTGATACTCATAGTTATTATAAAGATAACCTTTCTATTGTTGAAGATTATATATTGCCCTCTAGATCTGCCATTTGGTTGTTTGTAAATCATCGGGTTACTTCCGCATTGACGTTTCCTTCAGATCTACTTTATTTTTATTCATGTATGTTGTTTAAGCATGCTCCTTATTTTGAATTTTCACATCAAGAATGAAAAATCTTATTAGCAGTAGATAAAAATATCGAATCAAAATACAAGACCACTTATATAGTGAACCATATTTGCACCATTGTATAAGCAAACACTACGAAAGTGGTGCAAATTTCTCCATATGAATTAAGTTTATATTACATATAGAGCTTTTACATGGAATTAACAAAACCAGAGTATTTAGATATTTCTAAAATCCTTGCCATTTACTATAGAATTATTCTATAAATATCTGATCCCATATTTTGCCATATTTTCGTTTAGAAATATTTTGTCATTTAAACTATATTGGTTAATTTGAGTTTTTTAACATGTTGTTTCGGTTAATCAAAGAATTACTTTAATTGAAAGAAAAGTTGCCTACCAATATAGCAGATGACAATGGTTTGATTGCAAAAAATGCATTGTGCAAACGAAGGGAGATATATACTGGTTAAAACATAGGTGCTTAAGCTTTAATAACATTAACAGTACCAATTTGTTTGTGGTTTTAAGTCTGGTCTGATGTTGGCAAATATTGTCGCCATATCTGACTTTTTTCTAATTTAAATTACCCGTGTGTCGATTTTCTTATTTCCTTGATGTTGGTAATAACCATAAGAATTTCTTACAAATATCACACCTAACCCATCCTTATGCGTACGTTCTTTCGATAATGTCGTATGCTACTAAAATTACGTCTTTAAATGAGGTAAAATAAATCAAAGGTGCTGAATATGACCTTTATATGAACAAACAAATCATATATTAAAAGGTTTATTAAACTCCAAAGGAATATTTCAAACCAATTCGAGAACAAGTACAGTTCTCTGGGGTTTCATGATTTTTATCCGATCGACTAGCAGAGTAAAATGGGAGCAGGATTTTCAAAAGATGATGAAAATGACAGGACTGGTGCTTTATTTCAAGCAATACGGAGAGATAGATTTCAACTGGCTACAGATCTAATTTCAAAAGGTGCAGGGGTAAACTGTATAAATTACTTCGGTAATACACCACTAATCGAAACATGTCTGAGAAACCGGAAATCAAAAAGGACAGGGAGTGCAGTTGAATCTGAGCGAGAGCGTTTTGTCTCATTTCTTATCAGCAATGATTGTGACATGAGCAAATATGATATATATGGATGGACAGCTCTTATGTATGCGGAGAAGAATGGCCATGATAACATCATTGATATTTTGAAGAATAAGGATATGATATGTAATGGAGGTAAGAAATCATTTAAACATGTTAAGCTTATAAATTAGTTATTGATAGTTGTTTCTGATTCTTTCCAGTCTTTTTCATGCTTTCTCCCTTTTAAAAATGGTATACCTTATGAAGGTTTTTTTTCCAAGAAAAGCAATGTGGGCTTATTCAAGTTAGTTTCTATGATTTCTTGATTAACTTTCATATTGCTCTGGTAGTAAATTGAATACCGGTATAACAGTTTTCTCAAAAAATATTTAGTAGGGAAGATATAGGACTTAAATTAAAAACAAAAACATATAATAAAATTTATTTTCTTGTATAAACTTTATTTCAGATACAGAAACGAAAGAGTGATTTGCAGTTCAATTGAGAAATGGTATCTTAAATTGAAAGACGGGATAAAATACAAGCACTGTTTTAAAAATAAATATTCAATCATTGGAGTCACATTTTATTTACACAATGATGTTAAAAATTTTATGCTTTACAATCAACTATATCTAATGCAATGCAAAGAGACTCGATAACCGATAGTACATAAGGGCAGCATGCGGTTTGTAACAATTGACGAACGTCTATATTGTATTCGAAGCTATATGTCCCGAGTCTACAACTTCAAGAAATTGTCTCGTTTGGAAATATATAATTTTAATCTATTCTCAATTTTATTTGAAGAATAAGGAATTAAATCAAATCATTAAATTATGTATTTACTAAATCTATTTAGTGACAGAAGTCAATAAAATTGATAAGATAAAAATAAATTCCAAAAACCGGCATTTATCATTTCAAGAGAGACGAAAGATACCAAAGGGACATTCAAACTCATAAATAAAAAAAAACTGACAACGCCATGGCAAAACAAAACAAAAAAACAAAAAAAACAAAAGACAAACAACAACACACAAAACAAAACACAGAAAACTGAAGACTGAGCAACACGACCCCCACCAAAAACCGGGGAAGATCTCAAGTGCTCCGGAAGGGTAAGCAGATCCTGCTCCACTTGTGGCATCCGTCGTGATGCTCATGTAAGTACAAACCAAGTCTAATTCGGTAGGTCACATTCGGGGGAAATAATGACGGGATTGTGGTTACGACAATCGGAACATATCCGTCGTCATCTGTGAAACACATTTTCAATAACAGTCGACCATGCAACTCGTGTTGGAGTCCGTAAAAGGGATCATTTCAACTTCACCACTTGAAACTCTTCGTTTAATAGCTTCAAATTGGAAAAAAACACGTTAAAATGAACAAACGATATCAATTCCTCCAGATTCACAAATGTTAATATTCACAATAGACGATAGTGTAAAAATGAGACCTGTCAAACTAAAGTTGTTGGGGGTGAAGGATGACCCCCCTTTTATTATCGCTTTGTTTAACAGATATTTCAAAAAAGTATTTTCTATGTAACTTCAGCTTATTTCCATTAATTATACATGTTCTTGCTCATGACAATAAAATCTTATAGCGTTTGAATGTGCTGGTGATCAGTCTTCTTCTATTGTGAATTTTCAAAAAGAAGTTTTATTCCTTTTGATAATAACAATTTTAAGATTAAAAAAAAAATAGACGGAAGAAACCTAAATGGAGGATCAAATTAGTCAAAGAGACACCGACAAAATCATGGCAAAAAAGAAAAAAACTAAAAGATAAACAACAGATTACAAAACACTACATAAAAAACTAAAGACCCTCGGTTTTTGATGGCGTTTGCATGTGTCGCTCAGTCTTTAGTATTCTATGTTGTGTTTTGTGAAGTGTTGTTTGTCTTTTCGTCGTTGTTCATTGTTTTTCCCCCATGACGTTGTCAGTTGTTTGTCTTCAACCTATGAGTTTGGATATCCTTTTGGTATCTTTCGGCTCTCTTTTATGGTTAAGCAGTTATTTTTTTTTTCTTGCAAAGCAAAATTTTAAAATGAATTATAAAATTTGAGAATTATTCTAAATACTAAGGTTTTTCTACCTCCTGTCATATATTGCCATATCCATTTTGTCGTTTGTTCATGTGGTTCATAACTGTTTCTTGCTTTTTACATAGATTGGACCGTTGGTTTTCCTGTTTGAATTGTTTTACGCTAGTCATTTTGATGCCTTTTATAGCTTGCTGTTCGGTGTGAGCCAAGGCTCCGTGTTGAAGGCCGTACTTTGACCTATAATTGTTTACTGTTTACACATTGTGACTTGGATGAAGAGTTGTCTCATTGGCACTCATGTCACATCTACTTGTTTCTATTGGTACATTTTTTTTAATGTTCGGGTTTAAAGGCTCTTCAGCTTCGTATTTGATTTTGCTTTCTAAATATTTTGATTTGAGCGCCGCTAATAAGTATTATGTAGGCGCGTCTATCGTACCAAAATTATATGCCATGTACGCGTATTCTTACATCTGTACGTATCTTTGAAAGAGACATAAGTAATGGCTCTTAAATAGAATGGAAACTTCCGCTTTTCATTGGTATATCAATGAACTAGAAATAATGTATCAGGTTCTTGCGAAATATAAAAATTAAAAGGTGTGGTATGATTGCCAAAATAGACAACTCTCTTCCAGAGACCAAATGACATAGAAGTTAACAATTATAGGTCACCGTACGGCCTTTAACAATGAGCAAAACCCATTCTGCATAGTAAGCTATTAAAGGCTCCGAAATGACAAATGTTAAATGATTCAAAAGAGAAAATTAACGGCTTGATTTATGTACAAAAAATAAACGAAAAAAAAGATATTCAGAAACAAACGACAACCACTGAATTACAGGCTCCTGGCTTGAGACAGGCAAATACAGAATGTGGCGGGTTTAAACATGTTTGCTGGCGACAAACCCTTCTCCTAATCTGAGGCAGTAGTGTGACAGTACGACTTAAGAACAATCTATAAAAATCAGTTTGAAAAGGGTAAACTCATCAGACCGATTCATAGCACATAAACACATTAACAAAAACACAAAAGACACAAAGTACAGAACTAGTACTGAAAGCTAGTTTAAAAAAGGAAAATTAACATTAGGGAACGAAAGAGCGTCCCTTTAGTAGTAAATTTCAGTGTAAAGTTTCACGTGTAAATCTAGGAAATGAAAGTTATTATTATCGTTTATATTCAATTTATTTAAAGAAAGTTTCTTTGCGTAAATTTCGGCAGTAGATTTAGAAAATTCTTAACGAAAAAATATCATAAAGATAAGGGTAAGTGTTGTTGAATTTATCAATTAAATGCAATTAAGACGGGTCTTTACTGAGTTTGGTCATAAATTGTGATTCATAACAATACAAAAGCAAGCGCATAGGAATACCTACAACCTAAACTTTATTGCCGAAAAGTACATAAATGTTGTCCAGGTGAAATTTTACAGCTTCAATCATCTCATCAAACATCCAGTAAGTATATCTTACTAGCATATTTATCTTTCTCGTTAGAGATGAAGGCTTTAAATGAGTTGCAGCAAATAAATTTGCAATCAGATTTTTCAAACGACCATTAAATTATAAAGGTTGTGTGGAAGTGTAGTGTAAAGAGTTGATAGGTCAAACTTGACTGTCAACCGAATCAAAATGGCCAAAATTTACCTAAAACGTCTTAAAAAATATTTACACTCCAAAAATAGTTAATTCCACTATTTTTTAATATGTTTTATTACAAAAGTTAATGTTAAGTTCTTTGATAGAAGTTTAGGAACTTGTTAAAAGCAATGAAAGTACATAAATATATGAATCATAATTGCTTTTTAAGTACGAATTAAACTTTAAACTTTTTCTTACATCATTTCAGTATTTCATATGTGGTGTTAAAATATGAAAATTACCCTTGATAAATTGTATGCGTCTGAAGCTATTTTCTGGATTTTATTTCACCAGGAATGCTCTAATCCAAAAATTAAAAAGTCGAGAATGTATAAGCCCCGAAACTTATGAAGAGCTATAGGGAGTTATCAGTTTCCCTACTCCTTTGAGATTCAATTGTGAAAAATTGTTAAACACTTTGCGTCCAATGTATGAATCGACAAAGGCTTGTGTAAGATTCAATGGATCGTATTCCGATTTTTTTTTAAAATAAGGTCGGTCTCCCACAGGGAGATGTTGTATCGCCGATATTATTCTGATTATACGTTAATGATTGCGAAATTATTTTTTTTTCAAAAACGGATATGCAAGATCTCAGTATCTTCTTATTGATGTATGCAGACGATATATGGTGTTATTTGCGGAGTCACTGGAAGATCTACAATTCATGTTTGATTCTTTAGATTCATACTCAACAAATTTCGATTTAACTGTAAATATTGATAAGACAAAAAAAGGTATATTTTGTAACGGGGGTATTATTAGAGAAGACGAAAACGGTTTTACAACGGCAAAAGGATAGAAATAGTAGACAAGTTTTGTTATATAGGATTTATTTTAAACTTCAATGGGAAATTTACAAATGCACAAAAGAAACTTGCTGAACAAAGGAAAAAAATGATGTTTGCACTGCTTTCTAATTGCAGAAACTGTCATCTGAACATACATACTCTGTAGTCGCTTTTTGATATTTACGTTGGTAGTGTTTTAACTTATGCATGTGAAGTCTGGGTATTTTCCAAAGCAGACTGAAATCGAAAAAGTCTATTTATGTTTTTATAAAGATTACTCGGAGTGAAGCAATCAACCAATACTGCTCTGGTGTATTTTGAGCTGGGACGAATTTCCTTGATAGTGAAACGTAAACTGCCCTGGGGGGCCTTCAATACTTAATTGATAGGGGGTGCCGCTGGGGTTCTGTTACCCCACCCTTTTCATATAATTTAGATTTTAAAAATGTATACCTTTTCATATATTGCGTAGGTAAAAATGTTACCTTTTCCCATATTGTTTGGGTTTTATGTGGCGTGTAATGTTAAAGTGGAATACCAAAGTGCCAAAAGAGAGAAAATTGGTTGATAAAATCACAGCCGGGAACACCAAGAAAGATGACAGACGAAGAAGTTATAGGATCTTTATTGACCTTAACATATATTTCTGATAGTTTTCCCGACCTATTCATATGTTTTCAAGTTTGAAAAGGTGACCTATTCCAGCGGCACGTCCTATCACCTTGTATATTGTAGTATTGTTTACTGAAATATCATCACAAACCTAAATTTACAATATTACTTGTCTAAATATATTCCTCCTTTATACCGGAAGGCTATTACAAAAATAAGACTTTCTTCACATTCATTTGATATTGAGACTGGTCGTTTTCTAAGTGTACCTGTAGTAGATCGTTTATGCAAAGTATATGAACACTGTATTGAGGACGAGTTCCATTTGATTATCATTCTTGTGTGTTCGGGTAAAGTTTATAAAACAATACTAATGGCATAGACCGAGCGTATTTAAACTGATAAAATTTTCTCTATCCTTTTAACTATTGAAAATTTAACTTTGATCTCTGATCATAGTTGTGTCATGTTTGTCTATTCATATTATAAAAAAAATAGCATTTGAGTGAGTCGATGTTAGCGATGGATAACAAGTTTTATTATACAAAGGAGTACTAGTATGGCTGTGTTCCCCTGGATTTGTTTCGACCACGGGCTCAAATCTCGAAATTTGACGAAACCGTGTGGAATTAGGATGTATGAAGTTTTAAATAATATCTTTTGTTAAAGCTCTAAACGTAATCACCATTTAGTGTTATACGTAGCGATTACATGCAATTAGTTTGGTTATTTCCGAGCAAATAGTTTTCGTAGCTATGAGCTATCCTGTCGTTCTGATACTCTGTCTGTCTTCCTTTAAATATATATTTCTCAACATTGGCGATATATTAACCAGGTATATCAAACTTAATAGGCGCTTGATAACATTTTAGTGACACGTTCGGTTTTTAAAGGCTTTTAATTAGATGAGACACCCTCCTTATGCATATATTACTTAATAATTGTCACCAGATTTGCCTCGACTTAAAACATACATAGATGTTGAGCAACACGACGGGTGTCACTTGTGGAGCAGGATCTACTTACCCGTAAGAAGCACCTGAGATCATCCCTGGTTTTTTTTGTGTGGTTCGTGTTAATTTTCTATGTTGTGTTTTGTGTACTGTTGTTTGTCTTTTCGTCGTTTTTCGTTTTTTTTTTTGTCATGGCATTGTCAGTTTGTTTTCGACTTATGAGTTTAGAAATTGAATATTCCTTTGGTATCTTTCGCTTCTCTTTTGAATTGGAAGATTGCAATTATTATTTACTTTTTAATGACTAGTGATGGATTAATTGATTGATTGTTTGCTAAATATTAATTAGCAAAATTTTTTTAATGAAACTTCTTTCAAAACATTCATTCATTGCGTACCTGATGAATGTACATAATAAAAACCAACTTTATGTAGAACAATGGTCATTTAATTTCCTTCCAACAGAGATTCATTGTCGGTAAGTGCAGCTCGTCTTGGACACTTTTCAGATGGACTGTTTTACTGTATGTTGCATGAAGATATACTTTACAACTCGGAACCTTTGATTTACAGGTAGGAGCTTCATTGTAAGAAACAATCCTCACCCAAGGAAATCATGATAGGAAACTCAAACACTGAAATATTGTATCAAATGGGAGACATATACTCCATATGCAGGCGCTGCTGGAATTTTGATATATCATAGAAATGAAAAGTTCACAATTGGAAAACTGATATCATTTCTTCTGTCGTAAAGCTTTGTTCTCTAGCGACCATCATTGTCATTTAGAGGTGCATATATTGTTTCAACTTTGAAAATAAAACCATGCAAATACTCAGCAAATAGAAATTGGCGATGTTTGAATATTTCATCACCAGAACTCGAAGCAAACGGAGGGCTGCTCAATGAGTTGAGTGGGTATTATTCCTTATGAAAACTTCATTTTAACAAACATTAATAACAAAAACATATATTGAACTCCAAAGGAAAATCACATTGTAGTTATCTAAATAAGAAAATGAATATGTTTTTTTTTCTGACAAGTCTGGTTTCATTCCCGGTTAATGGTGAGCATAATTTAGCAATACCTAAATTATCAGCTGATATTATACGATTACCTCCCTTCTTGCAGACAACTTATTTTACAGACATAATTTGAAACAATGATTAAGGGGATGTGTCTTGCAGAATTCCACCCGACCGCTGGTCCTAAGATAAAATATCAAGTAAATGCATATATTGAAAAGTTCTTTGCATTGTGGAATTGCGAGACGTATGGATGTTTATCCAGGGGAGGCTATAGCGGATGGCCGGTGTGTCTTTACCCCAAATAATTCTCTCAGCCCAAATAAACCGTTTCAAATTTAACAATAAGACCTTTTTTTATTTTTCTTCAACAGAATTCATATTTGATGGAAATCCAATGAAATTTTAGAAAAAAATACATTTGAATTTAATATCTATCTGCAGAATTGCAAGTAAAATTCAAGAACATTCATGTCTTTTTCTAGTCCAAATAATGACATCCTTGATAACTCAGCCCAAAACAAACTCGGTCTATAACAAACTCGACCTATAATAAATACTGCCTCACAAACTAGTCAATAAAAAATTCAACAAATTCGGTCTATAACACAATCAGACTTTAAGAAGAATTTAAGTAAGATTAACAATGTATAGTAATCTCAGTCATTGTCAGTTGTAATTTACTTTTTTTTAAATTGATTGTCAATAAGAATGAATTATTTATCTTTCTTCAGATTACAAGAAAGAAGTATAAATGCAGTTCTAACAAGATTTAAAAAAAAAAATTAAGACATTTCAGTTAATATTCAAAAGATTCCACTTATTTTTCTTTTTTGTTCCAATCTTTTATTTTATTTTTAATTTGCCTATTTTATAGATATTTCATGTATAATGTATCATATGCATGACTTATTTGAATGAACTTGACCTATGATTACAGCTGAATACTGGCATGTGTACTGTTGGCACCTTTTTAATCAACTTTAAACCAATAACTGGCATGTATACTGTTAACACCTTTTAATCACCAATCAACTAAGTGCGGCGGAGGACATTATATTTGACCAGGAGAATGACATGTCAGTACGTTCCTTTTGCTTACTTTTTGTTAAAATCCAAGCACTATGAAATTTTTAATGTTTTTTAACTGACGTTTCGAAAATTGCGATTATTTTTAATGCAGGAATACAATTGTATTGCATATAATACCTGTTTATCAATTTTTTGTCGAAATTCTAGCACTTAACCATGATTAAGATGCTTTTGAAAATTTCTGATTTTTTTTGGAACGAAAATTAAATTTTTACAATAAATTGACCGTAAATGAATTTGAAATAGCATATAGTACTTGCATATCAATTTTCGTTGAAATTAAAATTCTAGCACAAAAAAGATGTTATTTTTTAAAATTTATGATTTTTTGACAAGATCTATGTTTTAAACATTTTCTATCTGTATCGGTTTGATTGGAATATACTTACCCTTCATCCAAATAATGGCCATCAATGATGAATTACAACTTAATGAAAATTTTAACAAGCCATTCATTGTCAAACCTGTCTGTTTGTACACCAACTATGTGCAATAGAGACTTAACACCATAAAACCTTCTTTACAGACGGCAATCATTTAAACACCAGTTTACCACCAAAAAAAAAAAAGAAGCCGTACAACCAATATAAAAGTAAATACGAGAAATTTACAAAAAATATCCAACAACAGCTATTAACCCAAAATTGGTTTCCGTTCTCTAACTTTAGTTTGCCTCAACCAAATGTTATGAAACTTACACACAATGCTTATTACCACAAAACACAGGTCAAGTTTGAATTTTGGTGGTGTCACATTTACCGTTCTAGAGTAATTCCCCTTTACAAATGGAAAAATTGCTGAATTTTTTTTTTCCATTCTCTAACTTTAGTTTGCCTCAACCAAATGTTATGAAACTTATACACAATGCTAATTGCCACAAAACACAGATCAAGTTTGAATTTTGGTGGTGTCACTTTTACCGTTCTAGAGATATGCCCCTTTACAATTGAAAAATTGCTGAAATATTTGTTTCTGTTCTCTAACTTTAGTTTGCCTCAACCAAATGTTATGAAACTTATAAACAATGCTTACATTGTATTACCACAAAACTCAGATCAAGTACATATTTTTCGTTTCCGCTCTCTAACTTTAGTTTGCCTCAACCAAATGTTATGAAACTTACACACAATGCTTATTACCACAAAACACAGGTCAAGTTTGAATTTTGGTAGCGTCAACTTGTACAGTTCTAGAGTGATGTCCCTTTATACATTATATGCAAACGGGGGAATCATCTGTGTCCCATGGACATATTCCCCATTTATTTAGTATCCTCTACTATTAAGAAAATGTAATCCCTGCTGGGATTCTGTGTCTGGAGTGATTTTCAGGACAGCAAAATCGCAAAATTGCTATGGACACAGATAGGATTAAAAAAAAAATGGAGGATTTTAATGGCAGGGCAAATTGTATTTTGCCAAATCTTAAAGGCATAGCATTTTATGTCATTGAACAATTTTCCAGCTGAAACTAATTATTCTACATATTCTATAATTGAAATGTTAAAAGAATGTGCCTAAAATATGAAAAATTCTCGATCTTTTGACAATAGAATAAACACTTTCATGACTTTATGCATGTATTAAGTTGGGGAAGTTAAAATTCCTGTATACCACCTTACAACTATTTATCTCTAGTGTTTCATAATTGTTTTAAAAATCAGTAAGCAGTCATAAGAAGAGAAAAAAGTCAAGTCTGTAATTCAGTGGTTGTCGTTTGTTGCTGTATATCATATTTGTTTTTCGTTCATTATTTTGTACATAAATCAGGCCGTTAGTTTTCTAGTTGAATTGTTTTACATTTGTCATTTCGGGGCCTTTTATAGCTGACTATGCTATATGGGTTTTACTCATTGTTGAAGGCTGTACGGTGACCTATAGTTGTTAATTTCTGTGTCATTTGGTCTCTTATGAAGAGTGGTCTCATTGGCAATCATACCACATATTCTTATTTTTATATTATACCAATGTTTCAACTTACAAAATGGCCAAAAAAAACCAACCTCTTCAGGTTAATGTTGGGAGACAAATTTCTAAGTTTCAAGTCTATCTATTCTCATGTCCTACAAGGATAATTCATAAACTTTATTGAAGAATCTTTATTTGGGAATTTCTGCTGTTTCTAAATATGAAAACGTAAACATGAAACAGGGAACATTTTTAATGGAAATACTAGTATGAAATTGCAATTTAAAGAAAAAAAAAGTTCAGATAAGCATTCCACAGTTATGGGACTTTGACCATCAGATGAATAAAAGGGATTTTTTAAATATTATGCACTAGCTCTAGTATGCTTGGATCATGTTACTACAAACTTAACACTGTTGTTAATATTGGTGAATGTAGATTTGCTTTTGATTTTAAATTTGTTTTCTGGTTTGTGATTCCAGAGTTATGGGACTTTTAACAGTCATATTTGAAACAAATATTTATACGCCTGAGGGTATCCTCAGGCATATTTTTCTACAAAGCCATTTTATTTGCTTCTGATTAAATGCCTTCATAATATCCCAGTTAATTCTTGCAGCAATTTCATTATGCACAATGTTCTCTTGGCACAGCTGTTTATTACTCAATTTAATCAATCCCGTTTAACTTCAGAACTACCATTTTTGTTTCTTGCATACAAGTTCCATGTGTTACCAATATATGGCAAACATAATTATTCAAAAGTTAGATAACTCTTTCTTAATAAAAACATAATTAAGTCTGCCATTTTGTAATTGTAACACAAGGAACTTGCATACAAGAAACAAAAATCATAGTTCTAAAGTTTTAATGCTATACTGACAGACAGCATTTAAGATTTATGCTGTTCTACTGATATATATATATCTTTGAAACCAGATAATACTAATGGAGGTCATAATAAAATAAATAAGTCCAATTGAAGATAATTTATTTTTATTTTAGATTCCAGAAGAAGTATTTTCCAAGGAAGACTTTGATGCAATCCATCCTTACATAATAACAAAACCAGATCTGAAAGAGAGGCTCATTACCTTGTAAGAAAACAGGTTCTGTTTTGACAAGTCCATTCTAAAAAGTCTTTTAAAAATATATTTATTATTGGATAAGTGTTCTTCCATTTGAAAGAAGTTTCAAAGAACTAACTAAATGCTGATTTGGTGCAATGAAAATTAATGGATTAAAAATTAATCTCATAGATATTTTAAATGAACTGTTACAATACATATATTTTCAAATTTCTAAGCCACTCTATCATTGTAGCCATGAAGTAAAAATAAAAATCTTATAGGATTGTAACATGCATTATTTTACCACTTTGCACTTTGAGGACCTGATTGTTGTTTTTCTTCAGCAGTTGGTTAAAATTTTTGACCAGTTGAACAATTTGATTTGATGAAACATATTGCAATTTCGTCAGAATTTTGGCTGAAATGCAACACTTACAATCAAGTCACATTAAAAAAAACAAATATTGGAGACAGCAACCAACCACAACATCTGAATTACAGGCCCTGATTTGGGTCAGGCACATAAAGAATCATGCATGGTCATTTGTTACATATATAACCTATATTGCTATGAGTTTGAAAATGAAGAAGTCATTATAAAAATATAAATAAGTAAAAAATGAAATTTTACTGCTAAGGAGACTTATCCATTAAATACCAAATCAAAAGAAAGTAACATCTATATAAATAAAGGAAAATACAGTTAAACTTAACCTCACCCAACAACACAAACCAAAAATGACATTTTGAGTTTATGATATATCAAAAAGGTTTGTCAAAATACAATGTCTCAGTCAAGCTATGGATCAATTCAAAAGAGCTACAGTCAAACCTGCCTTAACGGTCACCTCGTTTCAGCGTTCACCTGCCTCTAACGGTCACTTTCAGACCCTCCCAAACGTTTATCTTTATAATTGGATATTCAGAAAAAGAAAGAGAAAAAAGACAGATATAAACTTCTCTATTTATAACAGACTGTTTGAAACTTCAGATTTTAACAGCTAGTACATTTATCAACTTACATTGCATAAATCGGCATTTCTTAGCTTGTTAAATGTAATATAAAAATAAGAAGATGTGGTATGATTATCAATGAGACAACTCTCCACTAGAGACCAACTGACGTAGAAGTTAACGACTATAGGTCACCACACGGCCTTCAACAATGAGAAAAACCCATACCGCATAGTAAGCTAGTATAAAAGGCCTCGAAATGACAAATGTAAAACAATTCAAACGAGAAAACTAACAGCTTAATTTATGTACAATATCCTCTAGAAATATTTTTTAGATAATATGCACCATTATCTCAATTTTCAGCATCCTATGAACTAATATCTTGATAGCCAATTCACACCATAAAGATTGATTGATTGTTGGTTGCTTAATGTCCAGTGGCAAATACTTCATGCATGTTCAGGATGAGGACACACCATAAGGAAAATGAGGCTATTTTTTTTCATTTCAGAAATACATTAGGGAAGAAAGTAATTGGTTGCCCTGTCATTATAGAAAACCCGAAATATGCCAGGAATGCATATATATTTAACCTGTTCTTTGTCATGGACAGCAAAACAGAAACAACAAAATATGAACCAGTTGTGAAGAAATTAGCTTCATATTTAAAGCAGATAGAGGTAGGAGAAAATTTTAGTAAAATGGGATAGAATGAATTATGATTTGTCTACTTGAAATGAATCTTTTATAATATCATGAATATCAAGATAAAAACTGGTCATCTCAAGTCTGGGTTGTCATTTTCTATGTTTTTTATATGGACTGCGCTCTGATGTCCCTGGGACCCAACAAGTCCTAAAAAAGTCCATCAGGCGTCAGAGCAATCTCTAACTAGTTATTAGGTAACAGTGCGGCATTATTCTAACATGTTTGTTTGACACTTTTAGGTTGAGTTTCAATTCATACACATTCAACATGTTATTGTGTCATGATCAATTACATAGACAAAACTTTTTTGTTTTTTGTTTTTTTGTCTTTTTCTATATCAACATTTGGTTCGAAATTGATTCATTGTTGAGATGTTGTAATTTGCAATCTTTTCATCAGTAAAAGCATGTTTTAGATTATATTTTAGCAAAAATGGAAGTTCAGGATTCTATATTCTCATTCAGAGTAGTCCTATGTAGTTCTTACACTAAACGTCAATAAAATTGTCGACTGCTTTGTTAGCTGTTGCATACCCAAAAAACTCTCAAAAAGTATTTTATTTTTTTTAAACCTGTCCATTTTGTATTACCTATTTTATATTGAGATGTTTTAAATGTATTTTTGTGTTTGCATATGCTTTCAAAGCAGTGTTGACTCAATTAAACAACATTCATGCTGCATTAATCAGGTCAAGTTTTTTTTATTCTTCTGCAACTATATATACATAATATGTCAGTTATATCTTGTACTGGTGTACGGATTTTTTTTGGAGTACATATCGGTCTACATAAAAATAAGGAGATGAAGTATGATTGCCAATGAGACAATTATTCACCAGTGTTCAAACGATGTGGATACAAGCAATTAAAGGTCACCCACCGTAAGGCCTTCAAGAATGAGTAAAACCCATCTGTACAGAATAGTCATTTATAAAAGACAAACATCTGCTGTCATAATTTAGCTCAACAATCACACTGAGGCATGCAAAAACAATACAAACATATAAAAATCTGATTAAAATGAGCTGTTAGTTGTCACTATGATACCCTGCACTCTAACAGTTAAATCCTTTCTAACTTTACATGTCCCCATACAGGATGATTGATCAAATCAGTTACTACGCCACTTCTCCTTCTATTCATTCATTTCCTTAGCGTTTAGTAAAATAATGATTCTAATATATGCACATGAATATTTTTAAGTTCCTTTATATTTAAGTGCTGTTTAATTGCCAAATGAGAAATTAAAATATTTATTGATGTTTGTTTAAAATTTATATTGGATTAAAAAGACATCTTTACTACATGTAGCTTGGCATCTGTGTTTTCTTCCTCCCCAGAATAACATCCCACCCATAACTGTCCCTTGGTATCAATATCCAAGGACATTGGAAATATAATTCCTTGATCCTTCATAACTTTACATGTCAGTATATCTCCCTCTCCTGACAGGACATGTAAAGCATGGTTGTTAACATCAGTCACTATAACATGTCCTACTGATGTTGTTACTATATCTGTAGGACAAAATGGTGTATCCCCTAAATTAACCTCAGGCTGTCTCTGATAGGTCCACTTAACCTGTCCCTCCCGGTCCAGAACCACCACCCTCCAATCTTCATTAGATATTATATCTATAACCAGTATGTCATTATTAACATTAGATGTAATTCTATACGGGAGAGTAAATAATCTCTGTTTATGTTTATCATACTCATATGATTGTTTTTGTTTCCCATCCATCCCAAAGATTATAACTTTCCTACAACTTTTGTCTGTGAGGTTGTAATCATCAACCCTCTCCCTAACACCTAGTATGATCTCATTATGTTTAGTGACATGTAAACCATGTGGTATCAGTGGTGACACAGACAGGAAAGGATTGATTTCTCCTGTCTTTGTTGTTAACAGACTGACATCAGAACTGCCATACAAAGACAGGAGAACATCATTATTGTCTGCCAGTGACATGGCGTAAACCTTAATTGAAAGATCCTTTACATTTTTGATTGTGTCATTAATGTTTGTTTTACGTAGAGTAGATGTATGATAATTAGAAATCCAAGCTGTTTTTTCATCCATTATTAACACTCTATGCACCATGTATAGATCAGTAGTATAACTGTTGATTACATCTAAGTTCTGTTGTTGCAATCCCTTTGGTAGATGAGTTTTCTGAAGTGATCCAAATAAGTTGGTAATGTTCTTTAAACTTTCCTTTGTGGGAATGAAATCCTTTGTTTCCTCAGAAAATGTCTTGAAGGATGCATCTGGAATTTCTTTTTTTCTGATTTCTGAATAAGCATTGAACACTTTCTCTGCTTGATTTGATTCTAATACTTCTTGTATATTGGTTTGGTTATTTAGCACACTTTTCTTTACTTCTTCTGTATGATTTTCTTTTTCTATGATAGATTTTTCTATTCTTTGCTTTTCCCTATCCAGTTGTTCTCTGAATTCTTGAGCATATTTACTGACTTCATCTTTAATCAACTTTTCCTGATGATTAATTTTCTGAACAGATTCACCAAAAAATTGAGTATATTTAATTTTAAAATCCTTAACTTTACTGTCTTCTATTTCACAAAGTGTGAATTTTTCAGAAAATTTGGATTCTAGTTCTTTCAGTTTTTCTCTTCTTTCATTGCACACTGTCTCAATTGAATCTAGGTCATGTTTTTTATGGGAAGCAGTTATACAATCTGGACATACTAAGTGGTCACATGTTCTACAAAACATGCAATTCAACTTTTTCTTGTGAATCTGACAGGGAATATTGTCAGTAATAATGGTGTTTTCCATTTTTTTTTTAGCTTCTGAACTTTTTACATCAACAATGTCATGCTTGATCGAGGTTTGAACTTTTAAATGAATTTTCTTACATTTTTCGCACATTAGTGTATTGCATTGTACACATTTCCATTTAATGTTTGTGTCAGTTTCACACAACTCACATGGCTTAGGTATTTGGGCTCGCCTTATGGATAGGGAAAATGCCATCTTGATTTGTAATAGCCACTACAAAATATATAAAAGATATTTTATTTTGATTCTTTGAAAATTCATAGAATGCAGACAAATATGGACAAATCGTTGTTGCTTGTTTTTTTTTTTTTATATCAATGGCAATGGACTACTGAGATGGATTGTATGCCATTAGATATTTGAATTGTGTGTCAACTTTTCAGATATAAGTAGGAACCTCTCAATCGTTTTTATATAAAAAAAAAATTGAAATCACCCTCTAAGACTAATATCCTGACAGGAAGATCAAATCAGCAACATTGGAGAAAAATCTTCCAATTTCTCTCTCCTCATGCGACTCATCAGACCATTGCTTGCAATCATGTGTAGTCGAACGTTATAATACTGTCATTTTAATTTGACCATTTTTATTTGAGTTATGAGACTTTCACCATATTTGACTATTGTACCAAATGACATAATTTGATTCCTCATTTATACAGTACAGAAGACATTTGGCTCCATATTAGCAATCTTGTTTAAATAAGCCTTGTAAAAAATATTAAAATAGTGATTTTTTTTTTTAAATGTTGCAATAAACTTTTATAAACAAAAAACAGGAATTAAGTTACTAAATTATTTCCCTTTAGCAAAATGTCCCCAGATGATGATCTCCCATTGTTGGGGTTTGAAAAGTTGATACTTGGGTTTAAAATATCTGGTGTAACATGTGTAAGAAAACAAGAAAATTTCTGAAATAATAATTTATGAAAACCTGTACATATGCCAACTTTGTTTGAATATATGTCAAATCTCTTCTATTATTAATGACACAATTTTGGATATTACTGTAAATTTATACATGAACTCATCAGGCAATTTGAAAAAAAAATTATCTCCTAGCTCAGCAAAAAAAAAAAAAGTTTTCAATTTTTGTAGTAAGGATTTATGGTGCATTCCGAAAAAGGATCTTCATTTTGTTTCTGTCTTATGAAAAACATGGCTACTACTGACAAAATTGAAGAAATATGATACAATAGGGTTAAACAACAGTTTTTATACGCCCATTTACGGGACGTATTATGGTATACCGTTTCCGTCTGTCGTCAACATGTCGGACAATAACTCAAAAACGCTTTAACCAACAGGAATATTGGTGAATTGTTTATATCTATTGATGTAAGCTCCCTTTCCATTTTTATAAATTTTAGATTTACGTTTCCGAGTTATGGGATTTTATTCATAGAAAGGGGTATTTTCCAGTTTTTGGACAATAACTCAAAAATGCTTTGAGCAGTTTTCACGAAACTTTGGTGACTTGTTTATATCTATTAAAATAAACTCCCTTTAGTTTTTTTTATAAATTTCTGATATGACATTGAGGAGTAATGGAACTTTATTCGTTGAAAAGGCAAAAGGCGTATCATGTGTTCATGGCACAGCTCTTTATTGCTTTTTAACACCATTTTTATCAATAACTAAAACAGTTATAGCAAAACTGACTATATGATAATGATCAACAGATAGCAGGCCATGATATATCTATTTTCAAATTATCATAAAAATATGACCATCAATGTTTCTTTTAGAAGAGCCTTGTTGGGTAGTAAATAACTAAAAGACCTAATGATATGGTTAAAATTTGTACAAAAAAACTATTCATACTGGATTAAAAATTGTGTATCCCATAAAAAAAGTAGGTAAAAGAGTGTAGTAACAGCTGGCTAGTGCAACTCTGTTGAAATTGAGGACAAGTTTCACTATTATGCTATCTTTGTCATTCAGTTCATCCTATGGTGTGTCAGAATCAAAGGGTTTCCAAAATATAATTTGAGTATCATCTGCTTGATTGGAATCAAAATTATACAGGGAATAGTTTTACATTTTGTCATGGTGGGGTCTTTTATAGCTTGAGATGCATTGTAGATCTACTTCATTCAATTATGATCCCCGCAAACAAAGTTTGGGGGTATATAGGAATCACCATGTCTGTCTGACTGTCCGTCTGTCCCACTTGGTATCCGGCCCATAACTTTTGTACTGTGAGACTTAGGTTAACCAATCTTGGTATACAGTTGCATCATGGGCTGGGTGTGTGTGATATACCAAACTCAGGTCACACTGACCCTTACTTTTACCTTTGACCCTTATTCTAGTAAAACTTTGTACAATTCATGTTTGACTCATAACTTTTTTACAGTAAAACTTAGGATACCCAAACTAAATATGCAGATGCATCATTGGATGGGGATATGTCACATTCTAAGGTCAGGTCACTCTGACCTCAGCTTTGACCTTTAACCACTTTGATAGTCAAACCTTATCCAATTTGTGTCCGGCTCATAAGTTTTGTTCTTTAAACTTAGTATATGCAGTTGCATCATTGGCTTAGGGTGTGTTGCATACTTAAGTCAGATCACTGTGACCTTGACTTTGACCTTTTACCCCAATAATAGTAAAACCTTATCAAATTCCTGTCATTCTCATATATTTTGTACCGTAAGACTTAAGTTAACCAAACTGGTAACCAGTTGCATCATGAGCTTGGGTTGTGTCAATTACCAAAATCAGGTCACTCTGACCCTTTGATACCTATGATAGTTCAACTTTGTCTGATTTGTTTCCTGGGCATTACTCTTGTACCATAAAACTTAGGTTGACCAAAATTGGTATTGTGATACATCGTAGGATGGGTGTGTGTCATATATCAAAGTCTGGTCCCACTGACTTTGAATTTGACTTTTGAACCCCTATGATAGTAAAACATTGCCTGATTTGTGTTTGGTGTATAACTTTTGTACTGTCGCACTTAGATTGACAAAATTTTGCATGCAGAAGCATCATACTGACCTTGACCTTAACCTTGACCTTTGATTTCTGAATTTACAGTATACAAACCTCAGACTTTGATCTATCAGTAATCATTGTCAAACTAACACTGAGGGGGTATTAGTCCAGCTATGTGGACAGCTGTAGTTTCTGGTAGATTATATGTTGTCTCATTGGCAATCATACAACATCTTCTTATTATATAAAGGGGGGATTCTCATTGCTTTGGGGTCAATAGTTCAATAATACAAATACTTTGCGTCATGTGTCAGTCATTCCTCAATGATTATATAATCATTTGAAAAATTGTCATTCTTCTGTTACGATTATATATGAACATTAAAATTTTCATTTATTTTCATATATTGATAGTAAAGGTGACGCAATTATTTCCTATTCCTTGTTGTAACTTTTTTTACCAAAACGTGTGCTAGCTGTTTGTTCAAATATTAGAACTTTATATGATTACTTTGAAAATTCAAGTTCTTGCAATGTCAAAAAAAATAATGTATTTGTTTTCCTCCATACATACCTTTTTCTTGACACGAATGTCATCAACTGTTTGTTAATAACATTTCTTCATTTTTCCTAAGATGTCTATCAACCAGGAAGTTAATTAGTACTAGTCTTTACTTATTCAAGGTTAGCAGTGATAACATTTATAAGTATATTAAATCATACCTATGCAAACAAATAAACCAGTAGTTATAGTATTTATTGATTTTACTCGTACCTCTGTACAAGCATTTAAATATTTGCTATTTGTTGTCAAGTTGCATGATTTGGGATATTTTTGTTTAAAACAAAACTGACATATTTTTTACTCTAAATTAAAAAACAATATGTATATAATGTTTGTCGGATGTCAAGGTTTAGACTTTAGTTTTATTTTTGAAAGATCACACCAAATTAATCATATCCCCATAACACAAAAGTATGTATATATATATATATATATATATATATACAAGTCTAAATTGAAAACAACGTTCAAACCTATGACTGCATTGGATAAAAACCGCAATTTTTATACGTGTGCATGTAAAACAAATTTCCTGGTAGAGGGGTCTAAATACAGCACAAACAACATTTTCCAAAAGACCAAAAAGTGAAACGTATATTTTTACAAAACGCATTTGACTAACAGGTCGAACAACTGATGTTCTTAAACCCTGCTGACTGCCATTGGCGATTGCCAAATAAATTGATCACCAGATGTTACATGGATCTTAATTTTAAACTTTAATACCAAACAGAAAACAATAAACTTGCGAAAAGATGGTATATCGCAAAACATGAGGTGCAAACAATTTCATACACCATATCCAGATTTCGACAATTAATGTCTCTTCAGTGATATTAGGGATCGAAACAGTATTTGGAAGGCCATATAAATTACCTCAATTTAGGATAGACTCTTGAATTTGAAAGAGTCGAAATAGGATGAACGGATCATATAACCCTGAAGGAAAATATAATACAAGCCCAAACGAAAAAAAATATAAACAAGTCTAAATTGAAAACAACGTTCAAACCTATGACTGCATTGGATAAAAACCGCAATTTTTATACGTGTGCATGTAAAACAAATTTCTTGGTAGAGGGGTCTAAATACAGCACAAACAACATTTTCCAAAAGACCAAAAAGTGAAAAGTATATTTTAACAAAATGCATTTGACTAACAGTTGAACAACTGATGTTCTTAAACCCTGCTGACTGCCATTGGCGATTGCCAAATAAATTGATCACCAGATGTTACATGGATCTTAATTTTAGATTTTAATACCAAACAGAAAACAATAAACTTGCGAAAAGATGGTATATCGCAAACATGAGGTGCAAACAATTTCATACACCATATCCGGATTTCGACATATATATATATAAGAAGATGTGGTATGAGTGCCAATGAGACAACTATCCATCCAAGTCACAATGTGTAAAAAGTAAACAATTATAGGCCAAAGTACGGCCTTCAACACCGAATAGCAACCTGTAAAGGGCCCCAAAAAGACTAGTGTTAAACAATTCAAATCTATATAAAAAACGAGAAACGAGAAACACTTATGAACCACACCAACAAATGACAACCACTGAACAACAGGCTCCTGACTTAGGACATATGTCCATATTTTTTTTATAAATTACTCTACATGCTCTAAGGCCTGTATCTATAAATTGTTGTATAAAGTGAAGCTTATAAAATTCCTAATTCAAGATGTACATGCAATTCCAATGAAACGTTTGACCTGTACAGCCATTTATAAACCAACCTTTTATTGAAGAATTGAATGTTTTTTTGGAAAATGACGCAGTCAATTTTCTTTTACCGTTGTTCAGACTTCCAAGCCGCTTTCCAAACTCGGTTCCATATTTAACATACTTATGTACTATACAGAATTTCATTCTTAACCTGTCCTTATGTTTATTTGTATAAATTGTATTTTGAGCTATTCCTTTGGTATATTTTTCATATTTATACGAGCTTTCGCTTTTATGTGCATGTCTTTACAATCCGTAAAAAAATCAGAATATAAATAGATCCGTTTTGTTATGGTTTTGGACTTTTTACATACCAATGATAACCAATCGCTAGACAAAATAGATCTTGAAAGAACGTCAACCTTTCTTGTCGGCTGAACTTTTAAATCATTAAAAAAAATAATACTCGGAATCATCTTGATATCCATACGAAAGACAATGCTCTTTAATAAGATTTAAGAAGTTTTTAAGAATCAAAAATTAGTAATACGGTTATATCCACGCGGTGTGTATGTATTTTGTTTACAAAGTTATAGCTGCAGACATAGGTCAAATATCGCAGGGACCAGTTCGGCTTTTGCAGAAGTTTTTCTGTCAAAAAGACTTTATTTCTTTCTGAATGTTTTCACTTTTAAAAGAATTAAAAGATGCAGAAACTTTATGAAAGGAGTAGACAGTGCTCAATAAATCATATTAAAAGTATTTAAGGAAAGTTTTACCCTTTCTTTGACAACATGGACAACGTGGTCTCCTCCATTTTTTGAAACATCTACGATTATTTCATTAATTTTTCGAGTTTACAACTAAACTTTTGATCCTGTATTGTTTTGAGAAAAGCATTCCCATTGTCTATTACAAGCCCGTATTATACGATTACTTGTCCTTGCATCGCTATTTTCAAAATCGAATATTGGATAACTAAACGAAAAATAAATATAAAATATCGAGATTTGCCATCCATTTTTCAATAACTATTAATTAAGACATTATTTTAAAATCTATGTTAACATTGGATGACTTAGATTAGGAATGGCATTTTAATAATACTTAAAAGACATGTCATTGGTGTAAACACGAAATGCGTAAGTGAGACAATTTAGCTGGACAAAAGTGCTAAAAACAGTATTGTCAAATCTTGTAAAATATTTCTGGTGGCAATATTTCAAATATTCATAATATTGCCAAACACAAATTTTTAAGGTGGTTGTAATGTTTGAATTGGCAAACATTTCTATATTGATAATCTACCTTTAATAATAAAAAAAAGACTTCTTAAAAAAAAGATTATCATATTCATCTTGGAATATGATCAAATATGTTAGTGTTTTTTAAACATATCTTTAATAACATTTCAGTACTTATGGAAAGAGTTATTCCATTTCTTCCTTTGATATTAAATGATATACCAATTTTAATTGCAAAATTGAAATTTGATAGATGTAAATAAAAGTTAATTAATAAAATTCCAATTTTGTCATTGAAAACCTTCTTTAAATATGTGTCAGTAAATTATGAAGCTGTGAAGGATATATAACTAGTTTATAAGTCAAACAACTAAAAGTGAGAAAAAATTATACCCACTGTGCTACATTTGGGAACGGGTGGTAATGAAATCAAATTATTTAAGTTATCTAAGCATTTAAATTTTTAAACGTTTAATAATAAAAATGTCACTTATTTGCATTTCTGTTAATGCACATGTATAAAAAATGCAGGTCTTTGTCTATTTAATATAATATAACCAACATGGTAGTTGTAAATAAATGTAACATCAAATCGCAAACACAACACTTAAGGTGATATCGAATCAATCTAATATGGCGCGCTTACCACAGCACTATTAAAAAATCCTGGGGAGAACACTGGATTGTATTGCTTTCAGAGTTATGTAATACACCTTGCCTAAGAAATAAGTCTAGCTAGGTCTGTATAAAAAATGAGGCTATAATGATATAAAATTACTATATTTACATTAAAGCTGCATTTTTTGCATTTGATATATATATCTTATGTACATATACATAGAGAACAACAGATTAAATGCACATGGGTTTAATTACCGCCTTAGGCATTAATATTAATAGGTGGCAGCAAATAGGGCAGATGGGCCTATATATGTGGTGTCCCCACATCTACTCTGTTGTTCCTAAGTCTCAAAATTCTGCTCGCTCTGGCTAAGTCCTCAACATCTTTCTTTTCTAAGTATACATGTAGAGCAGCAGCTCCTCTAAGGATTAGTAATGGAGCGCTTTATATATAGTCCAGTTGCTCAGTCCTGTCTTTTTTGTCTCCCTTTTTTTCTTATTTATATTATTATTATTATATTTCTTATATTTTCTTGTAAACCACCCAGCCACAACTCCTCTTTTTCCTATGGTACCTGAAAACAATGAACCTGTTTTGTACATTGTTGAGGTCTGTAAAGTGACTTATAACTGCCAACAGCCACATTATTTGGACTCTGGTGGATAGTAATCAAACTGTTATCTCATTGGCAATCTTCTCCTTATTTTAGTACTGGTTAATTATTTGAAATAAATGACTACCAAACATTAAATCATTTGAAGAAAAATAATTTTGCAATAATTGATGTTGTCATTTTAAGATTTCAGTTGATATATATAATATATATATATCAACAATAAAATTAATTTGTATAAATGGTGTCACTATGTTTGTAATTGTCAAACTAGTATAACAATACTGTTGTCTAAATCTACAGAAATTGATCATGTTTAGGTAACAGAAATAACAATGTCACTAGGTCACCTGTAACTTATCTCTTGAATAAGGACTATGTGGTGTATAAGAGCTTGCTTACTACAGGCTCTTCATAATCATTTTGTTAAATTATTCTACAAAGAAGGGAAACAAATTCACATATTACTTTGAATATTGTAGATTGTTCAGGTAGTCTTGAGCTATTTCTTTGTACAGCAGAACAACTAGTAGTTCCTATCTTCACTTCACACACATATATATATCTTGACAAACAAATAAAAAAGCTATAGACATTGAAAACAATTCATATCTATTCTACTGTCAGTCACCCTACCTACCACGAACTGAAACTTCTAGATTCAGTAGGTAAATTATGTGAAAATCAAGACTTGCGTCAAAAATATCCCAATATGTGAGATAATGGCGTCATTTTTCCTTAGAGCTTTCAGCTCTTTGATTTTGTAATTTTATAGGGATGTAAAACGTTGATTGTGCACACATTTTTAGTGTGAAGCTCTGAAACATTTATATGCTACAACTATGAAATTATGTGTCGTATCAGAATTTGTGTTTGTTTTCCTATGCATTGTAGTGATGTTGTAATGGGTAGCACATGCTGTCATGAATTTAGAATTTTATTTAGATTTAGAAATACAATTTGATTTGGGAATGCCTTGTGTTTGCTTTCAGCCAATCAAAAGTATGTATTCTTATGAAACATACATGTGATGTAATTATTATATTATTAACTGAACTAAACTTCCCTCAGCTGTATGTTTAATGATAGTTCTTCATTTTTCCTAAGATTTTTCCCTAATAGTAAGTTTCATAGGAAGTGTTTTTCATGGACAATTTTTCTTGTCATTTTTTTTGGAGGTTTGCTCAAGTATTACATGTTAACATTTATATTTGGAGATAAACAGACAATAGTAGAGTATAGGGCACATATACAATTGCTTTTAAAGTTTACAAGGAAATTAAATATATAAAATTTTAAAGGTGCATTAGCTACAATCTTTGACAAAAAATTTAAGTGTGATTTTTTTCTGTTTCAAACTATAATAAATGGGGAATATCAAAATTATAATTCACTTTGAGCAGTTAGTTCGGTTCAATTAAAAATGAAATAAGCTGACAAGCATCAGTGATGTATTATTTTATGTCCCATCAGACTGTCAATTATTGTATTCTTTGGTCATCTCTTTGATGTTGCTCTGGTAGCACCTTTTTTGTAGGATCAAATTCAAATTTCAATGACCATCTTGTAGGTCCCATTGTCATTTTCTCCACTCTAGTGTGGGAGGTTCTGGATTTTATCCCTGGCCAGGTCAAACCAAAGACTACAACAAAATGGTATTTGCTGCCACTTAGCTAAGCATGCAATAATTGGGAGTAAGAGCAAAGACTGGTTGGCCTTATTAATTTAATTTAATTTAGTCAGAATATTATATCAGTGAAGATGACATGTCTTTCTGCTTACTGCTACCTTGTGAAAATCAGGCTGTCGGTCTAGTTGAAAGCAGGGTTCATATTCTTTTCATAGAATTTTTATACGACAGTAAAAATTTTTTGGTCGTATATTGGTATCACGTCGTCACCAGCGGCGTCCAAAGACGGATGGTTTACAGATAATAACTTTAGTATAAGTAAATAGAAATCAATAAAATTTTAACACAAGGTTTATAACCACTAAAGGAAGGTTGGGATTGATTTTGGGGGTTATGGTCCCAACTGTTTAGGAATTAGGGGCCAAAAATATTTTCTTTTGGGGGGTTAATATTCAACATGATAGTGTATTGCACAAAAGCAAAAAAATGGGGTCAATTTTATTTAGGGGGGGAGGGGGGAGTCAATTCGCAACAGCATAGTGTATTGCACAAAAGCAAAAAATTGAATATAAATTCAAATCATATATGGCGGTTTCCACTCAAATGCATGGAAGAGTCTGATAATACAAAAACTCTGAAATGGAGATCCAGATTTTCAGAAGGGGGATTTGTATAAATATTCCATATCAATTTTTTGGTGTGCCTGGATAGTGCTTTCACATTTCATCAGATATATATCCTCTTTAAATTTGTAAAACTTTGGTTTATTAAAATTTTGATGAGTTCATCATCAGACAATAATCTGAAATGGAAGACTTGGTAAGTGGATATTGTAAAAGTATTCATATGTTATGTAAGTGAGGGCATTGGGTATGTAAGCTTGCTCACTAAAATTTTTTTTCTTTTCTTTATTTTGTGAGTTTTTAGAAGGAAGCAACCATCAGTTACATATGGTTGGAGTATAATTTGTATAATTGGTATAAAATGGTAATGCCTCTTTAAAGTTGATTTTTTTAAAAACTAGTGGTTTCTGAATTTTGTTTCAACATGTTTTATCTTATTCTACAATTAATTTTTGTCTGCAGTAAAGATATTTTGTTTGAAGGAGTAATAGCCCATCCAAAAGGAATCCATAATAAATTCTTCCATTAGGATATTTATATCAGGTACTGGTATTCTTATTCTTATAATGTTTGAAAAAGAAGAGATACAGTAAAAAGTGATAAGTTCATGGCATGTTCATGTTATGGCTGTACATTGTATTTAAGCAATTTAATTGAACAGTGAAATATGATAAATTTAAAAGACACTACTACTTTTCTTTGTAAAAACAGTTCTTTTTATGAAATAAATTCCCTTTAAATCATGTATATTGTGTCTATTTTTTAGTCTGAGAATGAAGCCCTTTCACAGGAGCATAACAGGGAAAACATCCTTCAGTTCCTGGGAACATTAATGCACCAGCTTAATAAATATGGTTACTGTAGTATAAGGATGGGTATGTTTTATGTCACACATTTCTCAAATATTACTGAACTACCTCAGTTAACCTGTACTTCAATGTTTTGTCAGCAGCTTTACAGCAATGAGTTGTGTAACATGGGTGTACTTTTCAGATGTGGCAGACACCTACTTCCAGCTTGCCAATATTTTGAAGTTGTCAATATGATGAATGAACTGCGGCACAGTTTTCCAGTATAACTCGAAACTTCAACATTTTTTGTTGCTAGAACTAAATAATGCTTCTTTTTATTCTATAATCACTAAAATGTTATCCCCAATAAATATATGTATTTAAATTTTGTAAAAGTATATTCCCTTTTGTTTTTTAAAAATTTGTAAATTTTGTTTATAAATAGATTATAAAGTATGGTAATTTAATGCAGATATGTTATTTGTTATATCACTTGCTGTCAATGACAACACTTGTTGTCAATGACAACTTGTCATTAATATGCTGAAATTGATATATTTAACATTTTATTTTACCTTAAATCATTATTAAACTGACTGTTCCTGGTAAAATTAATATCAGTAACATCCTTAGCAATATCTTTGTGTAAGACATTTTAAACATTATAACTTTTGAATCTAAGGGGACAAATATTCTCAATTTTAAATAGGTAAACCATTCTTACCATCTCTTGTATTTTTAGCTCACCTGGCCCGAAGGGTCAAGTGAGCTTTTCTCATCACTTGGCGTCCGTCGTCCGGCGTCGTCCGTCGTCGGCGTTAACTTTTTACATTTTGAACTTCTTCTAGAGAACCACTGAATGGAATGAAACCAAACATGGCATGAATGTTCCTTATGAGGTGCTGACCAAGTGTTGTTACTTTGTAGCGGATCCATCATCCAAGATGGCCGCCAGCGGGGACTTAGTTTAACATAGGACCCTATGGGAAATGCATACAAATGTCTTCTTTTAGAGAACCACTGAATGGAATAAAAGCAAACATGGCATGAATGTTCCTTATGAGGTGCTGACCAAGTGTTGTTACTATGAAGTTGATCCATAATCCAAGATGGCCGCCAGCGGGGGACTTAGTTTAACATAGGACCCTATGGGAAATACATACAAATATCTTCTTTTAGAGAACCACTGAATGGAATGAAACCAAACATGGCAAGAATGTTCCTTATGAGGTGCTGACCAAGTGTTGTTACTTTGAAGCTGATCCATCATCCAAGATGGCAGCCAGCGGGGGACTTAGTTTAACATAGGACCCTAAGGGAAATACATACAAATGTCTTCTTTTAGAGAACCACTGAATGCAATGAAACGAAACATGGCATGAATGTTCCTTATGAGGTGCTGACCAAGTGTTGTTACTATGAAGCTGATCCATAATCTAAGATGGCCACCAGCGGAGGACTTAGTTTAACATAGGACCCTATGAGAAATACGTACAAATGTTTTCTTTTAGAGAACCATTGAATGGAATGAAACCAAACATGGCATGCATGTTCCTTTTGAGGTGCTGACCAAGTGTTGTTACTTTGAAGCTGATCCTTTATCCATGATGGCTGCCAGATCGGGACAATGTTTAACAAAGGATCCTATGGACAATACATACAAATGTCTTCTTTTAGAGAACCACATACTGAATGGATTGAAACCAAACATGGCATGAATGTTCCTTATGAGGTGCTGATTAAGTTTTGTTACTTTGAAGCTGATCCTTCATCCATGATGGCCGCCAATGGGGGGGGACTTCCTTTAACATAAGAACCTATGGGAAATACATACAAATGCTTCTTCTAGAGGTGCACTGAATGGAATGAAACCAAAACATGGCATAAATGTTTCTTATGAGGTGCTGATTAAGTGTTGCTACTTTGTTGCCGATTTACTGTTCAAGATGGCCACCAGGATTTTTTATTAAATTACAGGACCAATATTAAACCAAATTTGGCCTCACTCATTATTAGGGTATCTGTTATGATTTTAATCTATTTTTACATGATTTCCAAAACCAAAGTAGAATCAGGTGAGCGACACAGGCTCTTGAGAGCCTCTAGTTTGTAAACCTAGGTTTATTTGTGCCCATATGGAATTCTGAATGCAGATATATTTGACTGTGTTGACAGGAAATAGGAAAATATTTTGAGTGCTTTTTAGCCATTATTTTTTATAAACAGACCTTGTTGTATAGACATCAGTCATAATGCAGAACATATTGTATTGGCAACAGTTTACACCTCATGGCCTTATGTTGACCTCTATGTAACAATAAGAAGATGTGGTATGATTGCCAATGAGACAACTATACACAAGAGACCAAATGACGTAGAAGGCTAGCAACAATAAGTCTTCGTACAGACTTCTACAATAACCAAAACCCATACCGCAAAGCCAGCTATAAAAGGCCCTGAAATGACAAATGTTAAACAATTCAAACAAAAAAGCTAGAGGCTTGATTTTAGTAACAATAACAATAAACGAAAAAAAAAATGATAAACAGCAAAAAAAACGACAGAAAATGGCTGGATTAAACATGTTTGTGTTAGGGCAAACAATCCCCTACCCTAAGACAGTGTCGTAACAGCACAACTTAAGAACAAACTTTAACAATCAGATCGATGCAAAACACAAAAACAACTGACAAAAACAGAAAAGACATACAGTACAGAGAGTACTCCAGTTACTGAAAGCTAATTCAAAGCCAATAACAAATAATAAGAAAACCATGTTTTTAAGACTAAAATATCAATCAGTACACATTAAAAAAAAAGAAGAAAAAAGGTGACATTGTGCAATGCCAAAATTTAGGTATCGACAGATTGTAGGACAGCTAGTGAATGTACATATGTGTTTAACAATTATACGTCTATATGTCTTTTGATTATTTCTGTCAATGGGTTTTAGTCTCTTTTACTTGAAAATACATCTCATTTTGTCTATTTATGAGTAATTCTATGAAAATAAAAAGATGTTAAAGGATTACAAAAGAGACAGCTGTTAAATGTTTTAGATAAATTGTACAGTATGATTTTTGTATTGCAACATCATTCACAGTTCTGTTTCATGCTGCAATTGACCTCTCAGTGGAATTTTTTTTACATATTAGTGTTTTGGTAAAGAAATCCAATCGAAGGGTTACCAAAAATTACCCAAAATATAGGGACAAAACAACAAACTATTCAAACTTCAAACTCTTCTTAGAGAAAAATGATGTATTTGGTTAACTGTCCTGTTTTGTTCTAGTATTTAAGGTGTTTCACTGATATATGTTCAATATGGATCTTATATTTATAAGTACCTCGGCATGTAAAAGGATATATTTCTTATTTCAGGTGAAAGTTGTACTGTCCACTTAAAGGTTGCTCCCAAAATATATGATCCTCCACCTGTTCAAGACCAAGATGTACCAGTCTTCTTAAAAGATAAACAGAATTTGAAATTAGGTCACTGGGATTTAACAACACAACAGGTATTTTCAGAAATAAATGGACACTTTACAAAATCACACTAACAATGCATGTCTAGTTGAAAAGAAATAGACATTAACAAAACACTTATTTACAAAATATAGGTTACATATTCATAATGTGATTTAAAGGCTATATAGTAGAGTTTTATGTTGCCTCTGAGAGCCATTAAACAGGAAGCGGGGACAATTGATGTATGACTGGTAGACACTTCTTTCTGAATGGCATCTGATACAAAATATGCCTATTCCAGCTCTTGTGTCACATAAGCATCATTAAGAGATAAAGACATAAATGCATATGAAGGATTGTGCCTGATATTCATATGATGAAGACATAATCTTTCAATCAGTTTAATTGAAGTCTGGAGCTGGCATGTCAGTTAATTGCTAGTAGTCTGTTGTTATTTATGTATTATTGTCATTTTGTTTATTTTCTTTGGTTACATCTTCTGACATCAGACTCAGACTTCTCTTGAACTGAATTTTAATGTGCGTATTGTTATGCGTTTACTTTTCTACATTGGCTAGAGGTATAGGGGGAGGGTTGAGATCTCATAAACATGTTTAACCCCGCCGCATTTTTGCGCCTGTCCCAAGTCAGGAGCCTCTAGCCTATGTTAGTTTTGTATTATTTTTAATTTTAGTTTCTTGTGTACAATTTGGAGTTTAGTATGGCGTTCATTATCACTGAACTAGTATGTATATTTGTTTAGGGGCCAGCTGAAGGACGCCTCCGGGTGCGGGAATTTCTCCCTGCATTGAAGACCTGTTGGTGACCTTCTGCTGTTGTCTGTTCTATGGTCTGGTTGTTGTCTCTTTGACACATTCCCCATTTCCATTCTCAATTTTATATGTACTTTTTAAAGTAAAATCTGTTGGCCCAAATCATACAAGAGTACTTTTTAAAGTAGACATTATGTTAAATGTAACATATCCATTAGATAGTCCATAGGAATAAGCTGTATCACATAATCACTTTAATGTTAGTGTTGTAAATGTTATTTTTTTATTTTTAATGAACTACAATGTTGGTGGTGTATTTCAAAAGCTTATTAAATGTTGCTCCAAGATTTGAAGTATCCACTTTCTTGACTCTACATTTAAGATACCTTTTCATAAGGTACAATAACAAATTTCATAGTCTTAACTTTATATTGTGATAAAAAATGGAAATAATATAAATTTGTTGTTTCCGAAAAGTTTTTCTGGATTTACCTTCATCAGGAATTCTCTAACCAAAACATGTGAATGCCTAAGATGAGAAATACTTTAACACTTGTGGAGCTATAGGACTAAAATGAATTTGAAAAGAATAGCCAAAGCTAAGTTTAATTAAATTTGCCTGGGTAAGTTGAAATTGTAGTTTTTGTCGAGCCTTTTGTCGCAGAAAAAAGTTGCAGAAAGCTCGACATAGGGATAGTGATCCGTCGGCGGCGTTAGCTAACTTCTTAAAAGCTTTATATTTTAGAAGCTAGAAGACCTGGATGCTTCATACTTTGTATATAGATGCCTTATGTTACGAAGTTTCCGTCTGTCATATGTCCATTGCCCTTGACCTCATTTTTATGGTTCAGTGACTACTTGAAAAAAAAGTCAACATTTTTTGTAATGTTAATTTTTTTCTTATTATGAGTAATAGGATAACTATATTTAGTATGTGTGTACCTTGCAAGGTCCTCATGCCTGTCAGACAATTTTCATTTGACCTTGACCTGATTTCATGGATCAGTGAACAAGGTTAATTTTCGTGGTCAAGTCCATATATCAAATACTATAAGCAGTAGGTCTACTATATTTGGTATATGGAATGATTGTAAGGTGTACATGTCCAACTGGTAGGTGTCATCTGACCTTGACCTCATTTTCATGGTTCAGTGGTCAAAGTTAAGTTTGTGAGTTTTGGTCTTTTTGTCTAATACTATATGCAATAGGTCAACTATATTTGGTGTATGGAAATATTTTATGATGTACATATCAGTCTTGCAGGCTTTATTTCACCTTGACCTCATTTTCACGGTTCATTTCTCAGTGTTAAGTTTTTGTGTTTTGGTCTGTTTTTCTTCAACTATAAGCGATAGATCAACTATATTTGTTGTATGGAAGGATTGTAAGGTGTATACATCTGTCTGGCAGGTATCATCTGACCTTGACTTCATTTTCATGGTTCATTGGTCAATGTTTAGTTTTCATGGTTAAGTTTGTTTCTTAGATACTATAAGCAATAGGTCAACTATATTTAATGCATAAATTGATTGTAAGGTGTACATGTCTGTCTGGCATGGTTCATCTGACCTTGACCTCATTTTCATGGTTCATTGGTCAATGTTAAGTTTTCTTGGTTAAGACTGTTTCTTAGAAACTATAACCAATAGGTCAGCTATGTTTTGTTTATTGAATGATTGTAAGGTGTACATGTATTTCTCGTTTGGTTTATCTGACCTTGACCTCATTTTCTTGGATCATGTTAAGTTTATGTGTTACTTTTAGTAAAGCTTTATATTTAGGACTATCAACATAAGATCAATGGTTAGTAAAGAAGGCGAGACATTTCAGCATGTGCACTCTTGTTGAATATTTTCTGAATTTATTAATAAAACAGAGAATTTAAGAGAAGTATCCTATGATAAATGTCAATACAAAAGCACTGAATTCTGACAGTAGATAAGAGGATTTAAATGTGAGAATCAGAGTAAATTTAAGAGATAACTGTATTGTATTTGAATCTTTGCGGACGTCCATTGGTAGTTTTACTGTCGCAAATTTAGTTTACCTGGGGACGTGTAGCGGAGACAGGTAAACGGGTATTTGCGACAGTAAAACTACCAATGGACGTCCGCTAAGCTTCAAATACAATACAGTTATCTCTATTCTAATGCAAATAAAGTAAATAATTCAATTTCAATCATTATTTTAGTGTAAAATTTTCATTAAAGAAAATTCCGCGAAAAGATGTTTTCTTCTTTGGCCCCTAAACTAGGTGACGTCATAGGTTTGCTTCCGGCGTCAAATGTAAACACCGGGCGTTTTCTGGCTTCTTGACCGCTTCAGAATGTAATAAAATATGATAAAAAGAAGATTTCTAGCAGCAACATGTGAGTTTTTTGCTTATTATTGTAGAAATTACATGTCAATACATTCCGCTATTCAAAATGTCGGCTTCCTTAGTTACAGACAAGGAGATAGAGAATTTTATGCTTACTGTCATCTAATCAGAACCATTGATACAAAATAATTGCATTAGAAATTTCTATTTTTCAGATTCTGTCTTATATTGATGGATTTAAGCATGTGGCAAAGATAGCTGGTGAGGCTGATGTAGAGATTAACCTTGTGAAGTCTTGTCTGCAGAATCTTGTGTAAGTGTTCTAACATGAAACTAACAGGAAATTGTGACAAAACTTTGTTCATACTTTGTATTGAGTACATTTAATGGGGAAACAGCCAAACAGTTTTATAAAAAAAAATCAAAGTGTATTTACATGTATATTGTGAAAACTGTTCTGAACCACATTACCCATGTATTGTTGCTTAAAACAAGATGTCATTAAATGTAATTGGATATCCTGCATTTATCATGCCTTGTCATAACATAAGATGAAATTGCTGGAAGACCTCTCTCCTTAATTGTTGAATTCTATCATTTTACAAAAGCAATAATATGTTGCATACACTAGACACACCTAATTAGCCTATCATTCTATTGAGTCCACTGGTCCTCGTATATTTCTATCTAGAATAGCCCTCAGTTCAGTATTTTTTTTTATAAAACACACAGGAGAGTAAATGACAAAGAAAATGATAGTTTCAACTATTAATACGGGTCATGATAAAACTCACAGGAGAGTATATGGCACGGAAATTGATAGTTTCAACTATTGAAACAAGTGCCAAATTAGCAATTTTAATTAAAAAAATACTCAATAATATGCTTTTGTAGATAAGTATTTTGTTATGTCATTTTAAGAATCTTTATTGTTCCATTATAACATTAAAAACATTCATGTGGAAAAAAATTGCCTCTGGTCATAAAATTAATAATATTTTTGCTTTCTTTATAGACATTACCAAGTTATCAAGGTTATTCCAATTTTCCAGGTAATTATTTTTTGATTTCTCATACTCTTCCAACAACCTAAGGGAGATAATTCTCACTATTTTCAGTGATTTGTAAAACTGCCATTATTATTAATGAAATACAGGATTATTAATATATATAATGTTTTGAAATGATATTTCAGTTATTTTTAATGTCTTGTTACACTAAGCCTAGATGAGTGATCATGAGAATAAGAATTGAATTAAACACTGCTAAATTTTATTTTTTTTATCATACATATGATTGTATTATAATTTTTTGATTTACCTATTAGTAGTAGGTCAAATTACAAAATCATCTGTATGATAAAATATAAAATAGCCTCTTACCAACATAGATAAATAATTCTTTATCTTTTGTTTTTGCAGTATTCCAATGTCTACACCACACGTCCAGACATACAGACACTTTACACAAACAAGAGACTTCAAGAAGAGTGTATCAAATATGTAGCAAAGAAAGGTTGAAAACTTAATATTTTGTGATTATTTTTTAATATCCACCAGTCTCTTGTTGATTAGCAGCTCACCTGGTCTGAAGGTGGCTAGAGTCACCATTTGATATCAGTCTTTCTTCCATTGAATTTTTCAAAACCTCTCTGACACCACTAGGATAATTATTTCCGTACACCAAACTTTATCACACTAATGGTGTACAGTTGAATACTTATATCTTATAACATGCTAATTGATTGATTGATTGATTGATTGGTGTTTAATACCACTTTCAAAACTATTGTGCTATTTCTTGGCAGTCAGTTTTTATTGGTGGAGGAAGCTGGAGTGCCCAAAGAGAATCACCGACCTTCAGTAGAAAAAAAACATGCTAATTAACCATTACATCATCACAGACTTAAGATAAATAGCATTGGCAAATTCAGATTTAAATTTGATTTAAAAATAATATCTTGAAAAATCTTAGACTTAAGTTAAATAGCACTGGCAAATTCAGATTTAAATTTGATTTAAAAATTATATCTTGAAAAATCTTAGACTTGAGTTAAATAGCACTGGCAAATTCAGATTTAAATTTGATTTAAAAATAATATCTTGAAAAATCTTAGACTTAAGTTAAATAGCACTGGCAAATTCAGATTTAAATTTGATTAAAAATAATATCTTGAAAAATCTTTCAAGTTTAAATAGATCTTAGAGTTAAGGTAAATGATCGGAAAACTGATAAAAATGAACATTGAAGATCTTTCAATGGTCCATTTGGTACCAAACTTAGAATATATAGTTGATGCCTTTAACATGTTTAACAACCATTTAAATATCGGTGAACCTATTACAAAAAAAACACAACAAAAATTAGTTAAAACACATGGATGAATTTCACAAAACATTTGGTAAATGTTGTATATGTGACAAACTTTTAGACGATATTAATTACAACAAATATTATCAATAATGAAAGTCATTACTCCTATCAATAGAAACAGATGATTTTACCAAATAAAGAAATTAAAAAAATCAGAACATTAATAGAATTACATGCAATTTCATTTGAAGGATTTTATATATCTGAAAAATTTTTGCAATCACTTTATATTTACAATTTTGCTTGTATTTAGAAATACAATTATCCTTCCTAGCATATCTCAAAATAAGTAATGATTATTTACAAATAGATCTATAGGAAGTCCCAAACACTCAAATTTAGAATTCTATTTTTTAGGTAGTTTACAACCACCTAATTTCCGGGACATTTTCCTACTCTATTGCTCATTAGGACCAGGTGTTACAGTCAAAGACATATGTTCAAGATTTAATCCTCATGCTCTAAAAATTGATGAAAGGTAAGTACTATATTGCTAAATTAATTAAGAAATAAGAAAAACAAATGTTTTGTCGTGTCATTAAAAGCGAAATCTATCCACCAATCCTAAACATTTAGAACTCCTTAGGTTTCGCTCAACTGCACAGCAATCTTCATTAGGAAATGTTTGAAAGATTTAACTGTTAATTTAATTGATTAACTCATACTGCTGTCATTTGTTTAACTGATATATATATATATTGTTGCCTGAATAGGATATTTACAGGAGATATGTTGACAAACCTTCATTTTGAGAATTGCTGAACTTATTGAAAACTTAAGCAAAAAAATACTTGCTGAATGTTCAGTTCTCCCTTTTTCATCTCAATAAAGAATTTACAAGAATGTGCAATAACAATACAAAATTATATTGCACCAGTATGATATGCAACATCACAAGTACAATTTAAACCTTATCAAAGAAAACTAAATCACAGGATGCTTGCAGTTGCTGAAAGGAAGGTTTAAGTACTATAGTTTCTAATTTAGAAATTATGCCGTTTTACATTCTAATATTGGCTGCCTTACAGAACACAAGGGATTATTGAGTTTAAATCACTCTTGTTGATGTTGAGTGATTTCCTGTAAAACAGGTTGATTATAATTAATAACTCTTATTTACTACTATTTCATCCATTATCACCATAATCAGTTGTGCTAGAGTGCTAGATTGGTAATTTTTAAAGTTGATATTTCTATAGTGCTGTTAATGTAATATTGAGTTTTGCTTTGTCTTTTTCTGTAGAAAATTGATCCAGTTTGGTTTGATGAAAGGATTGGTTCGACGTCTACAGAAATATCCAATCAAATTTCCTGGAGATGTTATGACCTCTGTTAAACTACAACAGTTGTATCCGTGGTTTAATGGTCGCCATAGTTATGATGAAATATGTTCAAAAACTGGCAAGTAAAATTATGATTAAGACTTCTTGAAGAGCCTTGTTATTCTCCCTGTCCTGAGTATGGTTCCTTGTCAGATACACACCTACCATTTGAATTTAACAGGGAATCTTGATGGAATGCTGTACAACCAGTTTTATTGTTAAACTGCAAGATGTACACTAAAGAATCAATTTGAGCGTAAAAATTTTTTTTTTTTTAAATCCTATGATAGTCTACTTAGCATGTTGAATTTAAGTGTAAAAAAAATACTTGTTGCCTTAGAGAAAAAGGCATCTCATGGGATAAAGATCTGTTTACTTTTAATTTAGCCTCATTAACTTAAAAAAAAGAAACAATTCAGTCAATGAAATGCAGTAAACAGACTTGATATGTCCATGAAATGGATGGAATATACTTGGTTTTTCATTGTTTAACTGTCATAGAATTAAAAATGAGCTTACAATCAAATTGGATTTAAAATGTCAAACTGTCTTAAAAGGGAGATAATCCAAATTTATTCTAAGTGAATATTTTGTAATGAAATAGTACAGACAATAAATGGTGTATGGGAGGTAACTCTTGATAGCCATTTCACACAAAAGTATATAGATTTCAAGGAATAAAAATGTCTCAAATAAGCCTAAAAGATAGTTATTCCCCCTTTGACTCCAAGAAATATCTGTAAGTGATTGATTTTTCAAGCTAGCTTGTCAACACCTGATGCAACATAGCATTAACAACAGATAGATTTTGTGTTCTTTTAACTTTATATTAATCTTGTCCTTAACAATATGAAATATTGGGTATAAGTTGAAGAGGAACAAACCATATTATGCTCTAATGAAAAAAAGGAAGATACTGTACTAACAATTATCCCCAGAACATTAAATAAAAATCTTTTAACTACAGGAATCACACTAAAACTCTACTATGCATTGGGTAAACCAAAGTGCTCTGGAAAGACTAGCAGCTCCTTAAAAAATATATTCAGTAGTTGTGCTCATGACATGTAATTTTTCGTGAAAAGTATGATTGTGTGCTCATAATTTACTTTAAAACAAACCATATGCATGGTTCATAGACAGCTTAAAACATCTTTTTGATGGCTTCAATATTTAACAAACACTGTGAAAAGTGCTTCAACCTCCCTTCTAACTCATTAGAAATAAACCTGGTAGGTATTTGTTTTATATGCAATCATATCTACCACATCTCCTTATATTTATACTGGTGTACTGGGGGTAGTGCAGTTATACTTTGAATATGGATATGGTTTGATAAATGAGTTTGTACTGAGGACATGATATATAAATCACTCTTATAATTAGCGCCCTATTAGGGGCCCTATTTAATCTGGGAAAGACCTATAGTAATCAGTTTGTTTGTCAGTGTTTCTGTCAGAAATCTTTTCTGCCCTCTAACTTTCAAACCTCTTGGCCTTGGGTACTGAAGCTTTATATGAGTGTTCGCCATTACCAGAACGTGTGCCCTGAACAAGGAAAAAAACTGTTCGGTAATAGTCATGGTTTGAAACTTAGTTCACCTTAGTTACCCCTTTGCATATTTACAAATTTCGTTTCTGCTCTCCAACTTTTGAACCTTTATGAGTTTAGTAATAAAACTTGGCATTATTATTCACCTTTATTAGATGGTGTGTTTGGAACAAGGAGGAAAACCATATATTGAAAGTCATGGTCAAAATCTTAGTTCAAGTAAGCCACCCCTGTGAACATGTACAAAATTGTTTCAGCTCTCTAACTTTAAAACCTCTTGGAATTTTAGGGGTGCATAAGTTGTGCATCACACACAACATTTCTATTTGATGTGTGTATAGGCTATATTTATATTGAATAACCCATCATTATTTATTTGTTTACCCAAGTGGGTACCTTCTTTGATGGTACCCATCAATAACCTCTACAAGTTTTTGTTAACAAATGGTTTTTGTCGAGCCTGCGACTTCTGTCGCAGAAAGCTCGACATAGGGATAGTGATCCGGCGGCGGCGGCATTAATTAACTACTTAAAAACCTTATATTTTAGAAGATGGAAGACCTGCATGCTTCATACTTGGTATATAGATTCCTTATGTTATGAAGTTTCCTCCTGTCATATGTCCATTGTCCTTAACCTCATTGGTTCAGTGACTACAGTGACTGCTTGAAAAAAAAGTTAAGATTTTTCGTAATGTTAATTTCTCTCTTATTATGAGTAAAAGGATAACTATATTTAGTATGTGCGTACCTTGCAAGGTCCTCATGCCTGTCAGACAGTTTTTATCTGACCTGGACCTCATTTCATGGATCAGTGAACAAGGTTAAGTTTTCGTAGTCCATACATCAGATACTGTAAGCAATAGGTCTACTATATTTGGTGTATGGAATGATTTTAAGGTGTACATGTCCAACTGGCAGGTGTCTTCTGACCTTTACCTCATTTTCATGGTTCAGTGGTTAAAGTAAAGTTTTTGTGTTTTGGTCTTTTTTTCTAATACTTCATGCAATAGGTCAACTATGTTTGGTGTATGGAAATATTTTACGATGTACATGTCAGTGTGGCAGGTTTTATTTGACCTTGACCTCATTATAATGATTCATTGCTCAGTGTTAAGTTTTTGTGTTTGGTCTGTTATTTGGTGTATGGAATGATTGTAAGGTGTATATATCTGTCTGGCAGGTATCATCTGACCTTGACCTGATTTTCATGATTCATTTGTCAATGTTAAATTTTCCTGATTAAGTTTGTTTCTAAGATGTTATAAGCAGTAGGTCAACTATATTTAATGCATATATTGATTGTAAGTTGTACACGTCTGTCTGGCATGGTTCATCTGACCTTGACCTCATTTTCATGGTTCATTGGTCAATGCTAAATTTTCCTGGTTAAGTTTGTTTCTTAGAAACCATAAACAATAGGTCAACTATATTTGGTGTATGGAATGATTGTAAGGTGTACATGTATTTCCAGTTTGGTTTATCTGACCTTGTAGTAAAGTTTTATTTTTAGGACTATCAACATAAAAAAATTATCAGTAAAGCAGGCGAGACATTTCAGCATGTGAACTCTTGTTTTTATATGTTCTGTGGTTGTCATATCAGTGGAGTTATTTTTGAATATTTAAACAATAGGAAACATGGGTCATTGAGTTTATTACATTAAGCTAATTTCTGTTCATCTAATTTCAGGATTAAGTCATCAGGACCTAGAAGAAAAGATAGAGACTGATCCAAGCATTGTTATATCATGGAAGTAGACATGAAACGATCTCATTACTTACTGCCTACAGTGAACACAGTGAAGCTTAACTCATTTTACTGAGAATGCCTGAATCATTGTTTTGCTTCAGAAGATAGTACACAAATGAAACAAAACTAAATGGCACTGTGATGTGACAAAACGCAACTATCACAGAAGATCTGACTGCAAAAAAACAATAGAGCTAATGTGGAGAGACCTACAAATATATATATACATAAAAGATGCAGTGATGCATACCAAATTTTATTCTTCAAATTTTGAATATAATTGTTGCATGTGATTTTTATATGTATTTCAAGAGATAAAACATGGATAACAATTAAATAATTTACTTGCTGACTCACTGCTCAGTAAGTAGATTGACAGGGGGGTAAAAACGTTCTACCTTTAGCAACTTCTTGTGTAAGGTATAAATGGTATACCAGTAAGGATCAATTTCTCTTAATTTTCTAATATCTTACCTGAAACTACAAGACTAACTCCTTTAAATTCAGTTGTTTTCAAATAAGACAATGGTCTAGATAAGCCATAGAAAATGTGGCAGGGTTAAACATGTTTGTTAGCGCTCAACCCTCGGCTAATCTGGACAGTGGTGTAACAGCTCAAAAACAGAACAAACTGTAAAAATCAGTTTCAAAAGGCTTATCAAAATTACTCTATACCAGTAAATTAGTATAAGGCACAAAAACAACTACAAAAAAATACACATAACACAAAGCACTGATATAAAAGTACTCACAGTTACCGAAAGTTAGTTCAAAGCCAATAACTAATGAATAAATCATATAGAAAGAAAGGATGTGGGATATCTATCCAAGACACTAAATCAATACATGCACAGCAAAAAATACAATACCAAAGGAACAGTGCTGTTAATGCTGTTCTTCATCTCAAAGTCACAGTGAGACCTTTTAGCTTGGAGCGAAAATACTATCACCTCATTGCAAGTTTTAGACAGCCCCTAGCACCAGTTTGAGCGGAATTCTTTGCAAACTGACGATCACATCACAACTGTGAATTTAAGAACACAGCCATAGGGTTATATCAATAAAATAAGCCTTCTCAGATTTTCTCAGATGTGTTGTGGCCAAAAATAACTAGAACACGGAACGAGTCGAACACGGAGTTGACTCTGGAAAATTAAGTAATTTAAAACAATCTGTATGTGCATTCATATTCATTTATTAAGTACAATTGTGTAATTGTATTATAAATAAAATGTAATTAAATCATAAACATTGTATTATTTTATTATACACTTAAATAATGAATAAAGTTATACAATACCAAATAGTTATTCCCTTAACGATTTGGTAGATTAACCCAAGGGATACTAAGTTAAAAGCTGTCGGTCATAATTTAACCCAACAATTAAATTGAGGCATGCAAAAATAATACAAATATATAAAATTATATATATAAAAGTAAGAAAAGTCAGAGATTTAGAAATAGTTCTTGAAGTTTTTAATTGATTTAATGTTGATTAAAAAGACTCTACATGAACCTGATGAATGACATACAATCCATCATTGTATCATAACAAACAGAATCACACCAATCTGATTAAAAACAGTTTGCCTTTTATGCCAAATATTTTACCTTGTGCGACAGTAAGGGGTAAAATATCAGCATAAAGGGCCAACCCGTGGTAAAATCAATATTAATTCAAGCCCAAATGAATTATTTCTATTCTTATAGGACAAAAGACAGCAATTCTTTCGATAGAAGCCCTCTTTATGAAGGGAAAGGTTTGGCATCTAATATTTAATCATTCCCTGAATAACATCCCACCCATAACTGTGCCATGGTATCAATATTCAGTGACGCTGGATATATAATCCCCTGATCCTCCATAACTTTACATGTCAGTAGATCTCCCTCCCCATACAACACATGTAAGGTATGGTTGTAAATATCAGTGACTATAACATGTCCTACAGATGTTGTTACTATATCTGTAGGAAGAAATGTTTTTTCCCTGAATTAACCTCAGGATTTCACCGATTTGTCCACTTAACCTGTCTCTCCCTATCAAGAACCACCACCCTCCCATCAATATCAGATGTTTTATCTATAACAAGTGTCTCATTATTAACATTAGATGTGATTCTACAAGGGATAGTAAATTTTCTGTTTATGTTTATCATACTCATATAATTGTTTTTGTTTCCCATCCATCCCAAAGATTATAACTTTCCTACAACTTTTGTCTGTTTGGTTGTCATAATCACTCATCTCCATTACACTCAGTATGATCTCATTATGTTTAGTGATATGTATACCATGTGGCACCAATGGTGACACAGATAGGAAAGGTTTGATTTCTCCTGTATTTGTTGTTAACAGACTACTGTAAATTCATAAATTATTGCGTGCATTTATTATTGCGATTTTTGAAGATTGAACAAGAATGCGAGTTTAATTATTGCGGATTTAGGAAAAGCTACATACAGATATATATAGATATATATATATATATGTTTGAATGCGAGTTCTTATTATTGCGATACTCAAGAAGTCGCATTATTCGCATTAATAAAAACCTCGCAATAATTTCTGAATTTACAGTAACTTCTGTACTGTGATTCAAAGACAGGAGAACATCATTATTGTTTGTCCGTGACATGTCGTAAATCTTAACTGACATATCTTTAACAGTTTTGATAGTGTCATCAATGTTTATTATACGAAGAGAAGGTATCTCATCATTACAAATCCAAGCTGTCTTGTCATCCTGTATTAATGTTCTTTCCACCATGTTAAAATCTGTAGTACAACTCTTGATAACATTTAAGTTCACTTGTGGCAATCCCCTTGGAAGTTTTGTTTTCTGAAGAGTTTTGGCCCTTAAAAGACAAAGGTTATTCCATTTTTGCCTATTATCTTAGGTACTTTAGGTAAGCTTGTATTGTTGGTTTGCTGTCTAAATAATAGTTATTCCACATCTCTCATTCATTCATTCATTTTCATAAAAAAAAATGAAGTAAGAGATAACGTATATGTATATGAACATGAATATGCTTAAATTCCTTTTTATACATACATAAATGCATATCAAAAGCACAAAAGTCAAAGATTGAAAATAATTCTTGAAGTTTTTAATTAAAAATGCTGATTAAAAAGACACTGCAAACATGACCCGATGAATGACATAATGGCTTCGGTGTGAGCCAAGGCTCCGTGTTGAAGGCCGTACTTTGACCTATAATGGTTTACTTTTACAAATTGTGACTTGGATGGAGAGGTATCATTGGCACTCATACCACATCTTCTTATATCTATTGCATCATTGCATAACTATAACAAAATGACACTCCACCCATAAATGTCAATTAACTTGTATCTATGTTCATTTTGAATATATTAATGATTGCCTGGTATTTGTTTGCTCTACATGTCACTTGTTACCCATCCATATACAGGATGATTGATCAAATCAGTTACTACCCCACTTCTCCATTAGTTCATTCATTTTCTAAGATCTTAGTTAAAAAACAAACTTATTTATCATGTTTATGGACATCAATTTTTAAATGTTCTTTTATAGGAATATAATATACAAAAAGCTTTTTAATTGCTAAGTCAGAAATTAAATATTTATTAATTTTTTTTAAACAAAACATATTGAATTAAAAAAACATCTTCACCACATGTATTTTGGCATCTGTTCTTTGATCATCCCCAGAATGACTTCCCACCCATAGCTGTCCCCTTGTATCAATATCAAGCGACCATGGATATATAATCCCCTGTTCCTTCATAACTTTACATGTCAGTAGATCTCCCTCCCCTGACAAGACATGTAAGGCATGGTTGTCAATATCAGTCACTATAACATGACCTACTGATGTTGTTACTATATCTGCAGGATTAAATAGTTTATCCCCCGAATTAACCTGATTATTTCCCTGATAGGTCCACTTAACCTGTCCGTCCCTGTCCAGAACGATCACCCTCTCATCATCATTACATGTTCTATCTATAACCAGTATGTCATTGTTAACATTAGATGTAATGATAAAAGGGACAGTGAATAATCTCTGTTTATGTTTATCATACTCATATGATTTTTTTTTGTTTCCCATTCATCTGAAAGATTATAACTTTCCTACAGCTTTTGTCTGTTAGGTTGTAAGTACTATCCTTATCCACTACACCCAGTATAATCTCATTATGTTTAGTGACATGTATGCCAAGTGTTATCAGTGGTGACACAGACAGGAAAGGTTTGATTTCTCCTGTCTTTGTTGTTAACAAACTGACTTCAGTACTGTGATACAAAGACAGGAGAATATCATTATTTTCTGTCAGTGTCATGTCATTAATTTTAACTGAAATATCTTTAACAGTTGTGATTTTGTCATCAATGTTTATTTTATGAAGAGTAGGTATATCATCATCGCAAATCCAAGCTGTCTTGTCATCCTGTATTATTATTCCATCCACTGTGTTAAAATCTGTAGTATAACTCTTGATAACATCTAAGTTGACTTGTGGCAATCCCTTTGGAAGTTTTGATTTCTGAAGTGAACCAAATAAGTTGGTCATGTTCATTAAACTTCCTTTTGTAGGAAAGAAATTCTTTGATTCGTCAGGAAAGGCCTCAAAGGATGCATCTGGAATTTCATTTTTTCTGAATTCTGAAAAAGTATTGAACACATACGCAGCTTGATTTGATTCTAATACTTCTTGTATGTTGCTTTGCTTATAAAGTAAAGTTTCCTTTACTTCTGCCATTTGCTTCTCTTTTTCTGTGATAGATTTTTCTATTCTTTGCTTTTCACTTTCTATTTGTTCTCTAAGTGCTTTAGCATACTTTATGACTTCATTCATGATCAACTTTTCTTGTTGATTAATTTTCTGAACAGATTCAGCAGAAAATTGCTCATATTTTGCTTTAAAATCCCTAACTTTACTGTTTTCTTTTTCACAAAGTGTGAATTTTTCTGAAAATTTGGATTCTATTTCTTTCAGTTTTTCTCTTCTTTCATTGCACACTGTCTCAATTGAATCTAGGTCATGCTTTTTATGGGAAGCAGTTATACAATCTGGACATACTAAGCGGTCACATGTTCTACAAAACATGCAATTCAACTTTTTCTTGTGAATCTGACAGGGAATGTTATCAGTAATAATCGTATGTTCCTGTTCTTTTTTAGCCTCTGAACCTTTTACATCAACAATGTCATGTGTGATTGAGGTTTGAACTTTTAAATGAATTTTCTTACATTTTTCACACATAAGTGTATTGCATTGTACACATTTCCATTTAATGTTTGTGTCAGTTTCACACAACTCGCATGGTTTTGGTATTTGGGCTCCCTTTATGGATCGTGAAAATGCCATCTTGATTCAAATAGCCACTACAAAACATATAAAAGATATTTCATCTTGATGTGATTCTGTGAACATATTTTTTTTCATTAATATTGATGTTAATAGACTGTAGACAAATGTAGACAAAAGTGTTGCTTCAATTTTTATGTCAGTGGTTTGGGACTTCGGGGATGGATTTTAGGCCAATAGATATTCAAATCATGTGCCAACTTTCTCAATGGTTGTTATACAAGTCTCCCAATTTCAGATCGTATGCAAATTGTAAAACAATGCACGCCCAGTTCAACAAACTTTGGTAAAACTGCGCATTCCATAAATATAAACGAATGCACAGTTTTGCACTTGTATGATGGGTCTGGTTGCATTCCTGTTACGTGCATCAGCATGCACAGTTTTACAATTGATTGATGATCTAGGCTTCATTGCTTTAAATGCATATAAATGAACTGCTCATTTGTACAATTTCCTGGGGAATTGTGCATAATGTACAGATCATATGAAAATTGTAAAACAATGCACGCCCAGTTCAACAAACTTTGGTAAAACTGCGCATTCCATAAATATAAACGAATGCAGTTTTACAATTGTTTGATGATCTAGGCTTCATTGTTTTAGATGCCTATATATATATGAACTGCTCATTTGTACAATTTTCTGGGGAATTGTGCATAATGTACAGATCGTATGAAAATTGTAAAACAATGCACGCCCAGTTCAACAAACTGTGGTAAATCTGCGCATTCCATAAATATAAACGAATGCACAGTTTTACAATTGTATGATGGACCTGGTTGCATTCCTTTACGTGCATCAGCATGCACAGTTTTACAATTGTTTGATGATCTAGGCTTCATTGTTTTACATGCATATATATGAACTGCTCATTTGTACAATTTCCTGGGGAATTGTGCATAATGTACAGATCATATGAAAATTGTAAAACAATGCATGCCCAGTTCAACAGACAATTGTAAATCTGGGCATGCTCAGTTCTACAAAATCATGTGACAAAACATACCTTCTATTTCCCCTCTTTCACCTTTATTGATAAAAAGTAAATTGACAAATTACTGTTTCAATATTGTTTATTTACACAGACAAAAGATAAGAGATCTACACTACCTGACATATTTTTTTTAAAATTTATTCAATGGGTTGATTTATCATGGTAAACATTGTAAAAATTATTTAAATTTAAATTATTTTTGAAGAAAACTTTTAATAAACTGAATATAAGTTACCTAGCAATTATTTCCCTTTATCAAAATGTCCACAGACTGCAATCTCCCAGTGCGATGGTTTGAAAAATTGATCATACTTTGGTTAAGATGCCTGGTATGAACGAACAATTTAATTTATGAAATAATAATCAATGACAACCTGTATTTATGCCATCATCGTTTGTTTGAATATATGTCAAATTTTTCCTGAAATAAAAGACACAATTTTGTGTTTTACTATATATGTTTGAACTCCAGCACTTTTACAAAATATTATCTCCTCTGCAAACCTCTATATCTATTTTCAAATTATCAGAGACATCTGACCATCAATTGCAATGTTTGGTCTAGACAAGAATTGTTGGGTCAATTGTATTCTTTTTTGATAATTTAAAGACCTAATGTTATAGTAAAAATTTGTAAAAAAAAAACCAGAGACCTATTTATACTAGAGTTTAAATGTGTATCTTTTTTAAAGCAAGTGAATGAGTGTGTGAACTGAGCAACTTTGGTGAAATTGAGGACAAACCACGTTTATGATCCTTGAAAAATTGCAAAAGCAGATAGTAATCTCTTTATATGTCATTCCATCCAACTTTGTGTCCAAATCGTAGGGGTTCCACAAGATAACTTGAGTGTCCCAAATTGCTTGATTGGAATGAAATTTATATACATATGGAAGATACAGGGAATTGTTTTACATTTTGTCATAGTGGGGCCTTTCATAGCTTGCTATGAGATAAAGGTTTTGCTCATTGTTAAAGGCCATACACTGACAGTATTTAACTCATCTACATCATTTGGTCTCTGTTAGATAGTCTTCTCGTTGACAATCATACCATATCTCCTCATTTTAATATAAGAATAAGCCTATTTGTTTTGTGGTCCAATATACAAATACTTTGCGTCCTGCAGTCTTCAGTGATTATCATTTGGAAATATTGTCATCCTTATGCATCGATTTTATATGAACATTGATATTGTCATTAAGTTTCGTACATTAAAACAGGTGATACATGTATTCAATATTCTATTGTAAATCAAATTTCTTTGCACAGTCAAATGAAAATAGATTGATCTTCCATACCTTTTTTCTTGAAAAAAATTTCCTCAGCTGTTTGTTAGTAACACATCTTCATTTTCCTTAGATGTCAGTCAATCAGGAAGTTAATAAGAACTTGTCTATACTTGATCCAGATTTATAGCAGCATTTAAGTCCTTCTTATGCATACAAATAAACCTGTAGTTGTGGTATTTATTGATATTAGTTGTAGATCTGTACAGGCAATTCGAATATTTATCTTTTGTCATTAGTTTTCTCGATTTGGGCTATTTATGTTTGATAAAAAAAATGTGACAAAATTTTACTCTTCATTTAAAAAATAATGTTTATTTAATATTAAGTGCTAGAGTTGAATTTGAGTTTTTGAAAGGCCACTCTAAATTAATCATTTCTCCATAACACAAAAATTTGTAAATATGTCTCCATATTTCTTTTATAAATTACACTAGGGCCTGTATCTGTCAATTGTTGTATATAGTGAAGCTAATGCAATTCATAATTCAAGATGTACATGCAATTCACATGAAACATATTAAACCTGTTCCGTTCAAATACAATTTTTTGTTCAGCAACAAATAAACCAACATTTTATTTAAGAATTTTATGTTTCTTTTTGTAATTTTGTAGAGTTAAATGTTGTTTTGGCACACATTTTTAGTATGGAGCACAGATACATTTCTATGCAACAACTATGAAATTATGTGTCTTATCAGAATTTGTGTTTGTTTCCCTATGCATTGTAGTGATGGTGTAATGGGTAGCACATGCTGTCATGCATGTTGAATTTTATTTAGAAATACAATTTGATTTTGGAATGCTACAATATTTGTCAAAAATTTAAGTTTTTTTTCTGTTTCAAACAGGAATATTAATAATTATAATTCGCTATGAGCAGTCAGTTTGGTTCATTTTTTAATGAAATAAGCTGAAAAACATCACTGATGTATTATTATCTTGTCCCATCAGTCTTTCAATTGTTGCATACTTTCGTCATTTTTGTTGTTGCTACTCAAGCAGTCTTCCTCTTCCTCCTACTCCTCTTTGTCCTCCTCTTTCTCATCAAATTTGTAAAAATAAAATTTGGGTAATAAAAAATAAATGTTAAATGGAGGACATGTAATTAGGAGAGGCTTGTAAAAATATTCATATATTAAGTATGTTAGGCTATTGGGTATATAGCTTCTTATGTCAAAGAACGTCTCGTCCTTTTTCTAAAAAAAGTTCATTGGAAGATCCCAAGAACTTGTTGATAAATATTCTTTATCAACTTTACAAATAATACATGTCGTCTTGAAGTATAGATTCTAGGTACTGACATTGTTTATCATCTTTATTACATGTTATAGTGTTCTTTTATTCGTCTTTGTAAATTATTAACCTTTACTGTTTAGTCCATTTTTGGTAATATTCTTTAGTCGTGACTTGGTACTTGTGCATACCGCCAATGTGTTGCTGTGCTGTGGTCATTTTTTGTATTCTTGTCTTTCATTTTTGCTTGTGTGCTTTGTCTATATGCTATTTTTTTTTTAGTTGTTGACATATTTGTTTGTTTTTATAGGTGTTAAGATTATAACACAATGTTGACATTTTTACCTATTATATAAATAAGAAGATGTAATGTGAGTTCCAATGAGACAACTCTTTATCCAAGTCACGATTCATAAAAGGTTAACAATTATAGGTCAAAGTACGGCCTTCAACATGAAGCCTATGTTCATACCGAACATCAAGCTAAAGGGCCCCAAAATGACTAACGTAAAACAATTTAAACAGGAAAACCAACGGTCTAATCTATATAATAAAATGAGAAATGGGAAATACTTATGAACCACACCAACAAACGACAACCGCTGAACAACAGGCTCCTGACTTCGGACAGGTGCATAACATCGAGCGGGTTTAAAGGTTTTAACAGGCGCCAACCTTCATCCTAACCTGAGACAGTAGTGTAAAATTACAACATACAAAGTAAAATCACCAAAATTCTGAACTCCGAGGAAAATTCAAAAGGAAAGTCCCTAATCAAATGGCAAAATCAAATGATAAAACAAATCAAACGAATGGACAACAACTGTCATATTCCTGACACGCTATAAAATATCAATTGAAATGGCTTAACTCGAACAAAAACAAGTAAACATACACTGCACAAATACGTTTAATCTATAACACAATGTAAATACAATATTAAAACGTAGATGACTATATAATATAGACGTGCGTTTGTTTTGTACAAACATTGTTGTCAATATAACGGAGTTTTATGTGACTGTCATTCAAGTGAGAGATTTAGCTAGCTATAAAACCAGGTTTAATCCACCACTTTCTACATAAGGAAATGCCTGCACCAAGTCAGGAATATGACAGTTATTTTCCATTAGTTTGATGTGTTTGAGGTTTTGATTTTGTCATTTGATAAAGGACTTTCCGATTTGAATTTTCCTTGGTTCTCTCATCTTTTTCTTTTCTTTACTTTGTGGGTTGTTTATGGTTCTTTCTGTGTAAAAGGTGGAGGGAATAGAGGTTTCTGAATTTTGTGTCAACTCATTTTATCATATTCTACAATTCTTTTTTTTTTTTTGGAGCAAAGACATTTTGTTTGAAGGAGTAATAGCCAATCCAAAAGGAATCCATCATAAATTCTCCCATTAGGGTATTTATTTTTGATTGCAACAGAAGAGATGCAGTAAAAATGATAAGTTCATGAAGAATGAAAAACATGTTATGGCTGTTAATTTTACTTTAGCTATTGAACAATTGAACAATGAAATATGATATATTTTAAAAGGCACTACGTCTTCTTTGTACAAACAGATATTTTTATGAATGGAATGCCTTATAATGTATATTATGTTTATTTGTTAGTCTGAAATTGAAGCCCTTTCACAGGAACATAACAGGGAAAACATCCTTCAGTTCCTGGAAACATTAATGCACCAGCTTAATAAATATGAATATTGCAGTATAAGGATGGGTATGTTGTATGTTGTACATGTTTCAAGTATTACTGAACATAACTATCTGTACTTCATGTTTGGTCAGCAGCTCTACAGCATTGAGTTGTGTAACATGGGTGTACTTTTCAGATCTGGCAGACACCTACTTTCTGCTTGTCAATACTTTGAAGTTGTCAATATGAGGACTGAACTTAAAAAACGAAATTTCAAGCACTACTCAAAACATCAACATTTTTTTTAACAAACTAAATAACGTTTTTTTTCGTTTTACAATCACTGAAATGTAATCCCCCATTTTATTAAGGATACATATTGAAATTCTACTTTTTGAATGTAGAGATTCAGATGAAGGAAGCAATTATTTGGCCACTTTAATAGTAAAAGTTAATTTCTTTTTGTGTTTCAAAATTTGGCAACTTTTAATATTAAAAAAATAATTATAAAATAGGTTATTTTAATGCAGACATGTTTTTTATTTTATCATGGTGATATCATTAATAGGCTGAACATTGGCATATTTGATATTCATGACCTAAAATTTTGTTTAAACCATTGTTCCTGGTAAGAGTAATATGAACATACGCCTTAGCGATATCTTTGTATAATGTATCTTAAACATTATAGCATTATAACTTTTTGAAGTCAAGTGGACAAAAAATAACCTTCTCCTGTATTATATGTGATATGTGTCATATAAAATTGTGAATACAGATATATATTTTGACCAAGTTGACAAGGGTTCAGAAATTAAAAAAAAATTGGGGGTACTTTCAGCGATAATTTTCTAAACAGACCATGTTGTATAGACAATATACGCCGGACATATTTACAGCTGACCTCCAAATGACCTTTGATTACTTGTGTCAATGGGTTGCTGTCTCATTAACTTGTACCCTACATACCACAACAACCTTCCAACTTAGCCGAGAAAATAGAAATGTATTTTGTGAACTGTCCTATTTTAATCTCGTATAAAATGTAATTCAATGACATATGACTATCAGTGGCTGATCCGGGGGGGAGGGTTGGAACCTCCCCCTATTTTTTTACGATCAATGCTTTTAAATTTTTAAATAGGGACATATGTTTGAAACCCCCCTTTATCCTGGGTTGGATCCCCTGTTTTAAAAATGGCTGGATCCGCACCTGAATATGTTCAATATTGATCTTATATTTATAGGTACCTTTTCTTGTAGATATATGTATTCTGTTATTTAGGTGAAAGTTGTACTGTTCACTTAAATGTTGCTCCCAAAATATATGACTCTCCTCCTGTTCAGGATCAAGAGGTACCAGTCTTCTTAAAAGATAAACAGAATTTAAAATTAGGTCATTGGGATTTAACAATTCAACAGGTATTTCCAGAAAGACTAAAATCAATAGAATATGAAATCACATTCAGATTCCTAATGAGCGTCAAATTGTCAAGAAATAGACAATAACCAAAATACTTGGAAATAATGCACATACTTCTAAATTATACAAAAGATAGTGAACATATTACTCATATTAGCTGAAAAAAAATCATGTGATTTAAAAACTATACAATGGAGTTTTTATGTATTCTCTGAACCATAAAAAAGGGATCTATGACAACTGATGTATGACTGATAAAAATGTCTGAGTGAATGACATCTGATACAATACATGAATAATCCACCTCTCCTGCCACATATTTTAGCATCAGTATGTCTGGCATGACAAAAAAAGTCATTTAAAAGAGACATATTAAGAGATACAAAACAAGTAGAAATATACTTTTTTGAATAGAATCAAAATCACATGGCCTGAATCATACAAGTGCACTTACTAAAGTAGGCATAATGATAAGTTGATTGATTGATTTGATTGGTGTTTAATGCTACATTCAGCATTGTTGTGCTATTTCGTGGCGGTCAGTTTTTTTATAGTGGCGGGAGCTGGAGTGCCAGAAGAGACCCATGACCTTTTGTAGGAAATCTAACAATTCTAGCCAATTAAGATTGGAGTCGAGCACGGCTGCCATTTGCGGGATTTGAACTCACAACCTCAGTGTTGACAGATTAGTGATACATTAGTTTAACTACTTAGACCACCCTGCCACCGAGGCCCTTCATAATGTTAAATCTAACATTTACATTGGAAAGTCTTTAAGAATGAAATGTATCACAGAATCACTTTCAATGTTCATGGTGCAAATAAACAAGGTATTTGTAATTTTGAATGAATTATAATATTGGTGATATAAATCAGAAGGATAAGTATAAATGTTACCCGAAGACTTGCTTCACTCTCTATAATATTTAGGAATTCATTTTAAAAGATACATTTTACATGTATCTTTTAAAAGATACATGTAAAATGTATCTTTTAAAATGAATTCCTAAATATTATAAGATACATTTTACATGTTTTAAGTTTCTACAATACCAAATTTCATAGAGTATTAACTTTAGATTGTGTTAAAAAATGAAGAAGAACAAAATTTGGTATGTCCATAAAGTTTTTCTGGATTGACCTTCAACAGGAACACTCAAACCCAAACATTTAACCGCCAATGATATAATGATGTATGAATACTTGAATACTTCAGGAGCTATATGATAAAAAGGGGACACGAAAAGAATAGCCAAATCTACTTAAGTTTAATTAACTTTGCCTGCAAAAGTTTGAATCTTTGTTTAAAAATTTAGAAATTATTCAGAAACAGAGAGTTTAAGAATGGTACGTTATTAATCATGTCAGTACCGCAACACTGAATTCTGACAGTAATAAGATGTTTTAAATGTGAGAAACTGAGAGTAGATATTTTTATATTTTAGATTCTCTCCTATATCGATGGATTTAAGCATGTGGCGAAGATAGCTGGTGAGGCTGATGTGGAGATTAACCTGGTGAAATCTTGTTTGCAGAATCTTGTGTAAGTTTTCTAACATCAAACTAATATGAAACTGTGACAAAACTTCGTTCATACTTTGTAGTGAGTATATTTAATAGAGAAACAGCCAAATAATTTTATAAAAAAATCAAAGTGTATTTCCATGTATATTGTAAAAACTGTTCTGAACCACATAACCTATGTATTAATATTTACACCAAGATTGGTGATCCTCATTGGTGCCTCTAATATACTTTAAGTGCCTTCCACTCCACTCATATATTTTTTTAATCTGGAATAGTCCTCAGTTAAGTCTTTTTTATAAAACACACAGGAGAGTACATGCCATGGAAAATTAAAGTTTTAATTATTGATACTAGTGCCAAATTAGCAATTGTAATTAAAAAAATACTAAATATGCTATTTTGTCATGTCATTTTAAGATTTTTCATTGTTCCATTATATTCATGTTGAAAAAAATGTCCTTTGATCATAATAAATAATATGTCTGTTTTCTTTATAGACATTACCAAGTTATCAAGGTTATTCCAATTTTCCAGGTAATTATTTTTTTGATTTCTCATACTCTTCCAACAGCATAAGGGAGGTAATTCTCACTTTTTTCAATGATTTGTAAAATTGACCATTATAAAGCTTTACAAATGAAATAAAATGCAAGACAATGCAATTTATGGACATTTTATCAAAAATATAATACAGTACAAATTTTCTTGATTATTAAAAGTTAAATGTTTTGAAATGATATTACAGTAATCATTTAAGGTCTAGTTTTACTAATATAAAAATAAGCAGATGTGGTACGATTGTCAATGAGACAATTATCCACCAAAGTTTAATTGATGTGGATATAAGCAATTACTAAGCCTAGATGAGTGATCATGATACTGAAAATTGCTTTGAAATGCTAATGAATTTTAAATTTTTAACATACAGATGATTAAGTTATTGGTTTGACCTATTAGGAACATAAATTAATGTTTTTTTTTATCATTTTTATGCCCCCGCCGTAGCGGAGAGGGCATTAAGTTTTAACTTTGTCCGTCTGTACGTACGTATATTCGTCCGTACATACGTCCCAAAATTGGTTTCCTGTTCTCTAACTTTAGTTTGCCTCAACCAAATGTTATGAAACTTATACACAATGCTTATTACCACAAAACAAAGATCAAGTTTGAATTTTGGTGGCGTCACTTTTACTGTTCTAGAGTTATGCCCCTTTATAAATGAAAAAAATGCTGAATTTTTCGTTTCCGTTCTTTAACTTTAGTTTGCCTCAACCACATATTATGAAACTTATACACAATGCTTATAACCACAAAACACAGATCAAGTTTGAATTTTGGTGGCGTCACTTTTGCCGTTCTAGAGTTATGCCCCTCTACAAATGGAAAATTTGCTGAATGTTTCGTTTCCGTTCTCTTACTTTAGTTTGCCTCAACCAAATGTTATGAAACGTATACACAATGCTTATTACCACAAAAATCAGATCAAGTACAAATTTGGGTAGCGTCACTATTACAGTTCTTGAGTTATATCCCTTTATAACATTATATGCAAGCAGGGGTATCAGCTGTGTCCCATGGACACATTCCCCATTTATTTTGTAGTATTCCAATGTCTACACCACACGTCCAGACATACAAACACTTTACACAAACAAGAGACTTCAAGAAGAGTGTATCAAATTTGTAGCAAAGAAAGGTTGAAATTTTTTTTTTATTGAGTAAAATATCCACCAGTCTCTGTTGATCATCAGTTCACCTGGTCAGATGGTGGCTAAGTCACCATTTGATGTCAGTCTCCCTTCCATTAACTTTTTAAACGCCTCTCTAAAACCACTAGAATGATCATTTATGTACCAAACTTTATCACACAAATGGTGTTCAGTTGAACACTTATATCTTATAACCCCACTAACAGATCACTATGATAAATAGCATTGGCAAATTCAGATTAAAATTTCATTGAAGATTCTTGAAAAATATTATATGTTCAAATAAATTTAAAGTTAAAAGTTACAGTAAATAATCGGAAAACTAATGAAAATAAATATTGGAAGATCTTTCTATGGACCATTTGGTTCCAAACTTAAAATACATAGTTGATGCCTTTAACTACCATTTAATATCGGTGACCCTATTACAAAAAAAACCCAGAAAATTCAGCAAAACATAAATAAGTTAAAACAAATGGAGGAATTATAACCAAATATGTAGTAAATGTTGTATATGTGACAAACTTTTAGATGATATCAATTACCACAAATATTATCAATAATGAAAGTCATTACTCCTATCAATAGAAACAGATGATTTTACCAAGTAGAGAAATTTAAAAAATCCAAAAATTAATAGGATTAAATGCAATTTAATTTGAAGAAGTTTATAGATCAATTTTACTTGTCTGTAGAAATACAGTTATCCTTCCTAGCATATCTCAAAATAAGTTTAGGAATTATTTTTGAATAGATCTATAGGAAGTCCAAGACACTCTAATTTAGAATTCTATATTTTTAGGCAATTTACAACCACCAAACTTCAGGGATATTTTCCTACTTTATTGCTCATTAGGACCAGGTGTAACAGTAAAAGACATATGTTCAAGATTCAATCCTCATGCTCTAAAAATTGATGAAAGGTATGTTATTCATACTGCAAAAATGAAGAAGAAAGAAAAAAAATAGATCTTTTGTCTTGTCATCAAATCTAAATATATAAACAATCCTAAACCAGAATACACTTAACTGCATATACAAATTAAGAAATATCTGAAAGTTTTTACTGTTGTTTCAGTCAATTGTATATCAGAGTGAGAAACACTTTTCGTCAACAAAAGATTCATCAGTGACACTCGAATAACAAAAGTTAAAAGGCGAAATACAGTACGTAGGTGAAGAGCATAGGACCAAAATACTGGAAGCTTTTGTCCAATACAGCTAAGGTAATCTGACTGATTGAAAAAAGGAAATCTTGTGACCCTTGATATTATCACAACATTAAAACAGAAATAATCACAGCAATGAAACTGATTTCTTTGTGGATGGAATTTCCAAAATAGTATTTATTATTTCTGATATTATCAATATCAGGGTCTTAAATTTCTCTTTTGAATTGTTTTACATTTTGTCATGTCAGTGCCTATTGTAGCTTACTATACCATATGGCCTTTGCTTATTGTTGAAGGCCGTACGGTGACCTATAGTTGCTTACATCTACATCCCTGGTGTAGTGTTGCTTCATTGACATTCATACCACAGCTTTTAATTTTTGTATTCTATCCATTTATAAAACTATATAATTCCATATCTAATTAAGTGTATGTCTAAAAGAATTAATGGTGCATTGTTCAGGTATTTTAGACTTTATCTTTTTCATTCAACCATATGGCATTGTCTGTCTTTCTACAGGCACATGAACTTATAGCACATTCAAATTACTTCCTTAGAGGTTATCATTCCCTTTGGCATCTCAATAAAGAAATGTCAAAATTTTCATTGAAAAATGCGCTATAAAAGTGATGCAAAATTTTAGTATACGCAGCAACACAGGTACAAGAAAGCAATATAAAAGTATAATCAAGGATGCTTGCAGTTGGTGAAGCAAGTCTAAAGTACTTTTTTTTCTAATTTATGCCAACTTCCATTCTATGGCGGCAGATTTGCAGAACACAAGGGATTATTGAGTTAAAATTATTCTTGATGGCGTTGAGTGATTTCCTGTGAAACGGGTGATTTCTGGTGATTTGAATTGATATCACTCTGATTTATGACCCTGTCATCCATTATCTATATAATTAATAGTGCTTAAGTGCTTGAGTGATCCCTTTGGTTCATGGTATATTCTTACAGTTCATTTCATGTAACAGTCAGTTCTGTTTTTTGTAAATTTTTTGTAGAAAATTGATCCAGTTTGGTCTTATGAAAGGATTGATTAGACGTCTACAGAAATATCCAATCAAATTTCCAGGAGATGTTATGACCTCTGTAAAACTACAGCATTTATATCCATGGTTTAATGGTCGCCATAGTTATGATGAAATATGTTCAAAAACTGGCAAGTAAAATTAAAAGTAAAGACTTCTGGAAATGCAGAATGTTTCTTGGAACAAACACACTGCCTTGTTTTTCTTCCTGTTCTGAGTAGATCCTAATAAAATAAAACCCAAGACTTAAATTAATATCTGATTATAATCTACTTAGCATGTTGCATGATGAAGATTGTTTAGCCTTTTCTCATTTAAAAAAAAAATTTCATTCAATGAAATGCAGTAAAAAGATTTTATATGTATAACAATGTGATATGGATTGAATATACCATTTTTTTCCCTTGTTAAACTTTATGTCACCTGAAGAAAAATTAGCAAACAAAGAATTTAGATCCAGAGTGAATCAAGTCTTAAAAGGGAGTCAACCCAAATTTATTCTTAGTGTAAATTTTGTACTGAAATAGTACAATATATGGTGTATGCGAGGTAATGCTTGACATTCATTCCATACTAAAAGCATATAGATTTCAAGGAATAAAACTGCCGTACATCAGCCATAAATATAGTTATTCCCCCTTCTCCACCAAATAATATCGGTTAGGGCTTGATAATTTAAGCAAGCTTGTTAAATCCTGGTGCAGCATATCAGTGACAACAAATAAGGTCAATGTTCTTTCACCTTATATTGATCTTGTCTAGAGCAATGTGAAATATTGTCCTGAGCAATGTGAAATATAAAGGGCATAAGATACAGTAGTTTTGATCCCACAGTGAATTTTTTACAAGCATTGCATACAAGCTATTTTTCGCAAACTCATTTCAAATATGTAATAAAAAATATACCTTCATGTGTTACTTTTAGAGATAAGTTGGGTCAAAATTTTAGACATTTACTCAGAATTTCGGTATCTTGAACAATTCTTTTCTTTAGACAGACATACCTAACTTTTTTGTTTCAAAAGATAAACAAAAGCAGATTTTTGTAAACACATTTGGAAATTCTTCTTTACATACGTATGCTCTAAATTTGTGTAGCAATTCTTTGGCAATAATTCATTTTTATCAAAGTTTCATGGTTTTAGAAAAAACAGGCATTTTTGCTGTTTATTTATGTAATTTTTAAAATATTCATCACTGATTTGTTCATCAAAATTGGTACAAATAATCGTCAAACATAATCAACCCAAATATTAGTTTAAAAAATAGGGGTCAATGTACTTGTTTTCAAACTTATGATTAAAATCAGTCAAAAAGGTGTGTCTTTTCCTGATATGTCACAGTTTGACATCGCAAAAAACAACATTTTACGTTAACAACATCATTACCTCTCCTGTTACTGTATCGTATGCCCTTAAACACAAGTTAAAGGAGGACAGAACACATTATGCTCTCAAGAAAAAAAAATGGAAAATACTTTACTAACAATTATCATCATAACATTACACAAACACATATCATTGAACTACAGAAATACCACTAAAACCTACTAGGGTAACCCAAAATATTGAAAGGGAAAGCAGCTCATTCTTCAATGTATCACTAGTATTGGTGCTTATGACATGTAAAATTTTGTGAGAAGTTCTCATTCTGTGCTCAATATTTACGTTAAAACAAATCATATGCATGGTTCAAGTACAGTTTAAAACATCTTTTTAGCTCACTTCAAGTGAGCTTTTCTCATCTCTTGGCGTCCGGCATCGTCCGTTAACTTTTACAAAAATCTTCCACTCTGAAACCACTGGGCTATATTTTACCAATCTTGGCCACAATCATCATTGGGGTATCTAGTTTGAAAAAGTGTGTCTGATGAACCGCCTTCCAACCAAGATGGCCGACATGGCTAAAAATAGAACATGGGGGTAAATGCAAGTTTTGCCTATTATTTTGAAAACCGCTATAAAATTGTGCGAAAATTGTTTCAGCTCTCTAACTTTAAAACCTCTTAGAATTTTGGGGATGAATAAGTGGTGCATCACACACAACATTTCTGCTTGTTGTGTGTATAGGCTTTTTTTTTATTATCCATCACTATTTATTTGTTTACCCAAGTGGGTTCCTCTGTGAAGGTTCCCATCAATAACTTCTACAAGCTATTGTTAACAAATGGATTTCTTTCTGTGGTTTTAATATCAGTGAGAGTAGTTTTTGAATATTTAAACAATAGGAAACATCAGTCATTGAGTTTATTACATTAAGCTAATTTTTGTTTATCTAATTTCAGGATTGAGTCATCAGGACCTAGAAGAAAAGATAGAGACTGATCCAAGCATTGTTATATCATGGAAATAGGCATAAAACTATCTTGTTACTTGCTGCCTATAGTGAACACGATGAAACCTACCTACATTTTACTGAGAAATGCCTGAATTATTGTTTCGCTTCAGAAGATAGTACACAATTAAAGCAAAAATAGATGGCCTTGTGATGTGACCAAACACAACAATCACAGAAGATCTGACTGAAAGAAAACACAGGAGCAAATGAGGAGAGACCTACAAATATGTATAAAAGATACAGTGATGCATTACCATTGTTTATTCTGCAAAGTTTAAATATAATTGTTGCGTGCGAAATGTTATTTTAAATGTATTTCATAAGATAAAATACAGATAACAATTAAATAATTCACTTGCTGACTCATTGCTCAGTAGGCAGACTGACAGTGGTAAAACACATTCTACCTTTATCAACTTGTTGTGTAAGGTATACATGGTATAAGGATAATTTTTATGTCAATTTGCTGATATCTTCTCTGAAACTATAAGACCAACTTTTTAAAATGCAATTGAGTTCAAATAAGACAATGGTTAGATGAGCAGGGATGGGGCAGATTATGCCCACGGTAAACTGGCTTAATGCCAACTTTTTTTCCTGTACTGAGTCTTACAAACTATCTGGACCAAGTGCTGTTTGTTCTTGTTTATCTTTAATGGTTCATATTTCCTTTGAGGACTCAATTGCTGTGGACTGTAAGTAATTCCTGTTATCCTTGAAAATAATTATAAACAGGAAATTTTAACACCGTTTTGTTTTTGCAATTTTCATAGTATGAGTGAAAACGAAAAAATCATTAAAATTGGTTCATAAGACAAATAATGTACATGAATTAATACTGTCAGGAATCTCAAATTCAAAACAGCATGAATTTGTGATTAATTGAATAAAAGACAATGTAAAAATTAATCAGTTAGCAGTATTACAAGCATTTGATTGTTATGTAAAGTAAAGCTACAAGATAGTAAGAAAAGAAATATCAATACATAGCCATTGAAATGATTTGAAAAATCTATTTTTCTGCTGTTCATAGATTACTCAATATAGCATTGAGTTAAGTGAGATATGGATCTTACTCTTCTTATTTTTTTTCTGAAATTTGATATTTTAATTCAATATTTCCATTTGTGCCTATTTCAAAGATGAGATAAGACTAAATCAAAAACAACTAGTTCGCAATCCATCAAATCATAATAAATATAGTTGTGAAGTCAATGAAAATACCCCTCCACATGTTAAGTGAAAAAATGCATAGGTTTTGGCCATTTTCAACTAGTTTTTTTTTACCCAAAATTTGGAACACCTGCCTTGTTTTGGTCAAATATGACCCTTATAGCAACTCCTCCTTTATACTTGTATGAATATATGGTAAATAATTATAAGGGAACTTTAGCGATATCGTTCTTTCAAATGAGTAGTTGTTATGTCATACTAACACCATGTTATCACAAAATGTAATTCAATTTTTTTTATTACTGATGTAAATAAATTATAATTATAATTATAACATAAACATAAATGCAAACAAATGACAATAAATATATATTTTATCAGTTTATATTTTACAGTTTTTGTTTTTTTTATAGTTTACTATACATTTTAAGACTTCGTTCAATTGACATTTTCGAAGCATGTTAATGAAAAATGTATTTGACAGCTCAGGAGCATCCACAGAAATCTAATCATGCTGTATTTTCATGTTCCTTAATTGGAATAAACGATTTTGTGTAACATGTCATGTAATTGTTGGGACAGTAATTCTCCAGAAACACAATTCCTCGAAGATGTTTCCCACTCTAGTTCACTGTGGCAATTCGATACATGGATTTTTATTTGGGAGTGTATATCGATGTAACACATTTCATATGTCTTTTGTCCCATTTTCACACCCCAGTGGTCAGTTTTTAGTATACAAACTGTTTTTTAGTATCTATGTCCAATCAATAGGCCATTATTTTAGCACAGATTTCTTCTAAAATATTTGTATCCGTCTAACCTATGAATTATGAAATTGTCCTCGTCTTGCATATATAGTTCACAAATAAGTTCTAGGTTACCAAATGTATGTCTTTGCTTTAGTTAGCATGCATGCCAGTCCAACATATTTCTTAATATATGGATTTCTTTGAAGGATTTTGTAATTTTATCTTGATTATTTCCATGTCCAGCGGTCAGGTCAGGTTTTGAGGACTATGGTATGTTATGGCAAATAGTATCTGGTTTTGACATTAACTTTTTGGCAAGTGACTATGATATTTCTGGCATGAAAGAGAAAACCACTTTTCCACATTTTGTACTTGTTTAAGTAATTTCTAAACTGCAAGTAAAGACACAAAATCCTTTAATTGTGTTGAAGCTTTCATTTCTCTGAAATGCCACTGAAAAGTATCCACAGCTGCCACGGCCATTTTGAATATATGAGATCTATACTTGTTCTATTTTGAAATTCATAATATTGTGTAAGAATAAAGAATAAAAGGGCAACATTTTTTACCCACAAAAACATCCTTTCCAAATAAATAAGTGACAGCACATGAGAGAGCTAATTAAATTGTGTATTTATTTTTTAAAGGCTAGGTGAGCTTTTGCCATCCCTTTGTGTCCTTTATACGTCATCTGTCCATCCTTCTGTTGTCCTGTGTAAACTTTTTCAAAGATCTTCTCCTCTAAAACTACGGGACCATTTTCAACCAAACATGGGCTGAATGATCCTTAGGGTATTTAGTATAAAATTTTGTTGTTTATTCTGGTCAGTCAACAAACATGGCTGCCATGGCTAAAAATAGAACATTGGGGGGTAAAATACAGATTTTGGATTATATTTCATCAATTAAATCAGTAAGAGTTAATCTGACATTGTTAAAATGATCAGCAGCTCAAGGTCTATCGACTACCAAATTTTCAGAAAGTGGGACAACCCATTTTGGAGTTATTGTCCCTGAAATGTCAATTTCTAGTAAATTTCAAAATGTTTGTGGCTTATATCTCAAAAACTAAAGCAGTTAGTGCAAATCTGTGTTGTAGAATTGACCTGCATGTCAAGGTCTATCTTCTGCGAAATGTTCAGAAAAATCGAACTACCCGTTTTACAGTTGTTGCCCATGAATTATCATTTTTTTTCAATTTTCGCCGTTTTTTTTGTTATTATCTTGAAAAACTATAACAGATAGAGAGAAATTCTAAACAGTAAAAATGAAAAGAACAATAAGATCTACAAATGAGTCGACATGGACGAATTGTCAGTTAACCTCTTTTAGAAGTAATTGCCCTAGAAGACTTATTTTACTCATTTTTGGCATTTTTGCAGAAACTATATAGATGGTGAGAAATTATGAACAGCAACAATGATACCGGTATTAAAATCCTGAACCGAGCGCCCGTGCTAAAAAATCAGTAAATTTTACACCATTTTGAGGGCTATTTGAGATGATGATTTATTGATAAAAGCATTTATCTGTAGATTTCCATATTTTCAAATATCATTTTTTCTTGCCCATCGGACAAGTGCACTGCAGCTTTAACTTGCTCAAAAATTCTTTCGTTTTTCCCAGGCAATCAAATTACCTTTATTATCATACCCTGAGTATTTGTATGAAATTGATGAATTGTATGTTATAAACATATAATTCTGATTACAGTGTGCGCCATATCCACTTATTACTTGGGGCGACTAATTACCAAATATTTACCCTATTCATTTTTGCTTCATTTTGAAGGCATCATTGTTATCTTGAGATATATAACAGTAATAAAAGGTCTGTCTCTTTGATTTTTTTATGTGTACATAGTGAATTTTTACATGAATTGGTACACCATATCCTTTATTTTGCTTGATTTACTTGTCTACCGCCGAAAATACCAGTCAGTTGTTAGGAATTAAATTGAGAATGGAAATGGGGAATGTGTCAAAGAGACAACAACCCGACCATAGAGCAGACAACAGCCGAAGGCCACCAATGGGTCTACAATGCAGCGAGAAACTCCCGCACCCGGAGGCGTCCTTCAGCTGGCCCCTAAACAAATATATATACTAGTTCAGTGATAATGGACGTCATACTAAACTCCAAATTATACACAAGAAACTAAAATTAAAAATGAAACAAGACTAACAAAGGCCAGAGGCTCCTGAATTGTGACAGGCGCAAAAATGCGGCGGGGTTAAACATGTTTTTTGAGATCTCAACCCTCCCCCTATACCTCTAGCCAATGTAGAAAAAACAAACGTACAACAGTACGCACAGTAAAACACAGTTTAAGAGAAGTCCGAGTCCGATGTCAGAATAGGAAACAAAAGAAAATAAACAAAATGACAATAATACATAAATAACAACAGACTACTAGCAATTACTGACATGCCAGCTCCAGACCTCAATTAAACTGATTGAAAGATTATGTCTTCATCATATGAATATCAGGCACAATCCCTCCTGGAAGACTGCATGTTGGTTTAGTCTTCTGATAAAGTATGAAAAATGTAACTTCAGTAAGGGCCAGAGAGCAAGGTTTGACAACTATATATTTAAGTCAGATATTCAGTTTGTTATAACAAACATAAAGTCAAAAGACCTTTTTAGTCGACACATGCACTCTAAAACCCCGTTCACACTAGCATTTTTTTTAATCGATCTAATATGAATCGATCAAAATAAAACCAGTTAGCGTTCACATTATCTCTAATTAAAACGATCTCCATCGGTCTAATCTGAACCAGTGCGTTCAAACTACAATAAAAAACGCAATCGATTTGACCTTTTTACCCGTAAAACTGTAAACAATGCGTATAAATAGAACTTTTTTATAAAATTCATGTGTTGGTTCACTGATAAACACACTTGAAAAAAAACAATAGGATAAAGTTATTGTTTCTCTTGAATTCCAAGCTAAAATTTTGATACTGGTGTTATTGCAGTTTTCTTGATTATATATATAATAAAAAAAACTGTAGCAACGAAGTTACAACATGACGAAATACTGCGGTTCCTCAGTGAAAAGAAAAAAAACCATCATAAGAAAAGAAGACACAGATTTCGCAAATTTATGCTACGTCGAAGACCACATGTTTTCAGTTTGTTTTACGTGCATGTACACAAAGGTCTGTTAACAGAGAAATATGGGTTAAACAACAAGCCATTGATATAGTTTTGCCGCTATACATGCGCATACATTATTTTCGATTCAATCGTACTAGTTTAAATCGATCTCTGCGTTCACGTTTAGAGTAAGATCGGTTTACTTTAGATCGATTCAAACGAAACTACCTCTTTTGGTGTTTTAGTTTAGACCGATTGAAGATCGATTCAAAGCGTTCACATTAGCCCTTAAATCGATCTAAAGTCAACCGATCTAGTTTAAATCGATCTAAATGTCCTAGTGTGGACGGGGTCTATGTTTCTGGTCCTAAAAACCAATGGGAATCGTGCTGTTTTCATTAGATTTCGATGAAAATCACAATTTCTGCTATTTGTGACGTCATGAAAAGAACACTGATTCGTAATTTTTTTAGAGAGAGACATATTTCCTTTCTTGATTGTTTTAGCTATGATTCTTTGTTATATTGGTCAATTAATCTTATTTGAAATATAAGCTAGAAATAGGGGCCATATTGGGCCTTATCTAACCTTCTCCTTTGGATCACCACGACCTACATTTCATATTTTAATGCCTTTGGTTGTTATACATTAACGTTTATATATTACATGTCTTTAATGGCAAATCAGGTGTTTTAAAACCATATTTCTATAACAGTGTTAAATACTCATTTTTCAATTCATTAATACCGCTTTTTTAACAGCTATCCTCTGTTTTGACCTTGATTGTGACATGTACTGAGTGGTGGTGTAGGAGGGGATGTCATCCCAAATTCCAGGAAAAATAAATGCTGAATCCCAAATTCCTTAAAAAATAAAGCATTCTTTCCTGGATCCTGAAAAATTTGTCATAAATTCCTGAGTCCCGAAAAGTGTAAATCCAAAAATTCAACGAAAATAAATGCCCAATCCAAACACAATGTGTTGTCACCTGTCTATTTGTTGAAGACTATATGTCTGAATCAAGATTTTTTTTTTATTATTTCTGTCGTTGGGCTGCTGTTCCATTGACGGATAACTCACATCAAATTCGCCTTCTATTTAACCCTTAATTGATCGTGTATACTGCTGGCTGAAAAAAAATATATTTCCGATAGCACTTAAGTGACATATTATTAGGACACCTGTCTATTACTGAAGATTACACGTCTCCCTCTAGATGTTTTTTGTGTTTTTTCTGTAGTTGGGTTGCTGTCTCATTGACGTATACCTCACATCTCCTTTTCTTCCTGCGACACTTATTTGTTCGTGCGCACTGATGGCTGAAAAAAATCATATAAATCTGACGGCAAAGCACTGCCAGTTTTTCTTTGTATCAAAAATAGTGGATTTATTTTATTGTTTTCTGCTTTACGTCCAGTTGCAAATATTCCATGCGTATAAGAGCCATTGTGTTAGAAATTTTAATCGTTAAGATATTGTATATTTGACTAGTCTACTTAAACATTTGCATTCCTTGGTATTTTCTGAGTGGAGAAAGAAAGAATTCTACAGAAACGCATCACACACTTGATTCAAATGTGTTTTCTGGAATAAAACCACTATGCAATGTTAAACATTTATAGCTATTTTGTCTGAAGTTCAAATAAAGTGGTAGTCATTTCATAGAAAAACTATACCTTATTCTGACTTGACTGTGCTGAAAAACTCAACATGTCTTTAATAGCAGGAAAGGGCGCGCTGGTTCCCGAAAGTTGGGTAGTATAAAAATAGGTACTTCTGATCTGAGCAACAGGGCAAATATGCCCCCTATCATAATTTCATATATTTATTTTATTATTCATAAGAAACTTTCATCAAGGGTTCTACAGTGATAACAAGACGTGGAGGAGCCTTTCATTTGATACCAGTTAATTGTCCATTTTCTTTTACTTTTGGACAAAGTTACAGCTATGCGTAGGAACTATTTTGTTTAACATATGTACTACTTTCTTGTATGTTCTTTGTGACCGAGTCCGAATTATATACCTTCTGTGTGTCAAGCAAAAACTAAAGACATTAACGCACACACAATTTTGGGAAATTAGCGCAGCTCTACGTAAGTCTTACTTATTTTCTAGAGACGAAAAGAAATAAGCAAAAACTAAACGAAGAGGAAAATGACCAAATAAAAAACAATTCTCCTTCTTTCGTGATTAGATTTTTTTATATCAACAATAGTCAGACTCTTTTTGAAATGGTTTTGCGACTCTGAAAAGAGCCGTTTTCAATATGCAATTGTTTTTGTTCTGTAATATTCTGTCTGGGTTTAATCACTTTAACTGCTTCTTCGGCAGTGTTAACATTTGATTTTTCAATGCAGTGTATATCGATTTCTCAGATCCTCTCCCTGTTTTTTTTTTTTTTTTTTTTTCTTTAGACGATTGGCTAAATTTACTTTCTCTCTGCATGATCAACTAAGTGGATTGTTTCTCCACAGTTTCGTTACAACCTGGTACCATACTGATGTCAACTTCGACTTACGACTTTTTATCCGTCACGGAATGGACTCTGACTTACACAGAAAACAGACTTTAGCAGTTTTAATCGTTTACGATGAAATTATGCTGTTTCTTTGTCTGTTGCCGATATCATACTGTGATACAAAATGGTCATCTTCTCAGATTTACGGCATTGCACACCACTGTAACTCGCTTATTTTACGGAGGCCTGAGCTGAAGAAAGTCCCGCGCTAAAATTCAAAGTTTTTTTGCTAACATACTTTACTTTAAAACCGTCATAATTAAAACTCCACCCCTTCCACGTGAAAAGTGGTGTATATTTGAACTGAGCATCCAATAAAGTAAAAACAGCGAATTTCGTACCGTTCAGTTTTGTGTTGTTGGCTAGCTGTTATATATTGGTGTATATCTCTTGCATCTCCTTTTATTCATATTTACGTTTTATGTGTCAAAAAGTTGTTACTTATTTACTAAACATTGAAAATATTTCGCATTTCATAGCTGGTGTTTATGATTTGAAACGTCTGTTTTACGGCACCCCCCTTTTCTTAACAAAACTAAAATACCAAAACAATGCAAACAGCAAAATTAAAACAAAAACACCAAAAAAAAAATCGTTTACCATACATAACACGTAACAAAATAAGCCACTTCTTTCAGAGGTTAGCATACGTTGTAATGGGTTTGAAACCGTTATATAGTACACAATTTGCAAAATTTCCTCAGAGAAGGTATTGGCAAAAATCTGGAATGTTATATACGTATTATATACGTTTGCAGGGTTTTCGCCATTTTCGTGTATTTTGAAGTTGTAATCTGCACAGATTAAAATTGAATAGTCCCAAAAAAATTTAAACAACGACTCAATCATAAAATTTTTCTTTATCATGGTTTTTTCCTGATAACAGACACAAATTTTGCAAAACTTTGAATATTATTACACCTTTTTCATGAAATAATTTTTACTTATAAGTTTGCACTGCAAGATTTGTAATGTACCCGCAATCTAGTAATTACAGTCTAGATCTGTTGGGAACTTAGTCCTCGACGGGACAGAGTGCAACCCGTACGTACGTTGAAGCGACGGGATTCAATCTTAGAATCTACAAGTCCTATATCTCTCCTTGTATTGTTGTGAGATTAGAGGGGGCTGGTAAAGATATATAAGAAAAACTTTAATATATTAACTCCGTTACATTTTCTTAAATGTATGTTGTGTGTGTCCCACGTCGGGGACGTTGTCGTTAACGGTAGTATGTCATATCGTAATGGTAATTCCCGCCTATATATATAGAATTGAGTGTTAATAGCAGATCTTTGATTGTTTCTGTTGAATGCATACATATATTTGGTGGAATCGAGACAATTAAGAGCGAGACATATTGACAATTTGTTGTCACCTGTCTATTTGTTGAAGACTATATGTCTGCATCAAGATGTTTTTTTTTTTATTTTTTCTGTCGTTGGGCTGCTGTTCCATTGACGGACAACCCACATCTGATTCTCCTGTTATTTTACACTCAATTGACCGTGTATACTGCTGGCTGAGAATAATATATAAATCTGATAGCACTCAAGTGACATATTGTTAGGACACCTGTCTATTGTTGAAGATTACCCCTCTCCCTCTAGATGTCTTTTGGTTATTTCTGTAGTGTGGTTGCTGTCTCATTGACGTATACCTCACATCTCCTTTTCTTCATGCGGAACTTAATTATTCGTGCGCATTGATGACTGAAAAAAAAATCATATAAATCTGATCGGCTAAGCACTGCCAGTTTTTCTTTGTATCAAAAATAGTGGATTTATTTGATTGTTTTCTGCTTAACGTCCAGTGGCAAATATTCCATGCGTATTAGAGCCATTGTGTTAGAAAATCTAATCGTAAAAATATTGCATATTTGTGCATTTTTGGTATTTTCTGAATATAGAAAGAAAGAATTCTACAGAAACGCAGACACGCACTTGCTTCAAATGTGTTTTCTGGAATAAAACCACTATGCAATGTTAAACATTTATAGCTATTTTGTCTGAAGTTCAAATAAAGTGGTAGTCATTTCATAGAAAAACTATACCTTATTCTGACTTGACTGTGCTGAAAAACTCAACATGTCTTTAATAGCAGGAAAGGGCGCGCTGGTTCCCGAAAGTTGGGTAGTATAAAAATAGGTACTTCTGATCTGAGCAACAGGGCAAATATGCCCCCTATCATAATTTCATATATTTATTTTATTATTCATAAGAAACTTTCATCAAGGGTTCTACAGTGATAACAAGACGTGGAGGAGCCTTTCATTTGATACCAGTTAATTGTCCATTTTCTTTTACTTTTGGACAAAGTTACAGCTATGCGTAGGAACTATTTTGTTTAACATATGTACTACTTTCTTTTATGTTCTTTGTGACCGAGTCCGAATTATATACCTTCTGTGTGTCAAGCAAAAACTAAAGACATTAACGCACACACAATTTTGGGAAATTAGCGCAGCTCTACGTAAGTCTTACTTATTTTCTAGAGACGAAAAGAAATAAGCAAAAACTAAACGAAGAGGAAAATGACCAAATAAAAAACAATTCTCCTTCTTTCGTGATTAGATTTTTTTATATCAACAATAGTCAGACTCTTTTTGAAATGGTTTTGCGACTCTGAAAAGAGCCGTTTTCAATATGCAATTGTTTTTGTTCTGTAATATTCTGTCTGGGTTTAATCACTTTAACTGCTTCTTCGGCAGTGTTAACATTTGATTTTTCAATGTAGTGTATATCGATTTCTCAGATCCTCTCCCTGTTTTTTTTTTTTTTTTTTTCATTAGACGATTGGCTAAATTTACTTTCTCTCTGCATGATCAACTAAGTGGATTGTTTCTCCACAGTTTCGATACAACCTGGTACCATACTGATGTCAACTTCGACTTACGACTTTTTATCCGTCACGGAATGGACTCTGACTTACACAGAAAACAGACTTTAGCAGTTTTAATCGTTTACGATGAAATTATGCTGTTTCTTTGTCTGTTGCCGATATCATACTGTGATACAAAATGGTCATCTTCTCAGATTTACGGCATTGCACACCACTGTAACTCGCTTATTTTACGGAGGCCTGAGCTGAAGAAAGTCCCGCGCTAAAATTCAAAGTTTTTTTGCTAACATACTTTACTTTAAAACCGTCATAATTAAAACTCCACCCCTTCCACGTGAAAAGTGGTGTATATTTGAACTGAGCATCCAATAAAGTAAAAACAGCGAATTTCGTACCGTTCAGTTTTGTGTTGTTGGCTAGCTGTTATATATTGGTGTATATCTCTTGCATCTCCTTTTATTCATATTTACGTTTTATGTGTCAAAAAGTTGTTACTTATTAACTAAACATTGAAAATATTTCACATTTCATAGCTGGTGTTTATGATTTGAAACGTCTGTTTCACGGCACCCCCCTTTTCTTAACAAAACTAAAATACCAAAACAATGCAAACAGCAAAATTAAAACAAAAACACAAAAAAAAATCGTTTACCATACATAACACGTAACAAAATAAGCCACTTCTTTCAGAGGTTAGCATACGTTGTAATGGGTTTGAAACCGTTATATAGTACATAATTTGCAAAATTTCCTCAGAGAAGGTATTGGCAAAAATCTGGAATGTTATATACGTATTATATACGTTTGCAGGGTTTTCGCCATTTTCGTGTATTTTGAAGTTGTAATCTGCACAGATTAAAATTGAATAGTCCCAAAAAATTTTAAACAACGACTCAATCATAAAATTTTTCTTTATCATGGCTTTTTCCTGATAACAGACACAAATTTTGCAAAACTTTGAATATTATTACACCTTTTTCATGAAATAATTTTTACTTATAAGTTTGCACTGCAAGATTTGTAATGTACCCGCAATCTAGTAATTACAGTCTAGATCTGTTGGGAACTTAGTCCTCGACGGGACAGAGTGCAACCCGTACGTACGTTGAGGCAACGGGATTCAATCTTAGAATCTACAAGTCCTATATCTCTCCTTGTATTGTTGTGAGATTAGAGGGGGCTGGTAAAGATATATAAGAAAAACTTTAATATATTAACTCCGTTACATTTTCTTAAATGTATGTTGTGTGTGTCCCACGTCGGGGACGTTGTCGTTAACGGTAGTATGTCATATCGTAATGGTAATTCCCGCCTATATATATAGAATTGAGTGTTAATAGCAGATCTTTGATTGTTTCTGTTGAATTCATACATATATTTGGTGCAATCGAGACAATTAAGAGCGAGACATATTGACAATGTGTTGTCACCTGTCTATTTGTTGAAGACTATATGTCTGCATCAAGATGTTTTTTTTTTATTTTTTCTGTCGTTGGGCTGCTGTTCCATTGACGGACAACCCACATCTGATTCTCCTGTTATTTTACACTCAATTGACCGTGTATACTGCTGGCTGAGAATAATATATAAATCTGATAGCACTCAAGTGACATATTGTTAGGACACCTGTCTATTGTTGAAGATTACCCCTCTCCCTCTAGATGTCTTTTGGTTATTTCTGTAGTGTGGTTGCTGTCTCATTGACGTATACCTCACATCTCCTTTTCTTCATGCGGAACTTAATTATTCGTGCGCCTTGATGACTGAAAAAAAAATCATATAAATCTGATCGGCTAAGCACTGCCAGTTTTTCTTTGTATCAAAAATAGTGGATTTATTTGATTGTTTTCTGCTTAACGTCCAGTGGCAAATATTCCATGCGTATTAGAGCCATTGTGTTAGAAAATCTAATCGTAAAAATATTGCATATTTGTGCATTTTTGGTATTTTCTGAATATAGAAAGAAAGAATTCTACAGAAACGCAAACACGCACTTGCTTCAAATGTGTTTTCTGGAATAAAACCACTATGCAATGTTAAACATTTATAGCTATTTTGTCTGAAGTTCAAATAAAGTGGTAGTCATTTCATAGAAAAACTATACCTTATTCTGACTTGACTGTGCTGAAAAACTCAACATGTCTTTAATAGCAGGAAAGGGCGCGCTGGTTCCCGAAAGTTGGGTAGTATAAAAATAGGTACTTCTGATCTGAGCAACAGGGCAAATATGCCCCCTATCATAATTTCATATATTTATTTTATTATTCATAAGAAACTTTCATCAAGGGTTCTACAGTGATAACAAGACGTGGAGGAGCCTTTCATTTGATACCAGTTAATTGTCCATTTTCTTTTACTTTTGGACAAAGTTACAGCTATGCGTAGGAACTGTTTTGTTTAACATATGTACTACTTTCTTGTATGTTCTTTGTGACCGAGTCCGAATTATATACTTTCTGTGTGTCAAGCAAAAACTAAAGACATTAACGCACACACAATTTTGGGAAATTAGCGCAGCTCTACATAAGTCTTACTTATTTTCTAGAGACGAAAAGAAATAAGCAAAAACTAAACGAAGAGGAAAATGACCAAATAAAAAACAATTCTCCTTCTTTCGTGATTAGATTTTTTTATATCAACAATAGTCAGACTCTTTTTGAAATGGTTTTGCGACTCTGAAAAGAGCCGTTTTCAATATGCAATTGTTTTTGTTCTGTAATATTCTGTCTGGGTTTAATCACTTTAACTGCTTCTTCGGCAGTGTTAACATTTGATTTTTCAATGCAGTGTATATCGATTTCTCAGATCCTCTCCCTGTTTTTTTTTTTTTTTTTTCATTAGACGATTGGCTAAATTTACTTTCTCTCTGCATGAACAACTAAGTGGATTGTTTCTCCACAGTTTCGTTACAACCTGGTACCATACTGATGTCAACTTCGACTTACGACTTTTTATCCGTCACGGAATGGACTCTGACTTACACAGAAAACAGACTTTAGCAGTTTTAATCGTTTACGATGAAATTATGCTGTTTCTTTGTCTGTTGCCGATATCATACTGTGATACAAAATGGTCATCTTCTCAGATTTACGGCATTGCACACCACTGTAACTCGCTTATTTTACGGAGGCCTGAGCTGAAGAAAGTCCCGCGCTAAAATTCAAAGTTTTTTTGCTAACATACTTTACTTTAAAACCGTCATAATTAAAACTCCACCCCTTCCACGTGAAAAGTGGTGTATATTTGAACTGAGCATCCAATAAAGTAAAAACAGCGAATTTCGTACCGTTCAGTTTTGTGTTGTTGGCTAGCTGTTATATATTGGTGTATATCTCTTGCATCTCCTTTTATTCATATTTACGTTTTATGTGTCAAAAAGTTGTTACTTATTTACTAAACATTGAAAATATTTCGCATTTCATAGCTGGTGTTTATGATTTGAAACGTCTATTTCACGGCACCCCCCTTTTCTTAACAAAACTAAAATACCAAAACAATGCAAACAGCAAAATTAAAACAAAAACACAAAAAAAATCGTTTACCATATATAACACGTAACAAAATAAGCCACTTCTTTCAGAGGTTAGCATACGTTGTACTGGGTTTGAAACCGTTATATAGTACATAATTTGCAAAATTTCCTCAGAGAAGGTATTGGCAAAAATCTGGAATGTATATACGTTTGCAGGGTTTTCGCCATTTTCGTGTATTTTGAAGTTGTAATCTGCACAGATTAAAATTGAATAGTCCCAAAAAATTTTAAACAACGACTCAATCATAAAATTTTTCTTTATCATGGCTTTTTCCTGATAACAGACACAAATTTTGCAAAACTTTGAATATTATTACACCTTTTTCATGAAATAATTTTTACTTATAAGTTTGCACTGCAAGATTTGTAATGTACCCGCAATCTAGTAATTACAGTCTAGATCTGTTGGGAACTTAGTCCTCGACGGGACAGAGTGCAACCCGTACGTACGTTGAGGCGACGGGATTCAATCTTAGAATCTACAAGTCCTATATCTCTCCTTGTATTGTTGTGAGATTAGAGGGGGCTGGTAAAGATATATAAGAAAAACTTTAATATATTAACTCCGTTACATTTTCTTAAATGTATGTTGTGTGTGTCCCACGTCGGGGACGTTGTCGTTAACGGTAGTATGTCATATCGTAATGGTAATTCCCGCCTATATATATAGAATTGAGTGTTAATAGCAGATCTTTGATTGTTTCTGTTGAATTCATACATATATTTGGTGCAATCGAGACAATTAAGAGCGAGACATATTGACAATGTGTTGTCACCTGTCTATTTGTTGAAGACTATATGTCTGCATCAAGATGTTTTTTTTTTTATTTTTTCTGTCGTTGGGCTGCTGTTCCATTGACGGACAACCCACATCTGATTCTACTGTTATTTTACACTCAATTGACCGTGTATACTGCTGGCTGAGAATAATATATAAATCTGATAGCACTCAAGTGACATATTGTTAGGACACCTGTCTATTGTTGAAGATTACCCCTCTCCCTCTAGATGTCTTTTGGTTATTTCTGTAGTGTGGTTGCTGTCTCATTGACGTATACCTCACATCTCCTTTTCTTCATGCGGAACTTAATTATTCGTGCGCATTGATGACTGAAAAAAAAATCATATAAATCTGATCGGCTAAGCACTGCCAGTTTTTCTTTGTATCAAAAATAGTGGATTTATTTGATTGTTTTCTGCTTAACGTCCAGTGGCAAATATTCCATGCGTATTAGAGCCATTGTGTTAGAAAATCTAATCGTAAAAATATTGCATATTTGTGCATTTTTGGTATTTTCTGAATATAGAAAGAAAGAATTCTACAGAAACGCAGACACGCACTTGCTTCAAATGTGTTTTCTGGAATAAAACCACTATGCAATGTTAAACATTTATAGCTATTTTGTCTGAAGTAAAATAAAGTGGTAGTCATTTCATAGAAAAACTATACCTTATTCTGACTTGACTGTGCTGAAAAACTCAACATGTCTTTAATAGCAGGAAAGGGCGCGCTGGTTCCCGAAAGTTGGGTAGTATAAAAATAGGTACTTCTGATCTGAGCAACAGGGCAAATATGCCCCCTATCATAATTTCATATATTTATTTTATTATTCATAAGAAACTTTCATCAAGGGTTCTACAGTGATAACAAGACGTGGAGGAGCCTTTCATTTGATACCAGTTAATTGTCCATTTTCTTTTACTTTTGGACAAAGTTACAGCTATGCGTAGGAACTATTTTGTTTAACATATGTACTACTTTCTTTTATGTTCTTTGTGACCGAGTCCGAATTATATACCTTCTGTGTGTCAAGCAAAAACTAAAGACATTAACGCACACACAATTTTGGGAAATTAGCGCAGCTCTACGTAAGTCTTACTTATTTTCTAGAGACGAAAAGAAATAAGCAAAAACTAAACGAAGAGGAAAATGACCAAATAAAAAACAATTCTCCTTCTTTCGTGATTAGATTTTTTTATATCAACAATAGTCAGACTCTTTTTGAAATGGTTTTGCGACTCTGAAAAGAGCCGTTTTCAATATGCAATTGTTTTTGTTCTGTAATATTCTGTCTGGGTTTAATCACTTTAACTGCTTCTTCGGCAGTGTTAACATTTGATTTTTCAATGCAGTGTATATCGATTTCTCAGATCCTCTCCCTGTTTTTTTTTTTTTTTTTTCTTTAGACGATTGGCTAAATTTACTTTCTCTCTGCATGATCAACTAAGTGGATTGTTTCTCCACAGTTTCGTTACAACCTGGTACCATACTGATGTCAACTTCGACTTACGACTTTTTATCCGTCACGGAATGGACTCTGACTTACACAGAAAACAGACTTTAGCAGTTTTAATCGTTTACGATGAAATTATGCTGTTTCTTTGTCTGTTGCCGATATCATACTGTGATACAAAATGGTCATCTTCTCAGATTTACGGCATTGCACACCACTGTAACTCGCTTATTTTACGGAGGCCTGAGCTGAAGAAAGTCCCGCGCTAAAATTCAAAGTTTTTTTGCTAACATACTTTACTTTAAAACCGTCATAATTAAAACTCCACCCCTTCCACGTGAAAAGTGGTGTATATTTGAACTGAGCATCCAATAAAGTAAAAACAGCGAATTTCGTACCGTTCAGTTTTGTGTTGTTGGCTAGCTGTTATATATTGGTGTATATCTCTTGCATCTCCTTTTATTCATATTTACGTTTTATGTGTCAAAAAGTTGTTACTTATTTACTAAACATTGAAAATATTTCGCATTTCATAGCTGGTGTTTATGATTTGAAACGTCTATTTCACGGCACCCCCCTTTTCTTAACAAAACTAAAATACCAAAACAATGCAAACAGCAAAATTAAAACAAAAACACAAAAAAAATCGTTTACCATATATAACACGTAACAAAATAAGCCACTTCTTTCAGAGGTTAGCATACGTTGTACTGGGTTTGAAACCGTTATATAGTACATAATTTGCAAAATTTCCTCAGAGAAGGTATTGGCAAAAATCTGGAATGTATATACGTTTGCAGGGTTTTCGCCATTTTCGTGTATTTTGAAGTTGTAATCTGCACAGATTAAAATTGAATAGTCCCAAAAAATTTTAAACAACGACTCAATCATAAAATTTTTCTTTATCATGGCTTTTTCCTGATAACAGACACAAATTTTGCAAAACTTTGAATATTATTACACCTTTTTCATGAAATAATTTTTACTTATAAGTTTGCACTGCAAGATTTGTAATGTACCCGCAATCTAGTAATTACAGTCTAGATCTGTTGGGAACTTAGTCCTCGACGGGACAGAGTGCAACCCGTACGTACGTTGAGGCGACGGGATTCAATCTTAGAATCTACAAGTCCTATATCTCTCCTTGTATTGTTGTGAGATTAGAGGGGGCTGGTAAAGATATATAAGAAAAACTTTAATATATTAACTCCGTTACATTTTCTTAAATGTATGTTGTGTGTGTCCCACGTCGGGGACGTTGTCGTTAACGGTAGTATGTCATATCGTAATGGTAATTCCCGCCTATATATATAGAATTGAGTGTTAATAGCAGATCTTTGATTGTTTCTGTTGAATTCATACATATATTTGGTGCAATCGAGACAATTAAGAGCGAGACATATTGACAATGTGTTGTCACCTGTCTATTTGTTGAAGACTATATGTCTGCATCAAGATGTTTTTTTTTTTATTTTTTCTGTCGTTGGGCTGCTGTTCCATTGACGGACAACCCACATCTGATTCTACTGTTATTTTACACTCAATTGACCGTGTATACTGCTGGCTGAGAATAATATATAAATCTGATAGCACTCAAGTGACATATTGTTAGGACACCTGTCTATTGTTGAAGATTACCCCTCTCCCTCTAGATGTCTTTTGGTTATTTCTGTAGTGTGGTTGCTGTCTCATTGACGTATACCTCACATCTCCTTTTCTTCATGCGGAACTTAATTATTCGTGCGCATTGATGACTGAAAAAAAAATCATATAAATCTGATCGGCTAAGCACTGCCAGTTTTTCTTTGTATCAAAAATAGTGGATTTATTTGATTGTTTTCTGCTTAACGTCCAGTGGCAAATATTCCATGCGTATTAGAGCCATTGTGTTAGAAAATCTAATCGTAAAAATATTGCATATTTGTGCATTTTTGGTATTTTCTGAATATAGAAAGAAAGAATTCTACAGAAACGCAGACACGCACTTGCTTCAAATGTGTTTTCTGGAATAAAACCACTATGCAATGTTAAACATTTATAGCTATTTTGTCTGAAGTTCAAATAAAGTGGTAGTCATTTCATAGAAAAACTATACCTTATTCTGACTTGACTGTGCTGAAAAACTCAACATGTCTTTAATAGCAGGAAAGGGCGCGCTGGTTCCCGAAAGTTGGGTAGTATAAAAATAGGTACTTCTGATCTGAGCAACAGGGCAAATATGCCCCCTATCATAATTTCATATATTTATTTTATTATTCATAAGAAACTTTCATCAAGGGTTCTACAGTGATAACAAGACGTGGAGGAGCCTTTCATTTGATACCAGTTAATTGTCCATTTTCTTTTACTTTTGGACAAAGTTACAGCTATGCGTAGGAACTATTTTGTTTAACATATGTACTACTTTCTTTTATGTTCTTTGTGACCGAGTCCGAATTATATACCTTCTGTGTGTCAAGCAAAAACTAAAGACATTAACGCACACACAATTTTGGGAAATTAGCGCAGCTCTACGTAAGTCTTACTTATTTTCTAGAGACGAAAAGAAATAAGCAAAAACTAAACGAAGAGGAAAATGACCAAATAAAAAACAATTCTCCTTCTTTCGTGATTAGATTTTTTTATATCAACAATAGTCAGACTCTTTTTGAAATGGTTTTGCGACTCTGAAAAGAGCCGTTTTCAATATGCAATTGTTTTTGTTCTGTAATATTCTGTCTTGGTTTAATCACTTTAACTGCTTCTTCGGCAGTGTTAACATTTGATTTTTCAATGCAGTGTATATCGATTTCTCAGATCCTCTCCCTGTTTTTTTTTTTTTTTTTTCTTTAGACGATTGGCTAAATTTACTTTCTCTCTGCATGATCAACTAAGTGGATTGTTTCTCCACAGTTTCGTTACAACCTGGTGCCATACTGATGTCAACTTCGACTTACGACTTTTTATCCGTCACGGAATGGACTCTGACTTACACAGAAAACAGACTTTAGCAGTTTTAATCGTTTACGATGAAATTATGCTGTTTCTTTGTCTGTTGCCGATATCATACTGTGATACAAAATGGTCATCTTCTCAGATTTACGGCATTGCACACCACTGTAACTCGCTTATTTTACGGAGGCCTGAGCTGAAGAAAGTCCCGCGCTAAAATTCAAAGTTTTTTTGCTAACATACTTTACTTTAAAACCGTCATAATTAAAACTCCACCCCTTCCACGTGAAAAGTGGTGTATATTTGAACTGAGCATCCAATAAAGTAAAAACAGCGAATTTCGTACCGTTCAGTTTTGTGTTGTTGGCTAGCTGTTATATATTGGTGTATATCTCTTGCATCTCCTTTTATTCATATTTACGTTTTATGTGTCAAAAAGTTGTTACTTATTTACTAAACATTGAAAATATTTCGCATTTCATAGCTGGTGTTTATGATTTGAAACGTCTGTTTCACGGCACCCCCCTTTTCTTAACAAAACTAAAATACCAAAACAATGCAAACAGCAAAATTAAAACAAAAACACAAAAAAAAATCGTTTACCATACATAACACGTAACAAAATAAGCCACTTCTTTCAGAGGTTAGCATACGTTGTACTGGGTTTGAAACCGTTATATAGTACATAATTTGCAAAATTTCCTCAGAGAAGGTATTGGCAAAAATCTGGAATGTATATACGTTTGCAGGGTTTTCGCCATTTTCGTGTATTTTGAAGTTGTAATCTGCACAGATTAAAATTGAATAGTCCCAAAAAATTTTAAACAACGACTCAATCATAAAATTTTTCTTTATCATGGCTTTTTCCTGATAACAGACACAAATTTTGCAAAACTTTGAATATTATTACACCTTTTTCATGAAATAATTTTTACTTATAAGTTTGCACTGCAAGATTTGTAATGTACCCGCAATCTAGTAATTACAGTCTAGATCTGTTGGGAACTTAGTCCTCGACGGGACAGAGTGCAACCCGTACGTACGTTGAGGCGACGGGATTCAATCTTAGAATCTACAAGTCCTATATCTCTCCTTGTATTGTTGTGAGATTAGAGGGGGCTGGTAAAGATATATAAGAAAAACTTTAATATATTAACTCCGTTACATTTTCTTAAATGTATGTTGTGTGTGTCCCACGTCGGGGACGTTGTCGTTAACGGTAGTATGTCATATCGTAATGGTAATTCCCGCCTATATATATAGAATTGAGTGTTAATAGCAGATCTTTGATTGTTTCTGTTGAATTCATACATATATTTGGTGCAATCGAGACAATTAAGAGCGAGACATATTGACAATGTGTTGTCACCTGTCTATTTGTTGAAGACTATATGTCTGCATCAAGATGTTTTTTTTTTTATTTTTTCTGTCGTTGGGCTGCTGTTCCATTGACGGACAACCCACATCTGATTCTCCTGTTATTTTACACTCAATTGACCGTGTATACTGCTGGCTGAGAATAATATATAAATCTGATAGCACTCAAGTGACATATTGTTAGGACACCTGTCTATTGTTGAAGATTACCCCTCTCCCTCTAGATGTCTTTTGGTTATTTCTGTAGTGTGGTTGCTGTCTCATTGACGTATACCTCACATCTCCTTTTCTTCATGCGGAACTTAATTATTCGTGCGCATTGATGACTGAAAAAAAATCATATAAATCTGATCGGCTAAGCACTGCCAGTTTTTCTTTGTATCAAAAATAGTGGATTTATTTGATTGTTTTCTGCTTAACGTCCAGTGGCAAATATTCCATGCGTATTAGAGCCATTGTGTTAGAAAATCTAATCGTAAAAATATTGCATATTTGTGCATTTTTGGTATTTTCTGAATATAGAAAGAAAGAATTCTACAGAAACGCAGACACGCACTTGCTTCAAATGTGTTTTCTGGAATAAAACCACTATGCAATGTTAAACATTTATAGCTATTTTGTCTGAAGTTCAAATAAAGTGGTAGTCATTTCATAGAAAAACTATACCTTATTCTGACTTGACTGTGCTGAAAAACTCAACATGTCTTTAATAGCAGGAAAGGGCGCGCTGGTTCCCGAAAGTTGGGTAGTATAAAAATAGGTACTTCTGATCTGAGCAACAGGGCAAATATGCCCCCTATCATAATTTCATATATTTATTTTATTATTCATAAGAAACTTTCATCAAGGGTTCTACAGTGATAACAAGACGTGGAGGAGCCTTTCATTTGATACCAGTTAATTGTCCATTTTCTTTTACTTTTGGACAAAGTTACAGCTATGCGTAGGAACTATTTTGTTTAACATATGTACTACTTTCTTGTATGTTCTTTGTGACCGAGTCCGAATTATATACCTTCTGTGTGTCAAGCAAAAACTAAAGACATTAACGCACACACAATTTTGGGAAATTAGCGCAGCTCTACGTAAGTCTTACTTATTTTCTAGAGACGAAAAGAAATAAGCAAAAACTAAACGAAGAGGAAAATGACCAAATAAAAAACAATTCTCCTTCTTTCGTGATTAGATTTTTTTATATCAACAATAGTCAGACTCTTTTTGAAATGGTTTTGCGACTCTGAAAAGAGCCGTTTTCAATATGCAATTGTTTTTGTTCTGTAATATTCTGTCTGGGTTTAATCACTTTAACTGCTTCTTCGGCAGTGTTAACATTTGATTTTTCAATGCAGTGTATATCGATTTCTCAGATCCTCTCCCTGTTTTTTTTTTTTTTTTTTCTTTAGACGATTGGCTAAATTTACTTTCTCTCTGCATGATCAACTAAGTGGATTGTTTCTCCACAGTTTCGTTACAACCTGGTACCATACTGATGTCAACTTCGACTTACGACTTTTTATCCGTCACGGAATGGACTCTGACTTACACAGAAAACAGACTTTAGCAGTTTTAATCGTTTACGATGAAATTATGCTGTTTCTTTGTCTGTTGCCGATATCATACTGTGATACAAAATGGTCATCTTCTCAGATTTACGGCATTGCACACCACTGTAACTCGCTTATTTTACGGAGGCCTGAGCTGAAGAAAGTCCCGCGCTAAAATTCAAAGTTTTTTTGCTAACATACTTTACTTTAAAACCGTCATAATTAAAACTCCACCCCTTCCACGTGAAAAGTGGTGTATATTTGAACTGAGCATCCAATAAAGTAAAAACAGCGAATTTCGTACCGTTCAGTTTTGTGTTGTTGGCTAGCTGTTATATATTGGTGTATATCTCTTGCATCTCCTTTTATTCATATTTACGTTTTATGTGTCAAAAAGTTGTTACTTATTTACTAAACATTGAAAATATTTCGCATTTCATAGCTGGTGTTTATGATTTGAAACGTCTGTTTCACGGCACCCCCCTTTTCTTAACAAAACTAAAATACCAAAACAATGCAAACAGCAAAATTAAAACAAAAACACAAAAAAAAAATCGTTTACCATACATAACACGTAACAAAATAAGCCACTTCTTTCAGAGGTTAGCATACGTTGTACTGGGTTTGAAACCGTTATATAGTACATAATTTGCAAAATTTCCTCAGAGAAGGTATTGGCAAAAATCTGGAATGTATATACGTTTGCAGGGTTTTCGCCATTTTCGTGTATTTTGAAGTTGTAATCTGCACAGATTAAAATTGAATAGTCCCAAAAAATTTTAAACAACGACTCAATCATAAAATTTTTCTTTATCATGGCTTTTTCCTGATAACAGACACAAATTTTGCAAAACTTTGAATATTATTACACCTTTTTCATGAAATAATTTTTACTTATAAGTTTGCACTGCAAGATTTGTAATGTACCCGCAATCTAGTAATTACAGTCTAGATCTGTTGGGAACTTAGTCCTCGACGGGACAGAGTGCAACCCGTACGTACGTTGAGGCGACGGGATTCAATCTTAGAATCTACAAGTCCTATATCTCTCCTTGTATTGTTGTGAGATTAGAGGGGGCTGGTAAAGATATATAAGAAAAACTTTAATATATTAACTCCGTTACATTTTCTTAAATGTATGTTGTGTGTGTCCCACGTCGGGGACGTTGTCGTTAACGGTAGTATGTCATATCGTAATGGTAATTCCCGCCTATATATATAGAATTGAGTGTTAATAGCAGATCTTTGATTGTTTCTGTTGAATTCATACATATATTTGGTGCAATCGAGACAATTAAGAGCGAGACATATTGACAATGTGTTGTCACCTGTCTATTTGTTGAAGACTATATGTCTGCATCAAGATGTTTTTTTTTTTATTTTTTCTGTCGTTGGGCTGCTGTTCCATTGACGGACAACCCACATCTGATTCTCCTGTTATTTTACACTCAATTGACCGTGTATACTGCTGGCTGAGAATAATATATAAATCTGATAGCACTCAAGTGACATATTGTTAGGACACCTGTCTATTGTTGAAGATTACCCCTCTCCCTCTAGATGTCTTTTGGTTATTTCTGTAGTGTGGTTGCTGTCTCATTGACGTATACCTCACATCTCCTTTTCTTCATGCGGAACTTAATTATTCGTGCGCATTGATGACTGAAAAAAAATCATATAAATCTGATCGGCTAAGCACTGCCAGTTTTTCTTTGTATCAAAAATAGTGGATTTATTTGATTGTTTTCTGCTTAACGTCCAGTGGCAAATATTCCATGCGTATTAGAGCCATTGTGTTAGAAAATCTAATCGTAAAAATATTGCATATTTGTGCATTTTTGGTATTTTCTGAATATAGAAAGAAAGAATTCTACAGAAACGCAGACACGCACTTGCTTCAAATGTGTTTTCTGGAATAAAACCACTATGCAATGTTAAACATTTATAGCTATTTTGTCTGAAGTTCAAATAAAGTGGTAGTCATTTCATAGAAAAACTATACCTTATTCTGACTTGACTGTGCTGAAAAACTCAACATGTCTTTAATAGCAGGAAAGGGCGCGCTGGTTCCCGAAAGTTGGGTAGTATAAAAATAGGTACTTCTGATCTGAGCAACAGGGCAAATATGCCCCCTATCATAATTTCATATATTTATTTTATTATTCATAAGAAACTTTCATCAAGGGTTCTACAGTGATAACAAGACGTGGAGGAGCCTTTCATTTGATACCAGTTAATTGTCCATTTTCTTTTACTTTTGGACAAAGTTACAGCTATGCGTAGGAACTATTTTGTTTAACATATGTACTACTTTCTTGTATGTTCTTTGTGACCGAGTCCGAATTATATACCTTCTGTGTGTCAAGCAAAAACTAAAGACATTAACGCACACACAATTTTGGGAAATTAGCGCAGCTCTACGTAAGTCTTACTTATTTTCTAGAGACGAAAAGAAATAAGCAAAAACTAAACGAAGAGGAAAATGACCAAATAAAAAACAATTCTCCTTCTTTCGTGATTAGATTTTTTTATATCAACAATAGTCAGACTCTTTTTGAAATGGTTTTGCGACTCTGAAAAGAGCCGTTTTCAATATGCAATTGTTTTTGTTCTGTAATATTCTGTCTGGGTTTAATCACTTTAACTGCTTCTTCGGCAGTGTTAACATTTGATTTTTCAATGCAGTGTATATCGATTTCTCAGATCCTCTCCCTGTTTTTTTTTTTTTTTTTTCATTAGACGATTGGCTAAATTTACTTTCTCTCTGCATGAACAACTAAGTGGATTGTTTCTCCACAGTTTCGTTACAACCTGGTACCATACTGATGTCAACTTCGACTTACGACTTTTTATCCGTCACGGAATGGACTCTGACTTACACAGAAAACAGACTTTAGCAGTTTTAATCGTTTACGATGAAATTATGCTGTTTCTTTGTCTGTTGCCGATATCATACTGTGATACAAAATGGTCATCTTCTCAGATTTACGGCATTGCACACCACTGTAACTCGCTTATTTTACGGAGGCCTGAGCTGAAGAAAGTCCCGCGCTAAAATTCAAAGTTTTTTTGCTAACATACTTTACTTTAAAACCGTCATAATTAAAACTCCACCCCTTCCACGTGAAAAGTGGTGTATATTTGAACTGAGCATCCAATAAAGTAAAAACAGCGAATTTCGTACCGTTCAGTTTTGTGTTGTTGGCTAGCTGTTATATATTGGTGTATATCTCTTGCATCTCCTTTTATTCATATTTACGTTTTATGTGTCAAAAAGTTGTTACTTATTTACTAAACATTGAAAATATTTCGCATTTCATAGCTGGTGTTTATGATTTGAAACGTCTATTTCACGGCACCCCCCTTTTCTTAACAAAACTAAAATACCAAAACAATGCAAACAGCAAAATTAAAACAAAAACACAAAAAAAATCGTTTACCATATATAACACGTAACAAAATAAGCCACTTCTTTCAGAGGTTAGCATACGTTGTACTGGGTTTGAAACCGTTATATAGTACATAATTTGCAAAATTTCCTCAGAGAAGGTATTGGCAAAAATCTGGAATGTATATACGTTTGCAGGGTTTTCGCCATTTTCGTGTATTTTGAAGTTGTAATCTGCACAGATTAAAATTGAATAGTCCCAAAAAATTTTAAACAACGACTCAATCATAAAATTTTTCTTTATCATGGCTTTTTCCTGATAACAGACACAAATTTTGCAAAACTTTGAATATTATTACACCTTTTTCATGAAATAATTTTTACTTATAAGTTTGCACTGCAAGATTTGTAATGTACCCGCAATCTAGTAATTACAGTCTAGATCTGTTGGGAACTTAGTCCTCGACGGGACAGAGTGCAACCCGTACGTACGTTGAGGCGACGGGATTCAATCTTAGAATCTACAAGTCCTATATCTCTCCTTGTATTGTTGTGAGATTAGAGGGGGCTGGTAAAGATATATAAGAAAAACTTTAATATATTAACTCCGTTACATTTTCTTAAATGTATGTTGTGTGTGTCCCACGTCGGGGACGTTGTCGTTAACGGTAGTATGTCATATCGTAATGGTAATTCCCGCCTATATATATAGAATTGAGTGTTAATAGCAGATCTTTGATTGTTTCTGTTGAATTCATACATATATTTGGTGCAATCGAGACAATTAAGAGCGAGACATATTGACAATGTGTTGTCACCTGTCTATTTGTTGAAGACTATATGTCTGCATCAAGATGTTTTTTTTTTTATTTTTTCTGTCGTTGGGCTGCTGTTCCATTGACGGACAACCCACATCTGATTCTACTGTTATTTTACACTCAATTGACCGTGTATACTGCTGGCTGAGAATAATATATAAATCTGATAGCACTCAAGTGACATATTGTTAGGACACCTGTCTATTGTTGAAGATTACCCCTCTCCCTCTAGATGTCTTTTGGTTATTTCTGTAGTGTGGTTGCTGTCTCATTGACGTATACCTCACATCTCCTTTTCTTCATGCGGAACTTAATTATTCGTGCGCATTGATGACTGAAAAAAAAATCATATAAATCTGATCGGCTAAGCACTGCCAGTTTTTCTTTGTATCAAAAATAGTGGATTTATTTGATTGTTTTCTGCTTAACGTCCAGTGGCAAATATTCCATGCGTATTAGAGCCATTGTGTTAGAAAATCTAATCGTAAAAATATTGCATATTTGTGCATTTTTGGTATTTTCTGAATATAGAAAGAAAGAATTCTACAGAAACGCAGACACGCACTTGCTTCAAATGTGTTTTCTGGAATAAAACCACTATGCAATGTTAAACATTTATAGCTATTTTGTCTGAAGTTCAAATAAAGTGGTAGTCATTTCATAGAAAAACTATACCTTATTCTGACTTGACTGTGCTGAAAAACTCAACATGTCTTTAATAGCAGGAAAGGGCGCGCTGGTTCCCGAAAGTTGGGTAGTATAAAAATAGGTACTTCTGATCTGAGCAACAGGGCAAATATGCCCCCTATCATAATTTCATATATTTATTTTATTATTCATAAGAAACTTTCATCAAGGGTTCTACAGTGATAACAAGACGTGGAGGAGCCTTTCATTTGATACCAGTTAATTGTCCATTTTCTTTTACTTTTGGACAAAGTTACAGCTATGCGTAGGAACTATTTTGTTTAACATATGTACTACTTTCTTTTATGTTCTTTGTGACCGAGTCCGAATTATATACCTTCTGTGTGTCAAGCAAAAACTAAAGACATTAACGCACACACAATTTTGGGAAATTAGCGCAGCTCTACGTAAGTCTTACTTATTTTCTAGAGACGAAAAGAAATAAGCAAAAACTAAACGAAGAGGAAAATGACCAAATAAAAAACAATTCTCCTTCTTTCGTGATTAGATTTTTTTATATCAACAATAGTCAGACTCTTTTTGAAATGGTTTTGCGACTCTGAAAAGAGCCGTTTTCAATATGCAATTGTTTTTGTTCTGTAATATTCTGTCTGGGTTTAATCACTTTAACTGCTTCTTCGGCAGTGTTAACATTTGATTTTTCAATGCAGTGTATATCGATTTCTCAGATCCTCTCCCTGTTTTTTTTTTTTTTTTTTCTTTAGACGATTGGCTAAATTTACTTTCTCTCTGCATGATCAACTAAGTGGATTGTTTCTCCACAGTTTCGTTACAACCTGGTACCATACTGATGTCAACTTCGACTTACGACTTTTTATCCGTCACGGAATGGACTCTGACTTACACAGAAAACAGACTTTAGCAGTTTTAATCGTTTACGATGAAATTATGCTGTTTCTTTGTCTGTTGCCGATATCATACTGTGATACAAAATGGTCATCTTCTCAGATTTACGGCATTGCACACCACTGTAACTCGCTTATTTTACGGAGGCCTGAGCTGAAGAAAGTCCCGCGCTAAAATTCAAAGTTTTTTTGCTAACATACTTTACTTTAAAACCGTCATAATTAAAACTCCACCCCTTCCACGTGAAAAGTGGTGTATATTTGAACTGAGCATCCAATAAAGTAAAAACAGCGAATTTCGTACCGTTCAGTTTTGTGTTGTTGGCTAGCTGTTATATATTGGTGTATATCTCTTGCATCTCCTTTTATTCATATTTACGTTTTATGTGTCAAAAAGTTGTTACTTATTTACTAAACATTGAAAATATTTCGCATTTCATAGCTGGTGTTTATGATTTGAAACGTCTATTTCACGGCACCCCCCTTTTCTTAACAAAACTAAAATACCAAAACAATGCAAACAGCAAAATTAAAACAAAAACACAAAAAAAATCGTTTACCATATATAACACGTAACAAAATAAGCCACTTCTTTCAGAGGTTAGCATACGTTGTACTGGGTTTGAAACCGTTATATAGTACATAATTTGCAAAATTTCCTCAGAGAAGGTATTGGCAAAAATCTGGAATGTATATACGTTTGCAGGGTTTTCGCCATTTTCGTGTATTTTGAAGTTGTAATCTGCACAGATTAAAATTGAATAGTCCCAAAAAATTTTAAACAACGACTCAATCATAAAATTTTTCTTTATCATGGCTTTTTCCTGATAACAGACACAAATTTTGCAAAACTTTGAATATTATTACACCTTTTTCATGAAATAATTTTTACTTATAAGTTTGCACTGCAAGATTTGTAATGTACCCGCAATCTAGTAATTACAGTCTAGATCTGTTGGGAACTTAGTCCTCGACGGGATAGAGTGCAACCCGTACGTACGTTGAGGCGACGGGATTCAATCTTAGAATCTACAAGTCCTATATCTCTCCTTGTATTGTTGTGAGATTAGAGGGGGCTGGTAAAGATATATAAGAAAAACTTTAATATATTAACTCCGTTACATTTTCTTAAATGTATGTTGTGTGTGTCCCACGTCGGGGACGTTGTCGTTAACGGTAGTATGTCATATCGTAATGGTAATTCCCGCCTATATATATAGAATTGAGTGTTAATAGCAGATCTTTGATTGTTTCTGTTGAATTCATACATATATTTGGTGCAATCGAGACAATTAAGAGCGAGACATATTGACAATGTGTTGTCACCTGTCTATTTGTTGAAGACTATATGTCTGCATCAAGATGTTTTTTTTTTTATTTTTTCTGTCGTTGGGCTGCTGTTCCATTGACGGACAACCCACATCTGATTCTACTGTTATTTTACACTCAATTGACCGTGTATACTGCTGGCTGAGAATAATATATAAATCTGATAGCACTCAAGTGACATATTGTTAGGACACCTGTCTATTGTTGAAGATTACCCCTCTCCCTCTAGATGTCTTTTGGTTATTTCTGTAGTGTGGTTGCTGTCTCATTGACGTATACCTCACATCTCCTTTTCTTCATGCGGAACTTAATTATTCGTGCGCATTGATGACTGAAAAAAAAATCATATAAATCTGATCGGCTAAGCACTGCCAGTTTTTCTTTGTATCAAAAATAGTGGATTTATTTGATTGTTTTCTGCTTAACGTCCAGTGGCAAATATTCCATGCGTATTAGAGCCATTGTGTTAGAAAATCTAATCGTAAAAATATTGCATATTTGTGCATTTTTGGTATTTTCTGAATATAGAAAGAAAGAATTCTACAGAAACGCAGACACGCACTTGCTTCAAATGTGTTTTCTGGAATAAAACCACTATGCAATGTTAAACATTTATAGCTATTTTGTCTGAAGTTCAAATAAAGTGGTAGTCATTTCATAGAAAAACTATACCTTATTCTGACTTGACTGTGCTGAAAAACTCAACATGTCTTTAATAGCAGGAAAGGGCGCGCTGGTTCCCGAAAGTTGGGTAGTATAAAAATAGGTACTTCTGATCTGAGCAACAGGGCAAATATGCCCCCTATCATAATTTCATATATTTATTTTATTATTCATAAGAAACTTTCATCAAGGGTTCTACAGTGATAACAAGACGTGGAGGAGCCTTTCATTTGATACCAGTTAATTGTCCATTTTCTTTTACTTTTGGACAAAGTTACAGCTATGCGTAGGAACTATTTTGTTTAACATATGTACTACTTTCTTTTATGTTCTTTGTGACCGAGTCCGAATTATATACCTTCTGTGTGTCAAGCAAAAACTAAAGACATTAACGCACACACAATTTTGGGAAATTAGCGCAGCTCTACGTAAGTCTTACTTATTTTCTAGAGACGAAAAGAAATAAGCAAAAACTAAACGAAGAGGAAAATGACCAAATAAAAAACAATTCTCCTTCTTTCGTGATTAGATTTTTTTATATCAACAATAGTCAGACTCTTTTTGAAATGGTTTTGCGACTCTGAAAAGAGCCGTTTTCAATATGCAATTGTTTTTGTTCTGTAATATTCTGTCTTGGTTTAATCACTTTAACTGCTTCTTCGGCAGTGTTAACATTTGATTTTTCAATGCAGTGTATATCGATTTCTCAGATCCTCTCCCTGTTTTTTTTTTTTTTTTTTCTTTAGACGATTGGCTAAATTTACTTTCTCTCTGCATGATCAACTAAGTGGATTGTTTCTCCACAGTTTCGTTACAACCTGGTACCATACTGATGTCAACTTCGACTTACGACTTTTTATCCGTCACGGAATGGACTCTGACTTACACAGAAAACAGACTTTAGCAGTTTTAATCGTTTACGATGAAATTATGCTGTTTCTTTGTCTGTTGCCGATATCATACTGTGATACAAAATGGTCATCTTCTCAGATTTACGGCATTGCACACCACTGTAACTCGCTTATTTTACGGAGGCCTGAGCTGAAGAAAGTCCCGCGCTAAAATTCAAAGTTTTTTTGCTAACATACTTTACTTTAAAACCGTCATAATTAAAACTCCACCCCTTCCACGTGAAAAGTGGTGTATATTTGAACTGAGCATCCAATAAAGTAAAAACAGCGAATTTCGTACCGTTCAGTTTTGTGTTGTTGGCTAGCTGTTATATATTGGTGTATATCTCTTGCATCTCCTTTTATTCATATTTACGTTTTATGTGTCAAAAAGTTGTTACTTATTTACTAAACATTGAAAATATTTCGCATTTCATAGCTGGTGTTTATGATTTGAAACGTCTGTTTCACGGCACCCCCCTTTTCTTAACAAAACTAAAATACCAAAACAATGCAAACAGCAAAATTAAAACAAAAACACAAAAAAAAAATCGTTTACCATACATAACACGTAACAAAATAAGCCACTTCTTTCAGAGGTTAGCATACGTTGTACTGGGTTTGAAACCGTTATATAGTACATAATTTGCAAAATTTCCTCAGAGAAGGTATTGGCAAAAATCTGGAATGTATATACGTTTGCAGGGTTTTCGCCATTTTCGTGTATTTTGAAGTTGTAATCTGCACAGATTAAAATTGAATAGTCCCAAAAAATTTTAAACAACGACTCAATCATAAAATTTTTCTTTATCATGGCTTTTTCCTGATAACAGACACAAATTTTGCAAAACTTTGAATATTATTACACCTTTTTCATGAAATAATTTTTACTTATAAGTTTGCACTGCAAGATTTGTAATGTACCCGCAATCTAGTAATTACAGTCTAGATCTGTTGGGAACTTAGTCCTCGACGGGACAGAGTGCAACCCGTACGTACGTTGAGGCGACGGGATTCAATCTTAGAATCTACAAGTCCTATATCTCTCCTTGTATTGTTGTGAGATTAGAGGGGGCTGGTAAAGATATATAAGAAAAACTTTAATATATTAACTCCGTTACATTTTCTTAAATGTATGTTGTGTGTGTCCCACGTCGGGGACGTTGTCGTTAACGGTAGTATGTCATATCGTAATGGTAATTCCCGCCTATATATATAGAATTGAGTGTTAATAGCAGATCTTTGATTGTTTCTGTTGAATTCATACATATATTTGGTGCAATCGAGACAATTAAGAGCGAGACATATTGACAATGTGTTGTCACCTGTCTATTTGTTGAAGACTATATGTCTGCATCAAGATGTTTTTTTTTTTATTTTTTCTGTCGTTGGGCTGCTGTTCCATTGACGGACAACCCACATCTGATTCTCCTGTTATTTTACACTCAATTGACCGTGTATACTGCTGGCTGAGAATAATATATAAATCTGATAGCACTCAAGTGACATATTGTTAGGACACCTGTCTATTGTTGAAGATTACCCCTCTCCCTCTAGATGTCTTTTGGTTATTTCTGTAGTGTGGTTGCTGTCTCATTGACGTATACCTCACATCTCCTTTTCTTCATGCGGAACTTAATTATTCGTGCGCATTGATGACTGAAAAAAAATCATATAAATCTGATCGGCTAAGCACTGCCAGTTTTTCTTTGTATCAAAAATAGTGGATTTATTTGATTGTTTTCTGCTTAACGTCCAGTGGCAAATATTCCATGCGTATTAGAGCCATTGTGTTAGAAAATCTAATCGTAAAAATATTGCATATTTGTGCATTTTTGGTATTTTCTGAATATAGAAAGAAAGAATTCTACAGAAACGCAGACACGCACTTGCTTCAAATGTGTTTTCTGGAATAAAACCACTATGCAATGTTAAACATTTATAGCTATTTTGTCTGAAGTTCAAATAAAGTGGTAGTCATTTCATAGAAAAACTATACCTTATTCTGACTTGACTGTGCTGAAAAACTCAACATGTCTTTAATAGCAGGAAAGGGCGCGCTGGTTCCCGAAAGTTGGGTAGTATAAAAATAGGTACTTCTGATCTGAGCAACAGGGCAAATATGCCCCCTATCATAATTTCATATATTTATTTTATTATTCATAAGAAACTTTCATCAAGGGTTCTACAGTGATAACAAGACGTGGAGGAGCCTTTCATTTGATACCAGTTAATTGTCCATTTTCTTTTACTTTTGGACAAAGTTACAGCTATGCGTAGGAACTATTTTGTTTAACATATGTACTACTTTCTTGTATGTTCTTTGTGACCGAGTCCGAATTATATACCTTCTGTGTGTCAAGCAAAAACTAAAGACATTAACGCACACACAATTTTGGGAAATTAGCGCAGCTCTACGTAAGTCTTACTTATTTTCTAGAGACGAAAAGAAATAAGCAAAAACTAAACGAAGAGGAAAATGACCAAATAAAAAACAATTCTCCTTCTTTCGTGATTAGATTTTTTTATATCAACAATAGTCAGACTCTTTTTGAAATGGTTTTGCGACTCTGAAAAGAGCCGTTTTCAATATGCAATTGTTTTTGTTCTGTAATATTCTGTCTGGGTTTAATCACTTTAACTGCTTCTTCGGCAGTGTTAACATTTGATTTTTCAATGCAGTGTATATCGATTTCTCAGATCCTCTCCCTGTTTTTTTGTTTTTTTTTTCTTTAGACGATTGGCTAAATTTACTTTCTCTCTGCATGATCAACTAAGTGGATTGTTTCTCCACAGTTTCGTTACAACCTGGTACCATACTGATGTCAACTTCGACTTACGACTTTTTATCCGTCACGGAATGGACTCTGACTTACACAGAAAACAGACTTTAGCAGTTTTAATCGTTTACGATGAAATTATGCTGTTTCTTTGTCTGTTGCCGATATCATACTGTGATACAAAATGGTCATCTTCTCAGATTTACGGCATTGCACACCACTGTAACTCGCTTATTTTACGGAGGCCTGAGCTGAAGAAAGTCCCGCGCTAAAATTCAAAGTTTTTTTGCTAACATACTTTACTTTAAAACCGTCATAATTAAAACTCCACCCCTTCCACGTGAAAAGTGGTGTATATTTGAACTGAGCATCCAATAAAGTAAAAACAGCGAATTTCGTACCGTTCAGTTTTGTGTTGTTGGCTAGCTGTTATATATTGGTGTATATCTCTTGCATCTCCTTTTATTCATATTTACGTTTTATGTGTCAAAAAGTTGTTACTTATTTACTAAACATTGAAAATATTTCGCATTTCATAGCTGGTGTTTATGATTTGAAACGTCTGTTTCACGGCACCCCCCTTTTCTTAACAAAACTAAAATACCAAAACAATGCAAACAGCAAAATTAAAACAAAAACACAAAAAAAAAATCGTTTACCATACATAACACGTAACAAAATAAGCCACTTCTTTCAGAGGTTAGCATACGTTGTACTGGGTTTGAAACCGTTATATAGTACATAATTTGCAAAATTTCCTCAGAGAAGGTATTGGCAAAAATCTGGAATGTATATACGTTTGCAGGGTTTTCGCCATTTTCGTGTATTTTGAAGTTGTAATCTGCACAGATTAAAATTGAATAGTCCCAAAAAATTTTAAACAACGACTCAATCATAAAATTTTTCTTTATCATGGCTTTTTCCTGATAACAGACACAAATTTTGCAAAACTTTGAATATTATTACACCTTTTTCATGAAATAATTTTTACTTATAAGTTTGCACTGCAAGATTTGTAATGTACCCGCAATCTAGTAATTACAGTCTAGATCTGTTGGGAACTTAGTCCTCGACGGGACAGAGTGCAACCCGTACGTACGTTGAGGCGACGGGATTCAATCTTAGAATCTACAAGTCCTATATCTCTCCTTGTATTGTTGTGAGATTAGAGGGGGCTGGTAAAGATATATAAGAAAAACTTTAATATATTAACTCCGTTACATTTTCTTAAATGTATGTTGTGTGTGTCCCACGTCGGGGACGTTGTCGTTAACGGTAGTATGTCATATCGTAATGGTAATTCCCGCCTATATATATAGAATTGAGTGTTAATAGCAGATCTTTGATTGTTTCTGTTGAATTCATACATATATTTGGTGCAATCGAGACAATTAAGAGCGAGACATATTGACAATGTGTTGTCACCTGTCTATTTGTTGAAGACTATATGTCTGCATCAAGATGTTTTTTTTTTTATTTTTTCTGTCGTTGGGCTGCTGTTCCATTGACGGACAACCCACATCTGATTCTCCTGTTATTTTACACTCAATTGACCGTGTATACTGCTGGCTGAGAATAATATATAAATCTGATAGCACTCAAGTGACATATTGTTAGGACACCTGTCTATTGTTGAAGATTACCCCTCTCCCTCTAGATGTCTTTTGGTTATTTCTGTAGTGTGGTTGCTGTCTCATTGACGTATACCTCACATCTCCTTTTCTTCATGCGGAACTTAATTATTCGTGCGCATTGATGACTGAAAAAAAATCATATAAATCTGATCGGCTAAGCACTGCCAGTTTTTCTTTGTATCAAAAATAGTGGATTTATTTGATTGTTTTCTGCTTAACGTCCAGTGGCAAATATTCCATGCGTATTAGAGCCATTGTGTTAGAAAATCTAATCGTAAAAATATTGCATATTTGTGCATTTTTGGTATTTTCTGAATATAGAAAGAAAGAATTCTACAGAAACGCAGACACGCACTTGCTTCAAATGTGTTTTCTGGAATAAAACCACTATGCAATGTTAAACATTTATAGCTATTTTGTCTGAAGTTCAAATAAAGTGGTAGTCATTTCATAGAAAAACTATACCTTATTCTGACTTGACTGTGCTGAAAAACTCAACATGTCTTTAATAGCAGGAAAGGGCGCGCTGGTTCCCGAAAGTTGGGTAGTATAAAAATAGGTACTTCTGATCTGAGCAACAGGGCAAATATGCCCCCTATCATAATTTCATATATTTATTTTATTATTCATAAGAAACTTTCATCAAGGGTTCTACAGTGATAACAAGACGTGGAGGAGCCTTTCATTTGATACCAGTTAATTGTCCATTTTCTTTTACTTTTGGACAAAGTTACAGCTATGCGTAGGAACTATTTTGTTTAACATATGTACTACTTTCTTTTATGTTCTTTGTGACCGAGTCCGAATTATATACCTTCTGTGTGTCAAGCAAAAACTAAAGACATTAACGCACACACAATTTTGGGAAATTAGCGCAGCTCTACGTAAGTCTTACTTATTTTCTAGAGACGAAAAGAAATAAGCAAAAACTAAACGAAGAGGAAAATGACCAAATAAAAAACAATTCTCCTTCTTTCGTGATTAGATTTTTTTATATCAACAATAGTCAGACTCTTTTTGAAATGGTTTTGCGACTCTGAAAAGAGCCGTTTTCAATATGCAATTGTTTTTGTTCTGTAATATTCTGTCTGGGTTTAATCACTTTAACTGCTTCTTCGGCAGTGTTAACATTTGATTTTTCAATGCAGTGTATATCGATTTCTCAGATCCTCTCCCTGTTTTTTTTTTTTTTTTTTCTTTAGACGATTGGCTAAATTTACTTTCTCTCTGCATGATCAACTAAGTGGATTGTTTCTCCACAGTTTCGTTACAACCTGGTACCATACTGATGTCAACTTCGACTTACGACTTTTTATCCGTCACGGAATGGACTCTGACTTACACAGAAAACAGACTTTAGCAGTTTTAATCGTTTACGATGAAATTATGCTGTTTCTTTGTCTGTTGCCGATATCATACTGTGATACAAAATGGTCATCTTCTCAGATTTACGGCATTGCACACCACTGTAACTCGCTTATTTTACGGAGGCCTGAGCTGAAGAAAGTCCCGCGCTAAAATTCAAAGTTTTTTTGCTAACATACTTTACTTTAAAACCGTCATAATTAAAACTCCACCCCTTCCACGTGAAAAGTGGTGTATATTTGAACTGAGCATCCAATAAAGTAAAAACAGCGAATTTCGTACCGTTCAGTTTTGTGTTGTTGGCTAGCTGTTATATATTGGTGTATATCTCTTGCATCTCCTTTTATTCATATTTACGTTTTATGTGTCAAAAAGTTGTTACTTATTTACTAAACATTGAAAATATTTCGCATTTCATAGCTGGTGTTTATGATTTGAAACGTCTGTTTCACGGCACCCCCCTTTTCTTAACAAAACTAAAATACCAAAACAATGCAAACAGCAAAATTAAAACAAAAACACAAAAAAAAAATCGTTTACCATACATAACACGTAACAAAATAAGCCACTTCTTTCAGAGGTTAGCATACGTTGTACTGGGTTTGAAACCGTTATATAGTACATAATTTGCAAAATTTCCTCAGAGAAGGTATTGGCAAAAATCTGGAATGTATATACGTTTGCAGGGTTTTCGCCATTTTCGTGTATTTTGAAGTTGTAATCTGCACAGATTAAAATTGAATAGTCCCAAAAAATTTTAAACAACGACTCAATCATAAAATTTTTCTTTATCATGGCTTTTTCCTGATAACAGACACAAATTTTGCAAAACTTTGAATATTATTACACCTTTTTCATGAAATAATTTTTACTTATAAGTTTGCACTGCAAGATTTGTAATGTACCCGCAATCTAGTAATTACAGTCTAGATCTGTTGGGAACTTAGTCCTCGACGGGACAGAGTGCAACCCGTACGTACGTTGAGGCGACGGGATTCAATCTTAGAATCTACAAGTCCTATATCTCTCCTTGTATTGTTGTGAGATTAGAGGGGGCTGGTAAAGATATATAAGAAAAACTTTAATATATTAACTCCGTTACATTTTCTTAAATGTATGTTGTGTGTGTCCCACGTCGGGGACGTTGTCGTTAACGGTAGTATGTCATATCGTAATGGTAATTCCCGCCTATATATATAGAATTGAGTGTTAATAGCAGATCTTTGATTGTTTCTGTTGAATTCATACATATATTTGGTGCAATCGAGACAATTAAGAGCGAGACATATTGACAATGTGTTGTCACCTGTCTATTTGTTGAAGACTATATGTCTGCATCAAGATGTTTTTTTTTTTATTTTTTCTGTCGTTGGGCTGCTGTTCCATTGACGGACAACCCACATCTGATTCTCCTGTTATTTTACACTCAATTGACCGTGTATACTGCTGGCTGAGAATAATATATAAATCTGATAGCACTCAAGTGACATATTGTTAGGACACCTGTCTATTGTTGAAGATTACCCCTCTCCCTCTAGATGTCTTTTGGTTATTTCTGTAGTGTGGTTGCTGTCTCATTGACGTATACCTCACATCTCCTTTTCTTCATGCGGAACTTAATTATTCGTGCGCATTGATGACTGAAAAAAAATCATATAAATCTGATCGGCTAAGCACTGCCAGTTTTTCTTTGTATCAAAAATAGTGGATTTATTTGATTGTTTTCTGCTTAACGTCCAGTGGCAAATATTCCATGCGTATTAGAGCCATTGTGTTAGAAAATCTAATCGTAAAAATATTGCATATTTGTGCATTTTTGGTATTTTCTGAATATAGAAAGAAAGAATTCTACAGAAACGCAGACACGCACTTGCTTCAAATGTGTTTTCTGGAATAAAACCACTATGCAATGTTAAACATTTATAGCTATTTTGTCTGAAGTTCAAATAAAGTGGTAGTCATTTCATAGAAAAACTATACCTTATTCTGACTTGACTGTGCTGAAAAACTCAACATGTCTTTAATAGCAGGAAAGGGCGCGCTGGTTCCCGAAAGTTGGGTAGTATAAAAATAGGTACTTCTGATCTGAGCAACAGGGCAAATATGCCCCCTATCATAATTTCATATATTTATTTTATTATTCATAAGAAACTTTCATCAAGGGTTCTACAGTGATAACAAGACGTGGAGGAGCCTTTCATTTGATACCAGTTAATTGTCCATTTTCTTTTACTTTTGGACAAAGTTACAGCTATGCGTAGGAACTATTTTGTTTAACATATGTACTACTTTCTTTTATGTTCTTTGTGACCGAGTCCGAATTATATACCTTCTGTGTGTCAAGCAAAAACTAAAGACATTAACGCACACACAATTTTGGGAAATTAGCGCAGCTCTACGTAAGTCTTACTTATTTTCTAGAGACGAAAAGAAATAAGCAAAAACTAAACGAAGAGGAAAATGACCAAATAAAAAACAATTCTCCTTCTTTCGTGATTAGATTTTTTTATATCAACAATAGTCAGACTCTTTTTGAAATGGTTTTGCGACTCTGAAAAGAGCCGTTTTCAATATGCAATTGTTTTTGTTCTGTAATATTCTGTCTGGGTTTAATCACTTTAACTGCTTCTTCGGCAGTGTTAACATTTGATTTTTCAATGCAGTGTATATCGATTTCTCAGATCCTCTCCCTGTTTTTTTTTTTTTTTTTTCTTTAGACGATTGGCTAAATTTACTTTCTCTCTGCATGATCAACTAAGTGGATTGTTTCTCCACAGTTTCGTTACAACCTGGTACCATACTGATGTCAACTTCGACTTACGACTTTTTATCCGTCACGGAATGGACTCTGACTTACACAGAAAACAGACTTTAGCAGTTTTAATCGTTTACGATGAAATTATGCTGTTTCTTTGTCTGTTGCCGATATCATACTGTGATACAAAATGGTCATCTTCTCAGATTTACGGCATTGCACACCACTGTAACTCGCTTATTTTACGGAGGCCTGAGCTGAAGAAAGTCCCGCGCTAAAATTCAAAGTTTTTTTGCTAACATACTTTACTTTAAAACCGTCATAATTAAAACTCCACCCCTTCCACGTGAAAAGTGGTGTATATTTGAACTGAGCATCCAATAAAGTAAAAACAGCGAATTTCGTACCGTTCAGTTTTGTGTTGTTGGCTAGCTGTTATATATTGGTGTATATCTCTTGCATCTCCTTTTATTCATATTTACGTTTTATGTGTCAAAAAGTTGTTACTTATTTACTAAACATTGAAAATATTTCGCATTTCATAGCTGGTGTTTATGATTTGAAACGTCTGTTTCACGGCACCCCCCTTTTCTTAACAAAACTAAAATACCAAAACAATGCAAACAGCAAAATTAAAACAAAAACACAAAAAAAAAATCGTTTACCATACATAACACGTAACAAAATAAGCCACTTCTTTCAGAGGTTAGCATACGTTGTACTGGGTTTGAAACCGTTATATAGTACATAATTTGCAAAATTTCCTCAGAGAAGGTATTGGCAAAAATCTGGAATGTATATACGTTTGCAGGGTTTTCGCCATTTTCGTGTATTTTGAAGTTGTAATCTGCACAGATTAAAATTGAATAGTCCCAAAAAATTTTAAACAACGACTCAATCATAAAATTTTTCTTTATCATGGCTTTTTCCTGATAACAGACACAAATTTTGCAAAACTTTGAATATTATTACACCTTTTTCATGAAATAATTTTTACTTATAAGTTTGCACTGCAAGATTTGTAATGTACCCGCAATCTAGTAATTACAGTCTAGATCTGTTGGGAACTTAGTCCTCGACGGGACAGAGTGCAACCCGTACGTACGTTGAGGCGACGGGATTCAATCTTAGAATCTACAAGTCCTATATCTCTCCTTGTATTGTTGTGAGATTAGAGGGGGCTGGTAAAGATATATAAGAAAAACTTTAATATATTAACTCCGTTACATTTTCTTAAATGTATGTTGTGTGTGTCCCACGTCGGGGACGTTGTCGTTAACGGTAGTATGTCATATCGTAATGGTAATTCCCGCCTATATATATAGAATTGAGTGTTAATAGCAGATCTTTGATTGTTTCTGTTGAATTCATACATATATTTGGTGCAATCGAGACAATTAAGAGCGAGACATATTGACAATGTGTTGTCACCTGTCTATTTGTTGAAGACTATATGTCTGCATCAAGATGTTTTTTTTTTTATTTTTTCTGTCGTTGGGCTGCTGTTCCATTGACGGACAACCCACATCTGATTCTCCTGTTATTTTACACTCAATTGACCGTGTATACTGCTGGCTGAGAATAATATATAAATCTGATAGCACTCAAGTGACATATTGTTAGGACACCTGTCTATTGTTGAAGATTACCCCTCTCCCTCTAGATGTCTTTTGGTTATTTCTGTAGTGTGGTTGCTGTCTCATTGACGTATACCTCACATCTCCTTTTCTTCATGCGGAACTTAATTATTCGTGCGCATTGATGACTGAAAAAAAATCATATAAATCTGATCGGCTAAGCACTGCCAGTTTTTCTTTGTATCAAAAATAGTGGATTTATTTGATTGTTTTCTGCTTAACGTCCAGTGGCAAATATTCCATGCGTATTAGAGCCATTGTGTTAGAAAATCTAATCGTAAAAATATTGCATATTTGTGCATTTTTGGTATTTTCTGAATATAGAAAGAAAGAATTCTACAGAAACGCAGACACGCACTTGCTTCAAATGTGTTTTCTGGAATAAAACCACTATGCAATGTTAAACATTTATAGCTATTTTGTCTGAAGTTCAAATAAAGTGGTAGTCATTTCATAGAAAAACTATACCTTATTCTGACTTGACTGTGCTGAAAAACTCAACATGTCTTTAATAGCAGGAAAGGGCGCGCTGGTTCCCGAAAGTTGGGTAGTATAAAAATAGGTACTTCTGATCTGAGCAACAGGGCAAATATGCCCCCTATCATAATTTCATATATTTATTTTATTATTCATAAGAAACTTTCATCAAGGGTTCTACAGTGATAACAAGACGTGGAGGAGCCTTTCATTTGATACCAGTTAATTGTCCATTTTCTTTTACTTTTGGACAAAGTTACAGCTATGCGTAGGAACTATTTTGTTTAACATATGTACTACTTTCTTTTATGTTCTTTGTGACCGAGTCCGAATTATATACCTTCTGTGTGTCAAGCAAAAACTAAAGACATTAACGCACACACAATTTTGGGAAATTAGCGCAGCTCTACGTAAGTCTTACTTATTTTCTAGAGACGAAAAGAAATAAGCAAAAACTAAACGAAGAGGAAAATGACCAAATAAAAAACAATTCTCCTTCTTTCGTGATTAGATTTTTTTATATCAACAATAGTCAGACTCTTTTTGAAATGGTTTTGCGACTCTGAAAAGAGCCGTTTTCAATATGCAATTGTTTTTGTTCTGTAATATTCTGTCTGGGTTTAATCACTTTAACTGCTTCTTCGGCAGTGTTAACATTTGATTTTTCAATGCAGTGTATATCGATTTCTCAGATCCTCTCCCTGTTTTTTTTTTTTTTTTTTCTTTAGACGATTGGCTAAATTTACTTTCTCTCTGCATGATCAACTAAGTGGATTGTTTCTCCACAGTTTCGTTACAACCTGGTACCATACTGATGTCAACTTCGACTTACGACTTTTTATCCGTCACGGAATGGACTCTGACTTACACAGAAAACAGACTTTAGCAGTTTTAATCGTTTACGATGAAATTATGCTGTTTCTTTGTCTGTTGCCGATATCATACTGTGATACAAAATGGTCATCTTCTCAGATTTACGGCATTGCACACCACTGTAACTCGCTTATTTTACGGAGGCCTGAGCTGAAGAAAGTCCCGCGCTAAAATTCAAAGTTTTTTTGCTAACATACTTTACTTTAAAACCGTCATAATTAAAACTCCACCCCTTCCACGTGAAAAGTGGTGTATATTTGAACTGAGCATCCAATAAAGTAAAAACAGCGAATTTCGTACCGTTCAGTTTTGTGTTGTTGGCTAGCTGTTATATATTGGTGTATATCTCTTGCATCTCCTTTTATTCATATTTACGTTTTATGTGTCAAAAAGTTGTTACTTATTTACTAAACATTGAAAATATTTCGCATTTCATAGCTGGTGTTTATGATTTGAAACGTCTGTTTCACGGCACCCCCCTTTTCTTAACAAAACTAAAATACCAAAACAATGCAAACAGCAAAATTAAAACAAAAACACAAAAAAAAAATCGTTTACCATACATAACACGTAACAAAATAAGCCACTTCTTTCAGAGGTTAGCATACGTTGTACTGGGTTTGAAACCGTTATATAGTACATAATTTGCAAAATTTCCTCAGAGAAGGTATTGGCAAAAATCTGGAATGTATATACGTTTGCAGGGTTTTCGCCATTTTCGTGTATTTTGAAGTTGTAATCTGCACAGATTAAAATTGAATAGTCCCAAAAAATTTTAAACAACGACTCAATCATAAAATTTTTCTTTATCATGGCTTTTTCCTGATAACAGACACAAATTTTGCAAAACTTTGAATATTATTACACCTTTTTCATGAAATAATTTTTACTTATAAGTTTGCACTGCAAGATTTGTAATGTACCCGCAATCTAGTAATTACAGTCTAGATCTGTTGGGAACTTAGTCCTCGACGGGACAGAGTGCAACCCGTACGTACGTTGAGGCGACGGGATTCAATCTTAGAATCTACAAGTCCTATATCTCTCCTTGTATTGTTGTGAGATTAGAGGGGGCTGGTAAAGATATATAAGAAAAACTTTAATATATTAACTCCGTTACATTTTCTTAAATGTATGTTGTGTGTGTCCCACGTCGGGGACGTTGTCGTTAACGGTAGTATGTCATATCGTAATGGTAATTCCCGCCTATATATATAGAATTGAGTGTTAATAGCAGATCTTTGATTGTTTCTGTTGAATTCATACATATATTTGGTGCAATCGAGACAATTAAGAGCGAGACATATTGACAATGTGTTGTCACCTGTCTATTTGTTGAAGACTATATGTCTGCATCAAGATGTTTTTTTTTTTATTTTTTCTGTCGTTGGGCTGCTGTTCCATTGACGGACAACCCACATCTGATTCTCCTGTTATTTTACACTCAATTGACCGTGTATACTGCTGGCTGAGAATAATATATAAATCTGATAGCACTCAAGTGACATATTGTTAGGACACCTGTCTATTGTTGAAGATTACCCCTCTCCCTCTAGATGTCTTTTGGTTATTTCTGTAGTGTGGTTGCTGTCTCATTGACGTATACCTCACATCTCCTTTTCTTCATGCGGAACTTAATTATTCGTGCGCATTGATGACTGAAAAAAAATCATATAAATCTGATCGGCTAAGCACTGCCAGTTTTTCTTTGTATCAAAAATAGTGGATTTATTTGATTGTTTTCTGCTTAACGTCCAGTGGCAAATATTCCATGCGTATTAGAGCCATTGTGTTAGAAAATCTAATCGTAAAAATATTGCATATTTGTGCATTTTTGGTATTTTCTGAATATAGAAAGAAAGAATTCTACAGAAACGCAGACACGCACTTGCTTCAAATGTGTTTTCTGGAATAAAACCACTATGCAATGTTAAACATTTATAGCTATTTTGTCTGAAGTTCAAATAAAGTGGTAGTCATTTCATAGAAAAACTATACCTTATTCTGACTTGACTGTGCTGAAAAACTCAACATGTCTTTAATAGCAGGAAAGGGCGCGCTGGTTCCCGAAAGTTGGGTAGTATAAAAATAGGTACTTCTGATCTGAGCAACAGGGCAAATATGCCCCCTATCATAATTTCATATATTTATTTTATTATTCATAAGAAACTTTCATCAAGGGTTCTACAGTGATAACAAGACGTGGAGGAGCCTTTCATTTGATACCAGTTAATTGTCCATTTTCTTTTACTTTTGGACAAAGTTACAGCTATGCGTAGGAACTATTTTGTTTAACATATGTACTACTTTCTTGTATGTTCTTTGTGACCGAGTCCGAATTATATACCTTCTGTGTGTCAAGCAAAAACTAAAGACATTAACGCACACACAATTTTGGGAAATTAGCGCAGCTCTACGTAAGTCTTACTTATTTTCTAGAGACGAAAAGAAATAAGCAAAAACTAAACGAAGAGGAAAATGACCAAATAAAAAACAATTCTCCTTCTTTCGTGATTAGATTTTTTTATATCAACAATAGTCAGACTCTTTTTGAAATGGTTTTGCGACTCTGAAAAGAGCCGTTTTCAATATGCAATTGTTTTTGTTCTGTAATATTCTGTCTGGGTTTAATCACTTTAACTGCTTCTTCGGCAGTGTTAACATTTGATTTTTCAATGCAGTGTATATCGATTTCTCAGATCCTCTCCCTGTTTTTTTTTTTTTTTTTTCTTTAGACGATTGGCTAAATTTACTTTCTCTCTGCATGATCAACTAAGTGGATTGTTTCTCCACAGTTTCGTTACAACCTGGTACCATACTGATGTCAACTTCGACTTACGACTTTTTATCCGTCACGGAATGGACTCTGACTTACACAGAAAACAGACTTTAGCAGTTTTAATCGTTTACGATGAAATTATGCTGTTTCTTTGTCTGTTGCCGATATCATACTGTGATACAAAATGGTCATCTTCTCAGATTTACGGCATTGCACACCACTGTAACTCGCTTATTTTACGGAGGCCTGAGCTGAAGAAAGTCCCGCGCTAAAATTCAAAGTTTTTTTGCTAACATACTTTACTTTAAAACCGTCATAATTAAAACTCCACCCCTTCCACGTGAAAAGTGGTGTATATTTGAACTGAGCATCCAATAAAGTAAAAACAGCGAATTTCGTACCGTTCAGTTTTGTGTTGTTGGCTAGCTGTTATATATTGGTGTATATCTCTTGCATCTCCTTTTATTCATATTTACGTTTTATGTGTCAAAAAGTTGTTACTTATTTACTAAACATTGAAAATATTTCGCATTTCATAGCTGGTGTTTATGATTTGAAACGTCTGTTTCACGGCACCCCCCTTTTCTTAACAAAACTAAAATACCAAAACAATGCAAACAGCAAAATTAAAACAAAAACACAAAAAAAAAATCGTTTACCATACATAACACGTAACAAAATAAGCCACTTCTTTCAGAGGTTAGCATACGTTGTACTGGGTTTGAAACCGTTATATAGTACATAATTTGCAAAATTTCCTCAGAGAAGGTATTGGCAAAAATCTGGAATGTATATACGTTTGCAGGGTTTTCGCCATTTTCGTGTATTTTGAAGTTGTAATCTGCACAGATTAAAATTGAATAGTCCCAAAAAATTTTAAACAACGACTCAATCATAAAATTTTTCTTTATCATGGCTTTTTCCTGATAACAGACACAAATTTTGCAAAACTTTGAATATTATTACACCTTTTTCATGAAATAATTTTTACTTATAAGTTTGCACTGCAAGATTTGTAATGTACCCGCAATCTAGTAATTACAGTCTAGATCTGTTGGGAACTTAGTCCTCGACGGGACAGAGTGCAACCCGTACGTACGTTGAGGCGACGGGATTCAATCTTAGAATCTACAAGTCCTATATCTCTCCTTGTATTGTTGTGAGATTAGAGGGGGCTGGTAAAGATATATAAGAAAAACTTTAATATATTAACTCCGTTACATTTTCTTAAATGTATGTTGTGTGTGTCCCACGTCGGGGACGTTGTCGTTAACGGTAGTATGTCATATCGTAATGGTAATTCCCGCCTATATATATAGAATTGAGTGTTAATAGCAGATCTTTGATTGTTTCTGTTGAATTCATACATATATTTGGTGCAATCGAGACAATTAAGAGCGAGACATATTGACAATGTGTTGTCACCTGTCTATTTGTTGAAGACTATATGTCTGCATCAAGATGTTTTTTTTTTTATTTTTTCTGTCGTTGGGCTGCTGTTCCATTGACGGACAACCCACATCTGATTCTCCTGTTATTTTACACTCAATTGACCGTGTATACTGCTGGCTGAGAATAATATATAAATCTGATAGCACTCAAGTGACATATTGTTAGGACACCTGTCTATTGTTGAAGATTACCCCTCTCCCTCTAGATGTCTTTTGGTTATTTCTGTAGTGTGGTTGCTGTCTCATTGACGTATACCTCACATCTCCTTTTCTTCATGCGGAACTTAATTATTCGTGCGCATTGATGACTGAAAAAAAATCATATAAATCTGATCGGCTAAGCACTGCCAGTTTTTCTTTGTATCAAAAATAGTGGATTTATTTGATTGTTTTCTGCTTAACGTCCAGTGGCAAATATTCCATGCGTATTAGAGCCATTGTGTTAGAAAATCTAATCGTAAAAATATTGCATATTTGTGCATTTTTGGTATTTTCTGAATATAGAAAGAAAGAATTCTACAGAAACGCAGACACGCACTTGCTTCAAATGTGTTTTCTGGAATAAAACCACTATGCAATGTTAAACATTTATAGCTATTTTGTCTGAAGTTCAAATAAAGTGGTAGTCATTTCATAGAAAAACTATACCTTATTCTGACTTGACTGTGCTGAAAAACTCAACATGTCTTTAATAGCAGGAAAGGGCGCGCTGGTTCCCGAAAGTTGGGTAGTATAAAAATAGGTACTTCTGATCTGAGCAACAGGGCAAATATGCCCCCTATCATAATTTCATATATTTATTTTATTATTCATAAGAAACTTTCATCAAGGGTTCTACAGTGATAACAAGACGTGGAGGAGCCTTTCATTTGATACCAGTTAATTGTCCATTTTCTTTTACTTTTGGACAAAGTTACAGCTATGCGTAGGAACTATTTTGTTTAACATATGTACTACTTTCTTGTATGTTCTTTGTGACCGAGTCCGAATTATATACCTTCTGTGTGTCAAGCAAAAACTAAAGACATTAACGCACACACAATTTTGGGAAATTAGCGCAGCTCTACGTAAGTCTTACTTATTTTCTAGAGACGAAAAGAAATAAGCAAAAACTAAACGAAGAGGAAAATGACCAAATAAAAAACAATTCTCCTTCTTTCGTGATTAGATTTTTTTATATCAACAATAGTCAGACTCTTTTTGAAATGGTTTTGCGACTCTGAAAAGAGCCGTTTTCAATATGCAATTGTTTTTGTTCTGTAATATTCTGTCTGGGTTTAATCACTTTAACTGCTTCTTCGGCAGTGTTAACATTTGATTTTTCAATGCAGTGTATATCGATTTCTCAGATCCTCTCCCTGTTTTTTTTTTTTTTTTTTCTTTAGACGATTGGCTAAATTTACTTTCTCTCTGCATGATCAACTAAGTGGATTGTTTCTCCACAGTTTCGTTACAACCTGGTACCATACTGATGTCAACTTCGACTTACGACTTTTTATCCGTCACGGAATGGACTCTGACTTACACAGAAAACAGACTTTAGCAGTTTTAATCGTTTACGATGAAATTATGCTGTTTCTTTGTCTGTTGCCGATATCATACTGTGATACAAAATGGTCATCTTCTCAGATTTACGGCATTGCACACCACTGTAACTCGCTTATTTTACGGAGGCCTGAGCTGAAGAAAGTCCCGCGCTAAAATTCAAAGTTTTTTTGCTAACATACTTTACTTTAAAACCGTCATAATTAAAACTCCACCCCTTCCACGTGAAAAGTGGTGTATATTTGAACTGAGCATCCAATAAAGTAAAAACAGCGAATTTCGTACCGTTCAGTTTTGTGTTGTTGGCTAGCTGTTATATATTGGTGTATATCTCTTGCATCTCCTTTTATTCATATTTACGTTTTATGTGTCAAAAAGTTGTTACTTATTTACTAAACATTGAAAATATTTCGCATTTCATAGCTGGTGTTTATGATTTGAAACGTCTGTTTCACGGCACCCCCCTTTTCTTAACAAAACTAAAATACCAAAACAATGCAAACAGCAAAATTAAAACAAAAACACAAAAAAAAAATCGTTTACCATACATAACACGTAACAAAATAAGCCACTTCTTTCAGAGGTTAGCATACGTTGTACTGGGTTTGAAACCGTTATATAGTACATAATTTGCAAAATTTCCTCAGAGAAGGTATTGGCAAAAATCTGGAATGTATATACGTTTGCAGGGTTTTCGCCATTTTCGTGTATTTTGAAGTTGTAATCTGCACAGATTAAAATTGAATAGTCCCAAAAAATTTTAAACAACGACTCAATCATAAAATTTTTCTTTATCATGGCTTTTTCCTGATAACAGACACAAATTTTGCAAAACTTTGAATATTATTACACCTTTTTCATGAAATAATTTTTACTTATAAGTTTGCACTGCAAGATTTGTAATGTACCCGCAATCTAGTAATTACAGTCTAGATCTGTTGGGAACTTAGTCCTCGACGGGACAGAGTGCAACCCGTACGTACGTTGAGGCGACGGGATTCAATCTTAGAATCTACAAGTCCTATATCTCTCCTTGTATTGTTGTGAGATTAGAGGGGGCTGGTAAAGATATATAAGAAAAACTTTAATATATTAACTCCGTTACATTTTCTTAAATGTATGTTGTGTGTGTCCCACGTCGGGGACGTTGTCGTTAACGGTAGTATGTCATATCGTAATGGTAATTCCCGCCTATATATATAGAATTGAGTGTTAATAGCAGATCTTTGATTGTTTCTGTTGAATTCATACATATATTTGGTGCAATCGAGACAATTAAGAGCGAGACATATTGACAATGTGTTGTCACCTGTCTATTTGTTGAAGACTATATGTCTGCATCAAGATGTTTTTTTTTTTATTTTTTCTGTCGTTGGGCTGCTGTTCCATTGACGGACAACCCACATCTGATTCTCCTGTTATTTTACACTCAATTGACCGTGTATACTGCTGGCTGAGAATAATATATAAATCTGATAGCACTCAAGTGACATATTGTTAGGACACCTGTCTATTGTTGAAGATTACCCCTCTCCCTCTAGATGTCTTTTGGTTATTTCTGTAGTGTGGTTGCTGTCTCATTGACGTATACCTCACATCTCCTTTTCTTCATGCGGAACTTAATTATTCGTGCGCATTGATGACTGAAAAAAAATCATATAAATCTGATCGGCTAAGCACTGCCAGTTTTTCTTTGTATCAAAAATAGTGGATTTATTTGATTGTTTTCTGCTTAACGTCCAGTGGCAAATATTCCATGCGTATTAGAGCCATTGTGTTAGAAAATCTAATCGTAAAAATATTGCATATTTGTGCATTTTTGGTATTTTCTGAATATAGAAAGAAAGAATTCTACAGAAACGCAGACAAGCACTTGCTTCAAATGTGTTTTCTGGAATAAAACCACTATGCAATGTTAAACATTTATAGCTATTTTGTCTGAAGTTCAAATAAAGTGGTAGTCATTTCATAGAAAAACTATACCTTATTCTGACTTGACTGTGCTGAAAAACTCAACATGTCTTTAATAGCAGGAAAGGGCGCGCTGGTTCCCGAAAGTTGGGTAGTATAAAAATAGGTACTTCTGATCTGAGCAACAGGGCAAATATGCCCCCTATCATAATTTCATATATTTATTTTATTATTCATAAGAAACTTTCATCAAGGGTTCTACAGTGATAACAAGACGTGGAGGAGCCTTTCATTTGATACCAGTTAATTGTCCATTTTCTTTTACTTTTGGACAAAGTTACAGCTATGCGTAGGAACTATTTTGTTTAACATATGTACTACTTTCTTGTATGTTCTTTGTGACCGAGTCCGAATTATATACCTTCTGTGTGTCAAGCAAAAACTAAAGACATTAACGCACACACAATTTTGGGAAATTAGCGCAGCTCTACGTAAGTCTTACTTATTTTCTAGAGACGAAAAGAAATAAGCAAAAACTAAACGAAGAGGAAAATGACCAAATAAAAAACAATTCTCCTTCTTTCGTGATTAGATTTTTTTATATCAACAATAGTCAGACTCTTTTTGAAATGGTTTTGCGACTCTGAAAAGAGCCGTTTTCAATATGCAATTGTTTTTGTTCTGTAATATTCTGTCTGGGTTTAATCACTTTAACTGCTTCTTCGGCAGTGTTAACATTTGATTTTTCAATGCAGTGTATATCGATTTCTCAGATCCTCTCCCTGTTTTTTATTTTTTTTTTTCTTTAGACGATTGGCTAAATTTACTTTCTCTCTGCATGATCAACTAAGTGGATTGTTTCTCCACAGTTTCGTTACAACCTGGTACCATACTGATGTCAACTTCGACTTACGACTTTTTATCCGTCACGGAATGGACTCTGACTTACACAGAAAACAGACTTTAGCAGTTTTAATCGTTTACGATGAAATTATGCTGTTTCTTTGTCTGTTGCCGATATCATACTGTGATACAAAATGGTCATCTTCTCAGATTTACGGCATTGCACACCACTGTAACTCGCTTATTTTACGGAGGCCTGAGCTGAAGAAAGTCCCGCGCTAAAATTCAAAGTTTTTTTGCTAACATACTTTACTTTAAAACCGTCATAATTAAAACTCCACCCCTTCCACGTGAAAAGTGGTGTATATTTGAACTGAGCATCCAATAAAGTAAAAACAGCGAATTTCGTACCGTTCAGTTTTGTGTTGTTGGCTAGCTGTTATATATTGGTGTATATCTCTTGCATCTCCTTTTATTCATATTTACGTTTTATGTGTCAAAAAGTTGTTACTTATTTACTAAACATTGAAAATATTTCGCATTTCATAGCTGGTGTTTATGATTTGAAACGTCTGTTTCACGGCACCCCCCTTTTCTTAACAAAACTAAAATACCAAAACAATGCAAACAGCAAAATTAAAACAAAAACACAAAAAAAAAATCGTTTACCATACATAACACGTAACAAAATAAGCCACTTCTTTCAGAGGTTAGCATACGTTGTACTGGGTTTGAAACCGTTATATAGTACATAATTTGCAAAATTTCCTCAGAGAAGGTATTGGCAAAAATCTGGAATGTATATACGTTTGCAGGGTTTTCGCCATTTTCGTGTATTTTGAAGTTGTAATCTGCACAGATTAAAATTGAATAGTCCCAAAAAATTTTAAACAACGACTCAATCATAAAATTTTTCTTTATCATGGCTTTTTCCTGATAACAGACACAAATTTTGCAAAACTTTGAATATTATTACACCTTTTTCATGAAATAATTTTTACTTATAAGTTTGCACTGCAAGATTTGTAATGTACCCGCAATCTAGTAATTACAGTCTAGATCTGTTGGGAACTTAGTCCTCGACGGGACAGAGTGCAACCCGTACGTACGTTGAGGCGACGGGATTCAATCTTAGAATCTACAAGTCCTATATCTCTCCTTGTATTGTTGTGAGATTAGAGGGGGCTGGTAAAGATATATAAGAAAAACTTTAATATATTAACTCCGTTACATTTTCTTAAATGTATGTTGTGTGTGTCCCACGTCGGGGACGTTGTCGTTAACGGTAGTATGTCATATCGTAATGGTAATTCCCGCCTATATATATAGAATTGAGTGTTAATAGCAGATCTTTGATTGTTTCTGTTGAATTCATACATATATTTGGTGCAATCGAGACAATTAAGAGCGAGACATATTGACAATGTGTTGTCACCTGTCTATTTGTTGAAGACTATATGTCTGCATCAAGATGTTTTTTTTTTTATTTTTTCTGTCGTTGGGCTGCTGTTCCATTGACGGACAACCCACATCTGATTCTCCTGTTATTTTACACTCAATTGACCGTGTATACTGCTGGCTGAGAATAATATATAAATCTGATAGCACTCAAGTGACATATTGTTAGGACACCTGTCTATTGTTGAAGATTACCCCTCTCCCTCTAGATGTCTTTTGGTTATTTCTGTAGTGTGGTTGCTGTCTCATTGACGTATACCTCACATCTCCTTTTCTTCATGCGGAACTTAATTATTCGTGCGCATTGATGACTGAAAAAAAATCATATAAATCTGATCGGCTAAGCACTGCCAGTTTTTCTTTGTATCAAAAATAGTGGATTTATTTGATTGTTTTCTGCTTAACGTCCAGTGGCAAATATTCCATGCGTATTAGAGCCATTGTGTTAGAAAATCTAATCGTAAAAATATTGCATATTTGTGCATTTTTGGTATTTTCTGAATATAGAAAGAAAGAATTCTACAGAAACGCAGACACGCACTTGCTTCAAATGTGTTTTCTGGAATAAAACCACTATGCAATGTTAAACATTTATAGCTATTTTGTCTGAAGTTCAAATAAAGTGGTAGTCATTTCATAGAAAAACTATACCTTATTCTGACTTGACTGTGCTGAAAAACTCAACATGTCTTTAATAGCAGGAAAGGGCGCGCTGGTTCCCGAAAGTTGGGTAGTATAAAAATAGGTACTTCTGATCTGAGCAACAGGGCAAATATGCCCCCTATCATAATTTCATATATTTATTTTATTATTCATAAGAAACTTTCATCAAGGGTTCTACAGTGATAACAAGACGTGGAGGAGCCTTTCATTTGATACCAGTTAATTGTCCATTTTCTTTTACTTTTGGACAAAGTTACAGCTATGCGTAGGAACTATTTTGTTTAACATATGTACTACTTTCTTGTATGTTCTTTGTGACCGAGTCCGAATTATATACCTTCTGTGTGTCAAGCAAAAACTAAAGACATTAACGCACACACAATTTTGGGAAATTAGCGCAGCTCTACGTAAGTCTTACTTATTTTCTAGAGACGAAAAGAAATAAGCAAAAACTAAACGAAGAGGAAAATGACCAAATAAAAAACAATTCTCCTTCTTTCGTGATTAGATTTTTTTATATCAACAATAGTCAGACTCTTTTTGAAATGGTTTTGCGACTCTGAAAAGAGCCGTTTTCAATATGCAATTGTTTTTGTTCTGTAATATTCTGTCTGGGTTTAATCACTTTAACTGCTTCTTCGGCAGTGTTAACATTTGATTTTTCAATGCAGTGTATATCGATTTCTCAGATCCTCTCCCTGTTTTTTTTTTTTTTTTTTCTTTAGACGATTGGCTAAATTTACTTTCTCTCTGCATGATCAACTAAGTGGATTGTTTCTCCACAGTTTCGTTACAACCTGGTACCATACTGATGTCAACTTCGACTTACGACTTTTTATCCGTCACGGAATGGACTCTGACTTACACAGAAAACAGACTTTAGCAGTTTTAATCGTTTACGATGAAATTATGCTGTTTCTTTGTCTGTTGCCGATATCATACTGTGATACAAAATGGTCATCTTCTCAGATTTACGGCATTGCACACCACTGTAACTCGCTTATTTTACGGAGGCCTGAGCTGAAGAAAGTCCCGCGCTAAAATTCAAAGTTTTTTTGCTAACATACTTTACTTTAAAACCGTCATAATTAAAACTCCACCCCTTCCACGTGAAAAGTGGTGTATATTTGAACTGAGCATCCAATAAAGTAAAAACAGCGAATTTCGTACCGTTCAGTTTTGTGTTGTTGGCTAGCTGTTATATATTGGTGTATATCTCTTGCATCTCCTTTTATTCATATTTACGTTTTATGTGTCAAAAAGTTGTTACTTATTTACTAAACATTGAAAATATTTCGCATTTCATAGCTGGTGTTTATGATTTGAAACGTCTGTTTCACGGCACCCCCCTTTTCTTAACAAAACTAAAATACCAAAACAATGCAAACAGCAAAATTAAAACAAAAACACAAAAAAAAAATCGTTTACCATACATAACACGTAACAAAATAAGCCACTTCTTTCAGAGGTTAGCATACGTTGTACTGGGTTTGAAACCGTTATATAGTACATAATTTGCAAAATTTCCTCAGAGAAGGTATTGGCAAAAATCTGGAATGTATATACGTTTGCAGGGTTTTCGCCATTTTCGTGTATTTTGAAGTTGTAATCTGCACAGATTAAAATTGAATAGTCCCAAAAAATTTTAAACAACGACTCAATCATAAAATTTTTCTTTATCATGGCTTTTTCCTGATAACAGACACAAATTTTGCAAAACTTTGAATATTATTACACCTTTTTCATGAAATAATTTTTACTTATAAGTTTGCACTGCAAGATTTGTAATGTACCCGCAATCTAGTAATTACAGTCTAGATCTGTTGGGAACTTAGTCCTCGACGGGACAGAGTGCAACCCGTACGTACGTTGAGGCGACGGGATTCAATCTTAGAATCTACAAGTCCTATATCTCTCCTTGTATTGTTGTGAGATTAGAGGGGGCTGGTAAAGATATATAAGAAAAACTTTAATATATTAACTCCGTTACATTTTCTTAAATGTATGTTGTGTGTGTCCCACGTCGGGGACGTTGTCGTTAACGGTAGTATGTCATATCGTAATGGTAATTCCCGCCTATATATATAGAATTGAGTGTTAATAGCAGATCTTTGATTGTTTCTGTTGAATTCATACATATATTTGGTGCAATCGAGACAATTAAGAGCGAGACATATTGACAATGTGTTGTCACCTGTCTATTTGTTGAAGACTATATGTCTGCATCAAGATGTTTTTTTTTTTATTTTTTCTGTCGTTGGGCTGCTGTTCCATTGACGGACAACCCACATCTGATTCTCCTGTTATTTTACACTCAATTGACCGTGTATACTGCTGGCTGAGAATAATATATAAATCTGATAGCACTCAAGTGACATATTGTTAGGACACCTGTCTATTGTTGAAGATTACCCCTCTCCCTCTAGATGTCTTTTGGTTATTTCTGTAGTGTGGTTGCTGTCTCATTGACGTATACCTCACATCTCCTTTTCTTCATGCGGAACTTAATTATTCGTGCGCATTGATGACTGAAAAAAAATCATATAAATCTGATCGGCTAAGCACTGCCAGTTTTTCTTTGTATCAAAAATAGTGGATTTATTTGATTGTTTTCTGCTTAACGTCCAGTGGCAAATATTCCATGCGTATTAGAGCCATTGTGTTAGAAAATCTAATCGTAAAAATATTGCATATTTGTGCATTTTTGGTATTTTCTGAATATAGAAAGAAAGAATTCTACAGAAACGCAGACACGCACTTGCTTCAAATGTGTTTTCTGGAATAAAACCACTATGCAATGTTAAACATTTATAGCTATTTTGTCTGAAGTTCAAATAAAGTGGTAGTCATTTCATAGAAAAACTATACCTTATTCTGACTTGACTGTGCTGAAAAACTCAACATGTCTTTAATAGCAGGAAAGGGCGCGCTGGTTCCCGAAAGTTGGGTAGTATAAAAATAGGTACTTCTGATCTGAGCAACAGGGCAAATATGCCCCCTATCATAATTTCATATATTTATTTTATTATTCATAAGAAACTTTCATCAAGGGTTCTACAGTGATAACAAGACGTGGAGGAGCCTTTCATTTGATACCAGTTAATTGTCCATTTTCTTTTACTTTTGGACAAAGTTACAGCTATGCGTAGGAACTATTTTGTTTAACATATGTACTACTTTCTTGTATGTTCTTTGTGACCGAGTCCGAATTATATACCTTCTGTGTGTCAAGCAAAAACTAAAGACATTAACGCACACACAATTTTGGGAAATTAGCGCAGCTCTACGTAAGTCTTACTTATTTTCTAGAGACGAAAAGAAATAAGCAAAAACTAAACGAAGAGGAAAATGACCAAATAAAAAACAATTCTCCTTCTTTCGTGATTAGATTTTTTTATATCAACAATAGTCAGACTCTTTTTGAAATGGTTTTGCGACTCTGAAAAGAGCCGTTTTCAATATGCAATTGTTTTTGTTCTGTAATATTCTGTCTGGGTTTAATCACTTTAACTGCTTCTTCGGCAGTGTTAACATTTGATTTTTCAATGCAGTGTATATCGATTTCTCAGATCCTCTCCCTGTTTTTTTTTTTTTTTTTTTCATTAGACGATTGGCTAAATTTACTTTCTCTCTGCATGATCAACTAAGTGGATTGTTTCTCCACAGTTTCGTTACAACCTGGTACCATACTGATGTCAACTTCGACTTACGACTTTTTATCCGTCACGGAATGGACTCTGACTTACACAGAAAACAGACTTTAGCAGTTTTAATCGTTTACGATGAAATTATGCTGTTTCTTTGTCTGTTGCCGATATCATACTGTGATACAAAATGGTCATCTTCTCAGATTTACGGCATTGCACACCACTGTAACTCGCTTATTTTACGGAGGCCTGAGCTGAAGAAAGTCCCGCGCTAAAATTCAAAGTTTTTTTGCTAACATACTTTACTTTAAAACCGTCATAATTAAAACTCCACCCCTTCCACGTGAAAAGTGGTGTATATTTGAACTGAGCATCCAATAAAGTAAAAACAGCGAATTTCGTACCGTTCAGTTTTGTGTTGTTGGCTAGCTGTTATATATTGGTGTATATCTCTTGCATCTCCTTTTATTCATATTTACGTTTTATGTGTCAAAAAGTTGTTACTTATTTACTAAACATTGAAAATATTTCGCATTTCATAGCTGGTGTTTATGATTTGAAACGTCTGTTTCACGGCACCCCCCTTTTCTTAACAAAACTAAAATACCAAAACAATGCAAACAGCAAAATTAAAACAAAAACACAAAAAAAAAATCGTTTACCATACATAACACGTAACAAAATAAGCCACTTCTTTCAGAGGTTAGCATACGTTGTACTGGGTTTGAAACCGTTATATAGTACATAATTTGCAAAATTTCCTCAGAGAAGGTATTGGCAAAAATCTGGAATGTATATACGTTTGCAGGGTTTTCGCCATTTTCGTGTATTTTGAAGTTGTAATCTGCACAGATTAAAATTGAATAGTCCCAAAAAATTTTAAACAACGACTCAATCATAAAATTTTTCTTTATCATGGCTTTTTCCTGATAACAGACACAAATTTTGCAAAACTTTGAATATTATTACACCTTTTTCATGAAATAATTTTTACTTATAAGTTTGCACTGCAAGATTTGTAATGTACCCGCAATCTAGTAATTACAGTCTAGATCTGTTGGGAACTTAGTCCTCGACGGGACAGAGTGCAACCCGTACGTACGTTGAGGCGACGGGATTCAATCTTAGAATCTACAAGTCCTATATCTCTCCTTGTATTGTTGTGAGATTAGAGGGGGCTGGTAAAGATATATAAGAAAAACTTTAATATATTAACTCCGTTACATTTTCTTAAATGTATGTTGTGTGTGTCCCACGTCGGGGACGTTGTCGTTAACGGTAGTATGTCATATCGTAATGGTAATTCCCGCCTATATATATAGAATTGAGTGTTAATAGCAGATCTTTGATTGTTTCTGTTGAATTCATACATATATTTGGTGCAATCGAGACAATTAAGAGCGAGACATATTGACAATGTGTTGTCACCTGTCTATTTGTTGAAGACTATATGTCTGCATCAAGATGTTTTTTTTTTTATTTTTTCTGTCGTTGGGCTGCTGTTCCATTGACGGACAACCCACATCTGATTCTCCTGTTATTTTACACTCAATTGACCGTGTATACTGCTGGCTGAGAATAATATATAAATCTGATAGCACTCAAGTGACATATTGTTAGGACACCTGTCTATTGTTGAAGATTACCCCTCTCCCTCTAGATGTCTTTTGGTTATTTCTGTAGTGTGGTTGCTGTCTCATTGACGTATACCTCACATCTCCTTTTCTTCATGCGGAACTTAATTATTCGTGCGCATTGATGACTGAAAAAAAATCATATAAATCTGATCGGCTAAGCACTGCCAGTTTTTCTTTGTATCAAAAATAGTGGATTTATTTGATTGTTTTCTGCTTAACGTCCAGTGGCAAATATTCCATGCGTATTAGAGCCATTGTGTTAGAAAATCTAATCGTAAAAATATTGCATATTTGTGCATTTTTGGTATTTTCTGAATATAGAAAGAAAGAATTCTACAGAAACGCAGACACGCACTTGCTTCAAATGTGTTTTCTGGAATAAAACCACTATGCAATGTTAAACATTTATAGCTATTTTGTCTGAAGTTCAAATAAAGTGGTAGTCATTTCATAGAAAAACTATACCTTATTCTGACTTGACTGTGCTGAAAAACTCAACATGTCTTTAATAGCAGGAAAGGGCGCGCTGGTTCCCGAAAGTTGGGTAGTATAAAAATAGGTACTTCTGATCTGAGCAACAGGGCAAATATGCCCCCTATCATAATTTCATATATTTATTTTATTATTCATAAGAAACTTTCATCAAGGGTTCTACAGTGATAACAAGACGTGGAGGAGCCTTTCATTTGATACCAGTTAATTGTCCATTTTCTTTTACTTTTGGACAAAGTTACAGCTATGCGTAGGAACTATTTTGTTTAACATATGTACTACTTTCTTTTATGTTCTTTGTGACCGAGTCCGAATTATATACCTTCTGTGTGTCAAGCAAAAACTAAAGACATTAACGCACACACAATTTTGGGAAATTAGCGCAGCTCTACGTAAGTCTTACTTATTTTCTAGAGACGAAAAGAAATAAGCAAAAACTAAACGAAGAGGAAAATGACCAAATAAAAAACAATTCTCCTTCTTTCGTGATTAGATTTTTTTATATCAACAATAGTCAGACTCTTTTTGAAATGGTTTTGCGACTCTGAAAAGAGCCGTTTTCAATATGCAATTGTTTTTGTTCTGTAATATTCTGTCTGGGTTTAATCACTTTAACTGCTTCTTCGGCAGTGTTAACATTTGATTTTTCAATGCAGTGTATATCGATTTCTCAGATCCTCTCCCTGTTTTTTTTTTTTTTTTTTCTTTAGACGATTGGCTAAATTTACTTTCTCTCTGCATGATCAACTAAGTGGATTGTTTCTCCACAGTTTCGTTACAACCTGGTACCATACTGATGTCAACTTCGACTTACGACTTTTTATCCGTCACGGAATGGACTCTGACTTACACAGAAAACAGACTTTAGCAGTTTTAATCGTTTACGATGAAATTATGCTGTTTCTTTGTCTGTTGCCGATATCATACTGTGATACAAAATGGTCATCTTCTCAGATTTACGGCATTGCACACCACTGTAACTCGCTTATTTTACGGAGGCCTGAGCTGAAGAAAGTCCCGCGCTAAAATTCAAAGTTTTTTTGCTAACATACTTTACTTTAAAACCGTCATAATTAAAACTCCACCCCTTCCACGTGAAAAGTGGTGTATATTTGAACTGAGCATCCAATAAAGTAAAAACAGCGAATTTCGTACCGTTCAGTTTTGTGTTGTTGGCTAGCTGTTATATATTGGTGTATATCTCTTGCATCTCCTTTTATTCATATTTACGTTTTATGTGTCAAAAAGTTGTTACTTATTTACTAAACATTGAAAATATTTCGCATTTCATAGCTGGTGTTTATGATTTGAAACGTCTGTTTCACGGCACCCCCCTTTTCTTAACAAAACTAAAATACCAAAACAATGCAAACAGCAAAATTAAAACAAAAACACAAAAAAAAAATCGTTTACCATACATAACACGTAACAAAATAAGCCACTTCTTTCAGAGGTTAGCATACGTTGTACTGGGTTTGAAACCGTTATATAGTACATAATTTGCAAAATTTCCTCAGAGAAGGTATTGGCAAAAATCTGGAATGTATATACGTTTGCAGGGTTTTCGCCATTTTCGTGTATTTTGAAGTTGTAATCTGCACAGATTAAAATTGAATAGTCCCAAAAAATTTTAAACAACGACTCAATCATAAAATTTTTCTTTATCATGGCTTTTTCCTGATAACAGACACAAATTTTGCAAAACTTTGAATATTATTACACCTTTTTCATGAAATAATTTTTACTTATAAGTTTGCACTGCAAGATTTGTAATGTACCCGCAATCTAGTAATTACAGTCTAGATCTGTTGGGAACTTAGTCCTCGACGGGACAGAGTGCAACCCGTACGTACGTTGAGGCGACGGGATTCAATCTTAGAATCTACAAGTCCTATATCTCTCCTTGTATTGTTGTGAGATTAGAGGGGGCTGGTAAAGATATATAAGAAAAACTTTAATATATTAACTCCGTTACATTTTCTTAAATGTATGTTGTGTGTGTCCCACGTCGGGGACGTTGTCGTTAACGGTAGTATGTCATATCGTAATGGTAATTCCCGCCTATATATATAGAATTGAGTGTTAATAGCAGATCTTTGATTGTTTCTGTTGAATTCATACATATATTTGGTGCAATCGAGACAATTAAGAGCGAGACATATTGACAATGTGTTGTCACCTGTCTATTTGTTGAAGACTATATGTCTGCATCAAGATGTTTTTTTTTTTATTTTTTCTGTCGTTGGGCTGCTGTTCCATTGACGGACAACCCACATCTGATTCTCCTGTTATTTTACACTCAATTGACCGTGTATACTGCTGGCTGAGAATAATATATAAATCTGATAGCACTCAAGTGACATATTGTTAGGACACCTGTCTATTGTTGAAGATTACCCCTCTCCCTCTAGATGTCTTTTGGTTATTTCTGTAGTGTGGTTGCTGTCTCATTGACGTATACCTCACATCTCCTTTTCTTCATGCGGAACTTAATTATTCGTGCGCATTGATGACTGAAAAAAAATCATATAAATCTGATCGGCTAAGCACTGCCAGTTTTTCTTTGTATCAAAAATAGTGGATTTATTTGATTGTTTTCTGCTTAACGTCCAGTGGCAAATATTCCATGCGTATTAGAGCCATTGTGTTAGAAAATCTAATCGTAAAAATATTGCATATTTGTGCATTTTTGGTATTTTCTGAATATAGAAAGAAAGAATTCTACAGAAACGCAGACACGCACTTGCTTCAAATGTGTTTTCTGGAATAAAACCACTATGCAATGTTAAACATTTATAGCTATTTTGTCTGAAGTTCAAATAAAGTGGTAGTCATTTCATAGAAAAACTATACCTTATTCTGACTTGACTGTGCTGAAAAACTCAACATGTCTTTAATAGCAGGAAAGGGCGCGCTGGTTCCCGAAAGTTGGGTAGTATAAAAATAGGTACTTCTGATCTGAGCAACAGGGCAAATATGCCCCCTATCATAATTTCATATATTTATTTTATTATTCATAAGAAACTTTCATCAAGGGTTCTACAGTGATAACAAGACGTGGAGGAGCCTTTCATTTGATACCAGTTAATTGTCCATTTTCTTTTACTTTTGGACAAAGTTACAGCTATGCGTAGGAACTATTTTGTTTAACATATGTACTACTTTCTTTTATGTTCTTTGTGACCGAGTCCGAATTATATACCTTCTGTGTGTCAAGCAAAAACTAAAGACATTAACGCACACACAATTTTGGGAAATTAGCGCAGCTCTACGTAAGTCTTACTTATTTTCTAGAGACGAAAAGAAATAAGCAAAAACTAAACGAAGAGGAAAATGACCAAATAAAAAACAATTCTCCTTCTTTCGTGATTAGATTTTTTTATATCAACAATAGTCAGACTCTTTTTGAAATGGTTTTGCGACTCTGAAAAGAGCCGTTTTCAATATGCAATTGTTTTTGTTCTGTAATATTCTGTCTGGGTTTAATCACTTTAACTGCTTCTTCGGCAGTGTTAACATTTGATTTTTCAATGCAGTGTATATCGATTTCTCAGATCCTCTCCCTGTTTTTTTTTTTTTTTTTTCTTTAGACGATTGGCTAAATTTACTTTCTCTCTGCATGATCAACTAAGTGGATTGTTTCTCCACAGTTTCGTTACAACCTGGTACCATACTGATGTCAACTTCGACTTACGACTTTTTATCCGTCACGGAATGGACTCTGACTTACACAGAAAACAGACTTTAGCAGTTTTAATCGTTTACGATGAAATTATGCTGTTTCTTTGTCTGTTGCCGATATCATACTGTGATACAAAATGGTCATCTTCTCAGATTTACGGCATTGCACACCACTGTAACTCGCTTATTTTACGGAGGCCTGAGCTGAAGAAAGTCCCGCGCTAAAATTCAAAGTTTTTTTGCTAACATACTTTACTTTAAAACCGTCATAATTAAAACTCCACCCCTTCCACGTGAAAAGTGGTGTATATTTGAACTGAGCATCCAATAAAGTAAAAACAGCGAATTTCGTACCGTTCAGTTTTGTGTTGTTGGCTAGCTGTTATATATTGGTGTATATCTCTTGCATCTCCTTTTATTCATATTTACGTTTTATGTGTCAAAAAGTTGTTACTTATTTACTAAACATTGAAAATATTTCGCATTTCATAGCTGGTGTTTATGATTTGAAACGTCTGTTTCACGGCACCCCCCTTTTCTTAACAAAACTAAAATACCAAAACAATGCAAACAGCAAAATTAAAACAAAAACACAAAAAAAAAATCGTTTACCATACATAACACGTAACAAAATAAGCCACTTCTTTCAGAGGTTAGCATACGTTGTACTGGGTTTGAAACCGTTATATAGTACATAATTTGCAAAATTTCCTCAGAGAAGGTATTGGCAAAAATCTGGAATGTATATACGTTTGCAGGGTTTTCGCCATTTTCGTGTATTTTGAAGTTGTAATCTGCACAGATTAAAATTGAATAGTCCCAAAAAATTTTAAACAACGACTCAATCATAAAATTTTTCTTTATCATGGCTTTTTCCTGATAACAGACACAAATTTTGCAAAACTTTGAATATTATTACACCTTTTTCATGAAATAATTTTTACTTATAAGTTTGCACTGCAAGATTTGTAATGTACCCGCAATCTAGTAATTACAGTCTAGATCTGTTGGGAACTTAGTCCTCGACGGGACAGAGTGCAACCCGTACGTACGTTGAGGCGACGGGATTCAATCTTAGAATCTACAAGTCCTATATCTCTCCTTGTATTGTTGTGAGATTAGAGGGGGCTGGTAAAGATATATAAGAAAAACTTTAATATATTAACTCCGTTACATTTTCTTAAATGTATGTTGTGTGTGTCCCACGTCGGGGACGTTGTCGTTAACGGTAGTATGTCATATCGTAATGGTAATTCCCGCCTATATATATAGAATTGAGTGTTAATAGCAGATCTTTGATTGTTTCTGTTGAATTCATACATATATTTGGTGCAATCGAGACAATTAAGAGCGAGACATATTGACAATGTGTTGTCACCTGTCTATTTGTTGAAGACTATATGTCTGCATCAAGATGTTTTTTTTTTTATTTTTTCTGTCGTTGGGCTGCTGTTCCATTGACGGACAACCCACATCTGATTCTCCTGTTATTTTACACTCAATTGACCGTGTATACTGCTGGCTGAGAATAATATATAAATCTGATAGCACTCAAGTGACATATTGTTAGGACACCTGTCTATTGTTGAAGATTACCCCTCTCCCTCTAGATGTCTTTTGGTTATTTCTGTAGTGTGGTTGCTGTCTCATTGACGTATACCTCACATCTCCTTTTCTTCATGCGGAACTTAATTATTCGTGCGCATTGATGACTGAAAAAAAATCATATAAATCTGATCGGCTAAGCACTGCCAGTTTTTCTTTGTATCAAAAATAGTGGATTTATTTGATTGTTTTCTGCTTAACGTCCAGTGGCAAATATTCCATGCGTATTAGAGCCATTGTGTTAGAAAATCTAATCGTAAAAATATTGCATATTTGTGCATTTTTGGTATTTTCTGAATATAGAAAGAAAGAATTCTACAGAAACGCAGACACGCACTTGCTTCAAATGTGTTTTCTGGAATAAAACCACTATGCAATGTTAAACATTTATAGCTATTTTGTCTGAAGTTCAAATAAAGTGGTAGTCATTTCATAGAAAAACTATACCTTATTCTGACTTGACTGTGCTGAAAAACTCAACATGTCTTTAATAGCAGGAAAGGGCGCGCTGGTTCCCGAAAGTTGGGTAGTATAAAAATAGGTACTTCTGATCTGAGCAACAGGGCAAATATGCCCCCTATCATAATTTCATATATTTATTTTATTATTCATAAGAAACTTTCATCAAGGGTTCTACAGTGATAACAAGACGTGGAGGAGCCTTTCATTTGATACCAGTTAATTGTCCATTTTCTTTTACTTTTGGACAAAGTTACAGCTATGCGTAGGAACTATTTTGTTTAACATATGTACTACTTTCTTTTATGTTCTTTGTGACCGAGTCCGAATTATATACCTTCTGTGTGTCAAGCAAAAACTAAAGACATTAACGCACACACAATTTTGGGAAATTAGCGCAGCTCTACGTAAGTCTTACTTATTTTCTAGAGACGAAAAGAAATAAGCAAAAACTAAACGAAGAGGAAAATGACCAAATAAAAAACAATTCTCCTTCTTTCGTGATTAGATTTTTTTATATCAACAATAGTCAGACTCTTTTTGAAATGGTTTTGCGACTCTGAAAAGAGCCGTTTTCAATATGCAATTGTTTTTGTTCTGTAATATTCTGTCTGGGTTTAATCACTTTAACTGCTTCTTCGGCAGTGTTAACATTTGATTTTTCAATGCAGTGTATATCGATTTCTCAGATCCTCTCCCTGTTTTTTTTTTTTTTTTTTCTTTAGACGATTGGCTAAATTTACTTTCTCTCTGCATGATCAACTAAGTGGATTGTTTCTCCACAGTTTCGTTACAACCTGGTACCATACTGATGTCAACTTCGACTTACGACTTTTTATCCGTCACGGAATGGACTCTGACTTACACAGAAAACAGACTTTAGCAGTTTTAATCGTTTACGATGAAATTATGCTGTTTCTTTGTCTGTTGCCGATATCATACTGTGATACAAAATGGTCATCTTCTCAGATTTACGGCATTGCACACCACTGTAACTCGCTTATTTTACGGAGGCCTGAGCTGAAGAAAGTCCCGCGCTAAAATTCAAAGTTTTTTTGCTAACATACTTTACTTTAAAACCGTCATAATTAAAACTCCACCCCTTCCACGTGAAAAGTGGTGTATATTTGAACTGAGCATCCAATAAAGTAAAAACAGCGAATTTCGTACCGTTCAGTTTTGTGTTGTTGGCTAGCTGTTATATATTGGTGTATATCTCTTGCATCTCCTTTTATTCATATTTACGTTTTATGTGTCAAAAAGTTGTTACTTATTTACTAAACATTGAAAATATTTCGCATTTCATAGCTGGTGTTTATGATTTGAAACGTCTGTTTCACGGCACCCCCCTTTTCTTAACAAAACTAAAATACCAAAACAATGCAAACAGCAAAATTAAAACAAAAACACAAAAAAAAAATCGTTTACCATACATAACACGTAACAAAATAAGCCACTTCTTTCAGAGGTTAGCATACGTTGTACTGGGTTTGAAACCGTTATATAGTACATAATTTGCAAAATTTCCTCAGAGAAGGTATTGGCAAAAATCTGGAATGTATATACGTTTGCAGGGTTTTCGCCATTTTCGTGTATTTTGAAGTTGTAATCTGCACAGATTAAAATTGAATAGTCCCAAAAAATTTTAAACAACGACTCAATCATAAAATTTTTCTTTATCATGGCTTTTTCCTGATAACAGACACAAATTTTGCAAAACTTTGAATATTATTACACCTTTTTCATGAAATAATTTTTACTTATAAGTTTGCACTGCAAGATTTGTAATGTACCCGCAATCTAGTAATTACAGTCTAGATCTGTTGGGAACTTAGTCCTCGACGGGACAGAGTGCAACCCGTACGTACGTTGAGGCGACGGGATTCAATCTTAGAATCTACAAGTCCTATATCTCTCCTTGTATTGTTGTGAGATTAGAGGGGGCTGGTAAAGATATATAAGAAAAACTTTAATATATTAACTCCGTTACATTTTCTTAAATGTATGTTGTGTGTGTCCCACGTCGGGGACGTTGTCGTTAACGGTAGTATGTCATATCGTAATGGTAATTCCCGCCTATATATATAGAATTGAGTGTTAATAGCAGATCTTTGATTGTTTCTGTTGAATTCATACATATATTTGGTGCAATCGAGACAATTAAGAGCGAGACATATTGACAATGTGTTGTCACCTGTCTATTTGTTGAAGACTATATGTCTGCATCAAGATGTTTTTTTTTTTATTTTTTCTGTCGTTGGGCTGCTGTTCCATTGACGGACAACCCACATCTGATTCTCCTGTTATTTTACACTCAATTGACCGTGTATACTGCTGGCTGAGAATAATATATAAATCTGATAGCACTCAAGTGACATATTGTTAGGACACCTGTCTATTGTTGAAGATTACCCCTCTCCCTCTAGATGTCTTTTGGTTATTTCTGTAGTGTGGTTGCTGTCTCATTGACGTATACCTCACATCTCCTTTTCTTCATGCGGAACTTAATTATTCGTGCGCATTGATGACTGAAAAAAAATCATATAAATCTGATCGGCTAAGCACTGCCAGTTTTTCTTTGTATCAAAAATAGTGGATTTATTTGATTGTTTTCTGCTTAACGTCCAGTGGCAAATATTCCATGCGTATTAGAGCCATTGTGTTAGAAAATCTAATCGTAAAAATATTGCATATTTGTGCATTTTTGGTATTTTCTGAATATAGAAAGAAAGAATTCTACAGAAACGCAGACACGCACTTGCTTCAAATGTGTTTTCTGGAATAAAACCACTATGCAATGTTAAACATTTATAGCTATTTTGTCTGAAGTTCAAATAAAGTGGTAGTCATTTCATAGAAAAACTATACCTTATTCTGACTTGACTGTGCTGAAAAACTCAACATGTCTTTAATAGCAGGAAAGGGCGCGCTGGTTCCCGAAAGTTGGGTAGTATAAAAATAGGTACTTCTGATCTGAGCAACAGGGCAAATATGCCCCCTATCATAATTTCATATATTTATTTTATTATTCATAAGAAACTTTCATCAAGGGTTCTACAGTGATAACAAGACGTGGAGGAGCCTTTCATTTGATACCAGTTAATTGTCCATTTTCTTTTACTTTTGGACAAAGTTACAGCTATGCGTAGGAACTATTTTGTTTAACATATGTACTACTTTCTTGTATGTTCTTTGTGACCGAGTCCGAATTATATACCTTCTGTGTGTCAAGCAAAAACTAAAGACATTAACGCACACACAATTTTGGGAAATTAGCGCAGCTCTACGTAAGTCTTACTTATTTTCTAGAGACGAAAAGAAATAAGCAAAAACTAAACGAAGAGGAAAATGACCAAATAAAAAACAATTCTCCTTCTTTCGTGATTAGATTTTTTTATATCAACAATAGTCAGACTCTTTTTGAAATGGTTTTGCGACTCTGAAAAGAGCCGTTTTCAATATGCAATTGTTTTTGTTCTGTAATATTCTGTCTGGGTTTAATCACTTTAACTGCTTCTTCGGCAGTGTTAACATTTGATTTTTCAATGCAGTGTATATCGATTTCTCAGATCCTCTCCCTGTTTTTTTTTTTTTTTTTTCTTTAGACGATTGGCTAAATTTACTTTCTCTCTGCATGATCAACTAAGTGGATTGTTTCTCCACAGTTTCGTTACAACCTGGTACCATACTGATGTCAACTTCGACTTACGACTTTTTATCCGTCACGGAATGGACTCTGACTTACACAGAAAACAGACTTTAGCAGTTTTAATCGTTTACGATGAAATTATGCTGTTTCTTTGTCTGTTGCCGATATCATACTGTGATACAAAATGGTCATCTTCTCAGATTTACGGCATTGCACACCACTGTAACTCGCTTATTTTACGGAGGCCTGAGCTGAAGAAAGTCCCGCGCTAAAATTCAAAGTTTTTTTGCTAACATACTTTACTTTAAAACCGTCATAATTAAAACTCCACCCCTTCCACGTGAAAAGTGGTGTATATTTGAACTGAGCATCCAATAAAGTAAAAACAGCGAATTTCGTACCGTTCAGTTTTGTGTTGTTGGCTAGCTGTTATATATTGGTGTATATCTCTTGCATCTCCTTTTATTCATATTTACGTTTTATGTGTCAAAAAGTTGTTACTTATTTACTAAACATTGAAAATATTTCGCATTTCATAGCTGGTGTTTATGATTTGAAACGTCTGTTTCACGGCACCCCCCTTTTCTTAACAAAACTAAAATACCAAAACAATGCAAACAGCAAAATTAAAACAAAAACACAAAAAAAAAATCGTTTACCATACATAACACGTAACAAAATAAGCCACTTCTTTCAGAGGTTAGCATACGTTGTACTGGGTTTGAAACCGTTATATAGTACATAATTTGCAAAATTTCCTCAGAGAAGGTATTGGCAAAAATCTGGAATGTATATACGTTTGCAGGGTTTTCGCCATTTTCGTGTATTTTGAAGTTGTAATCTGCACAGATTAAAATTGAATAGTCCCAAAAAATTTTAAACAACGACTCAATCATAAAATTTTTCTTTATCATGGCTTTTTCCTGATAACAGACACAAATTTTGCAAAACTTTGAATATTATTACACCTTTTTCATGAAATAATTTTTACTTATAAGTTTGCACTGCAAGATTTGTAATGTACCCGCAATCTAGTAATTACAGTCTAGATCTGTTGGGAACTTAGTCCTCGACGGGACAGAGTGCAACCCGTACGTACGTTGAGGCGACGGGATTCAATCTTAGAATCTACAAGTCCTATATCTCTCCTTGTATTGTTGTGAGATTAGAGGGGGCTGGTAAAGATATATAAGAAAAACTTTAATATATTAACTCCGTTACATTTTCTTAAATGTATGTTGTGTGTGTCCCACGTCGGGGACGTTGTCGTTAACGGTAGTATGTCATATCGTAATGGTAATTCCCGCCTATATATATAGAATTGAGTGTTAATAGCAGATCTTTGATTGTTTCTGTTGAATTCATACATATATTTGGTGCAATCGAGACAATTAAGAGCGAGACATATTGACAATGTGTTGTCACCTGTCTATTTGTTGAAGACTATATGTCTGCATCAAGATGTTTTTTTTTTTATTTTTTCTGTCGTTGGGCTGCTGTTCCATTGACGGACAACCCACATCTGATTCTCCTGTTATTTTACACTCAATTGACCGTGTATACTGCTGGCTGAGAATAATATATAAATCTGATAGCACTCAAGTGACATATTGTTAGGACACCTGTCTATTGTTGAAGATTACCCCTCTCCCTCTAGATGTCTTTTGGTTATTTCTGTAGTGTGGTTGCTGTCTCATTGACGTATACCTCACATCTCCTTTTCTTCATGCGGAACTTAATTATTCGTGCGCATTGATGACTGAAAAAAAATCATATAAATCTGATCGGCTAAGCACTGCCAGTTTTTCTTTGTATCAAAAATAGTGGATTTATTTGATTGTTTTCTGCTTAACGTCCAGTGGCAAATATTCCATGCGTATTAGAGCCATTGTGTTAGAAAATCTAATCGTAAAAATATTGCATATTTGTGCATTTTTGGTATTTTCTGAATATAGAAAGAAAGAATTCTACAGAAACGCAGACACGCACTTGCTTCAAATGTGTTTTCTGGAATAAAACCACTATGCAATGTTAAACATTTATAGCTATTTTGTCTGAAGTTCAAATAAAGTGGTAGTCATTTCATAGAAAAACTATACCTTATTCTGACTTGACTGTGCTGAAAAACTCAACATGTCTTTAATAGCAGGAAAGGGCGCGCTGGTTCCCGAAAGTTGGGTAGTATAAAAATAGGTACTTCTGATCTGAGCAACAGGGCAAATATGCCCCCTATCATAATTTCATATATTTATTTTATTATTCATAAGAAACTTTCATCAAGGGTTCTACAGTGATAACAAGACGTGGAGGAGCCTTTCATTTGATACCAGTTAATTGTCCATTTTCTTTTACTTTTGGACAAAGTTACAGCTATGCGTAGGAACTATTTTGTTTAACATATGTACTACTTTCTTTTATGTTCTTTGTGACCGAGTCCGAATTATATACCTTCTGTGTGTCAAGCAAAAACTAAAGACATTAACGCACACACAATTTTGGGAAATTAGCGCAGCTCTACGTAAGTCTTACTTATTTTCTAGAGACGAAAAGAAATAAGCAAAAACTAAACGAAGAGGAAAATGACCAAATAAAAAACAATTCTCCTTCTTTCGTGATTAGATTTTTTTATATCAACAATAGTCAGACTCTTTTTGAAATGGTTTTGCGACTCTGAAAAGAGCCGTTTTCAATATGCAATTGTTTTTGTTCTGTAATATTCTGTCTGGGTTTAATCACTTTAACTGCTTCTTCGGCAGTGTTAACATTTGATTTTTCAATGCAGTGTATATCGATTTCTCAGATCCTCTCCCTGTTTTTTATTTTTTTTTTTCTTTAGACGATTGGCTAAATTTACTTTCTCTCTGCATGATCAACTAAGTGGATTGTTTCTCCACAGTTTCGTTACAACCTGGTACCATACTGATGTCAACTTCGACTTACGACTTTTTATCCGTCACGGAATGGACTCTGACTTACACAGAAAACAGACTTTAGCAGTTTTAATCGTTTACGATGAAATTATGCTGTTTCTTTGTCTGTTGCCGATATCATACTGTGATACAAAATGGTCATCTTCTCAGATTTACGGCATTGCACACCACTGTAACTCGCTTATTTTACGGAGGCCTGAGCTGAAGAAAGTCCCGCGCTAAAATTCAAAGTTTTTTTGCTAACATACTTTACTTTAAAACCGTCATAATTAAAACTCCACCCCTTCCACGTGAAAAGTGGTGTATATTTGAACTGAGCATCCAATAAAGTAAAAACAGCGAATTTCGTACCGTTCAGTTTTGTGTTGTTGGCTAGCTGTTATATATTGGTGTATATCTCTTGCATCTCCTTTTATTCATATTTACGTTTTATGTGTCAAAAAGTTGTTACTTATTTACTAAACATTGAAAATATTTCGCATTTCATAGCTGGTGTTTATGATTTGAAACGTCTGTTTCACGGCACCCCCCTTTTCTTAACAAAACTAAAATACCAAAACAATGCAAACAGCAAAATTAAAACAAAAACACAAAAAAAAAATCGTTTACCATACATAACACGTAACAAAATAAGCCACTTCTTTCAGAGGTTAGCATACGTTGTACTGGGTTTGAAACCGTTATATAGTACATAATTTGCAAAATTTCCTCAGAGAAGGTATTGGCAAAAATCTGGAATGTATATACGTTTGCAGGGTTTTCGCCATTTTCGTGTATTTTGAAGTTGTAATCTGCACAGATTAAAATTGAATAGTCCCAAAAAATTTTAAACAACGACTCAATCATAAAATTTTTCTTTATCATGGCTTTTTCCTGATAACAGACACAAATTTTGCAAAACTTTGAATATTATTACACCTTTTTCATGAAATAATTTTTACTTATAAGTTTGCACTGCAAGATTTGTAATGTACCCGCAATCTAGTAATTACAGTCTAGATCTGTTGGGAACTTAGTCCTCGACGGGACAGAGTGCAACCCGTACGTACGTTGAGGCGACGGGATTCAATCTTAGAATCTACAAGTCCTATATCTCTCCTTGTATTGTTGTGAGATTAGAGGGGGCTGGTAAAGATATATAAGAAAAACTTTAATATATTAACTCCGTTACATTTTCTTAAATGTATGTTGTGTGTGTCCCACGTCGGGGACGTTGTCGTTAACGGTAGTATGTCATATCGTAATGGTAATTCCCGCCTATATATATAGAATTGAGTGTTAATAGCAGATCTTTGATTGTTTCTGTTGAATTCATACATATATTTGGTGCAATCGAGACAATTAAGAGCGAGACATATTGACAATGTGTTGTCACCTGTCTATTTGTTGAAGACTATATGTCTGCATCAAGATGTTTTTTTTTTTATTTTTTCTGTCGTTGGGCTGCTGTTCCATTGACGGACAACCCACATCTGATTCTCCTGTTATTTTACACTCAATTGACCGTGTATACTGCTGGCTGAGAATAATATATAAATCTGATAGCACTCAAGTGACATATTGTTAGGACACCTGTCTATTGTTGAAGATTACCCCTCTCCCTCTAGATGTCTTTTGGTTATTTCTGTAGTGTGGTTGCTGTCTCATTGACGTATACCTCACATCTCCTTTTCTTCATGCGGAACTTAATTATTCGTGCGCATTGATGACTGAAAAAAAATCATATAAATCTGATCGGCTAAGCACTGCCAGTTTTTCTTTGTATCAAAAATAGTGGATTTATTTGATTGTTTTCTGCTTAACGTCCAGTGGCAAATATTCCATGCGTATTAGAGCCATTGTGTTAGAAAATCTAATCGTAAAAATATTGCATATTTGTGCATTTTTGGTATTTTCTGAATATAGAAAGAAAGAATTCTACAGAAACGCAGACACGCACTTGCTTCAAATGTGTTTTCTGGAATAAAACCACTATGCAATGTTAAACATTTATAGCTATTTTGTCTGAAGTTCAAATAAAGTGGTAGTCATTTCATAGAAAAACTATACCTTATTCTGACTTGACTGTGCTGAAAAACTCAACATGTCTTTAATAGCAGGAAAGGGCGCGCTGGTTCCCGAAAGTTGGGTAGTATAAAAATAGGTACTTCTGATCTGAGCAACAGGGCAAATATGCCCCCTATCATAATTTCATATATTTATTTTATTATTCATAAGAAACTTTCATCAAGGGTTCTACAGTGATAACAAGACGTGGAGGAGCCTTTCATTTGATACCAGTTAATTGTCCATTTTCTTTTACTTTTGGACAAAGTTACAGCTATGCGTAGGAACTATTTTGTTTAACATATGTACTACTTTCTTTTATGTTCTTTGTGACCGAGTCCGAATTATATACCTTCTGTGTGTCAAGCAAAAACTAAAGACATTAACGCACACACAATTTTGGGAAATTAGCGCAGCTCTACGTAAGTCTTACTTATTTTCTAGAGACGAAAAGAAATAAGCAAAAACTAAACGAAGAGGAAAATGACCAAATAAAAAACAATTCTCCTTCTTTCGTGATTAGATTTTTTTATATCAACAATAGTCAGACTCTTTTTGAAATGGTTTTGCGACTCTGAAAAGAGCCGTTTTCAATATGCAATTGTTTTTGTTCTGTAATATTCTGTCTGGGTTTAATCACTTTAACTGCTTCTTCGGCAGTGTTAACATTTGATTTTTCAATGCAGTGTATATCGATTTCTCAGATCCTCTCCCTGTTTTTTTTTTTTTTTTTTCTTTAGACGATTGGCTAAATTTACTTTCTCTCTGCATGATCAACTAAGTGGATTGTTTCTCCACAGTTTCGTTACAACCTGGTACCATACTGATGTCAACTTCGACTTACGACTTTTTATCCGTCACGGAATGGACTCTGACTTACACAGAAAACAGACTTTAGCAGTTTTAATCGTTTACGATGAAATTATGCTGTTTCTTTGTCTGTTGCCGATATCATACTGTGATACAAAATGGTCATCTTCTCAGATTTACGGCATTGCACACCACTGTAACTCGCTTATTTTACGGAGGCCTGAGCTGAAGAAAGTCCCGCGCTAAAATTCAAAGTTTTTTTGCTAACATACTTTACTTTAAAACCGTCATAATTAAAACTCCACCCCTTCCACGTGAAAAGTGGTGTATATTTGAACTGAGCATCCAATAAAGTAAAAACAGCGAATTTCGTACCGTTCAGTTTTGTGTTGTTGGCTAGCTGTTATATATTGGTGTATATCTCTTGCATCTCCTTTTATTCATATTTACGTTTTATGTGTCAAAAAGTTGTTACTTATTTACTAAACATTGAAAATATTTCGCATTTCATAGCTGGTGTTTATGATTTGAAACGTCTGTTTCACGGCACCCCCCTTTTCTTAACAAAACTAAAATACCAAAACAATGCAAACAGCAAAATTAAAACAAAAACACAAAAAAAAAATCGTTTACCATACATAACACGTAACAAAATAAGCCACTTCTTTCAGAGGTTAGCATACGTTGTACTGGGTTTGAAACCGTTATATAGTACATAATTTGCAAAATTTCCTCAGAGAAGGTATTGGCAAAAATCTGGAATGTATATACGTTTGCAGGGTTTTCGCCATTTTCGTGTATTTTGAAGTTGTAATCTGCACAGATTAAAATTGAATAGTCCCAAAAAATTTTAAACAACGACTCAATCATAAAATTTTTCTTTATCATGGCTTTTTCCTGATAACAGACACAAATTTTGCAAAACTTTGAATATTATTACACCTTTTTCATGAAATAATTTTTACTTATAAGTTTGCACTGCAAGATTTGTAATGTACCCGCAATCTAGTAATTACAGTCTAGATCTGTTGGGAACTTAGTCCTCGACGGGACAGAGTGCAACCCGTACGTACGTTGAGGCGACGGGATTCAATCTTAGAATCTACAAGTCCTATATCTCTCCTTGTATTGTTGTGAGATTAGAGGGGGCTGGTAAAGATATATAAGAAAAACTTTAATATATTAACTCCGTTACATTTTCTTAAATGTATGTTGTGTGTGTCCCACGTCGGGGACGTTGTCGTTAACGGTAGTATGTCATATCGTAATGGTAATTCCCGCCTATATATATAGAATTGAGTGTTAATAGCAGATCTTTGATTGTTTCTGTTGAATTCATACATATATTTGGTGCAATCGAGACAATTAAGAGCGAGACATATTGACAATGTGTTGTCACCTGTCTATTTGTTGAAGACTATATGTCTGCATCAAGATGTTTTTTTTTTATTTTTTCTGTCGTTGGGCTGCTGTTCCATTGACGGACAACCCACATCTGATTCTCCTGTTATTTTACACTCAATTGACCGTGTATACTGCTGGCTGAGAATAATATATAAATCTGATAGCACTCAAGTGACATATTGTTAGGACACCTGTCTATTGTTGAAGATTACCCCTCTCCCTCTAGATGTCTTTTGGTTATTTCTGTAGTGTGGTTGCTGTCTCATTGACGTATACCTCACATCTCCTTTTCTTCATGCGGAACTTAATTATTCGTGCGCATTGATGACTGAAAAAAAATCATATAAATCTGATCGGCTAAGCACTGCCAGTTTTTCTTTGTATCAAAAATAGTGGATTTATTTGATTGTTTTCTGCTTAACGTCCAGTGGCAAATATTCCATGCGTATTAGAGCCATTGTGTTAGAAAATCTAATCGTAAAAATATTGCATATTTGTGCATTTTTGGTATTTTCTGAATATAGAAAGAAAGAATTCTACAGAAACGCAGACACGCACTTGCTTCAAATGTGTTTTCTGGAATAAAACCACTATGCAATGTTAAACATTTATAGCTATTTTGTCTGAAGTTCAAATAAAGTGGTAGTCATTTCATAGAAAAACTATACCTTATTCTGACTTGACTGTGCTGAAAAACTCAACATGTCTTTAATAGCAGGAAAGGGCGCGCTGGTTCCCGAAAGTTGGGTAGTATAAAAATAGGTACTTCTGATCTGAGCAACAGGGCAAATATGCCCCCTATCATAATTTCATATATTTATTTTATTATTCATAAGAAACTTTCATCAAGGGTTCTACAGTGATAACAAGACGTGGAGGAGCCTTTCATTTGATACCAGTTAATTGTCCATTTTCTTTTACTTTTGGACAAAGTTACAGCTATGCGTAGGAACTATTTTGTTTAACATATGTACTACTTTCTTGTATGTTCTTTGTGACCGAGTCCGAATTATATACCTTCTGTGTGTCAAGCAAAAACTAAAGACATTAACGCACACACAATTTTGGGAAATTAGCGCAGCTCTACGTAAGTCTTACTTATTTTCTAGAGACGAAAAGAAATAAGCAAAAACTAAACGAAGAGGAAAATGACCAAATAAAAAACAATTCTCCTTCTTTCGTGATTAGATTTTTTTATATCAACAATAGTCAGACTCTTTTTGAAATGGTTTTGCGACTCTGAAAAGAGCCGTTTTCAATATGCAATTGTTTTTGTTCTGTAATATTCTGTCTGGGTTTAATCACTTTAACTGCTTCTTCGGCAGTGTTAACATTTGATTTTTCAATGCAGTGTATATCGATTTCTCAGATCCTCTCCCTGTTTTTTTTTTTTTTTTTTTCATTAGACGATTGGCTAAATTTACTTTCTCTCTGCATGATCAACTAAGTGGATTGTTTCTCCACAGTTTCGTTACAACCTGGTACCATACTGATGTCAACTTCGACTTACGACTTTTTATCCGTCACGGAATGGACTCTGACTTACACAGAAAACAGACTTTAGCAGTTTTAATCGTTTACGATGAAATTATGCTGTTTCTTTGTCTGTTGCCGATATCATACTGTGATACAAAATGGTCATCTTCTCAGATTTACGGCATTGCACACCACTGTAACTCGCTTATTTTACGGAGGCCTGAGCTGAAGAAAGTCCCGCGCTAAAATTCAAAGTTTTTTTGCTAACATACTTTACTTTAAAACCGTCATAATTAAAACTCCACCCCTTCCACGTGAAAAGTGGTGTATATTTGAACTGAGCATCCAATAAAGTAAAAACAGCGAATTTCGTACCGTTCAGTTTTGTGTTGTTGGCTAGCTGTTATATATTGGTGTATATCTCTTGCATCTCCTTTTATTCATATTTACGTTTTATGTGTCAAAAAGTTGTTACTTATTTACTAAACATTGAAAATATTTCGCATTTCATAGCTGGTGTTTATGATTTGAAACGTCTGTTTCACGGCACCCCCCTTTTCTTAACAAAACTAAAATACCAAAACAATGCAAACAGCAAAATTAAAACAAAAACACAAAAAAAAAATCGTTTACCATACATAACACGTAACAAAATAAGCCACTTCTTTCAGAGGTTAGCATACGTTGTACTGGGTTTGAAACCGTTATATAGTACATAATTTGCAAAATTTCCTCAGAGAAGGTATTGGCAAAAATCTGGAATGTATATACGTTTGCAGGGTTTTCGCCATTTTCGTGTATTTTGAAGTTGTAATCTGCACAGATTAAAATTGAATAGTCCCAAAAAATTTTAAACAACGACTCAATCATAAAATTTTTCTTTATCATGGCTTTTTCCTGATAACAGACACAAATTTTGCAAAACTTTGAATATTATTACACCTTTTTCATGAAATAATTTTTACTTATAAGTTTGCACTGCAAGATTTGTAATGTACCCGCAATCTAGTAATTACAGTCTAGATCTGTTGGGAACTTAGTCCTCGACGGGACAGAGTGCAACCCGTACGTACGTTGAGGCGACGGGATTCAATCTTAGAATCTACAAGTCCTATATCTCTCCTTGTATTGTTGTGAGATTAGAGGGGGCTGGTAAAGATATATAAGAAAAACTTTAATATATTAACTCCGTTACATTTTCTTAAATGTATGTTGTGTGTGTCCCACGTCGGGGACGTTGTCGTTAACGGTAGTATGTCATATCGTAATGGTAATTCCCGCCTATATATATAGAATTGAGTGTTAATAGCAGATCTTTGATTGTTTCTGTTGAATTCATACATATATTTGGTGCAATCGAGACAATTAAGAGCGAGACATATTGACAATGTGTTGTCACCTGTCTATTTGTTGAAGACTATATGTCTGCATCAAGATGTTTTTTTTTTTATTTTTTCTGTCGTTGGGCTGCTGTTCCATTGACGGACAACCCACATCTGATTCTCCTGTTATTTTACACTCAATTGACCGTGTATACTGCTGGCTGAGAATAATATATAAATCTGATAGCACTCAAGTGACATATTGTTAGGACACCTGTCTATTGTTGAAGATTACCCCTCTCCCTCTAGATGTCTTTTGGTTATTTCTGTAGTGTGGTTGCTGTCTCATTGACGTATACCTCACATCTCCTTTTCTTCATGCGGAACTTAATTATTCGTGCGCATTGATGACTGAAAAAAAATCATATAAATCTGATCGGCTAAGCACTGCCAGTTTTTCTTTGTATCAAAAATAGTGGATTTATTTGATTGTTTTCTGCTTAACGTCCAGTGGCAAATATTCCATGCGTATTAGAGCCATTGTGTTAGAAAATCTAATCGTAAAAATATTGCATATTTGTGCATTTTTGGTATTTTCTGAATATAGAAAGAAAGAATTCTACAGAAACGCAGACACGCACTTGCTTCAAATGTGTTTTCTGGAATAAAACCACTATGCAATGTTAAACATTTATAGCTATTTTGTCTGAAGTTCAAATAAAGTGGTAGTCATTTCATAGAAAAACTATACCTTATTCTGACTTGACTGTGCTGAAAAACTCAACATGTCTTTAATAGCAGGAAAGGGCGCGCTGGTTCCCGAAAGTTGGGTAGTATAAAAATAGGTACTTCTGATCTGAGCAACAGGGCAAATATGCCCCCTATCATAATTTCATATATTTATTTTATTATTCATAAGAAACTTTCATCAAGGGTTCTACAGTGATAACAAGACGTGGAGGAGCCTTTCATTTGATACCAGTTAATTGTCCATTTTCTTTTACTTTTGGACAAAGTTACAGCTATGCGTAGGAACTATTTTGTTTAACATATGTACTACTTTCTTGTATGTTCTTTGTGACCGAGTCCGAATTATATACCTTCTGTGTGTCAAGCAAAAACTAAAGACATTAACGCACACACAATTTTGGGAAATTAGCGCAGCTCTACGTAAGTCTTACTTATTTTCTAGAGACGAAAAGAAATAAGCAAAAACTAAACGAAGAGGAAAATGACCAAATAAAAAACAATTCTCCTTCTTTCGTGATTAGATTTTTTTATATCAACAATAGTCAGACTCTTTTTGAAATGGTTTTGCGACTCTGAAAAGAGCCGTTTTCAATATGCAATTGTTTTTGTTCTGTAATATTCTGTCTGGGTTTAATCACTTTAACTGCTTCTTCGGCAGTGTTAACATTTGATTTTTCAATGCAGTGTATATCGATTTCTCAGATCCTCTCCCTGTTTTTTTTTTTTTTTTTTTCATTAGACGATTGGCTAAATTTACTTTCTCTCTGCATGATCAACTAAGTGGATTGTTTCTCCACAGTTTCGTTACAACCTGGTACCATACTGATGTCAACTTCGACTTACGACTTTTTATCCGTCACGGAATGGACTCTGACTTACACAGAAAACAGACTTTAGCAGTTTTAATCGTTTACGATGAAATTATGCTGTTTCTTTGTCTGTTGCCGATATCATACTGTGATACAAAATGGTCATCTTCTCAGATTTACGGCATTGCACACCACTGTAACTCGCTTATTTTACGGAGGCCTGAGCTGAAGAAAGTCCCGCGCTAAAATTCAAAGTTTTTTTGCTAACATACTTTACTTTAAAACCGTCATAATTAAAACTCCACCCCTTCCACGTGAAAAGTGGTGTATATTTGAACTGAGCATCCAATAAAGTAAAAACAGCGAATTTCGTACCGTTCAGTTTTGTGTTGTTGGCTAGCTGTTATATATTGGTGTATATCTCTTGCATCTCCTTTTATTCATATTTACGTTTTATGTGTCAAAAAGTTGTTACTTATTTACTAAACATTGAAAATATTTCGCATTTCATAGCTGGTGTTTATGATTTGAAACGTCTGTTTCACGGCACCCCCCTTTTCTTAACAAAACTAAAATACCAAAACAATGCAAACAGCAAAATTAAAACAAAAACACAAAAAAAAAATCGTTTACCATACATAACACGTAACAAAATAAGCCACTTCTTTCAGAGGTTAGCATACGTTGTACTGGGTTTGAAACCGTTATATAGTACATAATTTGCAAAATTTCCTCAGAGAAGGTATTGGCAAAAATCTGGAATGTATATACGTTTGCAGGGTTTTCGCCATTTTCGTGTATTTTGAAGTTGTAATCTGCACAGATTAAAATTGAATAGTCCCAAAAAATTTTAAACAACGACTCAATCATAAAATTTTTCTTTATCATGGCTTTTTCCTGATAACAGACACAAATTTTGCAAAACTTTGAATATTATTACACCTTTTTCATGAAATAATTTTTACTTATAAGTTTGCACTGCAAGATTTGTAATGTACCCGCAATCTAGTAATTACAGTCTAGATCTGTTGGGAACTTAGTCCTCGACGGGACAGAGTGCAACCCGTACGTACGTTGAGGCGACGGGATTCAATCTTAGAATCTACAAGTCATATATCTCTCCTTGTATTGTTGTGAGATTAGAGGGGGCTGGTAAAGATATATAAGAAAAACTTTAATATATTAACTCCGTTACATTTTCTTAAATGTATGTTGTGTGTGTCCCACGTCGGGGACGTTGTCGTTAACGGTAGTATGTCATATCGTAATGGTAATTCCCGCCTATATATATAGAATTGAGTGTTAATAGCAGATCTTTGATTGTTTCTGTTGAATTCATACATATATTTGGTGCAATCGAGACAATTAAGAGCGAGACATATTGACAATGTGTTGTCACCTGTCTATTTGTTGAAGACTATATGTCTGCATCAAGATGTTTTTTTTTTTATTTTTTCTGTCGTTGGGCTGCTGTTCCATTGACGGACAACCCACATCTGATTCTCCTGTTATTTTACACTCAATTGACCGTGTATACTGCTGGCTGAGAATAATATATAAATCTGATAGCACTCAAGTGACATATTGTTAGGACACCTGTCTATTGTTGAAGATTACCCCTCTCCCTCTAGATGTCTTTTGGTTATTTCTGTAGTGTGGTTGCTGTCTCATTGACGTATACCTCACATCTCCTTTTCTTCATGCGGAACTTAATTATTCGTGCGCATTGATGACTGAAAAAAAATCATATAAATCTGATCGGCTAAGCACTGCCAGTTTTTCTTTGTATCAAAAATAGTGGATTTATTTGATTGTTTTCTGCTTAACGTCCAGTGGCAAATATTCCATGCGTATTAGAGCCATTGTGTTAGAAAATCTAATCGTAAAAATATTGCATATTTGTGCATTTTTGGTATTTTCTGAATATAGAAAGAAAGAATTCTACAGAAACGCAGACACGCACTTGCTTCAAATGTGTTTTCTGGAATAAAACCACTATGCAATGTTAAACATTTATAGCTATTTTGTCTGAAGTTCAAATAAAGTGGTAGTCATTTCATAGAAAAACTATACCTTATTCTGACTTGACTGTGCTGAAAAACTCAACATGTCTTTAATAGCAGGAAAGGGCGCGCTGGTTCCCGAAAGTTGGGTAGTATAAAAATAGGTACTTCTGATCTGAGCAACAGGGCAAATATGCCCCCTATCATAATTTCATATATTTATTTTATTATTCATAAGAAACTTTCATCAAGGGTTCTACAGTGATAACAAGACGTGGAGGAGCCTTTCATTTGATACCAGTTAATTGTCCATTTTCTTTTACTTTTGGACAAAGTTACAGCTATGCGTAGGAACTATTTTGTTTAACATATGTACTACTTTCTTGTATGTTCTTTGTGACCGAGTCCGAATTATATACCTTCTGTGTGTCAAGCAAAAACTAAAGACATTAACGCACACACAATTTTGGGAAATTAGCGCAGCTCTACGTAAGTCTTACTTATTTTCTAGAGACGAAAAGAAATAAGCAAAAACTAAACGAAGAGGAAAATGACCAAATAAAAAACAATTCTCCTTCTTTCGTGATTAGATTTTTTTATATCAACAATAGTCAGACTCTTTTTGAAATGGTTTTGCGACTCTGAAAAGAGCCGTTTTCAATATGCAATTGTTTTTGTTCTGTAATATTCTGTCTGGGTTTAATCACTTTAACTGCTTCTTCGGCAGTGTTAACATTTGATTTTTCAATGCAGTGTATATCGATTTCTCAGATCCTCTCCCTGTTTTTTATTTTTTTTTTTCTTTAGACGATTGGCTAAATTTACTTTCTCTCTGCATGATCAACTAAGTGGATTGTTTCTCCACAGTTTCGTTACAACCTGGTACCATACTGATGTCAACTTCGACTTACGACTTTTTATCCGTCACGGAATGGACTCTGACTTACACAGAAAACAGACTTTAGCAGTTTTAATCGTTTACGATGAAATTATGCTGTTTCTTTGTCTGTTGCCGATATCATACTGTGATACAAAATGGTCATCTTCTCAGATTTACGGCATTGCACACCACTGTAACTCGCTTATTTTACGGAGGCCTGAGCTGAAGAAAGTCCCGCGCTAAAATTCAAAGTTTTTTTGCTAACATACTTTACTTTAAAACCGTCATAATTAAAACTCCACCCCTTCCACGTGAAAAGTGGTGTATATTTGAACTGAGCATCCAATAAAGTAAAAACAGCGAATTTCGTACCGTTCAGTTTTGTGTTGTTGGCTAGCTGTTATATATTGGTGTATATCTCTTGCATCTCCTTTTATTCATATTTACGTTTTATGTGTCAAAAAGTTGTTACTTATTTACTAAACATTGAAAATATTTCGCATTTCATAGCTGGTGTTTATGATTTGAAACGTCTGTTTCACGGCACCCCCCTTTTCTTAACAAAACTAAAATACCAAAACAATGCAAACAGCAAAATTAAAACAAAAACACAAAAAAAAAATCGTTTACCATACATAACACGTAACAAAATAAGCCACTTCTTTCAGAGGTTAGCATACGTTGTACTGGGTTTGAAACCGTTATATAGTACATAATTTGCAAAATTTCCTCAGAGAAGGTATTGGCAAAAATCTGGAATGTATATACGTTTGCAGGGTTTTCGCCATTTTCGTGTATTTTGAAGTTGTAATCTGCACAGATTAAAATTGAATAGTCCCAAAAAATTTTAAACAACGACTCAATCATAAAATTTTTCTTTATCATGGCTTTTTCCTGATAACAGACACAAATTTTGCAAAACTTTGAATATTATTACACCTTTTTCATGAAATAATTTTTACTTATAAGTTTGCACTGCAAGATTTGTAATGTACCCGCAATCTAGTAATTACAGTCTAGATCTGTTGGGAACTTAGTCCTCGACGGGACAGAGTGCAACCCGTACGTACGTTGAGGCGACGGGATTCAATCTTAGAATCTACAAGTCATATATCTCTCCTTGTATTGTTGTGAGATTAGAGGGGGCTGGTAAAGATATATAAGAAAAACTTTAATATATTAACTCCGTTACATTTTCTTAAATGTATGTTGTGTGTGTCCCACGTCGGGGACGTTGTCGTTAACGGTAGTATGTCATATCGTAATGGTAATTCCCGCCTATATATATAGAATTGAGTGTTAATAGCAGATCTTTGATTGTTTCTGTTGAATTCATACATATATTTGGTGCAATCGAGACAATTAAGAGCGAGACATATTGACAATGTGTTGTCACCTGTCTATTTGTTGAAGACTATATGTCTGCATCAAGATGTTTTTTTTTTTATTTTTTCTGTCGTTGGGCTGCTGTTCCATTGACGGACAACCCACATCTGATTCTCCTGTTATTTTACACTCAATTGACCGTGTATACTGCTGGCTGAGAATAATATATAAATCTGATAGCACTCAAGTGACATATTGTTAGGACACCTGTCTATTGTTGAAGATTACCCCTCTCCCTCTAGATGTCTTTTGGTTATTTCTGTAGTGTGGTTGCTGTCTCATTGACGTATACCTCACATCTCCTTTTCTTCATGCGGAACTTAATTATTCGTGCGCATTGATGACTGAAAAAAAATCATATAAATCTGATCGGCTAAGCACTGCCAGTTTTTCTTTGTATCAAAAATAGTGGATTTATTTGATTGTTTTCTGCTTAACGTCCAGTGGCAAATATTCCATGCGTATTAGAGCCATTGTGTTAGAAAATCTAATCGTAAAAATATTGCATATTTGTGCATTTTTGGTATTTTCTGAATATAGAAAGAAAGAATTCTACAGAAACGCAGACACGCACTTGCTTCAAATGTGTTTTCTGGAATAAAACCACTATGCAATGTTAAACATTTATAGCTATTTTGTCTGAAGTTCAAATAAAGTGGTAGTCATTTCATAGAAAAACTATACCTTATTCTGACTTGACTGTGCTGAAAAACTCAACATGTCTTTAATAGCAGGAAAGGGCGCGCTGGTTCCCGAAAGTTGGGTAGTATAAAAATAGGTACTTCTGATCTGAGCAACAGGGCAAATATGCCCCCTATCATAATTTCATATATTTATTTTATTATTCATAAGAAACTTTCATCAAGGGTTCTACAGTGATAACAAGACGTGGAGGAGCCTTTCATTTGATACCAGTTAATTGTCCATTTTCTTTTACTTTTGGACAAAGTTACAGCTATGCGTAGGAACTATTTTGTTTAACATATGTACTACTTTCTTGTATGTTCTTTGTGACCGAGTCCGAATTATATACCTTCTGTGTGTCAAGCAAAAACTAAAGACATTAACGCACACACAATTTTGGGAAATTAGCGCAGCTCTACGTAAGTCTTACTTATTTTCTAGAGACGAAAAGAAATAAGCAAAAACTAAACGAAGAGGAAAATGACCAAATAAAAAACAATTCTCCTTCTTTCGTGATTAGATTTTTTTATATCAACAATAGTCAGACTCTTTTTGAAATGGTTTTGCGACTCTGAAAAGAGCCGTTTTCAATATGCAATTGTTTTTGTTCTGTAATATTCTGTCTGGGTTTAATCACTTTAACTGCTTCTTCGGCAGTGTTAACATTTGATTTTTCAATGCAGTGTATATCGATTTCTCAGATCCTCTCCCTGTTTTTTTTTTTTTTTTTTCATTAGACGATTGGCTAAATTTACTTTCTCTCTGCATGAACAACTAAGTGGATTGTTTCTCCACAGTTTCGTTACAACCTGGTACCATACTGATGTCAACTTCGACTTACGACTTTTTATCCGTCACGGAATGGACTCTGACTTACACAGAAAACAGACTTTAGCAGTTTTAATCGTTTACGATGAAATTATGCTGTTTCTTTGTCTGTTGCCGATATCATACTGTGATACAAAATGGTCATCTTCTCAGATTTACGGCATTGCACACCACTGTAACTCGCTTATTTTACGGAGGCCTGAGCTGAAGAAAGTCCCGCGCTAAAATTCAAAGTTTTTTTGCTAACATACTTTACTTTAAAACCGTCATAATTAAAACTCCACCCCTTCCACGTGAAAAGTGGTGTATATTTGAACTGAGAATCCAATAAAGTAAAAACAGCGAATTTCGTACCGTTCAGTTTTGTGTTGTTGGCTAGCTGTTATATATTGGTGTATATCTCTTGCATCTCCTTTTATTCATATTTACGTTTTATATGTCAAAAAGTTGTTACTTATTTACTAAACATTGAAAATATTTCGCATTTCATAGCTGGTGTTTATGATTTGAAACGTCTGTTTCACGGCACCCCCCTTTTCTTAACAAAACTAAAATACCAAAACAATGCAAACAGCAAAATTAAAACAAAAACACAAAAAAAATCGTTTACCATACATAACACGTAACAAAATAAGCCACTTCTTTCAGAGGTTAGCATACGTTGTACTGGGTTTGAAACCGTTATATAGTACATAATTTGCAAAATTTCCTCAGAGAAGGTATTGGCAAAAATCTGGAATGTATATACGTTTGCAGGGTTTTCGCCATTTTCGTGTATTTTGAAGTTGTAATCTGCACAGATTAAAATTGAATAGTCCCAAAAAATTTTAAACAACGACTCAATCATAAAATTTTTCTTTATCATGGCTTTTTCCTGATAACAGACACAAATTTTGCAAAACTTTGAATATTATTACACCTTTTTCATGAAATAATTTTTACTTATAAGTTTGCACTGCAAGATTTGTAATGTACCCGCAATCTAGTAATTACAGTCTAGATCTGTTGGGAACTTAGTCCTCGACGGGACAGAGTGCAACCCGTACGTACGTTGAGGCGACGGGATTCAATCTTAGAATCTACAAGTCCTATATCTCTCCTTGAATTGTTGTGAGATTAGAGGGGCTGGTAAAGATATATAAGAAAAACTTTAATATATTAACTCCGTTACATTTTCTTAAATGTATGTTGTGTGTGTCCCACGTCGGGGACGTTGTCGTTAACGGTAGTATGTCATATCGTAATGGTAATTCCCGCCTATATATATAGAATTGAGTGTTAATAGCAGATCTTTGATTGTTTCTGTTGAATTCATACATATATTTGGTGCAATCGAGACAATTAAGAGCGAGACATATTGACAATGTGTTGTCACCTGTCTATTTGTTGAAGACTATATGTCTGCATCAAGATGTTTTTTTTTTTATTTTTTCTGTCGTTGGGCTGCTGTTCCATTGACGGACAACCCACATCTGATTCTCCTGTTATTTTACACTCAATTGACCGTGTATACTGCTGGCTGAGAATAATATATAAATCTGATAGCACTCAAGTGACATATTGTTAGGACACCTGTCTATTGTTGAAGATTACCCCTCTCCCTCTAGATGTCTTTTGGTTATTTCTGTAGTGTGGTTGCTGTCTCATTGACGTATACCTCACATCTCCTTTTCTTCATGCGGAACTTAATTATTCGTGCGCATTGATGACTGAAAAAAAATCATATAAATCTGATCGGCTAAGCACTGCCAGTTTTTCTTTGTATCAAAAATAGTGGATTTATTTGATTGTTTTCTGCTTAACGTCCAGTGGCAAATATTCCATGCGTATTAGAGCCATTGTGTTAGAAAATCTAATCGTAAAAATATTGCATATTTGTGCATTTTTGGTATTTTCTGAATATAGAAAGAAAGAATTCTACAGAAACGCAGACACGCACTTGCTTCAAATGTGTTTTCTGGAATAAAACCACTATGCAATGTTAAACATTTATAGCTATTTTGTCTGAAGTTCAAATAAAGTGGTAGTCATTTCATAGAAAAACTATACCTTATTCTGACTTGACTGTGCTGAAAAACTCAACATGTCTTTAATAGCAGGAAAGGGCGCGCTGGTTCCCGAAAGTTGGGTAGTATAAAAATAGGTACTTCTGATCTGAGCAACAGGGCAAATATGCCCCCTATCATAATTTCATATATTTATTTTATTATTCATAAGAAACTTTCATCAAGGGTTCTACAGTGATAACAAGACGTGGAGGAGCCTTTCATTTGATACCAGTTAATTGTCCATTTTCTTTTACTTTTGGACAAAGTTACAGCTATGCGTAGGAACTATTTTGTTTAACATATGTACTACTTTCTTGTATGTTCTTTGTGACCGAGTCCGAATTATATACCTTCTGTGTGTCAAGCAAAAACTAAAGACATTAACGCACACACAATTTTGGGAAATTAGCGCAGCTCTACGTAAGTCTTACTTATTTTCTAGAGACGAAAAGAAATAAGCAAAAACTAAACGAAGAGGAAAATGACCAAATAAAAAACAATTCTCCTTCTTTCGTGATTAGATTTTTTTATATCAACAATAGTCAGACTCTTTTTGAAATGGTTTTGCGACTCTGAAAAGAGCCGTTTTCAATATGCAATTGTTTTTGTTCTGTAATATTCTGTCTGGGTTTAATCACTTTAACTGCTTCTTCGGCAGTGTTAACATTTGATTTTTCAATGCAGTGTATATCGATTTCTCAGATCCTCTCCCTGTTTTTTTTTTTTTTTTTTCATTAGACGATTGGCTAAATTTACTTTCTCTCTGCATGAACAACTAAGTGGATTGTTTCTCCACAGTTTCGTTACAACCTGGTACCATACTGATGTCAACTTCGACTTACGACTTTTTATCCGTCACGGAATGGACTCTGACTTACACAGAAAACAGACTTTAGCAGTTTTAATCGTTTACGATGAAATTATGCTGTTTCTTTGTCTGTTGCCGATATCATACTGTGATACAAAATGGTCATCTTCTCAGATTTACGGCATTGCACACCACTGTAACTCGCTTATTTTACGGAGGCCTGAGCTGAAGAAAGTCCCGCGCTAAAATTCAAAGTTTTTTTGCTAACATACTTTACTTTAAAACCGTCATAATTAAAACTCCACCCCTTCCACGTGAAAAGTGGTGTATATTTGAACTGAGAATCCAATAAAGTAAAAACAGCGAATTTCGTACCGTTCAGTTTTGTGTTGTTGGCTAGCTGTTATATATTGGTGTATATCTCTTGCATCTCCTTTTATTCATATTTACGTTTTATATGTCAAAAAGTTGTTACTTATTTACTAAACATTGAAAATATTTCGCATTTCATAGCTGGTGTTTATGATTTGAAACGTCTGTTTCACGGCACCCCCCTTTTCTTAACAAAACTAAAATACCAAAACAATGCAAACAGCAAAATTAAAACAAAAACACAAAAAAAATCGTTTACCATACATAACACGTAACAAAATAAGCCACTTCTTTCAGAGGTTAGCATACGTTGTACTGGGTTTGAAACCGTTATATAGTACATAATTTGCAAAATTTCCTCAGAGAAGGTATTGGCAAAAATCTGGAATGTATATACGTTTGCAGGGTTTTCGCCATTTTCGTGTATTTTGAAGTTGTAATCTGCACAGATTAAAATTGAATAGTCCCAAAAAATTTTAAACAACGACTCAATCATAAAATTTTTCTTTATCATGGCTTTTTCCTGATAACAGACACAAATTTTGCAAAACTTTGAATATTATTACACCTTTTTCATGAAATAATTTTTACTTATAAGTTTGCACTGCAAGATTTGTAATGTACCCGCAATCTAGTAATTACAGTCTAGATCTGTTGGGAACTTAGTCCTCGACGGGACAGAGTGCAACCCGTACGTACGTTGAGGCGACGGGATTCAATCTTAGAATCTACAAGTCCTATATCTCTCCTTGAATTGTTGTGAGATTAGAGGGGCTGGTAAAGATATATAAGAAAAACTTTAATATATTAACTCCGTTACATTTTCTTAAATGTATGTTGTGTGTGTCCCACGTCGGGGACGTTGTCGTTAACGGTAGTATGTCATATCGTAATGGTAATTCCCGCCTATATATATAGAATTGAGTGTTAATAGCAGATCTTTGATTGTTTCTGTTGAATTCATACATATATTTGGTGCAATCGAGACAATTAAGAGCGAGACATATTGACAATGTGTTGTCACCTGTCTATTTGTTGAAGACTATATGTCTGCATCAAGATGTTTTTTTTTTTTATTTTTTCTGTCGTTGGGCTGCTGTTCCATTGACGGACAACCCACATCTGATTCTCCTGTTATTTTACACTCAATTGACCGTGTATACTGCTGGCTGAGAATAATATATAAATCTGATAGCACTCAAGTGACATATTGTTAGGACACCTGTCTATTGTTGAAGATTACCCCTCTCCCTCTAGATGTCTTTTGGTTATTTCTGTAGTGTGGTTGCTGTCTCATTGACGTATACCTCACATCTCCTTTTCTTCATGCGGAACTTAATTATTCGTGCGCATTGATGACTGAAAAAAAATCATATAAATCTGATCGGCTAAGCACTGCCAGTTTTTCTTTGTATCAAAAATAGTGGATTTATTTGATTGTTTTCTGCTTAACGTCCAGTGGCAAATATTCCATGCGTATTAGAGCCATTGTGTTAGAAAATCTAATCGTAAAAATATTGCATATTTGTGCATTTTTGGTATTTTCTGAATATAGAAAGAAAGAATTCTACAGAAACGCAGACACGCACTTGCTTCAAATGTGTTTTCTGGAATAAAACCACTATGCAATGTTAAACATTTATAGCTATTTTGTCTGAAGTTCAAATAAAGTGGTAGTCATTTCATAGAAAAACTATACCTTATTCTGACTTGACTGTGCTGAAAAACTCAACATGTCTTTAATAGCAGGAAAGGGCGCGCTGGTTCCCGAAAGTTGGGTAGTATAAAAATAGGTACTTCTGATCTGAGCAACAGGGCAAATATGCCCCCTATCATAATTTCATATATTTATTTTATTATTCATAAGAAACTTTCATCAAGGGTTCTACAGTGATAACAAGACGTGGAGGAGCCTTTCATTTGATACCAGTTAATTGTCCATTTTCTTTTACTTTTGGACAAAGTTACAGCTATGCGTAGGAACTATTTTGTTTAACATATGTACTACTTTCTTGTATGTTCTTTGTGACCGAGTCCGAATTATATACCTTCTGTGTGTCAAGCAAAAACTAAAGACATTAACGTACACACAATTTTGGGAAATTAGCGCAGCTCTACGTAAGTCTTACTTATTTTCTAGAGACGAAAAGAAATAAGCAAAAACTAAACGAAGAGGAAAATGACCAAATAAAAAACAATTCTCCTTCTTTCGTGATTAGATTTTTTTATATCAACAATAGTCAGACTCTTTTTGAAATGGTTTTGCGACTCTGAAAAGAGCCGTTTTCAATATGCAATTGTTTTTGTTCTGTAATATTCTGTCTGGGTTTAATCACTTTAACTGCTTCTTCGGCAGTGTTAACATTTGATTTTTCAATGCAGTGTATATCGATTTCTCAGATCCTCTCCCTGTTTTTTTTTTTTTTTTTTCATTAGACGATTGGCTAAATTTACTTTCTCTCTGCATGATCAACTAAGTGGATTGTTTCTCCACAGTTTCGTTACAACCTGGTACCATACTGATGTCAACTTCGACTTACGACTTTTTATCCGTCACGGAATGGACTCTGACTTACACAGAAAACAGACTTTAGCAGTTTTAATCGTTTACGATGAAATTATGCTGTTTCTTTGTCTGTTGCCGATATCATACTGTGATACAAAATGGTCATCTTCTCAGATTTACGGCATTGCACACCACTGTAACTCGCTTATTTTACGGAGGCCTGAGCTGAAGAAAGTCCCGCGCTAAAATTCAAAGTTTTTTTGCTAACATACTTTACTTTAAAACCGTCATAATTAAAACTCCACCCCTTCCACGTGAAAAGTGGTGTATATTTGAACTGAGCATCCAATAAAGTAAAAACAGCGAATTTCGTACCGTTCAGTTTTGTGTTGTTGGCTAGCTGTTATATATTGGTGTATATCTCTTGCATCTCCTTTTATTCATATTTACGTTTTATGTGTCAAAAAGTTGTTACTTATTTACTAAACATTGAAAATATTTCGCATTTCATAGCTGGTGTTTATGATTTGAAACGTCTGTTTCACGGCACCCCCCTTTTCTTAACAAAACTAAAATACCAAAACAATGCAAACAGCAAAATTAAAACAAAAACACAAAAAAAATCGTTTACCATACATAACACGTAACAAACTAAGCCACTTCTTTCAGAGGTTAGCATACGTTGTTCTGGGTTTGAAACCGTTATATAGTACATAATTTGCAAAATTTCCTCAGAGAAGGTATTGGCAAAAATCTGGAATGTTATATACGTATTATATACGTTTGCAGGGTTTTCGCCATTTTCGTGTATTTTGAAGTTGTAATCTGCACAGATTAAAATTGAATAGTCCCAAAAAATTTTAAACAACGACTCAATCATAAAATTTTTCTTTATCATGGCTTTTTCCTGATAACAGACACAAATTTTGCAAAACTTTGAATATTATTACACCTTTTTCATGAAATAATTTTTACTTATAAGTTTGCACTGCAAGATTTGTAGTGTACCCGCAATCTAGTAATTACAGTCTAGATCTGTTGGGAACTTAGTCCTCGACGGGACAGAGTGCAACCCGTACCTACGTTGAGGCGACGGGATTCAATCTTAGAATCTACAAGTCCTATATCTCTCCTTGTATTGTTCTGAGATTAGAGGGGGCTGGTAAAGATATATAAGAAAAACTTTAATATATTAACACCGTTACATTTTCTCAAATGTATGTTGTGTGTGTCCCACGTCGGGGACGTTGTCGTTAACGGTAGTATGTCATATCGTAATGGTAATTCCCGCCTGTATATATAGAATTGAGTGTTAATAGCAGATCTTTGATTGTTTCTGTTGAATTCATACATATATTTGGTGGAATCGAGACAATTAAGAGCGAGACATATTGACAATGTGTTGTCACCTGTCTATTTGTTGAAGACTATATGTCTGCATCAAGATGTTTTTTTTTTATTTTTTCTGTCGTTGGCTGCTGTTCCATTGACGGACAACCCACATCTGATTCTCCTGTTATTTTACACTCAATTGACCGTGTATACTGCTGGCTGAGAATAATATATAAATCTGATAGCACTCAAGTGACATATTGTTAGGACACCTGTCTATTGTTGAAGATTACCCCTCTCCCTCTAGATGTCTTTTGGTTATTTCTGTAGTGTGGTTGCTGTCTCATTGACGTATACCTCACATCTCCTTTTCTTCATGCGGAACTTAATTATTCGTGCGCATTGATGACTGAAAAAAAATCATATAAATCTGATCGGCTAAGCACTGCCAGTTTTTCTTTGTATCAAAAATAGTGGATTTATTTGATTGTTTTTTGCTTAACGTCCAGTGGCAAATATTCCATGCGTATTAGAGCCATTGTGTTAGAAAATCTAATCGTAAAAATATTGCATATTTGTGCATTTTTGGTATTTCCTGAATATAGAAAGAAAGAATTCAATAGAAACGCAGACACGCAGACACGCACTTGCTTCAAATGTGTTTTCTGGAATAAAACCACTATGCAATGTTAAACATTTATAGCTATTTTGTCTGAAGTTCAAATAAAGTGGTAGTCATTTCATAGAAAAACTATACCTTATCCTGACTTGACTGTGCTGAAAAACTCAACATATCTTAAATTGCATAATAGAGCGCACTGGTTCCCGAAAGTTGGGTAGTATAAAAACAGGTACTTCTGATCTGAGCAACAGGGCAAATATGCCCCCTATCATAATTTCATATATTTATTTTATTATTCATGAGAAACTTTCATCAAGGGTTCTACAGTGATAACAAGACGTGGAGGAGCCTTTCATTTGATACCAGTTAATTGTCCATTTTCTTTTACTTCTGGACAAAGTTACAGCTATGCGTAGGAACTATTTTATTTAACATATGTACTACTTTCTTTTATGTTCTTTGTGACCGAGCCCGAATTATATACCTTCTGTGTGTCAAGCGAAAACTAAAGACATTAACGCACACACAATTTTGGGAAATTAGCGCAGCTCTACGTAAGTCTTACTTATTTTCTAGGGACGAAAAGAAATAAGCAAAAACTAAACGAAGAGGAAAATGACCAAATAAAAAACAATTCTCCTTCTTTCGTGATTAAATTATTTTATATCAGCAATAGTCAGACTCTTTTTTGAAATGTTTTTTTTTTTTTTTTTTTCATTAGACGATTGGCTAAATTTACTTTCTCTCTGCATGATCAACTAAGTGGATTGTTTCTCCGCAGTTTCGTTACAACCTGGTACCATACTAATGTCAACTTCGACTTACGACTTTTTATCCATCACGGAATGGACTCTGACTTCCACTGAAAACAGACTTTAGCAGTTTTAATCGTTTACGATGAAATTATGCTGTTTCTTTGTCTGTTGCCGATATCATACTGTGATACAAAATGGTCATCTTCTCAGATTTACGGCATTGCACACAACAGTAACTCGCCTATTTTACGGAGGCCTGAGCTGAAGAAAGTCCCGCGCTAAAATTCAAAGTTTTATTGCTAACATACTTTACTTTAAAACCGTCATAATTAAAACTCCACCCCTTCCACGTGAAAAGTGGTGTATATTTGAACTGAGCATCCAATAAAGTAGAAACAGCGAATTTCGTACCGTTCAGTATTTTGTTGTTATATATTGGTGTATATCTCTTGCATCTCCTTTTATTCATATTTACGTTTTATGTGTCAAAAAGTTGTTACTTATTTACTAAACATTGAAAATATTTCGCATTTCATAGCTGGTGTTTATCATTTGAAACATCTGTTTCACGGCAACCCCCTTTTCTTAACAAAACTAAAATACCAAAACAATGCAAACAGCAAAATTAAAACAAAAACACAAAAAAAATCGTTTACCATACATAACACGTAACAAACTAAGCCACTTCTTTCAGAGGTTAGCATACGTTGTACTGGGTTTGAAACCGTTATATAGTACATAATTTGCAAAATTTCCTCAGAGAAGGTATTGGCAAAAATCTGGAATGTTATATACGTATTATATACGTTTGCAGGGTTTTCGCCATTTTCGTGTATTTTGAAGTTGTAATCTGCACAGATTAAAATTGAATAGTCCCAAAAAATTTTAAACAACGACTCAATCATAAAATTTTTCTTTATCATGGCTTTTTCCTGATAACAGACACAAATTTTGCAAAACTTTGAATATTATTACACCTTTTTCATGAAATAATTTTTACTTATAAGTTTGCACTGCAAGATTTGTAGTGTACCCGCAATCTAGTAATTACAGTCTAGATCTGTTGGGAACTTAGTCCTCGACGGGACAGAGTGCAACCCGTACCTACGTTGAGGCGACGGGATTCAATCTTAGAATCTACAAGTCCTATATCTCTCCTTGTATTGTTGTGAGATTAGAGGGGGCTGGTAAAGATATATAAGAAAAACTTTAATATATTAACACCGTTACATTTTCTCAAATGTATGTTGTGTGTGTCCCACGTCGGGGACGTTGTCGTTAACGGTAGTATGTCATATCGTAATGGTAATTCCCGCCTATATATATAGAATTGAGTGTTAATAGCAGATCTTTGATTGTTTCTGTTGAATTCATACATATATTTGGTGGAATCGAGACAATTAAGAGGGAGACATATTGACAATGTGTTGTCACCTGTCTATTTGTTGAAGACTATATGTCTGCATCAAGATTTTTTTTTTTTTTTTTTTCTGTCGTTGGGCTGCTGTTCCATTGACGGACAACCCACATCTGATTCTCCTGTTATTTTACACTCAATTGACCGTGTATACTGCTGGCTGAGAATAATATATAAATCTGATAGCACTCAAGTGACATATTGTTAGGACACCTGTCTATTGTTGAAGATTACCCCTCTCCCTCTAGATGTCTTTTGGTTATTTCTGTAGTGTGGTTGCTGTCTCATTGACGTATACCTCACATCTCCTTTTCTTCATGCGGAACTTAATTATTCGTGCGCATTGATGACTGAAAAAAAATCATATAAATCTGATCGGCTAAGCACTGCCAGTTTTTCTTTGTATCAAAAATAGTGGATTTATTTGATTGTTTTCTGCTTAACGTCCAGTGGCAAATATTCCATGCGTATTAGAGCCATTGTGTTAGAAAATCTAATCGTAAAAATATTGCATATTTGTGCATTTTTGGTATTTCCTGAATATAGAAAGAAAGAATTCAATAGAAACGCAGACACGCAGACACGCACTTGCTTCAAATGTGTTTTCTGGAATAAAACCACTATGCAATGTTAAACATTTATAGCTATTTTGTCTGAAGTTCAAATAAAGTGGTAGTCATTTCATAGAAAAACTATACCTTATCCTGACTTGACTGTGCTGAAAAACTCAACATATCTTAAATTGCATAATAGAGCGCACTGGTTCCCGAAAGTTGGGTAGTATAAAAACAGGTACTTCTGATCTGAGCAACAGGGCAAATATGCCCCCTATCATAATTTCATATATTTATTTTATTATTCATGAGAAACTTTCATCAAGGGTTCTACAGTGATAACAAGACGTGGAGGAGCCTTTCATTTGATACCAGTTAATTGTCCATTTTCTTTTACTTCTGGACAAAGTTACAGCTATGCGTAGGAACTATTTTATTTAACATATGTACTACTTTCTTTTATGTTCTTTGTGACCGAGCCCGAATTATATACCTTCTGTGTGTCAAGCGAAAACTAAAGACATTAACGCACACACAATTTTGGGAAATTAGCGCAGCTCTACGTAAGTCTTACTTATTTTCTAGGGACGAAAAGAAATAAGCAAAAACTAAACGAAGAGGAAAATGACCAAATAAAAAACAATTCTCCTTCTTTCGTGATTAAATTATTTTATATCAGCAATAGTCAGACTCTTTTTTGAAATGGTTTTTTTTTTTTTTTTTTTTTTTTTTTTTTCATTAGACGATTGGCTAAATTTACTTTCTCTCTGCATGATCAACTAAGTGGATTGTTTCTCCACAGTTTCGTTACAACCTGGTACCATACTGATGTCAACTTCGACTTACGACTTTTTATCCATCACGGAATGGACTCTGACTTCCACTGAAAACAGACTTTAGCAATTTTAATCGTTTACGATGAAATTATGCTGTTTCTTTGTCTGTTGCCGATATCATACTGTGATACAAAATGGTCATCTTCTCAGATTTACGGCATTGCACACCACTGTAACTCGCCTATTTTACGGAGGCCTGAGCTGAAGAAAATCCCGCGCAAAAATTCAAAGTTTTATTGCTAACATACTTTACTTTAAAACCGTCATAATTAAAACTCCACCCCTTCCACGTGAAAAGTGGTGTATATTTGAACTGAGCATCCAATAAAGTAAAAACAGCGAATTTCGTACCGTTCAGTATTTTGTTGTTATATATTGGTGTATATCTCTTGCATCTCCTTTTATTCATATTTACGTTTTATGTGTCAAAAAGTTGTTACTTATTTACTAAACATTGAAAATATTTCGCATTTCATAGCTGGTGTTTATCATTTGAAACGTCTGTTTCACGGCACCCCCCTTTTCTTAACAAAACTAAAATACCAAAACAATGCAAGCAGCTAAATTAAAACAAAAACACAAAAACAAAATCGTTTACCATACATAACACGTAACAAAATAAGCCACTTCTTTTAGAGGTTAGCATACGTTGTAATGGGTTTGAAACCATTATATAGTACACAATTTGCAAAACCTCCTCAGACAAGGTATGGGAAAAATCTGGAATGTTATATACGTATTATATACGTTTGCAGGGTTTTCGCCATTTTCGTGTATTTTGAAGTTGTGATCTGCACAAATTAAAATTGAATAGTCCCAAAAAATTTTAAACAACGACTCAATCATAAAATTTTTCTTTATCATGGCTTTTTCCTGATAACAGACACAAATTTTGCAAAACTTTGAATATTATTATACCTTTTTCATGAAATAATTTTTACATATAAGTTTGCACTGCAAGATTTGTCATCTACCCGCAATCTAGTAATAAAAGTCTAGATCTGTTGGGAACTTAGTCCTCGACGGGACAGAGTGCAACCCGTACGTACGTTGAGGCGACGGGATTCAATCTTAGAATCTACAAGTTCTATATCTCTCCTTGTATTGTTGTGAGATTAGAGGGGGCTGGTAAAGATATATAAGAAAAACGTTAATATATTAACTCCGTTACATTTTCTTAAATGTATGTTGTGTGTGTCCCACGTCGGGGACGTTGTCGTTAACGGTAGTATGTCATATCGTAATGGTAATTCCCGCCTACATATATAGAATTGAGTGTTAATAGCAGATCTTTGATTGTTTCTGTTGAATTCATACATATATTTGGTGGAATCGAGACAATTAAGAGCGAGACATATTGACAATGTGTGGTCACCTGTCTATTTGTTGAAGACTATATGTCTGCATCAAGATGGTTTTTTTTTATTTTTTCTGTCGTTGGGCTGCTGTTCCATTGACGTATAACCCACATCTGTTTCTCCTTCTATTTTACACTTTATTGACTGCTGAAAAAAATATAAATCTGATAGCACTTAAGTGATATATTGTTAGGACACCTGTCTATTGTTGAAGATTACACGTCTCCCTTTAGATGTCTTTTGGTTATTTCTGTAGTTGGGTTGCTGTTGACGTATACCTCACATCTCTTTTTATTCATGCGGCACTTAATTATTCGTGTTCACTGATGGCCGAAAAAAATCATATAAATCTGATCGGCTAAGCACTGCCAGTTTTTGTTTGTATCAAAAAATGGATTCATATGATTGTTTTTTGGTTATTGTCCAGTGGCAAATATTCCATGCGTATTAGAGCCATTGTGTTAGAAAATCTAATCGTAAAGATATTGCATATTTGACTAGTCTACTTAAACATTTGCATTTTTTGGTATTTTCTGATTGGAGAAAGAAAGAATTCTGCAGAAACGCAGACACCCACTTGCTTAAAATGTGTTTTCTGGAATAAAACCAATATGCAATGTTAAGCATTTATAGCTATTTTGTCATAAGTTCAAATAAAGTGGTAGTTATTTCATAGCAAAATTATACTTATCCTGACTTGACTGTGCTAAAAAACTCAACATATCTTTAATTGCATAATAGGGAGCACTGGTTCCCGAAAGTTGGGTAGTATAAATACAGGTACTTCTGATCTGTTTTTTTTTATTTTTATTTATTTCTGTCTTTTGGCTGAGTTTCCATTGACGTATAATAGACATCTGATTCTCCTTCTATTTCACACTTAATTGTCCGTGTATACTGCTGGCTGTAAAATATAAATCGGATAGCAGTTTGTTCTTATGATGTACGGTTACACCACTGTTTCATGATAGGGGAAGGATTTGCGCCCACATACATGTTTTACCCCGCCACGTTCTGTATGTGCCTGTCCTAAGTCAGGTGCCTGTAAATCAGTGGTTGTGGTTTATTGATGTTTATCATATTTGTTTTTCTTTTATTGTTTTGTACATAAATCAACTGAAGCTACAAAGCAGAAAAAAACATCTAACAAAAACACAGATTGGATGTGGCAGGGAATTTATACATCCCTCACAACAAAAAAGACACAATATAATAGAAGATGTAGAATGGCATATAACAGTGTTTTAAAACCATATTTCTGTTGCAATGTTTAATTACTTGATTCCTCTTACATTTTTTCTTTAAATCTTGGTAAATTTTGACTACTGTATGTTTTGACCTTTATTTTAACTTATGCTTGAGAAACACAGGTAAATCTTGTGCATTATATAATATTGAAGCTTTTGAATAGATATGTTTGGAAGCATTACATTTTTATTGAACACCCGTATTGTCCGTAAAACTGTTAACCGGAATAACTAGTCGACTCTTACAATGTCTTAATGTGCTTGCAGTAAATCAGCTACTTTGGTCGGAGTAGTTGTTCGTTTTTGTTTTTTTTTAGAAATGGGTTGATGTCGTCTATGTTGAATTATTGACAACTTGTTATATGGACATTCTAGTTACGAGACCAATTAGTAAATCTGCTTTAATTTGACCAAACAAGAATATTTACAAAATAGTAAACATTATGACATATTTTGCCCTCATATTTTCACTGTGTCGTTGATTGTTGTTTCATGTATGTCCCGTCATCTCAATCATTCAGCTTCATTACTTTTAGTTTAAAGACTGAAACTCAGTAGTTAATAAATGTATGAATATCAATATTCATAAATTCTTTTGTATACATAAATTAGAGTACAGAAGTCAAAGAATAGAAATATTTAATGATATTATTGATACTTCAACCTTGATTACAAAGACTATACAAAATATACACCAAGAGTTGTGACAATTGTTTCAAAACTTCAGATCCTATTCCACCCATAACTGTCTACTTGTATCAATCTTATATGGATTAATGAATAATAATTGCCTGATCCTTCTTAACGTTACATGTCAGTGTTACACATACAGAGTGATTGATCAAATTAGCCACTGCCCCACTTTTCCTTCCATTCATTTCCTTAATGTTCAGTAAAAAAATGCTACTTTTTAAAAATAAATATATACAAATTCCTTTGTATACAGATATATAATATATATATAATTTGATTTATTTGTACAATAAAAAATAAAGTATTTATGGGTGTGTTTTTTTTATTAAAAGACTTCTTTACAACATGAAACTTGCCATCTGTGTTTTCTTTCATTTACACCAGAATCACATCCTTGCTCTGACAAGACATGTAAAGCATGATTGATAACATCATACACTATAACATAACCTACCGATGTTGATACTACATTGTATATCTGTAGGATTAAGCAGTTCTATTTCTCCTGTAAACAGACTGATATGAGTCCTATCATTCAAAGACAGGAGAACATAATTATTGTTTGTTATTGACATGTCATAAACATAACCGACATATCCTGACCCGTTTTGATTGGTTCACAGATGTTTATTTTTACGCAGAGTATGTATACTAGTAATCAATCTAATTAAAATATAGAGCTCTGATTTCGTTATCCTCATAAGAGCCTATATATGCGAGTTAATATGGATCAGAATCTTAATCAGATTGACTAGAATTATAGATATAAGCTGTCTTGCTGTCTAGTATTAGCACTCTATGCACTTTGTTCTGATCTGATATACTGTTTATTTTAAAAAGACATTATATAAATTACATAAAGATTAGAATCATCTAATCGTTTCACACCTAATAGAATCACACCCCACCGATTACTGTCCACTGGTGCTATTATTCATCGTGAATGGATGAATAATTTATTGACCCTTCATTACTTTCCATGTCAAAAGCTATATATCCCCATTCCCAAACAGTTTCAATCATCCACTTCCAAACTTCTTCCCTTCATTTCCTTTACTTAACTTTGGGTAAAAATATTGATTCTTATTTAATTTATAAGCTCCTTTATACACCAATCAAATTAGAAAATAAGCCACTTGCATTGGAGTAATTTTATGATATGTACCAATGCCACACAAATACTCAGACATATATGTAAACACAACTTAATTGTTTTATCAGAAATTGAAATATGCATTGATGATTTCATTAATTCAATTTGGATTTAATGACATCTTCACAACATGTAGTTTGGCATCTGTTCTTTGTTCATTTCCAGAATAGCATCCCACCCATAGCTGTCCTTTGGTATCAATATTCAGTGACACTGGATAAGTAATTCCCTGATCCTTCATTATTTTGTATATCAGTAAATCTCCCTCCCTTGATAGGATATGTAAGGCATGGTTGATAACATCAGACACTATAACCAGACCTACTGATGTTGTTACTATATCTGTAGGATTAAACAGTTTATCCCCTGAATTAATCTGAGGATTTCCCTGATAGGTCCACTTAATCTGTCCCTCCCTATCCAGAACCACCACCTTACCAGTTTTATAAGATGTTTTGTCTATAACCAGTATATCTCTGTTAACATTAGATTTAATTTTAGCTGGGAAAGTAAATAGTCTCTGTTTATTTTTATCATACTCATATGATTGTTTTTGTTTCCCATCCATCCCAAAGATTATAATTTTCCTACAACTTTTGTCTGTTAGGTTGTAATTAACACCCCATCTCTCCCTGACACCAAGTATAACCTCATTTTGTTTAGTGAAATGTATACCAAGTGGTATCATTGATGGAACAGAAAGGAAAGGTTTTATTTCTCCTGTCTTTGTTGTTAACAGACAGACATCAAAACCGTCAGACAAAGACAGAAGAACATCATTACTGCTTGTGATTGACATATCATTAACATTAACTGACATATCCTTTACCGCTTTGATAGTGTCATCAATGTTAATTTTATGCAGAAAAGTTGTCATGTGATTAGAAATACAAGCTGTCGTGTCGTCTATCATCAACACTCTATACACCATTTTCTGATCTGTAGTATAACTCTTGATTACGTATAAGTTTACTTGTGGCAATCCTTTTGGTAGTTTGGTTTTATGAAGAGATCCAAAAAAGTTGGTAGCGGTCTTCAATTTTATAGGAATGAACTCTTTGGTCTGCTTAAGAAATTCCCTGAATGATAGATCTGGAATATCTTTTGCACTACATTCTGAATGTGCACTGAACTTTAACACTTGTTTTGCGTGATTTGATTCTAAAACTTCCTGTATTTTACTTTGCTTATTCAGCAAAGTTTCCTTAATGTTCTCGTTTTGCCTTTCTTTATATGTTATTGAATTTTCGATTCTTTTCTTTTCGTTTTCCAGTTGATCTCGAAGTGCTTTAGCATATTCATGATATTTACTGACTTCATCTTCGATCATCTGTTCTTGTTGATAAATCTTTTGAACAGATTCATTAAAACATTTGTTGTATTTTGTTTTAAAATCTTTTAACTTTACTGTCTTCTATTTCACAAAGTGTGAATGCTTTAGAAAATCCTGATGCTAATTCTTTGAGTTTGTTCATTCTTTCATTGTACACTAAATCAACTGAATCCAAGTCATGTTTTTTATGGGAAGCAGTTATACACTCTGGACACACTAAGTAGTCACATGTTCTGCAAAACATGCAATTCAACTTGCTCCTGTGAATATTACATGGAATATTGTCAGTTATAGTGGTGTGTTCCTTTTCTATTTTAGCTTCTGATCTTTTGACATAATTAATGTCATGGGTAATTGAGGTTTGAAGTTTCAAATGAATTATTTTACAATGTTCGCACATAAGTGTATTGCATTGTAAGCATTTCCAGTTAACGTTTGCATCTGTTTCACAAAAAGTGCATTGTTCAGGAATTTGGGTTCGCCTTATGGTTTTGGAAAATTCCATCTTGATTTACAATAGGAGCTGCAATGTATAAAAGATATAGATATAGGTTTTTGATGTGATTCTGTGAAGTACATTTTTTTGTTGTTAACACTGATATGCATAGAATAGAAAATAGAAAACAAAATCATTACTAGATGTATTTTCGGTGGTTTTTGAACTTCAGTGATCAATATATGCCATTAGGTGTAAAAGAAACTCGTTTGTCAACTCATAACATATAGAATGGAGCCTACCAAAGTCTTTTATAATAAAAAGTTTTGAAATCTGTGCCTATAGATATGTCCGAAGACCAATAAACTTGCATGAAGATCGTTATCGACTTTGGAAAAAATCGCCCAATTTTTACTTCTTTTACCAATGATAAAACAAAAACTGACAACTGATTTAGATGAAATTTCATGAAAATTTAACAAGATTTTTTTAGTTAAAATCATCCCTTCGACATTTTACAGACGCCATCACGAGTTGATTGACAGTTTACAAATAAGTCAAATAGCTGAAATTGTCGGACGACTCTATATACGTATATACGTGTATGACTTATTGTCCATAAATGATTTTATTTGATTTTTGTTTTTGTTTTTGCTTAATATGAAAACTGCGAAAGATAAAGATAAGTTGCAACAATGATCAGAAGGACAATATCTACAAATTGGCCGCATGACTGTAATCTTTCCTTAGTTCCTTATTTTTGTTATTGCTCTTAATGACTATTGTTAGCAGTTGTCTGCATTTTTTTGGCTAGCATCTTGAAAACTATGGTAGATATGGAGATACTTTAGATATATAAAAATGATCAACCAGATAAGATCAACAAATGTTGCAACATGGTTTAAAAGTTAATAATGTTTATATGATTTGCATATTAGGGAATACGTTTGTATGATTAGTCGAGAGGGCTGACGGTAGTGGCTCTTGAAGTTGTTTATTTTTCGATAGACGACGTTGACGTAACTACTTTTTGTAACCAATGTAAACAAGATGGCGGCGATAATAACACAAACCGGCTCGACGTTAAAGATATTTATTTTCACTTCGCGTTCATCGTTAAATTAAATAATAAACACAAAACATGCATTTGATAAAAAGATATTTTTGTGGTTTATTTTTTATCAGATAGCAAATTTTATGGAGTACATTTTTTTTTGGCGTTACATTGAAGGGTAGTTTATACCAGGAGAATTTCTATTATATTTTTCAAGATGATTGTCAAAAATGCAAAATCAGGTGAATTTAAGGGCAAAAAATCCTACAAGGGGTCAACTTGTTCTTTGCCTGTTATAGTTTTTGTAATTATAGCCATAAACGCCGAAAATTATTGAAAATCATCATAAAAGGGTAGTAACTCGATCTCATAAGAGGCATAAATGTGCATCATTTTATGGAGTACTTTTTATGGAGTACATTTATTCATGCGCCAAGACAATTCAATGACACAAATATACAATTTACATGTGATAGAGGTTACGAATAGGAAATTAACTTCCATATATCCAATTTTAAAGAATTATAAGGATAAAACGCATTTTTAAAGGAATTTATTGGTGTATAAACTGGACCAAGTCACTCACAAACAAATAAAAGTCCGAATTGGTCTAGTTTATACACCAATAAATTCCTTTAAAAAGTCGTTTAATCCTATAGTAAATGTCTTCTTTATGAGTTATTGCCCTTCAATAACCATTCTTACTCACTTTTGTTTTCTTGACGAAACCTATAGATAATAGAAACTATAAACGTCTTAAATAAACAGCAAGACAATATCTAAAACAGATTTAGATTAGTGTTGAGCGCCTAAAAACATGTTGAACCCTAAACCATATATCCCAGTTTTTGGTCAGTGGCGATCAATGGTTGTGTCATATTTGTTCTTCATTCATTGTTTTAGCAAAAATCAGATCGTTGGTTTTCTTGTTTGATCTTTTTTCAAATTTTGTCATGTCAGGGCATTCGATAGCTTAAATCGTCAGTTGCCTCTTATGAGGAGTTACTACCCTTTTATGATGATTTTCAATAAGTTTCGGCGTTTATGGCTATAATTACGAACACTATAACAGGCAAAGAACAAGTTGACCACTTGTAGGAGTTTTTGCCATTAAATTCACCTGATATTGCATTTTTGACAATTATCTTGAAAAATATAATAGAAATTCTCCTGGTATTAACTACCCATCAATGTAGACATAAAACCAATACTTATACCAAATATACAAGTTTATATTTGACACTGCTTTATCAAATATATGAATATAAACGCAATAAAAGGCTAATAAATACCAAAGACTTTGTAAAATGGATGGTCGCACGACAACGCCGATGCTATATTTAATATAAAATAAACATTATTCAAACACATATCTACATATATAATATATAATTCAAACATTAGTATCAAACAAAAAACTCTTCAAATATAAAGCTGAATTAACTTCAACCAGAAGTAAAATTTACCGAGAAAATTTCCACTGTTCAGATTGACGGTGTCGTGCTGAATGATTACATAGGAAATAAAAAACCGCGAAAATAATAATGAAGCGGGAAAACCTAACGCCCTCAATGCTACATATGATGAAAACACCCAGGAGAAATCAATCTAGTCTTATGCACTGCCCGTTTAAACGAATGAAATTACAATTATAAACAGCAAAAATAATAACAAATGCTAGATTCTTAAATATGTCAATATGATCAAAATTGTGACTCAGCATTTGATAAGAGTTGGTTCCCTTAAATGATAATTTCCCAGGTATCCATGTTTTGCATGTATAGCTATTCGCTTGAATACAATAGACATAGATAAACTGTGATTAGCAACAATTAACAACAAGATAAGAGCTATAAATACTTGTGAACATATTGGAGTTTGTTATCGACACCTCCCTTAAATGACAAAACGAATTTTGACAATTGTAGTATTTTCCGCAATTATTTCTAGTTGAAAACTATAATTGAGAAAAATTATATCAAGCAAAAAATTATGAGTAAGACAAGATATACAAGAAAACAAAGCAATTGAAATAACCAATTGTTTCCTTTTTAGGGAATAACTTGAAAAAATATTTTGAGTTTGGATCTGGATTATATTTTGTCACAATCTTAATTAGTGTGTAAAAGATTGCTACCACAGTTGCTAATGATTTATATATTAATATTTTGTAAGGTGAGTTATTCAGACTCTCCCGAGCTTTTCGTTTGTTAAAGGACTAATATGATTTATGAAAATCAACTAACCGTATTCTAAATAATGATACAGTGTAAAGTGTCATTGAGCAATAAACAACAACTTCTAATTATGTACGTTTCAGCAATAAATTTTATAAACAGTTTGTAGGTATTTCTATTGGCACCAATTGCACCCCTAAATATTAAACTATTTCTTTATTGTTATGACTACAGTGTAATGCCTTAAATAGGATATGTCTGTTTAAATTCCCATTTAGCAAGAATTTCCTAATAAAACTGTGGAAATTAAAATTTTCCCAAGGGAATGTAATTTTAATAAATATGATATTAAGAGCAATAATAGTTCTTTTCTATACATTTCAGTTACATTGGCAATCGTAAAGATTTTCCTTGTTGTATAATAGAAAAAAACTCAAAGATACCAGGCTTATAATTTTTTACGCCAGACGCGCGTTTCGTCTACAAAAGACTCATCAGTGACGCTCGAACATTTCACTCTAAAAAATAATTTTGAACACTATATTTTTTATTTATATTTATTTTTTTACAGATGTTTTAACAGTGCTAGATTTGCTATTCCTATATGTAATATCACAAATAATAAGTCATCTTCCCTTACTCAAAAGACACAATATGAACATCAGTCTCCATATTTTTTTAAGAGAAACTTTTACCTGGTATATGATTAGTGAATTATATATATCAAGATGTTTATGAAATCTGAATCAAAAATTATACCGGTTAAATAAAAATTAAGTAAAGGTGCACACTTTTTCAGCCATACGTATCTCAAGTTTCCTAAGATGATTGCTAAATAAGAAGTCAATGACGAAATGTTTGTTCATGGCTTCATGCCCTAGCAAAACAGCGTGAACATTCATAACTGATTTACAATAGCAAGCTCAAAAATAATTTTCCTCTCAGTTTTTGTTTTGGTATGCTCAAAGATTACAAGTTGCAATTTACCTTCGTAGATATAGACATAGGCAAGGTATAATTCAGTGTACACAGAGTATTGAGATATGATTGCACAAGTCGTAAAGGTAAAATTGCTGAATTGAACCTTAGAAAACTTTAAAAACAAATTAAATGAACCCAATTGTAATTAAATACCGTTCAGTGACAAAAAGTATATCTGATCCATACACCTAACCATGTTCATTATGTATAACTTTAAATGAAAAGGATAATATCTGATCTATATACCTTAGCCAGTAAATATATTATCTATTGATGATATTTCTGCTTTTATAGCAGTAACCAAATCCGTTATTGTATATTATTTGATTTTTTGGTAAAGGTGTATGATATACATATTATCTTTTAGCCAGGAGGGTTAAAAAAAAAAGGATTTTTCTTTTCTTCTACATTAATTATTTGCAAATGATAAGTACCAGATTGAGATTTTATCACGGAATTAGTTCACTATATTCATATTTTCTAACTGTTGTTTGAAGGATGTTCGCTACTCTTGTTTTTTTACTTTTTGTCATATATTCGGAATCCTCTAGTTTTATCCATGTAGTGCTAATAAAAATTTTGCCCTCTTACCCCTACTTTTCTTTTCATAATTCTACTAACAAGTGAAATGACATAAGAAGGGAGTCAACTCCGTGCACAAAAAACGTATTTATGTGAATTAAACACAAACATAAAAGTTGTTTGTTTATCTTTAAGTCTAAAAATGAAGCCCTTTCAAATGAACAAAACGAAGCAAATATCCTTCATTTCCTGGTAACTAATGAACCAGGTAAATAAACTTAGTCACTGTTGTATTAGGATGAATTTGTGTATCAATAAACTGTTTTAGTAAAGCCAGTGGAATTTTAAAAGTATAAATATTATAGAAATATGTAGTTTAGGTTAATGACAGGTATTGTTTCAAACGCAAAAAAAAAAAAAAAAACTATGGTGTTTGAACAATTAAAAGAAAATTTCAATTCAGCATTTCTATACCCTCTCTCTCTCTTGGAATACGTGATTCATTTCATTCACCTTGTATATTGGTCTATATATATTTGTACAACAAATGTTTTCATGACACACGCTTTTTATTCATTGTTTACATCACTGAGTCGATATCGCTGCTGGTGGACTATCAGTCCACGAGGGTATCATCAGCTCGGTATTCAGAACTTTGGTACTGACATAATTCATACCAAATTAATTGTTTGTTTATAAATATTGAAAACTATTAAAAAGCTAAGGTTTAAAATCACGCAGGCAAAGTTGGCCTTAGAAGGATTTGGCCGTTATTTTCAGGTCCTTTTTGGTCATATAGCTCATTAACTGTTTCGGTTCTTATACCTCCTTGGCTTTAAGATATTCGGTTTTGAGCCATCCTGATGAAGGTAAATCCAGAAACGAGCTTCAGACGCATGAAATTTATAAAGTTTTGTTTTCATTTTTTATAAAAAAAAAAATAGTAGTATAATAACATTTTGAATTAAAAGGAGGGCCAAAAAGTTTGCATTCTTACCTTCCCCTGTATTTTGTAAATATATATTCAAATGTGCCCTATGGTGTTCCGAATACAGATATATTGTGGCAATGTTGACAAGCTTTCATGAAATAGAAATATATTTTGGGTGCAAAAACACCTGTAATATTGCATGACATATTGTATGTTGTAAGTCTAAAGATAAAGACCTTATGCTGACCTCTAGATGTCTTTTGGTTATTTTTGTCATTGCGTTGCTGTCTTAATCATCTGAACGAAATATCTCCATTCATTAATGATTTGAATGTTTGACAAATTTACATTGAAGTCATATTGTATGATTATACTGTATGATTTTGTCCAATTTGCAAAATCTGTTTTAAATCCAAATATTGAGAAGTCCAGATTGAGGTGAATTATTCTTGCTTTAACTCAAGATTTATATTTATATTTACCAATGCAAAAACCTCGCATTTAGAAATTCTTTCATGAAAGTGTGTTGGTTATGTAAAACCAATACAAAAAATTATCAAAAGAATATCAAACATATTGGACAATACAACAAACTACAGCGACATCAGCATACCAGAAAAGAGATATTAACTGGATGAACTTCCCTTTTTTATGCTAGCGTTCCATGTATCTTATTAATAAATGTAAAAAATAAATAAAATTACTCTTACCTTCATAATTAAGTACCCTGGCATCAAAATAAAAATCTTCTTTATTGCAGTTGAAAATTGTATCGTCCACTTAAAGGTTGCTCCCTAAATATATGATCCTTCTCTTGTTCAGAACCTGGATGTACCAGTCGTCTTAAAATATAAACAGTATTTGAAATTGGGTCACTGGGATTTAACAACACAATAGGTATTTCCAGGAAAAACTAAATTAATAGAATATGACATTTTAGAAAATAGCTTTTCAAATGAAACATGATTCAACAATGTTTTTACCTGATATAGTTTTCCTTTTAATCAATATAACTGAAAAAAATCAGGTGGTGAAAGAAAAGTATAAAATAGAGTTTTCACGATGAAGTCTCTGAATCATTAAAAAGAAATCAAGATCAACTGGTGTATGCTTTATAGAAACTAGGCGAAAAACACCTCATAAAAATTGTGAATATCCAACTCCTCTGCCTTTTAAAATATAAAGTTCTATGCGAATAGTATATGCAATTGCTACCACGTCTGTAACGCAAGTATCCTTATGTCTAGGGAGAAACTATGATTATGAAAAAAAACCACAGATACAGAGACAAAACATGAATGCAGATATGATTCATAAAAAAAATTATAAAATCTCACAAGTTTGGCCTTGATCATACAAAACCACTTATTGAATCAGACATAATGTTAAATTTGGCATATACATTCATTAGTCCTTAAGCATGAAATGTTAATTATAAGATAACTTTTGATTTTGATGTTGCTTATTTGAAAGGTGATTTTTCGGTTATGAATGATCTTCAATATTGGTGTCAAGCAGCAATTCACCCACTCACATTTAGAACATTTAAGGTCAAAATAGCCCTATTGTGACAAAAATAGTTCTTTTGATGTTGCTGTTTACTCAAACTAGAAAATATAGATTTACATGGAACTCTTTCTGAATGAAAAATATTTGTTGATCATTTTCAGGTCAAATTTACTTGTACATGAACTTACACCACAATTTTAGGTAGATATGCTAAATAGTATGCTAATTAAGATTTTCAGAAAATCAGAGTGTTATTTTCATAGTTGACATCTTCACCATAAGCCGATACTGAAACCGAAACAAAGGAGTGTTGAGTGAGTTGAAATTCGTATTTGTAAATGTAAGTGGTATTTAATTCAAATGAACTCAACATGTATCTTCATTTGTATCGTGCTAAAGCTACATATCACAACGATTATTACATGAAACATCAATTCACATGAATTTATGTTAATATGAAAGATTGTTATTTCAACCTTTACTGAATACACTTGTCACGTAATTTACTATTCAACTTGTCAGTATAACTTTATTCATGATGCACATTAATTATGAAGAACGTTACGTCGAGGGGAAAGTACTGTACCTATTTATAAAACTGGTACAATACCAATTCGACTTTGCCAATGAAGAGAACCTATGATTTTATATATTTTCGTTTGTCAAATGGGATTTCTACATTAACTCTTCATTTCTAAATTATTTGTTTTTGACAAGTGCGCGTTGATCATGATAATCACATCTTGATAACGTAACCTTCTTGAAGTTTGCCATGTAATAAGTGTTCAGATAGATATAAGATTTCTCAAACCAAAAGAAAATCACGAGGAATTGGTAATGTCTCCTCTGGACATATTTGGCTTGCATCTGTGTAATTCATTCCATTATTCTTGTGACCCTGGAAGCCAGATTCCAGATATCTTATTTTCATTTTTGTTCCCCTTGCGACACTTTGCATAGAAATACCAGGCGATCATCCGTCCGTCCGGTCTTGTTAGCGCTCTCACAGGTACAATTCTTGCCCGATTTTGTAAATACTTATACCATATATTTAAATCAACAATGTCTTCGACAAGTTCGAAAATCAGTGCCGATCAATTTTTTTTAAAAGAGTTATCCCCCTTGGAAACATTATTTATATGGAAAATAGCATCGTTAGCGCTCTCATGTACACAATTATTTCCAGACTTTTTATGAAACTTATATTGTACGTTTATATCATCAAGGTCTCCGACGAGTTCGAACATCAGTGCCGATCAATTATTTTTAAAAGAGTTATGCACCTTGAAAACATTAATCATATGGAAAATTGCATCGTTAACGCTCTCTTGTTTACAATTCTTGCCAGATTTGTTATGAAACTTATATTGTAGGTTTATATCAGCAATGTATCGAATGAGTTCAAAATCAGTGCCGATCAATTATTTCTAAAAGATTTATGGCCCTTAGAAAAATATTAATTATATGGAAAATTGCATTGTTAGTGCTCTCATGTATACAATTTTCCCAAGATTTGTATAAAACATATATAATAGGTTTATATTAGCATTGTCTCGGACACGTTCAAAAATCAGTGCCGATCAATTATTTTCTAAAGAATTGTGCGCCTTAGAAATATAAATGTTATGGAAATTTGCACTGTAAGCGCTCTCACATGTACAATTTTTGCCAAATTTAATCAAATTCTTATCAAAGGTTTATAACAACAATTTCTCGGATAATTTCGAAAGTAAGTGCCTATAAAATATTTAAATGAGCTATGCCCTTGGAAATATTTTTTTTTTAGTTATTGCCTTTGAACAGATGAAATATGTGCATCGCGAGGGACATTTGAACTCTTTTCTTTAATGCTACTAGTATCTATCATGACCATGGTATGAATGAAATGTAATTGATTATGTCAACTATATAACGAAACCTGATTTTCTTTATTTTCTACTTAAGCTGCATTTAAAAGATCGAACTATTTCTTCCAATTCCTGCCCATCATCTTTTAAAGTGTATTATCCTTCAGTTGAGGGCCATGTAATAATCGTTTTAAAAATCTGATGCAGAATTTGCCAAAGTTGATGGATAGCTTACTGCACTTAAGTTAACACTAAACACCAAAAGTTGTTGTTGAAATTAGGATAGCATTTTAATCATATTACAGGCATAAATATTTAATTCTGCCAACTTATAAGACCTGCTGCTTTATCCACCAGTCTTGTCCATTTAAGCGCTGTCGTGAGGATGTTTTTAACCTTTCACCCTATCAACTGACTATATTCCCATTTTTTATAGAACAGCCACGTACTTTATAATGGGGTAGGAGGTATACTGTTTTATCCAGATTCTCAATTTTTGAAGAAAATTGTATTGCCAAAGAAAAGAGAGAAAGCAATTATTCTGAATAGGTAGTAAAAATAATCTGCTTTTCCGCGGAACATATTTTAACAGAATTATTTGGTAATCAATACAAATAGTGTGTCTTCCAGGAAGTCTTTAACATACAAAAGCCAAACATTGAATAAACTACACTGGTAATTTTTAGTGTTTGGCACTGGTCTGATATTCAGGATAGCTGTCACTGTGGAACACAGTTTAACATAGAACACTTTGGAAACAATAGTGCACACTCTTAAAAGCCTGCTTTTCTCACACTTGATTTTATGTTGAAAATCTTAAATATAAAGGTTTTACTACAAGTATCACATAAACTTAATATCTTCAAAGATGAATCCTGTCAGACAAACATATACACCTTACACTTAATCCATACACCAAATAAAGTTGAACTATTGCTTTTGGTATTGAAAAACAAACCAAAACACAGAAAATTAACATTGACCAACGAACAATGAAAATGAGTCAAGGTCGTATTATACACACCTTACAATCATTCCATACACCAAATGTAGTTGACCTGTTTCTTATAGTACTTGAAAAACAGACTAGAACAGAAATCTTTAACATTGATCAATGAACCTCTTACAATCATTCCATACTCTACATATAGTTAACCTACTGCTTAAAGTATCTGACAAACAGACCTATGCACGTATCTTTAACACTGATCCATGAAATTAGGTCGAGGTCAGGTGACATGTAGACGTTGCAAGGAATCCATATACCAAATATAGTTATCCTAATACTCATAATAAGTGAGAAATTTACATGGCAAAAAAACAGTCGCTGAACCATGAAAATGATGTCGAGGACAATGGTCGTATTAAAGACTGAAACTTCGTCATATAAGGTATCTGCATACAAGGTATGAAGCATCCAGGTCTTTTACGTTTTGGAATATAAAGCTTTATTCAAAATGTTAATACCGTAGTAATCCATATGTCTATCATACTGCGATTCTCGTCGCAGGCAAGACAAAACAAGTTGTAAAAATTCAAACATACTACCCACACTGATCTATGTCCACACTTGTAAAAGTATAAAGCTATAGAAAGATATAAAGAGTCAAAGTCTAAAAAGGAAACAACACGCTGTGAATACATGTGTCCGAAGCGCTTTTCTGATTTTACCTTCATCAGGTACTCACAACGCCGAATATTTGAAAGCCAATGATATATAAGAACCTAAACAGTTAAAAAGCTATATCACCAAAATGGACCCCAAAAAATAGCCAAATCCATCTAAGGTCAACTTTGCCAGGAAGAGTTGAAACTTAAGTTTCTTTATAATTTCAAAATTTATAAACAAACAATTTAATGTGTTTCTTGATGTTCATTTCTATTCATTGTGAAAAAAAAAGATTTCTATCACATGACGTTCTGCATTATTTTCCTACGAACCAAATCATGCTTCAGTCATAACAATCCAATTGTACGAATATCCAGCGAAAATGAATGACATTTTGATGATCTTTCATGGCAGTACATATCAATCCCAATACAGGACTGTAAAGTATGACTAATAACTCCTTATATTACAACATTTTTCTTTCATTCATCTTTTTATTGAAATGACACTGAACAACTGTATGGATGTACATACACTTTTATAAGTTTCTTCACATACAAAAATATATGAAGTGCCGTCAAATAATGGGAAAATCATAAATTCAAAATGTTTATTAAGGCTTTTTTAGTTTTATTTAATGGGGATTAAAAAAGCATCTTTACAACATGTAGTCTAGCATCTGATCTCTGTTCGCTCTCTGAATGACATCCCACCCATAGCTGTCCCTTTGAATCAATATCCATCGAAAATTGATGAAATATCCCCTGATCCTTCATAGCATGACATGTCAGTAGATCTCCCTCTCCAGACAAGACGTGTAAGGTATTGGTTATTACATCATTCACTAAAACATGTCCTTCTGATGTCGTTAATATATCTATAGGATAAAATAGCTTATCGCTATTGACTTGAGGATTTCCCTGATATGCCCATTTAACATGTCCCTCCCTGTCTATAGCAACCGCCCTCCAATCCTTAACAGATATTCTATCTATAACAAGTATATCATTGTTAACATTGGATGTGATTCTAGCAGGAATAGTGAATAGTCTCTGTTTATGCTTGTCATACTCATAAGATTGTTTTTGTTTCCCATTCATTCCAAAGATTATAATTTTTCTACAACTTGTGTCAATTACTTTGAATGGACAGCCCAAGTCTTTTACACCAAGTATAATCTCATTGTGTTTTGTGACATGTATACCACACGTTACCAGTGGTGAAACGGACAGAAAAGGTTTAATTGTTCCTTTCTTTGTTGTTAACAGACAGACATTAGTACTGTCAAACAAGGACAGGAAGATATCATTATTACCTTTCCGTGCCATGTCATAAACCTGAACAGAAATATCTTTTATAGTTTTGATTGTTAAATCAATGTTTATTTTACGTAAACAAGAGGACGCATGATTAGAAATCCAAACTGTCCTGTCATCAAGTATTAATACTTTTTCGACAGTATTTATATTTGTAGTATAACTCTTGATTACATCAAAAGTGATTTGTGACAATCCCTTTGGTAGATTTGTCTTTTGAAGTGATCCAAATAAGTTGGAAATGTTCTTCAAATTATCTTTCTGCGGAATGAAATCTTTTGTTTCATCAAGAAGTGTCTCGAAGGGGACATCTGGAACTTCGTTGGTGCAAAATTCTTTATGAGCAGTGAAAACGTTAACTGCATGCTCTGATTCTAATACTTCTTGTATATCGCTTTGCTTTTTTAGCAAATTTTCTTTATTTTTTTCATATTGCTTTTCTTTTTCAAGCATCGAATTTTTTATCCTTTGCCTTTCACTTTCCATTTGCTTTCTGAGTTCATTAGCATATTTACTGACTTCAACTTTAATCAGCTGTTCCTGTTGGTTAATTTTTTCAACAGATTCAGCAAGAAAATTGTTGTATTTAGTTTTTAAATCCTTGATTTGTTCTTCTTCTGTTTCAAAACGTGCTACCTTTTCAAACAATCTCGATCTTAGTTGTTTTAGACTTTGCCTTCTTTCATCGCACACTGTGTCAATTGAATCAAGGTCATGTGTTTTATGGAAGGCAGTTATACAGTCTGCACAAACGAAGCGATCACATGTCCTGCAAAACATGCAGTTGAATTTCTTGTGACTCTGGCATGGAATATTGTTGGTAATTATGGTGTGTTCCATATCTTTTTCAGCTACTGAATTATAGGCATCAACAATGTCATGTCTGATTGAAGTTTGAACTTTTAAATGAATTTTCTTACATTTTTCACACATATGTGTGTTGCATTGTACACACTTCCATTTAATGTTTGTGTCTGTTTCACACAACTCACATGGTTTAGGCACTTGGGCTTGCCTTATGGATTGGGGAAATGCCATCTTGTCAATTTAATATAACTCAGCCACTGCAAATAAATAAAAGGATACTACATTTTTTTAGTTGCTTTTGTTATTATTTTTACAAAGTATGTGTTGGTTTTAAAAATCAAGCGATATACTTTACTACAGTTCACTTTTTCGTTTTTTTGGGCTGTCAGATACTTATTTCTCTGTTGTCTTAAAAGCTTATACCTAAGAGATTTTTTTTAATGTATTCGTTTAAGCTCTGGTGGCCTCAGTTGTATTTACAAATCGTACTAAAATGATATGAAATATTCTTTTTAATTTACAGCAAATCTTGTTTTGATACTTTTGTTTAATGTTGTGTCGATTGCTGATACTGCATTATCCACTTGATGTTGTTGAGTTTTGTTTTTTTTTTATTGACAGCAACCCATATCTTCTTTAATTCATCACTACCTGCAGTATTTTTTACAAAATTATATCGCATGGTGTTTTCTTGAGTCTATATGAATTTTAACTATTGGTATAATTCTTATATAAATTGGTGATGTGCAGTAAATGTATCACGGCTATTAGAACATAAACTAATTCTTTTTTTCAACTGCTTCTGAGCCCTCTTACAAATATTCGTAAATTTGAGAAAAAAAAAAGAATTCAAAATCAATCGTAACTTCTAGCATGAAGAGATTCAAATACTACATTTTTTTAATATAGATATCCTAAACTTTTCAGGCTGATCTTTATTTACAGAATCATTCATTCATTGAGTTTTTTCTCCTCTAAAGTTGAAATTATCTTTAAAAAAGTATCAGATTTTACACAAATGATTTACTTAAAAGAACAAAAGCAAGACTGAGTGAAAAATAACACTTCATCAATGTGAACAAACCAGGTGCAAGTGTTATTGAGTCCAGGAGGAGTACAACAAAAAATGGACAGCGTCTATCTCCTGTCTATAAAATGAAATAACCCTTTATAAAACTTGTGCATTTAAAGCGCTTTTCTGGATTTACCTTCATTTAAAACGGTCATATATACCCCAAAATTTGTTGACAGAATCATGAGTGAAATCAAAAGATGCATTCTGTGAATTGAACTGATTGAACGGGAATTTTTTATTGGAACAAAAGCAGGCGATAATTTCTCATGTATCAATTATCATAGTTGTTATCTTGACATGAAGTAGGTAGTCTTGAAATTGTTAAATGAATTAAAAGCAGTCATATATTATTTCTCTTCAAGCACATTACCCTCTTCCCGAATATTACTTTAAACGATACATCCAAACTGCAAATCACGCAAATTCGATGAACACTTTACTTATTGTATACTAAGTTATTGCGAACCAAATGAAACTTTTCCACAGATTCATCTCCTATTGGTCAATATATTTAAACTTTTGTCAGTTCTATTGTCCCGATGAATAAATACAATAGCTATTGTTCTCTGTATAGTTTATTCACTGGGACCTTTAAATGTCTTCTAAGAGAAATCCATCACACATTGATTGCTTTACCTGAATACAATAATTATCTTCCAAATTGATGAAAATATATGCTTTAACTCACAAAACTGCATGTGATGTTGTATTTATTCAATATCACTAATATAGTTTCAATCTGTTCGATGTAAATAGTGATTCAAACATCATAAAAGTTGATTTCTGACAAAATTTTTAACATTGTTGCTATTGAATTTTTTTTTTTTGTGTTTGACAAATGAAAACTGGAAAATAATTATGTGTAGATTCTATATCTAAAAAAAAAACAACAAAAAAATGCAAATTTCAATAGAAATAAGGATAAATATTTTGTCAGAAGTCATCTTTTTATGATTAAATCAGTGTTTATATTGAACAAATTGAAAATATATTATTGAAATTGAGTAAATACAACATCACCTGCAGTTTTTTTTAGTAGAATCGTGTATTTTCATCAATTAAGAAGATTTTGTTTTACTCATGTAAATTAATCAGAGTGATGGATTTCTCCCAGAAGAAATTTAAAGGTCCCGGTGAATAAACTACACAGAGAACAATAGCTACAATGTATTGTATTTATTCTATTGGACAATAGAATTGACAAAAGTTTAAATAGAATGACCAATAGGAAATGAATCTGTGGAAAAGTTTCATTTGGTTCGCAGTAATATATTGAAAAGGTAAGGATGTAACTATCATATTGTACAAGAAATACAAAATCCCAAAAATTTATACACGACTTGAAAAAACATGCTCTTGTGCATTCAGAATTATACATTCTGTTCCTTTATGTCAAAACCAAACTTAAAATAGTAGCAAGTTTAACATCCTCACCTCTCCTTCTATGTCTGTTTTGTTCACACATTGTTGTCAATATAATGGAATTTTATGCGACTGTCATACAAGTGAGAGGTTTAGCTAGCTATAAAACCAGGTTCAATCCACCATTTTCTACATCAGAAAATGCCTGTACCAAGTCAGGAATATGACAGTTGTTATCTATTCGTTTGATGTGTTTGAGCTTTTGATTTTGCCATTTGATTAGGGACTTTCCGTTTTGAATTTTCCTCGGAGTTCGGTATTTTTGTTATTTTACTTTTTTTTGTAAAGGAATAGGTTTAAACTCAACGTTATTATTGATGATCTAAAGAGAGCATGCAGTTATATATATATACTTACATATATATGCTTTCCTTGTCGACTGTGGTGTTTTGTCAGAAGGAGAAATAGCTGTACTTTGTTTTTCTTTTATCAATTAAAGTTGAACTTTGATTTTCTTTTATCAATAAAAGTTAACAGTTACATATTTGAGGATTATAAAATAGATATTAAATTGATAATTGATAAATGTGCTGATCAATGAGATTTGCATTTCGATACCCTATTTTCTTTTAGTTCTTCTGATTTTGTTTTTTATTACTACTTGTGTTTGTCACTGGCATTTGTCACACCCCCTTTTCCTGTGGTACTTATATGATTTTTTTTCTGTAACATCACATTACATCTCCTTTTATTAATCAAATGGTTTTATTATCATCTTTAGAGTGCTTGCATATAATATAACTAACGGAAATATGCTCTCTTCGCACAAATTGGAAAGTAAAACTACACAGATTATAACACGCATAATTAAGTGCAGCTGACTGGTAAATGTGTTATTTTTTGACACAAAGAGAAATTGTTGTACTTTGTCTTTTGATATCAGCAAATTTGTGTATATATCTCGAGTGAAATAAATATAGTGTGTGTTCTAGTATTTGATACTAGGGACGATACGAAACATTTCTTTTATTTGCACCTTACATTGACAACTCCTAAATCATCTAAGTGATAGGCCCACGTATCGTTACAAGTCTACGTGGTCAAGTGTCCACTAATTTAATATAATTGGAAGACTGAGAAGTACCAAGTATCCACATTACGTGAGACGATCTTAATATGATCCTAATTTCACACTTATTCTGGTCATACATGGAGATATTGGTGTAATATATATATTCAGTATTTCATTACTTAAGTATCATATGATCAGTTTAATTCATCAAAGGATTGACAATGCCTATTCGAATCATTATAGCCCATGCATTATTTGATACTTGATGTTCTAGCTTCACCAATTAATACATCCTACTTATATTTTGACAATTTAATTTTTGCTCTTTGATTTTTTAAATGCATATTGGCCTTTTAACTTTTTTTATTCGAACATCACTGATTAATCTTGGTATCTTTGATAATGTTTTAAAAAGATAAAATACATCTACAAGACCTTACAAATTACTACGAAATTTTCATTTTTAAAAACTTTTGTTGTCTAACGTACGTGATGAAGTTTATTTCAGATATTTGTGTTGAACACATGGTGAACAGAAATAATAGAAACAGAAAAATACATATTATAGTCCTGACAGACTATGATGATTATGACTTTAGTTGATTGATTGTCGTTTGCTTTACTTTATTGATTGTCCAGTGGTAGATATTTCAAAATTGACTAATGATATCTGTGCATGAGAAGTATTTAAACGTTCCGTGATCAAAGAAGACCAATGTCGGGTCAGGCCTTTGTTGATGCATGCAACTAATTGATGGAACATGTGTACTGAAGCAGAACTGATGAATCTGATTTCCAAACTATTGGGAAACAGGAAGTCGCTGACAGAAATAAATTGCTTACAGGCTACAGCACATAATTACCAATTGCAGATAAATTGCAAATAAATAAATGCAAATAAAAAAACATTCCATTTCATAGAAGCTACTTTATGTCTTTCGGACAGACAGAAAATGACATAAGGGGTCTACTAGCAATTACTAGACCCGCTTCCATCATTGGAGACGCAGGGAAAAAAGTAGCATGTTTTTTTCTTTCTTTCTGAAACATGCCATGTTGTCAATGCAAAATCTCTTATTGTTATCATTAGATTGATTGGAAAGGAGCAGCACATGATCTTATAATTGCTGTTTTCATATTTTGTAAAACTGTGGTCATATTGGATATTTTTTAGATTCTGTCCTGTGTTACTTAATAAACGTTGATTAATTGACTGATTGCTGATTGATTAATGTTGTTGTTGCAAGGAAACGGATGAACATATAACATATATAATATATAGGTTTTTGTGTCAACAACAAAGTTACATTTTTCAAATGAATGTCTGCAATATATTTATGTTTAAAAGTGGATGATTCAATGTGCATTGCAGGAATCTAAATCGACTTTTCAAGAACTGATGGAACTGCTATTGATTGCTCTAAAACATGACTTATTGTTTAACAGCAAATGATCGACTTAAAACAAAATGTGTCAACACCAAACTGATTAAAATACAGATATAATGCTTGTGTCCATGCTTATCTTAAAAAGATCTGACAACACTCTGTTCTCCTTTCTAGGCTGGTATTAATTCATTAGCCAATGAAAATTCATTCAAAATTTATAAGGTGTGCATCTTTTCAACAAAACGAGAGGACTGCGGATAGTCTTTAAAACAGAAAGTAGAACGCAGCAGTGTCTGATCCTTGTAAGTGGAGCCTAGAAATAGGATAATATTCTATGTGTTTTTATCAGATTGATCCTTAAAGTAATTTTGCTACATCATGTACATCGAATAAACAAACTTTCTATTTATAGATACATCAATTTTTTTATTAGTTTTTAAGAACTTTGAACTAGCTTCCCGAAACTGCAAGTACTCTGAGTTCAGTTAAGCCCTTTTCAGCTGATTTTAATTATCTGTTCTAATGTTGTACTGTAACACCACTGTCCCAGGTTAGGGGCAGGTTTTGGCACTAGTAAACATGTTTAACCCTGCAACATTCTGTATGTGCATGTCCCAAGCAGGAGGCTGTTTGTTATTCAGTGGTTGTTGTTTGTTGCTGAATATCATATTCGTTTTTTTGATTATTGTTTTTTGTACATAAATCAGGCATTTAGTTATCTCATTTCAATTGTTTTACATTCGTTATTTCGAGGCCTTTTAAAGCTTACTATGCAATATGAGTTTTGCTCATTGTTGAAGGCCATACAGTGACCTATAGTTGTTAATTTCTATGTCAATAAGTCTCTAGTAGAGAGTTGTTTCTTTGGCAATCATACCATATCTTCTTATTTATAAACGACCTCTGACCATAAAACATCCTTTCATTTTCATAAACTACCCCCAACTAAGTCATGGTGACTTTTATCAAGCAAAAGAAATAAAATGAGTGCAGTAGAGCATGTCAAGCAATAGTAATTTAGATATTTAGACTTGGTGACCTGATAAAAAGTGATAATAAAATGCTTCGCTGGGCGCAGCTTGATACGACCGCAGAGGTCGAACCCTGAACAGTTGGGGCAAGTATGGACACAACATTCAAGCTTGATACAGCTCTGAATTTGGATTGTGATTAAATATTTGACACAGCATAGGTTTCTGACACAGAAAGAATGTGGTCTAAGAACTTCAATTTTTTTAATTTACCTATTATGGTCCAATGTCCAAAATCAAAATACATGGTTAGATTCAGCATATCAAAGAACCCCATATATTCAATTTTTGTTGAAATCAAACAAAGTTTAATTTTGGACCCCAACTTGGACAAACTTGAAAACTGGTCCCATAATCAAAAATCTAAACACATGATTAGATTCAGCATATCAAAGTACCCCAAGAATTCAATTTTTGTTAAAATCAAACTAAGTTTAATTTTGGACCCTTTGGACCTTAATGTAGACCAATTTAAAAAACGGGACCCAAAATTAAAAATCTAAAAACCAGTTAGATTTGGCATATCAAAAAACCCCAATAATTCAATTTTTGATGAAATCAAACAAAGTTTAATTTTGGACCCTTTTGACCTCAATATGAACCAATTTGATAGCAGGCCCACAAAATAAAAAATCTAAATACATGGTAAGATTCAGCATATCAAAGAACCCCATATATTCAATTTTTGTTGAAATCAAACAAAGTTTAATTTTGGACCCCAATTTGGACCAACTTGAAAACTGGGCCAAAAATCTAAAATCTAAATACATGTTTAGATTCAGCATATCAAAGAACCCCATATATTCAATTTTTGTTGAAATCAAACAAAGTTTAATTTTGGACCCCAACTTGGACCAACTTGAAAACTGGTCCCATAATCAAAAATCTAAACACATGTTTAGATTCAGCATATCAAAGAACCCCAAAAATTCAATTTTTGTTAAAATCAAACTAAGTTTAATTTTGGACCCTTTGGACCTTAATGTAGACCAATTTAAAAAACGGGACCCAAAATTAAAAATCTAAATACAAGGTTAGATTTGGCATATCAAAGAACCCCAATAATTAAATTTTTGATGAAATCAAACAAAGTTTAATTTTGGACCCTTTTGACCTCAATATGAACCAATTTGATAGCGGGCCTACAAATAAAAAATCTAAATACATGGTAAGATTCAGCATATCAAAGAACCCCATATATTCAGTTTTTGTTGAAATCAAACAAAGTTTAATTTTGGACCCCAATTTGGACCAACTTGAAAACTGGGCCAAAAATCTAAAATCTAAATACATGTTTAGATTCAGCATATCAAAGAACCCCATATATTCAATTTTTGTTGAAATCAAACAAAGTTTAATTTTGGACCCCAACTTGGACCAACTTGAAAACTGGGCCCATAATCAAAAATCTAAACACATGTTTAGATTCAGCATATCAAAGAACCCCAAGAATTCAATTTTTGTTAAAATCAAACTAAGTTTAATTTTGGACCCTTTGGACCTTAATGTCGACCAATTTAAAAACGGGACCCAAAATTAAAAATCTCAATACACGGTTAGATTTGGCATATCAAAGAACCCCAATAATTCAATTTTTGATGAAATCAAACAAAGTTTAATTTTGGACCCTTTTGACCTCAATATGAACCAATTTGATAGCGGGTCCACAAATAAAAAATCTAAATACATGGTTAGATTCAGCATATCAAAGAACCCCAAGAATTCAATTTTTGATGAAATCAAACAAAGTTTAATTTTGGACCCTTTTGACCTCAATGTGGACAAAGTTGATAACGGGGCCCAAAAATCAAAAATCTAAATACATGGTTAGATTCAGCATATCAAAGAACCCCATATATTCAATTTTTGTTGAAATCAAACAAAGTTTAATTTTGGACCCCGATTTGGACCAACTTGAAAACTAGGCCCATAATCAAAAATCTAAATACATGTTTAGATTCAGCATATCAAAGTACCCTAAAAATTCAATTTTTGTTAAAATCAAACTAAGTTTAATTTTGGACCCTTTTGACCTTAATGTAGACCAATTTGAAAACGGAACCAAAAATTAAGAATCTAAATACACGGTTAGATTCGGCATATCAAAGAATCCCAATAATTCAATTTTTGATGAAATCAAACAAAGTTAAATTTTGGACCCTTTGGACCTCAATGTGGACCAATTAAAAAACGGGGCCCAAAATCAAAAAACTTAATACACGGTTAGATTCAGCATATTAAAGAACCCCAAGAATTCAAGAATAAAACCCCATTGAAATTGATCAAGAAATAAGCAATTTATACGAAGTATCTTCTTTTGCACAATACTGTGCAATTGAATATTTCTTGCTATTGTGCAATACTGTACAATTGACAATTTCTTGCTATTGCGCAATATTGTGCTATTGGATATTTCTTGCTATTGCGCAATACTGTGCAATTGAAGATTTCTTGCTATTGCGCAATACTGTGCAATTGAAGATTTCTTGCTATTGCGCAATACTGTGCAATTGAAGATTTCTTGCAATTGTGCAATACTGTGCAATTGAAAATTTCTTGCTATTGCACAATACTTATTATATAATAATTTACACATCCTGTTTGGTGTGTATCTCCTACCATATCATTATTATTTGCTTTTAAATATTAATCAGAAATAACCAACTTAAAATGGAAAATTTTAAAAGAAAAAAAAAAATCCCCCCCCCCCCAAACTTTTTGAACCCACTTATGATTCATCACCCCCAAACTCAATCCCAGCCTTCCCTTTGTGGTATGGTACCTTGCAGTACAATTTCAGAGAGATCCATACACTTGAACACAAGTTATTGTCTGGAAACTAGAAAAATGCTTATTTTTGGCCCCTTTTTGGCCCCCAATTCCTAAACGTTTCGGGCAATTACCCCCAAACTCAATTCCAGCTTTCCCTTTGTGATATGGAACCTTGTAGTACAATTTCAGAAATATCCAAACACTTACACACAAGTTATTGTCATGAAACTAGAAAAATGCTTGTTTTTTGCCCCTTTTTTGGCCCCTAATTCCTAAAATTTTGAGGCAATTACCCCCAAAATCAATTACAGCCTTCCCTTTGTGATATGGAACCTTGTGGTACAATGTCAGAGAGATCCATACACTTACACACAAGTTATTGTCTGGAAGTTACAAAAATGCTTATTTTTGGCCCCTTTTTGGCCCCTAATTCCTTAACTGTTGGTACCATAACCCCCAAAATCAATCCCCACCTTCCTTTCGTGGTATTGAACCTTATGGTAAAATTTCATGGAGATCCATTCACTTAAACTAAAGTTAGAGTGCGAAAACCAATGTGTCTTCGGACGACGCCGGACGACGCCAGACGACGACGACGACGACGACGACGCCAACGTCATACCAATATACGACCAAAAAATTTTCAATTTTTGCGGTCGTATAAAAAAGTGTGTAGCAATACAATGCATTGGAAGCTGATCATTTAATGACATTTCAAAACTAGACTCAATACTTTTATTGCAGCTATGACTTAGATCTTGCAAACTGGTTGCAAACAAATTATTTCTTTGACATCATTTTTTTGTGCCTTTTTAGCATCAAGCTGACATATTTCTGCTGCAGTTGCAGGTTTTTTAACATTTTTTGATAGTTATGATGAGTTTGTGACTGAGTCATCTGAAAATACGGATTGTGATATAAGTATGGGTTGTATGCACTCATATATGGATTCTGATGTACATTCATGAACGGATTCTGTTGCATATTCATGAACGGATACTGTTGCATATTAACATAAGGCATCTGTTGCATATTCATATATGGGTAATTATACATGCTAGCATAAGGATTTTGATGGTATCCGCTTGTGTTGGGAAAGTGTGATGGAAAATTTGTGGAGTAACTTTTCATAAATGAGGCCCATGGATTTTGATTCAAATCACTGTCACTTCCAGAAATCTCAGAACTCTCATCTTCTGAAGAAGATGCACAATTGTCTTCAAAATCATAACTAGACTTTTTATAATGTGACTGTTTCCCTTTTCGACTTCCTGTCTGACCATAGTCATGTGGATGTTTATAATTCTGAGACTCCTCCTCTAAATCTTCACTAGATTCACTAGAATCAGGACATTCAGATTCAGACAGATCACGTTTTACTTCCTGCCATGGCTCAGATCTATAACACTGATAGGGTTTTGACCCAGGCTCTTTGTTGTAACTTTTATCTTCTTTTGTTGACTTTTTCCAATTGGCTGAATTATAGTCCGTGCCAACTTTATCTAAAGTTTCTTTCTGGTTTGCTCTTTTATAAAAAGTATCAGCTTCCTGTACATCTTTTTCCTTGCTATCGCTATGGATACATACTTTGACGTCTTTTGGTCTTTGATTATTTCCTCTTAATTTGAGATCTTTCAATTCACTTGCCTTTTGTTCTACATGATTGCCAACAGAATAGATTTCTGAATTTTGCACAAATGTAATATCAGCATTATCTTTTGACTGAAAAGATATTTTAGGATTAGGAGAAAGGTTTGACTGTTTTTTATTATTTCTTTTTGCTTGAATTGTCTGTCTAACTTCTCCTTTCTTATTTGATTTTTCCTCTATATGGTTTGCAGCTGAAGCAGGTTTTTCATCACTTTTAAATTCCTCGGAAGTCTGCACTGATTTTTTGGTAAACTTTAAATGTGACATAGCCAGTATTTTATTTACTTTTTGTAATAAATCCTTATCGTAAGTCAATGCTCTGCACATATTATTGATTCTACACTGATTTTTATCTTCTGATAAACATATTTTTCCAACTTGTTCTGACAGAGAATTTGCAGTACTGTTGTGTACTTTGCAACTCTCCACAGCAGTTTGGTATGTGTGTGGATTTTGCAATTTCTTTAATCCAATAACCTCTTTTAATGATGGAATTTTTATTTCCAGGTCCTTGAGGCTCTGAACATCTGCCACGATTTCATTTGTAGGCACGATGACCTCAGAAGGTGAGGTTACAGCACCTTTCTTTTCTTCATTTACATTTCTTCTTTTTGCTGTTTTTCGTTTCATAGGTTCAGCCTTTTCATTATCTACTTTCACTTTCTCTAACTTCTTTTCTATTAGTTCAACATCATCAATATCAGCTGTGGAAATATCAAATATGTCGTCTTCCACCTGACTAGCATGAAATTCTCTGACAAATTCCTCATCATCATTTCTCTCTTCAATAAGTTGTGTCCAAAAGCTAGCACTAGTATGCTTTCTTTGATTCTTCTTTGTCTGCATAGTTTCCCCTTTAATAGTCTTCTCTTCATTTGAACCTTCTTTAGTAGGTATTTTCTTATCAGCTATAGAACTGATTACAGACTGAGAACTGTTCTCTGCAGAACTTATGTCACCAATTTGAGCCTTATCACTTTGATCTGAAACTCCATTTAACAAAATATCTTTCTCTTTTCTTGAACTTACAATGTGTCCATCAGACTTATCACTCTTCAATATGGTGAAACTTGCTGAGCTATTACGAGCATTTATTTGAATTGATTCTAGATCGTTTTCTTCCAGCTTATCATTGTTTGAATTTTTATGTTTGTCATCAGAAACCTGCTCTGACTGAATATCAGTACCATCATAAGAATTTTTCCGTTTTGACTGTTTATTTTCTTCCTTGTTCTTTACAGGAAATGTCACATAACAGTTGTCTTTTATTGTTAATATTTTCTCTGTTGACACCATATCGTCCAGATTTATCATTCCTTGTGCCTTCACTAAGTCTACTGGAATAGGATCTAAAAATAGGACAGTGAAAACTTATATTTGCAAGCATTAACTACAAGTTTGATGGCAGCAATCTAATAACAAATACTTAAACATAGCATTGCCATTTTTTCTTATCAAATGATTGGAATTAGAACTACAATCTTAATTTATGATGTTGATGCAACAACTAAAGTTTATAATAGTTTTCATGATATTCATAACTTCAGATTGTTTATCCTTAAAACTAAATATATTTAAAAATCATATGTTTAAAAAATATAGCTAGTAAGTTAATACCACTATAATAATACCAAAATAAATATTTTAAGAAACCAAGCAATAAATAATTAAATCACATAATTTTCATAAATTTAGGAATAATCAAGATATGGAGTATGTATTATTGAAACAGCAATCCCAAAACTCATAAAATTTTCCAAAGAACATGTTTTCAACAATAAAAAGTGTCTAAATACTTAACTTTTGAAAACATTTTTTAAAGGTGATTTAATCAAAATTTGTCAATATTGTATTAAACAATATTCATTTCATTTTTTTAAATATAGCAGTAATGAGTTTAAGCTTGGTAAAGTTCACAAAAATTCTATTTCAATGAACATTTCATCGATTACTGCATGCAAAAACCATGTACAACTGAATACTATGCCTACCTGGAAGAAGTGTGATATTGGTATTACATTTTTTCTCTACAGACTGAAGATTAAGCAGTTCTTGTCCTTCACTAACAACACTCACACAACCACCAAATGTACCTAAAATACAGAAATAATACTATTCAAATACAATATAACAAGACTCAGCAATTCTACTCCCTAAACTCACCTGGATAAATGAATATGTGCAACAATCAAAGTTATTGACTTATTTTGTCACATTGTGTATAATGAATATCACAAATCAAATTCAATATTAAACCTGTTTGTACATTAACGTTAAATGATATAATTAGCCATACAAATTGAAAATTATGCTGTCATAATAAATTTTGTGCACAAAAAGGCAACCTGAGATTTCAAATGAGAAAATTGAGTATCTAAAATAATCATATTATAGTTTAGTCATAAAAATATAATGTTTTATCATTGTTATTTTTACCATCAGCACAAAAAATGTAGACTTCAAAATCAAAAAAATTTCAAAGACAAAATAAAATATTTTTAAATTGTATTCATGTTATCGCTTCCAAAACATGTCCTTCAAAAAGCAAGCACTGCCACACATCTAATTTGATTAGAAGTGCCTTTAGACCCTTCTCCCTTCTATGCTATTATTTCTAGAGAAAACCCTTACCATATCTTCCTGCTCTACCAATTCTGTGTAGGTATGTCTCATGATCCTTTGGAACATCAAGATTAATCACTAAGTTAACCTTGTCAGCATCTATACCTCTGGATGTCTGAAACAATAGAATGTAGTATTTATTACCAGTGCCATGTTTAATGTACATATATAGGCTCAATAATAGGACTTTTTCTCATGTTATAAAAGCTTTCCCAATCTTTTTCTTTTCCGATGGACTGGTGGAACTTTATAAAATCTTTCAATAATTCAAAATTCAAATCAAAAGTTGACTTACTGTGAAACATTGGAAAGATAATTCATTTCATAATTCTATAAAAATCAAGAGAGAAAGGGGTACAATTAAAAAAAATATTATGAAAGCTAGGGGTCTGCATAACATGCTGACCAATGCTATGTGTATTTCATTTCAAAACAGTAATTACTTTAAACACACTCAAAACAGGGTTGGCAAAGTATTACCTGCCCGGGAAAACCCGGGTTTTCCCAGGCTGGGCAATACTCCATGAAACGGGTAATACTGGGCAATACTGGGCAATATGATTTTTTAAGCTTTATTTCAAACCAAAAGAGTAAAGTCTTGTTGTAGTTTCATAGTATTAAAGCTAAATATATACATTTTATACAGATAACCATTGAGAGTCATTTCTAGAAGATTTAAAATTCAATATCATTCTCTTCTCCACTTATTCTATGTAGGAAGAATACAAGATACATTTAAGGATAACTTATTAATTTCCAACCATTGTTTCAATTATCCAAACTTTGAAAAAAATGCATTTTATGGCAGTGTTTAAGTGAATTGTAAATTTAAAATGCTATGCAATCATATTGCTAAATAAACACCTTACAGGGTCATGTCATTAACACTTATAGAAATGAAAAGGCTGATTATTGTTATATAAACATATCTGTGTTCTAATCTGAATAATAACTTATTAATTAGTGATGTACATATAAAATAATTTAAAAGTATTTTTTCTTACTTGTAATTGTAAATTCTTAATATTTGTTATATATATTTGAAAAAAAATGAATTCTTTGGCTTTATGTTAACAGTTTGACCAATCTAGACAGAAGGGTGATTTAATAGATTTTGAGAAGAATTATTGAGAAAGGCTTTTTCCATTTATATTTGCCTAATGTGTCTTCATGTATACTTGTCTCATTGTTGCTAGAATAATACTTTCTCAAATGTATACACTTGTATTATAAGACTCTCAATCAAGTAAACTTATTTATAAATCAAAATGTGTTTATAAATATCTTAAATGTATTGCATTTGTGTTTGATCACTGAATCCTTTTTAAAATTCAGGCCAGTATTTTATATTACCCAGTATTGCCCAGTATTACCCAGTAAAACCCGGGTTTTCCCAGTATTTCCCACTGGGCTGGGCAATACTCATAAAACCCGGGTTTATGCCAACCCTGACTCAAAATCTTTTTTTCATATCTAAAGTTCTTTAGAAAATAAAAGCTGAATAGTGCTGAATAGAACTCACTTTCATCAATCCAGAATGAGTATTGATGCAAAGCAAAAAAAAATGCTGCTTTAAATGTGGACTAATAGACTGAAAATTGGTTACCATAACTTATTTGTTGAGGGGTTGATAAAAATCTGATAAAATTGATTTGCTTTTAACCAAAAAAAAAATCATCTAAAAGTAAAAAACACGCCTGCCATCTATGTTTGGAAAATTTTAAATTCTATTGATTTGAAAATAAAATGCTTTGCTGGGCGCAGCTTGATACAACTGCAGAGGTCGAACCCTGAACAGTTGGGGCAAGTATGGACACAATATTTAAGCTTGATAAAGCTCTGAATTTGGATTGTGATTAAATATTTGATACAGCATAGGCTTCTGACACAGAATGAATGTGGTCTAAGAACTTAAAAAATTTTAATTTACCTATTATGGTCCAATATCCAAAATCTAACTACATACACAGTTAGATTCAGCATATCAAAGAACCCCAAAATCAATCCCAGCATTCTCTTTGTGATATGGAACCTTGTGGTACAATGTCAGAGAGATCCATACACTAACACACAAGTTATTGTCTGGAAGTTACAAAATGCTTATTTTTGGCCCCTAATTCCTTAACTGTTGGTACCATAACCCCCAAAATCAATCCCAACCTTCCTTTTGTGATATTGAACCTTATGGTAAAATTTTATAGAGATCCATAAACTTAAACTAAAGTTATTGTGTGAAAACCAATGTGTCGGACGACGACAACGCCGGATGAAGACGACGCCAAAGCCAACGTCATACCAATATACGACCGCAAAATATTTTTGCGGTCATATAAAAATAGTAAGTCTTGAGAACCTGTGGGAAAGGCAAACTAATCATAAACCAACAGTAACATTGTTCTTACCAAGTCTGTAGATATAAGAACTCTACATTTAAAGGTTTTCAGTTTAGCCATTGCCAAATTTCTGTCCTTTTGATCTAGACAACCAGCAATACAGGCAGTTGGCCATCCCTTAGAATTCAGTGCATCTGTCATGTTCTGTGCCCTGGAAATACAACAATATGTGATTGCCGAGAAAATGTGGATACTGTGGATTGATTATCATTTGTGGATTTCATGGGTAAAGGTAAACAACAAATTTCAATGTTCAACGAAATATAAATTTTCTATAGCTTGCAAAGGAGTAGGTCCGGTAAGGGCCGATTTTTGGCCTCAAACTTCAGGTTCATCTGATGAAAAATTTTGGACACTTTTTAAAAACACTTACAATGTACAATGTAAGTGTCTACTTCAGTCGATTCAATTAGTTTTTGTGAAAGATTTGAACAGATTTGGTCATTTAAAACGCTCAAATTCAAGCTAAAATATGAAAAATTTATCAAATATGCCATAATATGTCACTTTTCAGATGGTTTTTGTCAAAAATGAAAATGGCCGCATCTGTGTTCATTCTCAACCTTTATGTTATGTTATGTATTATCATCAAATACAACTTACATTTAAATATTAAGAATGAACACAAATGCGGCCACTTCCATTTAATTTAACTCAAATGCTAAAATTGTGAAAGATTTCAGTAATTTAGCATGACTTAATGATAATAGTACCAGATACAAGTGCATTGTATTGTCAAAAATATTACCATATTTATGTAACAGAAGTATTCTACTTTCCAATAGATAGATAAAAGTTTACATTCGAACAATTTTGTAAAACTGCAATATTTTGGGGCCAAAAAGGGGTCTTACTGGACCTACTCCTTTGTTTGCAGACTTTGGCAAATCCATAAAATCAGGTGTCCTCAAAAATACACTTTTCCCTTAATCCAGGATATTGATGCCAATGGAAATTAATGATTCCACAGTATGTGAAAGTTTCCCAATATTCTGCAATCATCTTTATTCTGTTGATTCATAATTATTTGGGGTAGAAAATTTTCTTGGATTATTTGAGAAGTTAAAACAACAAAATCGTGTATCCACAAATCTTTTTCTTTCTAAAATTCTTTAAAATTGGTACCCATACGAATTTATGTATTCACATATTTGCTGAAAGACATTAGACCAGGCCTTGCTGTCATAAAAATTTCGAGTACGATTTTCGTACTCAGACTCAGAAATTAACCAATCAAAATCCTGGATTTGGTGTTTCGAGCACAAATTTTGTACTCCGAGTACTGAGTAAATTTTTATGACCGAGAGCCCTGATCTATTTAACAAATAAACACTTCCCTGTTTACTTTTTTGGTATTTTTAGTAACACACCTGCTTTGTGAGAATCTCATTTATACCTTCAAAAAAGATTTGTAGCAGTTTCAGTGGCTATTAAATGATAAAATATAAATGAAAGGATATTTGTGGGGCACATCCCATTGAAAAAGCCAAAAATTATGTAGACATCTAAATATGGCCATCAACAAAATTCAAGTATCATGACAATTTTATAGTTCAAATGTCAGGGAGTTTAAGAAGTTGTCAGTAAATTAACAGACTTTAAGCATATGCCATCAATACCAATTTCCAAAAATGACAGAAAAAAAACATCTACTAAAAATTTCTAATGGAGAACAAGCACTTGGACATGTGGGGTAAAAATATAATAGTTTATGTGTATACCTCAACATTGTGTGCCATATTGAAATGGTTCAGTTCAAATGTCAGAATGAAAATCAGTGCAGTTCATTTGGCATCAAATTACTCCAATAATTTTATAATTCAAATTGCAAGTCAACTTAAAATGTATTGTTACTTGAAACAAGAACCTACAACATATATACTGTTTGTAAGTAAGAGAATGAAAGGTATTGCTGGAAGCCATAAAAAAAACTATGACAAACAAAAACATATTACGTACATGGTCTGTAAGTTAGAAAATACCAGGCATTGCTGGAAGTCTATGGATGAAAGCAGCCCTGTGACAATTTCTACTTTACTCTCAAACAACTTGTTAGGCAGAGGGTGGAACTTCACTGATTTGTAATACTGTCTTATTCCTAAAATGAAATAATATCATCATTAAAAAGAACAATTTTATGATCCTTTTGTTATAATATTTGTTTTACTCTTTATAAAACTATACAGAATTATTTCTCTTCATTTTTTTCTGCAAATTCCCTTAAAACCGTGTATTGCTAGGAAGATGGTAAGATTTTTCAGCTTGGAATATTTGATTCCCTGGAACAAACTTTAATAATAAACTGAAGACAACCAATATTTATTTAACTTGAAATATCCTGTAGTATATATATTCTAAAGGTTTTTCATGACAATCTTTTAAATCATCTTCAATCATCAGTAAACAACATAAATGTAATAATGATCAACTCTACCTTTTCAGTATTGTATTTCAAATATTAAACAAATGATAAGCAAATAATAGCTACTAGCAGGATATACCCTTGAAAACGTACAACTCAGAATTCATATATAATATTAATAGGGTTTCAATTCAATTAGTTTAGGGATGGGATTTTATATTGCTTTATCTTTTTTCTTGATTTTGCCATTTATTGCAATTTAGTTTTTAATAAAGTCTAAACTTTTTGAAGAAAGACCAGTGTTCTAGAATTCCCATTTCCCGTCACCCGTGGCAAGTTGATTAAGGTCACGGGAAAGTGGAAATTCAAACCTTTGTTGTCCCTGGGCAAGTAAAATTAAATTACAGAAACTTCCTATTCATACAGATCAAAAGATTGATGTGGAACCGTTTGTATTCTTTTATTTCAATCAAAGTCTCAAATCTAGATCCTTGTTGTTGGTGTAAATCATGCAGGGGTTCTAAAGTCTAAGGGAGAAAAGCGTGTGCATGTGTTTTGCAATCACCGTCATAAATACGCTTGACAGCTAAGCAAGGAAAATCCACGATGTCAAGTATCCATCTGATCTAGACGCAAAAATCTAATAACCAGAACGCAAACGGTAAAAGATTTCATATCCGGATCTCAAATTCGTGATTTTTTGCGTGTAATGTTTGACAATATTACAGGCCTCTACATTATCATTTTTTCTAACTTGTCCCTTCAGACAAGTTGCAAGAAAATCAACTTGTCCGAACTCTTAACTCACTTGTCCGAATTCATAATTGAAAATCTTACATATTGATGATATGCAATAATAACACTGGCGCTTTGATTGTACCAAATAAAGGGAGTATTTTGTTATGTTATATGAATACCACATCAAAATTCATTTTATTATTTCAGACTGAAAGATTATTTGCAAGAATGAGTTCTCTGACTCAATGTCACTATCATGTGTCGATCATTAAATCATCATTTCTTACCAAACCACTAGGTTCTCCTATGGACCTATTCATTCTGTAGTAGTGGTATGGGTTAAACCATGGATGAAAATACACCTGGCCACCTTGTATAAGATTAAACCTTTTTAATTTATTGATGGTGTCAAAACAAGCTTTTACAATTTATTTTGATTTGTAAATACTTTGATATATGATCATGAAGTACATAAAACATTTCACTAAAAAATCTGCCTTTTTAGATTTTATTTAATTTTTACATCTTAACTTATTATTTTCATATATAGATCTTATTAAATAAAACCTCTTTTAATGTATTGTTATGCATCAAAGCAAAATTAAATGAAACGTACTTTAATTTAAAATTTTAAAGTTGTGGTAAAACTCCATATGGAGGTGCTCCTAATTCAAGGAGGCTTATACTGAGAAGAAGCATTAACATTGGTTTCTTTCCCCCTTACTTATATTTCCCTAGTCAATGGCTGCCAGCATGTTCAAATACGTTCAATCAGAGACATATTATACAAGTATTATATGTCTCTGGTTCAATCAATGAATATTTATTTCATTTAGTATGATCAATAAAACAATCATTCATATTTTTGGGAATGTATAAGTCTTTAATTTGATCTATTTTACATCTGACCTCGATTTTTCACTTGTCCCATCGGACAAGTAGTATGATGAATCTACTTGCCCGACGCCTGTGTCCACTTGTCCCGGACAATCGGACAAACAGTAATGTCGAGCCCTGTATTATCCCTTTTTTTTGCCAATACATTTGAATTACTGATGTAATGTCACATTTATATGAACTATCACTGTGTCAAACTAAAATTAATATATTTCAAAATAAAATTAATATATTCCATCAAATGATTTGTATATCTAGATGAACATGACATTGAATTATCAACACAATCACAAGCTAGTTAGACAAACTAATTAATTTCTAAGGAAATAACAGAGTTCATAATCTCAAAACGAACTACATGTATAAACATGCAATAAAAGGAATAACAAAATTATGAAAACATTTTTAAAATAGTATAAAATTGAGGGAAAGTTCATTAAACATGTGGGAAAGTGAATTTTTGGTACCAAAAATTGCAGAACCTTAGGTATTATTTACTTGCAACATAACCCATATTTCAGTTGTTTGTTTCAGATATTTTGATTTTAAACTTTTACTGCTAAAAAAAATTGCAGAACCTTAGGTATTATTTACTTGCAACATAACCCATATTTCAGTTTTTTGTTTCAGATATTTTGATTTAAACAGTTGTAATTTTGTTTAAATACTTTCATTTCACCTAGAGTAGTACATACATTTGTCCAGTTGCAAGAAAATATTTACATCTTGCATCTCACCATTTACATAGCAATTGTTTAAATAACTTAATTTTGAATCAGGAGTCAGAATCCCCTTTGCTGTCTAAAAACAATGTCATTGAAAGAAATTTTTTTTTTATAAATTTTCAAGTATGCATTTCATCATTATTGTTTTAAACAATAAAAACACTTAAAATATTGTCATGTTAGTGGAATCCAGATTCCAAATGAAGGTATTTTTTATGTTTCTTTGAAACATCTACCAAGCAATCATGAGCACAAGGTTGGAAATTTTCAACAGTGTTGTAGCAGTTGAGTTAGACTCTGATTTCAATTGATGACAATTGCCCATGGCCCTGTATTCCTGTCAAAGGTGGCTGATTTTCCCTTGGAACTTTTGCTTCCTTCGCCAATAAAAACTGGTTGCCATGAGAAAGCCAAGTGTGCATTAAGTGGTCTTTAACACCAACAATCAATCAATTATGTTCCAACAAGACATATTGTCTACACAGCAATATAAAAAAAATGTAAGCATCTACCTAATAAAGCTGGATCAGTAACATTTAGTCTTAAGAAAGTGGGATTTCTCATGTAAGCTGTCAGATGTTCTGCTAAGTATTCTGGATAGGTTGCTGACAAAGCCAACATCTGTTTGTTGTCTGGTAATGTTGAGTAAATCCAACTGAAAAAATACAATTATGTGGAAACTAAAATGGAGGTTATTTAGAGACAAACATGTGGTATAGAAATTTTTCTATCATTAATGACATCACATGATTTATTTATTAGTTGTGATTGTCTTTGAACTAGTTTTCAGTATCTATGAGAACTCTTAAGATCAGTACTTAGTGTCTTTAGTCTCTTTGTTAGTGTGTTTTGACTCTTTGTATTGATCTGAGGAATCAAGCCTTTTCCAACTGATTTACAGTTTGTTCTTACCGTATGTTGTGCTGTTACACCACTGTCCACGGTTATGGAAGGGTTGAGGGCTTACAAACAAGACTAACTATACCATTCTTTAGGTGTTTGTCCCAAATTAGGAACCTGTAATTCAGTGGTAGTCGTTGGTAGCTGTCTTTCATAATTGATTTTGTTTCTTGTTCTGTACATAAATCAGGCTGTTTGTTTTACATTTTGTAATTTCAGGTCTATTATAATTTAATACTATACAGTGTGGTTTGCTCATTGTTGACGGCCATATATAGGTGACCTATAGTTGCTTACATCTACATAATTTGGTCTCTCATGAATAGTTATCTCATTGGCAATCTCCTGATTTTTATATTCATTTACCTCTCTTGTCTCTTTTATTTTGTTTTGTGGGTTTTTTTCCAGTTTTTTTTACATTACTTATCACTAATGTGAATGCCTTTTGAAACAATTAATTCAACCTTTATCCTTTGTCTCTATGGCCTAATAATAACAAAAATTGTTAGAACTCTGAAAATTAATTTTTCGCATGAGAATCTTCATTTAAATGAGTGTGTGCTGTGATTTTTTCTGAGACTTTCTTTAAGTAATTTGAGCTGCAGCATATTCACTTTTTATCCTTGAATAACATTTCAGAGAAATCTAAACTGCATTCAGCCTACTTGATTTGTACTTGGAAGGTGTTTAAATTTTGGGCAGTTTGTTATGAAGTCATGCTTCTTTGAAAGGGAATTTTGAGTGGCTTTGACTGGGGTCAACATACTTAATTTGTCATTGGAAACTGTCATACAAAAGTTTTTAACAACTGGGCTGTCACTGGACCCGGCAACTTACTTTATTTGTTCCTGGAAGCTGTCTTCTAGTAGTTTGTCTGCCTCATCCAATATAAACATTCTAATGTTCTCTATGTTCATTACACCTTGTTCTATCAGCTGTTTCATTCTCCCTGTAAAAAAAACATGAAACATGAATTTGCATGGAGTTGTGGATGTAATGTTTTCTTTGTTAGTTAATGAAACACATGAAAGCTGAATATTCTACTGTACCAACAGGGTGATTCTGTTAAAATAAATTTTTGTTGGAAATATTTCATAGTGAATGCTTATCATTGAGTGTTTGACTTCAAAATATTTATTTTATAGACAAGAAAAGGTTGCAAGTCAGTGTACATACTACATGTAAGTCACCCTCAATCACGTTGTGTCAATGTGAATCACTCGACACTGACAAGAGAAAATTTTAACTGAATCATCTTGTGTCTATCATATATATTCATTTCTATTTTTCTACTTATTGCACACTGGTCAATTATCTTGGCACTTAATATTATGTATAGTATGTATATTATGTAACAATTTTTTAACAACAATTTGACAATTGTTTTCCTTGACAAACAATTGCTTATAGATATATCAACTAGGAAAAATTGGGAGATTTTATTGTTCAATATTGGAGAACATAAAGATTTTAAGAAAATTTTCCACATGTTTTACCCGGGATAGCATCATGACTTCTTTCCTTTTTTGTTTTATTAAAGTCATGTTGCTACTCATTGTCAATAACAGCACATGTTAACATTTTTTTTGGTACTTGATTAATGTTTGATTAGTGATTTCTTTACGCCGCATCAGCACAAAAGGGCTTGATAAAGAATACTTTAGCCCTGTGTTGAATTCTTTTTTAATAGAGTTGTAAAATATTATCAACAGATCTTTTTGTTCTAGTATCAGCTATAAGGAATACAAGAATCAATCTACAGACAAAACAGCAATTTATTTCCATGTAGTTTAGTCTATAAATTGAAAACAAACAAATTATCTCCCTTTAGTATTTCATTTCAGATTTTTAATTATACCTGGAGTACCAACAGCTATGTGGCATTTCTTAAGTTTCTGTTTGTCTTCCAGTAGTGGCATGCCACCTATAAATGTGTGGCATCTTAGCTGTGGCAATGCTTGGCCTATTGACTTAATAACATCCCAAATTTGTATGGCAATTTCCCTTGTTGGAGCAAGAATTAAAACCTAAAAAAAAAATGAAGACACAAAATATGCATAAATATTTTATCAGTGAAAACATTTACAACAAATTAAATACAGGTGGAAATTTTGATTCCTAACCTAATAACCTTAGCTTAAACCCTTCAGTCATTAGCCTGGTCAGTTATGGTCTTCAGTTATACAATGTTTTAAAAAAAAATTGTCCTGGAGAAAATATGAAGTTGATGACAAATCTGATTTTGTCCCTTTTAAATTCATTCACAACTTTTCTAGACTTGAGAATTTAGAGTTTGGCATAGTCATACTGATTATACCCCATGGATACTGTTTTGACCTGTTTGTCAGTCCTGTTCTTGTCATATCAACTTCTCTGAAACCACACAACAGAAATTTATGGAACTTAGTAGACAATAAGGACTTACTATGTAGATGCGCATATCGACAGGAAATTCTAATTCAACTTTTTTCTAGGAGTTATGCCCTTTTGAACTGAGAAGTTTGGCCTAAATATACTACTGCATCAGTTTTTCATTGCAACTCCTCTGAATCCATGCAACAGAATTTCAGGAAACTTTGTAGATAATAATAACATTCTATGTAGATGTGCATATCAATAGGAAATTACGATTCATTTTTATTTTTCTAGGAGTTAAGCCACTTTGAACTTAAAATTTTGGCCTAAATATAATATCCACAAGAAATTTTTATCATTTGACTTTAGTAGGAATTTTGAGTCTTTTAACTTAAGAATCTAGAGAGATTTTGTTTGCGCAGTGACAATGTGGGGGCGTGGGGTATGTGAGAGTGCACACAAAGGTTCTTTAGTTTATAGACACTCATGTATTGTTGTATACCATATGTTGTAGATGTGTCTTTTTGTGTGTTGGGGAGTTTCTATCTCATTGAGGTATACGCCACATTGCCTTTTATTCATATTGTGATTAACAGAGTGATCATATAGAATAACTAATCAAAAAATTCATATAAAGCAAAATATTCAATGAGTGACCACATTAATTCACAAATGCAGTTTTCTTCCACTAATCAAGACAGTGGCTACTGGTTTACTGTTACAATTACCTAAAAATCATGAATATGCATATACACATACTGACCTGAAGAGCTGAGGTATCAAGCTGAAGACCCTCTAATGCTATTACACTGAATACACAGGTTTTCCCTGTACCAGACTTTGCTTGTACAATCAAATCTAAAAATATCAAAATGTAAAATGACATTTAGTTATTTAATTTCAATGTAATAATAAAATGCTCCGCTGGGGCGCAGCTTGATACGACCGCAGAGGTCGAACCCTGAACAGTTGGGGCAAGTATGGACACAACATTCAAGCTTGATACAGCACTGAATTTGGATTGTAATTAAATATTTGACACAGCATAGGTTTCTGACACAGAATGAAAGTGGTCTAAGAACTTAAAAATTTTCAATTTACCTATTCATACATGTGATGGACTGTGAAACTCAGATCAGGAGATTGGGAAATTTTGGTCAGGAGATTAGGACTCATATCAGGAGGTTTTTAATCGACATTAATTTTGTTGTAAATGTAACCGTGTGCTGTAAAAATGGTCTTTTAAAGTGTGTTTTCTTCAACTTTCCAACCAATTTATTATGTTTATAGTACCCTTGTACTTATAAAGTTTCTCCATCTTTATATTCTACATGTTCAATCTAAGGGGACGACCATTTGATATTCTGGGGGGGGGCCAGGAGGATTTGTTTTTGATCGGTTATTTATTTTTGTAAACTAAGAGGACAGATTATCTATTTTCTGCACTGTTGAAGCAAGATTTTTCATTTTCATTAAAGCAAGGGACTGATTATTTATTTTCACAACTATATTCATAATATTTGAAAACATACAATTTTTAAATTCATTTTTTATTATAAATAATACATGAATAGTCCAATCATTATGTACCATTTAATCAGAATTAATCATCATCATCTGTAGAAATGAATCTTCTGAATTCCCAACTGCATATACATGTATTGCATACATACAAGATATTAAAGTTTGGCTGTAATTAGTGTCTTTTAAAAGTATTGCAAAGCATTTATGCCGAGCGGAGCGAGGCTAAAAAAAATTTGAAGGGTTTTGGAGCCGCTGAAGGCCCCAAGTTGCTATTAGAACTAATGATGCAAAATGTGTTTCCCAACCCTTTCTTAATCTGAAAATGAAAGTTCTGTTTTAATCATTTTTTGACAATATTTTGGTCTCCAAGCAACATGTATAGATTCAGTGTAAGACTTTTTTATGAGTTTTTAGGAACAACATCAAAAGACAAAGATAAAGCAAAAATTTAATTCACATAGTTAAGTATGTGGCTGCTGTTTTTTTTTAAACTCTTGATCAAGTTAATAACAAAATTACTAAATTACAAAAGGAATGCAACACTAACAGAATACAGAAGGGCAATCAATGAACAAAAGACAAATAAATAAGAAACATTGATCCCGAAAAAACAGGAGCTACGTCTGAGGGAGAACAGAACTTGCTTCTTGCAAGACACTTGCCGTGAAAACAATTTGATATGAAGACAAGCTTTTGGTTTTAAAATTTCCTACATGAGGCATTTGCCTGAATGTAGTTACTGCCATATGTAATAAAAGTGAGTTAAGTGTTCCTGAGACAATATACCTCAAGTTAAATGAAACCCATTTTTCAGACATTTCAAGTATTTTAAATAATATTTATACTTTTATTATTCAAAGATTTGGGAAGTGATTCCCGATTTTTTTTGAAAAAAAAGTTGAATTTTATGAAGAATCTGGTGCAATCTCATGCTCTCAAATAGACCTGCCGAGTTATTTATTTTTAATAAATTGCAAGTCAGGTTATTTATTTTCAAACTACCACAGAACAAACCATTTATTTTTGTGATTATCAAGGCTGAGTTATTTATTTTCAAAATCCTCCTGGCCCCCCCCCCCCCCCCCCCCCCCCCCCCCCAGAATATCAAATGGTCGTCCCCTAACATTGTTTTTTTCCAGTATGTTCTTTAAATTTTTTACTTCATATTCTATAAAACAATCATTGCAACCAGAACATTTGTTTAGCTGTCTGCAAATAGTTTTTATTTTTTTTTTTTTCTCTTGCAAATAGTTTTTATTTGCAAACTCAGAAATTCATTCTATCTGTAAAGTTAGGGTCATAGTTATTATATAAATTTCAATTTAAGCCTTAAAAGGAAGTATAGAATCCTCAAATAATTTTCAAATTATTATTTTTTTATTTGTCCTAAGACATTGAAAATCATTTAATAACCATCCTTTTATGATTATTTGTTCAATTTATATTTTATTAATATTCTTTTAAAAATTTTCATTATTAAAAGGAAAGTAACTTAAAACAGGATAAATCAAGGGAAGTAACCCAATAAATACACAGTTTTTGTTACACAACGGCAGTTAGCCTGAGGTAAAATCGTTGCTTACCAGTATGTTTGACACCCAAGCTGACAAGTGAAGCCATATAATTATGCATGTTAATTGATTTACAGGTAAAATATAACTTCAGGTAATGTCAGTTACACCAGATGCCTGAGATGTTACGTTGGGCAGAAATTTTTCATTCATGAAAAATTTCATACACGGGATTTTTTCAACGGGAGGTCGGGAGGAGACCCCTGAAAACGGGATTATTGTACTCCCGTCGGGAGGTTCACATGTATGCCTATTCAAACCATATCATTATTATTTGCTTTTATATATAAATCAGAAATAACCAATTTAAAATGGAAAATGTTAAAGAAAAAAAAAATCCCCCCCCCCCAATTTTTTGAACCCCCTTATGATTCATCGCCCCCAAACTCAATCCCAGCTTTCCCTTTGTGGTATGGTACCTTGCAGTACAATTTCAGAGAGATTCATACACTTGAACACAAGTTATTGTCTGGAAACTAGAAAAATGCTTGTTTTTTGGCCCCTTTTTGGCCCCAAATTCCTAAACGTTTATGGCAATTACCCCCAAACTCAATTCCAGCTTTCCCTTTGTGATATGGAACCTTGCAGTACAATTTCATAAAGATCCATACACTTACACACAAGTTATTGTCCTGAAACTAGAAAAATGCATGTTTTTTTTGCCCTTTTATGGCCCCTAATTACTAAAATTTTGAGGGAAAACCCCCAAAATCAATCCCAGCCTTCCCTTTGTGATATGGAACCTTGTAGTACAATTTCATAAGGATCCATACACTTACAAACAAGTTATTGTCATGAAACTAGAAAAATGCTTGTTTTTTGCCCCTTTTTGGCCCCTAATTCCTAATATTTGGAGGAAATTACCCCAAAAATCAATCCCAGTATTCCCTTTGTGATATGGAACCTTGTAGTACAATTTCATAAAGATCCATACACTTACAAACAAGTTATTGTCATGAAACTAGAAAAATGCTTGTTTTTTGCCCCTTTTTGGCCCCTAATTCCTAAAATTTGGAGACAATTACCCCCAAAATCAATCCCAGCATTCCCTTTGTGATATGGAACCTTGTGGTACAATGTCAGAGAGATCCATACACTTACACACAAGTTATGTCTGGAAGTTACAAAAATGCTTATTTTTGGCCCCTTTTGGCCCCTAATTCCTTAACTGTTAGTACCATAACCCCCAAAATCAATCCCCACCTTCCTTTTGTGGTATTGAACCTTATGGTAAAATTTCAATGAGATCCATTCACTCAAACTAAAGTTAGAGTGCGAAAACTAATGTGTATTCGGACGACGACGACGACGCCAACGTCATACCAATATACGACCACAAAAATTTTTTTGCGGTCGTATAAAAAACAGTCACTGTCGTCATCGGCAATTTCCCCTTCTTACCAAGTCAATGAAACAGCATATTTTTCATTTAAAAGTGAAGAAATTCAAAGACATAAACGATTTCTGTCTTTACAAAAGATGTGAAAGTATTGATTTTACTGATTGGTCGTATGTTATTTCAAAGAGACAACTTTTATGAAGTATTTTCTTTCACTTCCGTTACTTGTTACTCGATATCATATAGCAAAACATTTTGATTTTCGGCAAAATAAGTTTGTTACTTCATTAGAAAGTGATCAAAATTGCCTTTACATAATGTTTGATCCATTGATTTTTTGTTCAATCATTAATGAAAGTGAAATAGTGAAATAATAATTTGCTTTTAGCAGCTAGTATTGTCTAACTTTGTCAAAATAAGCAAAGAAATATTGATGATGAATTATTCACTTGCAAGTGAATAATTCGACCTCATTGAATCCGTATTCATGTGAACTTCACTTTAACCCCTTAGCTAGAGATGGAAAACGCATGAATTGTGTGCATGTTTGATTATTTAAAGGAAAAGAATGTCAACATTGAAAGTGAAACAAAGATTAATCATTTAATTGACTGATTCGATCCTCAAAAAAACCATTCTTATACAGGTAAATATGATGATTACCGTAGAAAGGCTTGTATAGTCCGCGGTTTTATTCTCCAAAATTGGACCTTCCAGACGGGGTGCGGACTATAGAGTACAATAAGCAAGAAATAAGAGAAAAATTTCAATTTCGCGGTCGAGGTGGTTTGTTTACGATCCGCCATCTTTGTTATTTCTATTGTAGAGGGCGCTCTTATCATTTTTCAAACTAATAATTTTAACTCATCCATATTAATAAGTTATTTCTATTCAATATCAAATTAATACTGATAAATATAAAAACTAAACCTTTCATTACAAATTTCTCGTTTCTTTTCAATGCATTGGTTGAAATAAACTGGTATCTGCTCGATTGAAACGATACAAACATAGTGAAAAAGACAACCGTAAACCAGCTTAGAATTTGTAAACTACAAAACGAAATCGGTTATTGTTCGTTCCGTTTTGGTGTTTCATACTGACTAATATGGTTTGTATTAGCTTAAGACCCTTCAAACATTAATGTGATAGATATATTAAAGACTGTTTTACAAAAGGATGGAACTGTTTTACTTTCAAAGTCGTATTATAGTGATATCTGTTATGTACGGATTTCGACTCTCACCGGTTAATTTCTTCTTTTACATGTGCTTTTTAAACTTCCTGTTTAAACATACACAAGTTTCTAAATTGTTTTTTAAGTGAATTAAACTTATTTTAACAATCATGAAGCGTTCTAGAATCATTAACAAGCAGTTTCAGCTTCTGTTTGATGATGGAAAACAGGTTTTTCCAAGAAAATACCGCAAACGACCGCACAGGATTTGAAATTACCGGAGTTTCATTAGACCTTTTCTAACAGTTACAAAAAGTTTTTTTACCTAAAATTTCGTGGGGAGAAGGGGGTGCGGACTATGTACCACTGCGAACTATACAAGCCTTTCTACGGTAACATATATTTTTAATCTATAAATGAAATTAAATAGACCTAGAAAAATCCATTTGCACGAGTTGTGCTATCTATTTATATCTTTATTTATGTTTATATACCTTATATGGGCATCGGTGGTTTTCGGGAGGTCAACTCGACAGTTAATTAGAAGGCGTCTAGACTAAAATACACACAAAACGAGCTACATATTATCCACCCTATGCCTTGTAAATTGTTTATTTTAGACTTTTTATAATTTGGATAAATGTTATACATTGTTATACATTAAATATGAGAATTTGAGTCAAATTGGTGAACATGAATTTGACAGCTATAGCTAGTGCCCCTTTAATAGACTTTTGGTTAGATCTCCTTGCTAAATGTATATATTTCCATGTAAATGCATTGTTTAAATTTATTGATTAAAGTTGCTTAACTTTGTTAAATGTATATATCTTTTAAATGAGAAACAGTGAATTTCATTAAGATCATAAACAGAATAGTTTTTTAATTGCATTTTACTTGATATATGATACTTTTTTTTCCTTTTTGATATAAAAAGTTCTTTTAAGTGCTTGATATTTAGTTGGTAGATTCTGACAAGAGGATTTATATAATTATGCAACTACAAATGACTATTTAAGACCTAAACTGAAACAACTGTTATTTTAATTGACTCATGTATGAATTGAACACCTATATAAAAAAAAAGGATACATATGGCCCTTTATATTATAGTAAAAACCAAACATTGTAGCGCCGCGTGCGAACGAGCACTTCTCTTTCAAATCTCACCACTTCTTCCTACAAGTTTCAAAAAAAATAGTCCCTTCTCCCTATGATTTTGAAGTAGTGTGAGCCCTGCTTATATAAGTAAATTATAATGCTTGAATAATCTCCCCTTAATTTTCTCAAAAATTTACTTGTACAATGTATAAGTAATTTTTTTTTAACAATCCCGAAAAATTCTCAAGTTTTGAGATGTAAAAACATGCCTTTAACAATTTTTCTCAGGTAAGCTCATAATTTTTTATTAGAGTTCAATGTTTCATCTCATTAATTCAACAAAGAAACTAATTGCGCAAAGATCTTAAGTATTTGCCACCGCCTTCAAAAATTGCCCCTTTGGGGCTTGTAAATGAGCAGTGTTCTGAAGATAACAGACAAATGAGATTTTCAATGTCCATGAAATTACACTTAAATGATTAGTAAAGACATCTGCAAAGGACAGACAATCAAAAATTCTATTAGAGCAAAGAAGTCCTAAGAAATTCAAAAAATGAAGATAGGATGACTTTTTTACTTGCATAAGTAAAAAAATCTGAATGTCTAAGGGACATAACTAAGCCAAAAAATAATTTACCTATACAAGTAAATAAAATACAGTTGTAGAAGTATCCTACAAATTTACTTATATAAGTATATTAATATTTACTTATTCAAGTAAATAAAAATTACTTGTACAAGTAGTACCCCTGACTGCCTGTCTGTAAGTTGTGTATTCATCATGTTCATTGTTTGTGTAAAAATAGATTTTTACTATGTATTGACCAATAACCATAACATGTTTAAGAAAACTTAGAAAATTTGTTATTTAATTCACCATTTAATCATGTAAACCATGCAGAAATACATTGTATTTTTTATGTTTTCCTTATTGAAATCTTAAAATTATAATTTACATGAAAGATTACCCTGTCATCGAGACAAAGCTTTAAGATTTAACTCCCTGGTCAAACATAGGAACACAGAAACATTTATTCAAGAAAAATTTCGGGTCTCACTAATTAGCGACAAGAAGCTCCAAGAAGCAACAAGAAGAATAATTTAGCGACAAGAAGCAACAAGAAGACTATTTAGCAATAAGAAAACATTTCTTTTAATTAAGATTACTTATTCCAAGTAAATATTAAAAAATATGCATTTATTTTTTTTTAATATATGGGCAGAAATAAATTGATAACTTTTTTTTATTATATTGATAGATGAAGAAATTAAACATTTGTGAGGAAGAAAGGGATTGTGTTGTTTTTTATTATTACATTGATAGATGAAGAAATTAAACATTTGTAAGGAAGAAAGGGATTGTGTAGTTTTTATTAGATATAAAGAATATGTTTAAGATAATGTATGTACTGTTTTCATCAAAGTCAGAGTATGAATAAACAAATGGAGATAAATATAGAGTCGGCATAATAGAATATAATCTCTTGATTCATTTGATTAATGATATACTCTAACTGTTCTGTGTAATTTGTGTCTGTATTTTCTGGACAATGATGCACAAATAATGCATTTTGCAAGTTTATTATATATTGTACAAAGAGAGTTTTAAAAACAAATTATAAGATAAATATAGTATTGTTCTAAACACAAGTAAATTTATTTCATAATACAACAGGGTAAACGTAATACTTGCTGTAATACATAATAAATAATAAAATATCACAAATAAATGTACAATGTAGCAATTAGATCTATGTTTCAAAAATTTGTGATGCTTCATTACTATAAAAATGACTTTTTCTATCTATTTATTTATGGAATATTAACTTTCTTGTCGCTAAAATTGTTTTCTTTTGCATATTCTTTTAATATTTATTTGGAAGAAATAATTTGAATAAAAAAAAAATGTTTTCTTGTCGCTAAATATATTCTTTTTGTCGCTAATTAGTGAGACCAAAAATTTCTATCCGTTTGATAAGCTATTCAATTAAAGGTTCTGATGTGGTCAGTAAAGTATAGACTTGAGTCGATCAACAATTGCTTTATTTGTTGTAATTTTGATTAATTTCTCAGAAGTTATCTTTTTCTAGACAAAAAATATCAAGATTTTATAATTAAATATGAAAATTAACAGTTAAATTATCTTGAAATAAAGTCACAGCAGGTCAATGTAAGCGATGCTGTAATACTGGACAAATTATAGTGTCAAATAGGCCTGGTAGCCAAGAACACTGCATTTAAGTGCATGAGGCTGTGATCTATTTATTACCAAGTCCACATCTTCCTAGAGGTATTGCTTTCAGTTGAATAGGCGAAGGTCTTTCAAACCCAGCAGATTTTAACCCTTTCAGTATAGGATCTGAGAGTAAAAGACCATCAAAATTGACATTTTCGCTAATTAAAACATCTCCAGTTCTGGCTTTTTCTTTCAAATTGTGTGCAACAGATGTCATTGCTCTCAAACAACTTTAGCAGCGGCTTCAGTGCTAGCAAGAGAGTGGCGTGCTAGATTTCGTACACCGTCGTTGTCTGTTCGAAACGTTTCCGTTAAACTACTTTTTATTGGCTAAACGCTAATTTTTAAACAAATAAAAAAGAGTCTTTCAAAATCCATTTGGAATGCTCTATGTCGTTCAATACTACAGTTGCCGGTCTAGAGTGTATCGAAAGACCGATTAGCTTCCGCTTTGGAGAAAATTTTGGTAATATTTGACAGAAATGTCCCATCAAACAGGAATTACAGGTAATAGGTTGTATTTTTCAGTTTAAATATTGAACAGCTTGAGCCATTTACATGAAAAAACATCAGAGTAAACAAGCTTTAATCTTCCCTTTATCAAAAAATATATATTGAAAAGTGGGTGGGTCTTTGACTTTGTCGAGTTAACTTGGCTCTGACAGTCACATGGAATATGTAGATATCATAAACGGGTATATTATATGAATGTGCATTTATGGCCTTGGCATATAATACCTATGGAATATACAGAAAGATACTCCAGAAAAAAATTTAGCTACAATTACCAAATAATATATATAAAAAGGATAACAGGATCCAAAAATAAATGTCAAAAATAGTGGAAGGCTAAAACAGACCGTACCTTCTAAACCGATTCAATTCTAACCTGCTTCTTGTGTATGGAATGGTGTAGACATATGAGTGCCAGTTACAGGTGAGGTAGTTGGCAAAAAAATTCCTAAATAGACTTAATGGAAGGGCTTGATAAGGGATTCTGAGGGTGGCCAAATTAGAAAATAACTCTGGACACAGATTCCTAAAAGGGATTATATCATAATGTAATCTCTTCTTCAAGAATCTATATAGAACTATAAGGTCAGTCCAGGGTAATACTTTAATGTACAAGTTATTTTAACAGTACAGATAAATAATTTTGGAGGTACGGAAATTCCCTTACTTATCCAAATTCTTTTGACTATTGCAAAATTGTAACAAATTCATATTTTCTTCGCTCCTTGAATTTCACTTAAAACTGCATTGCTCTAATCATGCTAATAGAGTGTTTGATTGTCTTTATCATGTTTATAGTTATTCATTAAATTACAATTTCATGGACACTGGCCATGGAAATCTCCATTGTCTTGTTATTTTCAAAATACTGCCTACATTTTATATTTCCAAGCCTAAAGTGAGCAATTGTTGATTGCCTTGCACAATTGCTTTTTAAGGTAGCACTACAGTCTAACAATGATTTTTTGAAGATATTTTTTTTATCACATAATTTTGAAGTAAGTATTATTCTGCACAGTTTGTAAAAATCCCAAAGTCATTATCATATCACAACAGGGAGTAAATTGATAATGAACGTATGTAAATAAAAGCACATGTAATTAATCTAAATATATAGGCATTTGGGTGGGGCTAATATGTCAATCATCTGTTGATACCAGTGTCCAGCTGTTAATCGGTGACCACAAGATAAATATCTCATTGCATTGCAACAAAACTAATTTATAAAACATGGAAGTTTAGAACAGAGAAAAAGAAAAAGATATGAATAGGAAAAAATTTAAAGGGAAGAAATCTACCAAAATGAAAAAAAACTATGGAAAAGAGTGTGAAAGTATCTTTGAAAGCCTCTGACTGCCTGTATAAATTTCTCGTCTTTGGTATTCTACATTTAAAAATAATTTTAGACATTTTAACTAATTTTAAGTTTATGTGAAATTTTTTAATTCCATGAAACTCATAAATCATGTTGGACAGTCTATTTTCAAGAAGGGGATGGTCTTGATCTTTTTATGGACATGTATTTTAATTTTAATATTTTAGCTAATTTCAGTCATCATGGTCATATTATATTTCTTTTTAAAATTCAAATGAAAATTATTCTTTATAGTGAGAATAATGATGTTAAATATCAATTATGATGCAGCTGGCCAATCCTGTTATTCTCTTATCTTAGACTGTCTGGACAGAGGCGGAGCTTTGTCTTTATTTAATTACTACATCACAGATGTTGGTCAAATCTGTGACGTCAAACTCCCGCCAAATGCCAAGTTAGTGTTATACAGTGCACACAAAATGCAAATTTTACAGCATTAGAGCATCAAAGACACAATGTGTGTGGTTCTATTGATAAAGTAATGGTGTCAGAACACTCCTGGGGTGTTCCCAGTGGAATTTTTGTATTTATGTGGCATTTATAGGGGTTCTTAAGAGGAAATTCAGTTTTAAGGTCATTTCTCAGAACAATTTTTCATGAGAATTGTAAGGAAAAAATGAAAATAGAAACTTTATGGGTACCCCTTTGGCTTGACTTTGATATATGTGATTGAAGGGAGTATTTTCTACAATACCGTGTCCTCGTTTTTGGATAATTTGTTTCTAAATGAATTTATAGGTCTCCAAAGATGAAAGGTGAAATGAGGTTTGGCATCCAGCAGTAAAAATAATATATCTTATTACTGGAGGCATATATCAAAAATCTGAGACACGGTTTTGTAGATTGTGAATGGTTGATTAAAGGGATGAAAACAAATTTTTACTACCATTTGACCTGAATGTGCCATTTTCATCCAAGTTGGAAGACCACTTTTTTGGCAATTAATGAGCTATATTTTGAGATTAATCATACCAAAAATAAATTTATCTATAGATTAAGAAAGAGTTATATTTCAGCTTTAAAATGAGTTAAAGATTTTTAAAATCCATTCAGTAGTTTTGGAGAAATTAATCTTTAAAGACTGTTGGTTGGAGTCAGAAAATTCTGACTGTAGTGCTACCTTAATTAAGCATTTGTCCTCTTATCTAAATATCCACTGTAGAAAATCTCCATTATTGATGATTTTTTTAACCTAATCACCTTGTGCGTACTGTCTTTTTTTTTTTACTTTTTCATATGAAAACTAAATGAAATATTGTATTTTATATTTCAGCTGGAAGGGAATTATTGGAATATTTTGCAACGTGCAAAGAGGGACATGTACGATTGATAAAAATTGGTATTGCAAATGGTAAGCTTCAATATTATTCACATTGGCAATGGTTTGCTTTTACAAATTTAAACATTGATAAAAAAAAATGATTTTGTGGTTTTACAAAAGTCTGCATACAAGCCTATAATTGTATTACACAACATAGAAAACTAAAGACTGAGCAACACGAACCCCACCAAGACCTTTTGAATATAGAAACAGACTGGTCTAACAGGCTTTGATTGGCTGGTAATAACTATCGGTACTGTTATTCTTTTATTTTCGTGGATTATGGATAAATTGTTTTTTTGTGAATATTTGATTTTGTGGTTTTACAAAAGTCTGCATACAAGCCTATAATTGTTTGCTTTTACAAATTTAAACATGGATTAAAAAAATTGAATGTAGTTTTTATTATTCAAGAATAAGAATTCCAAACTTGCATAATTGGTTTCTATAAGGTATAAAACCACTAATTTATAGCCCCATTGCTTTCTATGTTAAATTCTGCAATTTCAAGCATAAATGGCTACTTTATCTTAAGTTCAAATAAAGTGGCAGTTATTTCATGTCAAAACTGTACCTTATGCTGACTTGTGCTGAAAAAATCAACATGCCTTTAATTGCATATTAGAGCGTACTGGTTCCCGGAAGTTTGATAGTACAAAAACAGGAACTTCTGATCTGAACAACAGGCCAAATGAGCCCTCCTATTAAAATTTCCTATACTTCTTTATTATTCAAATAAAACTTTCAACAAGGGTTCTACAGTGACCCCAAGTCCCCAAGCTTTCATTTGATACTAGCACTACCCAAATATTCCCACTATTGACAAAGATACAGCTATGCGTAGGAACTATTTTGTTTAAAATATGTACTACTTTCTTGTATGTTCTTTCCGACCGGGCCTGAATTAGTGGTTCTATACCTATAACAGCACCAAACTTGTTATATTGACTTCTGCTTGACTTAATTTCCTTCTATGATCTATTTCTAGCATAGAAAAACACATAAAGCTTTTGTCAAAACACTATATCACTGAATTCAAGCTCAAATTGGACTGGTAGTAACATATGCGTTAAACAAAGAAAACTACATATGGATACTAATAGTGACAGATATGACACTTTTTCAATTTTTACCAGTTCTGATTTGTTAATATCTACTCAAATAACAGTGTTCTTACCTATATGTCTTATTTTTATCAGAGATTCTTCCTTGAATATAAATACAGTGGTCCAAACATAAAATATAATTGATAATTTTGTCCCCCCTTTTTTCTACATGTTGGAAAAGGAGAGTGATTAGGTAAAAAAACCATACTTTCATGTATAAACATGAATCAACAAAGCAATTTATGTATCTCCAAGCTAGACAACTTGCTAAACTGGTTATAAAATGCATTTCAAGTGAGATTTTGGAATTCCTATATAAGTATACACCAATTTTCCTTGAAATAAATAATTCACCAAGAAACACAATAAAACATGAACACTCACTAGATAATTTGACCAAAAACAATATTTATACCATAAACTAGTCATAATATACAAGTTTCATTGGTTTCAGTGTTAGATAATCCAAAAATTTAAATTTCAGGTAAAATCTTAACTGTGTGCATGCTAAATGACCAAAAAAGGCTAAAATACCTTATTGTAGCAATTTGAGGGCTGTAATTTGACACTAACATAATTGTTACATAAAAAAAATAATGTAACATGATTTCTGACAACAAATGTGACCAATTTTCACTGTAAAGGGTATGATTTCTAAAAATAGAATTTCACATGCCTGTCAGTAATAGGTATAAAACCACTAATTTATAGCCCCATTGCTTTCTATGTTAAATTCTGCAATTTCAAGCATAAATGGCTACTTTATCTTAAGTTCAAATAAAGTGGCAGTTATTTCATGTCAAAACTGTACCTTATGCTGACTTGTGCTGAAAAAATCAACATACCTTTAATTGCATATTAGAGCGTACTGGTTCCCGGAAGTTTGATAGTACAAAAACAGGAACTTCTGATCTGAACAACAGGCCAAATGAGCCCTCCTATTAAAATTTCCTATACTTCTTTATTATTCAAATAAAACTTTCAACAAGGGTTCTACAGTGACCCCAAGTCCCCAAGCTTTCATTTGATACTAGCACTACCCAAATATTCCCACTATTGACAAAGATACAGCTATGCGTAGGAACTATTTTGTTTAAAATATGTACTACTTTCTTGTATGTTCTTTCCGACCGGGCCTGAATTAGTGGTTCTATACCTATAACAGCACCAAACTTGTTATATTGACTTCTGCTTGACTTAATTTCCTTCTATGATCTATTTCTAGCATAGAAAAACACATAAAGCTTTTGTCAAAACACTATATCACTGAATTCAAGCTCAAATTGGACTGGTAGTAACATATGCGTTAAACAAAGAAAACTACATATGGATACTAATAGTGACAGATATGACACTTTTTCAATTTTTACCAGTTCTGATTTGTTAATATCTACTCAAATAACAGTGTTCTTACCTATATGTCTTATTTTTATCAGAGATTCTTCCTTGAATATAAATACAGTGGTCCAAACATAAAATATAATTGATAATTTTGTCCCCCCTTTTTTCTACATGTTGGAAAAGGAGAGTGATTAGGTAAAAAAACCATACTTTCATGTATAAACATGAATCAACAAAGCAATTTATGTATCTCCAAGCTAGACAACTTGCTAAACTGGTTATAAAATGCATTTCAAGTGAGATTTTGGAATTCCTATATAAGTATACACCAATTTTCCTTGAAATAAATAATTCACCAAGAAACACAATAAAACATGAACACTCACTAGATAATTTGACCAAAAACAATATTTATACCATAAACTAGTCATAATATACAAGTTTCATTGGTTTCAGTGTTAGATAATCCAAAAATTTAAATTTCAGGTAAAATCTTAACTGTGTGCATGCTAAATGACCAAAAAAGGCTAAAATACCTTATTGTAGCAATTTGAGGGCTGTAATTTGACACTAACATAATTGTTACATAAAAAAAATAATGTAACATGATTTCTGACAACAAATGTGACCAATTTTCACTGTAAAGGGTATGATTTCTAAAAATAGAATTTCACATGCCTGTCAGTAATAGGTATAAAACCACTAATTTATAGCCCCATTGCTTTCTATGTTAAATTCTGCAATTTCAAGCATAAATGGCTACTTTATCTTAAGTTCAAATAAAGTGGCAGTTATTTCATGTCAAAACTGTACCTTATGCTGACTTGTGCTGAAAAAATCAACATACCTTTAATTGCATATTAGAGCGTACTGGTTCCCGGAAGTTTGATAGTACAAAAACAGGAACTTCTGATCTGAACAACAGGCCAAATGAGCCCTCCTATTAAAATTTCCTATACTTCTTTATTATTCAAATAAAACTTTCAACAAGGGTTCTACAGTGACCCCAAGTCCCCAAGCTTTCATTTGATACTAGCACTACCCAAATATTCCCACTATTGACAAAGATACAGCTATGCGTAGGAACTATTTTGTTTAAAATATGTACTACTTTCTTGTATGTTCTTTCCGACCGGGCCTGAATTAGTGGTTCTATACCATAAATGTTAAAAAAAAAATGAAAGAAAAACTGGGCAGAAGAAATAACAACGACAATTCAAATCTCCATGAAATGAAATACAGTCAATACCTATTTAAATTGGGTCAAAGATCATGAAGATGGATGAATTTAAATATAAAGTAATATTTAACCCTAATCTGGATGAGAACAGGGTACATTTATAAATTCCAACCCTGTTTTGTACCACACTGTGCACACTAACATGCATGGATGAACTGTAAACATGATGGCTCAAATGTCAAGTGTTTACAGAAAGATATAGCACTACAACTCTATGTCAAAGAGAGGCGAAAGATACCAAAGGGACATTCAAACTCAGAAGTCAAAAATAAACTGACAACGCCATGGCTAAAAAAGAAAAAAGACAAACAGACAAACAATAGTACACAAAACACAACAAAGAAAACTAACATGACAAAAGTCTGAGCAACACGAACCCAATCAAAAACTGGGGGTGATCTGAGGTGCTCTGGAAGGGTAAGCAGATGTTGCGCATGTTAATACAAACCCAGTAATAAGTCTAATTCGATAGGTCACTTTCGGGAAAAGGGTACAGCATTGTAGTAACGACATTAGGAACATATCTGCTATCATCTGTGAAACAAATATTCCAAAACGGTCAACCAACTCGTGATGCAGGCGTCTGTAAAATTCACGAAGGGATGATTTCAACTTCACCACTTGGAACTCTTTGTTTAAAAGCTTCCTTGTGAGTAGCAATCCTCTATCAAGGAAATCATGATAGAAAATACAAGCCATGGAATATCGTATCAACTGGGAGATTTATACTCCATATGTAGGCGCTGCTGGAATGTTGCTACATAGAAATGGAAAGTTCATATTGGGAAGCTGAAATCATCTCTTTTGTCCTAAAGTTTTGTTTTCAACCGACCCTCATTGTCAATTTCTAAATGTAAGTCAGGATATGAGGCAGACTTAACTGTATCTGTTGTATCCTTTATCTCAAGTTCGATGGAATAGATGCGTTCAACATAGTCACCAAATTTTGAATTATTTAGTGAGAGAACCTGTCTTTGATAATACTCGTAAAGTTGAATGCTTAGCAGAGGAGCACAAAATATTTGTTCAAGTTTTAATTTCACCTAGCCATGATCAATTTATTCTTCATCAGCTGGTATGCAAGTTATATCATATCCAAGGAGATAATTGAACCATAAAATATACAAAGTACAAATACAAATAATAGAATTTTATATAAAAATGCCTCTATCTTATGACTTGATTTCAGTTATCTTAAAACATTTTCTTTTGTATTGTTTTGCAGAGGAACTGGTGTTACAAGACAGTAAAGATGTGGATGGGACATGGGAAGATGATATCCTTTGTTATTTATGTACAAATGTATTATAAGAAAAGCCACAATTAACCTTTGATTAAAAATGTGACAATGTGTGAGATCAAAGAACATGAATACATGCACTTCGTTTTCTTCAAGACATGATTTAAAAAAAAATCAATTTTCAGTTTTAAAATGTCTAGTCATTCATGATAGTTTGTATAACATTATTAGTTATGAATCCACTTTATATAGATTGTGAAATCCACTTTATATCCATTATGGAATCCACTTCATATCCATTATGGAATCCACTTCATATCCATTATGGAATCCACTTTATATCCATTATGGAATCCACTTCATATCCATTATGGAAACCACTTTGTATCCATTATGGAATCCACTTTATATCAGTTATGAAATCCTCTTCATATCCATTATGAAATAGTTTACATGTAGATTATAATTTATTTGAACTGAATATTCCTTGACAAGCGTACATTACGACAAATTCGTATTACCAGCACTTGAAGAAAAACAGCCCTGTTATATCCTATTTAGACTAGACAGTAAAAACAACCTGGGATATCAGTTTATATTTATCTGTTGGTCTCCAGACTTCTCACCTGTAAGTTGTAATTATTTTTAGAATTTATGTAAAAAATATAATTCAGTTATCTAACTGCATAAAACTTAGAAGGGGAGATAATCTAAATTTTCTCCTTTTGGTTTTTAAAATAAACAGGATTGATACTGTTTTTTGTCAAATTGTTTACACATGAAGGAGTGTATAAATAATGTATATTATTCAAAACTTATTTATTGGAAATATCTCATTGCCTTTATCTTAAACAATTTGATTTTTGGCATTATGAAAAACACATGTTTCCTGAATATGGTGTCCAGTTGTTGAAAATGCTTGTTATTAGCCACAGGTTACTGCTGAACTATTTGATGATGTATTTCATAAAAAAAAGGCTAATTTTGCTTGTTGTTTATAGTTTTGCCATGGATTTTTAATTACCTGTTATAAATATAGGAACAAACTGGTCTAACAGGCTTTGATTGGTTGGTAATAACTACTGTTATGTTACTGTTATACTATTCTTGCAATGGGTAGCTAGTAAACAAAGGTTATATTGATTTTATGGTTAAAAAACAAGCAGACATAACTTTGTACACACTCAGGAATATTTGCTGTAAATCTTTCATATACAGTAGAGCATTTTCTTCAAAAATATTAGCACAAATCAAATTCACCATTATTGTATCATAAACAGTTCTCATCTGGAAGATACAAGATATTTGAAGCTACTCAGCTGCATGGGAATATTTAAAAGGAACTGAAAACTTAATTTTATTTTTGATTAACTGTTATTAATAGAATATATACTAAAATGGTTACTGTGAATTCATTTATTTTCTTAGATTACGGATAAATTGGTTTTTTTTTGTGAAAATTTGATTTTGTGGTTTTACAAAAGTTTCATACACGCCTTTAAATTTTTTACTTCGTTGAACAGGTAAATTTGTGGTTCACCTATGACAACAAAAACCACAAAAATTTGTATCCCACAAATTATGAATCACAGTATACTATTTTTCCAAAGTTCATCTTACATTTGTCTTAGTCATTGTTTTTGAATATCATTTTATCAGTCCTTCAATATAAAAGCACAGTTCAGCATATTGTTTACCAACAAATTCAAAAATGTTTATGCTAAGCTAATGTTGCATTCAACCATGTTCCAGATTTTTACTCATATCAGACTCAGATTATAACATCACAATTAATATTTATTTGTGTAAATAATTTTGAACATTCTTTCTTCATATGATTTTGTATTACAAAAATAAAAACGTTCAACTCACAAAGATATGGAAACTGAAATAAACACTTTAAGTCATTTTTAAACTAAGCAAAAGCTTAATTGAAATTTCATTGTGACTTCATATTGCAAAGTCAGTTCAAAATTAAATACCTTCATGCATTTTATTAATGAATTGAAATTAACTGTATATTATGAACAGAATAAATAGATTTTCTATTCAGTCTCAATATCATCGTTGGGACCCATATCAGCCCCTTATCTAACACCTCAGACTGATATTGGGGTCTTGGAACAACATCTGCACTGATCTGAAATATAATGTGTAGTTTTCTATATTTATCACAACTACAATTGTAGTACATGTATATGTTTTATATTGCAGAGTGTAAGTTCCTCATACATGTAAGAGGATGTATGTATTAAAACAATCATGAGCTATGTATATTTCAGTACTGTCTATATGTATACAGCATGTTTAATGGTATTGTGTATATGATATACTGCATTGGTCAATAGTATTTTTTTAATGGTTAGGTATTACTGATATACCTTGCTTTCTCCTAATTTTTGTCTCGCCTTGACGGAGTCAAAAAGCGACACATAGGTATCCTGTTTCCGGCGGCGGCGGTGTCAACAATTTATTAGTTTGTGATTAGGTCTAGTTCATGGTGAACCACTAGTGGTAGGTCAATGATATTTGGTATGCAGTAGTATTTGCATTAACACATCTCATTATTATGAAGTTTATTTGGCCCCGCCCCCTCAGTCAAGGTCTATTGACTTTGAAACTTTGCTTAGTTTACATGTATTAGTTTGTGATTAGGTCAGTTTATGGGGAACCACTAGTGATAGGTCAATGATATTTGGTATGCAGTTGTATTAACATTGGCACATCTCATTACCATGGAGATTATATAGCCCTGCCCCCTCAGTCAAGGTCTATTGACTTTGAAACTTTGCTTAGTTTACATGTATTAGTTTGTGATTAGGTCAGTTTATGGGGAACCACTAGTGGTAGGTCAATGATATTTGGTATGCAGTTGTATAAGCATTGGCATATCTCATTTCCATGGAGATTATTTGGCCCTGCCCCCTCATTCATGGTCTATGGCTTTGAAACTTTTGCTTAGTTTTCATGTATTAGTTTGTGATTAGGTCAGTTTAAGGGTAACTGTTAGTGGTAGGTCAATGATAATTGGTATGCAGTTGTATAAGCATTAGCACATCTCATTTCCATGGAGAATATTTGGTCCTTACCCCTCAGTCATGGTCTATTGACTTTGAAACTTTTTCTTAGTTCACATGTATTGGTTTGTGATTAGGTCAGTTCAAGATGAACCACTAATGTTAAGTCAATGATATTCGGTATGCAAATGTATTGGCATTTGAAAGTTTTATTTCCATGGAGATTATATAACCCCACCCCCTAATTATGGTTCATTGACTTTGAAACTTTTACATAGTTTACAAGTTAATGTTTGTGTTTAGGTTTGTTTAAAGGGAACGACTTATGAAAAGTCAATGGTATTTGGTGTGCATTTGTATTAGCATTGGCACATCTCATTTCCATGGAGATTGTTTAGCCCTGTACCTTTAGTCATGGTTCATTGACTTTGAATATTTGCATAACTTACATGTTAAAGTATTGCTATTTTAATTTCAACATTTGCATTATCAAAATAACAAATAGGCGAGACATATCTCTGTGTTAACAGTTTATTTATTATCTGTTATCTGTCGTACTTCTGTTTTTCTAATATTTTTTTCCCAGTCTCATATACAGTACATAAAGTGTACCATAATTTCTGTTAATAAGTGTCACTGGATTAAAAGTTAAAGGGCTGTAGTTTTTAGAGAAAAAGACTAATTTCATTCTTAAAGTGTACAGCTGGGTTCTCAAATTGGATTATTACAGGTGATTTCAGGGACTTCTCAGATTTGGCGAGGATAAATCTTAATTTCTTAAGAGAAACATTACAAATGCCTTAATTCATAGTTTTTAATCTTCTAATCAAAACAATCTATTAAAATAAAAGAATAATTTTTGGTTAATATTTTAAAACTTTTGTAATGAAATGATGAAGACTAACTCTGAAACTATTTTAATGCATATTTGGGACTTACAATTTCAGAATAATGAGTCTAGTCTGATTTGCCTAAGTCTAGGACTGAGGGACTTGTCCTAATAAGAACCATGTGTATATTTTATGGCATGAGCCCTAATTGAAAATCATTTTTGTCTGATTTTTTTTTTTATTTATTTTTGTGCTACATCATGTCTGTATGTGCTACATATTTAATTTTCTGTGTACCATATGATTTTCATAATTTTTCTGTTTGCATATAAAGGAGATATTGGGATATATTTCAATGAGACCGCAACCCAAAAAATAAATACAACCAGAAATGACATCAATGCATTATATTTGAGTTTATTGAAATTGTAATACACTGATTTCCAATCAGAGGATGAAAAAGTCAAATTCCATATTTATATTAATGACAAGTGAAAAATGTTCCATTGTTAGTAATACGTTTAACATTCCTTTGATTTTTTTAGTCAGTAGCTTTTCTAAATTCAACCATCTTGTCATGACATGTTCAATATAATATCTTGCATTCTGCATTCATTTTGAACTTAAATGCTGATGTCTAAAATTTCTCCTGTGCCATGTTTTGATTTTACAGTTAAATACCTTATATAATCACATTTCTTATCCTTTCCCTTTCAAAACTTGTGTATAAAATATGAAAAATGAGAAATGTTTGTGTCTGTTTCTATGTTGAATATCTTATGTCCTGCAGTTTCACATTAGTTAATTCTGTTAAAAATCTCTGTTGTAAGTGTTGACTGATTCACAGTGAAACTGGATAATTGCTGGTGATTGATGGAATTTAACAGCTAGTGACCCTATCATTTCATAGTGAAACTCTCACACAAAAAAAAACAGTATTTAATGAAAACTCACAAAAAAGTGATTTATAACTGGATTACTACTATATAAGATTTATTAGTAACGGTAATCAGCAAAGTCATGCTTATCGATTTAAGTTTTTTAAAAGTAGCATTGTTCTAATTCAAATTATATTTTATATTTTGTAATCAATTCATCAGTAGCGCTGTAATACCGGATAAATTTCAACTGTAAAACTGAAAATACTTGCTGATGGTATTAAAATACTATTTATAAGTTTATACATTATCCTTTTTATTTTTGATCATATAGCAATTTTGGATACCACAAAGCAAAACATGTACTATCATATTGATAACATTGGGATAATATGATCTCTGCTCACAGTTTTTGTAGTGTTGATTTAAAATGTAGAAAGTTTTGCCTATCACAGTTCAAAGCTGGAATATTTATGATTGTTGGTATATGTGAATCTTGGAAACAGAACAGTTATTATATGAGAATATGCCTGTCCCAAGTCAAAATGGCTATACACATTATATCTCATGCATCACTTCAAAACCCCTTGAAAATTTTGCAAATGAGATACACAGGTCTCACTTTTTATCTTTTTAATGTATAATGACTTTTTAAGATAAAAGAGAAGATGTTATATGCAGGAACCAAATCCACACTAAAACAAGAATTTGGTGGAGGTTTAATAAAAGATGAAATGTTTGGTACAGAAAAGGTAATTATACAATTTAATCAAAACAGTACTATTAGACAGGTACTTTGTGTCTTTTATTTTTTATATTAGTTGTTTTTGTTCCTCTTCCCAATCTAATGAGTTAAGCCACTTCCCACTGAATTTTACAGTTTGTTCTTGTGTTGTGCTGTTTAACCACTGTCCTAGATTAGGGGAGGGTTGAGGGCTCACAAACCTGTTTTACCTCATCCCTCTATGTGTCTGTCCCTAGTCAGTAGCCTGTAATTAAGTGGTTGTCATTGGTTCATATAAATAAGAAGATGTGGTATGAGTGCCAATGAGACAACTCTCCATCCAAGTCACAATGTATAAAAAGTTAACAATTATAGGTCGAAGTAAGGCCTTTAACACAGAGTCGTGGCTCACACCGAACAGCAAGCTATAAAGGGCCTCAAAATGACTAGTGTAAAACAATTCAAACAGGAAAACCAACGGTTTAATCTATATAAAAAATGAGAAACACTTATGAACCACACCAACATACGACAACCACTGAACAGGATCCTGTCTGAAATATTTGTTTTTCATTTATGTTTTGTTATTAATCAGGCCGTTGGTTTTCTCAATTGAATCGATTCACATTTTCAAAGATTTTTGGTACAGTTCAATGAGATATCAAATAAATGACACTAAAAACTAAAAGTCATTTAATTTAGAGGTCAACATAAAGTCGTTAACAATAATTATTTCCATACAGTGTATCAACGTCAAATTTGACAGAGACTGTAAAGATCTGCGACTCAATTCACAAAAAATCGTACGAATAAAAATACTCTATAGTCATGAACTTTATATGATAAATCATTGTCATAAGATTTTTTGTGAAAAGAGCCTCGGGCATCAACACTAAATTCTCTGAATGACAAGTAGAAGTAAACATGATAAAAGACAACTACTGAGAAGGTTCCAGACTTGAGATAGGCACATGAATACATGTACATAGTGTTGTTACATTGGTTTTATGAAGTCTCAACCCTCTATAGAATGTGTAGCTTGAACACAAGTAGCTTAATTAGTTAATTAGTTTAGCTGATTAAGATAATAGATACATTTCTGTTTGTTCTTTTGTTAATTATCAACTTTTAAATTCAACCCACCTTAATTTGAGGGACTTAAGCTTTTACTTTTGTTTGTGTTCAAAATAAGACATAAACATAACAACTGTTGTTTTTGTGTTTAAAATTTGACATAAACATAGATACTGGTGTGGTTGTGTTAGAATTTGACATAAACATAGATACTGGTGTGGTTGTGTTAGAATTTGACATAAACATAGTTACTGGTGTGGTTTTGTTAGAATTTGACATAAACATAGATACTGGTGTGGTTTTGTTAGAATTTGACATAAACATAGATACTGGTGTAGTTTTGTTAGAATTTGACATGAAACATAGATACTGGTGTGGTTTTGTTAGAATTTGACATAAACATAGATACTGGTGTGGTTTTGTTAGAATTTGACATAAACATAGATACTGGTGTGGTTTTGTTAGAATTTGACATGAAACATAGCTCTGTTGTGTTTGTGTTAGAATTTTACATAAACATAGATACTGGTGTGGTTTTGTTAGAATTTGACATAAACATAGATACTGGTGTGGTTTTGTTAGAATTTGACATAAACATAGATACTGGTGTGGTTTTGTTAGAATTTGACATGAAACATAGCTCTGTTGTGTTTGTGTTAGAATTTGACATAAACATAGATACTGGTGTGGTTTTGTTAGAATTTGACATAAACATAGATACTGGTGTGGTTTTGTTAGAATTTGACATAAACATAGATACTGGTGTGGTTTTGTTAGAATTTGACATAAACATAGATACTGGTGTGGTTTTGTTAGAATTTAACATAAACATAGATACTGGTGTGGTTTTGTTAGAATTTGACATAAACATAGTTACTGGTGTGGTTTTGTTAGAATTTGACATAAACATAGATACTGGTGTGGTTTTGTTAGAATTTGACATGAAACATAGCTCTGTCGTGTTTGTGTTAGAATTTTACATCAACATAATTACCGTTGTGGTTTTTGTTTTTGTGTCTTTAAAAATGTTAAGTTTATGTGATACTTGTAGTAAAACCTTTATCTTTAAGACATTCAACATAAAATCAATGGTCTGTAAAGCAGGCGAGACATTTTAGCGTGTGCACTCTTGTGTTAGAATTTGACTTGAAACATAGCTCTGTTGTGTTTGTGTTAGAATTTAACATAAACATAGCTACTGTTGGTTTTGTCTTAGAATTTTGACATAAAACATAGCTACTGAACACCAAACAATGTCATAATGGGTAGCAAAGTGACTAGGGGACCATGGCAATAACTGAATTATTAGAAGAACATGGAAGATGATTATGTTAATGACAGGCTATAAATATCTTTTGTTTTTTAGGCAGATGTCTCATTAAATGGTTACAAGAAACATGTAGTAGCACAGCATGCTCCAGCACCGTTAACTGAAGCAGAAGAAGAAAAACAACACATCAAAAGGACTGAGGTAAAGAGTGTTTTGTATGTACTTTGTGACTGGATAAACCCTCCCCTACATATTTTTAGTTATTTTTTTGACTGTTCATTGTTTATGTAATAATATAATATTTGCATAAAGGTTTCAACAAAAGTTACTAGATGAATGCTTCTCTGATAAAATCAGACAGTACTTACTCTTTGTGCCACTTATGTGAAGTAAAATTGTAATTGTTTTACAATACATGGCTATTTAACTACAACATGAACGATGGTTTTCAGCATGTAAACATATGAGATGATTTTAATCAACTTAATATTTTAAAAGTCTTTTATTTTTATGCCCCACCTAGGGGCATTATGTTTTTCGGTCTGTGCGTTTGTCCGTCTGTTCGTCCGTCCATTCAGTGTTCTGCTTCAGGTTAAAGTTTTTGGTTGCTTCAGGTTAAAGTTTTTGGTCATGGTAGTTTTTGATGAAGTTGAAGTCCAATCAACTTGAAACTTAGTACACATGTTCTCTATGATATAATCTTTCTAATTTAGATCAAATTTTGCCAAATTAGAGTTTTGACCCCAGATTCACGGTTCACTGAACATAGAAAATGATAGTGCGAGTGGGGCATCCGTGTACTATGGACACATTCTTGTTTAGTGTTGCTATTATGATGTATCATTGGCATATACCCCACAATACTGTTTATTCATATTAAGTATATTATTAAAGAAGTTTCCTAAAATAATCACTATTATTACTGTTTGAATGAACCTAAAATGTTCTAATATATACATGAAAATACTATGAATTCAGTCATTTTCGTAATGTATTTGTTATTGTGAAAACTGGGGATGGAATAGGTTTCCAAAAATATATAACTCCCTTTGATAGCATTATTTTTTTGCACCTTTTTCTCAAATCTTGCATTTTGTCCATTGCACATCAATCACAATATTAAATGCAACTAAAATTTCAGAATTAACTGTACTATACTAATATTTTATAATATAGCAGATGGTCAAAATGATGGTAGGTACATCTTGAAACGATGTAAGTAATCTGCATTAAAGAATTGTATTCTGCATGGTATTACGAACCTTTACAATGCTCTGAGAGGTACAGTGACTTGAAAAACATGAATTTATTACCATGAATCCTGTGAAAGCCGACACCTTTTCTAACACCCAGTTTTATTCAGATTGTAAAGGTGGTTGATTTGCACAGAAAGAAATACTAAAGAATTTTTTTCATTTAATGTCCTGAAACGAAATCCACTCGACACAGTTCACAATTTATGTAGGGTTTAGATTGTTTTTACTGTAATATATCTGCAAATTGAATTAAAATAAGAATAACTAAAGAATGACAAATATTGGACTAAATTGTAAATTGCACTAAGAATACCAAACACAAACTATAGGGAACAACATTTTATTTGATAATGTAGAAAAGGAAATGAAGGTCATATCAATGATACAGAAACTCAATAACACATAAAATCAAAATAAGATATCTAGATTCATATACTTGCCTTTAACTTTGACAAGCCATCATTCCATATGACAGAGTTCTTGACAAATTCTTGTAAAAACAAATATTTGACACAAGTACCAATTTCTCAACAGGCATAAAAATTGAAGAGACAAAACACTATATTCTTTATTTGCGTCAGGAACATGATGCAGGGTTAACCCACTTTTCTGAGTATTAAACCCTTTTTCACTGTGGATGGTCTGTTTAAGTATTAGCACAAACTTTTTTGTGTATCTAGACAATATGTTTTTAAAATAAAACCTAGTGTGTAACATTAAAACAGAGCAGCTTAGTTTGACTTCACCCTTCCTGATATATAAAACAAAATTTTTATATATATTATAGAATATTGATTTGTTAAAAATTTGAATAAACTCATGTCAAAGATATATGTCATCTTCTTAAGTTTCATTCATATTACATATGCATTTCCTCAGCAACTACTGAGCCCTTTCCACTTATTGTTTTCCTTGTATATTATTTGATGTTGTTAAATCATATACTGCTCCAACTAACAAGGAACAAAATTGTAGTGCAAAACTCTTTTTAGGTATTGCTTTTGTTGTTGCTTTGTTGTTGTAGTACAACTTTACATTGTACAACAACTTTTAACATTAAGGAATGCTCCAGTAATTTATTAAGATCGACATGTTTCGGTGGATAGGCCACCATCATCAGGATAGAAAACAATACATAAAATCATCAACCCGATTTTGTACCTCAGCATGATTTTATGTATTGTTGTCTATCATGATGACGGTGGCCTAGCCACCGAAACATGTCGATCTCAATAAATTACTGGAGCATTCCTTAGAGTGTTGTTGTTACTGGACCTTCTACATTTTATGTTTTTATCGTAACGACCCTGCATACCCGAGGTATCCACTTTATGGAATCTACTGACAGAATATTTACCAGGCGTTGGTTCACTTGTGTTTAAATTTTTTAAACATTATACACGGGTCTAAGATAAAAAAAAATCACCATAATATAACTTTTTTTTTCTGTTAGCAAAATGCAATGAAAACACAATTGTGCTTTTTCTGTCTGCTAATTGTTTAATTTGTCCTTTGTTATTTGCATGTCACAAGTTACAGTTATGAGCTATTGTTTAGTTTGAATGAAATGTAAGAATTGTCTAGGTTAAACAAACATGTCAGTATTTACTTTTACCCCTATTCTAGATATTTTGGTCTGGAGCTAAGTCAGTATAAGTCATAGAGGAAAGATATTTTATCAATAAACATATCTTAGATGATAATAAAGTGGTTAATAGCAGTTTTACAACACGGAACTTTTAAGCATGACTTTGAGATACAGAGAAAATATGAGGCTTAGCCTTGCATTTTGCTTGTCATGTCTGTTGCTTGATGAATCCTGAAGTATTTTTTTGCTCTGTTGATGATTTTTACACCATCACATGCAGTGTATCTTTATTCAGTATTGGTATATAAAAATAAGAAGATATGGTATGATTGGTAATGGGTCAACTCTCTACCTGAGACCAAGTGACATGGAAGTTAACGTCTACAGGTCACCATAGTCCTCAACAGTGATCAAAATCCATACTGCATAGTCACATGTATTTTTATCACTAAGAGGTTTTTTCCTACTGCCAAATTAGTCGATGTATGATTGGCTTTTCATGGAGAAATGTAAAGTTCCCATTGAATGAATTCCATAGAGAACAATAGTTGTTGTATTTATTCTATAGGACAGTTCAATTGGCAGAAATTGTCAATGCAAGGTAAACACCAACTGATTTTGGGGAAAGGTTTTATTTCCTCTACAATAAATGCTTTATTTTTCTTGTAGTCAATTTGGTGTTGATTGCAAATGGTCTTTGTTAAAAATTTATTCACAACTTTTCTGACATATTATGCTAATGTTGTGATTATCATTAATTAGTAGAGTTTGACTGTGATTAATAGTAATTTAGATTCATTCAAAAAAATTAAAAAATGACTACACTGTGAAAGATTATCTTAGAGTAGAGTTAAATCTGTGTTTAAAGGTCACCTTTTGGAGCAGGTAAAACTGACCTCATGATAGCAGTGACCTTTGAATTAGGGTTCAAAATGCATAGGTTTTACTACAGTGTCACAGGAGGAGAGCTTATTTACAGATACATGCCAAGACAGGTTTTCGCTTAATAGAGTTGAAATTTATAGCAGGTTTTTTTTTACTGTAATTTACTGACAATTTTAGCTAAGCTTAGCCAGGGTAAATTATATATATTGAATGAATAAAATATTTTTATGCCCCACCTAGGGGCATTATGTTTTTTGGTTTGTGCGTCCGTTTCGTCATGTTCTTTCGTCCGTCTGTCCCACTTCAGGTTAAAGTTTTAGGTCAAGGTAGTTTTTGATGAAGTTGAAGTCCAATCAACTTGAAAATTAGTACATCTGTTCCCTATGATATGATCTTTCTAATTTTGATGCCAAATTAGAGTTTTGACCCCAATTTCAGGGTCCACTGAACATAGAAAATGATAGTGCGAGTGGGGCACCCGTGTACTATGGACACATTCTTGTTCAAATATAATACAATTTTTTATGTAATTCCAGATCAATACAGCTAGTGTGGATACCAAACAGCAAACCATATCAGGAGTAGCCTTTCCCATATCACAACAAGCTTTGAATAAAATTGAGGCATTAGGACAGGGCCAATTTAATTACCTGCAGCTGGTAAGTTACAAAGTTTCAATTAGGGATGATACTGCCAGGTTAGATAAAGCAACTGTTATGAGGTGACAAAAGCTTACATAGATGTTATAGAAAGGACAAATAAATACTGTCTATTCAGAAATTATTGTGAGGTTTTTATATTTTTGCGGTCGTATATTGGTATGACGTTGGCGTCGTCCTCGTCGTCCGGCGTCGTCCGAAGACACATTAGTTTTCGCACTCTAACTTTTGTTTAAGTGATTGGATCTCTATGAAATTTTACCATAAGGTTCAATACCACAAAAGGAAGGTTGGGATTGATTTTGGGGGTTATGGTACCAACAGTTAAGGAATTAGGGGCCAAAAATAAGCATTTTTGTAACTTCCAGACATAACTTGTGTGTTAGTGTATGGATCTCTCTGACATTGTACCACAAGGTTCCATATCATAAAGGGAATGCTGGGATTGATTTTGGGGGTAATTGCCTCAAAATATTAGGAATTAGGGGCCAAAAAAGGGGCAAAAAACAAGCATTTTTCTAGTTTCATGACAATAACTTGTGTGAAAGTGTATGGATCTTTCTGAAATTGTACTACAAGGTTCCATATCACAAAGGGAAAGCTGGAATTGAGTTTGGGGGTAATTGCCCAAAACGTTTAGGAATAAGGGGCCAAAAAGGGGCCAAAAATAAGCATTTTTCTAGTTTCCAAACAATAACTTGTGTTCAAGTGTATGGATCTCTCTGAAATTGTACCACAAGGTTCCATATCACACAGGGAATGCTGGGATTGATTTTGGGGGTAATTGCCTCAAAATTTTAGGAATTAGGGGCCAAGAAAGGGGCAAAAAACAAGCATTTTTCTAGTTTCATGACAATAACTTGTGTGTAAGTGTTTGGATATTTCTGAAATTGTACTACAAGGTTCCACATCACAAAGGGAAAGCTGGAATTGAGTTTGGGGGTAATTGCCCGAAACGTTTAGGAATTGGGGGCCAAAAAACACATTTTTCTAGTTTCCAGACAATAACTTGTGTTCAAGTGTATGGATCTCTCTGAAATTGTACTGCAAGGTACCATACCACAAAGGGAAGGCTGGGATTGAGTTTGGGGGTGATGAATCATAAGGGGGTTCAAAAAATTTGGGGGGGGGGGAATTTTTTTTTTTCCTTTTTTTTCTTTTTTTCCTTTTTTTTTTCTTTTAAAATTTTCCTTTTTAAGTTGGTTATTTCTGATTAATATTTAAAAGCAAATAAGAATGATATGGTAGGAGATACACACCAAACAGGATGTGTAAATTATTATATAATAAGTATTGTGCAATAGCAAGAAATTTTCAATTGCACAGTATTGCACAATAGGGAGAAATCTTCAATTGCACAGTATTGCGCAATAGCAAGAAATCTTCAATTGCACAGTATTGCGCAATAGCAAGAAATATCTAATAGCACAATATTGCGCAATAGCAAGAAATTGTCAATTGTGCAGTATTGCGCAATAGCAAGAAATATTCAATTGCACAGTATTGTGCAAAAGAAGATACTTCGTATAAATTGCTTATTTCTTGACCAATTTCAATGGGGTTTTATTCTTGAATTCTTGGGGTTGTTTAATATGCTGAATCTAACCATGTATTAAGTTTTTGGATTTTGGGCCCCGTTTTTAAATTGGTCCACATTGAGGTCCAAAGGGTCCAAAATTAAACTTTGTTTGATTTCATCAAAAATTGAATATATGAGGTTCTTTGATATGCTGAATCTAACCATGTATTTAGATTTTTGATTTTTGGGCCCCGTTATCAACTTTGTCCACATTGAGGTCAAAAGGGTCCAAAATTAAACTTTGTTTGATTTCATCAAAAATTGAATTCTTGGGGTTCTTTGATTTGCTGAATCTAACCATGTATTTAGATTTTGGATATTGGACCATAATAAGTGAATGTCCAATTTAAAATTTTTAAGTTCTTAGACCACATTCATTCTGTCTCAGAAACCTATGCTGTGTTAAATATTTAATCACAATCCAAATTCAGAGCTGTATCAAGCTTGAATGTTGTGTCCATACTTGCCCCAACTGTTCAGGGTTCGACCTCTGCGGTCGTATCAAGCTGCGCCCTGCAGAGCATTTTATTATCAATGGGAATAATAGGATTTGGTGGGTATCGCAATTATAAAAAAAAATGCATTATGATATCTGATACATAAATATGTTCAACAATTTTTTTATAGGCTTGTATGCAGATTTTGGCTAAACCAAGAAATAAAATACCCCTGAAAATGAAAGTTTTCCTTAGTCCATGAAAATTGGTACTGACGAATATAAATAAATCTACAGTATATATAAAGATTTTAGTTTCTTGTGTACAATTTGGAGTTTAGTATGGCGTTCATTATCACTGAACTAGTATATATATTTGTTTAGGGGCCAGATGAAGGACGCCTCCGGGTGCGGGAATTTCTCGCTGCATTGAAGACCTGTTGGTGACCTTCTGCTGTTGTCTGTTCTATGGTCGGGTTGTTGTCTCTTTGACACATTCCCCATTTCCATTCTCAATTTTATTGACTGATTGATTGCTGCTTGACATCACATCACCAGGAAACTGCTATATCATGAAGATATAAGTTAAGAAAAATGTAATTGTATATTTATGAATAGCTTTCGTATTCTTGTATGTTTTTATTTGCAGAGTTTAGATCTCAGTAAAGAAATAATAAATTTCGAAGAAGCAGAAAATGTTAATGTAGGTGATTTGCAAGGACATGTACCCACAGACCATGCTAGATATCATCTTTATAACTTTAAACATACACATGAAGGAGATTACATGGAAAGTATAGGTAAGGGACCATCTCAGAATGTACAATATAAATAAGAAATGTGATATGAGTGCCAATTAGACCACTCTCTGTCCAAGTCACAATGTATAAAAAGTTAACAATTATAGGTCAAAGTACGGCCTTCAACACAGAGCCTTGGCTCACACCGAACAGCATGCTATAAAGGGCCCCAAAATGACTAGTGTAAAATAATTTAAACAGGAAAACCAACGTTCCAATCTATATGAAAAACGAGAAATACCTATGAACCACATCAACAAATGACAACCACTGAACAACAGGCTCCTGACTTAGGACATCGTACATTTTTATATTTATACCCCCATAATTAGCTTCATATTAATTATGTGATTTTTGAAGATACAAATTGGGGATTTTTCTTGCAAAGTAAAACAATTTGATATCATTGCTCAGGTATAGGACAGTTAACAAAAGCTTTAGCAACATGTATAAATTATATTTGACAACAATGTACCTATAACATGTATATTGTGTTTATATGACAACTTCATGCATGTGCAAAAATATGAACTTTTTAAAGCTAACAAGAGAAAATAATGGAAATTTCAGGTATTTGGATTCCTTATCTATGTAAATTGTTTATCTTCTTATTGTTGTCATTGTTTTGTTTTTATTATTTACATGCATATCTATAGAATTTATTCTTCTCTTTCAGTATTTATATATTCAATGCCAGGCTATAAGTGTTCTATAAAAGAAAGAATGTTATATTCTAGTTGTAAAGCACCATTTATCGACAATGTACAACAATTAGGTTTAGAAGTAGTTAAAAATGTAAGTCTTTCTAACAGTTTGTAAGAATTGTCTTTTAGAAGGTGTAAAATATTACCTACTTGCATAGTAAACATTATATTTTATTTACAATCTAATGTGTTATTTTTTGTTATTACGAAGCTGATAGGTCAAGGTAAAAAAAATCTATAAAATTTCATTGAAAACCATTAATTTGTCCATTAATTTTTTCGGCAAGTGGTCAGATATATTAGGATTTTATTAAGAAATGACGTACAAGTTAAGATGCTGAATCTAGAATTGCTAATATGGAAAATTAACTTGAGCAATATTGACTTCTACACTTAAAAAAAACATTTATAAAACTGAATCTTAATTAACCTTTTTATGAAAAAAAATGAGATATTGCAAATCACAACAGACCATTGAAGAACACAATTAAAACATCATTATACGCCAGCAAACATTTTTTTGGGTTCGTATAATGGTATGATGTCTTCTGCGTCGTCGTCATCCGAAGACACATTTGGTTTCCCGACAATAACTTTAGTTTAAGTGAATGGACTTCTATGAAATGTTACAAGAAGGTTCAATATCACAAAAGGAAGGTTGGAATTGATTTTTGGGGTTACGGTACCAACAGTTTAGGAATTAGGGGCCAAAAAGGGGGGAAAAAACAAGCATTTTTGTAGTTTACGGACAATAACTTGTGTGTAAGTGTATAGATCTCTCTGAAATTGTACCACAATGTTCCATATCACAAAGGGAAGACTGGGATTCAGTTTGGGGGTAATTGCCCCAAATATGCAGGAATTAGGGGCAAAAAAGGGGCCAAAAACAAGCATTTTTCTAGGTTCCAGACAATAACTTGTGTTTAAGTGTATGGATCTCTCTAAAATTGTACTACAAGGTTCCATACTACAAAGGGAAGGCTGGGATTGAGTTTGGGGGTAATTGCTCCAAAGTTTTGGGGGGGGGGATTTTTTTCCAATTTTTTTTCTTCAAAATTTTTCAAATTTCAAATCTTTTGAAAAGTTTCAAGAAGAAATCTTCAATTGCACAGTATTGCACAATAGATTTTAAAGATCTTTGACCACATTTATTTTGTGTCAGAAACCTATATTATGTCAATAATTTGATCACAATCCAAAGTCAGACAGTATCAAACTTGAATATTGTGTCCAAATTTGCCCCAACTGTTCAGGGTTCGCCCTCTGCAGTCGTATCTAGTGCGGTCAGTGAAACATTATTTTTTTTTAAAATTATTTCCAGATTTTGAATAATACAAAAAAAAGGATACCAGTAGCAGAAATCACCAAAAATCTTGAACAGTACAACAGACTGTATAAACTACCAATATTCAACTTCTCCGATTCCTCTAAACTTGCAAATAATTTGTATTATTGGCTTTCCAATTTTTTGGTCCTGAGAATAAATTATTTCAGATGGTGTAAAGATTGATAATAGATGTTCAATAGATATAAGAATATGTGGTATGAGTGCCAATGAGACAACTCGCCATCCAAGTCACAATTTGTAAAAGTAAACCATTATAGGTCAAAATACGGCCTTCAACATGGAGCATTGGCTCACACCGAACAGCAAGCTATAAAGGGCCCATTTAGGATTAGAGTATATTGATGTGGCATGAATATAAACTTGTTCTTCACTTATGGTTTTTCATGTGTGTGTGTGTAATGATTTTGTGTCATGAACTTCTGGTAATACATCATATACTTTTCCATTTTACTTGATGACATAGCACCCGACATGGACACATTGTTATGACTTTGAGCTTGCTATATTTGTTCTTACTTCTGAATTCAGTGTGTTTAGTAAAAAAGCATCGAATACCAATTTGAAAATACCAAATTCCAAGGAAAATTTAAATTTATAGCTAGCTAAACCTCTCATTTGTATGACAGTCACATAAAAATTCCATTATATTTTCAATGATGTGTGAACAAAACAAACAGACATAAAAGTTAAAAACGTTAAAAATAGGGGTACAGCAGTCAACATCATGTTATAATCATAATCACTATAAAACAAACAAATATATCAACAAAGAAAAACAAAATGGCATATAGACAAAGCACATAGGCAAAAATTAAAGACAACAATACAGCATAAACACACTGGAGGGATGCATAAGTACCAAGCTACGCCATTAGGATATTACAAAAAATGGAATAAACAGTAAAGGTTAATAATTTACGAAAACAAATAAAAGAACACTGTAACATGTAATTAAGATGATAAACAACGTCAGTACCTAGGTTCTATACTTCAAGACCATCATGTATTATTTGTGAAGTTGATATGGAATTTTATCAACTAGGTCTTGGTATCTTCTGATGAACTTTTTATAGAAAAAGGACGAGACGTTCTTTGACATAACACTGCTTAAGCTAGTTTAACAGATTGATGGTCAGCCCCACTTTAGGTGAATGGGCTTCCACAATCCCACCAAGTTGATTGAAATGACAATGTTTACTTATTAAAATCATCATCAGCATTCTTTGGTTTGAAAATTAATCATTTCCTTCCCTATTAACCTCAGAAAGAAATGTCACCTGCTGTCCAACTGTCCCATACATGTTTTTTTTTTCTGGAATAGCTTTTCCATTATTTCACTTTTTAATTTAATTAAAATTGATTTAAAAATGTATTTTAGATTGAAATAGATGATCCAAAAGAATTAACAGAAGTCTACATATACGATGAAGTTCATCCAAAGAAGAATGTTGCCAGACAAGCCTTTGCCAAACCAAAAGGCCCTGCTGGTCGGGGACCAAGAAGAATGCCCAAACAAGAATCATAGTATTGCCAATTGTTAACAACCTTACCGACAGTACATCTCAGACATTGTGTAATCATTATTAATGAACCATTTTGTTATTGTCATTTTTTCACTGCAAAGATTGTTATCATTATTTATTGTTATCCCCCTTGTTATCACTGGAACGAAACTTGATAAATTTAAGGGTAGGGAATTCCTCTCTGTAATATCTGGAACTGAAATTGGTAATGAGGGCTGGAGGTTATTGGCAGATAAAACTTCATTTTTTACACAGAGCAATAGATATCATATAACTGATGCAGGAGAGTTTACAACAGAAATCATCCATGCATTAACTGGTACTTATTTTCTTGTGGCTGATCAGTGCATTTGACTTTTATCAAGAACTTTATGTCATTGTATGGTGTTGCAGTAAGAATTGTTCAGTTGGGGGTGGATACAAACCAAAATGGGCCATAGGTATTAATCTGATGATAATAAAATCAAGATGATTCATTTAAATGGGTTATCTGTATTAAAGGATAAGGTGGTAAAGGAGTAGGCCCGGTAAGACCCCTTTTTGGCCCCAAAATATAGCATTTTTACAAATTTGTTGAAATGAAAACTTTAGCTCTTAATTGGAAAGTAGAATACTTTTGTTCCATAGAAAAGTTTTTGACAATACAATGCACATGCATCAGGTAATAGCATCATAAATTCTGGCAAAATTACTGAAATCTTCACAATTGTAGCATTAGTGCTAATTTTTGTCTAAAATTGAAGTGGCCGCATTTGTGTTCAGTTGTAATTTCTAAATATATGTTGTATTTGATGATAATGCATAACATATATAAAGATTGAGACCGAATACGAATGGGGCCACTTCCATTTTAGACAAAAACCATCTGAAAAGTGACGTTTTATGGCATATTTTATAGACTTTTTATATTTAAGCTTGAATTTGATAGTCTTTATTTACCAAATCAGTTCAAATCTTTAACAAACTATTTGAATCGACTGGAGTAGACACTTAAATTAAAAAATTTAAAAAATCTTTCATCAGATGTACTTTAAATTTTAGGCCAAAACTAGCCCTTACCAGACTTTCTCCTTTGAGCAGAATGGACCAATTGCTATGATTGGATAAATTTTACTTACTGATACTAAGTTTGGGGCCATCTTGACTTTTTGAATGGCATTAATATTATAGTTATATACAAGAGTTTCTTCTGTTCACTTAGACAGAACTTTTGAGACAATACAAATGGATCTTTTAATTCTGTTCTTTGAAAATTGTAATTTATATCAGTATTATCGTTATAATATTTATTAGTTTGAAAAAGTGTATAAACTTGATGGGTCTAGGCATAGTATACTGGTACATGTACCTGTTTATATTCTGTTTGAGTTATATAAATCTTCAAAATTTCTATCATTGAAAAGCAAAATTTTATATGTTGTAGCTGAATTTATATCCAATATTTTTCTAATTATATAAACTCTGACAATTTGTTACCAGAATATCTGGTCAAAACATATAGTTACAACATAAGGCCATGATCCTAGACTACATGAATAAATACAGTGGGAAAAAGGCAATATAATTAAAAAATCTGATTTTGAATAAATTACTTCAAAGATTTAGAGAATTAAAACAGACTATAATATGAATACTGAATCTAATATTTTTCTAATTGTTATACAAACTCTGACAATTTTTTGCCGCAATTTCTTGTCAAAACATATAAATACAGCATCTGGCCATGGTCCTATACTGCATAGATAAATATTCAGTGGGAAAAGTGTAACATAAAAAAAATATGATTTTGAATAAATTACTTTAAAGATTTAGAGAATTAAAACAGAATTTTATATGTATACTGAAGACTATAAGATCTTTTATTTTTTAAAACACTGCTTACCTACATTAAACTTAATCAGATTTTTATCAACTCTTCAACTCAATTTAAAAAAAATCATGCATGAAAGCAATTATTGATATGCAATGCTCAAAAACATGAATATCTAATTTTAAAGAACACTTATAAAAAACTGTGATATTTTTTATATTAAATATATTGTGTTCTTTTATATTTTTGTAATGTGTATATTTGTCACTTATGCATGTTATTATAAGATCAAAGTAAAATAAAAATTGTTGGGTTTTTGTCGAGCCTGCGACTTTTGTCGCAGAAAGCTCGACATAGGGATAGTGATCCGGCGGCGGCGGCGGCGGCGGCGGCGGCGGCGTTAGCTAACTTCTTAAAAGCTTTATATTTTAGAAGGTGTAAGGTCTGGATGCTTCATACTTTGTATATGGATGCCTCATGTTACGAAGTTTCCGTCAGTCACATGTCCAATGTCCTTGACCTCATTTTCATGGTTCAGTGACTACTTGAAAAAAAAGTTCAGATTTTTTGTAATGTTAGATTCTCTCTTATTATAAGTAATAGGATAACTATATTTGGTATGTGCGTACCTTGCAAGGTCCTCATGCCCGTCAGACAGTTTTCACTTGACCTCGACCTCATTTCATGGATCAGTGAACAAGGTTAAGTTTTGGTGGTCAAGTCCATATCTCAGATACTATAAGCAATAGGTCTAGTATATTCGGTGTATGGAAGGACTGTAAGGTGTACATGTCCAACTGGCAGGTGTCATCTGACCTTGACCTCATTTTCATGGTTCAGTGGTTATAGTTAAGTTTTTGTGTTTTGGTCTGTTTTTCTTATACTATATGCAATAGTTCAACTATATTTGGTGTATGGAAATATTTTATGATCTATTTGGCAGTCACGTAGGTTTTATTTGACCTTGACCTCATTTTCAAGGTTCATTGCTCAGTGTTAAGTTTTTGTGTTTTGGTCTGTTTTTCTTAAACTATAAGCAATAGGTCAACTATATTTGTTGTATGGAAGAATTGTTAGCTGTACATGCCTGCCTAGCATGGTTCATCTGACCTTGACCTCATTTTCATGGTTCATTGGTCAATGTTTAGTTTTCTTGGTTAAGTCTGTATCTTAGAAACTATAAACAATAGGTCAACTATATTTAGTGTATTGAATGATTGTAAGGTGTACATGTATTTCTTGTTTGGTTTATATGACCTTGACCTCATTTTCTTGGATCATGTTAAGTGTATGTGATAGTTGTAGTAAAGCTTTATATTTAGGACTATCAACATAATATCAATGATTAGTAAAGAAGGCGAGACATTTCAGCGTGTGCACTCTTGTTATTTTTCGTAAAAATTATGACAGTTGTTCAATAAAATATTCTTTCCTTGTTATCATATCAAGTGATAAATGAGAAATAAAGAGTGAATAAGTATTTTGATGAAAAGAAGACATGACACATTGTCCACTTCATGTATCCATCCGTTTAATTTTTAGAGAAAGTGTTTTATATCATTCTGAAATGGCAAAAATGACAAAAAATGCTGTTTCAGTCATTCATAGTTTAAATTTGCATAATTCATTTGATTGTAGGAAGAGTTTTATTGAGAACATGGTGTGCACTATCATTGTAGAGGCAAAACTGAAAATCATGCAACCTATAAGGAAATAAAGGTATTTTAACTATTCCAAATGCATGCATTATTTCCTGCCTGTATTGAAATCCAGTTAAAATTTCAGATCTTTGGCTGTCTTTCTTAAATTAATCTCATCTTATCTAGAATCATGGTGATTAATAACTTGACATATTGTATAGACACTATAAAGATATATTCTTGAAGACTTCTTGACCTTGTACTAATCAAGTTATTGTGAGATAGAAGTAAGATGCATCAAATAGCTGTTCTTATTTGACCTCTTGTTATTCTGGAAACTGTTGTATGATTTTCTGTTCTGTCTCTAGTTATTTTTGTCTTTTTTATGTGGATTGTTTTTGTATTATAGTTTTGTTGAGATGTTTAAGTTTTAATACCTGTTACATGTTATGAACCTTTTCACCATTCCTGTGAATAGAAATTGTAAATATTAAATTCAAGAGCTCAGGATATACCTCAAAATTAAATGTTTATTTTTGATGACCAGAATTTATTACTGTTTGGCTGAAAACTACCAACAGTATTTCATTTTTTCTTAGGTGACATTGATGAAATGCAAAGTACAACATGTGTGATTTATGTTTTTCTCAAGACAAGCCAACATTGATTCTTTGCTTTTGCTGACCAAGCATATAACACCATAACATGGGAAACAGCTAACATTATTTCATATAAGGCCTAATGTTACTTTTATGTGTTGTTTTCTCTTGCAATGTTTTTTAAAAACAATTAAGCTCTGATTGAAGACATTTATCAATTTTATCTGTAGGTAAATCACTTTTTCTGACTTTCAAAAACAAAAAGGAAACGGTTACATTATCTTTAAGGCAATGTAATAGGTGCTATATATGCTTGAATTGATTTTTCCCTTTGGTCATGGAAAAGTATTAGCTGAAAAAATATGTTCATAATGGAATAAAGTATATTAAACAATAGTTTGTTTTAATTTGTTGTGTGTTTCTTATCTAAGATTATAAGATTGCAACCCAATGCTTTGCAATATGATGTATTTATGAATTAATCTAATATATTGCCTGTTTATCTTTTTTATTTTATTTTTCAGAACTAGACTTTTATACCTTTTGGAGATGGCATCCAAAGAAAAATAATGAAAGTAAAAACATGTTATTTGTTTATTTCTTAAGATTTCAGGTTTATGAACATGAATAAGAACACTTTATTAAACCAATCATCTGCTCATAAAGAGCATGGTACATGCAATGATGGTAAATCTATTTTCAGTTGTTGAAAAAATACTTGGAAGTAAAAGTGTGTAGGTGTTCAATTTTGTCTTAAGAATCAGTTGCTAAAAATTCTCTTCACTAGAAATTGGTAACTACTCATTGGAAAGTATGCTTAAAAAGGGGGCTAAAATTTGGAAAGATAGAACATAGAAGTAAGAACAGGAATGATCTTGTGAAAAATTGAAATAGAAAGTATTAAAAAATTGTAACTTTAGAGCAATATACAACATTATCTACCAGCACCTATTCCCTTGTACAATCTACCAGCACCTGTTCCCTTGTACATCTACTCGGGTTTCTTTCTAAATGGTTTGAATTTCTGGTTTTTGCTATTCTAGTCAAAACTTGAGAATCAAGTCGATGGTAGAGAATAGAAGAGAACTTGAGTAAGTTTCTATAAAGACAAGCAGAAAAGAATATTCTTCTATTTTGTTATTTCTCTGATCCAGATTTAAAGTGGAGGGTTGAGATCTCAGAAAAAGATCATTTTACCCTTCGTCATGTTTATGTGCCTGTCTCATGCCAGGAACCTTATCAGTGGTGGTTGTATCTTAATGTTTTGTCCTTGAGGGAAAGTGATACTGATGGCAGATATTTGATTGTCCAGGGCAATTAAAAGATAAGCATATTGTATAAGTATTTGTCTTTTGTTTAAGATTAATTTGATCTTTAGGTGTGTGTTTTTTTTGTGTCAAAATCTACCTTTACTTTCAGCACAATTTGGAAAATTGTATATAAGATTAGTTTGTGGTGGGAGATTACCGTATTTTATACAAATAAAACAATATCACAAGGGGAAATGAAATTGTGCAAATTTCCCTGATAGGATAAGCTGATACATTTAGAAAATAATAGATTCAAGGGAAGGGAATCACAAAAGTTTTAACTGTATCTAAATAATACGGATTACACTATTATGTAAATGTTGCATTCGAGTGCAATTACTAACTTTAAATGTTAGAAAGCAAACAACATAAATAGACGTATAAGTTGACATGTTGAAAAATCGATTCCAGTGCAACTGTTAATCGCTTCCATTATTTCGTGGATGAATAAAAACAAACGTAAAGTTGTACAATTATTATGCTTGTCAGAGCATTACTGGTGACATTATCGGCCTCAAAGATTCAAGAATCGAATTAGCAAAACCTTGCAGTTCCAAAATTGGCTTGATTGTTATAGTTGCGGCGTGTATAATGTTGTCTTGGAATATTTATTGTAAGTTTGATATAAAGATATCGGTGGTATATAAGATACTGGTATTATTCAACCAAAAGACGACATTTTAAAGGATATGAACGACTACATGACAAAGTTCAATACACATTCGACGCATTTGTTTCTTATGCAGAGGAGGATCGTCTGTTCGTTTTTAAAACATTAATCGATGGTCTAGAAACCGGAAAGGGAAAGAAGCTATGAATTCATAATCGCAATTTTGTACCAAGTTGCAGTATTTCTGGCAATATTACGTATGCCATTCATGAGAGCGACACAATAGTTTTTCTGATCACACAGAAATTTCTCGAATCTGAAGGGTGCAACTTTGAGTTAAATATTGCCCGAGTTGAAGGAATGTGATCTCGTGATGGCGAAAATATAGTTAATATAGTTCTAAATGAAAATATTTCTAAAAGTGATTTACTTAAACAAATATCAGAATTGATAGCTCACCAGACCTACATCGATTATACATATTTTATAAGAATAATACGGATATATTTATTGACATATTTGATACTGGAATTGAACATTAAGAAGTACCATCGCAGATATATGGCATAATCAGTTATACTGGGACTAAAGACGTATTTATTTTTTTTCTACAGCTCCGGATGTTTATTGTGATCTGACATATACATTCTTTTTAAGTCTTTTTAGTTACTTTACTAACAATTTCAAACCTGTAAATAATATATGGGTAATTGGGTCAATTAAAGACTTCATGTTGTAAGGCTCTTCAACTTCGTATTTGATTTGGCCTTCTAACTGTTTTAATTTGAGCATCACTATCAAGTTTTTTGTAGACGAAACGCGCGTCTGGCTTACAAGATTAAAAGCAATGTATCTTTGATAAGTTTTTTATAATGTAAAAAAGAAAATTTGTAGATCGCTTTGTTTTCGCTTATTTCACTATTAAACAAATCAGCATAAATATCAACTCGAACATTAGATGTATATGGTCTATCTTAGGAACAAGAAAAAACGCGAACTACATCCCTTTAATCACGTAATTTACACTCCGCAAAAATAAACTTCTTCACAGTATCAAAATCAAAATCTGGTTCGATGTTAAGTTACTGTTCAACATTTATCAAATTTTGAATATATGTATTTATTTACAGATAGGGACACATTTTAAAGAAAACAACACTCTTACAAAATATATATATGATTTATTTAGTCGGAAAGGCGGTGATTTTTAGTAGGTTCGGAATGTCACTATACATGAAAATATACCATGGTATCTTATTTTTTTTTCTCTCGATTTTGTCGACTAAGTGTTATAGGTGGAGTTTGAAATGGTTTATCCTATCCCATCACTGTCAAACAACCTAGTCGAAATTTTTATCGTCTAGGGACCAGTTACAGAAATTTGAATGTACCCTTTCCGCAATAATCAGCACATTTCTGGTAAACAATATGTCTGTTTCTAACGATTGACTTATTTATTTATGACACTATTGCCGTGTAGATAAATGGAAACCTCATTTAATTGTTATGTGCATATATCTTTTTGGATATTGTGTCTTACAGCACAGAACTACATAACTTTCATGTATTAATTTGGTTTAAGATTAAGCATTGACATCCTGTGGTAAAACACGATTTTTGATATTTCAAGGAAGTATGCTATAACGGGTCAACATTATTTGGTTTGTACTGTTGTTGCTGACGAGATCAGTTTGTCTGATATGTGTTTATAAAACCACATATGTGATGAAGTTTTATACAAGCCGCTATTGAGATAATTGGTGAATAACGCTTTTCAATGTTCAATACAATTATCGTTTGTTTACTGCAACTGTACGAGGGTGTAAACAAATTATGATATGGAAAATATATTTCTGAGATAAAACCGATTCTTTTCCTTTCTTTTAAACCCACCCAATCAAGGAATCATATATCTTTTTTCATTTTTGATTTTCAATATTTAATTATCTATGTACATGTACAATCCTGTTTAGCATACATTCACTGTCAATATTAAGCTATGAACAATCTTAATAAAAGTGAATGAAAACTAGCCTCTTTGTTTGATCAATTTGTATGTTTGTTAGTCAGTTGTGTTGAATGTCTGTGATGTATATTTGCACAGTTTTGGTTGCTGGATCCCAATTATTGTCACATTATTCGATTATGTCGGTTTTGGTTGCTCACCCAGTTTTGTCAATATGACGGAACTATAAACAACTGTCATGCAAGTGGGAGGTTTATCTAGCTATAAAACCAGGTTTAACCAACCATTTTCTTCTGAAAAATCCCTGTACCAATTCAGGAATATGGCAGTTGTTTTTCACTTGTTCCGTTGATTGGTAGCGATTGATTTTGTCGATTTTTATGGACTTCCCCCTTTTTGAATTTTCAATGGAGTTCGGCATTTTGTTGTACTTTTATAACTAACACATTAGACAAATGTCTTTATTAGTTTTTAAATGTATTACAATAACTTCCTGGCGACAACGAAGATAATTATAAACAATGGAAAATATTCATCATATTTCAAAATATCAAACAATTGTCATGAATAGATTCATGAATGAAGCTATAAATCGTATTGTAATTCACATTATATCGTTTTTTTTTTTGACACGAAACAGATTGTAATAGGATTGGGAGGTAATAATCAATGTTTCGGTGTCTCATTATACAATAAATAGACAAACTCTTTATGTTCACCATCTTTCATATGACAGTTTTATATTTTTTCCATGTTCTATGTTGTTATGACATGGTGGACAGAAAATAGAAATTGTCGCCTACAATATTCAAATAATAAGACCCACACAAAATACGAACCGAAAAGAAATAAAAACCGATTAATAAAATGATTATAAAACAAGACCAAGAAAAAAAAAACGATTGAAAACAACGTATATATTCGATACACCAAATAACGTTGACCTATTGCTTAAAATATCTGAGAGAAATTAACCTTATAAAGAAAACTATTGGCTGAGCGATCAACTATAAAAATGAGGTCAAGGTCAGATCAACGTTTTCATCTGGACATGTTCATTTATAATTATATAAAATAAACATATCTGACTTATTGCTTATAGCGTATAAGAAACAGTACGAATCAGCTAAACTTTACGTTAATTACTTGATCATGAAACTAGGTCAACATCAGGTAAATTCTGTAACAAGGACATGTAATTGACATAGGAATCTAAATTTTCCAGAGCAAAACCGACGTTTATCCAAACCGGAGTCTTTCTGATTTCTCGGTGACTTCCATATAACCCACTTCTCGATATATAGCACTGCTTGTATATTTCTGCTACAATATGAGGTATACTATAATGACGTAGGCCTACCAAAATACCATTTTTATCGAGATATGTTCATATATCCCGTCTTACATTTGTCTTATTTCATATAAGGTCACTCAAAACAAAATTGAAACTAACCTCAACGTACATATTTCAGAAATAGCATAAGCAACGCCTGATTTTTTTTGATTTTTTTAATTTGTATACATTGCCTCAATGCATGTCTAGAAAACAATATGAGGACGCGATTAGGCTGCACCGACCTTTGTCTTTTGTTTTCTGTCTTCTCTCAAAACCCAAGCTTAATTCGGCAATTGAAAGTTTGATATTTAACGGATATTTATGACTTTTATCAATAATAAATAATAAACATTTATACATAGGACGATGAGTCAAATTACCGTTTGTATCCAGGCTGTTAAATAGTGTAAACTTCTAAGATATTTATCATGTTTATGTAAATGTCAAATTTAACGCAGGGGTAATTATTAATGCATTTATAGATTTTTTTAACTCCAATTGACGTAAACATGAACATTTTATCGACTATCAATTAAAATACGTCTTGTCTACGATTTAGACAAATAGTTAAAATGAAATTTTTTTTTGTTTTAAACATGAACAAAGCGGAATTCTTAAATAGTACTTTGCAATAATCAACAAGTGTGATTGAATTCAGTAAAAATGCCACATCGTTGATACTAGAATATTATAATCTTGCAAGACTGTAAGTCCACCTCATATTGGGTACGTTATCATGCAAACTTTAATTTGAGCCTTAGTTGAAGACGGTTTAATTTGCGTATGTGTTCAGCATGCTTAGTTATCAAAATGTAAAGTATGTTATATTTGAAAAGAGAATCAAGAGAGCCGTTAAGAGCCATTTCGTTGACAATTTTGGCTCATGAAAATATCGTTTTAGAGGTTAAACGAAAATATACATATTTTTTTAATCTGTAACATGAAATTAAATACCCGGAAAAATCGTATTTATTCTGTTGCGTTTGCTTGTCGCTCTATTTATATTTATATCTTTATCGGTCAGGTGACAATCAATAGTCGTCATCTTGGTGGTTAATTAGATGGAGTCTACATGTTAGTACTACAATACGCACTGAAAGTTGATGCGTTATTACGATTTCATGCATTGTTTGTTGTTTTCAATATAGTTCTTGAAAATATAATGTATATATGCTATAAATGAAATTATCAGAATTTGAGTCAATTCAGTGAAAGTGAATTTGACAACTTATATACCCTTTAAGTCTTACCCATTACCGGTGGTTTTCATCAGGCACTCAGGCCTACTACACTAATAGAAACTGTCCACAACGAGTGCTGAAAGCTGCGCCAAACAATAACGATCAATCAATCAATCCTACCTGATTAGCAATTCAATACCTACTTGCCCATACCAAATAATTAACGAACAGATATACAAAAGCAGAAATACCATACTTAATTTTTTGCGTGATTGAAAATTACAATATTACTGAACCCCAAGAGTTTACCATCAATTCTATCTTCTACATTTACAAAAAATACTAAGGTCAAAACAACTGAAATTAAACTATGCGAAGATGATTACGAACCTGTAACAAAGATTGAATATTTCAGTCTGCGTTATTTTAAGGAAGAGACATTTCATTTCAATAAACGGACAAAGTATTGAAAAGTCGAAGAGTAAAAGAATACCTTTATTTGAATATAACTCTCTAAAATTTTTACTTATAATTATCTTATAAATTTGTAACTGTCATATATTGTAATGAGGAAGAGAGCAAAACCCAGAAAATTTGATTTAACTATGAATGCATTGAAATAAGACATCAGTGACAACCTTGAATATATTGTAGCTGGAGGTTTGATAAATATATAAATGAACTTAAATATTTCAAAAATGTGAAGAAACTGGCAAATCTATTGAATAAAGTAATCAAAGGAATTTAATTTCATTTTAAAGAAAAATTTAAATTTCACTCCAAAAAATGTTGTAATCCACAATCTTATTGTTTTGATGATGTTGTATTCTGATAAATCATAAGTTTCAATCAAATGAATGATGTTTGGTATTTTTTCAGACACTGATTCGAGAATCAGACTATAGTTGGTGTTATCCAAATATTGCATGCAACTTATAAAAATGAACAAGGGTTATAGCTCGTTGATAAAGTCATATTTTGGGCATTGTATTTATATTACTTTAATGTGTTCCTATTAATAACTTGTGTTCAAAAGGAATTAAATAACGATTTTAGATGATAGACCCTTGGTGTTAAATCTATCGAGGAAGTAAACATTTTGTGAAATTATTTTTTCCTGAAGAAGCTAAGAACACTTAGGATACATGAATCAAAATTTGGACCCCAAGTTAACATTTAACGTATACGTATGTTCTCCAACAGGAAGTGTTTTCAAATATTGAGAATGGGGGAGTTGTTCACTGACCGTATGAAATATTTGGTCATTATTTTAATGATTTTCGCGTATATTGAAGCCAAATCATGCGACCCATGTCGTTGTTATATGACTAAGATAGACTGTTCGCATAAAAATTTATCTTGGATCCCGAATTTTAGTTATTTTGAATCTGTCCGTTACATAGACTTCAGCTTCAACCAAATAACATACATTCCAGACACCAAGAATCTCCCACTCAATGTTTATCTTTTGGATCTATCTTTCAATCAAATTCATGATTTTGGTAATGGATCATTGTCAGAAATGAAGAAGCTGAAACATTTGAATTTAAGCTGTAATGGTTTACACTCAATGCCTCAAGGATTTCGATTGCCTAGTTCGCTGTCACATTTAAACGTTTCTTCTAATTTGATGAAAGCATTCGGGAAATATCCCTTTGTAAATATTCAATATCTTCAAACATTGGATTTATATAACAATAATTTTGAATACAATAGAAGAATATTTTACAACGGGTTATTTGAAAATCTGCGATGGTTGAAATGTTTAGATATTGGCAAAAATAGTATCGGAACGAAGGAACCTATTTATCCGGATGAAATATTTTGTCATTTAAAGTCTCTGCAAACCTTGAAAATCGACGGCATATCTGGTGCTTCATTTGGAAAAGGATTTAGATATCTTACAAAATTGAGATTGTTAAGAATTTACAATATGGGTCTAGTAGGATATTCTTCAGATTACTTTGAAAATGTTTCACAGATTACATCACTTGATTTGTCATGTACCTTAACACCCAATAATGAGGAGGGTTGTTATCTAAGACGCATTGAAGCAGGAGCGATAGCTAAACTGCAAAAACTACAGTATTTAGATATATCACATAACCTAAAACTAGGATTTTGTGGACTAAGAAATGTTACGTATGATCTTACAAAAACACAAATAAAGGTACTGAGAGCAAGAAAAATTACATGTCCATATGGCTACAGTACGGTTTTATTTGCTGGAGACATCCAACCGTTGAACAAAACTAGAATTAGTGAAATTTACATGGATCAAAACAGACTTGAAATGCTAGAGGATTTTGCAGCGTCTTATTTGCCAAAATCTTTAAGATTACTTAGTCTCACATACAACAGACTGCGACTAGAGAAATATAAAATACATGGAATTTTCAACTTAACTGGAATCCATTCTTTAATTCTGAATTATCAAGACCAAATAACAATGGACGATATTGCTCACTGGTTTGTGTGTGATGACTTTGAAGAAACTCTTGAATGTTTATCAAGGCGAATAAACGCAGAACGGCACTCGGATATAGAACAATTTAATCAGGCTAAACATGAAAATTCTAATTTCAAGGGAATGCATTCGTCTGCTCATGTGAATACACTAATGAATATTTTTGGCACTGTAATGAACTTTTCGCAGATCAAAAACCAAAGAATAGTATTTGAGTCCCAAGACTATTTAAAAAATCACCACAAATGGTCATTGTGGTTTACCAAAAGTCACGGAAGCATTCAGTATTGGCCTTATCCTTATCCTCGACCGGAAAATTGTACCTTTGGAGAAGACTTATTCTACATATCAATTATTCCTCCTAATTTAAAGAGTGTCGAATTTCAACACTCTGGTTTAGGTGATACTGTTGTTCCACAATTTGTAAGCAATGATACATTAGAAGACATTAATGTAAGTGGAAACAATTTTCAATACCTTTTAGGGCCGGTTTGTAATGTATCAAAGGTCAAGATACTTGATATATCTGGAAACTTGTTTGTAAACATATCATCATATTTTTTCATTGGATTTAGCAGTCTTGAAAAACTTTATATTCAAGACAATATTCTTAGCAAAGTTGTGATGAAATTTGACAACGGTGAGTTATTTTCTAGTCAGTCAAAATTAAAGCTTTTGAATATATCCTCAAACAGGCTATTTGAGCTACCAGAAAAGCTTCTTAAACACACAATCAATCTACAGGTTTTAGACTTAAGTCATAATCTACTAACTGATTGGAATCTTACCACTTTACATTTACTGAAAATCAAATTGATTGACTTATCATCTAATCAAATAACATTTTTCTCAAAGAATGGCATGAGAAAACTAGAACAATCTAAGAGCGTAAAAGTTAACGTAATGAATAACCGATTCCAATGCAATTGTGAATCGCTTCCTTTCTTCTCATGGATGAATAAAAACAAACACATATTCATGTCTTACAATAATTATACTTGTCAGAACATTACCGGTGATATAATCGGCCTCAAAGATGCAAGAACACAATTAGAAAAAGCATGTAGTTCAAAACTTGGCTTGATTGTCATAGTTGGGGCGTGCATACTTTTGTCGATTGGATTAATTCTTGGAAGTGTAATATATAGATATCGTTGGTATATAAGATATTGATATTATTCAACAAAAAGACGATATTTTAAAGGATATGAACGACTACATGACAAACCTCAATACACATTCGACGCGTTTGTTTCTTATGCAGAGGATGATCGTCTGTTCGTTTTCAATGAAATAATTGAGGGTCTCGAAAATGGCAAAGGAAAGTACCTATGTATTCATCACCGCAATTTTATCCCAGGTTGTGATATTTCTGACAACATTACAAATGCAATTCACGAGAGCGAAAAAATAGTTTGTCTTATCACACAGAAATTTCTTGAATCTGAATGGTGCAACTATGAGTTAAATATTGCTCGAGTTGAAGGAATGTGGTCTCGTAGTGGCAAAAATATGATTATTATAGTTCTAATGGAAAATATTTCTAAAAATGATTTGCCAATCCAAATAATAGAATTAATAGCTCACCAAACGTACATCGATTATACAGCTTATATTAATACGGATATATTTATTGACATGTTGAATACTGCAATTGACCATTAAAAAGTATTTGTAACCTACAATAATCCAAGTATGATAGCACGGAAGAATCATTTGTGGCCCTTTAGCTACGGATGTTTAGTGATTCTTGACATACGATTTACTTGTAAGACTTTATATGAACTTTAATAACAATTTGGTATTGTTAATTTGGTTAATAACTTGCTGGATACTGTCTTATAGAAAATTTTGTTGATGAATTTTTTTATTGCTATTCGCGATTAAATACATTTAACATTCTACAGCTGTATGCATATGTTTGACAAAAATCTTTGACCTTAAACCCAATAAGAATAAACGTCTTTACAGTGTCTAAATCACAATCTGATCATTGTTTAGTTACTTTTGCACTCTTATCAAATTAATCTAAACATGTGTATTTAATCCAAGTTAGTAACAAATATCAAAGGTAATAATTCTGCAATTTATGCGGCAAAATCATAAAATTAAAAAAAAAAAATGTTTAATTTCTTCCACGAATTTAAAAAATATACAAAAATTATACTCATTCGATTGATGTTACTGCTTACATGTGAATTATACCATGGTGTTTTGTCCTTTTTTCAATTTTGTCGACTAAATTTTATGAAGTGAGTTTTAATTCTATACTATCACTATATAAAAACTGTGTCGAGATTTTTATCCGTATAGACCATTTACATAAATTTTAATATGCCCTATTCACAGCAATTTACACATTGCAGGTGACCAATATTTTATATAGGAAATTTGTTGTAAAAGAGAGACGAATTGTAAGAAATATGCAACGATCTGAATTATATTTCAGTAAACAATTGCCCTGTGGAAAAGTTAAGAACCCCAGTTTGTGATATCGCCCATCCTGCATTGACATTGACTGATATATTTTTGTTTGGATAGTATCGATCCTTCAACATAAAACGCTTACTTTTATGTATTGATTTGTTATAAGATAACTCCTTGAAATCCAGTGGTTGACAAAAATTTGTTGATAGATTCCAGGAAGTACGGGATAACGGGTCAACATTATTTGGTTTTGACTTGCTGCTGACGGACTGAGTTTTTCTAATATGTGTTTCCCCTTTTTATGTAACACACATATGTAATGTTATTTAAAATAAGAGCCGCAATTGGGATATTAGTGAATAACACTTTGTCAAGGTCAATAAATTTAAGTTTTGCATGCTGCAACAGACCGGGGGGATGTACAATATGGACAATATGATTTACTGATGCAAAACTGCTTTGTTTACTTTTGAAACCACAAAAACAATTGACAATATCAGTCAAGTGATTGTATTTTTTTTTCATTTTTGAATTTAACTTTTTTATATATGCATGTATGTTCAATCGTGTTCAGTACAGATTAATTACCAATATTTAGCTATAAGCGCTCCTTTTGAAACTTAATGAAACGTAGCATCGAATGTACATTAAACAATATGACTTAAAAATATATTACAGTAACTTCCTGGTTACAATGAAGAGAATAAAACAATGGAAAATATTCAACATATTTAAAAATATTAAATAAATCTCTTGAATAGATTTACTGAAGCCATAAATCGAATTATAATGGGCGTATTACATTTGCGGGCATTTGGAGATTACATATTTTTTACGTTTGCGCGCAGCTTTTGATTACATTTGCGCGCATTCATTTTACAGAAAACACAAGTAAAATAAGATAATTCATGATAAATATGACTATAGTTAATATGAATTTTGAAAATATTCTATTTTTAAATTTAAATTATATATTTTTCATTTTGAATTCTAAAAAAAGATACAGTAATTATGAGAAATCCCGTAATAGCTTAAGACATACATGTAACTTAATTGCGAATATTTCAGAATAAATAGCATTCTGTTTCATTATTTTACCGAAACGAAACAAATAGGGGGAATAACCATTTGTGTACGACGGATTTACTTTTCGTATCGACAGAACACTTAAGTCGGGGAACATTTCATCATGGCGATGCACTGTAAATAATTGCAAAGGTACTTTAACAGATTCCCTATTTCCTCAATGTCTTTTGGCATCACAACCGTCAGTAGAATCTATGCATACTACAAATGGCCCGGAATCATTACTACAAACGACCCCGGCGGAATCATTCCATGCTCTCTACAATGGAGCAATTTTATTCAGCTCATCCATGAATTTTTTTGCACGTTACGACATGTAAAATCAGTACTTCTAATCTTTAGATTTACCATGTATTTGCATTTTTATCTGTATATATTTCCAGGACTAAGTGTTTGTTCACAATAAAAATGACTTATCCTGATCAAAATTATAGTTAGAAATAAATAAATAAGTATATTCTACCTGTATTTACCTGCAAGAGAATGCGCTCAAACGTAATGATTTTTGCGCCCGAATGTAATGGTAATGCGCGCAAATGTAATGCACCGACCGTTAAATTTACATTAAAACTTTATTGGACACGACTTGTAGATTAATGGGGTTAGGAGATAGAGTAATAAGCCATCACAAATGGTTGATCATTTCAGTGTCTCGGTTTCTCAATTTACAATAAACCTGTAAACCCTGTGTTCTTTGTTCAAGGTCAAAATAAAATAGTAAGCAATCAAATATTGTCGGCTACAATTTTTGCATACAAAAGATGAAAGAAACCCAACAAAAAAAAAAAAGAAAAATAATAAAAGAAAAAACAAAACACCAAAAAACGAACGAAAACAACGTACATATTTTATACACCAATCAACGCTGTTTTGACGATCTCACTTTTTTTGGTAATCATACGAATTTTTTTGTTCTTAATCAACGGTTTATGGTTTTATCTAGACTTTAGATTGTTGAATTGAATCTATGGTACTCCTATATTTATTTACATTAAAATGAAATATCGTGGTAGTCAAAATCTCTATTCGGCAAAAAAGTGCAAGTTTAATAGATGTCTGTGATGAGTTTATTTGATAAATAAAAGCATAACTATGACTTTCTATGGAGATTTTTGAAGTATAACAAACATATTTACATGACGATTGGAAAAATTCTTCACATAACCGTTCATATTTAGACTGTTCAAAAGTATAATAAATTGCTTCGCTTTGCGCAGCTGGATACGACCGCAGATGTCCAACCCTGAAAAGTTGGGGCCAAAATGGACACAATATTCACGCTTGATACAGGTCTGAATTTGGATTGTAATTAAATTTTTGACACATAATAGGTTTCTGACACAGAATAACTGTAGTCAAAGAACTTCAAATTGGTTATATGATTTGAATTTATATTCAATTTTTTGCTTTTGTGCAATACACTATGCGAATTGACCTCCCCAAAAAAAAAATTTACCCCGTTTTTTTGCGTTTGTGCAATACACTATGCTGTTGAATATTAACCCCCCAAAAAAAAATATTTGAAGAAATTTTCTTTTAATTTCTGAAATCTGAAATGAGAAAAATTGTCCCCCTCCAATTTTTTTCACCTCCCCCCTTTCCCTTATTAAAAAAAATAATTCTTTCCCTTAAGTTATGGTCAGTATCTCAGACAATCATCATTTCTTAATACATAATTTACAAGGGAGGTAATCAAACATTGTTCTTTAAATTGATTTGGATTTTGATTTGGATTACCTCCCTTACACTGCTTTTAAATTGTCTCAATTGTCCTTTAACCAGAAAAACCCTTGTTTTTCCCCTTTTTTGCCCCTAATTCCTAAATGGTTTGGGCCTAACCCCCCAAAGTCAATCCTAACCATCCCTTTGTAGTATGGAATCTTGTGGTATAATTTCAGAGAGATTCATACACTTTAACACAAGTTATTGTCTGGAAACTGCAAAAATGCTTATTTGGGCCCCTTTTTTGGCCCCTAATTCCTTAACAGTTGGGACCATAACCCCCAAAATCAATCCCAACCTTCTTTTAGTGGTTATAAACCTTGTGTTAAAATTTTATTGATTTCTATTTTCTTATACTAAAGTTATTATCCGGAAACCATCTGTCTTCGGACGACGCTGACGACGACGACGACGACGACGACGACGACGACGACGACGACAACGTGATACCAATATACGACCAAATAAAATTTAATTTTTGCGGTCGTATAAAAACCAAAGCAACTTTTGTTAATGCCAAATGAAAAGCAATGTTATTCTATAATGTATTTATAGAAAGAAAAATTTAATGTGTAATTCCAATTGACGTAACTATTTAGCAACTATCAATTCAATAAATAAGACTAAAACAATAAGAAAGATTTTTTTTCGGTATAAACATAAATAAAAGCGAAATTTTGAATTTTTATTTATATACCGGTCACGTGACCATTGGCATTCGGATATCTTCGGAGGTCATCTCGATGGTTTATTAGATGGAGTCTAATCGTAAAAACACACTGAATGCTGATACTTTCATGCATTGTTTATTCATTCTATGCAGTTCTTGCAAATATTTTAGTATGATATAAATGAAAAAAATGAGTTTTAGTCAATACGGTGGTAATGCATTAGACAGCAAATGCCCTTTCAGTCTTACCCAATATCGGTTGTTTTATCCAGGCTCTCTAGCCACCTTAACCTATAAAAACTGTCCGCCCACAAGTGTTGAAAGTTGCGATAAACACAAACAATCAGTCAATAAATTAGTCTACACTCGTCATATCACAAAGGTATGGGAGACAGGATTTGGCTTCAATATGCTAAAAAAAAAAATATTAAAATCATGAAATAATATTGCAGACGGTTAGGTTAGTTTGCAATCCTTCCATCCTCAATTTGATCAAACATAACTTACTGGAAGAGAGCAACTGTTTACTATTTACTTTCAGTCAGTATTTTGTATCAAATTGCATGTGTTTAAACCGAACTTAGGACTCTCTGAATTCAGTGGACTAATCAAGCTTCGGGTTTACTGTCCATTTTGTAAAACGAACATTCTTATTCATTGTAACTTACCCTGTGTATTATATTTCAAATGAACAAAGATAACATTCAAGACTTTTGAAAAGGAGAAACATCCCATGAAAAAATCCATTTTATGAAAATATATCACAAATGTATAAATTACTTCACAATGAGAAGTATCATTGTTTACAAATTATTATTACAGTTTTCCCCACTGGATAGTTGTAGTTAAAGGATCATGAAATATATTGTATCGGGTCGTTTTATAAATAAAAAAATAGCAAGGTCCGTTTAACATTTATAGTTAATTAATAGATTAAATTCAGATCAGATTTTTTCGCTACTACCAGATTATAACACCTGGATGTAGGCGTGCATATATGACAGTAGTAAGCTAATTGCAAGTTTTTGCCCAAAATTATGTTCAGAGGTTCACCAAACACTAATAACTTGAACAACAATTCTTTTATAGAGCACATGCATCTTCCTGCCTAATAATACAGCTAAGGTAATCTATTCCTAGGGTAAGAAATCCTTAGTATTTCGAAATATTCAAAGCTTTGTAAACAGTAAATTCATAATTATGATAATTTCAATGATAAGTCATGTTAACATGGAAGTAAGGACTACTGGGCTGGTGATACCCTCTGGGAGGAAACCTCCACCAACAGTGACATCAACCAAGTGGTTGTAAATAAACTCATCATACATACCAGGATTAAAAGTTTGTACGTTAGACGCACGTTTTGTCTACAAACACTCATCAGTGACGCTAGAATCAAAATAGTTAAAAAGGACAAATAAAGTACGAAGTTGAAGAGCATTTAAGACCCAAAATTTGGAAAGGTTTTGCCAAATACAGCTAATGTAATCTAATTCTGGTGTAGAAAATCATTAGTATCTCGAAAAATTCAAAGCTTTGTAAACTCCTTATTTATAATTATGACCATATCAATGATAATTCATATCAACACAGAAGTGCTGACGACTGGGCTGGTGAAACACACGGGGAGTAAACTTCGACAAGCATGGGCATCAAACCAGCGGTTATCATTTAAGATGTTGTTCAAGGTTTCTTATATATTTGTAGCTTTTCATATAACTGGCAAATAGTTAAACTAGTCAAAGATCGTCAGTGAAGGGCATTAACTCCTTCAAGTAGTTTTCTGAAAATTTCATTTATTTTACATTCTTTTTATATTTTTGTTGTTGATGGTTTCTTCCTTTCTTGAACAGTTTTGGGGATAAAAGGCAAATAGTAAAATTGATCACAAAATCATCATTTAAGACCACTTTATCATATATGTAGTTGGAAATCAAGTGTAGAAGATCCAATCATACCCAACATACTTTGCCTATAATGGTTTTCAAGATTATTTGCATTTTACCAAAATAATAGGCAGAAAAACTACGCTGCATACTAAAATTTAGTCTGGAAGTTGGGATGTGACTGTAGAAATCTTATTATCTATAGCTGTATATATTTATTTCATGTATGGTATCTAGTGGATAGTTGTCTCATTGCCAATCAATCTTCTTATTTTTATGTCCATGACAGACACTAAGGATGAAGTAAGGTGTTCTAGAATACCAAAATAGTTTTAATGTGACTGGGGTATCTTCCTCTATCTTGGATTTTGAAAAAGCAGATAACAATTGGTACAGATCTTTGTTGAAATGTGCTAATTTCGAGAGTAGTATGTAATTCATGTGCAAGACTTTTGAATAATTAACAGCGGTATACTACTGTTGCTTTTGTTTGATTCATTTTTTCTGCTTTGCCACATAAGAGGAGATAACTCAGATAAAGTAACTTTTATAATAGAATGTGTTGTGAATTTACCCTATTTTATAATGTAGCAAAAAAACAAGTCCGGTGACCCCATTTTTCTTCGTCTTATCTTAAAGCATATTATTAGAGCTACCTTCTCATATTCTATCTTAAAATTCTGTGGTGTGTTTTCTTTTTATCACACAAAATTGGGTTTTCCAGGTATAATGTATACAAAATCAGACAATTTTGCACAACCTCTAGCATGAAAAAAATCCCAGTGACCCATACGTTATAATTTTGAAAAAGCAAAATATAAACTACATTTTGTCAAATTATCAAAAACATCTATGGATTTTAATTAAGACCCCCATCTATCTTAATCCAATTATTGTGTTGCCTTTTATAGAATATGAATCCTAAAAATCGGGAATTAACATTCTAATGTTTATAGTGTTGTTGTTTATAAGAGTCCGTAATTTTAGATACGATCCAAGACAACTTATAGATCCTTCTAATAAACTTATCCTAAAAGGTTATCAATTTAAAACTGTAATAAGACCTTTGAATGTTGTTTTTATTGGGACTAACATTTATTTGTTATTAATAAATTTAGTAAGGAATACTTTCAGTCTTATATGCTGTCGATACTTATAATTTGGCATTGCGCAATGTTTTTCTCAGACTGTGTATGATGTCTCCACACTTAATTCGTTAGATGTTTTTTTTTTTTAAATATTTTTAGTTAAAAAAAATGATTTATTTATATGTGGTAATTGGCTTTCAACTAATTTTCAGTAACTACAAGTACTCTTAGATTGGATCATTTTGTCATTGTCCTTTTGTTTGTTGTTTTTTTTTTGTGCTTTGTGTCAACCTGATGAGTTGAATGCTTTTCAAAAGAATTTACAGTTTATTCTGATGTACCGTGACCAACCACAGTCTCAGGTTAGGTGAGGGTTGAGTTAAAACCATGTTTAAACCAGTCACATTCCGTATGTACCTGTCCTATGTCGGGAGCCTATAATGCAGTGGTTTGTCATTAGTTTCTGTTGGTCATATTATTTTTTTGTGTTTATTGTTTTGTACATTATGTAGGTCTTTTTTTTCTTGTTTGAATTGCTTTTACATTCTGTAATGTCTGGGGCTTATGTAGCTTACTATATGGTATGGATTTTGCTATTTGTTAAAGGCAATAGCAAGCTATATCTGCATTCATCTATGTCATGTTGTATCTGATGGATAGTTGTCTCATTGTCATTTAAACCATATCTTCTTATATTTATATCCATTAAAGACACTAGGGATAAAGATTTGTGTTATGGAAGAGCAAAATAGATTTAATCCACTTACTGTATTAAATACTATAGAATTTGAATCTTGAAGTCTTAATCAAAGAATATGTGTAAATAGTCATCATGCTTCACATGATAAGGAACCTGTGAACATAATTTCCAGATGACCAGGGCAAACTACCTGATACAATATCTTTAACCTATATTACACCTCTGTCTGATTAAAATCAAACCTCTCAGCTCACCGTTTTCTGATATGTTGCGAGACATAAAAATAAACGATAGCAAGTGTGAGATTTGATTTTATTCAGACTGATTACACCACAACCTTAACCACTAAAGGGACTTGCAATCAAATAGATAAACAGATTGAATCACAAAGAGACCAGAAAACATTATGTGTTTGTTCGCTGTGCATAAAAATCTCTATCACAATTTGAAAACTATTCATAGCACAACTCATATCATGTTTCTCTTCATTTCTGTAAATTGTTTTATCTGCATCTATTTGTCTTGCATTGTTTTTACTCAATAAAAATAAATTACCAGTATAGTATTTTTTTATATAAAAATCATTACATTTAAACAAATGTGGATATAAATTTTAAACTGAAACAGAATATTGATAATAAACTTTGATAATAGTATAACAAATGGCACATACAATAAGTTTGTAGTATGTATATTTATAATCCTTAATATAAAAATTTATATAAGTACACAACATTAAAATATGTCCTGCTATATCATGAATCTTGTTTCCAATTCCTCTAGCATGACTGAGTTGTGATCTTAGCAAATTGTATAAACATTTAATGAATAATCACAAGAAAAGCACTTCAAAAATTGTATTTTAATATGCTTACTTTAAAATTTGAGGTGAGTTTAGAGTCGACAGTCATAAATATATAACAAATTTTGATTGCACAAAACTTTCTTTGGTAATTTTCAAGCACAATAGTTATTCATCGTTATCTTTCAGTTGATGCTGGTTTTATTTGTACAAACAATCTTATATTATCCCTAATGTTTGATGATATAACCTTTTAAATTTTCTGTTGATAAATTATGAAATATTAAGAATCTAAAGTTCCAACTCCCTCAGTTGAAGTTGACTTTAAACGAATATGGTTATTCTTTGTAGGACTCTTTTGGTCATATAGCTCTTCAAGAATTTATACATTCTATGATTTCTTTTATCTTCAAATAAAAAGAAAAAACTTTGTGACATGCAGAAAATGAATCAATGCATAATTTATTTTTTTCAACTATGAAACATATGTCACAAAAAATAATTAAAATTCATTAAATAAGATTTTTTGGAATGTTATGTTTGTAAAGGCACATCCTTATACAGATAAAATATTCTATCAAATATATCTATATTAAATATAATAATATGCTTATACCAATAAAAATTTTAGTCTAGCAGAAGAGCAAAGTTTGAAAATGTTAAGTGCCATAATCAATATTAGGACTTTAAAAATAATTCATGTCACCATTGGAAAGCTAAAATATGTGGAGTTAAAATCATTTATTAGACTGAACTGAATTACTGCAAGATTAGAGCCATATGTTCAGTATAAGACATCATGGATCAAAGATTAACAATCAAATGAATTAATTAAAATGAATAATAATATGCAAAATTAGCATGCATAAACAATTTCTTGTGTACAACAATATATGACTCAGATTAAATTCTTAAAACTTGATAACATAAAATATAATATTAAAATTGCACTATTATCATAACTTAATCATAAAAATAAACATACAACTTTAGTAAATTAACTATTCTGGGACTATCTACTACCATTATGTCCTGATAATTTTTTATTTACATTCACATCAAATATTTGCTTTCAGAGATATATTCTCCCAGTGGATTAAGTCCATTTCACATTTAAATAAATTTTAAAACCCTTTTAAAAATTCTTCTATGGATGATGTTTTAATAAGTGTTACAGGTGATCATGGCATTTTCCAGTTTGTGATTGTGTTCAATGAGTAATAAAACATAAACAATTTAATCTCTATGAAATTTCACAACCAACTTTGAGAAATTAATTTGAGAATTATAAAAAAAACTTTGTCATATATTTACAACTAAAATAGTAAATTATATAACAAAAACTTATCCAAAATGATTTTAAAAAAAAAAGAAATGGAATGATTCTGAGCTAGAATGATGAGCATCAATCTAATGGAATGTAAAATTAAAGCATTTAGTAAAGCTACAACAAAGTACTGTGTCATGGCATTAGAGAGGGTCTCAATTGGGAAGCTTCATTTTTGTATTCTTGGACTTTTTATGTCATTTTTTCCATTATTTATTTTTTGCTTGTTTTTCTCCATTTTTTATATTTCTTCATCCAATTATTCTCTTGCCATTCATACTTGGCCACTTTTCTCTCCATTCTTTATTTTTTCACAATTATTCTCTAATGGGAAGACCCAATCCAGACCCACATAAAAAGAATGTACAATTGGCTTGAATTTCTTGAATCAAAAGAATCACTTGTTTTGGTTTGATGTTTTTGTTCAAGGCAGAAAATGTTTAAATATCACATTAAGATTTTTTCAAGAAATCCAAGCCTGCTCTGTAAACCATTGCTGCCAAGAAACAAATTAAACACTGGCCTCAATGGTCATTATAGTAAAATACCAACCACATAATTCAAATAAAATTGAAATCACAATGTTAATTTATGAATATACATGAAACCTGATAATTTGAATTGAAAATAAAATGCTTCGCTGGGCGCAGCTTGATACGACCGCAGAGGTCGAACCCTGAACAGTTGGGGCAAGTATGGACACAACATTCAAGCTTGATACAGCTCTGAATTTGGATTGTGATTAAATATTTGACACAGCATAGGTTCTGACACAGAAAGAATGTGGTCTAAGAACTTCAATTTTTTTAATTTACCTATTATGGTCCAATGTCCAAAATCAAAATACATGGTTAGATTCAGCATATCAAAGAACCCCATATATTCAATTTTTGTTGAAATCAAACAAAGTTTAATTTTGGACCCCAACTTGAACAAACTTGAAAACTGGTCCCATAGTCAAAAATCTAAACACATGTTTAGATTCAGCATATCAAAGTACCCCAAGAATTCAATTTTTGTTAAAATCAAACTAAGTTTAATTTTGGACCCTTTGGACCTTAATGTAGACCAATTTAAAAAACGGGACCCAAAATTAAAAATCTAAAATCACGGTTAGATTTGGCATATCAAAGAACCCCAATAATTCAATTTTTGATGAAATCAAACAAAGTTTAATTTTGGACCCTTTTGACCTCAATATGAACCAATTTGATAGCGGGCCCACAAAATAAAAAATCTAAATACATGGTAAGATTCAGCATATCAAAGAACCCCATATATTCAATTTTTGTTGAAATCAAACAAAGTTTAATTTTGGACCCCAATTTGGACCAACTTGAAAACTGGGCCAAAAATCTAAAATCTAAATACATGTTTAGATTCAGCATATCAAAGAACCCCATATATTCAATTTTTGTTGAAATCAAACAAAGTTTAATTTTGGACCCCAACTTGGACCAACTTGAAAACTGGTCCCATAATAAAAAATCTAAACACATGTTTAGATTCAGCATATCAAAGAACCCCAAAAATTCAATTTTTGTTAAAATCAAACTAAGTTTAATTTTGGACCCTTTGGACCTTAATGTAGACCAATTTAAAAAACGGGACCCAAAATAAAAAATCTAAATACACAGTTAGATTTGGCATATCAAAGAACCCCAATAATTAAATTTTTGATGAAATCAAACAAAGTTTAATTTTGGACCCTTTTGACCTCAATATGAACCAATTTGATAGCGGGCCCACAAATAAAAAATCTAAATACATGGTAAGATTCAGCATATCAAAGAACCCCATATATTCAATTTTTGTTGAAATCAAACAAAGTTTAATTTTGGACCCCAATTTGGACCAACTTGAAAACTGGGCCAAAAATCTAAAATCTAAATACATGTTTAGATTCAGCATATCAAAGAACCCCATATATTCAATTTTTGTTGAAATCAAACAAAGTTTAATTTTGGACCCCAACTTGGACCAACTTGAAAACTGGGCCCATAATCAAAAATCTAAACACATGTTTAGATTCAGCATATCAAAGAACCCCAAGAATTCAATTTTTGTTAAAATCAAACTAAGTTTAATTTTGGACCCTTTGGACCTTAATGTAGACCAATTTAAAAACGGGACCCAAAATTAAAAATCTAAATACACGGTTAGATTTGGCATATCAAAGAACCCCAATAATTCAATTTTTGATGAAATCAAACAAAGTTTAATTTTGGACCCTTTTGACCTCAATATGAACCAATTTGATAGCGGGTCCACAAATAAAAAATCTAAATACATGGTTAGATTCAGCATATCAAAGAACCCCAAGAATTCAATTTTTGATGAAATCAAACAAAGTTTAATTTTGGACCCTTTTGACCTCAATGTGGACAAAGTTGATAACGGGGCCCAAAAATCAAAAATCTAAATACATGGTTAGATTCAGCATATCAAAGAACCCCATATATTCAATTTTTGTTGAAATCAAACAAAGTTTAATTTTGGACCCCGATTTGGACCAACTTGAAAACTGGGCCCATAATCAAAAATCTAAATACATGTTTAGATTCAGCATATCAAAGTACCCTAAAGATTCAATTTTTGTTAAAATCAAACTAAGTTTAATTTTGGACCCTTTGGACCTTAATGTAGACCAATTTGAAAACAGAACCAAAAATTAAGAATCTAAATACACGGTTAGATTCGGCATATCAAAGAACCCCAATAATTCAATTTTTGATGAAATCAAACAAAGTTAAATTTTGGACCCTTTGGACCTCAATGTGGACCAATTTAAAAACGGGGCCCAAAATCCAAAAACTTAATACACGGTTAGATTCAGCATATTAAAGAACCCCAAGAATTCAAGAATAAAACCCCATTGAAATTGATCAAGAAATAAGCAATTTATACGAAGTATCTTCTTTTGCACAATACTGTAAAATTGAATATTTCTGGCTATTGTGCAATACTGTACAATTGACAATTTCTTGCTATTGCGCAATATTGTACTATTGGATATTTCTTGCTATTGCGCAATACTGTGCAATTGAAGATTTCTTGCTATTGCGCAATACTGTGCAATTGAAGATTTCTTGCAATTGTGCAATACTGTGCAATTGAAAATTTCTTGCTATTGCACAATACTTATTATATAATAATTTACACATCCTGTTTGGTGTGTATCTCCTACCATATCATTATTATTTGCTTTTAAATATTAATCAGAAATAACCAACTTAAAATGGAAAATTTTAAAAGAAAAATAAAAAGGAAAAAAAGAAAAAAAAGAAAAAAAAAGAAAAAAAAAAAAATTCCCCCCCCAAATTTTTTGAACCCCCTTATGATTCATCACCCCCAAACTCAATCCCAGCCTTCCCTTTGTGGTATGGTACCTTGCAGTACAATTTCAGAGAGATCCATACACTTGAACACAAGTTATTGTCTGGAAACTAGAAAAATGCTTATTTTTGGCCCCTTTTTGGCCCCCAATTCCTAAACGTTTCGGGCAATTACCCCCAAACTCAATTCCAGCTTTCCCTTTGTGATATGGAACCTTGTAGTACAATTTCAGAAATATCCAAACACTTACACACAAGTTATTGTCATGAAACTAGAAAAATGCTTGTTTTTTGCCCCTTTTTTGGCCCCTAATTCCTAAAATTTTGAGGCAATTACCCCCAAAATCAATTACAGCCTTCCCTTTGTGATATGGAACCTTGTGGTACAATGTCAGAGAGATCCATACACTTACACACAAGTTATTGTCTGGAAGTTACAAAAATGCTTATTTTTGGCCCCTTTTTGGCCCCTAATTCCTTAACTGTTGGTACCATAACCCCCAAAATCAATCCCCACCTTCCTTTCGTGGTATTGAACCTTATGGTAAAATTTCATGGAGATCCATTCACTTAAACTAAAGTTAGAGTGCGAAAACCAATGTGTCTTCGGACGACGCCAGACGACGACGACGACGACGACGACGACGACGACGACGACAACGACGACGACGACGACGACGACGACGCCAACGTCATACCAATATACGACCAAAAAATTTTCAATTTTTGCGGTCGTATAAAAATTACAAGTTAAAACCGTACATGCAATATTTTGACTCTGAAGGATTAACAATTTGACCTGCATTTTAATTGTGTATTAAAAACAAAAGTTATATAGTTTCCTGGTTCTTTTCATTGAAATGTGTAGTGCAACATATGTGTGTGGAGGAGGGGCAAGAAATGTGAGGAACAAGAACTTTTTTTTTTTGTAATAATTCAAAAAGAAATAAGTTGTAAAATAAATACGTTACGATGAGGCAGATTTCAGGGAATTTTGAAAAGGATTTTTTTTTTTAACTCTCTTTCAGGAATTTATTGCTTGAAGGATTTTGGAATGGACATTGTCCCTTTCGTCCCTCTGTTGTTTCAATCACAGGTTTTCGCGACACCTTATCTAGCTTTATTCTACAAAAACATCATGAAAATAAGTATTACATATGGAAGACTACAGCTATTTTTGAAAAAATTATTTTTATGATAGTTTTTTAAGGGAAACCCAATTTCATCTCTGCATACAAAATTCGAGGTTAAAATTCAAGAAATTTCAAAAATTACAAAAATAAAAAATTGTTTTACTTGTTAATCCTTCATACATTAAAAAAATAAATAACGAAATTTCCTGAATGAAAACTGACTATTTCCTATAGCTTACTAAAACCAGCAGTCCAATTGAAAAAAAATGCTATCTATTTTGCTAATTAAGCTTTATATATGCTGTAAATTCAATGAATAGGTCAATTGACGCTCAAATATATCTATAAAAAATCTCTTTATGTAGAGTAAATTTTCTGTATACTAAAAAATCCAACAAAGGCAATAGGGGAAAAAACAGGAAAAATAGTTGACCTTTTATAAAATATTGCATATGTATATGTTCTAAATTGAAACAACCTTCATAGGCAGTTCTTAAAAATTTTACAATAATTTGATAACATTACTAAAGAGCAAGTTAAATAAATTATCTGTTTCTCATCATAGCTAATACTTTCAAATCTACAGGGATGTGTAGATGTTTAAATAATGTTTGTGTGGGTTTTTCAGTTTGTATTTTTTTTGCTGTTGATTTTTTAAGTTGGAGGGGTTTTGGATGGATATTTTTTAAACAACTTAATTCCGTTTAAGATTGTCATAAAACTCAAACTGACCATAATTTTAGACTGAAATATCTTCCTCTAACAAAAGTTAAAACTGAATGGAAATCCAACTACTGTGAATTCAGTAATTATTGAGATGTTTTTATTAATGCAAAAAAATGCAACAGTATCAAGTTGTAATAATAAAAACTTGCATTCATAATTTCAGTTGTGATTTTCATTAATAAAATTTTTGCAATCACAATAACTAGATTTTGCAATTTGCCAGAGGTCAAGAATTTGCAATATTAAATGCCAAATTAATTTCTGAATTTCAGTACTTAAATGAATTTAGATTAACATGTTTATCTCCTACATCAATATTATAATACACACTGACAGCAGCTGATTTTTTCTATTTTTTCCATGCCAAACAACTAAAACAATTATTCTAAAGGCCTGAAAAAATAAATCCTTTTTGAAGTAGGCACTGTATTCACAGTAAGACAATGTAGTTTGTTTCATAATTTGTATTCTCAATGTAGTGTGTTTCATAATTTGTATTCTCAATATATTTGACATCTTACATATAATTTGCTATTTTCCTTCTTCATATATATATACTATTGTCAGCTAACAATCCTATAAATACAACCAAAAAAAATATTGAACACATTTTGAAGATTCAAAGTACAAAACTATAAGATACCATATTTCTAAACGTAATTTTGAGATCAACATGTACTGTGCAGAGGGGAAATATTTTGCTGTAGACATAATTCAAAATTTGCACCAATCAAATTAAAAGAAATTCTTCACTTCACGCCATAGCTTCTGTTTCTTCATCTGGATGTTTGTTGTCATGGTAATGATAGTCTGTACAAGTTTCAGTGTTTACATATGTACTTTGAATGTCTGTTGTATGCTGTCCCTGCTTCATTTGTTGTTCCAATACATTAATCATTTCATTTATTTCATGGACAAGTTCTGAAAATTTGGGACGATCATTTGGGTTAAATGACCAACACTTTGACATCATTTTATATCTGCAAAAAATAATTGGTTGATGATTACCACATAAGTACATATTCTTCTTGAAGTTAATAAACAATAATATTATTCTAATAAAACGTATTTATACTGATGCCGCAAAACAGTCAATGACATTGCTGTATACTTTAAAAACTAATAGGAAAGCAGTAAAAAAGTACCAATAGCCCTTTGAATATTCTGACTATAGTTATCATTTCATAGTCACAGACTTTTCAATATTTTTTAGTAATAATTTTTTATCCTTGGCCACTTCTCAATAGAACAGGTATATACTGTAAACCAACTAATTTTCGCGAGTAGAAAAATTATGCAAATATAAATCGTCGCGAATATGTAAAACTTGGATTTTTCCTTATTTATCTACATCAAGTTAATTTGAGAATTGCGAAATTAAATCGCCGCAAAATGGGTTAGAAAGGGTTAAACGTGAAATAAAGCAGCTGCGAAAATAAGTTTGTTTACAGTATTCTATGAAAAGTTATCTCATTTAATATATAGTCTGTTCATATTGTTATCGCTGATGCTCAGGATAAAATTAGAATATGATTTCCAACAAATCTATGGTTTCCATGAATTATTTCTTAAATAGCTTTACATGAGTTTTACCAAAACTACTCAAGTTTTTATATGCATTAGTTGTTACCTTCCATACCTGTTAGAATTGCAATCAGAGAAGAGGTTGTATGAATTCATAAAGTAAACATGAACCATCTTTGAAGTGATTTGTTCCTTCCATCCCCCACCCCCAGGACAATAAATAAACATCAGCAACTATAAACAATAGCTTTTGCCAGATGTAGGCCTATATTTATAGAAATTCAAGAGTTGGCTGACATAAAAAACCCTATAATTCATATAACTTAATAAAAGGTTATTTCTGTGTAATGTTCACTAGTTCCTATTACATGTAATTTCAATCTGAAATGCTGGTTTGTCTGGTTTCATGCAAAAAAGTGAAACAAAGTGTAATTTTCTTCAACACAATTTTTCTAGCACATATCTCTCTCCCCTTTTAAAGATTTGCTTTTAATGAAGTGTTTTGTAGACCGTTGTTTGTCTTTTTGGTTATTTTTGGCTGTTGGTTTCTCTTTAAGTAATGAATTTTATCTTCCCCATCTCTTTTTTTGGTCATCAAATTTCTTTTGCTTGTGAGGCTTCTTTTCAGAATTGTTAATGCCCCCAGCAACAACATTTTTACTGGCCTTGGCTGTAGGTAGGACTTCTGATTAATCATGAAGTATCATGGTTGCATAAACAATATTTAAGAATGAACAATTTACTTTAAAAAAAAAAGCAAATCAAAGGTAATACTTACAAGATATCAGGACAAAACGGTGGTTGTGGCATTCGTCTACCCTTCTTTATGTATCGTAGAACATCCCAGTTATCTACCTCTGGGTATGGGTTAACTCCCCTTGTCATTAACTCCCACAGTACAACACCAAAGGACCACTGAAATGGTACAGGTCTTATTAACTGTTATTAATAGCAAAAATCATTAACAAAGTATATAACAGATAATGGAGTGAATGATTTTACCTTAACAGACTTGGTCATGTGTTCTGTTCACAGTTCTATACAATATGATTAAGATATCTATGGAGTTCGTTCAGATCTTGTGTCTTTTATTTGTATTCTAATGATGATAAAGGATGGATTGTAAAATACAGTATTTACTATTGAGACTCATTTGGAAACTTTTAAATAAATAACCAAAAAATCTTGCAAAAATCACTTAGAAAAAGATAGGATATAAAACAAGCTAACATTTAAAAAAAAATTAATGTTCAAAAGGTCAGACAGACTATAATACTGATGAATAATGACTCAGTGTTCTCCCCAGGATTTTTTGATAGCGCTGTGGTAAGCGCTTGATTTTTGACTATTCTCAGTAACTTTGTCACAGTGCGCGGTTTGTTTGTAATGGGTTTGTTATGATGTTTTTATAGAACATGCTGCTGATGTTTGCTCTTGTCATGTTGTTCTGATGAAGTTGCCCATTTGTTTGTAAATGCTACTGTTTGAAAATAGATGAAGAATCATTTTTTTATTTCAATTGTAAATTCAGATAATCCATAGGACTTTGAAATCTTAGCAATAAAGGTCTATAAATATACCTTTAGCAGGTCAATAAATATACCTTTAGCAGGTCTATAATTATACCTTTAGCAGGTCTATAAATATACCTTTAGCAGGTCTATAAATAAACCTTTAGCAGGTCTATAAATAAACCTTTAGCAGGTCTATAAATACACCTTTAGCAGGTCAATAAATATACCTTTATTGACAAGATATCAAAGTCCAGCTGTAGATAATCGAACAAAAATAAATACAGAAATAAATTTTATTCATTATCATGTTTTAACTGTGGCATACATTTACCATTCTCATTGTCTGTGTACAAAACCCAAGGAAAAGTATTTTTCCATGAAGGGTTAACACCAGACTAGCAATGTGAAGATTTTTTAATAGGTGAACCTGTAGAAGTAGAACATGTAGGACCCACAACCACGTCATTGTCAGTTTCTGTGTTGGGTTTTGTAACACACTGGAGCAGTGTACTATTAACCTTACGACGTTTGACAGGAGTTGACATTTTGGAACATTGTGATTTCTCATTTTTCTGATCACCATGTTATTACATTCGTATGGCTTCACCGAAATTGGACATTTAGAAAAGAGAATTTCTCAAGTCTAGTATCAGCTTAGGGTTTGTTTTTCTAAACATATCCTCCTAATTGTTTTCAAATGGTAAAATTCATTACAGTAGTTTTGCTGATTAAACAATTATTAGTTGGATTAGGTGATAATACTTCAAACATGTGCACATTGAAGCCAATTTGATCGGTCTTTAAAAAAATTGTTTAATCAAAGTTCGTAAAACAAGTCTGTGAGTGTTGTCAGTAAATGCGGTCAATTTATTTCATATTATTCCATACATATTGGCTTCTTTAGATTCTTTTTAAAAAAAAAAATGGATGACAATGTTGATTTCTTTGTTTATATGCGCTCAGTTCAATAGAACAGCGGAGATTTGCGATAGTGCTGAATATCTCAGCGCTAAAACAGCCTGGGGAGAACAATGATGACTGTTAAAAGTACTTTTCTAACAAATGGAAATTTTCTTTTCTGAAAACTCACCACATCAGACTGAGAACTATAATGTCCTTTCTCCAAACATTCTGGAGCCATCCATTTTACTGGCAATTTAGTTTTCTTGTTCTCACTAGCATAATAATCCTTAGCATAGATATCACGAGACAAACCAAAATCTCCTACCACAGCACGAAAATTTTCATCCAGCCTACAATGCCAAATATTCATTTCATTAAAAACAATAATTCACATTATGTAAATTGAAATGTCAAACTTGGAGTTCTCATGCATAAATTCCCATTGATGTTTTGGTAGCTGTTGATACAATTTGTCGTTTGTTTGCTGTCTCATTTAACTAAGAATCAAAGGCATATGCATCAAAATCCCATCCTGCTTTCTTTTTATGCTGAGAAAAACAGATTGAAAATTTTATTAAACCTGTACCTTGGAGAGAGCACCCAAAATATGTTGAATGTAATACATTTAATAACTTTTTTACCACTATTTGATAAACTTTAAGTCAACAAGGGTAACATCCATCCAATAGTAAATTCTTTAAAATTGACAAATTCCAAATGATAAATTTTGAGTGAATTACCAGATCATGAAAATTAGTAGGTTGTACTAAAGTTGAGGTTACAACTCCCTCGGGCAAAGTTGAAATTAGTTGGTTTTGGAGGTTCAGTTTAGGATTCAAATGTTTGTGCAAGCAAATGTTTCAATTTGCCTTCCACAATTTTGTTTTGTTTTCAAGCAAAATTTCTTCAGAAACATGTATAGAAACCATGAAAATAGATTCGTATTGTTTTCATTGCTGTCAAAATTATCACAGTAACAGTGTCTGTTTCATAATTTATTAGACTAGAAAAAACTGCATCTTTTTCCAGAGGCAGTCCAAATTTCACCCTGGTAAACATAAACTAATTAATTGAACATTTATAATGCTTCTTGTCAGTACGTACATTCAAAAGGGAAGAAATATATGTTACACAAGTTATAGATAATTTGAGACACATGACCTAAAAGCCTGTTTACCAGATTCTAGATCACCCTGTATCTAATTAGAAGGAAAGCATTCAATCTGATCCCCATGTTTTGACAGTGCCACACTCTCTGCAAGAAGAAGAGCCCTTAAAATATCTTCTTTTGAGAACTGTAAACCAAACTCTCTGCCAAAACCCAATATATTCTCTTTTTATAGTGGCAGTCCAAATTGTCTACCCTTCATGCAGATCAATGCTGAACCTACCTTCTTGTAAATTTTTAATTTATTTTCATTTAAGTTAACATGAAATATTTCCCAATGGACATTAAGTAAACATAATCAATAAATCTAAACATCTCATTGGTTATCATACCACATCTTCTTATTTTTAAAAAGATGTATCTAAAAATAAGAAGATGTTGTATGATTGCCAATGAGACAACTTCACCAGAGACCAAATGACGTAGAAGCAGGCAACTATAGGTCACTGTACAGCCTGCGACAATGAGCAAAACCCATACCGCATTGCAAATATTTGTCTACTTACATACAATTTCTAGCAGCCAGATCTCTGTGTACAAACTTACACCCTGATAGGTACTCCATACCTCTAGCTATATCTATTCCAAACAGGATCAGATCTTTAATAGTTGGATTCTATAAAAGAGGAGACATTAATAAAATCAATGAGCAGAAATTATCCAATAATAATAAAATTACATTGTAATATGGATTAGGTAAATTATTAGTTTTGAAAAGAAATAAGGGTGCCCTCTACAATTACAATAACAAACATGGTGGAACATAAACAAACATCGTGAAACCAGATAAAGAGGGCAAAATGACTCAACGGTGAGCTGAATGCAGGAAGACTTTGAAATTGCAAAAGTGCAAATTTAAGATTTTAACAAATCATTTTTGAAACTTGGATACATTTTGTAAGTAACAATTGAATCTTATAATAAAATAGTGTAAAAGAATATAGGTTGTTTTGTCAGTAAAAATGTTCACAGTATTTTGGTTTAATGTGCTTAATAAGTGTGCATGTGGTCCATTATGATATGTCCAGGTATTTATGAGTGATTGATCATGTGGTCAGTTATGGTACAATTTCCTTGAGCCCTATACTTACATTTTCTTCCTTTCTGATGTATGATAACAAATCTCCATGCGTCATAAATGGTAAAATAACCAGAGGCATGTCATCCATGCCAAAACATATCCCTGTTAAAGTCAACACATTGGGATTGTGGAAATCTTTCATTCTTAAAGCCTCCTCAATAAAGCTATCTACATCTAACTGTCTTGGGTCATCTTCTGTTACAGATTAAAAATGAAAAAGTGAAACACTAGTCAAGTAAAATGAACAAGTGTCATTCATAAGAAAGTTTGTATCATATCAAAAATATTTACACAAAATCTTCATAATATTACACAAATATGTACAGAACTTGTTTTTAGCAATAAAAATGCATCAATTTCATCTTCACACACAATGCTCATCCAAATTACCTGGCAAGTATTCTATTTTCTTTCATATCAAAGGTAACTACTTACAAAAAATAAAGAAACATCTGAAGAGGACTTAGTTTTCTAATAAATTTCTTTTTTTTGTGTAATAAAGTTAGAAAATAGTGTATGGACTCCTCAACAGAAAAATTTTGGCAAAAGTACAGAAACAAATTCAATATAAGGTGAAAATTTTGTCAAACTGTGCACCAATTTAACCTCATTTGCAGTTATATGTTATGACTGAAAGAAAATCTTACGATGAAGTGTTTTCACTGCTACTAGCTGTGATCCTTTGACATTAGGTACTTCTAAGTAGCCTCGATATACACAACCAAAATGTCCTAAAAAATGAATAAAAATACAAAATACAAAAATATATTTCACATTACACTTATATCAATGTTTCTGGTATAAAAAAGCTTTCAAGAATAATGCCATTATTTCTTGATTTCTTTTTTTAAGATTTTTTAGGATTTGAGCATGTAATAGGGTTTTTCTTTTTATAATAGCTTCAATCCCTTTATTATTGTTCTCTTTAATGATAAGAAGTTTTAACAATATACATCAATAAAACAAACAAAGGTAAAAGAAGACAACAGTAGCGGTCATATAATTTTCTTAGAGAACAGGAGAAGATTTACGCTGCATACTTCTCAAAATTCATGTATAAAATAATGCACATTTTGTGTGTATGTTTTTGTGTCTCTCAATCTTCGTGTGTTGCTGTGTCACTATCATATAATTCTAATGATGTATGTTATTTGGGTTATAGATCTATAAACTTGTTTCATGATGTCACAACTGTTAATTCCTACACTGGTAAAAAAAACTTCTGTAAGTGTGGATGACATTTTTATCGTGACATAATTCAAAGTGCATTTAATTACAATCATAACTACATTGTAATAAAGGTTAATTCAACAGAGTTTATTTGCCATCAACTCAAAATGAAAGCCTAATTAAACAGATACATGAAGGTAAATACCTTTTCCAATGATTTCACCAAGTGTCAACCATTCTCTCTCTATGAGAAGATTTTTATCCTTTAATACCAACAGTGTGTCATCATCCAACAAAATGGGATTTCTACCCTCAGCTCCATTTGGTAATTCTCCTGACATTCTCTGTTCAGCATAAGCTGTTATTACAAACAAGTAAAATTAAGTTGCAAACATATTTATGTACATCAAATTAGTCAATTAAACATTCACTCATTTATATTTTTGAATTTAGTGATGCATCTTTGCTTTTAGACCTTCAAATTTACAGAAAAACTGTAAAAACTGCCAAAATAGCCATGTTTTGAGATCTCATTATTAACACTTACATATGACCAACAGCCTTACCCTGTAACACATTTGGCTACTTAACATGTATGTTGATGTAAGTTAAATATATTTTTGCGTAAAGTTGTTGCACAAATTTAATTTCATCAAAACTTATACTCAGCTCAGGTTCTAACTACCTCAAGCAAAGTTGACTTTTAATAATTCTGGCTATTCTTTTTAGATTTGTTTTGGTCAAATAGCTCCCAAAGTATATAGGCATTTATACATCCTCTGCTTTAAAATATTTGCCTTTGGGCATTACTTAAGAAGGTACACCAGAAAAGTGCTTCAGAAACACAAAATTTGGTGTTATTTTCACTATGACATCACAATGATATAATAAATAATATTTCTTCCCTTTTGTGACCAGACAATATAATCCTTTATTTTTTCAGGATTTTTTTTCCTTGTTTCTTGTTCATTCAAACATGTCATACAGAAAGAGTGTTGTACACTGTCCCAGGTTGAGGGCTCATAAACATGTTTAACCCTGTCACATTCTATATTTTCCTGTTATAAGTCAGGAGCCTGTAATTCAGTGGTTGCTGTTGGTTCATGTTTGCCATAGTCGTTTTTCTTAAATTGAATTGTTATAAATTAGGCCATTAGTTTTCTCATTTGAATTGTTTCACATTTTTCATGTCAGGGCTTTTAATAGCGGACTATACTGCATGGATTTTTCTCATTGTTGAAGGTCATAGGGTGGCCTACAATTGCTTATATCCACTTCATTTGAACTCTGGGGGATAGTTGTCTCAATGGCAATCATACCACATCTCCTTATTTTTATATTACCCTTTACAATGAATATCATATCATCAAATATAAATTATTCTATTACTGAATTTTAATACATGTACATAAATTTCAAAGTAAAGCATACTCATAAAAAATATTCCATATAATAGAAAATTTATGAAAATTGTCAATATTCTTTTTAATTAGTTTGTTTAATCATCTGTTACAAATTATTACCTCAATAGCTTGACAGAGGAGAAGAAAAATATTTCTCTAATTCTTACATGATTTATCATTTTCCTGACCTGTTGATTATTTTTATTTTTAATCAACGTGTGGTACGTTTGATCTCAATTCTTCATTGGTCAAAATTTGATTATGACATCAAATTTCCTTGCTTTCCTCTGAATTTTTTATTGTGATGTCATGAAAAAAGGCAACTATGCCTGATGATGTCACATAGAAAGAACACATCATTTTTGCAGATCATTTGAAAAGAAGGATTGAGTTTGTCTGCATATCGTTAATAATCATTAAGAGAAAGAGATTCCACCACCAAATCTTGTGCAATATAATATTTATACACTTTCGACAGTTAGATTTTAAATATCTAAAATGCTTGTTAAGCCTCGCGTTTTAAATTTGAAAATTTAACTGTCTCGAGAGGATAAATATCATATCACACTTGATACAGTGGTAGAATCTATATATATACATTTCTGTATTAGTATCTTTTTCATATTTTTTTAATGAATTAGTAATACTTATTAGTTTAAATCCATTTGAAATTTAAAATAAAAAATAAAGGCCAGTAACCTAGAAAATATTGCATGCATTTGTAAATTAATTCATAGAAGGAAAGACAAGAATTTGATATTAGAAAGGGGGATAACTGTACCTTTATTTTCAGACAAACTGTCTATATCATCAGTTACTTTAATTTTAACATCAGATATTTTTTCCGATACTTTTATCTTAGTGGTTTCTGAAAACATCATGATTTTGATTTAAAGTTTATATTTTATTTTTTTTTTATTTCAATCATTTAGCAGGGATCATATAATCTACTACTGTGTATTCATTATTATTCATGGGATACCAGTTTTTGTGGATTCACTATTATTCAAGGGATACCATTTTTTGTGGATTCATTATTATTCATGGGATACCAGTTTTTGTGGATTCATTTTAATAAAGTAAAAAATTTCATATAGGCTTGTGTACAGGCTTTGGCAAATTAGAAAAGAAAATATCCACGAAATATAATTTTTCCTCAATCCACAATAAATTGGTACCCATGAAAAGAAATGAATCTACAGTATCTTAATTTTGGAGGACATTTTTTTAAAGTGAAATTGAACAGTGTCAAGACATAATTTTGATACAAAACTATAAAACCTACAATTTTTTTTTCAAAGAGATACAAATGCCAAATTCAATAATGTAAAATGTGTTTTTCAAATTCTTCTTCAAGTTATTGCTTTTAAATTCTTTTTTTGTACTTTTAATCCTCTATCAAATTAATAAATCAACTGTACTTTTTGTTGAAATTAAAATATATTCTTCAATGAAACTTTTTGGAATAGAAATCAGATATAAAAAAATTGTGAATATTTATTCATATAAATCTGCAATTTACTTCTTTTATTTTTTCAACATGAGATATAATTTTGTTTTTAAAGGCATTAAAAACTGACCATTTTGGGCATTTTCCATATCAAACACTCTTTGTCCTGCAGAGTCCAGTCCAGTAAATGCCACTTCTCGTCCTGCAGCATATTGAGCCCCATGTTTATCTGGAGACTGTTTAAAAGGTCCAATTTCATTGCGTTTCAATATATATACAAGAACTATAATGCAGAGAACGACTAACGCTAAAATTACAGCCATGGCGATGATTCCTGGTGACATGGCTGAGGATATTTCCTGCTTGTAAATTAATTCTCCTATGTCATAAGTCATGTACCCAACTTTTACCTAATGATAAAAACAAACAAATGTCATATATCAAATGTTATTTTCATTCAGAGTTACATGTCAAAAATCCATTCTTTAATATTTTGCTAGATTTTCAAAATTTGTCATACCTCTCACATCCATTGTCTTGAGAACATCAACAATAAGTAATGGATTTTGTAATTTTTCAAATTAAAACCACAAACCTTCAGATGGAATACTGTGGATTCATTATTATTCGTGGGATACTAATTTTAGTGGATTTCATGGGTAAAGATGAACAAAGTACAAATTTTCTATATGCATGTATGCACTTTGCAAAACCACAAATTCAAAGATCCACAAAAATACAAGTTTTCCTCAATCCAGGAAAATTGGTACCTACGAAAAATAAATGAATCAGTTTCAAATGTTTTATAGGAAATCAAATTTTTCTCAGTATTTAAAACAAAGATTAAAATCTTTTCACCATTTCTTTACCTTATACAAAATAATTCTAAAAATTACATTTAAAGTTTTTGCATGGTTAGTGTGACACATGGTCATAATATCCAATGAAAGAATTCCCCTTCAAGTGATTTACCTACCTTGAGCACTGCAACCACAGTCTACATGTGGACTAAAATAATTTAATGATCTTTTGGAAATCAGTACATGTACTTCTGACCTCAGACTCAAAGTACATACTCGTACTGTTACCCACATTCTTTATTTCAGACAAAGAATAGTTAAATTTGGCATACAGTACTATATATGAACCATAATAGGTAAATCTCTGCAACCAGTACTACTGTTTTCTTACTACCTACCTCTACTCTTTCCTTATAACAAACAAATAATGGTATATCTTTGGGTACACAGTACAATCTACCACATCCTTCAATCCTCTACATGAATTGACAATGGGTCATCTACTACTGACCTCAGACTACCTACCTCTACTGTTCTCCTGGGTTCATTATCACCAACTGATGATGGTTTATCTTTGGGTGTACAGTACAATACAGTTGCCCTCATAACAGTCACTTCACATACACTGTTACCAATGGTAACAGTCACATCTTTTGTTGTCACACCATAATGCAAGTGTTCACCCTGTAATTTAACAATGGCATTAATTTCACATACCACAAGTTTATGCAACAAAAGGCTAAGTTTTTGCATTTTTATAATAAATAAAATGTTTTGGCTGTTTTACTTAGTTTTATCATACCTGTTAACTGTCAAATTTAACTATTTATATTTAGAATTGAACTTATTTTTAATTTAATGATTTTTCTGTATTTAAAGACTAATATACCTTAATTTCCAGCCTCTCCTCTGTAATCAAAAAGTATCTGATATGTTCATCTTCAGTGAATGGAAGAAACACAGGATTAAGGAAATATTGCATGTATGACATGGACAGAGGTAGTTGTTTGACTGACTGAATGCCATCCATTATGAAACTTAAATAGACTGATTTGTAGCCACAACAGGGCAAATTGGTCTCCAGGACATCTTTTATACTTGGTGCAGGACATAACAAAGTTGTCCCATCTCGAGAAGAGTTGTAACAAGCCTGAAAAATATTTTAAATGTATTAAAAAGAGTCTGAAATGGTCACCTTTTGCATTTAACTGTGATGGATATTAGTAGACATGTCTGAACAAGAAATGAGCTGTCATATTGACAGCAAACCAGGTTTTCTGTATTTTGAAGATAACAATCATTGAATGTTTTCTAATGTATGGCATTACAGGCTTGTTTGACCTGCCGCTTTTTGTGTCTATTTCCATTCTATCAAGGTTCATATGTCCTGAACAGTAAAAGTGAAAATAATCAATATTCAACTTGACCTCTATTTTGTCATTCATAACCACATATTAATATTTGGAAAGCATTGGCTGAAAAGTTCAAGAGTTATTACATGGAAACGACATCAAGTGTAATTTTCCAATCTATCCAATCTATCAAGGAACATAACTCCTGAACTGTAAAAATTGTAAATCGTCAATATCAAACATGACCTCCATTTTATCATCAGTAACAACATTTAAAATTTTAAAAGCGTTTGTTGAATGGTTTATAAATTATTGCACAGAAATTGCCATCTATCAAGGACTGTAACTCTTGTTGAAAAGTTCATAAACAGGAAAATGACATAAAGTGCTATTTTCTGATCTATCAAGGACCATATTACTCCTGAATGGTAAAACCCAAATCATAATTATCAAACTTACCCTCTGTAATAACATATTAAAATTTCAAAAGGATTGGTTGAATGGTTGATAAGTAATTCAGTGTTCCATCCTGCACAAAATAGAGGACAACACATCCTTAATACCTATTCCCATGCCATTCTGTTCTTTAAAGCCAAAAATGCACCCTTCTGCAGATTCAAAATTATACTTTTCAAATTGTCTTACAGCTTTTCTAGTAAAACTGTTACCTGATTGTGTAAACACTACAATCAACTGACATTGATATAAAAATACAAATAAAGATAGAATTTAGCAGTTTATCACCTGTGTTGATGATTGGCTTTTACTTATAAGGTGATTAATGATAATTGAAAATATACTACATATTTAATACAAGATGAAAATATCCACTTGTGTTCCTTTCATAACTACATATTAAATCATACCTAGGTGATCAAACAACTTTAAATTAAGCATTTTTGACAAAATTTTACATCAATGGGCTGTTGATGCATTACGAAATTTTGTTTTCAGACAAAATAATTTAATGGGTTAATGACCCATTAATATAAAATTTATCAAAAATGCTTAAAATTGTTAAATTATATAGGTACAATTTCTGTGGTAAGAACATATATCAGGTCATTTACAATAACCAACAATGCCCTAATTATTTGGTTGATTGCGACAAAGTGCCTTATCAGTCAACTAGACCTTACTGCCTCGAGATTCAAGCTTGAACATTGCTATTGAATGGAAACTGTTGGTAGCGAACCATCACTGTCCCCTACCCCCCATACTTCCCTTTTTAAAAAAATTAAAACCTATGGAAAACTGTTTAAAAATCAACTTTTAAATGACAAGAAGACATTTATAGTTTTTAATTGTATAATATATTTACCACTGGAACAGTTTGCTTGTTGTTATTATTAACTACTAGTGTAGCTATGATCATTGGTTCTGATATAATGTGAAGATTAGTTCCAGTTACTGTCACAGTTGTTCCTCCACTGAAAAAAGAAAGATCTCATAAGTTTGTCATTTGTTATTGTATATGTTCCTGCCCATATGAGTATTTGGACCATACACGTATGGTCGACCATACACGTATGGTCATGACGTAATATAGGTATAAGCATATACTCATATGGTCCGGTTAATTAATACGATGAACTTTTAAAAGATACTTTTACTGTAAATTGCATAAGTATGACCCTTCAAGGTGTCACAAATTAAGAGTCTTTAAAATGAAATTATGACTCTTTTATTCATATGTTAATTTATTGTTTCGTATACATGTACATGATTAAAGAAATAAAGGGAATTTTACTCACAAGTTAAATTTATAGTTAATTCATTTTTACATCATCAAAATCGATTGTTCTCTACGAAACACTATATGTCGACTTAGAAAATATCTAAATCTATAACTGTTAAACAATAAGTAAACTGTTTTACTCATAGGCAATTTGGGCATTGAACTTCTTGTTTTAATTATTATTTTGGTGTTTAACTTTGTTTTTAGTTAAATTTAATTTCTTAAATATTTCAAATTATTTTTAGTGCTACGTGCATTTGTGAATTAATATGTTGTTCGGTCACTCGTTGAATAAAATATATGTGTGATTCCAATTACAATCTGAAAAATAGAAATAGGGTCAGTAGGCCAGCATTTTAAAAAAAAATAATTTTAAATCGGGAAAAAAATTGTGTATTCACAGAGCCCAACTCCGGTATTATACATGTCCCTACTGGAGGTTCACCATTTTCTATATGTTTGGTTTTAAAATAAACAGACATGTTATGTTTTAGTTAATTTTGTTGAATTCTGTTACGAATTTTTTGCATTTTTAGCCGTAGTGGATACTTCTAATGGAAATTCAGATGACAGGAGTATGTGAATTTGATTATTAAAATTCACCTTCCACAAAATGGGATCTTTCAAAATTTATTTTTCAGAATTGGAAAAAAAAGTTCTAGATTTTGGTGGTTTACACAAGGATCGGTCGGGTCCACACATATATTTTTATTTGGCCTTAAGAAATGAAACCACTGGAAATAAACTGGATATGCCGTACCCCTGTATAGATTTATGTGGTCCAATTGATGTGACAGTTGAGTCTTCCATGAATCGGTAACTTTTATTAAACTGGTATGTAAATCCATCTATGTCCAATCTTATTGACACATCATACACTGGACTTGGACTGTTGGTCTCCCTCTTCCTCCTACGTTTGCTGTACACTAACTTAGGTGTCAGACATGTCAAACTGGTACCCTGTGATCCTCCACTGCAAGCATAAAATATAACCTTTAAAGGGGTTGTAAAGTCATTGCGAAAAAAGAACTTTTTGTTTATTCAAATTGAACTTGGCTACAGCCTTGGATATTCATTAATATATAACATTGCTTTTCTCTGTTACCAATATAATCTTGTTAGTCTATGTCAACATTATCCACAACTTTATTTAGACCTGATTGATTTATAGCTTGACACATTGCAGACACATGTTGAAGACTACAGTTGACCTCTAGTGTGTAGTTGGGTTGCTGTGTCATTAAAATTAATATAGAGCAAACACATCCCCTTTATTCATAATCAAGATACTAAAATAACCTTGAGGAATATCCCATCGTCATGACTGTTAAGTTATCAAGTGATGATATATTCAATATGATGTCATAATTTATTATTATCTAAATGTACTGCAAATTCAGAATTGATTGATTCACACACAAAAAAACTTGCAGTTTAAGTTGTGATAACATTATTTTCATGCAACATTTCTGAAATCGCAATAATCAGCCTAGCATTTTTGTCCAAGCAAATATTCCGAATCTACAGTGGTTAATTATATTTGAAATATCAACAAGTTTAAATAGGCATAATTCTCTACCGAGTCCAACCTAGTATTTTTCTGTTGATGTTAACTGCATGAAGTTCAGACCAGCCATCGTATAACACATAGAATTGAACCATCGTCATAAATCTGAACATGTTTTAATTTACATCAGTGGCACCTGATATGGGTTATACTTTATCAGCAAAACGTACAAAATGAATTTATATCTAGTTTTAAAGCTTATTATAGGGTATAGATTTGCTCATTGTTAAAAGCCATACAGTGAGTTGTTCATATTCTTGTTTTTTTTCTTTTTGGTGATATTTTCTTTATCAGAAATCATATCACATCTTCTTATTTTCATATCAACATGTGGCATATTTGTCTTGGCCATTCCTTACAGGAATATAGGCATAATGGTTTAATAGATATCTTGCAATCAGTCCTCAGTCACTATGCTGTACAGACCTTGGTTCAATGACACATTTTTGTCCCGCCACCTGAACAGAATGTTTTGCTCCGACATTCAGATTCTTTCCAGATATCACTAACTTGGTCCCTCCAGATAAAGGCCCATACTTTGGTGTGAAATCAAGGACTTCTGGAGACTGCAAAATAAATTTCAAAATCACACATCATACATCATTTATTTCATACTCATAGGAGTAAGTTCGGTATGGGACTTTTTTTGCCTTCAATATTAAGTCCATTTTTTCAAGATAAAAAAAGTTTCAAGTTGATAAAAAGACATGTAAGAATGGAATATAGAACTATTCTTTTCGACTATTTTCATAAGGCTTTGACATTTTCACCCAAATAGACCAAAAACCCAAGATTTTGGTGAAATTTAAATCTAGGCTTCAGAAATATAATGGGCAAGGTTTTGACAAACAAAATATTCAGGTCAGATATGTAATTTTTTATAATGAACAAAATGTCAAAAGATCTTAATTGTCAATCATTTGCCCTGTAGGTTTCTGGTCGCAAAACTTCATGAATGATTTTGGCACATCAACGTCAATGTGGCGTCATACAAAATGAAAACTTTCGAACTGAAGTTATAACAATATTTCAACTGTGGATTTGACAGTAAATTTTAGCAAATGAAAACATTGTTCCACAAAATTGCTGGTTTGAAAAAAAGAATAATTTTTCAATCTTTATTACTTGATTTACAATAACATTTCATGTATACAATGGGAAGTGCGATATAGTACAAGCAATTTGATTGGATGATGGAAAAAATACTCTTGTCTAATCAGATTCTACAATAGATTGGATCTAACTGGCTGTCTATGAACTAAGTGTAGTAGTCAGCAGAGAACCAGCTTAATTCCTATCATATAAGAAAACACATCACTGAATCCAAAATATAACATTTAAATATAAATCAAAGTTATCAGACAATTCAAGAATTAATTCCAAATTAAATTTATTCACATTATAATGCAGTTGATTCATTATATTATATTGGAACATAGAAAATGACAGAATTTTGTAAGTATATCTTCTTTAATTATATTTCTAAATAGTTATTTAAAAGTAAAGATCAATGATCATGTTTTCAAGCCAGAGATAACACAATTTATATCTATCTATATCTGTTTTGTTTGTATCTGTTGTTTCAAGAATGAAACATCAGTTTGTGTGAGCACGTTTTATGTAACTAGAAAATCAAATGAAAGCAGGCAGTCAACTGTTCACTGGCATAAGATAAATACCAAATCAAATGTAAGCAGGCAGTCAACTGATCACTGGAATAATGGTTCATACCAAATCAAATGTAAGTAGGCAGTAAACTGATCACTGGAATAAAGTTCATACCCAATAATATGTAGGCAGGCAGCCAACTGATCACTGGCATAAGGTAAATACCCAATCAAATGTAAACAGGCAGTCAACTGATCACTGGAATAAGGTTCATACCCAATAATATGTAGGCAGGCAGCCAACTGATCACTGGCATAAGGTTAATACCCAATCAAATGTAAACAGGCAGTCAACTGATCACTGGAATAAGGTTCATACCCAATAATATGTAGGCAGGCAGCCAACTGATCACTGGCATAAGGTTAATACCCAATCAAATGTAAACAGGCAGTCAACTGATCACTGGAATAAGGTTCATACCCAATAATATGTAGGCAGGCAGCCAACTGATCACTGGCATAAGGTTAATACCCAATCAAATGTAAACAGGCAGTCAACTGATCACTGGAATAAGGTTCATACCCAATAATATGTAGGCAGGCAGCCAACTGATCACTGGCATAAGGTTAATACCCAATCAAATGTAAACAGGCAGTCAACTGATCACTGGCATAAGGATAAATGTAAGCAGAAAAGCAATGGATTAGTGCTGGACCAAGAACCTTATTACCTTTACCATGCAAAAATGACTTAAAATGATCATTTTAAAATGTTAAAAATCTTACATAATATAATTATGTAAGAAAAAATAGATGTATAATAACAACTTTTATCCAAGATATATTACCATATAAGAGAATATCAAATCAGGTGATGTGTATTCTCCATTTATCTGATAGGGTCTGTTGTTGCTATCATTAACTATAACCTTGACTTGTCCTTCACCTTCAACAGCCATCTTCTGAGTAGTACATGTAATTCTGAATTCACAAAGTAATATTTTAAGTATATAAAGAAAAAAAATCATCATTATATTCTTAAAAACCAAAACGGAATTGATTATTAGTGATTAGTATTAGCTGATGAAAGCATGAAGCTAAAACTCAAATCTTAATCATTTGATAGGTTTGACTAGGTTAATCCAGAAAAGAACTTCGAAGGCATGAAATTTTAACGTGTTGTTTTAATTTTTTCTCACACTCTGCTGAAGGCCATACAAACAAGACAAAATAACAAAGACTGTAAACTTACATCTTATTTGATTACCACATACTGAAAAGTGTTGAAAAAATAATAATTTTTGTCCGAAAATGAATTCAGGGTTGATAACAGATCTTTTAAGTCTATGTTAAACTAAACCACAAAGTGTCTATATTTATGATCTAAATCTTGACATACAGTTTAGACATTTATCTACTATTTAAAGACTGTATGTTAACCTCTAGATGCCCTTTTCTGTTTATTCACATGTGTTGTTTGAATGCTGTTTTATTGATATAAATCCTAAATCTTTTCATCAACTCGTAATTATATATAATGTCTTTGTAAAACATTGTTGATATTAAAAAAATATATGAGAATCAAATAATGTTAAAGCAGAAAATTTGGCCAGATATATATTAAAATGTTTGTCCCTGTTTGAAATATTCTACAGATTTAAAAATAATAAAATTCTGTCATATTATTTCCAGTGCTTAATGAATTATCCTAAGTTCATATATTTTTTTTGCTTCAATCATGACTTTAAAACCAATTTGACCCTCATAAAATTAAAAGTTACTATAATAAAAAGCTTTGCTTTACTTCCCTCAAGTTTTTGTCAATGTCTTGAAACTTACTTTGTTGATGTTATTGTTGTTGTTGTAACCTGGCAGATATCTTTTCCAATAGTTATTTCCCTTACTTCAGCAAACATCGTACCAAAATTTTGTCCTTCCAATGTCAGCAGTGTTCCACCATTAGTAGGTCCAGAAATGGGGGAAATCTGAGAAAAAAAAAGTATAGATAAATTTATAAGCCATATACATATACAGGAAAAAAATAGACAGATTCAAACTGAATATAGATATGCAGCATTTCTAACAGCTTGTTTATAGTCTAAGGTAATATATTTTACTTTTATATTTCAAGTCTTGACTTTCTCCTTTGGCATCTGTATTTTGCATAATTATGGAAAGACAGACAACTATCAGGAAAGGTAAAACTTGGGAGTGTTACCATCAAAATTTCATAGAATGTATCCATTGTATATACAGAGTTCTCACTATTAAAGGTGAGTCCATGAGTCCTGGTCTTATGAAAATCTGTCTGGACTCATCATTTTCAAAACTGGTGAGACTAAAGATGCATCAAGATTGTAAAATGTTTTATCAACAGAGCACAAATATCATTTTTTGACAAAAGTTTAAAAATAATCAAAACTTGATGTTTTTTCCTAGCTAGGGGACTGACAAAATAAATGATATAGCAATAACATTTCATCTTCTCACTGTTGGTCTTGACGTATACTCTACATATCTTTTTATTCATAAATACTTCATCTACAAAGGTGGACAATTATATTCTTACTTAATCTTTGCTGTGAAGCACACCATTTGCCACACCCATCATAAGGTTCAAAGTTCAAAACCATTAAAGTGCTAAAATTTAAGGATACTTATTTTATCTATAAGAAGAGGAAATCAGCTTTGTTATTTGTTACTTTAACTCTTACATCAACCACAGCTCTTGAGGGTCAAAACAAATACACTTCTAACAGGTCATATGAACTTACTTTATTTATTATTGGAGGACAACTTTGTCCTGACCATTCAGAGCTACAACTTTGTTGTGAGGTACACTTGTTTCCACACCAGCCACAACCTAGAGGATCAACACCAACACACTGCTCACAGGTTGTATGTACTTCACATGCATCTAGCGGAAACTTTGTCACCTGTAATTATATTACAGGTCAATGTGATATACTAATTTGCATTCAATCGATGAACTTTATATACAGGTTTTTCGCAATTTGTCGCTACCTAATCGTGGCATCTGCACTAACACTGTAACAAATGTTTAGGACTTTTTTCCTGAGATACCTTTGAGATAAAGAAGGAACTGTGTTAGAAAAAGTTCTAAAGCAAAAGCATCTTGCTAAATAATAAATACCCAGTGAAATTCTACACAATAAAATAATCTATCTAATAGAAAAGATATGGAAGATTCTAAACTCATTAATCAAAGGGAAAGGCCATGGCAAAAAAAAGAACACAAAACACTGCAGAGAACAAGAATGTGTCCATAGTACACGGATGCCCCACTCGCACTAACATTTTCTATGTTCAGTGGACCGTGAAACTGGGGTCAAAACTCTAATTTGGCATTAAAATTAGAAAGATCATATCATAGGGAACATGTGTACTAAGTTTCAAGTTGATTGGACTTCAACTTCATCAAAAACTACCTTGACCAAAAACTTTAACCTGAAGCGGGACAGACGGACGGACGGACGAACGTACGAACCAACATACGCACAGACCAGAAAACATAATACCCCTACTACTATCCTAGGTGGGGCATAAAAAGACTGAACAACATTAACTCCAACAAAAACTGGTAGTGATCTCAAGTGCTCTGGAAGGGGGAAACAGATCCTGTTCCAAACGAAAACAATCTGTTATTAAGAATTTACAATCATAATGTTCATCCATATATTTGACAAAATCCCATGTATTAAACAATTAATTACCATTCAATAGTTATTAGAAGATTTAGTTAAGCATCTTCTACAGAGGTCTCTATGACTCACTCATTGCTAATATCAAAGCCTACTGTGGAATAGAACCTTGACAATATTAGTGATTTAGATCGAGGCCTCATAAAATTAAAGGAAAAACAAATACAATGGCATGATTCAATAGATATAATTGATCAACCAGCAATGCTAACCATTAATGGGGAATAGGATACCGATAATAAACTTATCTTTAATTAAAGAACCTTAGTGAGCGCGCTCACATACCCCACGTCCCCACATTGTCACTGGAGAAATAAAATAACTGTAAGAAAAAAAAATTGAATCATAATTTCCTGTCGATATGCACATCTACATAGTATGTCCTTATTATCTACAAAGTTTCATGAAATTCTGTTGTGTGGTTTCAGAGGAGTTGCAATGACAAACTGTTGCAGAGGTATATTGAAGCAAATAAGTTCAAAGGGGTGTAACTCCTAGAAAAAAAATTGAATCATAATTTCCTGTCTATATGCACATCTACCTAGTATGTCCTTATTATCTACAAAGTTTCATGAAATTCTGTAGTGTGGTTTCAGAGGAGTTGCGATGACAAACTGTTGCAGAGGTATATTGAAGCAAATAAGTTCAAAGGGGCGTAACTCCTGGAAAAACAATTGAATCGTAATTTCCTGTCGATATGCACATCTACGTAGTATGTCCTTATTATCTACAAAGTTTCATGAAATTTTGTTGTGTGGTTTCAGAGGAGTTGAGATGACAAACTGTTGCAGTAGTACATTAAAGTAAATAAGTTCAAAGGGGCGTAACTCCTAGAAAAAAAAAATTGAATCGTAATTTCCAGTCGATATGCACAACTACATAGTATGTCCTTATTATCTAAAAAGGTTTCGTGAAATTCTGTTGTGTGGTTTGAGAGGAGTTGCGATGACAAGAAACAGGACTGACGGACTGACAGACTGACGGACGGACAGACGGACTGACGGACAGACAGACGGACGGACGGATGGATGGACAGACAGACGGTCGGGTCAAAAACATTATACCCTCTGCAACTCGTTGCGTGGGGTATAATAAACATTGCTTGTATTATCTTCAATAAGCTGTTATTCACCTCCTTCATTATTTTATGTATTACCTGAACAAAATACATTTCACCTACATAAAATGTGTTCCCCCTTTTTTTAACACGATACACATTAAAACTCTACATGGGATTATTAAGCAATATGACCTGTGTTTTATCAAAAGCTGTAAGACCACGAACAGTTGAAAATTCCAAAATAACTATCGGTATACAACAGTGCTTGTATTTGCCCTTTTTTTCTTGAATGCACTCTTGAAATTAATTTGAATTGAGCTTTTAAAGACATATCCGGTATTTACCTGAGTATTTGACAATAAATAAACACTGGTCCCTGACGAATCAGTCTGTGATCCAGGCTCAATCTTAACTTTTCTGTCCTTTGTTATATCATATGTCATGTATGGAGATGGAAGGCTTGCTGCTGCTTTCTTCACTAAAACCTACAAAGGTCATAATGAACAAGCATTCTGAGAGTATTGCATGGCAATACATAGTCCCCTACCGGGTAAAAATTCATTATACTGGAACAAAATGCTAACTTGTTCTATAACTTGTCATGGTGTAAACAAAAAGTAAATATCATGCCAATATCTTCAAGCATGACTAAAAACAGTGTTGAAAACTGATTATATGAGTGAATTTTTCAAGTCCAAGGACCATAACTCTGCACAAAATTATTAGACTGAAACAAAAATTTGAACTTGATCTGTAACTTGTCATGATAAAACTATATACCAATTATCAATCAATATCTTATAAGCATGATGAAAAAAACATTAGATATGATTAATAGTTCTTTAGAGTTAGATATGATGTAATACAGTGTATATCTATTTTCAAATTATAATCAGATTTTATTAATAGTTCCAAATATTTTTTTCTTTCATTTGTCACAAACTAATATAGATTTATAACTTATCTATAAAATGACAACAACTTTTATCTACACAATGTAATGTATTGAAATATATACATTAAAAAAAATAGATTATTATCTAATTAAAGGATTTCTCTTCATAATTTTTTTTATATATATAGCATTCAGAAAATTAGTTAATACTAAATAACAAACAAACCTGTCAAATAATTCCTCAAATAATTTAACAAAGAATTACTTTTAAAAAATGAGTTATCTCCCTTTGTACAGAAATATGGTTTAACATAGTATTCTAACATTAGATATGGTCCAGAGTTATGGTCCATAACTCTGGACTAAATCATCAAACCTGAACAAAATTTCGAACTTGATCTATAACTTGTCATGATAAAACTATATACCAAATATCAAATCAATATCTTCAACAACGAAGAAAAAAAGTGGGGAAAGCTGATTTGCCGGACTGACGGATGGACAGACAAACGGACAGACGGATGGCATGCAAACCTAAAGTCCCCTTCGACTTCATCGGTAGGGGACGAATAATGAACATTGCTTGTAGTGTATGCCCTTATATTTTACAGATATGGGTTTTTTGCTTGTAAGAGAACAAACATGCTTAACCCCACCACATTCTTCATGTGCCTGTCCCAAGTCAGGAGCCTGTAGTTCAGTGGTTGTTGGTTCATATCTGTCACATTTGTTTTTCTTAAACGTTTTTTGATAAATTAGGCCGTTAGTTTTCTCAATTGAATTGTTTTATATTTTTCATGTTGGGGCCTTTTATAGTTGACTATACAGTATGGGGTTTTCTCATTGTTGAAGGCTATGGTTGCCTATAATTGCTTACATCCACTTCATTTGAACTTAGGTGGATAGTTGTCTCATTGGCAATCATACCAAATCTCCTTATTTTTATATTGAATAATCAAACCATTACAGTTTCTTCCATTTGATGTTCTTTCTCTGAAAATAATTTTAGGAGGACAAAATGATATTGATATTACCAAAACATATGGATATTGACAAATAAAGCACACTAATATGGACAAAGCATATCAATATTGACAGAAGAACAAAACTAAAATAAATCAGTTTTTGATCATTCCTACCTTTAACCTTAAACATTTCTAATATAGTTGATATATTGTAATCATACTTTAAGTTGGGTTCTAACTAGCACCATAGTTCCAGATTAAAGGTAGCAACTCTTTAAACACAGAACTTCTTTTTTTCAAATATAAGAAAAAATAAAAAATCATTTTAAAATTCAAAGAGTTCACTCAACAAATAGAACCATATATATCCTAGTTAGGAGGTTATGCAATCTACATGCAAATACTTGTTTTAAGTTTAATTTGTTGGTCTAAATTCTTTCTTTTCTGCATTTTATTATAACCACTTTGTTTTCAATAGCAAACACTATTTGTTATATAATTAATTCAATCTCTACATTTAGAAATGATGCTTTGCGATAAATACCTTCATGAGATAACCTTCATCAGTACCTAGTACTGCTATATTCTGTACATTCTGTTGTATTACATTTACAGTAGACAGGATAGACTTTGCCTCATGGTAAATGGCTGAATATTTCAAGGTTTGTCTGCCTCTGACATCTAAATTGGTACTTTCCTGAATACCATTCAAATTCTTTTTTCCTCCACAAAAGTTACTCAGATCTTGTCCAGTCTAAATCATTCAAGAATTGATAATATAATTACAAGTTACTTAGTCAATTTATAACAAATAAAAAAACAGAGTTCCAATGTCCCCCGCGTTGCACATATTTTATCTATCCAAAGCAATAACTAAAAAAAGTACTTTTTTTTTTGGTTCTTTAAAAGAATTTATAAATATCTTTAATATATTAGAGAAATGAAGGCTTCAGAGCATAAAAGCCTTGTTCATTGATAAATTATTTATTTTTACTATGTACATTGTATTGTGTGCGATTTTGTCCCATGTACATTTACTCCATATCCTTTCATTTTCTTTTCAGAGCAAATGCAATATGATTTCTATTATAATTAATTTTTCCAAGGGGCATAACTCGTTAAAAATATTTGATCAGCACTAATTTCGAAAGTGTCAAAGACATTGCTGATATAAACCTATGATATAAGTTTCATAAAATTCTGCTAAGAATTGTACATATGAGAGCACTAAAAATGCAATTTTCCGTATAATCAATATTTCTAAGGGGCATAACTCTTTTAAAAATAATTGATTGGCACTGATTTTCCAACTCAACAAAAACATTGGTGATATAAACCTATAATATAAGTTTCATAAAAATCTGGCAAGTATTGTACACATAAGAGTGCTCATAAGGTAATTTTCCATATAATTAATATTTCCAAGGGGCATAACTTTTTCAAAAATAATTGATCAGCACTGATTCTCGAACTCATCAAAGACATCGCTGATATAAACCTATGACAACATGTATGATATAAGTTTCATAAAATTCTGGCAAGAATTGTAAACATTAGAGCGCTAACGATGCAATTTTCCATTTAATCTATATTTCCAAGGGACATATCGCACAAACGGACGGACGGAGGGACGCCCGGTATTTTCATGTCCCCCGCAACACGTTTTGCGGGTAACAAAAAAAAACAACCTTATATGGTGGCATCTGACCTACATGTAAGTGACTTTATCACTGACATTTACTTGCTGTGAGCAACACAATAGTGTCACTAATGGAACAGGATCTGCCTACCCTCCCATAAATGACACCTGAGTTCATCCCCCTCCCCAGTTTTTGGTGGGGTAACTGTTGTTCAATCCTAAGTTTACTGTGTAGTGATTTGTAGACTGCTGTTTGTCTTTTCATCATTTCTAATTATTGACCATGCTTAATACATGTATGTTCTATGGTCCAGGGTTTTCACTAATACGAGTCCACATTTTTATGGTGGGTCCAAAGATGCATCAAGATTGTAAAATGTTGTATCATATAACCATGTACATATATCATCATTTTAAAGCATTAGTTTAAAAATAATCTAAATCTCATGTCATGTCCTTGCTGTATTTTGTCATGGAGACTGAAATAATATATTATATAGCAATAAAATTTCTTCTTTGCACTGTTGGACTTGCCATGGCCATAAATGATGAGTCCCTGGACCTGTCTTCAAAAATTTCTAGTGAGAACCCTGAGTTCTGCCTCTATTTAAGTTTAAGTAATGGAAACAGTTGTTGATGGGTTTTTGCTCTCCATACTTACATCTCTTGCACATGATCTTGCCTCTGTCAGACTTTTTCCAACAAACCAAGCAACCTCATTCCCAAGTCCACTGGTAAAACAGTCTTTTTGTAACTGTTCAAATAGCTCTGTAATTTTGTTAAAGTCAAAAGTACACAAAACTGACCCTTGACTTTTATCAGGAGAAGGATTAAGTTCATCCTGTTTTCCAAAAGTTATGTATAAATACTTTTCGAATGGCAAATATCCATAATCAGAAAGTATTGCACTGGTTGCTATGTGATAAGTTTTGTCTCCATGGTTACACTCAATTGGGAGTTCTGTGTAGGAAGAATATTTTGTGTCATCTTGGCAAATTTTTATTATTTTTGTTACAAATTTATTGTTCTCAACTTCAAAGGCTGTTGGATCATTCATCTGAACTGAGATGAAATATGTGTAGCCACTATTTTCAAATCCATAGATATAGTAGGAACGAAATTTATACTGTAGTGATGGGTCAACATTCATAAATGAAGAGGATGTAGTAGAATTTAGAAAATAATCCATATTCCATGGGTTCGAGGAATATTTTACCTCTCGACTTGAAATTATTGCTGGTGTAAACTGTAAGGACTGATTGGCTGTCCCCATGGCAACATAGAGTAAACGATTGTCGGAACTTTCCAACTTACTATGAGTTGACCCAAAAAAGGCATAAGAATTTGAGTAAGAACTACCACTGACACTTCCGACAATATTATTTGTTGCTTTCATCGGGTTCAATGTTTTGTTCATTGCCCCAATGTCACTTAATGAGTATGCCGAACATAAGCCATGGTTTGCAGTCCCACAAGCTAAAATGTATTCCTTTGGTTCATTGATAGCCAGAACATGTATTTTATTATCAGTTAACTCCCTTTGATAGCTACATGGAGCAGGCAGTGGGTAACACATTGAATTGTCCAAAATTGGTCCAACTGCTACTTCACTAATCACAGATAAATTACTGTAAAGCTGAAGAAGAATATTGTTTCCGCCTACATACAAATATCCTGATCTTTTATCGATTGTAATTTTCCCGAGAGGTCCATTATTCTGATCGACATTGTATGTCTGGAATATACCCGTAACAACTAAAAATGAGCAAAAAAGCGGTAAGAATACTGTAATCAGTTTCTCAAACATGGCTAGAACTATGAGGTCTTGACATCAGAAACAGCAGTTGGTGGCTACATGACGGTTATTTGTGATACCTGTAATTAAAATAAAAGATTTAATATCTAACCTACAGTACATAAAAGTATGTGATTCAGTTGAAAATCACTATAGCAACCTGGTGTTGACTTTGAGACATGGCTGTTGCTAATGTTTTTGTATTGCAATAACATCGGTTAATAACCCTATTATAATACCTATTGGATATACAGAGATTTTTCAGTGAAACACCAGCAATCACCAGCATCCACAGTGTGGGGTACTTATATACACAGCCATGTCTGATTGGAATAATGTGATTAAATCTGATGCATAGTGTAGGTTAAGTTCTATGCTTTCTGGAAGTTAAAGAACCCTTGTTACAACTCTCTGAGAGGTCCATATATAGGTGGCCTACTAAAAGGCAAATTTCTGTGCCTATCAAACCTACTTTCATTTACCATGTTGAGTGGTACAGTACTACATTTTCAAATAAAGAAAAGACCATCATACCTTATCCTAGACAAAAAACCTCAGCATCAAAACAGACATGCATGATATTGTGAAATGGTCTATTCTAATTTTGGATTTTTATGCATATCTATCGATACACCAAATCTTGATGGCTGAAACAGGGCACAACAGAAAAGATAACAGAAGGGGTAATAGGGTGATCTAACTGAATTATATTTTATATACTTTTATACAAGCAGTCAAGACTGCATTACATACTCCAACAAAACCTATTTTAATAATTTTTGACACATTTTTATACAGTCGTATCTCTTAGACTACATAAATTCTATAATAGGATAGATGGCCTGTCTCTTGTTTTTCAATGGAAGCACAGCCAATTAAAACTAACTGTAAATTACTCCTTGTAAAAAATAATGTAAAACAGATATAAATTTCATACCAATTTATATCATTTGAAATAATTAAAATGACAAATAATTTGTTTAAAGAAAATTTCATGCATTTCCAGTTAGATCTTCTACAAAAAAAAATGTACTACTGGTTAGACAAAGAAGATTTTTTTCTATTTTTTGTATATACCATGCTACTGCATAAATTTAGTACATTTCCCTTTCAAACTATATTCAAACTTAGAGTATTAGGTTAATTGTAATAAATGTTGAAGTTGAAATTTCAAAGAAATCTAGATTCAACTTATAATTTAAAATTTACTTATAAATGGCAAAAAAAAAATGTTTTTTTCTTTTCTTACCTCATATTAAGCCCTTGTAATTATGATTATGTCACAGTTTATCCTAAGACATTCCTTTACGTATATGTCAAGGGGTTCAAGTGCCTCGTCACACTGAATCGGAAGCTTAACAATTATCCTTTTATTTACTTATGTACAGATTTATATTATTACTTTTGTGTTTGATTGCTTGTTTCCTTTGTTTAGTACTTATTTTCAAGCCGACTGAAGCAACTTAAAAGATAAAGGAGTAAAAGTTTATCTGAGATGGGGTTCTTGTTGTGAAAAAATTCTAAATTATTAGAATAAATTTATATTTAAGTTGAACTAATTAATTACATCAGTTAAAATAAATTGATATCCTTTTTAACTTTGTTGAACTTATCAAATTAGGTTTGGATATTATTTTAAATTCACATAATATTACATTTATTATTATTTTTTCCATTTGAAAACTTTAATTGCAAATTAGATTCAATTAGAAATTTGACTAAAATGAGTCGTCTCATAGGGGTCTCATAAATGACATCTGTTTAAGTATAAAGTCTTTGGGTCTTACAATTAATTCAATCAGAACAGTTTTCTAACAAGGTTTTTTTGTCAATTTTGACCACACATGACCTCACTTAGAAGTACTGTGGATTCATTTATTTTTGTGGATACCAATTCTTCGTGGATAGAGAAAATTGAAGTTCGTGTATATTTGATTTCGTGGTTCTGCCAAAGTCTCTATACAGACCCATAATTTTTTTTAACTTCGTTGGACATTTAAAATCGGTGTTTACCTGTATACCCGCGAAATCCACAAAAATTGGTGTACCACGAATAATAATGAATCCACAGTATAAACTTACTCCATGGTTATATAAAATATATCCAAAAGTTATTTTATAAAAGTTTGTCATTTCTAGTGAGTAAAAAATAAAACAAATTTATTTGATACCATGAAAACCACAGCCAGACTCACTAATTTTGTTTACATGTATACCTATATACCATTAATAATACAAGGAGTTAATGATATATATAGGTAAAAAAAAATCAGAAACATGTGGTGGTGATGAAAACACTCAGTTAGTTTAATAGTCTCATATCTATAATTTATTAGCGACCAACATTTTTCATATATAGTGGTGCATTGTGAATTAATTGTGTATTGTAGCTTAAATTGCCTCTTATGATTTGCTGATTTTGTGTACTGATAAATGATCATAATGATGGGAGATCACTAATCAAAAAAAAAATTAAAGTCAGAAATTTTATATTAAAATCAATATTGTAGAAATTCAGAAATTTTGGCAATACATTTTTATTATTGTAAAAAATTTTGACAGCTTAGGTTTTTGTATGCAGCATTTCATTTAAATTTCAATAATTAATTTCATTTTCATTGTTCAACAATCGAAAAAAAAACATATAAATGCAAAAATTTCTCAAAATTACAATATTTATATTCAGTTTTCATGCTGATTTAGTTTTTAATTTTTGTCCGTGGTTATATCAACAAAAAAGAGGTGAAAGATACCAAAGGGACATTCAAACTCATAAGTGGAAAATAAACTGAAAACGCCAAGGCTAAAAAAGAAAAAACATTCAGACAAACAACAATACACAAAACACATTATAGAAATCTAAAGACTGAGCAACATTATGAGCCCACCAAAAACTGGGGGTGATTTCAGGTGCTCCTAAATAAATAAGAATATTCTGTAAAAAAAATCATCAAATCAAGGTTGTATAGTAAGAACCTTCTTACTATACAAAACCTTGATCAAATTAATTTATTATGAAAGTGTACAAGAGGATTATCTAGTCATAACTATAAATCACTGTTTGTAAAGTGTCAAATCTTAATCACTATCAACCATAAAATTTCATATGACCAAACTCTGTGTCCAGATGATGTTCACACCTAAAATTGCTTGTAATAAATAACAAATCATAACTGCCATTAATCGATAATATAAGACATACATGTATCAGTATGTCATGTGCAGAGTGTTGCCCCTCCTTTTGCCAATTGCATGGCAAATACTGATACTACAAATAAATTCATTTCAAATTGTTCATTTTAATGAGGCTTATAACATTTACTTTTTTTTAAATAAGTTACTACATGTACAGTATATTATTGAAATAACCATCTCCTTTTCTCTGATACATTGAAAAACCTTAACTTTAAGGGACAAAAACAGAGTCCTTAATTGCCACTCATTCTCTTTCAAAATAAGTTCCTATTGCTACAGTAAACATCAAAGCTAATTAACAAATATACAAGTCAAAAGTTCACATCAAAGTTAATTTAAGAAGTATTCTATATATATACATGTATAAGATGAAAAAAATTACCTGTTCTCTGTACGTGTTATTATTAAATTGTCCATTAACATTATGAAATTTAATGATAAATAATAGATTCCTCATATTTTTCAATTATGCATGTTTTTGTACAACTGTCTTGTGACTGTTTACATGCATAGTCCATTTCAAGTACGAGAAAATGATTAATTTAAAAATTTTCTCCATATTTTAGACATGTCAATCTATGCCTCATAAAACAACGCCTTCAGGTATAAATAAAACGATTACATGGTCAATCACGTATATTAAATAAGCATTTTTACCTGAGCAGGTAATCGTTACACATATAAACATCTTCAATTTCTGATAAATGATTATTATCATTTAAGAATTAAACAAACATTCTAGCCAATATTCAGTTGACTTTTCCAAGTCTAAATATATAACTGATCATAACTGTAACCTTTGTTTCATAGGTTATAATAATTGCTATATTCAATGTTGAAAAGCAGCATATTTATAACTGCATAAAATTTCATGATTAAAGTTAAAGTTTATTTTGAAAATCAAATATGTCAAACATGTTTTAATCCCCAGGATACATGTATATTGCACTTAACCTGTCACAATATAGCTGTTTTTGCGCTGACCAGATGTTAAACAATCATCAATTATAAATCAATCATTGTACTTAAATTTGCATGTGTATTTATGAAGATCACTGATTCTTACTATGTTTTATCTTATGTTTGTAACTATATTGTCCTCTTGTACCCCTGTATGTGCATATCTGAGGTTATGAATAAAATCTTGAATCTTGATTATAAGATTTCATAATTATCTAACTCTTGTCATCTGCATTTTCAATATGACCTGCAGTGTAGTACCTATAAGCATGAAAAGTGACTATTTCCTGATTTTATACAAGTGTATGATTCATCCCAAAATTTTGCTTTTTTTCTTTACACAATTGAGTGGCAAAACCATGTGAAGGTTAACTGCTAAATTTTCAAAAGTCATGATCTTCATCAGGGGTGGATCCAGGATTTTAGGTTAGGGGGGTGCAAACTTAAATTTTCGCAGAGCGGAGCAAGGCGGAAATTTTTTTGAGGTAAAATTATCGAAATATTCTTCTAGAGTGGGTGGACAACCCATGCTTTGCAAATTTATGGGGGTGCCCCCGCCTGTATCCACCCCTATTCATATACCTAAGATTTGAAAAGTTACAATACATATTCTTCTTATGACTTAAATTAGTATTATTTGACAATTATTTTAAAAGCATTTACAAAATACTTTAGTAATGTTCATTTCTCCCTATTAGCAATTCTTATCTAAACATTAAATAAAGGGTAAATTCTAACATTTACGTATTTCCCCTTTTTTATATAATCATTGAAGAAAATGAGTATCTTCAAGAGAACCTCAGAATAAAATGTCATGAATATGAATAAATTGAAAATCAAGAGTTATAAAAAAAGAAATGTGTGATCAACTTCAATGATACAGCAATGCAACAATGCAACAATACAAAGAGGCAAGTGAATCAACAATATGTCAAGCTTTAATTCACCTGGAATGTTGAAAAAATGTGAATAAATTAAACAGAGATAATCAAAGATTGGTCATCAACACTAAATCCCCTTATTGACAAGAACATTTAGATTTCACCAAAGACAACTGATGAGGTTCCTGACCTGGAGGCAGGCACAGATGGTAGTACATATTGTTCACATAAAAAATACTAAATCATATGATATCACTGTATTCCCTGATAGGGTGAAAACAAAGCTGTCAACTTAAGGTTTTAAAAATTTTATAAGAATGTAACTTAAAAAATTCATAATCTATGTCTCAATAAGGCAAATTAAGGTATTTACTATTAAGGGGGTGAATGACAACCTTGACTACCAATGAGGGCCTCCCACATTAGGTAAAGCTAATACTGAACAGAGAGATCAAAATCAAGGAGATTTGATACTAGGTTTATATATTACATGTATATGGCAAGCTTAAGGTAATGATTTGACCTGATAAAGATGTTTGTGCTCTTTAAATAATGTGCCCTTTTTTAAGTGTTAAAACCTGTATTTGTACATATAATTATATGTCAAGCCAAGAACCCCAAAAAGAATCTTTTCCTGTCTGTCCTACATTTTAACTTCAAAGGGCATACCTATAAAATAGTAAAAACAATTTGAACTTTAATCTGTTCTACCTTTGAACCCTTTTTTATTTGTTAAGCAGACTTGTAACATTTCAAAAAATTTTATATCAAACTTTTGCATGAACAATTCAAAGTTACTATCTTCAAATTAAAAAAATTTCCACTTAGTATTTAAGTCTTTAAAAATAAAGTAAAATTGCAAAGAAAAAATCAAACTCAATGAATTTTCTATAGGTATAATATTATAATATATGTACTTATGTCAATGTCATTATAGCTTTATATCGCCACAAAATAAAGATACATGTACTTGAAACTTGCTTTTATCTATATAAAAATAAGGAGATGTGGTATGATTACCAATGAGACAACTATCCACCCATGTCAATTATAAAAGTTATTGTATTAAACTGATGTTTAAATCATGCCTTCCTTGTAAAATCAAATCAGCCTGCTAAACTTTTAAATTTAATGAAGCATTGAAATTTGAAAGCGTTAACTTGCATAGCTTGCACACATACGTTAATAAAAATTAAACAAGAGATTTACCATTTTGAACTGCAATTATAGTCCATTAGAGTGATATGCAGACCTACAGACTTTTCATAACTAAAACTAAAACAATAGAAATTTACCTCAATTAAAATGCTATTATAGTCCATTTAAGCCAAATACACACTTATGAATTTTTTCTCCAACAAAATACAACAAATTTGATGTCATTTAAGTATGATTATAGTCCATTAGACATGTTAGAGTGATTCAGCCTTGTTTCAGTGTGGTACACAGGAAATCTTCTGTAATAATCCTCAACATCACAATAATTATATGTTACTATCACATACATCCACTAAATAGTCTGAACTTAGACTGACTTTTTTAATGGCCTCTTCATTGCGTTTAGGTTGCTCAATGATTTTAGATGTGGTGTGCACTAACCGATAGACTGAATTTTTCAATTGCCTTACTCTTTATTTTTCAAGGTGATGCTAAATGGTTTAGATGAGCTACATGTATGAATGTAAAGATTTCACTAATGGTCACTTTTTCCTCTATAATTGGCCTTTTTCATGAAAAAGTTTATAAACTTTTCAACAACTACTAATTTCTGGAATTTAGTATATGTATAATCCAGCCGTTATTCAAAAATACATACAAGAAGATAAAGTTTACACTAAAAAAATTTCTGAAGATTCTTAGTTTTCTTTATGCTGTTTAAACTGGAGCAGGCTAAACTTGTATTTAACTGTTGACTGTTTTGGCACAGTAAAATGAACCTTTTTAAAACTCATGATTCAAGTGGGGTGTAAAATAGTTTTTTCTTTGAAAAGGAAAGAATATGTAAAATTGAAAAAAAAATAAAGGCTTTGGTGAATGAATATAGGGAAGGAAGGAAAGAAAGACTTGGAATATTTTTATAATGGCCTTATATTTAAAATTCTGAATGTTACAGTAAAATAATGTTACATAATGGTTGAACATGATTTTTTATTGCTGAACCAATACTTTTGGAGATGTATATAGCTATTTGTCCTACTGGTATATTGATTTTGTTTCAAAATGAACTATGTTTGTATAAAATAATTACATCATTATCACATTACCATGTGTAATTATGATAATCTAAACAATGTTATTTCATATAACAGCAGTTATTACATGGGACTGAACTTATTTTTGAAGTTTTGTTTACATGTTTCATATTACGTATACATGTACAAAAATGCACTACAACACCATGATAAAACTTACAACCACAAAAATATAAGTGTTTATTAAAGGAGTATGTATGTTAATAATTGCCCCTACTTCTAACTGAAATTTCAAATTTCATTTCAAATCGTTAATAAAATGCTTCGCTGGGCGCAGCTTGATACGACCGCAGAGGTCAAACCCTGAACAGTTGGGGCAAGTATGGACACAACATTTAAGCTTGATACAGCTCTGAATTTAGATTGTGATTAAATATTTGACACAGCATAGGTTTCTGACACAGAAAGAATGTGGTCTAAGAACTTCAATTTTTTTAATTTACCTATTATGGTCCAATGTCCAAAATCAAAATACATGGTTAGATTCAGCATATCAAAGAACCCCATATATTCAATTTTTGTTGAAATCAAACAAAGTTTAATTCTGGACCCCAACTTTGACAAACTTGAAAACTGGTCCCATAATCAAAAATCTAAACACATGTTTAGTTTCAGCATATCAAAGTACCCCAAGAATTCAATTTTTGTTAAAATCAAACTTTGTTTAATTTTGGACCCTTTGGACCTTAATGTAGACCAATTTAAAAAACGGGACCCAAAATTAAAAATCTAAAAACACGGTTAGATTTGGCATATCAAAGAACCCCAATAATTCAATTTTTTATGAAATCAAACAAAGTTTAATTTTGGACCCTTTTGACCTCAATATGAACCAATTTGATAGCGGGCCCACAAATAAAAAATCTAAATACATGGTAAGATTCAGCATATCATAGAACCCCATATATTCAATTTTTGTTGAAATCAAACAAAAAAAGTTTAATTTTGGACCCCAATTTGGACCAACTTGAAAACTGGGCCAAAAATCTAAAATCTAAATACATGTTTAGATTCAGCATATCAAAGAACCCCATAAATTTAATTTTTGTTGAAATCAAACAAAGTTTAATTTTGGACCCCAACTTGGACCAACTTGAAAACTGGGCCCATTATCAAAAATCTAAATACATGTTTAGATTCAGCATATCAAAGAACCCCAAGAATTCAATTTTTGTTAAAATCAAACTAAGTTTAATTTTGGACCCTTTTGACCTCAATGTGGACAAAGTTGATAACGGGGCCCAAAAATCAAAAATCTAAATACATGGTTAGATTCAGCATATCAAAGAACCCCATATATTCAATTTTTGTTGAAATCAAACAAAATTTTATTTTGGACCCTTTTGACCTCAATATGAACCAATTTGATAGCGGGGTCCACAAATAAAAAATCTAAATACATGGTTAGATTCAGCATATCAAAGAACCCCATAAATTCAATTTTTGTTGAAATCAAACAAAGTTTAATTTTGGACCCCAACTTGGACCAACATGAAAACTGGGCCCATTATCAAAAATCTAAATACATGTTTAGATTCAGCATATCAAAGAACCCCAAGAATTCAATTTTTGTTAAAATCAAACTAAGTTTAATTTTGGACCCTTTTGACCTCAATGTGGACAAAGTTGATAACGGGGCCCAAAAATCAAAAATCTAAATACATGGTTAGATTCAGCATATCAAAGAACCCCATATATTCAATTTTTGTTGAAATCAAACAAAGTTTAATTTTGGACCCTTTTGACCTCAATATGAACCAATTTGATAGTGGGGTCCACAAATAAAAAATCTAAATACATGGTTAGATTCAGCATATCAAAGAACCCCATATATTCAATTTTTGTTGAAATCAAACAAAGTTTAATTTTGGACCCCAATTTGGACCTACTTGAAAACTGGGCCAAAAATCTAAAATCTAAATACATGTTTAGATTCAGCATATCAAAGAACCCCATATATTCAATTTTTGTTAAAATCAAACAAAGTTTAATTTTGGACCCTTTGGACCTTAATGTAGACCAATTTGAAAACTGGACCCAAAATTAAAAATCTAAATACACGGTTAGATTCGGCATAACAAATAAATAAATGTGGTCAAAGATTTTACAAATCTAATGCGCCATACTGTGCAATTAAAGATTACTTCTTGAAATTTTTCAATATTTGAAATTTGAAAAAAAAATAATATTTGAAGAATAATTCTTTTTAATTTCTGAAATCTGAAATGAGAAAAAATTGACCCCCCACAATTTTTTTTTAAACCCCCCCCCCCCCCCCCCCCCCCTCTCCCCCTTTTTTCCCCCAAAAAAATTCTTTCCCTCAAGATATGGTCATAATCTCAATTCAAATTTCCAATGGAGTTTGCAACCATAATTACCCATTTAAATTTACCATAGTCCTAACTTAATCTATTTTATAATAGAATTTAAAATATAGTGTCAAATCTTTCATATGGATTTTTTTGTAAAAAAAAAAGATGCAACATTTGCAGATTTTTTTACTGGTCTTCCTTTATAAATATGCATTTCTTTAAACATAATTTAAAAGCAATGTAAGGGAAGTAACCAAAACGTTGTATTTGGATTACCTCCCTTACACTGTTTTAAATTATCTTAATTGTTCATTAACCATTACTTTATACATAATTTAAAAGCAGTGTAAGGGAGATAATTTCAATGATGTATTTGATTTATCTCCCTTACACTGCTTTAAATTATGTTTTGTACTAAAGTATTTGTCCATTAACCAGGACAACCTTGTTTTTCCCCCTTTTTTGCCCCTAATTCTTAAACGATTTGAGCCATAACCCCCCAAAGCAAATCCTAACCATCCCTTTGTGGTATGGAAACTTGTAGTATAATTTCAGAGAGATCCATACACCGTTCCACAGTTATTGTCTGGAAACTAGAAAATGCTTATTTTTTGCCCCTTTTTGACCCCTAATTCCTTAACTGTTGGTTCCATAACCCCCAAAATCAATCCCCACCTTCCTTTTGTGGTATTGAACCTTATGGCAAAATTTCATAGAGATCCATTTACTTAAACTAAAGTTAGAGTGCGAGTGTTTATATTTTCTATGTATATACAAATATCGTGATTTTCCATTCAAAGAAAAAATTGATAAATTAATTTCACTATTTGATTTCATACAAAAGTGATACATGTGATACTTCACTCATGTCCAATGGGAGTTATTTGGTCGCTCGTTGATTATTTTTCTATATTTGAATTCTTGGATAATGTATCGTGGTTAAGACAATAACTAGATAGCAAAAAGATCTTAGTTTCAAATTAACATCTTAAATGATGGATGTTAAAATTAATTCAAATTTAATTTTTCAACCTGGCAATTTGTTCAAATTTTATTTACAGTATCAAAATAAGAAGATGTTGTATGATTGCCAATGAGACAACTATTCAACAGTTTGATGAGGATGCCAATTTCCTTGGTTTTAGGATTGAAAAAAAAACATTGTGCAGGTGCTCAGAAAAAAATAAGTGGGTTGTTTTTTATAACAAATTACCTGTCTGGCTTTTATATGTAGTTAATGTCAAACACTGCACGCTAAGATGCCTAAATATGGTTGAAATTCAGAAGATTTAAACAACTTTCACCAAATTCTCTATTTTTGGCCTATTTAAAAAAGAAACTGTCAAAGCTTTTACCTATTAAATCATGGTATTTAAATGGTCTATTTACATGATTTAGGGTCATTTAAAATCTAGGCATTTCCTTTTCCTTTTTTAATCTTTTAAGTTTAAGATATTCAAGATTCAATCATTTTGATTCTTTAATGAAATTTATAATTTGTTAGGAAAATGTGTATGAACAAGTTACAAGCAGACATACAAATGTATAATTAAGTACAAAATGTACTTGTGACCTGAAGCCTTTCAAATCTTTTTCTTGAAATCTGATGTTTTAAATATCTAAATCTGCAAGATAAATGTATGCTGTAATTGACAAAAATAAATAAGATAATGTTTTACACCAAATAGACAGCAACCTAACAATACAGAAATATCAAAAGGCATCTTTCATTTCATCAATTGCTGTTAATAAAATCTAAAACTCTAAAGAAACTTTAAAAGGTCTATTGAAAAAAATGGACAGAGATATGATTTTGATTTAAGACAAATGTACATGTATGGTCATTGCATATAGTGCTCAAACTTTCTGTATTCATATATATATGCATTGTCGCAGTCTGTACGTATTCATTGATTAAATCTTAATATTTTCCAAATCCTACATGGACATTTCTAGAGAAAATAAATGTGGATAGTGTCCACATGTGGACACAGATGATGCCCCCGCTTGCATATCATATAGTTATAAAGGAACATAACTGAAGAACAGTAAAAGTGACGCTACCCAAATTTGAACTTGATCTGAGTTTTGTGGTAATAAGCATTGTGTGTAAGTCTCATAACATTTGGTTGAGGCAAACTTAAGTACAGAAACTAAAAATTCAGCAATTTTTCTATTTGTAAACACGCATAACTCTAGAACGGTTGTGTATAAGTTTTATAACATTTGGTTGAGACAAACTAAAAAATTCAGCAATTTTTATGTTTATTAAGGGACATAACTCAAGAATGGTAAAAGTGTCGCCACCAAATTTCGTACTTAATCTGTATTATGTAGTAATAAGCATTGTGTATAAGTTTCATAACATTTGGTTGAGTCAAACTAAAGTTGGAAAACGGAAACAAAAAATTTGTACTTGATCTTAGTTTTGTGGTAATGAATATTGTGTATAGGTTTCATAATGTTTGGTTTGGGCAAACTTAAGTTACAAAATGGAAACTAAAAATTTTGCAATCTTTCGATTTATAAAGGGGCATAACTCAATAATGATTAAAGTGACACTACCCAAATTCAACTTGATCTGTGTTTCATCAGTGGAAGTCAAAATTAAACATTGCATTGTATAAAGCATTGATTGTAGTTGATTCAACTATAATCATGGACAAAGGAAGATAACTCCAAAATAAAAATTACTTGATATTTAGAAGAAAATAAAAATTTTGTAATTTTTCCATTTATAAAGGGGGCATAACTCTAGAACGGTATAAGTGACGCAACCAAAATTCAAACTTGATCTGTGTTTTGTGGTAATAAGCATTGTGTATAAGTTTCATAACATTTGGTTGAAACAAACTTAAGTTACAGAACGGTAACTAAAAATTTTGTAATTTTTCCATTTATAAAGGGGCATAACTCTAGAACGGTTTAAATGACGCCACCAAAATTCAACCTTGATCTGTGTTTTATGGTAATAAGCATTGTGTATAAGTTTCATAACATTTGGTTGAGGCAAACTCAAGTTAGAGAACGGAAACCAATTTTGGGACGTACGGACGGACGTACGGACGTACGTACGTACGTAAGGTACGTTCAGACGGACAAGGGTAAAACTTAATGCCCCCACCGCTACGGCGGGGGCATAAAAATAGTAATTTGCATTTTTAAACATTCAGGTTATGATATTAAAGGTTTCCCATTTGCCTTGGACAAGTGAAAGTCGTTCTCGGGCAAATAAAAGCTGCAGTGTACTAGTCCTATGTCAGAGCTAGTAATAAATAAAAGTTGAAAACACAGAAAAAAAGGTCATCAGCCTCACTTATTTCTCTTTTTATCAATTAATCATCATCCCAATCAGCCCTGACAATACTGAAATTCATGGTTTTTTTTTTTAGAAGACCCTGTATTCCCTTTTCTATCTTAGCTAATTCAATAATATTTGCCAATCAAAGTATGAATCAGTCATGTCAGTTGTTCACTTATTTTGATGGACCAATCATATGACATCTAGCTATTTTAGGAAAACGAGTAAGGAATGGGAGAAACAATAATATTAGTCCCAAATCACCTTCATCTACCAGTAATCAATTTTCAAATCTCAAACAAATGTAAAATTAAGGTAATAGAAAAAACATATAAACAAATTTAATGATGTCTCTCTAGTTCAGCATGTGTTCTGTCGCTAATTTACTGTTTTTTGGGGATAAAAAAATATGTCCATTTTTCATTTATTCATACACAATATTATGCATATCAAAACAGAATCAGTATTGTGCTGTACTTGAGAACATGGCAGCTTTCGCTGGACAACTTTTTAGTGGTATTTCTGTGATGTGTCCGCTTATCCCCCAAAAGGGTTTAGGTTTCCTTCATATTACTCACAAGAGATCAAAAGTGAATTCATTGCTCTAATAACATAATATTGTTCAATTATTTGAAACAAATGAAGTGATATAAAAATGTTTTATCTTTAATAAGACATTTTAACAAAAACAAAAGATTTCCAGGTCTGACAATACAGAATTTCATACAAATCATTTGATTAAACTAAAAACTGACATTTTCTTGAAATCTGATGTTTTCAAAATCTAAATTTCCTTGATAATTTTTTTTTATAATCAACAAAAGCTACTAGTGTCTTTGATGAGTGTATATTTAGTGAGATAGAAGGTATCCTTGGTTATGTTAACTTAATAGACCACTTTCGAGTTCGTTGCATTTCCATCAAAACTTTGGTTTTAGTGAACATCATTCGTGCAATTAGGGGCATCGTCACTTCCTTCCCATGTTGACCGAGCGGTTGAAAAATATGATGCTATATTGCACGAATTATTTGGCAATAAATTCTTATAACAGCACGGCTGTCATAAGGGAATTGTGATTAAGTACCTACGGAACAAACATTATTTCTAGTTTATCCTGCATAACGATGATCACGAAGAGGCTTGATGAACTTTAATAGTGCAGGGATACAGGCGATCCCCTCTATCTCGTAAATGACGTAATAAAGGCACACATAATTGACGAACTTTTTCGGTGAAGGACATAACTTGAAAGTGGCCTATTATATAAATTACTGAACAGTTGTACCAGTTAAGTCTACCAGGAGTGTACCACTCCAAGTCTGCTCTATCATAAGTAATGAGGTGGAAATGTAGCCCTGTTGGGAGAGTGGCAGACACTGGCTCATGTTACCTTCTCCATACATGTGATGGACTGTGAAACTCAAATCAGGAGATTGGGAAATTTTGGTCAGGAGATTAGGACTCAGATCAGGAGGTTTTTTGTCGACATAAATTTTGTCGTAAATGTAACCGTGTGATGTAGAAATTGTCTTTTAAAGTGTTTTATTCTTCAACTTTCCATCCGAAAGGTAATATGTTTATAGTACCCTTGTACTATTAAATTTTCTTTTTAACTTTATTCAATCTAACATTCTGTTTTTCATACATTCTTTAATTTCATTTTTTTTTCTTTTGTTTTGTCTTTGTTCTATACAACAATCACTGCAGAAGGAACATTCCTTCTTGCTATTTAACATGCTTATACCGGTGACTGGTATAGAATATGGAGGATTTTAACAACCTCAATTGGCTATCCAGCTCTTATACGGTCGGCAAAAACTATTGTAAAACGTCATACTTATTAAATAAATTTCAATTTAAGCCTTGAAAAGAAGTATAGAACCCTCAAATAATTTTCAAATTATTATTTTTTTATTTGTCCAAAGACATTTAAAATCATTTTATTACCATCCTTTTATGATTATTTTGTTCAATTTATATTTCATTCATATTCTTTTAACAATTTACATTATTTAAAGAAAAATAACTTTAAACAGAATAAAACAAGGGAAGTAGCCCAAAATTTATTTCAAATACTTTTAAATACACAGTTTTTATTACACAACGGCAGTTAGCCTGAGGTAAAAATCGCTGATTACCAGTATGTTTGACACCCAAGCTGGCAAGTGAAGCCATATAATTATGCATGTTTTTTGATTTACAGGTAAAATTTAACCTCAGGTAATGTCAGTTACACCGGATATGGCGGCTGAAAGTTTTCATACATGAAATATTTCATACACTGGATTTTTTTCTCTTCAACGGGAGGAGACCCCTGAAAACAGGATTATTGTACTCCCGTCGGGAGGTTTACATGTATGCTTCTCTATCAACAGATCAAGTCTATGGTCAGAACATGTAATTACAACGCAAATAAATTAATAAGGTACAGCTTGCAAACTCTTATATTCCACCAGACCAACAGAGAAAAAACAATATTCTTCATGTGTACTTTCACTTTGAAAATAAAAACGTTTGACGTATTTTCACACATTTTATAACTACGGACTAATGTTCAGTTACGTTTTTGCGTTTCACCTTTTGTACTGACTCCAAACAAACTGTCAATATTTTACCTTTTTTCGTTTTTGAAGGTGTCTTAGAACTTTTTTTAGTTTTGGAGATGATTGCGGTTTGTTTACATGTGTTACTCATACCGGAAATTCCAGTCGAGAAAAGTTACATGTTTGTGTAAGGTTTGGCACTATTTTTACCTGTTAATTATGATTGTATTTGAGTTTACTGTATTTTCTTTTCTTCGGAATTTAGATGGTTACTTTGTATCAGGTCTAAATCTTCAAAAACTTGCTGTCACTGAAAAATGCAGATCTATGTCAGGTGTGTTGCATACCTGAAGAATTCTAATAAACGAAAAAGTACGGTGACAGTATAAATTTCCGTCTTCAGTCAAAAGTAAAATAACAAAAATACCGAAGTCACTGAACTCAAAGGAAAATTTATAAAACGGAAAGTCCCCTTTCAAATGGTAAAATCAAAAGCTCAAACACATCAAACGAATGGAAAACAACTGTCATATTCCTGACTTGGTATAGGCATTTCCGTATGTAGAACATTGTGGATTAAACCTGGTTTTAAGCTAGTTAAACCTTTCACTTGTATGACAGTCGCATAAAATTCCATTATATTGACAACAATGTGTGAACAAACTTGACAAACAGACCTAATAGGTAAAAATGTCAAAAATAGGAGTACAGCAGTCAACATTGTGTAATAATCTTAATCACTAGTAAAAAAAAACCAAACAAACATGTCAACAAAGAAAAACAAAATGACATATATATAACGTTAGACAAAGCTTATAAGCAAAACGAAAGACAGGAATACAAAAAATGACAATAGCACAACAACACAAAGTCAATGGCGGGATGTATGAGTACCGAGCCACGCCAAAAGCATATTACCAAAAATGGACTAAACAGTAATAGTAAATAATTTACAAAGACAAATAAAAGAACACTATAACACGTAATTAAGATGAAAACAACTTCAGTACCAAGAATCTATTCTTCACAGAGGCGGATTCAGGGGGGGCAGGGTGCCCGCCCCCCTTTTGTGGGAAAAAAATGGCTGATTATTAAGGGAGCACTGAAGCATGACTAGAGCGGGCCACTCTTATGGCAGTCAGTTCTCTCCCCCCCCCCCCCCCCCCCCCTTTATGAAAATTTCGAGATCCGCCCCTGCTTCAATATGAAAATAAGAAGATGTGGTATGATTGTCAATGAGACAACTATCCACAAGAGACCAAATGACACAGAAATTAACAACTATAGGTCACCGCACGGCCTTCAACAATGAGCAAAGCCCATACCGCATAGTCAGCTATAAAAGGCCCCGAAATGACAAATGTAAAACAATTCAAACGAGAAAACTAACGGCTTAATTCATGTACATAATTATGAACGAAAACAAATATGTTTCACAGCAAAAAACGACAACCACTGAATTACAGGCTCCTGACTTGGCCGGACAGGCACATAAAAAATGTGGTGGGGTTAAACTAGTTTGTTGGCGCCAAACCCTCCCCTAACCTGGGACAGTGGTGTAACAGTACAACATAAGAACAAACTATAAAAATCAGTTGAAAAAGGCTTAACTCATTAGATGGATACAAATAGAAATACATCTAACGAAAACACAGAGTGGACGTGGACGTGCAATGCCAAGATACGGGTATCGACAGATTGTAGAGCCATGAATGTGCATAAAAAAATTATGCATATAAAAATAAAATTTAGTTTGATTTTAATTTACTGATAACAAAATCAATATTAATACCAATAAAAACAATATTCAAAGATCTAATTACAGTGTTGAATTGGTAACCTTTTAGGATAAGTTTATATAATTCTTATATGATTTGCATATTAGAGAAAACGTTGATATGATTGGTCGAGAGAACTTCGGGTAGTTGTTCTTGACGTTGTTTATTTTTCGATAGACGACGTTGACCGAACTTCTTTTTGTAACCAATGTAAACAAGATGGCGGCGATAATAACACAAATCTGTCTCGACGTTAAAACATTTATTTTCATTTCGCATTAATCGTTAAATTGAATAATAACACAAAACATTCATTTGAATGATAATAAGAGTTTTAATTGTTATTTTTTTTTCAGATTGCAAATTTCAAGTAGTACATATTTTTGCGTTAACCAACAAATATATTCATGCGCTAGGCCAATTCAATGACACAAATATACAATTTACGTGTGATAGAGGTTACGAGTGTGGAAAAATAAATTCCTTATCTCCGATTTTAAAGAATTATAAGGATTAAACGCATTTTTAAAGGAATTTATTGGTGTATAAACTGGACCAAATCACTCACAAACATATCATAAAAGTCCTTCGGACTTTTATTTGATTGTGAGTGAATTGGTCGAGTTTATACACCAATAAATTCCTTTAAAAAGGCGTTTAATCCTATATTAAAGGATCGATAAGTTTACCCGGATCGTTTCCAAATTTCCGGGCTCGGTAAACAACATCTCCGTAAAATGAGGATGTGTTATCCCGTTTGAAATAAGTTTTCTACAGGTACAACCAAACTTCAAAAAACCAAATCTTTATATCTATGGAAGAATTTAGTAAAGGTTTTAAGTAATTTGTGGTAACGAAATCCCTGCCTTCATAATTTACCAGTAATACATGCATAGATTACGTTCTTTGAAATCCGAAACGTTACAACAGACACGGACATAGCGAACGAGTTGTGATATATAAACACCGTAAGATGGTGCCAAAGGAACATCACGACCATCATGTATTATTTGTGAAGTTGATACGGAATATTTAAGGTCTTGGTATCTTCTAATGAACTTTTTTAGAAAAAGAACGAGACGTTCTTTGACATAACCCTGGTTCATCAGCTTTCTGCTCAGACACTGGTGACGTTTTATACAGTCTGAGTAGCTCTTGAATACCGAATGAGTTGGGACATGTATATCCCATATGCAGGTGAAGTTGGTATATTGCTACTAAGGTGAGGGAAATTGATAATTTCAAAATAAAAATCATCTCGTTTGTCATAGATTCTGGTACTGAGATGACCGCTTATGTCTAATTCGAGATATTTCGTATTTCTTCTCTCTGCGTTTTTATATGCAGCAATGTCCAGTTGGAATGGGGACGTTGATCTCGATGTGTCGTGTGGAGAGAGTGTCATGGAACAGAAGTTTCTTCATAATATCAGTTACAAGTGATATAGATATTCCCGAATATTATTTCTACTGGAACAAATATTACAGTATTTGTTCCTAACGGAATAAAGGGTATAGAATATTTGTTCCTAACGGAATAAAGGGTATAAAATATTTATTCCAACAGGAACAGATATAATGGCATTGTGTATGACAAAGTTTCCGGGGGCGGAACAAATGTAAACGTTCGGTGACACCACATTCTGTGCAAATTACAGAACCCTTGCAACAACTCTTCAGTACGGGTCCAGGAGGACTATAAATGAGGTTCTGGTGGGGTTTACAGAATAGAGAATTTTTATTTCATTAATGAAATGCACATTTATACCCCGAGGGGTTGGTGGCATATAAACAATACAATACAAATATATACACAGTTATAAAATATTAAACATCATATATACCGGTAAAGTAAACAAAATTGTAATGATACTTATGCAGGTGTTGTGTCCACTCTCCTCAGTGCACATGACTTTTTAATGAACAGAACGGCAGTAAGCTGCATATTATCAAATAAAGATAGAAGTAATTGTAATCTCTCTTTTTCCGATAATTTTAAAAATCCTGGAAAGATATCAATTATGTCTTTTTCTAGCTGTTTTCGAAAATATTCACAATGCTACAACTGAAGTGTAGTCATTTTTGTCTCAACTGACATTTGCTGTCAACTTCTAGTTCAAAGTTAAGGTGCATGTGAAAGATAAACCAACTACATCTGTAATATCCTGTATTTTAACTTCAATAAGATAGATGCGATCACCATAGTCACCAAACTGAGATTTGTATTGTTAGAATCAATATATTATCATATTAAATATATCGCATAGAATAAAACTAGCTTAATTCTTGTTATTGCAACACCCAATCCGTATAGTCAGCCACAAAAGACCCTAACATAATAATTCAAAATGTGAAACAATCCGAACGACAAACAACAGCCTGATTTATGACCAAAAAAAATCAACGAAGACCAAGTATGACAGATAGTCTGAAGGATTTATTCCCCGAATGAGTTAAAAATCATTTACTGAGTAAACATTTGACAGTGCTAAAACAAAATTATATTAGCTGAGTCTTTTTACTTAAAATGGCACAAATTTATAGAAAAACGGAACAACCGTTCTTTCCAAAGAACAATACTATTATTTTTGAGTTTTAGAAAAGTTAGTAGGCTTGAAAAAAAGGTTTTCATTGCCTACTAACTTCTCAGCAAATCAGGTTAGGGTTGTTTTGGTTAAAAAATTTGCTGCATTTTTCATGAATCTGTGCTATGTATAAAATGTGTATTACAATTTTGTTAACACTAGAAAAGTATCACTTATTTGGGGAACTATTCCCCATTTGATGGGTTGTCCACAACCTGTTAAACTTCGATTAAACTTCAAGTTCTGGAAAATACGACAATTCGAAGATTTTTTACCAAAAGTAAACGAAATGACTCCAACTGAAAACAACATGGGTTCACAAGAAAAAATAATTTGCTACTTTATTCTACAATTTATGGAATAATGTGTCTAAAATATACTCTTGATTGTCGTTACAATAGTAATTTACGATTATCTAAATTTTGTGTCAAAACAATCTCACTCTTTAACTTCGAATATCTCGAATGTTTACTTTGGATGACCTTTATATTTGTGTGACAGATTACCGTGGATAAGTTAAGTTTGTCGATGTTACAATAATGTTTTAATAGACTGATCTTATCAATGGATTAAACGTACGTTACACAACGCTTACGCTCTGGTTTTCCCCCTACTTATCTATGTAAGAAGATAGCTATGACAAACTCTAAACTTAATAGATAGCCAATTCGAAGTGCAAGAATATACAGCTTTGACAAACTCTCAACAAAAATGACAGCCAATGCAAAGTGTAAGAACATAGCTTTGGCAAACTCTTAACTTAATAGACAGCCAATTACTAGTAACAGGAAGCGTAAGCAAACAGCTTTGGCAAATCTTTCAACTTAATAGACCGACAATACAAAGTGTAAGCTTTGACAAAACTGTCAACGTAAAAGACAGCCAATACGAATTGTGAGAAGACAGTTTTGAGAAACTCGTAACTTAATAGACAGCCAATACAAAGTGTAAGAAGACAGTTTTGACAAACTCGTAACTTAATAGACAGCCAATAAGAAGTGTAAGAAGACAGCTTTGACAAACTCGTAACTTAATAGACAGCCAATACGAAGTGTAAGAAGACAGTATTGACATACACATAACTTAATAGACAACCAATACGAAGTGTAAGAAGACAGTTTTGACAAACTCGTAACTTAATAGACAGCCAATACGAAGTGTAAGAAGACAGTATTAACAAACTCGTAACTTAGTAGACAGCCAATACGACGTGTAAGAAGACAGCTTTGAAAAACTCGTAACTAAATGCACATCCAATACGAAGTGCAAGAAGACAGCTTTGACAAAAATCTCAACTTAATAGACAGCCAATACGAAGTGTAAGAAAACAGCTTTGATAAAAATCCCAACTAAATAGACATCCAATACAAAGTGTAAGAAGACAGCTTTGCCAAAGCTCTCAATTTAATAGACAGTCAATACGAAGTGTAAGATAGAAGACAGCTTTGAAAATTCTTAACTGAACAGACGGCCACTAGCTTACATCTATTTCACTTTCAGACTTTACATATACTTACTCTTATTTCGAATTCAGTGTGCAACATATTACAAATTAATTAATGACTCACCAATTTCACAAGTTCTTCAATAGCAATAGAAAAAAAATAGAATGTATAACTAGGGTCCAAAATAGTCTTAGAACCGGTCAGCTGCAGATATTTTACAGTCAATGAATAGATTTTAAAAATTTCAGTTGTTGACAAAAATCCTCTGCAGCAAAATCTAATTAATGCAATTGCAAAAATTTTATGAACTAAAATTACTACTTTTAATGCGAGTTTTTATCATTGTGAACCTGATGCTGTTGCATTTTTAACATTAATCAAAACATAGCAATTATTTCTAAATTTACGGTATTTATTTGATAATATGAGAAAGGGACCTTGGTGGCTGACTTGTGGATGTAGCTGGTTGTCTTCTATAGATCACTGTACCCTTTCACTGGTTTAGGGTGATTTTGAACACGGCTTTGTGAAGCACAAAAAAGGTGCACTTGACTTGAAGCTGTATGTTATAAAGATAGATACCTGCCAAAGGCACAGTTTCCTTCAAACAGCAATGAAATTATAAAATTGACATGTATAGAAGACAGTTGTATTAAACAACTATCAATCATTTAAAAAAAGAGAAAACAAGATTTACAAACTCATAACAATTTATTAAAATAATATACATGTATAAATAAAACTTCTCTAAACAATTTTATGACAATACATATGATTTTATCACATGTGCTTTAAAAAAAATTAAAACAAAGTATCATAAACTCAACAATTATATAGTTTTTTTTTTAATTGTTTAAAAACTAACTGACACCTCTAGGCCAGAATTCAAATATTAGATTTTCTGTATTTTTTTAATGTTCCCTTTTGCCTTCTTCAACAGCTGGTACATCTTACCCTTTACAGACACATAGTTCAACTCTGTTTTCTTTAATTATCCACTGACACCAGAAAAAAGTCAAATGAAAGACAAAAAGGAAGACCTCCTTATGAAAAGGAAATTGAAAATTAAATCTAAAAAGTTTGATTAAAATCTAAAAATTGTATAATTTTGACCTTAATTAGGTGTTATGAAAGTATTCTTTCCTTTGATTACACATCTACCCTTCACAACAGTGAAAAACTTTTAACTTATAAATACAAATGTATTTATGTAACTTAAGTTTCAGTATTCAATACTGAAATCTTACCACAAAGATAAAACAAGCATGCCACAAATCAGAATTAAAAAGTAACAAACTGAAAACGGTTTTCTGCCAGCATTACTCCCAAAGCCATAACATTTAAGCACTTTTATTTTGATTGAATCATTCACAAAAAACTCTTTACTGACAGACAAATCAACAAACTTGATCACAATCTCTAAAACAGATATCTGAATTATTCCTTTAAATAAACTTCTAACTCAAATATCTTGATTTTTTAACAATCACCAATGCAAAGATGATAACCAGCTTGATACACCACTTTTGAAAATATGATTGAAAAAGTTCATTATGCTTTATCTGATTAACTACCTGAACTGTTCTCCTGGATTGCCACTAATGTCTGTTGTCAGATATTTTATTGAGCCACATAAAATCAAGCTTTATAAAATATATTTCAATCACTAAAAACAATAGGCAATTATTCAAATTTTACCATTTAGATGAGATGTTAAAAAGTGCAATCCCAAACTTTAATCTGAAATAAGATAATGAACTTTCAATGGTATTTTTCAGTGATGTGTATATGAAGAAGTTTACCATCCAGCGTATAGAACTGCAGTAATGCAAGAATAACAATCCTCCCTTTTGGGTCAATATATATAGATTGTCTTCATTGATGACAAAATGATAAAATGTAAGCGATACAATTTTCGTAATAAATCAAACCTGTGTGCATTAAGAAACTATAGGTATTATGAAAACCTAAATATATGTCATATATTATTAAATCTTCAGTCCTTTCAATCTTACAAAACAACTAAAATGCAAAATTTTAAGAGATATGGTTAATGGTAGACTATACTTTTTTCAAATTTAATATATTTTCTTTACGTTGGGAAGTGGATACCCGATGGATGTTTAATTGCCAGTAAGAATCAAGCTGGGGTCACTTTAGATTAATGGTTTGGATACAGAATATTCCTTCACATAGATTAATTTTGAATGTAAGTACAGTTGACTATCTTCTCCAACTCACCTAAATTGGGAGTCGAATTTTTTTAGTGGTCCTGTGTTAAAACACAATAATTTACTCCGTTGGAGTCAATTTCAATGAAACTTTGCTTCACTATAAATAAAGTCATACAGTATAACAAGCAATGTAAATTGTAGCTGTATTTTTGTTATTGTTCTGGTACAGGTGAAATGAAGAATGTAAAAGATATTGTGATCCCATTGTAATTCATTATTGATCCAACTTTTAATGTGGGGAAAGACTATACCGGTATATAGATTTAAAACTGAAGATAAAGGTATTCTATAACGAATAACAGTTCAGGCTGTGCTAATTTTGAGCGTGGAATATAAAAATAAATCATTTATCATAGCAATAAAGTTTAAAATATGAAATAATATTGAAAATTTCAAAAGTGTGTAGGATTTTATACAGTGACTTTAAATATAGTATAGTCAACAAAATTCTGTAATATTCAGCAGCAAAACATAGCACCACTCAAATTATCACAAAAGAGTTCAAAATGCAATTAAAAATCAGTGTCTAATAATGAAAAAAATTCAAAAAACAAAGCTTTGATTTTTGGTTAAAACTGACCAAAAATAGGAAAACTTTATACTGATGTTTTTTTTTTATATTTTGTCAGTTGTAATGGCAAAAAAAAAAATCACAAAATATAATGCTTTAACAACAGTAAAGGAATTGATTTTTTTTTATAACAGTGCAAAAAAACCAGAATTTTATTGGAAAAAAAAAGGTGAATACCTTGCAAGTTGGGAGTAATTATCTGAATACAATTAAATTAAAGTTAGTTGTGCCCCCCACAAATTTATTCCATACTTCACATTTCATATAAAAAGTTTCAAAAGAGTTATTTCCCATCTTAGTAGAGATTTTAAAATGGTTTGAATAGCTATTTTTTTACATTTAATTTTTTTAAACTTTATTTACTTAATTTTATGTAACTTCTGAAAGGCTTTTTGATACATTTTTCATCACATGCCTAAAGTACTGATTTCCCCATAGAAACTATGCATGGTGCATTCCTTCCACCCTTGGTATCTCTTGATTTTTTTCGGGGAGTCAACTCACATCTTATGAAAAGTAGGAATGCGGACAGTAAAAACATGTAACAAAATCACACAGTGATAATAAAACTGAACAAAGCAGATAACAAATAAACAGTAAAAATAAAATTTCAATGCCACAGTAACAAGAAAACCATTGTCATATTCTAATATTAAGACCTAACATCAATGGTTCTAAACATGAGTTTAAAGTCAGTGATGCATGAAATATAGGTCATAGTGATCAATTCATTAAATATGATCCTACACCAAATACCAAGTTTGTATAATTTTCATCACACACAGTGGCATGCTTTATCATTGAAGCATAGTACAATACCAAAAACAATCATATTTTTTAGTAAAATAACCCAAAGATATATCTCCATAAGAGTAAGTGTTTTGAACATCTGAGCATTCTTCCATTAAATGGCTATCTGCTCCATAACAGCAGGTAGCTTGGAATTTAAAATAATATTTGTAAAATAAAATAAGACACAATTGAAAAGGCAACTTCTTAAACACTGACATCATATATGTTTTATGTTTAAAATTTTGGGTAAAAGTTTCAATACAGGTACCAGAAATTTAATTAAACAGTCAAGGTAAAATGGTGAACAAAATTTACTTTCCTTACTAAAATTATTTTAGGATTTAACATTTATCCGATCTTTGATAAATATTGCAGTCAAGTTTTATTTGTGAGGGCCTGACGAAAAACTTACCTGCTATAGAAACTTCCTGACATACACATTTTTTGTCAATCGAAATTTACCATCAAGTAATGATGGGATCTAGTGAAAATTTCCTAATAAAATTCTGATTTTTAGGTACCGGTACTGCCAGGAGACAGTTTGTAACTGGAAAAAGCAAGTCACTGACCTAAGTTAATTTCTTTTAGTTTTCATTATACTACTGGCAAATGAATTCTTCGAGAACAAAAACATGTGGAAGAAATTTGCCCTCTTGACTTGTTGGTCTTTATTTGCTGCAGAGTCCAAATATTGTAAACATGGTGATAAATTCCTACAAATTTATTTAACCTGTTGAGATATATCTTATATTGAATAAAAGGAGGATATCCATCAAAGAGACAGCAGCCCAACAACACAAGCTAAGGTTTTCAACAATTAGATATATAATAGTTACAGTGTATAGATAAACATATCAAAAGGAACCTCTACAACAAATAAAACAATGAGCAGAAAAAATGTTTGGCACAAATCATAACATATTGATATATGGGTCATAAAATGTCCTTCACATATTTTTTTCTTGATATGAACATTGTTAAAATTGACCCTTTTAATAATAAATGCAGATATGGCCAGTTATAAGTAAGCGAGGATAATATAAACATTTTTTTTGAAATATTTCAATATATCTTAAATATGAAATTAACAAAGCACTTTTTAATTGGTCTAAACAACTTTAAAACATGGAATAAACATAGACCTCATAATTTCTTTGAAGTTTTGATAGGAAAAAAATTTCATTCTGCAAATCTAAATTAAAGAGGCATAAAAATGTTTGATAAACATATGAAGGCACGTTACTAATTTATCATTTTTTTTTTGTATTTTAAAAAAGGTTCATAAATTTCCAACTTCCAAATTTTTGCTAGTATGCCAAACACCCTAAATCCATCCCTTCTTTGTGTAAGACGACATAAAAGCAGGAGAAGAGAAACAATCAGAACCAATGGAAAGCAATATGGATCTCAATTTTATTTCTTGGCACAATACAGTTTTCTGAGATCATCTTAGCCTGAGGTAACTTAAATCACAGACATTTTATGACAAAAATAAAAATCTCTCTGGAATTCTCACTGAAACGTATACCATTACAAAATTATATTTTAAATCTTCAATGCCATACAAAGATATTACAAAATTGAATACAAAAATCCTTCATCTTTTCTTTCAAACACTGATCGCATAGTTACAGAAACATGATAGCTGGGATCAATTAGATACAAAATGTATACACTTATAGGGCTATTCCTACTTAACTTAAGAAACAAATTATTTCTTTGAAAACATGTTAAAACAGTTCTTAAAGTTGATTAGATCTGTACAAAACTTTCCGTTTATAAAAGAAGGCAATAAAGCACTCTTTCAAAATTGAACTTGCTTAAATCATATAAACAAACATTTGTTTAACTGTTCTTATTACATTTAAAAAAAACTTTTATGAGAAAAAATCTGTGACTAGCAATGACTTATCACATAAGAAAAAACACAATTCACTTGTGAACCTTCATTTCAAAACAAGTGCAGTTCATACTTATTATCGGTTCACTTGTGAACCTTCAGTTCATGAAAAGGGAGACCATTCATACTGGTTTCCTATATCATCTGTTCCCTATACCGTGTGATATAATGGATAATGGATTACGAATCTGAGATGTGTCAATGTATATAGATGAAGTTGAAGGATACCCAGAAGATAGTTCATGACAAGGCATAGTTCGACGACCAATATACCGTCTTACAATTTTTGGAAGTGGACTACCACCAACATATAACTGTGGTGAATTAGGTCTCTGAATTCCTCCATCTGTATAGCGCAATAAGGTCTTATCATTACGAGCAGAAGTAATAGCAAGATTAGAAGCAGACCCACGTCCGCTAACTGAGTTACCACTAGCTGGACGTGAAGTGTAGCTACTTTTTGGTCTCTTTGGATGAAAGCCTCTTACACTACCAGTAGGAGATTTTGAAGATGGAAAATACACACTGTCTTGCCGACATTTACAATTAGGATCATAGTTTTCTAGACGTAAATTCATTCCACCTCCACATTGAGAACATGTCCTAGCCCAGCTACCATCGATGAAGGGATTTAAACCTGTTGAGAAAATGATGCTGTTAGTTATTGCTGGCACAAAGGTTAAATCAATCAATGGTTAGACAATCATATATCAATTCTAAAACTGTCAAGAAAGTAAAAAAAATTCTAAACACATTTTCTAAATTTTTCTATTCTTAGTTTTGCCTGATAACTGATTCATATATTTGTTTTCATTATTTAATCATTTTGTTTTATAAAATATGATTATTTTTTTTATTATCTTTTTGCAAAAATGTCTTGACAGTCTTAAAACTTTAGTATTATATTTTGAGCTGAGATATCTGTTACTGTGTTACAATTTAAAAAATACAGGACTGAACTTCAATGTTAAACACACTTTATTTTGTGTATAAATATACAGGCTAAGCTATACACTCACTGTCAGCAGTCACATGGTTTGAAGTCCCATAAGCAAAACAACAAATTGAGAAGGACATCTAGGTTTAGTATATACTTTAACTTATAGAGATTCTTTAATGTCAAGCATACAATCACTGTGAATCATCACCACCGGATATAGTTTCCATTGGGCTGGTTCTCTGTTCATTGTCTAAGAAAAACAACATTACTGTACAAATACCAGTGTATAGCTACCTGGGTATCTATATGTTGGTATACGTACAGTAACGAAGTTTTTCTTAGACAATGAACAGAGAACCAGGCCAACGGTACCTATATCCGGTGGTGATGATATACAGTGACAATATGCCAAAGGAACCAAGCCTTACCAAATAATTTCTTTTCATAAACGGAAGTTTACCATATACTTTGAATACGATAAGGGTTCTAAGAGTTTCAGATTCTTTAAATATTTTTCATGCATAGTACAATATTCATCACTCCTAAAGTACCATAAAATGAATATTGCCTTGTTGTCCTTCTCCATTCTCTATCTTTTACATGGGATTCAAAAACTTCAAACCACAGGTATCCTACCGCAAGATATATATTTTACCAGGAAAGATATCAACACACTTCCTTCCATCTTTTACGGATAAAATTTCTTTAATTTTTCCAAGATGAAATGTGGGTAACAAATCATAAGTTCATGCCACTACCCCTTGTACACCTAAAGACCTATCAATGTGGAAATTTTATTAGACCATTTTGAGGATAAGAAACAGTGCAAATTCTTCACCAAATATATCTTTTACTGCAAATCAATTGTAATGACAAAAAGAGGTTCTGGTGCAGATTTTTATCTTGCGTATGTATAACAAGTGAATGAGTTGGATTAAATATTCAATGGTTAAATAAGAGATAGAAGAACTTGGACCAAAGTTTAAGAATCTAAAATAGAAATCAAAGGAAGATGGTTATACAATGATAAGTCATTTGAAATATTATTAACGAAATACAGATCTCCCTTTCGAGGATATTTAATGCTGATGGCGGATTCAGGATTTTCAAGAAGGTGGCACAGAGGAATCCATGAAAAATGTGGTGGGCAGGTAGTTAAAATTCTGAAAAATATACTTAAAAAAACAGGTAGGTACTTTGACTTGGATAACAGTGTCATTTAACAAATGAGGCCACTACTTACAGAATTTTGTTGATTCATCATATAGTTTTTGTTTAAGTGCCAGTCTTTGTAAGAATCGGGCAATTTAAAAAGAAATCAAAACATGGCCGAAAAAAAACCTAACCAACCTATTTTGAAGGAACCCTCATCCTGAGTTAGAAATGTTAGATCTTTCGTTTCTGCGTGTATGGTAATTCGAGATATATCTAGATAAATTTTGGTTAGAATGATAGCAAATTATGGAGTTATCTCCCCTTAATTGTTGATTTCTAGTGCATTTCAACCAAATTATATCTTGAATTACCAAAACTGTGAAAGGAAACAAATGTTATACTCATGCACCATTATACATTCTGAACTCAAATTAATGTAAAGCTGAATGGGTTTTTGCTTGTCATGTTTTCACCACTGCCTGATTCTTAGGCAGATTGGCACTTAATTTTTTTCCTTCTTTCACTTATGACCACCAAATTGGTTGGTAGACAGGGAGGATTAAAAAAGTTTTGACAAAATGTACCGTAACAGAATTTTGGGAGTAATAAATAAATGGACTTTACATCCCTGGTTTGCTAAATGAGAAGTACCTGTATATCATTCCTCCAAACATGACTTTAAAAGTTGGTTAAAAAGGCTATTTGTACCAAACATAATTCAATCAAATATGGCCAAATTTAACATAATCAACCTATAGCCTTGTTCAGTTTAGTGTAAGCTTGCCTGTATCCTTAGTTGTTAAATACATGTAAGCATTTCTTTTTTCTTTGCATACATATATATAAGTGTTCTTCTTTTCTTCAAAGCATTGTAAAAAAAGTAAAATTTTCTTTTTTTTTCTGTGGGTATGAAATATGTAATTCCAAAGCTGGTATTAATCAGAGAATGTAGATAAAGTAAACAGTCCTACATGCATTATAATCCTTTTTTTTTTCATAGAAATATGTAATAATTCACTTCCTAATTACACAAATATCAAGTAACACTCGTTCATATCTATAATTCTTAATAATACAAATTGAACATATCATTGATGTCAAAATATAATGAATATCATTTAAAACTATATAAAGTACTTACAATTTTTTTTTGTCCAACTTGGGGAGAAAAGATCTTAAGTTTAAGAAACAAAAACAAATGGAAGAAAAAGACACTAATAGAAAAAAAGTCTCCTCTAGAGGTTCCTTTTCAAAATACCAACAAATCACTGAAGAAACAAAACTTATGACAAGATTGGAATGAACATATCAACCAAACACTAAGGTATCTGAAACTTAATCAAAATAGCAAACAAATGTATGTTTTGGAAAATGAATTAAACCTTTAAGCCATTATACAAAAATCCTAGATTTCTTATACAAATTTGTTGAACAATTGCTATATTTTGTGTACTGTAGAAAAAAAAAAACAGAAAATCCAACTGAAATTTTTTATTTTTTTTGGATAAAGAAAACATCTTGGTTGGGGATGAGAAATGTGGCCTTAGTTATTAAATTTGTCCAGATACCTTAGTTAAAATGTTAAAATAGAGAAAATGTGTTTAAAATGCTTAAGAAATGAACATGACATGAAATTGATACTCTGTCATGGAAATGATTTTCTTCGGGTTAAGTATTATTAACTGGTTAAAAAAGCTTGAATTGAAAAAATAAAGGGAAAAAAATCCCACAATTAAATTTAGATAACTGTGCAAATTATTGAGACTTTCAAAATCAATGGTTACCTAGAAACAATAAATTTTCTATTTTTCTCTTTTAAACTGTTGAGTTATTCCCAGCATTTGCGTGCATACCATTTGAATGATATATATTTAATGAAAACTAACAACTTCTAATGTTAAGCCTCAAAATTTTTGCTGATAAAACTGATCTAAAACATCATGTAGTATGTGTGAGCCTTCAATTTAAAAAAACAAATCCCCCTTTTCATGGGAGTATCATCAGTAAGTATTAAAGTTAAAATTGATGTTGACAAAGTATTTATAATTAGTAATAATCGTGCCACAGCAGAATGATGAATAAAGGTCAATTTTGTCAAAATCAAGGAAATAAATAAGAGATGAGTGGAAATAAAATATGTTAATATGCACAGATATGGAAATAACTTTAACATCTAATTTTCTTTCAGATTATAATCAATGCCAACAAAATTTAATTTAGGACATTAAATAAAGCTAAATCACATATTAATATCAACTTTTAAAAATAAAAAAAATATAAAAACTTTGTTTGTTACCTTGAGAATAGTGGTTTTTTTTGGTGATTGGTGCAGGTTACAGTATAACTGGGAGAAAAACAGGTGAAAAATAGAACAGAAACATTCTTAGGTCCTAGTATCATAAAATTTAACCTCAGACATCTGTGTAGTAATAAACAAAGCCACAGCTTCAAAGTAGAATGTAGGGACAAAAATGATGACAAGATATCAATTAATTTTGACATGGGGACTCGGGACTCAAGAGTGAACCTTAAAATATATGCACATACATGTATATATGTTCAAGTAAAAATTCAAACATAAAACATGGTCCTTGAAAAATGAACCTTTGGATCATGCATAGCAATCTTACACAGATACCAAAAGGGGAACCCATTATGAGCATCAACAATATAGTTTGTATCCCTCACCAAACTATCCCATCAGGCTTGATATATATATATATGTTTTTTGGAAATAATACAGTGTTTCAGGTATATTACAAACACTATAAAATTAAAAAAAAAATCTGGTATTGAAACAAAAGAACTAAAATATTGTATGCACTGGACTCTTCTATATACAGGAACAATTTCAGTTGTCAGGCATTCTTAAATCAGGATACCAACACAGATCTTGACCATTCAGTCAAAAAGGCCCCTGAACTTAAATGTTACTTGATATTTGTTTTCATTTGCTGTTTATACTTATCATTTTGAATACCAAATATTTAAGTACTACATGTAGTTGCATTGATGTAGAGTGTATATAGGCAGACAACAACAAACAATATACAGTTAGAAACACTGAAAATGGAAATGTTGGTTTAAAGGTTAATACAAATAATGCATATATAGATGTTAATAAAATGAACACCAATATTTGTGTATAGATGTAATTATAACTCTCATTCATTTTTTCAAGTCATAATGTGTTTAGATTCTAAGATGATAAAAGAATAGCCAAATTTTGAATGATGGGAAATTCATCCAGTTGGAAGTACAATGTAGATAAAATTACTTATTGTGTACACCATACATGTGTTAACCAATTTTCTTGCAAATCTAAATTCAAATATTGGTGTTCTTTTCAAGCTAAAAGGTGAAAGCAATAATTAGATTTGCTTCAGAGTTGTTATATAACTGCTTATTAACTAATAAATTCGTCAGTATGAAAAATGTTGAAGCTTTGGAAAAAAAATCAATTTGGAGGCATCTCCAAAGAAGTCAATCATTTTAAATTTGAATTAAAAGGAATTTGGAAACAAAAAGAATGAAATTTTTTTTTTTTGCAGTAAAAAACTTGTCTGAGGCATAAAACAACAAAACTGGCAGCTTTTCCTCTGGTTAATAAGACAAGAATGTTACAATGAGATAAAGGTTAAAAGTTTAAAAGGTCAAAGGTTACATCAAGCTAAAGGTATAGTTCTTTGAACAGGTATTTTTCCCTTCAGAGTCTAAATACCCTTCACCAAGGTCATCTATAACTTTGCTAAAATCTACTAGCTTATAAATCACTAGGCAAAGAAATGTTGCAAAGAACATGCATAAATATGTATATCAACCAAATGTGTTTCCAAGTTGAAGATTTATATGTTGTCTTTTAACAAGGTAAAATGTTTGTTTGTGAGCAGTGTGAAAACTGTTATTGTTATTCACCAAGGCCTAAGTCAGAGATTCTTATCTCCTTAACATGACAGAAAAAAGGTTTACTTACAGAACAGACGAAGAATCAGAAGTAGAAGGATATGCAGACCATGGACCAATAAATATAAAAAAGCACTAAGAAACTATACATCCAATATTCCTATAGGGACAATTCAAATACTTGTCATGTAATAATACAACTGATATAGAAATGACAGACAACATTAAAGATTTACAGACATTTATATAAAATGTACCACATGTAACATCTTACCAAGTCACAACTTCAGAATTTAGAGCACTCTGGGTAATATTTTAAAAAGTATCTAAAATGGTTGATTGGTTAACAATGTCCAAAACAATGGATATTCAACTAATGGCTAAACATTGTTATCATTTGGGAGTCTAAATAATGAAATAACTGATAGTCCTTTAAATTCTTAAAGAGGCACAGAGAACAAATGGACAACTGTTCCAAACTAACTAAAGGTCCTTTGTAAAATTAATTGGTAAAAGTACATGCATTTACCAAAGGATGTATGAATTTCTAATTTAAGAAAATTGTTCATTAAACTGATAATTGTATTAGCTTTATATGCTTTTGATGTTCTTATGAGGGTATTACATGCACATGAATTAAGTTAATATGGTAAATATTTGCAGCTTTTTTCTCATGGTAAGTCAATTTAATTGCACAAAATGAAAATAAGTGCTTTATTAAAGGAGCTCAAAATTATAAGTGACCTTTTAGAAGCAAATACAGATGATGAGAAAAAGACATGAAATGAAAGAAAATAAGAAAAAACAACAGAAGAAACAAAGATTGGAATGACAATAATTGATCGCTAACTAGCAAGCACCATCACCTCAATGCAGAAATAAAGCATGCACCGACCTCTAAAAATATACCACCATGCAATTCCACAATATTAATATTAGCTGAGAAATGTTGTGATGATAACATGCCAGAAATGTGCCATAAACCTACACCACATGCGATATATTTATATTGACTATATAAAGTGCCACTTGGGTGTGTAAACGTGGTCATAAGCCAAAAGTCAGTATACCAGAGGTTAATATTTATACCTTCACCATTAAAACTCAACACTTGGACTACCGTGGTTAACAATATGGACCTTAATGACTGGAAGTTTTGGGATATAAGCTTTCGTTAGATGTAATTTGATTGGATGACGTGGAAACTGCTGAAATGTATAGTAACTGCTCCCCGATGACTGTCCTTTCTTACGTCGACGTTTGCCTTCAAATAAACAATTCTTGACATCAAAGTCAGTACATAATGTCTAATTTAAATGTATTATACAAACTTCTGTTTCCTGTTTGGCTTTTCATCACATAGTGTTTCAATGAACACACTTGTATTTTCCACTCTTGCCCAGTTCTGTTTTCCTTCATTATATTTTGAGAAGTCAAAACAATTTTTGCTTAGTTATTATATTCTTAAGTTGTTATATAATTCTGGTTAAAACCCTACAATGCTAGATGGAATTTGTTTCAAAATGAACATTTTACTTAGATGAATAGAAACTCTGATAATAATATTTTGTATTGAAAATATGTTATCTGTCCAGTTTCATTAGAGATGGATATCATTTTTGTTGTAATTTTAGTAACAGATTAAAATTTAAAGATGAAAAAAAAAAATTGCTTCTATAAATTTCAGTTTCGAATTTTTCTTTTATACCTTTCCCTCTTTTTTCATTTTTTTAAAATATCTATGAAAAGGCTTTAAAGTGTAGCGTTCATTAAAATTTTCTGAAATTTTCTGTATAGTTATTCAAAGAAATCTCACAATAGGCATTTTTTATTTTTCACAGCATATAAATTTGAGTGTGTACAAAGGACAATGAAGTTAAGTTTACTTGTTTACTAGGTGGACCATAAACTCAACATCTTTTTGTTAAATGTCCTTTAAAAGAGCCTTCATAATCATCATTGGCCAATTAAATCATTGAACATGTAAAAACAAAATGCCCCCTAAAACCAAGTTAGTTTCTACATTTTACAAATAACAAGCAAGCAAATTTTATGCACTATATACACACTCGAAGTTCAAGTATTTTAGCTGTAAAATGGGTAGCAATGTTTTTCTTAACATTTATCCATAACTGAAATCTCAATTCAAATTTTTGATTCCAAGGTTTATCCCTTTTAAACCCATTCTATCAAGTTAACTTGGGGATGGAAGGATTTTGTGTCATTCCCACACCAAAGTCAGTGCACTCCAAACAGTAATATGACACCAAAGTGTTTTCTAGCAAAAGTGGTGATATAATGTCTTAGATGATGTTATGTAAAAGAATAGTTAAGAAAAATAGATGATGAAGGGAGTGAACTCTTAACAGGGGAGTGAACTCTAATCAGGGGAGTGAATTCTACTCTAGCACTGTAGGGTTAAATAACCTGTTATAAATGGTAGAAAAGCCAAACTATTAATTAATTTATCCTACTGTTATATAGTCTGAAGCTTTGTATTAACATAAAAAATCTACAGAAAAAAGTCTGCGATAATAAATGTAAAATTATAAGAAATATATAAAGTATTTGAATTCAGTCAACTATCAATCATTTTTCAGTAACTCCTGATCAAATACATAAAAAAGTGACTGAATTGTATCAATATAAGAATAAATCATTAAAATGTTGAATTTACACAACAAATGTTTTAGCATTCATCATACAAATGAAAAATTTCTGTTTATATAAACACTTATCCTTTTCACCAAAATGAAATATATTACATTGAATGATTTTTGCCTAAAACTGGATCCAAACAAAATGACTCCCTGAATCAATAGTATCATGAATCAAACAGTTTTCACTCTGAAAAGAAATTAGGGTATTGATACTGGTGTTAAGTCAGATCGATATATATCTTCACTTTCTCTCCTCAAATTGAAATACTTCAATCTAGGTGAAGACAAACCCTTGATACTGACATTAACACTAGCATAAGGAACTTTGGGAAATGTGATCATAACCTCTGGCCTCTTAAATATTTCTTTTGGTTTACGTATCTGATGTCCTAAAGGACGATGTTGATGTATCCTTTTTCTGGTTCTTGGCGGCTTATTTGGAGGAAAAGCAGCCAGTTTGTAAACCATATCTATTTCTGCGTTACCTTTAGATGTGATTGTACTCGACGATAATGCTGGTTTGATTGTCTTTAAGTCTGTAGACTCAACGTTGTTTACGGTAAGGTTTGGCCTATTGTCACCTAAGTTTGGAATGGAGTAATTTGTTGTTGAACAAGACGTATTAGAAACCATTCTGGTTGGAGTATAATGCATAATGCTAGCAGTTGGAATAGCCGCAGACTTCTCCAGTTTTGGCACAGGTGGGGAAGGAGGTATATTCTGTTCCTTTGCTTTGACATTGACAACATCCGAGTGGCTACTGGAACGTATTGTGTAACTGGATGACTTCTCTGGTCTGGAAGATTTTTCTGTGTTGTTGACAATAGGTTTAGTCTGTTGTTGTGATGATTGTTTAGACTGACTGACACGATTTTCAGTTGCTGACTTACCAAGTTTGACAGGAGCAGAGTTGGACCCATGCTTGTTACTGCTCTGGTCCAAATTTTCACTCTGGGGACGTCTACTAAACGTCACAGCATTAGATGGCTGTCTACGTGGAGTACAGTTTGCATTGGTGGACGCAGACTCATTATTACCATGGTTACTGTCCTGTATGCTTCGCCTTATGAAGCTTGGTTTCTTAATGGCTTGTCCCTCTGCTGCCAGACTCATCCCTATGTATGGGGGCACTGTTACCAGGGGCTGCTTATATGCCAATTCAAATCTCCCAATATCACAATTCCTGTCAAACTTTCTATCAATCACAACTGTAAAGATAAAAATATTAATTATCAACGTGAGAATAAAATGCCTTCCTGTCAATTACTGATTCAAAATTTCCAATGGGATTGCTAAAGATACAGAATATCAAAATTTCCAATAGGATTGCTTAAAATACACTAAATGTAAGTATAAAATCATTAAGATAATTTGAGTAAACTTTGAATTTCCTAAGAAAACTTGGGGAAAAAACAGAAAAATAGAAAATTTCAAGGGCATCTATATTGGTATCATATTTTAGTGTACAAAACTCTGATACATGTACAGTGAAATCTGTAACCCTATGGTAAACAAAAAGTCCATAGTGAACTCTTGTACAGAGAATTCTAAAATTTAATAATATTTAAATAGTACTGTTTGAAGAGATGCCACTGTCAAATCTGAAATTGATGTGGGCAACTCATCCAACACAGTAATGTTATTCCTATTCTTATGCAATACCAGTGAAATAATCAAAATAGATGTTTGAAATGTTATGAAAACATCCCTGTGATTGTGCAATATCTCTGACCATCAATCATGGAAATGACACCAGGCATCATCATAATGCATTAGAATTATAAAATAAAAATTTTTAAGAAATTTATTGTACTTCAGTTCAAAAACATTTAGCTCAAGATATAACCCCTAAAAATTGTTGCTACAAATACTATGTGAAACATAACAAAACTATAACATAAAAGCCTCCATAAAATAATAAACCAAAAAGATTCTTCCACCAAGGTGTAATAAATATTTACTAAAAAGAGTACATTTTGTTATATTTAGTTTAAATATCTGTACAGATATCTCAAAATTCAAGTGAAACATTATTTCTTAATAAAATAAAGGAGGACCACTGTCAAAGCACACATTTAACATATGGGTTTACTTGATCATTTAAGTTATTATTGTTAAAAGTGATGAAAAGGTATAACACTGAATAATTGGGATAAGAAAACTACTTACATATATTATAAATAAGAGTAAAGAGACATAATAATAATAATTTTATAAAAACATTTTACCTACATATACAAAATATGGTTACATAAATAAGTGAAGATCTGTTGTATCTAAATATTATGAAGATATACAAATATGAATTTGATGTGAGGTGTAAATCCAATGACAAATGTAACCAAATGAAATCTAAGTTTTAATTTCATTTATAATATGATTTCCTTTTCTATAAAAAGCTAATAGAAAATCTTATTTCATTTATTTTTCACTGATTTGTATCAAATAAATAGTGTACAAACTTATACATTTATTCTAATGGTGTGCTATAAAAAAAAATGACAACAAATGAACGTAACATGCATGTCACATGCAAAGCTAAAGCATTTTTTTTTTATGTAAAAGAAAGGGAACTCAGGCAAAAGTTCCTTTCATCATACCTATCTGAGTATGTACAAAGGACAATTAAGTGGAAAGTTTGGTTTTTTTTTGGCTAGGTGTACTATGAAATAACTATATCGTTGTTTTTAAAACTAAGTACATACTCAATATTGAGCTGTAAAACAACAGATAGACTAAAAATAATAAAGAATTCAATTTTAATTTTTTTTTGTCCTTTTGGTTCTTAATTTGTTATTTGAAGAAAAATGTTGGGCTTAGCAGGTACTAAACTCCTTAAATTTTAAAATTGTTATTGGTAAACCAACTTTCGATGAAGAATATTTTATATAAAGAATATTTTATATCCTAGAGACAGATGTGTTCAATACGTCTGGAGTATATCAGTGACAAGATAATAAATACTACAATAGGGTAATATTATAAGTGACAAGAGACAAGTTATATGAAGCATATATCTACCATTACCCATCATGCCATAGTGTTACTTACTGTACATCTGATAAACATCTCATTAATTATACAACAACATAAAACATGTAATGTAAAATTACCTCCCTTGCACAAAAACCCAACTTAAAAAATAAAATAAAAACAAGAGCAAAAAAAAAACCAAACAAACTAACAAATTTTAATACATTTAAAAGCTTATATTTTCATAAAAATGTTGTTAAAACAAAGATAAGTTCTGTGTCTTTTTCTCATTTTGTAAATAAAATAAATACTGAATTATCTCCCCTGTCAAAATCAAATGCTATTAATTACAAGCTGTAACAAGCTTTCGGTAATATCTACATTGATAATATGAATATTAAATCTTTTTCATAACACTGATTCGAAAACAGTACAAACTATTTAGCAAAAAATCCTTAAAATCTAGCCAAACAAACAATAACAAATAGCAATTATATCTATGAACATATAATATTAATACTGAAGCATTAACTGTGGACATAGCCTTATGTAAAAATGAAATAGAAATTTAGATCTAATCAGAATAAGAAATATATGAACTTGTTAACATCTCATGATATTAGTATTTTTTAAGACCTTATCCTATATGTAAATTCATAAATGTTCGAACATTTCCCTTCCAGTCAACTCAGACCTATTCAGTAATTTCAAAGCATATTAGTATTTATCATTTAGTAAAGTTAATAAGTATATCTATTAAACAAAGAAAAGATAAACTGAGCAGACCTTGATTTAATACCAGCAAATTGAAATGTGAAATGTTTAATAACTGTTTAACAGACAGGAAAGTTCAGATATTTCTCCTCGTTTCCAGATCAAAAAAGCTTGAAATCTGTTTTCCTATGACAAATAGAATTCTCTTTAATTGCATTAGGCCAAACCAGGGCTTCCAAAATTATTTTTAGCCAGCCGGACATTTTATATATTATCCCGATTTTAATCCCTTAAGACTAAATAAACAAAAGGCAATTATGGTAATCAGTTGCCGAGTTTGCCATCCCAATGATTGATATTTAAAAAAAACGATATTAAACTTTCTTTGATTCAAATTCGAAGTTCTGACGTAAACTGTTAAATTGGCAGTGCACCATCCGAAGTGTGCAACATCAGCATACTTATATTTGCCTTAGACTCTTTATTTGTGCAAAATAACGTTGTCAAAAACTTTACTTTCGTTTTTCAAATCTGAAACCGGATGTTATCTTGACAATGGTAAAACATGGACCAGAGACGGATACGTAAATTCCGTGTCATTGCAAAGCATGAATGAGTGTAAGTAGCTCATTCTACGTTATTTCTTCAAGAAAATATTCGAAATAAATGTGAGATAAAGGTATCAATGACAATTTAAGCATTTTTTTAAGAAATTAGGATGCATAATTAAATTTCACACCTGTGCACATGCACATGCGCACACATGTACTAGTTCAAACAGAAACATGTCTCTGGTTCAAACAACGTGGTTATGACGATTTTTCATTTTCACCTCTTTAATTTTTTCATCAAATCTGATTTGTAAATGTAATTCTGATAATTTAAATCTTTTTGACTAAATTAATTAGATGCAAACCGGTGAAATGTAAGAAAATAACTATGAATAGACAGATCAATGTCCGGTTCAAAATAGTTTACCTGTCACCTGAACAGGTAAATTTCAGCTGTTCGACAACTAATTAGCCTTGATTAAAATGAGAAGGTATTAAAGCAGAGGTTGTTTTGATAGTACTTAATGATCATGTCACTTTAATGACCGGAAATGTGTGGCTGTTAAAGGCAAAAGGTTGGGTCAAAAAGATCGCGAATTATGTTAAAATGACCGTCTCTTAAGAAAGCCTTGAAAAATAAAAAGTAGATGACCGTTTCGTGCTTTGCCCAGCTGGACTTTTACCGGACATTATACAAATGTCCGGAATATATGACCGTTTTGGAAGCCTTGGGCCAAACATTATTTTTTTTGACAACCACAATTTTTTAAAAAGATTTACACAAGGCAAATATCCACTGATACTGCTTTATTCAGGACAACAGACAAATACTGCACCTTTCATCGTGTCCTCCATTACATTAGCACAGAGTCTCGACGTAATTGCTGTACTGCTTTCCATGCTTGGACTAGAATTTATCTCTATCAACCAGGGCTGGTAATCTTCTGTCAGCATAAAATCAGCACCATACAATTCAAAAGAGGACTGAAAAAATAGTATGGAATCTACATTATTAACAAAGTGTTCCCCTGTTAGTGTTTCACAATCAAATGTGTTGAGGTGCAAGGCAACCATTATAAAGTATATATCTGCTTCTGGAAAGTAATTCCATTATGAATGGAAAGAAATTTATCCATGAGTGTTATCATGCTTTCTATTTACATAATGAAGCACAGGAATTGATACTATAAGAATAAAAGCATGAATTTGTATACAGGCTTTTAAAAATATTTGAATACCAATGTCTTAATGGCCATTTGAAGTTTGATTGTTCAGATGTAAAAAAATCTATTGTATGATTCTAGAGTTTGTCTCTAGTGCTGTGTGGAGGCAGTAGAACGTTTCCCCGTGCTTGAGGTGTATGCTCTTATATAATATTTACAGTTATGGTGTGATTGTTCATGTGAGAATTTCTCATATTAATACACCGTCAAAATTTCATGTTTAGTTTCTTCAAAATACTGGTCTGGTCATCTGTTTTGTATATTGCCCTTTCATACTATTTTAAACTGCTAGGTTTTCTTACATATATTTCAATGTGCCCCGTGCTGTCTATCATTTGTTGTTTAGTTTTATATATATTGTCTATCATTTGTTGTTTCGAAATTATTGGTCTTTTGTTGGGCAATGTATGACAAATATATGTTGAAAAACCTCGCCCGTAATTATAAATTATGTAATTCATTGACCGCTCCCGACATGTGTAACTTCAAGGCATATTTTAGCGGCGATCGATGTCTTTCAAAATTACTGCACTTTTCTTGTATCCCTTGTGCTTTCGACTGGAGAACCGTCGTACACAAGCATCGCACAGGTTGGCACTCTGAGGTGGGTGGGGAGCAAGAAGGTGAACTGTGGTTTATTTTTATCAATAGTACCGCTTAAGTCGACGCAAGGGGCCGTCTTGACCTTGTTGTAGGGTATGAATGATTCGTTCATTGTTGAAGACCCTACATCAACTGTCAAGATGCAGAACACTGAACAGGAATAAAAGCCCTGTTCATTGATCAATTTCTATTTTTTCTATGTATTGTGTGCGATTTTGTCCCATGTACATTTACTCCATATCCTTTCATTTTCTATGAACAAGAGTGCACACGCTGAAATGTCTCGCCTTCTTTACTAACCATTGATATTATGCTGATAGTCCTAAATGAAAGCTTTACTACAACTATTACATAAACTTAACATGATCCAAGAAAATGAAGTCAAGGTCATATAAACCAAACGAGAAATACATGTACACCTTACAATCATTCAATACACTAAATATAGTTGACCTATTGCTTATAGTTTCTAAGAAACAGACTTAACCAAGAAAACTAAACATTGACCAATGAATCGTGAAAATGAGGTCAAGGTCAGATGAACCATGCCAGGCAGACATGAACAGCTTACAATCCTATCATACAACAAATATAGCTGACCTATTGCTTATAGTTTAAGAAAAACAGACTGAAACACATAAACTTAACACTGAGCAATGAACCGTGAAAATGAGGTCAAGGTCAAATAAAACCTGCGAGACTGACATGTACATCATAGAATATTTCCATACACCAAATAAAGTTGACTTATTGCATATAGTATAAGAAAAAAGACCAAAACTCAAAAACTTAACTATAACCACTGAACCATGAAAATGAGGTCAAGGTCAGATGACACCTGCTAGCTAGACATGTACACCTTACAATCATTCCATACACCAAATATAGTAGTCCTATTGCATAAAGTATAAGAAAAACGGACCAAAACACAAAAACTTAACTATAACCACTGAACCATGAAAATGAGGTCAAGGTCAGATGACACCTGCCAGCTAGACATGTACACCTTACAATCATTCCATACACCAAATATAGTAGACCTATTGCATACAGTATAAGAAAAACAGACCAAAACACAAAAACTTAACTATAACCACTGAACCATGAAAATGAGGTCAAGGTCAGATGACACCTGCCAGTTGGACATGTACACCTTACAGTCCTTCCATACTCTGAATATACTAGACCTATTGCTTATAGTATCTGAGATATGGACTTGACCACCAAAACTTAACCTTGTTCACTGATCCATGAAATGAGGTCGAGGTCAAGTGAAAACTGTCTGACAGGCATGAGGACCATGCAAGGTACGCACATACCAAATATAGTTATCCTATTACTTATAATAAGAGAGAATTTAACATTACAAAAAATCTGAACTTTTTTTTCAAGTAGTCACTGAACCATGAAAATGAGGTCAAGGACATTGGACATGTGACTGACAGAAACTTCGTAACATGAGGCATCCATATACAAAGTATGAAGCATCCAGGTCTTCCACCTTCTAAAATATAAAGCTTTTAAGAAGTTAGCTAATGCCGCCGCCGCCGGATCACTATCCCTATGTCGAGCTTTTTGCGACAAAAGTCGCAGGCTCTACAAAAACCTTAAAGAAATAATTGTTGTAGAAAAAAAAAAAAAAAAATTTTTGGAGATTAAATTATCTTTTGAAGATGAACTTGAAATGAAAATTATCATCATTAGTGAAATGTATGAAACTTTTTACTTGTAATAATAAACCTTAAGAAAACACTAATTGGTTTCTTTTTCTATTTACCTTTCTATATTCTATAATATCTTGAGTACACAACAGAGCACATACAATAGCATTCTTCATTCCAGGATATATCACATCATCCCATAGATTGCCTAATTTTCTTGACCTAAAAATTATAAAAAAAATCCTATGTAATGACAATAAGATGATCTACTGGAAGAAAAATAGGGTATTTAACTGATCATAATTCTATCTTCTTAAGGACTGTTTCAAAAATACTCGGTCATATAGAGAGTAGTGAAAGATAGATCCATAATTACTATATGAAATAATGATTGATTGATTGATTGGTTGTTGGTTGCTCAACATCCAGTGGCAAATATTTCATGCATATTCAGGACGAGAACAAATTAACAATAAATACAATAGGTAGGTTCTGTAATAGAGGCGTCCAGGATTAAGGTCGGAGAAATTTGGACTGCCACAGGAAATGAGGGTATATTAGATAGGGACAGAAATTTAGCCTTGCAACAGGTCACCTACGAACCCCTCAAAGAGTTGTTGCAAGGGTTCTTAACGTGCAAAGAGTGTGGCACTCTCTTTACACGAGGCATGGGATTTATCGTTCCCATTCTGACCGGACGTGGCTGCAAATTTGTACATCCCACACAGCCAAACGGATGCCCCACTTTGGCAAGGGTTTAACTGCCGGTTGGTGGAAGACCAATGGTGACCATACTTCTATTCCCCAGTCACCCTTGGGGGGTATGAAATAATGCAAGTGCAATCCATTCATATAATACAAACTTGTATTGACATTTGTTGAAGATAGTATATTGATATCTAGATGTCTTAATTATTTGTTTGTGTGGCTGGTATAAATCCAAGATATTCCTTTTATTTATACACAACATATGCCTAAGTGTGTAGTTTGGACTTTGTTCACAAAATAACTAATTGCAATCCAATTTCACATATGAAAATATATCTTATCTCCTTATATATTATAATTGCCATCAATATCATATCATAGTTTAAAATTATAAACAATAAAAAAAAATCAGGAATATTTATCCAAAAGAACATTTTAACAATAAGAAACAATTTAACAATGGCTTGATATTATCTCCTATATTTTGGGTACCTTTTTTGGGGTACTACACATTCTTAAATCGAATAGCAAATAAAAATGCTTCCTTTTATTACCTTATGTTGAATAGAACAGCCCAAAAATCAAAACTTACTTTATATAATCTTTAAACTGGTCATGTGTCCACATATTATCATTTGGCAGTTTACTACTTCTTGGTCCATTTTTATAATTTTTTTGTATTGCATTATTAGATAAATGTATAGCTTCATCAAAATTGTCTAATGTGTATTGTTGTGAACAGAATCGTAAATAACTATCCCGATAAAACCAGATCGTTAATGGATTCCAATCGGTCACTAAAAACCACTGACGAATGTCAAATTTTGTATTGTATATTAATAATGGTCTCTCTGAAAATATAAAAAACAAAACATATAACCAGTGCATAAATAATACACTTCATTATTTATTTTTCTATTTTAGGCTTATGTTTTATGTACTGGTATTATACTATATATTTGGTTAATGTCATGTGTGTCTAAAATTTGCAATGGAAAAAAAAATTGCTGAAATATCACATTGAGAAAAAATTTCTTATATAGTTAATGTAATTGAGATACTGTAGCGTTTTGAGGACTTGTTTGTCTTTTCATCAGTCTTTTGTTTTTGCAATGGCATTTCAAGTTTTTCTTCAACAAGTTTTTAATTGTAACTTTGGTGTCTTTCACCTCTTTTTTCAAAAGCAAAAATTTAAGAAAGCAGAAATTTATCTTTTCCATGAGTGCTGCCTACATGGTCTCATGGAGTGTTCTAGCCTCAAGTGCTGAAGGAATTGGTTTTCTATCCCTGGAAGGATCAAACCAAAGACTTGTAAATTGGAATTTGTTGTTTCTCTGCAAAGCATGCTGCATTTAGGAGTAACACTTATTTTCATAGCTCACTTATACCCATGAAATCTAAGAAACTTATCCCCCCAATTTTTTTTTTTTTCACCCCTTGTATTTGATTTCCTAGGTTTACGGAGTATAAACTTACCCATATATTTCTGTACTACATATTTATTGTCTTTTCTCACAACTTGACTACTGACCAACTTTGTCATATCTTCCAATTTGTTGTAACAAACAATACCTAAAAAATACGTTCAAGTGGTTACCTTTTGGTATAATTCATTCTTCTAATGACTACATTGCTCAATGTATTATTTTTATTTTCAATAAGAAATAAACTGTTTGATTGATTCTTGTTATCTTGTCTTTGCGGTCATTAAAATTTTGAGCACAATTGTCATACTCAGACTCAGAAACCAACCAATCAAAACACTGGAATGAGTGTTTCAAGAACAAATTTTGTACTCCCGGACACTGAGTAAATTTTTATGACCGAGTGCTCTGGTCTCTTTTCTGCAAGTCTAAAACTCACACATCAAACACAAGAGACTTGCCTTTTTTAATCAGTGTTTTTTTTTAATATAAAAGATCAGGTTTCACTTAGAAATCTTAAGTGCCATCACAGAAACTTTCAAATTCCAAAGTATGCAGCTAGATTTATCAGGAAAAATGTGTGAAATAATTTTTTTTTCATAAACTCTCTATGCTACCAAATTGATCTGCGAGCATTTTAAGGAAGAAAAATAAATTAATTGCATATTAATAAATTAAAAGTCATTCTTACAACAATTTCATTAGGTCCATATAATCAGGCTCCAATAGGTGTGATTCATTTGCCATGCATTTTTGAAAATTGAAAATTTTGGGCACTTTATTTATATTCATGTAAATAGATGAAGTTTAATTTAACTAAAATGCAAAATTATTAAAGCAACTCACATAAATTGATTATTAAAACAATTATGATTAAAATAAAAATGATAATTTTAAATAATGCAATCTTCACCAATTATCATTTGTTCCATTATAAATGAAAACATCACATTAATTTATGAATATAAAGATTATCATATTCAAATCTATTAACATATGCAAATTATACCTCTGCCTCTTGATTTAGCACCAGGTTTTACAATCCATACATTCTTAATTCCATCAAGTTCAAACTGGGGTTTTTTAATTTTGATTTGGTTCAACATTTGTTCCACTTCATTGAGCATATTTTGTGGGATGTTAGGAATAACTGCCTCATCACTGAAAAATAAATAAATTGATAAAACTAAAAATCTGTGCAGCACATAATATACATGTATTATTATGTCAATTTATATGCTTTTCTTTGCCACATTGGCTATTTCTTAGAAATCAGCTTAATTCCAGGCTCTGGCTGCCTTTATTATAGACAATCACAAAATCTTTATACTTATTAAAGAAACAGTAAAATTTCTATAAAATTATTAGTTAAATTGTCCATTTATGGTTATTTCTTATAGCTTTTCCAACTGACATTTGGCTATATTCAAGAGTAACCAACATACCCAATTCTAACTGTTTAATTCTGTTTAAAATGACAAACTCTTACCGTATACTGGGTTTTTTCACGTCGGCTTTTTTTCGCAATTTGATGAGAAAATGGAGAAGTTAAATTTTCGCTGTGTATAATTTTTGCTGAGAGTGAGTGGGAAAATACACTCGAACAAATCACCATATTGTATTGATAAAGACGTAAAAAAAAAAAAAAATTCATTGACTGACAGATAATCGATTACAAATAAATATGTGTACTACAAACTTAAATACACATATTCAGAGATCTTTCAATAATCGTTTAAATCAAGTTCATTGCGGCATGGTAAAAATGAAGGTTTTGATCAAGTTTGTGCTGGTATAGCAGAGCATTTTGAAAGCATATTTGGGCAAATATTCGATAAAATGTTATTTATTTTAATTTAATTTTTACACTAAATGCAGAATGTTCGGGTTATGACAACAATCATCAGACGTAGGTAATGTTTGAACATGTCACTGACTGCTGTGTTGTCAAAAGGTATGACATGTATGATTAGCCAATTCAATCATTATAAAAACAAATATCTTCAATAATTATAAACACTCTTGTGATCTACCGATCGACACAAAAGACTGATTTTATATATAATGTAATTTCACCTTTAGGGTGAAATGAGTTTACATATAAATTTTATGTAAACTTAATAATTTGTTGTTTTGTGTATGAAACGTTTGAACAGCTGTAAATCAAGAAATAGGCAAAGAAATTTACCCGGGGTCAAATTTTCGCGTTTCTGTATGTGCTGCGAACAAAGTGAAAATTAAACACATGCGAAAAAACCCGATATGCGGTATTCATAATTAATATCAATTCTGTGAAAGATGTACATTTGGTTTTTTTAAATTCTTCAACTTTAATACCAAAAATACTACAATAATATTTAATGAGTTATGACAAAGTGTCAACAATAGAATTATTACAATGAATGAAATAAGAGAATAAAAAAATTCATAATCAATGATCAGTTTAATTTCATGCTGTACATTTAAATCTTGTACATGATTGATTGTTGGTGTTAAACACCACTTTCAGCACTAATGCCACTATTTTCTATATCAGCGTGGTCAATTTTGTTGGAGGAGGAAGCTAGAGTGCCCCGAGAGGACCACAACCTTCAGTAGGAAGACTGACAATCCTGGTCAATCAAGATTGGAGTCGAACACACTTGCAATGTGCGGGGTTCAAACTCACAACCTTAGTGTTGACAGACATGATAGTGTTATGGGTTTTTCAATAAAAAAGGAATGTTTTAAGCAAATAAAAGGAATTAGCAACTTTTTCCAAACAATAACAAACCAAAGTTTAAAGTTACATATTCAAAATATTTCCAACCAACCAAGTTTAAAAAATGACAGGGCAATGTAAACAGTTGATTGATTGTTGTTTGAGTAATGTCCAGTGGCAAATATTTCATGCATTTTCAAGTGATCAACAACTATCATATTAATCTATAAATTCATTTGCAACATGCATAAAAGTGATATGGTAATCAAAACAGATATTTACAAATATGACACAATGATAATCAGGAGAGAACAAAACACACATGATACAATGTTAATTAATAATATTTGTTACTCACACAAGTTGATAGTACCATTTCAACAGTTCATCCCACTGCTGTTGGGTTAGTTCATATTTCTGAAATATAATAAGGTGTTTTAAAATAAATAATAATAAATATTTTAAAAATCTGATATGATTACCAATGCAAGGCCTGACCCTTATAATGTAGATTTCTTTAAACCTTTTTTTATGCCAAAAATTATACTTTTTTTATTGGTAAATTTAGCGGCAGAAAGTTCATTTTTTGTATAACAGCATTTCATGAAGATTATTAATTCATTTCATATTTTGTTCTTTGATTGACAATCACATTAATAAATGCACACAAAAATTTCTGAATTTCAAGTAAACAAAAGGTAACATGTTGATGAAGAGGCTATCCAGCAAGTCAGGAGTTTGTATCCTTATACTGGTAAGTTTATTACACCACAACAGTAGAATAACAAAACAAATGTGTTTAAAGATAGCTTGGGCAACAAATATTACTTACAAAAGTTCCTGAGAGATCTATATCATCATGTTCTCGTTCTATCAGCAACCACTCACATTGAACCATGGCACGTTCTAGACATTGAATTGGTACTGAAATCTTCTTTTTCTTATTATTATTTTTATTCAGTATTTTAGGTAATGGTGGTTGTGGAGGCATTCTTGGCACTAAAATAGAAAAAAATATAAAAATGACTGGCTGTAAGACATCTCCAAGAGAAAAGCACTTTTTGTCAAATTTACATTTTGGAGCACACGAACTAATAAAATGCTCTGCAGGGCGCAGCTTGATACGACCGCAGAGGTCGAACCCTGAACAGTTGGGGCAAGTATGGACACAACATTCAAGCTTGATACAGCTTTGCATTTGGATTGTGATTAAATATTTGACACAGCATAGGTTTCTGACACAGAATGAATGTGGTCTAAGAACTTAAAAAATTTAAATTGGACATTCACCTATTATGGTCCAATATCCAAAATCTAAATACATGGTTAGATTTAGCATATCAAAGAACCCCAAGAATTCAATTTTTGATGAAATCAAACAAAGTTTAATTTTGGACCCTTTTGACCTCAATGTGGACAAAGTTGATAACGGGGCCCAAAAATCAAAAATCTAAATACATGGTTAGATTCAGCATATCAAAGAACCCCATATATTCAATTTTTGTTGAAATCAAACAAAGTTTAATTTTGGACCTCGATTTGGACCAACTTGAAAACTGGGCCCATAATCAAAAATCTAAATACATGTTTAGATTTAGCATATCAAAGAACCCTAAGAATTCTATTTTTGTTAAAATCAAACTAAGTTTAATTTTGGACCCTTTGGACCTTAATGTAGACCAATTTGAAAACGGTACCAAAAATTAAGAATCTAAATACACGGTTAGATTTGGCATATCAAAGAACCCCAATAATTCAATTTTTGTTGAAATCAAACAAAGTTTAATTTTGGACCCTTTGGACCTCAATGTGGACCAATTTAAAAACGGGGCCCAAAATCCAAAAACTAAATACACAGTTAGATTCAGCATATTAAAGAACCCCAAGAATTCAAGAATAAAACCCCATTGAAATTGGTCAAGAAATAAGCAATTTATACGAAGTATCTTCTTTTGCACAACACTGTGCAATTAAATATTTCTTGCTATTGCGCAATACTGTACAATTGACAATTTCTTGCTATTGCACAATATTGTGCTATTGGATATTTCTTGCTATTGCGCAATACTGTGCAATTGAAGATTTCTTGCTATTGCGCAATACTGTGCAATTGAAGATTTCTTGCTATTGTGCAATACTGTGCAATTGAAAATTTCTTGCTATTGCACAATACTTATTATATAATAATTTACACATCCTGTTTGGTGTGTATCTCCTACCATACCATTATTATTTGCTTTTAAATATAAATCAAAAATAACCAACATAAAATGGAAAATTTTAAAAGAAAAAAAAAAGGAAAAAAAGAAAAAAAAGGAAAAATAAAAAAATCCCCCCCCAAATTTTTTGAACCCCCTTATGATTCATCACCCCCAAACTCAAACCCAGCCTTCCCTTTGGGGTATGGTACCTTGCAGTACAATTTCAGAGAGATCCATACACTTGAACACAAGTTATTGTCTGGAAACTAGAAAAATGTGTTTTAAGGCCCCTTTTTGGCCCTAAATTCCTAAACGTTTAGGGCAATTACCCCCAAACTCAAACCCAGCTTTCCCTTTGTGATATGGAACCTTGTAGTACAATTTCAGAAAGATCCATACACTTACACACAAGTTATTGTCCTGAAACTAGAAAAATGCTTGTTTTTTGCCCCTTTTTGGCCCCTAATTCCTAAAATATTGAGGCAATTACCCCCATCATCAATCCCAGCCTTCCCTTTGTGGTATGGTACCTTGCAGTACAATTTCAGAGAGATCCATATACTTGAACACAAGTTAATGTCTGGAAACTAGAAAAATGCTTATTTTTGGCCCCTTTTTGGCCCTCAATTCCTAAACGTTTTGGCAATTACCCCAAAACTCAATTCCAGCTTTCCCTTTGTGATATGGAACCTTGTATTACAATTTCAGAAAGATCCATATACTTACACACAAGTTATTGTCATGAAACTAGAAAAATGCTGTTTTTTGCCCCTTTTTTGGCCCCCAATTCCTAAAATTTTGAGGCAATTACCCCCAAAATCAATCCCAGCATTCCTTTTGTGATATGGAACCTTGTGGTACAATGTCAGAGAGATCCATACACTAACACACAAGTTATGTCTGGAAGTTACAAAAATGCTTATTTTTGACCCCTTTTTGGCCCCTAATTCCTTTACTGTTGGTACCATGACCCCCAAAATCAATCCCAACCTTCCTTTCGTGGTATTGAACCTTGTGGTAAAATTTCATAGAGATCCATTCACTTAAACTAAAGTTAGAGTGCGAAAACCAATGTGTCTTCGGACGACAACGACGACGACGACGACAACGTCATACCAATATACGACCACAAAAATTTTTTTGCGGTCGTATAAAAACAAAATTCCTTATCATAAGGCTCAACTGGCTGAAATATTTTCCAATTTAGTCAATATTTGTAGGCCTTTAACATTGTTTACAAGCAAGAAATATAGATTTCACCACTGCAACAAGTGTGTTACGATATTTCTCCACTCGAGACAGTTAAATTTTAATATTTAAAGCGTGAGGCTTGCCGAGCTTTTTAAATACATTAAATTTAACTGTTGAGAGTGGAGAAATATCTTAATACACGAGTTATAGTGGTGGAATCTGTTTCTCTAATGATTCTTTTCCTTCCTTTTCAAAGATTTGCAGAAAGTTGTGTTCTTTATATATGTGACGTCATCAGGCATGGTCGCCTTTTTTCATGACGTCACAATAGGAAAATTCAGAAGAAACCAAGAAAATTTGACGTCATTATTAAATTTCGACCAATCATTTGCAGAGAACAAATTTTTCACTAGTGAGGAGAAACATTTTTCTCACACCGGTCAAGAAATGTGAAAATAGCACAAAAATTAGAGAAATACTATTTATTTATTAATGCACAATAACTTCCAATATGTAATGACTGAGGATTAGAATTGTTCAAATGTATAGAAAATTGTAATAAACTCAAACATACAAACTATTTTTAATCTGTGAATTGAGTGGTTTCCAAGACAACATACATTCTATAACTTTACACTGACTGGTATTTGTGGCTGTATACATATTTAGTAATGAATGACTGGTACCCATGACTACTAACCTGCAGGAGTTTTAGGTTTATCTACAGGAGGTTGGGGTTGTACATGTACACAGACATTCTCTGAAGTAGTACCAGGTCGAGATCTAGTACATTCTGGATTACTACAGACTGTGCCAGCTGGTTCCTTTGTCTCTGTGGCAGGATCAGTAGACTTTGGGGTTTGTGGAGCATCCTTTTCTTCAGAAGGATTTTGTTCATTATTATTAACTTCTTCTACAGTATTCATACTATTTTGACTAGATATTATCTTAAGTATATTCACACAGGCAGTTTCTCTGAAGTCATCTGAAAATAAAAATAAAAAATACCCTTAATACTTCCAAAATGATAAAAAACTTTGATTAGACAAATAAAGGAATCAAACCAAAGCCTTCCAACTTGGGAGTACAGTAACACAAAACCCTGTGTGGTAACGTCAGGGATGTAAGTCAAGAAAACAAACAGATTCTTGCAAAATTTAATAACCATGGAATCTTTTTAGATGAACTTGTACCGATGCAAGTTTTAATCATGAAGGAAATTTTCAACTTCATAATTAATAAAACAAGAGTGCACACGCTGAAATGTCTCACCTACTATACTGACCATTGATTTTATGTTGATAGTCCTACATATAAAGTTTTATTGCATAGCAATATAGTATTTCCCACAGAAAGTAACCAAAAGTTAGCGTGCAATAAATTCTAATATTGCACTAGTGCAATAAATCTTCAAAATTTATGACGTCATCAACGACAAAATCTTAGTTTAAACCAATTTTTACTTTCAAATATTATATTGCTAAACAATAAAATTGTTATTGCATGAATATTGGGGAATATTGTCCCTCGTAGAACATATATTGCACTCGCAAGCTCGTGCAATATAAAATTCTACTCGGGACAATATTCATGCAATAACCCTATATTACTACAAGTATCACATTAACATTTATGATCCAAGAAAATGAGGTCAAGGTCAGATAAACCAAGCCGGAAATACATGTACACCTTTAATACAATCCCTCCATACACAGAATATAAATGAACTATTGTTTATAGTATAAAAGAAACAGACCAAACCATGGAAATTCTATATTGACCAATGAACCATGAAAATGACATCAAGGTCATTTGAACCCTGCCAGACAGACATGTACACATTAAAATCATTCCAAATATAGTTGACCTATTGCTTAAGGTATCTAAGAAAAAAAGTTAACCAGGAAAACTGAACATTGACCAATCAACCATGAAAATGAGGTGAAGGTCAGATGATACCTGCCAGACAGACATATACACCTTACAATCATTCCATACACCAAATATAGTTGACCTATTGCTTAAGTGTAAGAAAAACAGACCAAAACACAAAAACTTAACATAAGCAATGAACCATGAAAATGAGGTCAAGGTCAAATTAAACCTGCCAGACTGACAAGTACATCATTAAATATTTCCATACACCAAATATAGTTGACCTACTGCATACAGTATTAGAAAAACAGACCAAAACACAAAAACTTAACATTGAGCAATGAACCGTGAAAATGAGGTCAAGGTCAAATAAAACTTGCCAGACTGACATGAACATCGTAAAATATTTCCATACACCAAATACAGTTGACCTATTGCATACAGTATTAGAAAAACAGACCAAAACACAAAAACTAAACTATGACCACTGAACCATGAAAATGAGGTCAAGGTCATATGACACCTTTCAGTTGGACATGTACACCTTACTATCATTACATACACCAAATATAGTAGACCTATTGCTTATAGTATCTCAGATATGGACTTGACCACGAAAACTTAACCTTGTTCACTGATCCATGAAATGAGGTCGAGGTCAAGTGAAAACTGTCTGACGGGCATGAGGACCTTGCAAGGTACGCACATACCAAATATAGTTATCCTATTACTTATAATAAGAGAGAATTTAACATTCCAAAAAATCTGAACTTTTTTTCAAGTAGTCACTGAACCATGAAAATGAGGTCAAGGACATTGGACATGTGACTGACGGAAACTTCGTAACATGAGGCATCTATATACAAAGTATGAAGCATCCAGGTCTTCCACCTCCTAAAATATAAAGCTTTTAAGAAGTTAGCTAACGCCGCCGCCAGATCACTATCCCTATGTCGAGCTTTCTGCGACAAAAGTCGCAGGCTCGACAAAAATTGGTTCTAAGATACATCTGAGTAATTCTTTTGTAAATTATTTCTTTACATTAGATCAGGTGTCTTTTTCTGAGCATCCCTTATGGGCAAGTTGCAAAAATACTCTTTTGGCTTAAAAATATTTAAAAAGTATCATTCAATAAATAACAGAAATATCTAAGACTTCAAATTTTAAGATTATACTATCAAAATATAAAGTACTGTTAATTGAATTTAAAGTTTTCAGAAAAATACTTTTAAAATCAAGGGCAGATAATACCGGGGTAATATTGAATTTAATAGGACAATTTGTGTTTTTTCTTTTTTTCAAGAAAATAAGGCCCGTTTTTTTTTATATTTGGAAAGTATTTATGAAAGCAATTTTCTCATAGAATATTAACCAATTCTATCATTTAATGTTTCCTCAACAAGGAAAAAATAGGTTTCCCCTGTATAATCCATATAATTAAAACAACTGTGATATCGTTAATTTCAATGGATATTTGGTCTGTGACCCCAGTTTTTATATTGAAATTTGAAAATACATTGCACCAGAAGTCTTTTACAGTAGTTTATGAAAAATCTATGGTGGAACATTTAGACACCCACTAGCTACCTTAAACATAAAATAAATACTGGTATTTTTTTTTTAATTCTACAGAACCTTTTGTTTTTATCAATAATTGCTTATTATCTAATTAGAGAAAAAGGTTAATATACACAACTGATCTTCTTTTGAAAATAAACAATAAGGTAACAAGTTTAGATTGTTTCCATTTAAATATGTAATATTTTTTTATTGTACAGGAAACAATGGACAAAATATTTGCATTGTTCATGTATGGATACTAATAATTCGCTGTATATGTATTATGAAATGTCAAAAGATAATGAAATATATGTCAAGTTGATTATATAAGTGCAACGAAGTACAACAATGTCAGTATAAACAAAAGTATCTACTATCAGTTTAAATTTTGTGAGATTGTGTTTATATATATTTCCTTTAAACATTTAAATACACACACTAAAATACCATTATAAAATTCATAGGTAAAATTTAACTTGAAGTACATATATGTGTACACATGCACTGAAGGACATATTCAAGACAATGATGCATAAAGTTTATTCTGCAAGTATTCTGTTTCCAGAATTTCCTCATTAAAAATATGGTAAATGTTAAAGTTTGTAAATGTTAATGTGGATAAGGAAATATTTATGTAAGTTTATACTTGGATAGTTTATTGGAAAGGTACCAAATTTTAATTATTTGTGCATTGATTATACTATAACCTGTCATAACTTCATTGATATTCTAATTATAATATTTGGAATTGTTAGTTCTATAATAAGTATTTATGACATATACATAAATTGTGACATAAAAGATATAAATAAAAATATAATCAAGTTTCAAAGGGAGGTTATACCTTACTCTTCTTATGCTTTAAATTTCCTGATACTTATTTTATGTATAAAAGTTATTGAGTAAGGCTATTTCTTATATGAATATTTTCATCCAATGATAAAAATGAGGAATTCACATCAAATTTCGCTTCTACTTTTAAACTTCCTTATCATAATGACAGGAAAGTTCACACACGGAAAGCATGAAAAGTTAATTTTTTTAAGATTTTATAAGATACTTCCTGATGCCTTTGTTGGCCTGTTAAATGTATAAAATAGACCTTATCTGCTCTTTTTTAATGTTTCTTTAATCAGCCAAAACATTCATTCAAACAAAGGAAAAGAGTTCAACACCATAAATGATTAATTTATCAAAATTTGGGGCAAATTTCAACAGGTCTGGATTCAGATAATGTGACTGTCTAGAATATTAAACACTACCAAAAACTTTGAATCTGTTATATCATTGGAATAAAATTAATTTTTTACAGATCTGCAAAGAAACTTTTGAAATTAATATTATGTTACAGAAGCAGTACAATATTTTAAAACATAGTTTTGACAAAACATATACTGGTATAGATATGAGTTTGTTAGAAATTACAATGAACTAAGCTGAGTAAGCAACCGGCAAATGATGAAGGCTTCTAGAGATTTACAAAATATCGATATACAAAATGTAACGCATAAATATCTTTTTTTAGAATAGAAAAGGATCAACATTCATAGTCAATGCAACTCTTTTTTCTTGTTGGTTTATATTGGTTTTTCTCTTACAATAGGTGTTTAGTCATACTCTACAAAATCATTGATGCATTAGGTCCAAGGACACAGTTATCGTCCTTTGATTTTCGTTGTCTACAAATATAGTCCCTAGTATGAACAGTGTATAACTTGCTTTTTTTTTTGATACACTTTCCCATTTTATTTCTTGATATTTTATGCATGAAATATTAAGTAAGGGGATGAAATTACATGTTAAAAAAAATTGGGTGCTGAATCTTTATGTTAAGTAGTGATTTGGTCCAGTTAAAAAAGGTCAAAAATTAGAATGTCTGAAGCTGTCAAACTGAATTTTAGCCCCCCTTAACACAGAATTGTCAATATTTTGAGTTAGAGCTGGTAGAAGTTTCTATAATTTTGATATTATTTGTATCAATAGTAGTACACTACACTGTAAAAATCTTTTTGAGATAGAGCAGGTGCGATTTTTTTAATTTGTATTTATTGTCTAAAAGAAATGCACTACGAAATAACTGTGTTCTCAAGCCATTATGTAAACAACATATAGCTAAATCAAACAGTGATCAAAACAAGAAATGATTAAATCTTTATTATTAACAGCAATATGAATTATCATGATGAACATAAACTAAATTTAAACAAACAAACATTCATTTATGAAAGGATCATAAAATAAATATAATCCACTTGTAAATATGCATGAGTCAATTTCCACACACAGATGCAGGATTCACGTTGTTAAGACCGTTTTGTGATTATAAAATCTATATGTTTATAACGGGGCATAACTCATGAACGGTAAAAGTGAAGCCACCCAATTTCGAACTTGATCTGTGTTTTGTGGTTATAAGCATTGTGTATAAGTTTTATAACATTTGGTTGAGGCAAACTAAAGTTAGAGAACGGAAATGAAAAATTCAGCAATTTTTATGTTTATTAAGGGGCATAACTCATGAACGATAAAAGTGACGCCACCCAATTTCGAACTTGATCTGAGTTTTGTGGTAATAAGCATTGTGCATAAGTTTTATAGCATTTGGTTGAGGCAAACTAAATTTAGAGAACGGAAATTAAAAATTCAGCAATTTTTATGTTTATAAAGGGGCATAACTCATGAAGGTTAAAAGTGACGCCACCCAATTTCGAACTTGATCTGTGTTTTGTGGTAATAAGCATTGTGTATAAGTTATATAACATTTGGTTGAGGAAAACTAAAGTTAGAGAACAGAAACCAATTTTGGGGATGTACACGACAGACGGGACAGACGGGACAGACGGGACAGACAAGGGTAACACTTAATGTCACTCTAGCTGCGGGGGCATAATAAAAATGCCCAAATTCTGACCGACTTATATGAGGGTCAAGACTGACTCCTTAGATTTTGAACATGAAAAGGGCATCGGACTTATAGTCAGATCGACTTTTACTTGAGTACCAACAGTATATACATAAAAAAAATATATGATGTTATGTAATGAAAACAAATGGTGATGATTCAGTAATATCATAAATGTTTCTGTATGGCAGTATAGAATAATAGCGTCATAGAAGTCTGAAAACAAAAGATATATAAAATTGAAAAAAAGAGGAATATATTCAAGGTCATAATATTTAATTCGGAAGTTTTTTTTTTTTAAAATGTCTAAATTAATTAAGTAATTGTAACATAGGCCAAGAAAAAAATCATGTTGTGGTCCAAATTTAAAACTTGAAATTGGATTGGATTAGTTAACTTTTTTGTCAGTAACGAAATTATCATAATCCTTAAAGTCTGTAGTTGAATGGTTCACAACCTATTGCACATAAACAACATAAAGTGACATTTCCAAATCAATCAAGGACCATATACCTCCAGGGGAAAAAAAAGTGAAAATTGTCACTATCAATATCAAACTTGAGCTCAATTTTGTCATCAGTAACAACATAATACAATTCAAAAGCATTGGTTAAACTATTCTCAAGTTATTGCAAGGAAATAGCTGTAGCTGCGGTACTACCCCAAATTAATCCAAAATTGCCATCATTCTCTGTTAAGGGTTGTCGAAGAACGAAGTATTATATAAGCATTCTTATAATAAACCTAAACCAAAACTCTTTATCAGAAGTAAATCTTGAGCACTCCTGAATTAAGTGACCAAACATTCTTGGAAGCTACCTGCATAAGCTTATTTCAAATAGCTTAGAGAGGCGAAAGATACCAAACGGACATGTATTTGTTCACAAAACAGGCCCTTTAATTGGATTTAATAAAGTATTTGTATTTGTATCCACAGATGTTTCCATAAATTTCACAAGACAAATTAGGTTTGATGCCAATATAACAGGAGTGGTTGTTGTATAAAGAAACTTGTAAAGAGGGCACATATCTAAAAAAATATTGGTTCAAGTGTCACAAGAATACTTATTTTGGTAAGATTCCAAGTGGTGAAGTTGAAATCATCTCTTCGTAAATTTTATAGGCGCCATCACAAGTTGGTTGACCATTATGGAATATCTGTTTTAGAGATGACAAGGGATATGTTCCAATTGTCGTAACTATAATACGGTCCCCTTTTCCCAGAATGTGACCTACCGAATTAGACTTATCACCGGGTTTGTACTAACATGAGCAACAGGACGGGTGCCACATGTAGAGCAGGATTTGCTTACCCTTCTAGAGCACCTGAGATCACCCCGAGTTTTTGATGGGGTTTGTGTTGCTCAGTCTTTAGTTTTCTATGTTGTGTTTTGTGTACTGTTGGTCTTTTTCCATTTTTAGCCATGGTGTTGTCAGTTTTTTTTTCGACTTATGAGTTTGAATGTCTCTTTGGCATCTTTCATCTCTTTAATTAAGTCATTAAAAAAAATGGTGATATTCAGTACTGAGTTTATCATAAACTTATACAATATTAGTAAATTACTCTGGACAATCTGATTACTTCCACTAGCATAAAGCGGATTCACAAGTACAGAAAAGGAGAGTGCAGTTGCTGAAATGTCTTGCCTGCTTTACTTATGATTGAATTATGTTGAAAGTCTGCAATATAAAGGTTTTACTACAAGTATCACATGAACTGTACATTATCAATGATCCATAACAATGAGATCAAGATCATAGGGACTCTGCCAGACAGACTTATACACATTACAATCATTCCACACATCAAATACAGTTGACCTATTACTAATAGTATCTGATAAATTGGCAAAATCATGAAAACTTAGCATTGACTAATGAACAATGAAAATTCGTAAGGGTTCCGCGGAACCCAGTGTCTCGCCTACTTTTTGCTGTTAATCACAGGCTCAGCAAAAATGAGGAAAAAAATTAATAAAAATATTCCTCTCTATACTATCTTTTGATTGTAAGTAGCTTCTGTCCAAGTTTGGTAAAAATCCAGGATAGTTTATGAATCTAATAAATGTTTTAAAAACTTAAACTGCAGACTGTATGTAATGTTAACTGGAAGAAAAACTAAGTCCATTTATAAGTAAAATACGGAAAAAATGGAACAAAATTTCCTTCTAGATACTAGCTTTTAATCATAAACAAGCTTCTGTCTAAGTTTGGTTCAAATCCAGGATAGTTTAAGAAAGTTGTTAAAATTTTAAAAACTTTAACCACAGAGTGAATGTAATGTTAACTGGCAGAAAAACTAAGTCCATTTATAAGTAAAATACGGAAAAAATGGAATTTTTTTTTTACAAAATTTACTTCTGGATACTAGCTTTTAATCATAAACAAGCTTCTGTCCAAGTTTGGTACAAATCCAGGATAGTTTAAGAAAGTTGTTAAAATTTTAAAAACTTTAACCACAGAGTGAATGTAATGTTAACTGGCAGAAAAACTAAGTCCATTTATAAGTAAAATACGGAAAAAATGGAATTTTTTTTTTACAAAATTTACTTCTGGATACTATCTTATGATCATAAACAAGCTTCTTTCTAAGTTTGGTAGAAATCCAGGATAGTTTAAGAAAGTTATTAAAATTTCAAAAACTTTAACCACAGAGTGAATGTAATGTTTCCTGGCAGAAAAACTAAGTCCATTTATAAGTAAAATACGGAAAAAATGGAATTTTTTTTTTACAAAATTTACTTTTGAATATTATCTTATGATCATAAACAAGCTTCTGTCCAAGTTTGGTAGAAATCCAGGATAGTTTAAGAAAGTTATTAAAATTTCAAAAACTTTAACCACAGAGTGAATATTTGTGGACGCCGCCGACGACGAGGACGCCGACGGAATGTAGGATCGCTATGTCTCGCTTTTTCGACAAAAGTCGAAGGCTCGACAAAAATGAGGTCATGGTCATATGAAAAACAATCATTCAATACACAAAACATAGTGACCCTATTGCTTATAGTATCTGAGAAATAGACCAAACCACAAAAATTAAACATTGTCCAATGAACCATGAAAATGAGGTCAAGGGCATATGAAACCTATCAGTCAGACATGTACACCTTAAAATCATTCCATTAACCAAATATTGTTGACTTATTGCTTATAGTATCTAAGATACAGACTTCCCCAGGTAAACTTAACCTTGAAATGAGTCCAGGTGAACCCTGTCTGACAGACATGTGGACTTTGCAAGGAACCAATATACCAAATATAGTTATCCTTTTATTCATAATAAGTGGGTATTTCACCTGACAAAAAAACTTTTAATTCTTTTTCAAGAAGTAACTGAACCTTGAAAATGAGGTAAAGGACAATCGACATGTGACAGACAGAAACTTCATAACATAATGTATCTGCATACAAGGTATAAAGTGTTCAGGTCTTCTACCTTCTGAAATATAAAGCTTTATACAAATAGTTTACAACACCAGATTGTTAAAATTCATGATCTATTCACATTAAATGTTTACATCAGAATAAATAGTAACTAAATTCTAAAAGTGTTAATCTTTTCTGTATATGAATAGATTTTGTTAATATTTTTTTTTATGAACTTCTTCATACATATATGAACAATTGGCATGTTCCAGAGAGGTATACAGTCAGTAGAAAAATAAATTGAAGTTAGTACTCATGGAATTAATTCAAACAGCAACATTCTAAACCAATTTTTCACAAAGCTCCTTTTGTCTGCTTAACTTACTGTTTGATATATATGGAGGGTATGATAACATAGAATAAAAATTTTTGTTTTTATTTCAAATTATTTCCATTGTTACAATTTACCAGAAAGTTTTCAGTGTTTGCAAGGGAGATAATTTTTTTTACACTAGATTTCCCATTGTTATTTGCTATATATTTCTTCAATTAAATAGCCATGATCATAGTTATACATCTCAAAAATCTAGTTGTACAATTTGGTATCATTTTAACAATCTAGAGTTGTACAATTTGGTATCATTTTAACAATCTAGAGTTGTACAATTTGGTATCATTTTAACAATCTAGAGTTGTACAATTTGGTATCATTTTAACAATCTAGAGTTGTACAATTTGGTATCATTATAATTCATGTATTCATGGGGTTTTAACTTTTGTGGATTCTCTGGGTATAAGAACTATGAATTTAAGTGTTAAACAAAAAACAAATTTCCTATTTGTAAAAGCTTATGCACAGAATTGTCAACCGCAAGAAACAAAGTTCACATAAAGACAATTTTACTTCAATCCATGAAAACTGAAAATCACAACAACATAAAATCTACATTATTGGTATATGTAATTTATAAATATCTTAGTAAGAGCTTCCTCTAAAAATCTATTTATGAGTATATATTCCTGTGAGCAAAATCAATACTTTACCTATAAATGCATTTTTTTCTTCTTCATGACTAAGTCTATAACATCGTGGATAAAATTGGTCTGGATTTGCATCTTCAAACCATGGAACATTTCTCATGTTTACACATAAACCAACCTATCATAGTAAACAAGAATAAAAGTACTATTTATCAACATAACATTGATGCCTATTCTTCAGCATTAACACTGATGCCTTAATATAATCAAGTACTTTGCCTTATCTTCAAACAGTAATTTCTGCATTAAAGGGACTTGATATTGATTTTGTGTCACCTTAAAAATAACTGAAAATTTAATGAGAAAATATTTTGATTATCTCCCTTATTTGCAGTGACATAATTTTCAGTTTATTTCATGGTAGAAATCTTTAAAAGCTCATCTTGAATTAGAATAATTGAAGAGTTACCTGCATCAATTTAAGGAATGGAAGTGGGAACTTTTCTACAGTATTGTTATTCTTAAATCTACCGCAGAATATCTATCTATGTTAGAGTCAAAATGAGAGGCTAAAATTAATCAAATCAGACACTGAATATTAATATTGTTTTAAGTTCAATATAAATCTGTTTTACAAATTACCTTAGTAGTGAATGAGCCAGCTTTGCAATAATGATTCACCATCTGTTCTTTTGTCAGAAATCTATAGTCAATTATATCTCTCTTCAACACCCATATAAAGGTTGGGTTTACATTCCGTACAATACGAGACTGAAAAGAGACAAAACATTCTGTAATAAAATCAGGTTAAAATCATAAACATCGCATGTGAAACAAATGGGATAAATCAGCTATTTCACTCCTCTGACTTCATACAATAAACAGCTGCGCCATGAGCGCATGATATGCCCGTCGTCTTGTGTGTGAATTTTTATGCAATAGGCATAAACAGTTTCTGACATACGGCGTGACATGCGAAAACCCCCTTTTTTTTTTACAAAAAAAACAATATCTCTAAAATAAAATTTTGAATCAAAACCAAAAAGTATACAGATCTTTAGATTAATATAACTAAGAAGTGTGTAAAATTTTAAGCAATAATCATTAATCGCTTTTGAGATACGGCGCGACATGTGAAAACCCCTCCCCCTTTTTTTACAAAATACTCAATAACTCAAAAAAAAATTTTGAATCATCACCAAAAAGTATACAGATCTTAAGGTTAATATAACTAAGAAGTGTGTAAAGTTTTAAGCAATAATCATAAACTGTTTTTGAGATACGGCACGACATGTGAAAAACCCCTCCCCCTTTTTTAACAAAATACTCAATATCTCTAAGATAAAATTTTGAATCATCACCAAACAGTATACAGATCTTAAGATTAATATAACTAAGAAGTGTGTAAAGTTTTAAGCAATAATCATAAATTGTTTTTGAGATACGGCGCGACATGTGAAAAAAAACACACACCTGTTTTAGTTACTAAGTCCAGTAACTCAAAAAGTTTTAATCTTATTTTCACCAAAAAGTATACAGATTGTTTGACCATCATAAGAAACAACTATGTTAAGTTTCATGAAATTTGGATAAGTAATTCTCAAGTTACGGTGCGACATGTTTACGCCGGACAGACAGACAGACAGACAGACAGACGGACGGACACCGGACATTTGTATACCATAATACGTCCCGTCAAAATTTGACGGGCGTATAAAAATTGGTGCTGTTTGGACATTGTCATTGAAACGAATTGAGAATGCGTAGGATAAATTATAGTTACTTGCATTTTTCTACTTTATTTCCATTAAAAAGTCCATAGTCAATGTAATAAAAAGAATAAGTAATCCAAGAATTGTGATATTGAAAAATATTAACTTGTTAGTGAACAAAACAAATAATTATTTCATGAGCTAAGCACATTCATGAATTAATGTGTTGCTTGGTTACAAGTTTAATATTTTTCTATATACATCTGAATTCTTTGATTAGTTATTATAAAGGTAATTGAACATTTTATAACTTGCACTATAAGGATGTAGTTAGGTGAAATAAAAAGATCTAGAATTTAAAATTGATACTATAACTCAGATGAGCATTAGTTAAGGAACAAAATAAGCTAAAAATAATGATAGGTTATCAAACTCCTTTTCGAGATATTTGATTTTTTTAAAATGGCAGTAAAAAGGCTGACTCAGACTTTTATCTTATATTTAGCATTGGCATGATTTGGGTCTCAAATCATAAGAAAAAAATCTAGAATCTGCTTAAATTTTGTTAATGACCTTTTTATGAGATGTTGAAGCCTTCTATGAAAATTTTTTTTTACCCTGTATCATAGGAAAAACCCCAAGGAGTCTGAACATTTGACAAAAATTCATAAACCTGACCTGAATACATCCTTAACTTTATTTTAAAAATTGATAGTTGATGGTTAGTTTGTTCTGTTGTACTGTCCATTTTTAAGGGGTAATTCCTGTTACTATTTATATATTATCTAACTTTATTTCAATCCTCTAAAATTCATAGTTATAATTTCCTAAGTTTTTGTCAAGGTAAAAACCAATTAGAGGCAATAAAAAATCTTTCATCCTTATGTTCTATGACCAGAACACTTGATAATTAAATATACCTGTATTTGCTCAATATTCAGTGTCAAATAATTAAAATAAAGAAATACTGTGGATTTATTATTATTTGTTGGGTACCAAATTTTGTGGATTAAATGGGTATAAATGAACCAGGAATTTAAATGTTCAATGTAGTATACATTTCTCATAGAAGACAAACTTTGGCAAAACCATGAAATCAAGGATCATGGAAAATGTATTTTTTTTCTTCAATCCACATAAATTGGTACCCACGAAAATAAATGAATCTACAGTAAGAAGATGTCACTTATCATTTATTTGGTAAGGTTAGAAATTTTGCATTACGACAGGACATCTATGGACTTTGTATTGTGTTGTTCTGGCTGTTAACTTTTCGGAAGAAGCATTCTCTCAACAAATGCATTAAATCTATTGTCCAGGTTTAGGTACAATGTGTTTATTTATACATCCCGCTCAGGCATGTGTACATCTACAAGTCTTGCTTGCAGGACAGAAAGGAATTCCCAATAGCTATTTGATGATTAGTTAAATATGTAAAATTTAAAACATACCATTATACCATAGATACCATCATCTTCTTCCCATGGTGGAATTTTTGGCTGATCATCTGTAATAAATAATTACATAAATTACCAACATTACTCATAGTTTCTTAACTTGATAAATTAGATTCTGTTAATGACTTTATATCTGCAAATAGATTTACCAGAAATTTTCCAGTACACAAAAATACAAGTTATTCTGAAAAAATAAATTCTGTTTTTCATTATTGAATAAACATTGACAGGTTTAAAATATAACTAATAAGAAATTTTCTGCCAGAAAAAGGGTCCACCAATTGCAATAACACATGCTTTTTACCACAGACCAATAGACCACTTTCGAGTTATGTCCTTCACCAGAAAAGTTCGTCAATTTTTTGCGCCTTATGACATCATTTACCAGATAGAGGGGATCGCCTGTATCCCTGCTCTATTAAAGTTCATCAAGCGTCTTTGTGATCATCATTATACAGGATAAACTAGAAATAATGTTTGTTCCATAAGTATTTAATAACAATTCCCTAATGACAGCAGTACTGATTATCAATTATAAGAATTTAATTTGCTGAATGATTTGTGCAATATAGCATCACATTTTTTCAACCACTCGCTCAACATGGGAAGGAAGTCATGATGCCCCTAAATGCACGAATGATGTTCACTAAAACCAAAGTTTTTGGCGGAAATGCAATGAACTCGAAAGTTGTCTATTGATATTAAATTGTCATTCCTGGAAACATTCAGGCCCCCAAAAAATCCTGGAAACAATCAGGACTCTAAAAAGAGAAAATACATTCTTACTATCACTGTCATCATCATCATCGTCATCATCATCATCATCGTCATCATCATCATCGTCGTCATCATCATCTGCATCGTCTCCAACTTTCTTCCGTTTCTTCCTAGGAGTCTTTTTAGGTGGGCCTGGCAGTTTATAAAATTTTTCTACCCATCCTCTCTTCCTCAGACTATGTCTAACAGTAGAATAACCTCCTTGTATGGTAAATACTTTACGATTCTGAAACCACAAGTGAAAAAGTAATTGATTTTACTGAAGCAACTGTGAATGACAATGCTCAAAACTTGTTTTGCGGAAATCCAACCATTTCTCTCTAAAAAAAAAACCTACTGATGATTTTACTAAAGCAATGACAAAACTTTTCATTTTATTTGAGGAAATCTTATGATTTTCTCTGATATAATCCTCTTTAATTCCATCTTCTTTTCATTTTTATGATTGATTGTTGATTGCTTAATGCCCAGTGTCATTAATCTTTATTTTTAAATATATAGTAACAGTAAAAGTTTGTTTGGTCAATTTTTTAAAGTACTAACCTTTATTGCCCTTTCGGCTATTTCTTTGGCATGGCGAAGACGCTCTGCATTACCATCCACATGTGAATGGGACAGTTTTTTAGAGAGTTTTGGCCGACTAAGTGATGGCATGGTCTTACTTCTTGACAAAGAACTATGTACATCTGCATCAAGATCTAAAATTAATAATGAAATAGAATTATAACTTCTAATATAGGTAAAAACCAATACAGATGTGAATAAGCAATTCTAAATATCTTAGACAACAATCTTGAAATGTCAAAAAATAATAAAAACATTAATCAAATTCTTTATGAACAAATACATGTGTTAAAAATAAAATTTATTGCATTTGAAATGAGCTAATAATACTTAATATGTGTTTATATAGTACTTGAGATATTATATATCACTCTGACAAATACAATGAAACCAGTCTAAACCAATACATTAACTGGAACCCTGTCTTAACTGAAACAATGAACCAGGACATACACTGAATATGATTTAGAAATCAAAATTTAAAAAAAAAGAAAACTTGTCTAATCTGAACAAAAGTTTTACTGTATATGAAAATAAAGATATTTTTTAAAATGAAGGAAAAAGGACATGTACAATGTCAACAATCACAACAACCAAAAAACTTTTTCTATACTAACATAGCCACTTTCCTACACAAACACACCTCAGTAAGTTCTAATGAGAAATGTTTGGATGTGATTCCAAAGCTCAAAATTAGGATAGTGTCCATCATTCATTATGACATTTAGAATCGACCTGAGACAAGAACATGTCTTTACAACTTACAAAATTTCATGCAATGAGACTATCATAATTGTGGACTCTACAATCAATACAAAGGTAATTTTAACATTACTCTTGAATATCTGAGGTCAGTTGAATGTACAAATGTGAATATATTAGCATAGAAAACACCAGACACATACAAAGGTTGCAACTGTTACCCCATTCAAACACATACACAACAGTTGCTACTGTTGTCCCATCCAAACACATACACAACAAGGAGCAGGGAGAAAAATCATTCCCCAATTAATTTGTAATGGTGTTAAAAATTTAAAATTTAAAATTTTCTTCATTATCAAAATTACCAAACTATTCCCCCCCCCCCCTTTTTTCAAACCTTTACATTTCACATTTTCCATAAAGTAACTTTTTCAATAAATAATGATTAAAGCCTAAAATGACATGGCGAACCAACATCTGTTCTGCAGGTATTATACTTATACACAAAATGACAATATACAAACACACACAACATGCAAAATAAAGTGTGTCCTATCTATTTTATAAATGTGTTATATTGGTGGCTGGTATACCAAATAAGCAAAATATTCTTACTTAAATATTTAATCTTAGCTGTCATTCTCTCTGTGAAAAATAAAAGTAACTCTTACGAAAAATTTATTACAGATACACATTAACACTTATTACAGATACACACTGACACTTATCTTAAACTACATTTTTTTATTTATTGTAGAAAAGTCAATTAAGAAATTATTGTGTGCAGAGATTATTGTAATACTGTGGATTCATTATTATTCATGGGATACCATTGCATTTCATTTTAGGGTACAGGTAAACCACAAAATCAAATATCTAGGAAAATACAATTTTTTCCATATAAATCCATGTCAATTTGAACCCAGGAAAATAAATGAATCCACAGTAGCTGATCAATTAATTACATTTAGTAATTAGTTAATGCAATTGCAGGAATGTGATAAGAATTCAAAATGTAAATTTTATCTTATATGATTCTCAGTGCCGTCCTATTTTCCCACTAATAAATATTTCATGACAAAAAGTAAAATAACAAAAATACAGAACTCCAAGGGAAATCCAAAACGGAAAGTCCTTTACAAAATGACACAAGAGTGCACACGCTGAAATGTCTCGCCTTCTTTACTAACCATTGATTTTATGTTGATAGTCCTAAATACAAAGCTTTACTACAAGTAACACATAAACTTAACATGATCCAAGAAAATGAGGTCAAGGTCAAATAAACCAAACGAGAAATACATGTACACCTTACAATCATTCAATAAACCAAACATAGTTGACCTATTGCTTATTGTTTCTAAGAAACAGTCTTAAACAAGAAAACTTAACATTGACCAATGAACCATGAAAATGAGGTCAAGGTCAGATGAACCATGCCAGACAGACATGTACACCTTACAATCAATTTAGGCATTAAATATAGTTGACCTATTGCTTATAGTATTTAAGAAACAAACTTAACCATGAAAACTTAACATTGACCAATGAACCATGAAAATGAGGTCAAGGTCAGATGATACCTGCCAGACAGACATATACACCTTACAATCCTTACAATCCTGCTTATACTTGAAGAAAAACAGACCATAACACAAAAACTTAACACTGAGAAATGAACCGTGAAAATGAGGTCAAGGTCAAATAAAACCTGTGAGACTGACATGTACATCATAAAATATTTCCATACACCATTTATAGTTGACCTATTGCATATAGTATTAGAAAAAAAGACCAAAACTCAAAAACTTAACTTTGACCACTGAACCATGAAAATGAGGTCAAGGTCAGATGACACCTACCAGTTGGACATGTACACTTTACAATCATTCCATGTACCAAATATAGTAGACCTACTGCTTATAGTATCTGATATATGGACTAGACCAAGAAAACTTAACCTTGTTCACTGATCCATGAAATGAGGTCGAGGTCAAATGAAAATTGTCTGACGGGCATGAGGACCTTGCAAGGTACGCACATACTAAATATAGTTATCCTATTACTCATAATAAGAAAGAAATTAACAGTACAAAAAATGTTGACTTTTTTCAAGTAGTCACTGAACCATGAAAATGAGGTCAAGGACAATGGACATATGACAGACGGAAACTTCTTAACATAAGGCATCTATATACAAAGTATGAAGCATCCAGGTCTTCTAGCTTCTAAAATACAAAGCTTTTAAGAAGTTAGACGGAACACTATCCCTATGTCGAGCTTTCTTCGACTAAAGTTGCAGGCTCAACAAAAACCAAAAGCTCATACACATCGAATGGAAAACAACTGTCATATTCAGTTATTTACAGAAATCAAAACCACTGGAAAAATTATTAGTACTTTTACAATCAAAATTTGTACAGCTAAAAATTGAAACAGTGTTTTAATTAACAATTTCACTTTCTCCCACCCATATTAGATAATTAACTTCTTGTAGACTTCTTGTAGAATCAAAATGCACATTATATACATAAAATTGAGAATGGAAATGGGGAATGTGTCAAAGAGACAACAACCCGACCATAGAACAGACAACAGCAGAAGGTCACCAACAGGTCTTCAATGCAGCGAGAAATTCCCGCACCCGGAGGCGTCCTTCAGCTGGCCCCTAAACTAATATATATACTAGTTCAGTGACAATGAACGCCATACTAAACTCCAAATTGTACACAAGAAACTAAAATTAAAAATAATACAAGACTAACAAAGGCTAGAGGCTCCTGACTTGGGACAGGCGCAAAAATGCGGCGGGGTTAAACATGTTTATGAGATCTCAACCCTCCCCCTATACCTCTAGCCAATGTAGAAAAGTAAATGCATAACAATATGCACATTAAAATTCAGTTCAAGAGAAGTCCGAGTCTGATGTCAGAAGATGTAACCAAAGAAAATAAACAAAATGACAATAATACATAAATAACAACAGACTACTAGCAGTTAACTGACATGCCAGCTTAGTCATGAATGCTTAGTCATATTCTCTCAACATAAGCCAGATAATTTCCAGCAAAATCAATTTCTATACTTTATTATAATCTATTCCTCTCGGACTTCAGTTCTCCCTATCCATGTCAGTCAACTACCTGTAGAAAAAACATCAACACTGTTTTCTCTAAGTCTGGACTTAATTTATCAAAATCTTTCAAAAATAAATGGAGAATGTGTCCATGGGACACAGATGATGCCCCAACTTGCATATAACGTTATAAAGGGACATAAATCAAGAACGGTAAAAGTGACTCCACCCAAATTCGAACTTGATCTGTGTTTTGTAGTAATAAGAATTGTGCATAAGTTTCATAACATTTATTTGAAGCAAACTTAAGTTAGAGAACGCAAAAGAAAAATTCAGCAATTTTTCCATTTGTAAAGGTGCATAACTCTAGAACAGTAAAAGTGACATCACCCAAATTCAAACTCGATCTATGTTTTGTGGTAATAAGCATTGTGTACAAGTTTCATAACATTTGGTTGAGGGAAAATAAAGTAAGAGAATAGAAACCAATTTCGGGACGTACGTACAGACATACAGACGGACATACTTACAGATGACAAGGGTAACACTTAATGCCCCCTTAGCTGTGGCAAGAAATAAAAAAATTACTAATAGAAGCAACTTCATCTCTATACCCTGCAAACATTTACCTATGTTCTGCTGAAGCAGAATAGATAACTGTCAACAAAGCACAGTGACACACCCACAACTTCTACATCTAAACAAGAAAATTACCTGCAGAATCCACATCCACACTGTCCCCTCCAGACTTTGACTTCAGTTGATGTTGTTTTAATTTTATATGTTGTCTTTTCAGGACCATGTCTGGATTACCAGCGGCATAGGGACCTATATGATATCAAATTGTAGAACGTTGATTATAGAAACCAATAAAAAGATTACAGTTATGATAATTAATGACTATATGTAAGACAAACCTTGGTTAGTTCTGTCACTTTTGCAATTTTCTGATCCAATATAATCTCATATTAATTTTAAAAAGCTGAACCAATTTAATTTATTTTTAAATTCAATCAAAATGTTAAAAGCAAAAACAAGCTCTTTCCTGGAAAAGTATAGAATTGTTATGTTCATAATTATTTATATTCTGTAATGATAACTATCTTCAAACTGTTTTGGCTATACACAAATATAAGTTATAACATGATACAATGTAATCAAAAGCATGGTCAATACAATTCAATATAACAGTCATTCTGCCACCAAGAAAGTAATGGTCAGTGCAAACTTGTGCAACCAATGGAAAAACAGGAATTTACAATGTTTAAAATGTCTCACCTGCTGTAATTTTAAGGTATATTATATGAAATCTGAATGTTAAAAACTCATATTCATGTTTGACCCACCATTTTCTTTATGCGCCTCTCCAAGACCAGAAGTATGTGTTTTAAAGTGATCATTTTTGGCTGCTTTTTGACATAATTGTTTTTTGTTCAATGCTATTTGCTTAAATTAGACTGTTTGTTTTATCTATAGAATTGCTTTACAATTTGTTGTCCTGGGGCTTTTCTTGTGTGGTCTAAGATTTACTTCATCCTAAAGGGCCTGAACTTTTTGCCACTGGATGTTAAGCAACCAACAATCAACCAATCTAAGATTTGATTATTGTTGAAGGCTGTATGGTGTTCTGTTGTTGTAAGGGCTCTTGTCTTTTGGTCTTTGGTGTATAGTTGTCGCATTGGCAATCATACCACATCTCCTTATGTGTATATAAAGATGTAAGGTCTGAACAAATAGGTTATAAACAAATTTTGATTTGCCTCGTGCTTTCTTAACCGTATTTTGAAAAAATAGTAGATAAAAATACAGGCCTGGGAAAGAGGCAAAAGGTGGGCGTTTGCATCCAACTCTGACTTAGTGACACACCTGAAACACATTGAAAGTATTAGGCTGTACCATGTATGTTACGAACATTGTAAAATTGTGCACTATGAAATGTAAGGTGAAAATAACTGTATGCAATACACTCCAAAGGTTAGAAATCCATTATGTTTATCTAAACATGAATCATATGGTATAATTTAATGCATTGCATTAAGCCCTTACAACAATATGTTGAATTTTTAAGTTGTTAACTTCTATATTATTTGGTTTTACAGTGAAGAGTTGTCTCATTGGCAACCATACTACATCATTAAATTGAGATCTGTTGTCTATACTCTATATTTAATGAAAAGGAGCATAGTATTTCTTATTTTCTTGTTAATGCTTTAAAAAAATAAAGGATATCTTAAATGAATTGTGAAATTTCATAGAACTCATGAACATTATGTTATCTTTTCAAACAATCTTTGTAAAAAAGGTTTCAAAACACTGACACTTATTGCATAACTTAACTTAATCAAGTCAGAATAAAACTATCAGTAGCAATGCTTAAATCCATTCCCATTAAAGATATGACATGTGTGATGCTCTGCATTGCACAATTTCCAAATTCCCATGAAAATGACTAAAATTACATTGTTAATATTATGCTGTTATCCATTCCCATAAAAGATATAAAAGTGATTGATGTTATGCATTGATTTAAAAATAAAATCCCCATTAAAATAACAGGAATGTAATGATGTCTGTCATAAAGAAAGTGTTGTGTATTGTTAAAAAGGTATTCTTACCAATATTTATACAACTTGCTAAAAATCAAAGTCAAATATTTTATTGCTAAAAATTGTAATATATATTTTTTTTTCAAAAATAAATCAGCTATAAAGAATTAAAAATAATCAAGAAATAGGTGTGTAAGAACACATGAAGTACAATTTACATGTATTACAAAACCCTCTCAATTCAAACAGGTCTGTGCAGGGCTGTAGAATCTTTCAAACCCTTTATTACACCTTGTCCTTTTGTCTCAGAATCGTTTCGGAAAAAAGACCTGCAGATAATTTGAAGTTTGCTTAAAAAAACTTTGCGCAAGTGCTTATGTGAATTTCATCTCAATTTTAAGTGTCAAAAGTAATATATGTTTGCTACGTACCTACATTTGTATTGCAACCTACTTCTAGTATTATATTATACTGGTTTTAATTTTTATATGTAAAGAGGTTTGATAAAACCAAAGAATTTTTCTATTCTAAGTATATTAAAACTGCATAAAAACTGTCACCAACTACTGTTAGATAAGGATTATCTGGAGCTAGATTTTTTTATTCAACCTATATAATTATACCGGATTTCATGATTTTGAACATGCATGGACTTTAAAATCAAAATATGATGATGCATCATAAGCCTATTTGGCTAGCTGAAAATCATCATTCTTATACAACTGACAGTACATTGTTTATATCCAGGTTGCACTCTAATAATCATTCATTCATTCCTTTGTTCGTTCATTTGTTTATTCATTCGCTGTTTGGTTGGTTCTTTCCATTATTTTGTTTGTTCGTTTGTTCATTCATTCTGAATTCATTCATATTAGATTATCTTTGGTTCTAAAACAATAGAGTTTTTTTTCTACAATCTCATAGAACGGCAACAAACTTCCTGAAGCTCACTGAATAAAAGACCATAAATAATCAGTTTCTCGCTATTTTCCAAGGCACCAACAGTAACGTTAGCATTTGCATTTTCACTTTACACCACAAAGATAAACTTATCTTAATTGAGTAGCTTGGATGGAAAATTATCACACAGAAAGATCAAATGAAAATAGCAATAACTATAGTTATCTTCTTCATAGCACTTAAAAATGACAAACAGACTGCAGCATGAAAGGCAGCACTGTCATAAGTGATGCAGATACAAAATTGAGATTTGACACTAACACCTGATTCTATGAACCACAGAAAAAAAGTCAATTTGGCCCTTTTAGCCCCTTGTAACATTAAATTGTAAAAGATGTAAAATATGTACTGCCTACTCCTAAAAGCTTTAATCAAGTAGAATTTAAGGAAAAAAATTATCCAAATTGGATGATAACTAAATATTCTATATACCCTATTAAAGTGCAAATTTGTCCTTTTGCTTTCTTATAACTATGAAACCTTAAGAACTGAGCTACCACAGCTGAACCCCTGTAATGTCATAAAAAGGTACAAAATGTGGACTTTAAGCTATTCCCATTTTTAATTCTAAACACATTTAAATTTTTCCTAAATTTTTGTGATGTACCCACTTTTAAAATATATTGTCATCATGTTGCCTTACAAATATGTTTGAGGGTTCATATATAATAACTTTGAAAACTATGGGTGAAAATTTCATGAAAATATGAAAGATATTGAATTGAAAATATCTTTAAAATTTGAACAAAATAAGAAATGAATAACTTTTGTCCACACACCATACATGTGCTTTATTGAGATACAATTTATAATAATTAAAATTTCAAGAAATTTAGAATTAATTCTATTTACTAGTATACAAACAAAAATAAGCACCTATCTAAAAAGCTATAATATTTTATAAAAGAATAACTAACCATTTGGCTTATCTACCAGGTAGGACTGGACTATTTTTTCAGGGTATCAAATTAACTTGATTACAAATTTGTAAAACCGGTAGTAATTAATTATGATGTGCAATATGTACTTACACCTAGAAGACTTTTTAGTTGGAGCTATAAAAAATTTATACTTATATCCTGTGCTTTTGTATATGCTCTTGTTATTTCAAAAATGTACCAGTAATATGACTAAAGATTTGTCATGATTGTTTTTACATTTAATGGAATACAATTGTAACTTGCCTATTCAACATTTTCATGTAACTTGTAGACTGGTATTTTACCATCAACCAGGCCAACAGATGAGCAGGAAAGTTGGTATTATAATTTTTAAATTAATCAAACTTGCCAAAAATAAAGACTAATATACTAAGGCAAATTTGCTTGTTGTAAAAATAAATGAAATATAAAACATTGCATTTAAACAAATCGCAAACATATTGATCACCTTTTGGCAAGAGGAAATGGAGAAGAGTAATTGCTGTTCTTTCATATATATAACGTACTGTAAATTCAGCATTCAAATCATTCATATTTTATTTAATACCTTGTATATTAATAAACATGATTTCTGTATCTCATGGCATATTATTACTATGGAAATCTGATTAAAGTACAAATCCTGTGTCCACACTTGGCTTCAAAAACCTGACAAAGCTTAGTTCTTCAACCAATGAAATTTCTGACTTCAAAAGTCTAATGCTTAGCTCAAAAAGATGTTAACAAAGAAAGTGTGTTTTGTTAAAATCTACACACTGGTAAACACAAGTATTTGGGTAAAGCATTTTTTTTTTAAATTTCGACAAAAGTTAGTAAAATTAGCCTATTCTTCTAAAATATTGAGAAATCTTCCTTCACTAACTCCATTTTACGGACATTACAGTTAAATTGTGCCTTTACACCTTAACTAATACTTACACTTTCTGAAAGCTTTTAATCAAATTGTTATTCTGAAGTTCAAAAAAGTGCAATAAATACTGTTGTTATTGAATTTTTTGGGGGTAAATTTGCACAGCCAAATAACCCAAAACATCTACCTTTTCCTGTCTGAATTTACAGTACTGTATATGTTATTCAATGTAAGTTAATGCTAATCGTTTAAAACCATACTGTGAGTTTCATTTCAATTTCTCTTCAAAATTCCCATGTATTGACTTGTATATCTTTGATTCCCTTATATCTTTTCAGAATCATCCTTATATACATTATAACCAAGACTTATATCTTTTATTAATTAAAAATAAACTGATTGTACTGGATTCCATAAAATAACCCTTCCCATGATGAATGGAGGTTGAATGTTGATATACATATGTACCTATCTGTTGAGATAAACATAGACATCAATTCCATGAATAGTACACCTCGTCCTGTACCAGTTAAGTCCAACAAATATTTTGATATAATATTCATTAATAAATCACATCATGGTTAAGTAAAAAACGTTTTGTAAAAAAATGCAAATCTTTTTTCAACAGGAAATGGCATGCCATGTTTCAAGTTAGCAGTTTAGTTAGTGATGGGAGACAACTCACCATTTAGTAAACGTTGAAGGTTAGGAGAAACAGTGGTTTTAGTACGATTCAACATGAAAGGCATGTTGTTGTCACCTTCAGATTCTTCCTCTTTTACTTTTTCTGTGTTTTCATTTTCTATACTTGTTTCTGAGGTTGAATTCAAATTTTCATTTTCTTCATTCTGGAAAAGTTCACAACAATTAGATTTAGCTTCTATATACTTGTAACACTTTCTGCTGCCAAGTGTAAATTTTGGAACCTGGAAATCATCAAATAATTGAACACATATTCTATTAACTTATCACCATTACTCTTCACCATGTTCACTACAGCAATCAGTATAAATAACAGTATATACTTCCCAGCAAGGGAAATAACTCATATTCGGTTGAAATTTTAAAATCAGATTCAGGCTTTCAGAGGTGAGTTTCAAGAAAGTCCTTTACTAGATACTATACTGATCATAAGCCTAAGTTGGTTGAAATTGGTCCAGTGGTGTCAAGAGCAGTAGATTTATGAAAAAGATCACAATGACAGATGATTGCAACAAAGCTCCATATGGCAATGAGAGCTACAAAGACACCTAGCAATGTCTACTAGTTTTTATTCAGAAGCTGAAGGTATAAAAATTGTGACTGCTATTGGTAACAGTTATGTTAACATTTATTCATTCCCGATGAATTTGTAAGGCCAGATGAACCTTTCAATGTACCTTTCCTTTTTTCATTTTAAACAATAATGTTTACCTCTTTATTCTTCTTTAGCTTCCTTACTGATTTATTTACTGGAGATAGACGACCACTTGAATATGAAGTTGGTATAGAGTTAGCTTGTTCCAACTAAAAAAATAATTAATTTATCAGAAATTATAACTTAGCTAAAGTCATTTTTTAAATTTTTTTTACAGGTTAAAAATAAAAAGTACTCATTTACAAATGTTTCATACCAGAATACTGACAAAGAATAATATAATTAAGTATACAGCATGTACATACACATGTAAACTATGCCTATGGCATTCAATCAACACATTTTTCTGTAGAATTACACTTAATTAAATCTTATACATTATAATCTAAGCGTACAAAATGTGCACATGTTGGTATGTCTTTAAACTCTAAAAAATATAACTTATATAAGAAAAAGTGTTAAAAGTAAAATTCTCCTGAAATGAATTAGTGTACTGTACAATTATTACTCTACTGGCATATATATATAACTGGTTATGCATTCTTATATATCAGACAGTTCCTTCTGAGTAGCTTTTCTCAAACATGCTTTATTTTATTCAAGATACGTTATATTGGTCTGATGGTGTTAGATGCTAAAGTGTGATGGTTGTTTGTTTTTTAAGTGTAATCAGATAACATGCTAAAGTGCGATGGTATGATATGCTAAAGTCCAATGGTGTAACAGGAATGTGGTTCAGGCAATGGTTTTCGTTCATTGCTGAGTTCCTATTACTTTTTCGTTCATTTTTTTATTTATATATGAAGCCGTAATCTTTCTCTTTTGAATTGTTTTACACTGATTATTGTTTAACCCCATATAGCTTGTTATGTGGCAAGGGCCAAGGCTTTAAGTTGAAGGCCCGTATGATTATTAGTTGCATACATGAACGACATTTGGGGTTGGATGGATAGTTCATGCTACATCTTCTTATTTTTATTTAAATTACGATAGTTGCCCAAAAAGTGTAATGGTTACATTGCAGTAGTTAGTATATCTGGAATCTATTGGTAGTCGTTTGTTGGTATATTTCATATCTGCTGTTCGTCTATTGTTTTGATTTTGAATCAGGTTGTTATTTTTCTTGTTCGAATTATTTTACACTCAGTCTGGTTGTTTTGAGGCCCTTTTGGTCTTAATAGAATACTATGCAATGTAAGCCAATGCTCCGCGCTAACAGTTATACTATAACCTAAAGTTGCATACATTAATGACATTAGGTCTTGGATAGAGAGTTGTCTTATTGGCAATCATATGATGATACTTCACATCTGTTCGTTAGGTTGCTGTCTAGTTGACGTATATTCATTATTTAACAGAAATAACATACCACATTGTAATATTTTTTTATCGAATTATTCAATTAGAAAGTAAAAAAGAAGACTTTTTTTGGCACCCCCAGCTGTTTTGATTAAATTTCTTTTTACAATTTTACAAATTAAGATAACCTCTTCCAGCAACGACCAAAAGTGCTCCAGATTGTGATTTTTTTATCTTTTCTTTCTCTTCTTGTGTAATAAAAACCCTTAATCTGGACAAACATTCTCGTCATAACTCATAATGTTGTTTAACGTTGCTAACGTCGATAATTTTGCGGAAAAACGCACTTTAGCATATCAAACCATCGCACTTTCGCGTAACCATAGCATTTAAGCATCCCCATCACACTTTAGAGTCCTGCATATATATATATACATTGTACATGTACATGTATGTGTGCAATGATCTTAAATAAAATTAGAAAAACATTGTAGATGAGTACTGTGGATTCATTTATTTTCGTGGTTACCAATTTTCGTGGTTTGAGGTAAACTTGCAATTTCGTGGATATTTGATTTCGTGATTTTGCCAAAGTCTGCATATGTTCTTATAGAAAATTTTGAGTTCGTTGAACTTTTAAATTCGTGGTTCCCCTGTACCCACGAAATCCAGGAAAATTGGTATCCTACGAATAATAATGATTCCACAGTAGTTATCTTTCAGGAGAAGTGTTTTATTGGTGTCCTAATTAAGCAATTGGTTGGAGAATATAAACATGAAAATTACCTGACAGCTGATCATGTGTTGTATACATGGACCTTGCAATCAAAACGATCTGCCAGCTGGCATGACTGTTCTTTACCTTTATTTTATCAATTAAGACAAGAACAGACAGAAACCGTTGTAAGACCCCACCTAATCCCTTGACCCACAGAATATGTAAAATTGTCACTAACTAATTGAAAATATAAATATAAACAGTCTGACAGCTGATTGTAACATCCAATGCTTCCTTGCTTGATAAAAATATAACTCAAAAAGACCATCTTGTTTCCCTTCAATTGTATATACATTTGAAAATTTTCAGAGGTACAGTCAGGGTTGTCTTAACTTAACCCCATGTAATAATCAACAGTATTTGTACTCAGTCGCTTAAAAATGTTCAAACATATTTGTATCATGAAATTAAAAAAAAATGCAAGCTATTAATCTAAATTATGATTGCATCCAAAGGGAAATAAATCAACCAGTGTTACTAAAATTGAATCACAGTACAGATCATAAATTAACATGATTAAGGTAGGGTGCTATAAGATACAATGGAAAAGGGCAGGGTACAGAGCCCTTCCAAAACCTCTTGTACATGTTGTATGAAACACTTTGATCAATAGCATCTCTTTACTCAAATAGACTTAAAAGTTTCTTCTTTTTATGATGTTTAGTGATTAAGACAATAAATAAGTAATTTGTAATTTATTTGTGTCAGTTATTTTAGTGCACACATTTAATGAATTTCATGAATATCAATATGATTTAGCCTCTATCTGAAAAATCAAGTACTGATTAGCGACTAGTTATTGACTAGGAGTCTAGGTCTAGTAAAGTATTGTTTCCAGAATCGATATTCCAACCTGTAGAAACTATGTAAGTTTGTACCACTGGATATTATCTATAATAAATCAGAGCTGTCAGTGAGAACTTGAAAAGAATACATGTAGAAAAGACCAAGATAAATATTGACACTGTCACACAGAGATATGCAGAAGAGTGGACCAGGATAACATATAAGCTATAGCCAAGGCTCCGTGTTGAAGGCAATACTTTGACCTACAAATGTATAATTGTTAACTTATTTGTGACTTGGATGGAGAGTTGTCTCATACCACATCTTCTAATTTATATATACACAACATACATGTAGCAATGAAGACGAGTACATTTAACACCAGCTGTACAACCCACTCTGTCAACCGCTAATAAAGATATAAAGGAACACGTAAATAGACCTTTAATTCAAGGCCAGATAAATATCCAAAAAGCAGAAACTCACATTACGTCTTTGCCTTTCTAAGTGTTGCTGCTGTCTAGCCATAAAATCTGTGCCAAGATTTTCTACAATTTTGGCACTAGCAATGCTAACTTTAGGCTTAAAGGTGAAAACGTTATCATCTAAATTAACATCTGCTTTCCCAGACATAGTGTTAGAATCTGGATTTGAAACTGAATCAGTTTTGTCCTTGAATATTTTATCTCTTTGATTTGGTGACTGTTGTTCGAATGTACGCTTGCTCACTGAATCATTAGAAGTCACAGATTCTCCTTTGCTGCCATTAAGGCTTAATGGTTGATTTGTAGGGATTGGGGCAAGCGGTTCTCTTCCACTAGTTTTTGTGTGTAACATAAAATGTGGTACCCCTCCCGTATCTAAGCTTTCCAATCTTCTCGCAGCTAGTTTTCTGCTAGCGCTGCTTATCTTCGGGAAAAAATTGTTCTGTTCATGTTTTATCTTTTTATGTTTCCCCATCTGCACATGATGTCGTTGCAATCGATAAACATTTCTAAAAGAAAAGGCCTAAATTATTAGCTGAACCCAGTTTTCCACACAATTTCCGTAACTATGGGTCGCCATCTTTGTTTTTGTTGGAGAACTTACTCTTTAAACAAAGCTATTTTTTTTTGTTCTTAATATCAAGATTAAAAATTATCTATTATTTTTTAATTTAGAAATAAACAATCGAATAATTGAAATTCTGCATAAATATTATCTTAAATATGAAAGTAGAGATTATAAGTAACAGGGGAGATAATAAACAGATAAAATGGTTCTTAAAATTTTGAAAGCAGAATTTTGTTTTAAGAAATTAGGGTTTGGGGATGTTCATCCTGGCAGATTTGTATATTCTCAGGTATTTATATGCACATTGATTTTAACAACTATTTCCGTCAATTTTAATGTATTTCATAAAATGACAATATCATTAAGTCGCTTGAACATGTACAGCCATGACAGGTTGGGGAAGATCATCATATAAAATGAGAATTATACATCTTGGTCTGTTTTGGTAGAGTGCCACACTCAGAGTGTATTAAAGGATTCAAACAACTCTAAAAGGTCTCTAAGTGACCTGTTGTAAGTGATATGTTCTTCTCCCATCCAACAAAGTTACATGTCCATTGACATTGTGACATACCCATGGCGGAAGCAAGTTAACTCGTACCATTGTAAACTCGTACCACGTAAACTCGTACCAAAAAAGTTAACTCGTACCAACGTAAACTCGTACCACTGGGAAGTCGTACCAATCAGAACTCGTACCACTGCAAACTCGTACCATTAAAAATATATTAAAAAATACGAATGTTTTATGATTTTGTTTTGGTATCACCAGCCCAGTAGTCAGCACTTCTGTGCTGACATGAATTATCATTGATATGGTCATATTTATAAATTAACTGTTTACAAAACTTTTGCAATTTTGAAATACTAAGGCTTTTCTAGCTCAGGAATAGAATCACCTTAGCTGTATTTGGCAAAACTTTTAGGAATTTTGGTCCTCAATGCTCTTCAACTTCGTGCTTTATTTGGCTTTTTTAACTTGTTTGGATTCGAGCGTCACTGATGAGTCTTTTGTAGACGAAACGCGCGTCTGGCGTAAATACAAAATTTAATCCTGGTATCTATGATGAGTTTATTTAAAACACAATAAATAAATTCTTTCGTTAAATAAAAATTCCTTTTAGAAACAAAAGAAAAATACACAAATCTATTCAATGATACTGATTTGGAATGATTAAAAATTAAATCAAATAGTTGTCAGTAAAAGTTTAAAAAAAGAGTCTACTCAAGGGAGACAACAAAGCCAATCTGCCACGGTTTTCTCTATCTAATTAGACAAGGAAAATTAGCTACAAATTGGTCATTGTAATTTCAAATTATATACACTTTACAGATTTACGAGGTATTGAGGGAAATTAAAGTATATATTCATCATTAAACACCATTTGAATGCATTTAAATAAGTTGGTACGAGTTTACAATGGTATGAATTTACCGTGGTACGAGTTAGCAGTGGTACGAGTTTGCATTGGTACGAGTTTTTTTTTAGTGGTACGAGTTGACATTGGTACGAGTTTACAATGGTACGAGATAACTATAATTCCCCATGGCCATGTCATCCTGTCGTAGATGGACCCATATTACAGGATCTACCTCTTTGTCCTGCAGTGCTCTCCCCAGGCAGATATGACGCTGCGGTCTTGCAGCACCTTCCAAATATTTTCGTTGTTCCTGCAGCGCCTACATTGGCACGCAATGCCTTACAAAAGAATCCTGCATATATTTGATATTTAATAACGAACTGTCGATAACTTTTATAAAGTTTTAAGATTGCCGCTGAGAAGAAAATCGATATAACAGTACACCATATTACGCAATTATCGATGACTCCAGTCTATCCTTTACCATGTTTACCTGTAAATTATTGCATTGATTATCATCGAATAGATAAATAAATTTCTTGGATACTTTTTCCAGATTTCAGGGTTAGATTTAAGGGAAAAGATTGAAACACAAATAGTAAATAATTTTGTTGGACTTTACTTTGAAGAATTTGTCAGGTTTCTACCTGCCATAGAAAAGGTTGGGACAAATACGCACGGAAACGATCTCGAAATGTCAAACTGTGGAAATTGGTCAGCTGTTCGTTTTAATTCTTTTGTTTAAAAAAGTTGTATTCCAAAAATTACAAACTGCTTAATAATACAATATATATCTTTAGACGGAGCAGATGTACAAGATATGGACATATCTAAAGCTGTCCGGCACTGGAAGGCTCAAAGGAAAAGGAGAATACTCTCTTGATTTACTTAATTTGAACTCTTAAATTGAATTTTAACTCTATAAATGGACTGTGATATCAACATGATCAGTGTGTTTTATATACCTGTGTGTAAATTGATTATATTTTATTTTATGATGATTTATAAATAGTTTACATAATTAAACACCTAGCCTGACTGTCAAAAGCTTGCACTTTCCACTATATTGTATTATTTTAAATACAGTTGTTAATATTTGATTTATACCTTGTACATGTAATATGGAGAGAACTTTTATAGGCTGTGCCTGTTGCTCAATCCTTTTCATATCTTTATGAATAAAATATGTTTAAAATCAAATCAAAAGCTTTTAAATTCATATTGTATTTCTAAAGGATTGTTTTGCGTCACAATAATTCACTACAAAAAAAGGGTTACACGATACAAATTTTTGCGGCAAGTGAATTAGCACTTGTTCTAATTTTTGTGAGAAGTGATTTCTCATATTTTGATATATTAAAGCTTAGGTAAGTTTTTAAGTCAAATGATGAGTAAATTTTACTATAGAATATAATCAACCAATAAAAATAGTTGTGACAGATGTCTTATCATACTTATGCATACAGATCATGCAGATGCGCAGTTGTTTATTTCAATTTTACTATTTATAAACTAGCACATTTTTTGTAATACTGTGGATTATTCATGGGATATCAAATTTCATGGATTTCTTAGGTAAATGTGAACCACAAATTTAAATGTACAACAAAGCAAAATTTTTTAAAGGTTTGTCTGCAAAACAATGAAGTCAAAGATTCACAAAAATACAAATTTCCCTCAATCCACGGTAATTGTTACCCACAAAAATAAATGAATCCTCCTTGTACATTTACATGAACAGGAGTTGATTGGCTTCAGCAACCCCCATTTATTAGAACCCACATCCTTCTTCAGATTCAAATATCTACAAATGTTTGCCAGCTTTGCTGTTAAATGGATATTATATTTTTAAACACAAAATATGTATTTTAGAAATGTATATTGAAACTTTATTCTAACTTAAGTTTTGTTTATTATTTCAGTGGCGATTACCTCCCTTGATTTATCTAATCTATCGACTAGCACTTGCAGCCTATGCAGATTACTGGATAATTGAAACAGGTACTATGATGGAGAATATGAGATGGCAGAATATGTCAAATGGTAGCAGTCATATGTTCATTGAATATTCCTTTCCTGTCTATCTGACAAACTGGACCTACCTAATGCTTTGTTTATATTTGACTCTACATTTTTTGTTTGCATTATTTCATTACTGCATTAAGTTTAGGACTTCAAATATGCTCTCTAGACCCCATGCTGAAGGACATCGTGCATTGTTCAATGAATTGACCTTGACTCCAACTTTTTGGGATGAAGATCGTAATTCAGAGGAGACAGAAGATGCTATTGTTAAATTGTATTCCTTGCCATGGTACTTTAAACTGACATGGATTTTTTATACCATTGCTACTACAGCTTCTGTCATGGTGACATTCATGTTTTTTGCATTTTTGTGGCCACAATTTGACCACAGTAAAGGAATTGACATGATAAACTTACAGCTACATGGCATAAATTCTGTGATCGTTTTCGTAGATCTTCTTATCAACGCAGTACCAGTTAGATTATTACATGCAGTATATGCAATAATTTATGGCCTGATTTATATCATATTTACTGCCATATTTTATGGTGTGGGTAATCACAGTCCAATATATCCACATGTATTGGATTGGAGACGACCTGCAATTACAATTGGTGTGGTCGTTGGTGTAGCAATAATTGCTGTCCCAATTGTTCATTTAGTCTTGTTTGGTATTCACAGATTGAAAGTTCAAATTTATCATAAAATTACACCTTGGTCTACCTTATGAGTTTCATTCATAAAAATTATAAAGAAAAATGTGAAATATCTTGTCATACAATGTACATGTTACTATATTGGGAAATTTTCCTGCCATTTTGTTCTAATGGTTTTAGCCTTAGAAGGAGCAGCTTAATATTTCCTGTGTTCATCGTTCACATTTGACAGCTTTGTACATGTATGTACAAAGCATTTGAAAGGACAGTGAAGTGTATGCTAAAGATAAATTGCAGTGCTCTCGAAAACTGGTGTTCTTGATAAACAACTTAAAGTTTGTAATGGTTTGACTTCTATTCTTTTTTTAAATTAGGCTTTCTGGTATTTAGTATAGATCTTAATTACAATGTATATAAATATTTGATATGGAAGATTTGCACAACAATTATATGACTATTGTGAAAATCTTATTAATTTTAATCTGTGGAAATAGAATTGTTTTTTACTGCAAACACAGGACCACCAGAGAACTCTAAAATAATGGGGTAATTTACCTTCTATGGAAGATTAGACAAACAGGAAAATTTCTCGATATACAAATGTAAGGACAGGTATATAGTCATGATAGTTCTACATCTATAGTGATAGTACTATGTATTTATAATCAGGTCCTAACTAAATTGTTTTTATCATAATGTGTTATGAATTATCTCTAATTTCCAATATTTGAACTTTACTTTTGTATTTTGTAAAAAGGATTCAGAAGGAAAACAGGCATTTAACATTAAAATATATTTATGACTAGACATATGCTTGATACATACATGACATATGCATGTATTTGAACTAATGGATGGACCTAGATAATAGATTATACTTATTTTTCCTTGTATTACATATTCTAACAAACTATAAGCATGATATACAATGTATAGGATATTTATGTACAATACTGGCATGCAAATGTACACCCTTACAATTCGGACATGTCCATTCAGTAAACCTATTACCAACAACCTAGTATTGGATACTCTTTGATGGGTTAACATTTAGGCCAAACAAATTTGTGCAAAAATAATATCCCCTGGCAAAATCTCAAATTCTCTGAATAGTCATATATCTTAATGGCTTTTGGAAATATATATACATAATTGATAATCTTTTAATAATCAGAACTTAGTAATCAAAGTCTTGTTTTTATTTTTTTTTTTCTCAACAACATGTCATGCATGTGGAACTTGTTTATGATTTGTCGTAGATTACCATACATTTTTGTAATTACTGATCATTATTGTGACCAATTCAGTGGTTTCATTCAAATTGTTTTTTTTTGTGGCTGTGGACCCTATTAGAATTTTTGTGGTCTACATGTATGTTTACAAAAAAATGTAAATCATTACATTGTAATACATTTGTACATGTTTTCATATTATTGATATATATTTTGAGATCTATATTATTTAAATTTATATTTATTAATTATTAATGTACCTAACATTTGGCAATTGTAACTTTTTAAATGTGTTTGTAATTGCATAATGTGTGGCATTGCCTATATGAAGTTTTTTTGTAAACTGTATTTAATTGTGTGATTTTGGTAAGACAAATATTATTTTATTTTAACATAATACATAGAGGTGCAGAATCAGATGTGGCCTTTTCAATCTTAACTCCACTTACCATTGCAAAAGAAGGTGGATCTTCACCATTGCTAACTCATGCTTCAATTACTTTGAGAATATGCTTTTGGTGGTGAATAATTTTTAGACAGATTTAACTTTTGTTTAAAAATATTGTTTCTTATCATGCTTATATCCATTTTATTTTGTATTAGTCAATGTTTTATTACTTCAATTAATGAACAAAGATGCAATTATTTGTACATGTAAGGGATTAAAATCATAATGATGAATATTTCTCGGAAAAGTTTTGGTACTGTATTTGGCAAAACCTTTTTGTCGAGCCTTCGACTTTAGTCGAAAAAGCGAGACATAGTGATCCTACATTCCGTCGGCAGCGTCCACAAATATTCACTCTGTGGTTAGAGTTTTTGAAATTTTAATAACATTTTTAAACTATCCTGGATTTCTACCAAACTTGGACAGAAGCTTATTTATGATCATAAGATAGTATCCAGAAGTAAATTTTGTAAAAATAAAATTCCATTTTTTCCGTATTTTACTTATAAATGGACTTAGTTTTTCTGCTGGGAAATATTACATTCACTCTGTGGTTAAAGTTTTTTAAATTTTAATAACTTTCTTAAACTATCCTGGGTTTGTACCAAACTTGGACAGAAGCTTGTTTATGATCATAAGATAGTATCTAGAAGTAAATATTGTAAAAAAATAAATCTATTTTTTCCGTATTTTACTTTTAAATGGACTTAGATTTTCTGCCAGGAAACAACACATTAACTCTGTGGTTAAAGTTTTTAAAATTTTAATAACTTTCTTATACTATTTTGGATTTGTACGAAACTTGGACAGAAGTTTGTTTATGATCAAAAGCTTGTATCTAGAAGTAAATTTTGTAAAAAAATAAATCCATTTTTTCTGTATTTTACTTTAAAATGGACTTTGATTTTCTGCCAGGAAACAACATATTCACTCTGCGGTTAAAGTTTTTAAAATTTTAATGACTTTCTTATACTATTTTGGATTTGTACGAAACTTGGACAGAAGTTTGTTTATGATCAAATGCTAGTATCTAGAAGGAAATTTTGTTTTCTTCCAGTTAACATTACATTCAGTCTGCAGTTAAAGTTTTTAAACATTTATTAGATTCATAAACTATCCTGGATTTTTACCAAACTTGGACAGAAGCTTCTTACAATCAAAAGATAGTATCAAGAGGAATATTTTTATTGATTTACTTCCTCATTTTTGTCGAGCCTGCGATTAACAGAAAAAGTAGGCGAGACACTGGGTTCCGCGGAACCCTTACAAATTTTTTGATTTTTGGGCACTAAGTAAAAGCTCCTTAACTTCAAACTTTATTTTGCCTTTTAACTTTTTTTTCAATCGAGCGTCACTGATGGGACTTTTGTAGAGGAAACGCATGTCTGGTGTACAAACTGATTAGCCTGGTATCTTATATCAAACAAAAAAGTTCCGATTTAATTTTTAGACAATTGATGTTTCAGCATGTTCAACCAGGTTATTCTCATGTTTAAATACAATTGCAATTTTTTTTGAGGTAACAATCTGCTCTTTCACCAACTCAGCTTTGAGATATTTATATAATATGTTTTCATTCAAGAAAGGATGACCATCAATTTTAATGGTTCAATAAACACTGGGACACGGTAATCAGCAAACCTTATGAAACATATTAATTTATAGTTTGTCATAATATCATTATAGAATCTGGGAAAATTAAATGTCATAATAATTAATAATAATATATTTTTTTTTCATTTCACCCAAAGGACATTTTTTGTTATTTATGTTCATCATGAAACTGCTTAAATTCAGCTTTTATTTTCTACCTACCCCCTAATTGAAATAATCTTTGATTTTTTTTTGCTCATTTTAATCAGCTATTTATCTCATATTACTGGCCTACAAATGAATATGTATACATTTAATTAGAGATCTGTGGCTTTTTCTGTGCACAAGGCCAAATAAAAATATGTATGTTTATAGTTTCTTACTTTAGAAAATAAGAGACTTTTTTCTATTTTGCTCAAATGTGATACCATGAGTATGTGGGGACCACCAGCAATTTTGTCACAATTCGTTAACAAAAAAGCCAATAAAAACTACACATTAAAAAAAAATAGTAAGTAGGAAAATCCTTATCTATTATGATATATTTTGGCCTAAGTCATCCTTGATACTTGGTTCTAGAGTACATTATTTTAAATAAAATATATTTACTCAGTAACTTTTTTTTAGCATGTTTAAAAGATTGTATACTCATTGTTTTATATATTGTATCTGTTAATGTTTTGTATACAAAATCAGAATAAAATATGAATTAGATATTTACTGTTATGTTATACTATTTACACAATAAGTTGGCTTCAATTATTTATTTGACAAAATACTGTAAATTCAGAATTGTGAATCTTCAACAATGGACAAAAATGTGAAGTTAATTTATGGGATTCCAGTACATATTGTTTAATAAACATATTTACACTTTTGGTATTTAGCTATATTTTGCCTTCGAATGACCTTAGATCTACTCCGAATCACCTTTTGACGTCAGGCAACAATCACTTTTTAATTGTGACGTCAAATGTTTTGAATTATGATGTCAAAGTTTACGGGAACCTGTTTGATTTTACGTAATGGCGGACAAATTTGCATACAAGTGTAAATACGTCTATACACATAACACTGTTGAAAATTTAAAAAAAAAGGATATTCATCCCTCACATTTATGTATGAACATGATGAATAAAAACATCCCATTTGATAGGTTAAATTCTGATTAAAAAAATCATACTAATTTGATGAGCTATGTGATCTAGATTCTTGCACAGATCATGATCAGACCTATTACCACAAAGACATTCAGTCTCATAGTTGGTCTGGTTATTTAGCAGAATGGCACAAATGCTCAAGGTATAGTGTGATCCAATAATAACTGCTATTTAAGAATGTGGTGTACCACTTTCAATGAGTGTCACTCCAGTTTCCTCAAATAATTGTGACAACAATACAAAATTAGAATATACTAAAAATAGTTTGTTTCACCATAGGCACATTTCAAAAATTGTTGGTGGCCTTCGGCTGTTGTCTGCTCTATGGTCGGGTTGTTGTCTCTTTGACACATTCCCCTTTTCCATTCTCAATTTTATTATCAGTGGTATGTACTTGAAACAAAATATAAAAAAAATCAGAACAATAAGGTTTATTTAGCCCAAAATTGTACCAAAAAGGACATCCAGACCAGCTAAGGAACATTTGTACATCAGGAATTTAATGGGACAGACTTTGGTTAAGGGAGCTAACTCTTGAAATCAGTAATGCATTTCTCATTCAATGGATTCAGCCATTTTCATTGGTACCAATTTTCGTGGATAAGGAAAATTTGCATTTTTGTGGATATTTGGTGTCATGGTTCAGCTAAAGTCTGTGAACAAGCCTATTGAAAATTTGAACTATTAATTTGTGTTTCATTTCTACCAATAAAATCCAAGAAAATTGGTATTCCAAAAATAACAATAAATCCACAGCAGTCTGTTCAACAATACATACAGATAGTCTTAAATTCTTAGTATATATGTATGGATTGATTTTTGATTGTTTGGTATTTAATGCCACTTTCAGCACTATTGTGCTAGTTCATGGCGGTCAGTTTTTATTGGTGGAGGAAGCCTGAGAGAACCACGACCTTTGGTAGGAAAACTAACAATCCTAGTCAATTAAGATTGGTGTAGAGCTCTACTGCCACATGCTGGATTCTAACTCACAACCTTAGTGTTGACAGGCTAGTAGTTCTGTATTTGACTACTCGGACCACTCGGCCACCAAGGGCCCTGAAAAAAAATGTATGGAAATGGTTGACACAAACATACCAGTGAGTGTAAAAGTCTACCTCCTCATGTAATTAAAATTTACCACAAAAAAGTGCTTAAATATATAGCTCAAATGATTAGTACAAAATGTAGTTGATTGCATCATTATTTACTGTCATGTTGTTTATAGAGCCCATAAATTTAGATGCAATCCATGTTGACTTATTAATCATTTGAATAAACCTATTCTTAAAAGTTATTCACTTGAAACTGTTGTAAGATAACTTGAGTGAGTATCCCTTGCTTGATTGGAATTAAACTTATACAGATGGAAGATATAGGGACGGGTAAGAAGTCTATTGATTCTAGGGTCAAAAGTCAAGGTAACTGTTGTAAGATAACTTGCGTGAGTACCCCTTGCTTGATTCGAATTAAACCTATACAGATGGAAGATATAGGGAAGGGTAAGAAGTCTATTGATTCTAGGGTCAAAAGTCAAGGTAACTGCAACTAGAAAAAGGGGGAAAATGGTTTCCAGATTGTTACTGGAGTTTCGCTTACTTGATTGAGAAGGAACTTGTACAGATGGATGATATTGGAAAGAGTGAAAATCTGATTGATTTGGGGGTCACTGTTACTAAAAAAAATTGTAAAATTTTGGAAAATGGTTCAACTTGAATTTCTCCTTGCTTGATTGGGATGAATCTTATACAGTTGGAAGATATAGGGAAGGGGAAGAAGCCTTTCAGTTTTTTTGAATAGGTCAGATGATGAGATAACAGATAAAAGCAGAAAAAAAATGGAAACATTTTTTAACTTTAGTTTATCTTGTTTGAATGGAATGAAACTCATACAGATGGACGACAAAGAAGCGTATAATTTTTGGGGTCAACAGGTCACGATCAATATCACTGTCGCCAAAAGAAAATTTGATTTAAGTTGGTTTCAGGATGGTATCCCACTAAAAATTGCAACACATTAATGGTGAAACAAGAGCAGTAATAGTACATGTTACTTTGTCCCTTTAAGCATACGTGTATCTGAAGCCTTGAAATAAAAATGTGAAGCGTCAGTTGACAGTGCCAATTTTTTACTTGTCTATCTTTTTCTATTCTAAAACACTGATTATTTGAACCAAACTTGGACTAGATAATTTGACTTTTTTGCTAAAAGCATTATTCATACTAAAAATTACTTTTTCAACCTTTTGTCTGGTTGTCAAAATGACCAGTTTTATAAATATAATTGGTATAAAGCAGTAATGGAAGGTTTGTGATAATACGGTGAACACAACAAAAGTCGTTTGAGTTCCTCAAAGTAGAGTCTGCAAGGCCAACAACATATTTACAAAACCAAGTGCTATAAATAGAGAATAAATAGTAAAATAACAACTCCAAGGAAAATTCAGATCGGAAAGTCCCTTATCAAATGGCAAAATCAAAAGCTCAAACACATCAAACGAAATGAAAACAACTGTCATATTCCTGACTTGGTACAGGCATTTCCTTGTGTAGAAAATGGTGGATTAAACCTGATTGTATAGCTAGCTAAACCTCTCACTTGTATGACAGTCGCATAAAATTCCATTATATTGACAACAATGTGTGAACAAAACAAACAGACATAATAGGTAAAAATGTCAAAAATAGAGGTACAGCAGACAACATTGTGCTATAATCTTAATCACTATAAAACAAACAAATATGTCAACAAAGAAAACAAAATGGCATATAGACAAAGCACACAAGCAAAATATGTTTTGAAATCGTTTGCTAGGGTTGTTATAACTCAGCCTTGATAGGGTATTCCTAATAATTTGCTTTCGCAGTAAGTTGTAGCTTACGTTACTACATACTCTTTATCTTTGTTTGGTTAGAATGGGTTTTTTTTACCATCTAAGCAGTTCTTTTTCGCAATATGTTGTATTAAAACCAAAGCAGCTTACGTTTTACATTCCCTTTATGTTTGTTTGCTATCTGAGCAATTCTTGAGATATTTGTTAAAACAAATAATCATCATATTATTTTAATATAGGGCTAAACTTAAAGATACACGACAAGTCACCCCTCAAGTCACCCCTCAAGGACAACCTTACTGAACCGTATAACTTGGTATTTAATCATTAAGCAAATATGCAGTACCTATATTTGTTTTTCTTAAGTCTTTAGTGCTAGTGAAGTGATAACTCAATATATGAATAATAATGATAGGGGTTTTGAATATCATATCTTCACCAACTCTTATTGATTGAATATTATGTTTTTTAAAATCCAGAGACAAATATTAAATTATTGAGTTACAAGATATGCACTGTTTGAAACCAGATTACACAGAGAACTGAGAGATTTGATTGTCATTAGGACTTTGGGCATAATCAGAAGTGTAAAAGATTATATTAAAAAAAGACCTCTAACACAAAAATAAACTGACAAAGCATAGTGAGTCTTCAAAATTGATTTCATCTGCAACTGTTAAGTCTTTGTAATAAACTAATAAGTCTAGGCATTTCCAACTTACAGATAACACTGAATTGTCAGCATTTTAGGAGGGGAAATACACCTTAAAATATCAACTTATTTTCCTCATCCATTTCCAATTTTCAATTGGTAAAACGGCAGTTTTTATCGGGGCGAACCTTCGTTACGATGTGAAATAATAAAAAATCTGAATGGAAAGCAATCTTCACTTGCAACAAATCACCTGAAAAGAACATACATGAAAAACATTTTGGAAGTCGTAAATTCCGTTATACCGCCGAGAAAGCAAAATTGATAACGACTATCTGCTCCTTTTAAGCCAAGCACGAAGCATTTAATAACTATACAACTCGAAGTCAGTATATTATGTCTGGATTGAAATAATATGTCATATTGCAGACGTTCATCTTGGAAGCTACCTCGCAAGTTGACAATACTATACACATCGCACAAAGCATGTTGCACATTAACTTTTGTTTTCGTTACTAGAATTACTATAATGGTATGCTGCTTACTCGCTGGACTGTTAAGATCAATACATCTGATATCTTAAGGTCTTTCTCCATTTTTTTTAATAGTACAATATAAACCCGCATTTTCAATAATATCTGTATAATAGTAGAATATGACAATTTCTAATTTTATTCATCACTGACCATTGTTTTTCGTTAATTGTAGAAAAATATATTAAAGTAATTCGGGTTTCTTTTTCTGAGCATATCTTTTGTGCATGTTGCAAAAATGATTTTTTTCTAAATATCTTACCAAGTGTCATTCAATATACACAGACACATCTAAAACTTGAAATTTAAAGATTAAACTATGGAAAAATAGTAGTCGTTGAGTGTATTTAATTTTTCAGAAAAAATCTTTTAACATCAAGGGCAGATAATTATATTGAATTTGATAGGTCAATTTGTGTTATGTGATTTTTCAAGAAAACAATCCCCGTGCCCCACCCCTCCCCCCCCTATTTTAGTTTGGTATTTCGGAAGTATTTATAAAAAGCATTTCTCTAATTGAATTTTAACCAATTATATCCTTTAATGTTTCCCGAATGAGGAAAAATTACGTTTCCACTATATATTTACTAGTAACCCATATAGAAAAACTGTGATTTTGTTAATTTCAACGTATTTTAACGCAAAAACAAGGTCCATGACCCCAGTGTTTGTATTGAAGTTTGAAAGTACATTGACCCAGAAGTTGAAGAAATATTTAGACATCACAGCTACATTAATCATCAGACAAACGGGACGTTTCTGCACTGCAAATAATGTACCTACACCGAACAATAGAACTGAAGGTTTCCATTGACAACGTCGTCGTCACATTATTGCTCCTGTTCAGCAGAGAGTAGCAAGAAGGAGCAATATGCCGCGCTTCAATTTTGAGTCTTACATTTCCAAGAACTCGTTGAATAATTTTAGTCCATTGCATGATCTAGATCCGCAAGCAGATTGGGAAGATAAACGCAAGACAGAGATCGCAGATGGAGAGCAACCTGTTGAACCTAAGGCATCTTCAACATCGTCTGACATTGACAGGCAGCTAGTAACAGAAATCAATGCTTTGACAGGAGGTGAATATACATTAGAAGATCTAGGCCTACTGCCAGCATATCATGAGGAGGAAAACGATACATTTGAAGAAAAAGGAGAAGGATTCAATAATAAAGAAAATATTGATGTGGAAATTACAGAACAAACAAGTAAAGATTCCATTGAGACTAACCAATCAGCAAATCAACAAAAAGGAAAGCTTGAAAGTCCTAAGCCTGCAAGAAAGATGACAACTAGTGCGGCCGTCGCAGCGCCACTAACACTTAAGATGGCAGATAACACAGCTAGTTTTGATATCAAACACTCCAATACTATTAAAACGGAACCAGAAACCCATATAGGACACACATACGATGGTGGCATGTTTCATATAACCGATGGTGGTATGTTTCATAGAACCGATAGTGGTAAGTTTCAATTTCATTTTAAAATTATAATCGTGCAATCTGTTCATTTTGTCAAATATAATTTTAGTTGAGTACAAAAACGAGACAAAACAATGGCAAGCCGTTTTACCATTTATTCTAACTTCAAGATATCTCATAAACTTTATAAGAAATCTTATATACTTTATAAGATATCTTATATAATTTATGAGATATCTTATATAGTTAATGAGAAATCTTATATGGTTTATGAGATATCTAATATAGTTAATGAGATATCTTATATAGTTTATAAGATATCTCATATAATTTTCTTTATAAGATATCTTATAAATTATATAAGATATCTCATAAACTATTTGAGATATCTTATAAAGTATATAAGATATCTTATATAAAAAATATTTATAAGATATCTCATAAACTTTAGGAGATATCTTATAAAGTATATAAGATATCTTATAAACTATATAAGATATCTTATTTACTATATAAGATATATTTATAAAAAACAGATTATATAAGATATCGTATATATCATATATGATATCTTATATAATTTATAAGATATCTTGTATAGTTTATAAGATATCTAATAAAGTTTATAAGATATCTTATATAAGTATATGAGATATCTTATAAAGTATATGATATCTTAAATAGTTTATAAGATATCTCATATAATTTTCTTTATAAGATATCTTATTAATTATATACGATATATCATATACTTTATAAGATATCTTATATACTTTATAAGATACCTCCTAAAGTTTATAAGATATTTTATAAATATTTTTTTATATAAGATATCTTATATGCTTATATTTAGTTTATGAGATATCTTATATAATTAATAAGATATCTTATAAACTATAGAAGATATCTTATAAACTTTATAAGATATCTTATAAACTATATAAGATATCTTATAAACTATATAAGAAATCTTATGAAGTATATGATATCTTATATAAAAAATATTATAAGATATCTCATATACTTTATTAGATATCTTATAAACTTTAGAAGATATCTTATAAAGTATATAAGATATCTTATAAAGTATATAAGATATCTTATAAAGTATATAAGATATCTTATAAAGTATATAAGATATCTTATAAAGTATATGAGATATCGTATATAGTTTTCACAGATGATATCGGATATGTTCCTTATGTTGTAACTGCAATACCCTTCCCTTTTCACGAATGTGACTTACCGAATTAGACTATTTACCGGAATATAAGCAACACGACGGGTGCCACATGTGGAGCAGGATCTGCTTACCCTTCCGGAGCACCTGAGATCACCCCCAGTTTTTGGTGGGGTTCGTGTTGCTTAGTCTTTAGTTTTCTATGTTGTGTCATCTGTACTATTATTTGTCTGTTTGTCTTTTTATTTTTGGCCATGGCGTTGTCAGTTTGTTTTCGATCTATGAGTTTGAATGTCCCTCTGGTATCTTTCGTCCCTCTTTTATAAGATATCTCATATAATTTTCTTTATAAGATATCTTATTAATTATATAAGATATCTCGTAAACTATATATAAGTATATTAGATATCTTATATAAAAAATATTTATAAGATATCTTATAAACTTTAGGAGATATCTTATAAAGTATATAAGATATCTTATAAACTATATAAGATAGCTTATATACTATATAAGATATCTTATAAAAAACAGATTATTATATAAGATATCGTATATATCATATAAGTTATCGTATATATTATATAAGATATCTTATATAATTTATAAGATATCTTATATAGTTTATAAGATATCTTATATAGTTTATAAGATATCTTATAAAGTTTATAAGATAAACTTAGTTTATAAGATATCTTATATAGTTTATAAGATATCTGATATAATTTATAAGATATCTACTATAATTTTCTTTATAAGATATCTCATAAATTATATGAGATATCTTATAAACTATTTAAGATATCTTATAAATTATATTAGATGTCTTATAAACTATATAAAATATCTTATAAAGTATATAAAATATCTTATAAAGTATATAAGATATCTTATATTAAAAATATTATAAGAATTCTCATATACTTTATAAGATATCTTATAAACTTTAGAAGATATATGTTATAAAGTATATAAGATATCTTATAAAGTATATAAGATGTCTTATAAACTATATGAGATATCTTATATAATATAAGATATCTTATAAATTATATGAGATATATAAAATTAAATTCGAATAAATAGTAAAACAGCTTGCCATACAAAACCAGTGTATGTATACAATGTATTTCACTCTGCACATATTAATATGTATCGACAGATGGTACTCAATATGTTTATATATTCATCATTTACTCCCTCGAAATTGTGGTAGAGGATAGAACTTATTACAATGTTTATTTGAACATGTCTTTCTGTCCCTCTATGCTAACAAACCTTGTAAACATCATACAGAATTTATGAACGAAACACTTGAAAAACACGCAGCTTACTATAAGGTATAGGTTTTGCTCATCATTGAAGGCAATATGGTTGTAGTTGCTCATAAACTCATCCCTGTCCTTTTATCTTCGATTCATAGTTGTCACATTTGGAAATCATACCACATTTCCTTATTACATTATATGTTTGAAGACAGGATGGACACGGATATCTCTAAAATATGTAGAAAATTGTTCATTACTTCATACTGCCATCTGAAAACTTGAAACTAAATGAATGAAATGTCCCTGCTGATTAATGCGTTCGAAGACTTTTACCGGATTTCACTTCCATCAAAAAAAAAGAAACCATTGAAGAGCTACATGACCAACATGTACCTTTAGAGAATAGCCAAAAACACCATCTAAGCAATCTTAGAATTGAATCATACAAAGGTATGACGGTTTATTATACATATATTTATTCAAGATAAAAGGCATAAAATTGACAGACACAATACAGTAAAATGACATACAAATATAGCACTCGGCATGAATAGGATTTTACTGTTACAGACACTAAAATGATTTACAATAATTATGATCACTAAAAATAATAATTTAAAAGATAAAATTATAGAAATTTTCATTATTTTAATATTTGACTAGACTGTAAATAATTAATTAAATGGGCTAGATTTCCACTGCAGCCTAATACCTTAGGATTACCCACAAAAGTTAAAGAAACTTATTACCAGTGGTGTCCTTTTAAGAAGAGACTACCAGTTCACACCAAGCTTGACACATATAAATAACAAAAAATCATTTAAAACTATCACAGTAAATGCTCAAAGCTTCAATAAAATAAATTTAAAAAAAAAAAAAAAATCCATATTAAAGATGGATTTAAATTTATCCATCACATATTTTTTTACTTGTACTTTAAAATTATATTTCTTTGAGCAACTTTTAACTATTTTTGGTAGCGAATTCCAATCTTTTATTCCATTATAGAAAAAAGTGGTAGATTCACACCCTTTAATTCCAGGTATATAAAAATTCATGTTACTAGATCTTGTGTTAAAAGATGTTTCATTTCTAAAAAGATTAGTATGCAAATAATTTGGGTGTATATTGTTAAAAATATTGAAGACATGATTGAGTCTCAGTTGTTTGACTCTATTACTAATATTTAAAAGAAAACTAGTGTTTCAACTTCAATATATATCACACTTTTTTAGGATGTAATTGCAGAATAAATCTCACAATCTTATTTTGTGCCACTTGAAGTTTATTCTTCATTTGTTTACCTTCATTCATATGCATAATCAAAATGACATTGAATCAGAGAAGAACGCACTGTTCTCCTAGATTGAAAATTTAGACACTCTTTATTTCTATATAAAAACTTAAGCCTTTGATTAACTTTTTTCACTATAGAATTGACAATAAAATCACCAGTCAGATACTGATCAATTAAAATTCCTAAATATTTTACAATTTTTGGATTCAATATTAATACCATAATAAGAGATAGCAAAATCACCAGGTATTAGAGACCGAAGTTTTCGACCAGAACCAACAATTATACTCTCCGTCTTTCCAAAATGTAGGGACAATTTATTGTCAGTTTAATAACCATTCATGGCATGACTCCAACATTCTGGATAATTTATGGGAGATGACCCCAGGGTCTATATTGGAAAATAAAATTGCAGTATCATCTGCATATATCAATACTTTACAATCTGAGTCAATGCTAGTTTGAACGTCATTGACATAGACCAAAAACAACAGTGGACCCAGTAAGCTCCCTTGAGGGACTCCACATGTAATATTACACATTTCTGAAGTTACCCCATTTACACTTACAACCTGTTTTCTGTTTGTCAAATATGACTCAAACCAAGGTATAGATCTAACCCCAATAACTTCTAATTTTTCACATAATATCTTATGATCTACTGTGTCAAACGCCTTCTGTAGGTTTAATAGGACCATGCCCGTAAAAAACCCTTTGGCTGTCTAAGTTTTAATGAATGAAGCAAGAATCAGTTGAATAAAAACTTCTAAATCCTGATAGAATTTTTTGAAGTTGCTCTAGAATTTTTTTGGTATCCCAAATTTTATAAATTATTCCAAAATTGTTTTAAATTATTTTTATTTTCTTCAACTGATTTCACTACATATAGTTCAGGCATAGTACAAGCAATATACCGTGACTATATTTTTTTGCCTAGTTGCCTTTTCTCTTGTAGCCTTGTATTGTTGTCTTTCAATGCCTTAAATTTAATATGAAGTCTGAGACTACTATAGTCTCAGGTGAAGTCTACTGAAATAACTGGTCATATTTGCCTGGATTAAGGGAGCTACCATTAGATTTTTATGGGGGGGGGGGGGGGGGGGGCTAGGATGAAATTTGAAAAAAAATAGGCAGGACAGGAGTTTTGAGTAAAAAAAAAAACAGGATGAAACACTTGTAAAAAAAAAGTCAGGCTGACAATTTAAGTAAAAAAAAAGTCAGGATAAACTAAAAAAAAAAGGCAGGACCGAATAGAGTGGAAAATAAAAACACAGGACAGAGGTTACAACCAAAAAAAAATGCAGGACAAAATTTTTCATCCTAGCCCCCCATAAAAATCAAATGGTAGCTCCCTAATATTTTCATATGTTAACTGATTAAATATCAGTTTGTAAATTCTTGTTTATCAATGCTGTGTTCAGTTTGCTTAATTAGAATTATTAACTATTCTTCAGAAAAGTATGCAAATCCAAATCTTAAACTTAAGGCCGAACAACACGCAACATCTTTAATCTATACCGATGACAGGAATTTCCTTCACCCTGTAAGAAATACGAATGAGATCAAGAATTTAATTTCTGTATCGAAACCGGAAGTTATGTCTCCTTTACCAAATGAAGTGGAAGAAGCATTAGGCAGATTAAAGAATATACCCGCCCAACAAGTTTCGCATTTTGCACACCTTGGAGACTACGTCCGCCATCTGCAGGCCAATGAAAGAATATGCGATGTAACCGTTCACATCGGTACTGTAAAGTATGCTGCACATCGCATATGTCTTGCATGTTACAGCGATTACTTCGCCGATATTTTTTACAGCAGAGGTGAGAAACAGCGTGTCCCACTTACTGTCCGACTTAAAGGTATTAAACCAATTGCGTTCGAAATCTTACTCAAATACATTTACACCGGGATATTAGATGTCTATCCAGATGTCGTTGGTGATTTGATGACGATGGCAGAAAGTCTACGAATCCCGATGGTGAAAACTCGTGTCATTGATCATTTAGAATGCCTACCATTAGCAAACGCACTCGCCCTCCTGATGAAGGAAAAGATTTTCGGACCATTGTACGAAAGAGTAATGATCGCTGTCTGCGATCAGTTTAATACATTCAGACACGAATCGGTGTTTCTAGAAATAGACATTGAAACATTAATCACCATTCTGAGCAGTGATAATCTTAACATCAGCACAGAGTTAGATGTCTTCGGAGCAGCTATACGCTGGATTGCACATAACCTAATGAACAGAAAGCAGTACCTTATAAGGCTGATGCAATGTGTGCGCTTTGCTTACATGGACACGACAGAACTCTTCCACTGTAACGAAAGAACAGATATATTGAAAGGAGATACCCTTTGCAAACAGATGTTACTGGAAGCTCTTTGGTATGTATATTTTGATTCGTCATGAAACATTTTTTTTACAAGAATTGTTTTGACGAAAGTTTTGTTCGCTTTGACGCATGACTTTTTTCGTAACTGATAATTCATGGAAACAAAACGCAACTCTTTAATATAAACAAGCAAGTTTTTATCTCGAGAAATATTGCTGTAAATTGTGCATTTCTAAATTAAAAAAAAAATAATTTAATTTCCATGCCCACAAGTGTTATAGAAAAAGCCATCCTCGGTTACGCTCGAGAGCAAAAGTTTCGAAAGCCAAAAAAAACCCATAAAAACGCTTAAGGGTATAAAACCCCAAAAGGGCATAAACTGATCACATAGATGTTGTCTCATAGGCAATTATAATACCACATCTTATTTATAGACAATACTGATTAAGGTCAACATTGCCTGGATTGGATTAGCATATATAATAACAAATTGCGAATTTTATGAACTGTAAATTTGTAAGTCTAATGAAATTTACAGGATTGCAACTGCCAAGATGTTATGTAAAGAAGACCCATACAACTTTGTGGTCCCAAAACAACGTATAGCTACTATGAATAAACCATTAGCTAATCGACCTGCACAACAGCAAGAAATGTATCATGTAAGTTAATACAGAAAACTCTTTTTTGCTAATTTGCAAACCACTTAGAATATCGTGTTAGAAATCCCCGAAGCTCGTTCTTAAACTTGCGTAACTTTTATTTAGAGAACTAAGAAGTATTTACAACCCCAAAAAATATGTTACTACCTTCATCATACCATTTCTGAAGCAATAATGAATTCTTAGCCTTATACTTAGTTTTCCTGTCTTTTTTCAAAGCTATAAAATACCTGCCTTTTTTCGAATCTTTTACTTCTGACAAAAATAAGGGGTGTACAATATATCTTGTATCAAGCTTTTATAAATCCGTAGTCAATGCAGCCGTGGCCTTGCGGTCATGAATTTCTTGAGTACCATCATTTGTTGTTTCGAGCATACATTTTGTACTCCGAGTACTGAGTACAGTGTTATGACCGAAATGCCATGCCTCAGCGAATTAATTGCAGTTTTGTTTTGCTATTTGCTCCTGTCACAGACACTTACAGCAGAATAAAGCAGAGATAGAAATAAGTCACTGGGGCCAGGGCTGGACCAGTATAACACCCCACGGTCGGCTTCTCTTCTGTGGTGTAAAAAAGATTTTTTATTGGCGGACCATAAATATATGTGTATATATTATGTTTCTATTGGCACACATATATGTTTAAGTAACTGACTTTTTGTATTCAAAAGTGCTGAAGAGAAATGGTTTTTGTTTTGTTTTGTTTTGTTTCCCCATTTTTAATAGGAGCTCGGGGTCCGCAACTTTGTACCTTGTTCAAGAAAAATGTCTATGCAAAAAACGAAAACATTGCAGACAATTACCACTGCCTTATTCATACTTCTTTATTTTTTATTTCATTTCATCATTCTTCAGTCAGAAATCCCTATGCACACCCCCAAAAAACAGAGTGCTGGTGGTTCACGGAAAGTAGACGTAGAGGTTCAGTCCCCAATTATGACACCACGTTTCCAACGTTCTGAACCACAAGACGATACACAGCAAACATTACAAGATGTCATTGTGATCGGAGGATTTAACCCATCTTCAAGCAGAGCAGCCGTTTCTGGTATATATTTTATTATATATTACTAAAAATTAGCATATATTTTGAAATTCAACAGCTAATGTAATGTATATTTTCATTTTATTTACATTCTGGTCTGTTTTCTAGCCCCTATTGCCATTTACATGAAAAAGCAATAGATGTTCATTTTGATGATAAGAAAACTGGTATTGTTCAGTATATACATGGAAACAATATTTAATCATTTCCTTTAAAATAATGGTTTCATTTTCGACAGAATTATATATAAGAACTTGAACATGTAGACACAGGCACTTGTCTCTGAAAAAAGGGCATAGCTTTAGAGTTAACATTGAATTATTATTAATTTTTCAGCTAAGTCTATCGAAAGATACGATAAGAGTAACAACGCATGGAAACATTACTCTGAGTTACCGGAGCCTCGTCTTCATTATGCTGTAACAATATTGAATGGAAAGATTTACGTAACAGGCAAGTAGAATAAACTAATATGCAGTTAGTAGCATTGCTATTGTTAACAATTAAAACCTTGTTCCTTTTAAGGAAGCACAATACAAAGTTTTTTCGACCTCAATTAGACATCTTTAAACTGGTGTTAATACCTTCATACAGCTCTAAAATTCGTAAATGATGATTCAGTAGCAAGAAGATAGATTTATCTTCAAATGGTAATAATTCCTTACATAGTAATAACATAATTGATTATTATATGTAATTAATTTCTAGATTGCAATGCACACATTTGAATGAAATTATCTTCTTGCTATTCTTGTTAAGAGTTACATCATCGGTATTCCATACCCTTCTGTTTTTAATACTACTTCGTACATGTAGTATTCCCTTTGATTTTACCAACACACCACTTGTGCATTTCCAACATTTTAAAATAAAAATAAACTGAAGACTTTGTATTATTGTCAATGAGACAATTTTCTACCAGAGCCCAAAATGACGTAGAAGTTAAGAATATAATTAAAGGGAATATTAGAAGTATTTCAGATATCTGTAAAATTTTAAACATTACTAAGATTAAAAAAAATAAATAAGCAGATTCGGTATGAATTGCCGATGGGACAACAATCCGCCAGAGAATAAAGGGCGAGGATGTAATAATCTACATAACACAGTACGCCCTTCAACAATAAACAAAACCCTTACCGTACAGTTAGTATAAATGGTCCCTACACAAGCCAATTGTAGGGAGACAAACTTTATTCACATGTGCATTTGTTCTACATGACAGGTGGGATTGATCCAAGAATGAAAATAAAACTCCCAATACCATCAACGGATTCCTTTGTATACGACATCAAATGCAATGCCTGGATTAAAATCATGTCCATGAATACGGCTAGGATGTACCACTCATTGTGCTCTCTGTGTGGAATGGTGTACGCCATTGGTGGACAGGATGGCGATAACAGGTAATGTACATAAATATTAGGGATCATTATTCTTTACTTGTAAGTCTTTTTTGTTTATTATACTGGTATTATAAAGTAATGTGTCTGTTTTAATTTTAATTTTACGTTTTGATCAAGTTAAAAAGAGGAACGGTTTAAAAATAAACATGTTCATGTGTTTGATCTAAGTCAGGAACCTTAATGTTTTATCCTTTTGGGGATTTAGTGCTGATTACAGATCTTTTATTGTCGCTGTAAGATCTGTTCTTTAAAATTCTGTACCCGGGACGATGTACACATGTAACTTGTGTAGACGATCTCTGAATTTCATCTGAAATTTTGTATCGTTTGGTAGTTGTCTTATTGACGTTTGCTCTACACAACAATGTATTAAAATATTATTTAATTATACACAAGACAACAAAGGAAACATGATTATCTTATGCCAAAAAACACTTTTTTGATATGCGTATTTTCGGGCTACCGTATATATGGTTTTCATTTTCATTTGTTTACCTTATCAATGGGAATAATATTAGATTTGAGGAATACCTTATAATTTAACCAGAAATCTATTGACAGTCCCTAATTGATTGTCGGTATGTTTCTAGTAGACTAACAAATTTATATATAAGCAGACCTCTGCTTAGCTAACTTAATTGCCTTTTATTTTTAGTGTATTGAATACAGTGGAATGTTATAATCCAATGACCGATAACTGGTTCTTTGTCAAGTCAATGCCAACAGCGAGGCTGGGTGCTGCAGTTGGAAACCTTGATGGTATAATGTTTGTTACTGGAGGTTATGGAGAAAATATCAGCAGAAGGTCTGGAATGCCTGTTCTTGACACCGTAGAAAGCTTCGATCCAAGAAAAAACATGTAGGTTAAAATAATAAAAGGGTTTTCTTATGTTGATTATTAGTGCTGTTCGGTTGCTGCCTTTTTGACATATATCAAACATCTTTTGTTATTCATATTTGAAATAAAAACTAATTGGATTAGATAAATTACACAGGAATATTTACTAAACTATTGCCATTGTATTGTGCTTAATCATCGATATTTGTTATTCCTTGATATTTGTCCGTTGTATTTTTCTTGGAAAAAAATCTTGAAACCTTACCATCTTTTCAGTTTAATTGAATATTCACTTTTTAAAATAAAATGTTTTATACACAAAAAATCATATCATAAGGTTTTTATACTGTCAACATTGCATTACTTTTCGATTTCAGATGGACCGTTCATAACAATCTTCGGTTTCCTCGTTGCCATGGTAATATCGTCACTATCAACGGCATAATGTATCTTTGCGGTGGAGCAACCCGATCTTATACAAGCATGGATTCTGTGATCAGCAGTGTGTCTAGTATCGATGTATACAACAAAGAACATGATGTCTGGGAATTTTGCTCTGATATGGTAGTATCCAGACATGATGCTGCCGTTGCCTCAGTTGGTAAGTCATAAAACATCTCAAAAGTATAATCGTCCACTATTACATTGCGAAATCAAAAAGATGTAGGGATTAGAGTGGTTTGTGATTTAAAAAACATGCAACTCAAAATATAAGTCTTGATATTTGGAGATGAGGTGAGCTATATAAAAAGATAAAATAAACAAACAAAAAAAGATTTATCTTACCTTTTCATTTAAGTACATATTAAAACAAAAGAAAGTATAAGAAACACCATTTTCTGGTTTCGAACGAATTAACGACTGCATACAACGACTTGTATACGTTATTTAAAAAAGATTTTCGCTGAAAATGGTTTCCCACCCCCAAGACTCCACTCTCCACTAGACCAGCCATTGTAACAGAGTCAGTTGATTTTCCATTTTGTGACATGCAGAGAGATAGACAATCATTTATAATTATCCCCGATGCAAAGCTACGGAAGAGTAAAATCAACCAGGTGAACTATAGAGTTTCTAATAATATATTATAGCCTGAATTATTGACATTCCATTATAACATGATAAAGTTCAGCATCAAAAAGTCATCCACCAAGTTAAGCAAAGCAAACAAGCCATATTAAAAACATTTTGACTTACCAGTCGCCCATTTCGTTTCTGTCTTAGATTTCTTGCGTATTTGTTTAATGCTAGGGTCCTGTTATTTGACATTTTTTACTTATATCTATAAATCATTACTGTTGCCGTGCACGACATAATATTTCGATTTTCTGTAATTGTTGTCACGCATCATTGACATAGTCGATTTAATATTGAAAATTTTAATAATATCCAGTTCTTGTTTAAATGGTTGGAAAGTATATTATGATAAAAGCTTTACTTTTATGAGCCTAATTGAGTTATTTAGAATACTCGTCAAGGTATACAAAAATTCTTACGATCGAATATTTTGAAGGAGAGAAAGGAGTTTTGAACTTTATATTTGTTTAATTCTATAGCGGTAATATAATAGTTATATATGTCTGATATTGTATAATGCTCTTTGTGGGTACTTTTAATTCTTATAGAAGATGATTATTTCTTATAAAGTAGAATATATAATAAATCTCGTTTTTTATCCCTTTCAAGAGGATTATTTGCAAATATGTTTTTTTCGGGTTTTTTTTTTTACAGAAAAGTAATGTTCTATAGTAGAATTTATCACTATTCCTAAGTAATAACAAGTGTACACCCGTTATTTTAACGTCAGCATGTATGTAGAGACAGTTTTCAAATCCGGAACTTTGAAATTCAACCATACAGTATTTTTAAGAGCATTTTCCTGTCAAACTTTCGAACAAATGTTGCATATTTTTCAGTCATTTTTGGGGAAAATATAGCTTTTTGTCCTGAGCCATATACTTTTATCTCGTCATGTCTATACAAAATGTATATTTACAAGATTGGATCTACTTCAACCAAAGCACGGAGAAAAGGGAGAGTGATAAATTTCTTAGCTTTCTGTAACTGCGAGTACTCTCAGATCTGTACTTTGTGTCTTTTGTATTTTTGTAAGTGTTTTTGATGTGCTGTGAATCGATCTGATGAGGTAAGCCCTTTTCAACTAATTTTAATAGTCTGTTCTTTTGTCGTAATGTCACATCCTAGTCAAGAGCCTGCAATTCAGTGGTATATGATTTGTTTTCGTTTATTGTTTCGTACTTAATCAGGTCGTTAATTTTCTCGTTTGAATTGTTTAACATTTGTCATTTCGGTGCGTTTTATCGCTTACTATGAGGTATGGGTTTTGCTCATTGTTGAAGGCCTTACGATGACCTATAGTTGTTAACTTCTATGTCATATAGTCTTTGGTGGAAAGTTGTCTCATTGGCAATCATACCACATCTTCTTATTTTATAATACATGATCTATTCAACTTTGATCGTGTTGTCCCTAGGCCAACAAACTTTTACTACAAGAAGGTAGTTGGACATAAGTTTTACACTCGTTAATAATTTCAACTCTTACATGTACATATAAATCAGTTTTACTATCCGGAACTTTGAAATTTAAACTTGAAATCAATCTGTTCTTGATTTTCTAGCAAACTTCTTCGTTTAGACTCTATTTGCATTGTTACTATGTATTGCGAATTCTGGATTTATAATTTATATGATTTTGTTGTTTCCTTACGAATACACCGTTAATATCATTTATCAAATCAAATTATATTTGTATATGTCCGTAACTAGAGGTTAGTGATAAACCCATATTAGCTGATGGCTGTAATTCTTCTTCTCAATATTCCATATTGAGAAGTGTAGTGCTTTAATTAAAAAAAAAACTTCTTTGACCCGCAAGTTTGCTCTCTCACGAAACTGTGAAATAAGATTAATACATGACTATTATGTTTGTAGGTGACCTTATATACATAATTGGAGGTGCATCCACACAGTCTAACCGAATTTTGAGATCAGTCGAATGTTTTGATACTTCAACAAAATCATGGGTTCCTGGGGTTCAAGATCTGCCTTATCCATCGAAGTGGATACGAAGCCTGTCCATTGTTAGCAAGTAAAGGGAAGAGTTAATGTCGATGTCCAAAGAAGAGGTTATAGAAACTGAACTGAATGATTTCTTAATAAGCATTGTTAATGATATAACAATAAATATATATGCATTCTTAATTGTATTTATTTCAAAAGATGCGCTTTAACCTTGCGAATATGCACACTCAAAAGATCAGTGGACTTTTGATGTCACTGCATACAAGGCTTATCGTGTTTCTCTACGTTTATACCATCTTGCTCAATCTCCGTAATTCCGCTTTGTGACGTACGAGCAGGACGTCACAATGTGAGAGGAGAACTTATTAGCCACGAAACAATGGTACTGCATCACTTACTTCCGGTAGAACAACAAAATGTTAAAAAAAACTAATGAAGGTCAAAATAGTGACCAGCATATTAGTACCATGGACAGATTATGCGAATTGTAAAAAATCGATCAGCCGCTCGACACATTGGTTCACATTGTGACTGACATTGTTCGATATCAATGCGTAGAACTGCTATAATCTATAAATATCTCATATGCCACAGTGTTTACCGCTTTTGTCATTGTCCTGGATAGACAATAAAGCCGTGTTTTGGTTTTTATTTTTTGTCAAGTCAAATGTTCAAAATCATTCAGCACGGTAAAAAAACTCATAGAAGCAAAAGCACTAACATCAACTAAATTACGCCATACATTATGACACCATTTTGTAAAATCCAATCCAAAGCATTCCGTGAAATAACTTTGTCTAGCAAACAATACATCAGTATACCGGACGTATGCCATAAATTATTTATTATTTAGTTCGAAATAGACCTAATTAATAAATTATTTATAGCAAACATTTGAGTAATGATCAAATGTCCCTTCACAGACTATTAATAATCTACAAGCAATACAAATAATAACTCTACCTTGACTTGACCTCTCAGTTGATATAGATTCCGCAAAAGTATGACATGTTTTGCTGAATACATGGTAGGATATTGCTATGCTTACAATGGCGGTGCACGTAGTTTCACACTATTTGGAGTACATTCGATCTTTTTCATTTCCTGTTTGCCCATATTTGTACCTGGACTTGTAATATATTGGCTTTATATTTTCAACTATATGCTTTTCTTCATAAGGAAACAGTTCACAAGAATAAAGACATATCATCCTACTGTGACACAGCTCAGTATTATGACTTGAGTTGGGAAAACTTTGTATGCTCATAGATATGCGTTTATTTTTGTGAAAAAGTAGTATTACAAAATTCTTATAAATCTTTTTTTATTTCTTGTATTCATGCAGAACTACAGCAACAGATATGTTTCAGTTATCTTCCTGTCAATTTTTACAACTTTTTAGCTGTAACCATTTCAGTATCCTCCAAAATATTTAATAGGAAAATAAAAATCCGCCAAAATAAAAACCGCCAAAATTGTTCGTATACTTTGTTGCCCCTAAATCGCGAAATTTTACATGGGTGAAAAAACGAGCTCCATGGTACTACCAGTTGTTATGTGAATACTTCAACAAAATAAAAGCAAGTATTTTCAAGTACATTTGATTCGATCATAAGACGTTAAATAACAGAGATTCATCACTAAAGTCATTGCATAAAAGTAACAGATCACGTTGTTTGTCGTAGTAAAGACACCTCGGACGCTCGATGCCATCTGTTTTTCCTTTTAATTCCTTGTGCTCTTTTCCATCACATGACATAACCATGACATTGTTGGATTCGTACCACGTGATATAGAGGCAACCCTTGCCGTCTGATCTTATGCTGAGAGGCATTTTGTAATGTTCATCTCTGAATGTCCATAGCTGATTTCCTAACAAGTCACAACAGTAGATCATACTTGTTTTGGTCCTTGTGTAATAAATTGTATCCCCCTCAATATCAAGGCGAGTAGATATTTCAATATCAACTGGTATCTTGTTCTCTATTTCTCCGTTAATTGTTGCTACCAATATCCCTCCTCCGTCGACGCAAATATACAGTCTTTTTTTATACCATTTTATACCGTAACAAAACTTTTGAAATTCAATATCTTGGAATTTCTTCAATGAAATATCAATGATCTGGAAGTGATTTGTAAATGGATAAGTAACAGCGACTATGTTGCCATCGATTGGCGTAAGATCAAATGGCTCATTTTTGACGGTCATCGTGCCTATAAATGATCCATCGGCTCTGTGTAGGAATAAACCTTTATTGTTCCATTCTATATACACTAGTCTATCGTCTAATATAAGACAAGCCTTTATTTCTAGTCGTACAACGCCGATGCGTTTATTTCGGAAAGCCTTCTTGAGCCCGAGTTTTATTTTGCCTATATCTCTTTTGTTTTGTGTATTCATATTTCTTTCTTTCTTTGAGATCAATCAATTTCGACCCCTGTATGTCTCTTCAAACCTCTGTAACTGGTGTTTTTTTTGTTGGTAATTGATTTACTGGGCATCTGCATCATTTTTGCACAAACTTCGTTACTTGAAAAAGAAACAAAATTTATAAATGTGGAAACACTTGCAAGTTGTTCTGAGCATAGAAATTTATAAACGAATCTTAGTTTTCTCAGATTCAAGTTCTCTGAATATGCTTGTTCAAATTAAAAGCATTATTAGATAATAAAAAGGAGTGGATAATTAAGATAAAACTCATATACGTTAATCTCAGTCATACAACGTGCAGTAATAACTAAAAAAACTATTATCATTATGTTGTCCTTTGCAATAAAGAATTATATAAGTAATATGCAAATCAAAATGATTAATGCATAGGACCAAAAGAACAGGAAACAACTATACTTTTGATCGTAGGAACTTAATATTAAACGAATTAAATATTTACATTTACAAAGCTTCAACGTGTCACTATAAACGCCTTTAATTATACTGAGTAGTCTTGCTTTCAATACACACACACATATATATATATACCTGTCAAACAATACTTCACCGCCAGAAAAATATAAAAATATATCTTATACTTACATTTTTGATCCTTTTTACTGTGTTGTTTAAACTTACTTCCTAGTTTGTCCATAAATAGGCATTATACTGTGACATTGTTAAATGTTATGAAAAACCCAAGAATGATTGATCAGTTATTACTTTTGGTTTGAATATACTTTATATATCAATTATACATCAAAGTAAAGACATAACAATTTCCTTGACAGTTGTAAGAGCACTAATCAATGGAACAGAAATATTTGAAGTTTAAAATCAATCGATTGAAGATCTACACAGATATTTCTTATTTAATTTAGGAACCCAGTCGTTGTTGAAACTTATTCCTTTATTTACGATTTTTTTTTAGAAGAGGTAAACTAGTCAGCATGAACATACTTTGATGACTCAGTTTCACAGTATCTACGTCAAACAACAACAGTTCGCTTGTACAGACGAGAAACATTCTCCGAGAGAATCGAGAATTTTTCAAGAACATAATAGTAAAGCTTTCAAGATTTATGAACTTTATAAGAAAGAATAGTTTTATAAACAGTCTCCCGTACCAAAATCCGAAGTAAGAAAAAAGAGATTCGCTGATGACTTTGCGTTTTTCTCTCCAGTTATGTATAGAAATTGGACGATATTTCGGTCCCTTTTCAAATAAAATTCATAACGTCTTGATCTGTAACATCATAGCCACAAGAATCCTATCCTAACCATTGAATGGTCATAGTTTACAGAAATTGGAGTGTTGTATTCAGTATCAAAGTAGGAAGTAATGAGTTTAATTTAGCTTAAATCATGTAATAAGATTCATCGCAGCAACGAAACAAATCCATGAATACCACATTGGTATAATGTGTCTCCATCGAAATACCGACAGATAAAGTACCAAAATGATTGAAACTGAACTCTTTCAATTCATTTATTGCACATCGAAATCATTGTAATTCTGATTACCGAAAAGGGTTATATAATATTGTAACGATTTTGAAATGCACTTAAATTTGTCGAAAGACCACATTATCTAATATGAAAACTGTGTTTTATTTGATTATGTGTGCTTATGTTGTGTTTAAACAATAACAAACTTCACACATTCAAATTCATTGACAAGAAAGAAGCACAATAGGTACCCATTTGAATGATAAATGCATAGTAAATAGCATGTCAACATACACAGTAAGTATGTTTTCATATTTCAGAGAATGAGATAAAATCAAAGACTGTGTAACTAACTATTGCTCCCTCATTTTAAAAAAAAGTTACGTTCGTTGTACGTTAATAAGCAGACCAATAAGTTCACTAAATTGCTGAACTAAGGTGAGGTAACTAATTAATAGCAGTTTGTGTGAGAACGAACTACTTCGTTTACTTTTAAGAACAAAATATTTATTATTTATGTTTTATGTTATGTACTCAGGACTCAAGCTTCAGTTAACCTGTAATTGTGGTTATATATTATAGATATATATATATTCTTTGTGAAAGAATACATAAACTGAGCAATCGTAACACGCATTTTTTGGTTGGCATTTGTTCTTTTTTTTTATAATAGAAAATTTAATCAAAAAAGTTTTTACAATAAAGTAAACATTTTGCCAAATTTCAATGGACAATAAAACTGCATTCGTGTACATTGTAAAGCATAATGTATAAATTAGATTTAAAATGCGTGTTAAAGGTTCTCATCAAATTTTAATGTTGAATAGTATGTAATAAGATACTTGAATGATATATGTCAATATAAATTTTACAATCAATTTCGGACAAATATTTTATGAAAGTTAATGGTTTTATAAAGCAAACACTTTGTCCTGAGCTCGGTAAACCAATTTACAATAGAACAATGAACTGTTGTAGATTTCTGATTTTAATATCAAATATTGACTATATATACATAGGCGTAATTGATGGTTTTGTTAAATCAGACCTACATATCTTACAATATCAAGCCGACGGTATTGTTATTCGAAACAATGGCAGGACCAGCTCAGCTACCTATCAAGGTCCAGGCTAGTCATAATGACTATGTAGATTCAGAAGAGTTTAAAACATTATTGGATATAAATATTTAAAAACTTTAATTAACAACCGCAATGACCCCATCAAATCACAAAGAACTGGATGTCAAAAGCAGACGTGTTAATATTATAAATCTCTGGAGATACGTAGCCATTTTGAGGTATGGGACTTAGTTTTCATTAAAAGTGTTACATGCAAATACAATTTACCTTAAGCCTGTTTAAAAAGGCCTGATTATTAAATATTGTATCGGATTTAAATGAAATTCATTTCGTACATTGAAACGCGATTAAAAGCAGTGAGTGACATCATGAAAACGAACTTCTTATAATGTGAAAAAGTGGTCAATACCGGATTTTCTAATTAACTTAGACAATGATCAAACGAAAAGGAAACGGAAGTTTTGAGAAGCTGCCAAATATTCGGGATACAGTTATAAATGGAAACCTGCTGCTCACTTTACACGAGGACAGAAGCATTAAACCAGATCTGAAAATTGGATATGAACAAGCAAAAGAATCTAAAATATATAAACGGACAAGGCTGAATGACGGATCACCGAGACAAATGAAAAAGTGGCCAGCTTCATTACTACTATCTGGTAGAAAAGTATTTGATTCTATTGACATTCCTTCATCAGAATCAGTTGATGCTGACATTGACAAATCGAGCGAAACCGAAAACGGAATGCTGCCACCAATTGATAGTGAAAGAATAGTGCTTCTTGAACCCTCAAAATCTTTCTACAATGATTTTGGACTACGTACTCAAAGCACAGACACGTTTTCTGGATATAGGAATATGAAAATGAAGAAAAACAAATCGACATCATTTGTAGAAAAGGAGATTGAAAAGAAAGCCATGAAACATATACACGCTATACAAGTGCTTAGTAATTCGAAAAGAGGAAGCTACGCTATTCGCAGTGTTAATTCACTTAAGGAGACACTCGGTCCTGTGAGGTCGAACACAGAGGTAATGTTACCTACATCATATGTGAGGTCACAGGTCGTCTCAGAAAAACACCCAACATTTGTGGATGTTACCAAGAAACCTCCATATAATATGTTAGTAAGGACAAGAGAAGGGAACACCAGAGTATCACGGAGAGGTAACCCTTTACCAGAAATCAGCGGAAGGACACTATTGGGATTTGAAACTAAGTTGAGCGGTCACGCGTCTGTCAAGGAGTGTTCATAACTACAGTAATCAGTATTTTATGGATTACAAAATATGTTCATAACTACAGTAATCAGTATTTTATGGATTAAAAAAATATGGAAATTTTAAGACATGATATTAAGCATGTACATGTAGATCTAATACATGTAAGGCGCAGGTTTATATATTAGCATGTGTGATTTAATGTGAATATACCAACAGCACACCGTGAAGTTTTAAATACAACTGTATCATATTAAATCTTATGACCATTTTCTTTATTCAAAGTCGTGAGCTAGAATAAATGACTTGATGCTCCTCGACCCCAATTAAATATCAATATTGACAGAAAATGGATTAATTCGTCATTCATAACCTCTCGACCGAATCTACTTATACCGATATTATCAACCAAAAGATTTCAACAGAATTATCAACGTATTTGTGTGCTTTTAAATCGCTTTAAAATCAATTTTTAAAAGGATTTAAAATATTTTTCAATCATATATAATATGCATGTATGGATTGTAAAATGAGAAGTGATTACTGAATGTTATGTCTAGATTTTTAAGTATTATTACGCTACTAAAGTATGCAACTTGTTACAACAATTCAAACTTTAAACCATTCAGTTATTTTGTTTTTTAAATCATTATAAGCTTATTCACGACCTTCAAAATTACCTTCATTGGATTTAACCCTCTTTCATTTGCTTATGTAATAGAGGCGAGACTCTTGTTAAGGGTTAGCTCAGCTTGAGTTACGAGTAACAGGCGTGCAGCAACGTGTTGTAATGCATTTGTTTCTTGATCTTCATTAAAGAATAGAAACTATAGTATAAATGTAAATCATTTCGTAAAAACGTTGTCCCCTTATTTCGTAGCTGTATAAAATACACCACCATCATGGTCAGTTGCGACTTTCTAGTAATTTCGACCAATAAAACTGGTATCATTAATTTTGAGATTTTTCGCCTTTTTCTTGCCTAAATTACCCGGTCCGTTTAATTTGCGGAGCCTTGGTTTATTTACACAATCGAGCTGTTTGTAAAATTTGTTCCCAATAAAATACATCTGTCTTTTTTGTTGAAAATACACGGTGCTTTTACTTGGTGAGTTTTGCTTGTCGTTACTCACCGGCGTTTCATCGAGTTTGTTTGGATAAAAATGTTCAAGGCCGCCACTTCGCTACAACTTGGAGCAAAAGCAAAGACACTTATTTTTTGCGATGGTATAGACCCCTTCTGTTTTTCGTACCACATGTTAAAAGTGGCTGTGAGGATAAACCATAGTGCTTACAAATGTACCACCAAAACATCTGAACTAATCTTTGGATTGCTTTTATGAACAGGATTGTCGTAACAAATTTATATTTCAGTTTGTAAACTTCAAATACTTATCACCTCGAACGAGAAACATACATGTTTTAATGAAAAGCATTGTACATAGAATTTTGTTTCAAGGTCAGGATGCTGAACTATTATATAAAAGTTATTAATTACAATTGCAGCATTATTTATAAAAGGTTCAAAATAAATTATTGATCCTTGTGAGTATTCCTTTTCCGTAGCCTACTATTTTTGTTGAATTTTTTTTCATTTATAGTGTACATAAAAAAATTGCCACTCTGGACATTGACAAAAATAGGTAATCAGCGTTCTCAAAATGACCCATACCATTTTATATTATTTTCGTTATTGACATGATTCAATCTAGCCAATTAAGAAGAAGCTGATCCTCGTTTGGCGGTCTTTCTAAAACACACTTCAATTTGAAAATAAAGAAGAAAACATAAAGAATTCCATGAAATGTTAGGTAATAATACCATGACTTATATTACTATTCTTTACCTAACCAGAAGGTGGAATGTCGTTAACAATAAATTTGAGATCATACTCTACAGAAAAATAGTAAGGCCGGACGCAGCATGGTCTTACTTTTCGATACCAGTAATCGATAGCCACACAATATGTATGGTAACAATCCAAACCTAAGAAAAAAACTAATCGGAATTTATGTGTAAATTTCAGATATCATAAGACGAGTAAAGTGTTTTGTTTTTGTTTTTGTGTTGTTATTTTTTAAATTCTAGCACGTAGTCAAAACTTGATAACTAATACAGAAAAAAATCCCATAAAGTGTTTTTTATTAATTCTATCGCGTAGACAACTAATACAGAGAAAACTTGACAACTAATACAGAGAAAAACACAAACGTAGAAAATCGTAAGTAGATTTGACGTAGAAACAGATGGCAGTACAAATGAATATTTTTAAAACAACAAGCATTCATAAAATTAAATACTAAGTAAAATGACCACATATATTATTTTGTTAACAAACATCTTTTAACTAGTAGGTAACAGGAAGTTTCAAATCAAACGGATTAAGAGATTCTTATAAAAAAAACTGGGATATGGAGTTCCAAGCCAATGTTCGTCCCTTTTTAAATAATGACAAAATTGAAGAAAGGAAGAGGGTTGTTTTCTTCTTCTTGACCCAAGAATCCTGTATATATAAGCAAACAGTTGTTACTACACATAGGCAGATATATATATACAAGTCTAAATTGAAAACAACGTTCAAACCTATGATTGCGTTGGATAAAAACCGCAATTTTTATACGTGTGCATGCAAACAAATGTCTTGATAGAGGGGTCTAAATACAGCACAAACAACAATTTCCAAAAGACCAAATGAGTGAAAAAGTATATTCTAACAAAACGCATTTGACTAGCAGGTCGAACAACTGATGTTCTTAAACCCTGCTGACTGCCATTGGCGATTGCCAAATAAACGGATCACAAGTTGTAACAAAATAAATCTTATTATTAATTAATTACCAAACAGAAAACAATAAATTTGCGGAAAAGATGGTATACCGCAAAGATGAGGTGCAAAAATTTGTACACCATATCCGGATTTCGACAATTAATGTCTCTTCAGTGATGTTAGGAATCGAAACGGCATTTGGAAGGCCATATGATTTACCTCAATTTAGGATAGACTCTTAAATTTTGAAAGAGTCAAAATAGGATGAACAGATCATATAAACCCGAAGGCAAATATAATACAAGCCCTAACGAAAAAATATAAACAAGTCTTAATTGAAAACAACGTTCAAACCTATGATTGCGTTGGATAAAAACCGCAATTTTTATACGTGTGCATGCAAACAAATGTCTTGGTAGAGGGGTCTAAATACAGCACAAACAACAATTTCCAAAAGACCAAATGAGTGAAAAAGTATATTCTAACAAAACGCATTTGACTAGCAGGTCGAACAACTGATGTTCTTAAACCCTGCTGACTGCCATTGGCGATTGCCAAATAAACGGATCACAAGTTGTAACAAAATAGATCTTATTATTAATTAATTACCAAACAGAAAACAATAAATTTGCGGAAAAGATGGTATACCGCAAAGATGAGGTGCAAAAATTTGTACACCATATCCGGATTTCGACAATTAATGTCTCTTCAGTGATGTTAGGAATCGAAACGGCATTTGGAAGGCCATATGATTTACCTCAATTTAGGATAGACTCTTAAATTTTGAAAGAGTCAAAATAGGATGAACAGATCATATAAACCCGAAGGCAAATATAATACAAGCCCTAACGAAAAAATATAAACAAGTCTAAATTGAAAACAACGTTCAAACCTATGATTGCGTTGGATAAAAACCGCAATTTTTATACGTGTGCATGCAAACAAATGTCTTGGTAGAGGGGTCTAAATACAGCACAAACAAAATATATATACAAGTCTAAATTGAAAACAACGTTCAAACCTATGATTGCGTTGGATAAAAAAAGCAATTTTTATACGTGTGCATGCAAAACAAATTTCTTGTATATATATTGTTTTCAATTTAGACTTGTATATATATATATATAGAGAGAGAGAGAGTGTGTACGATCTTCGACGATGGAATAAACCCTGCACCGTATATACAGAAAAGTCGAAACGGCTAATATTGTCAACTACACGACACATTTTATCACCATCGGTAACCTCTACTAGTGTCACCCAGGCTCGTGCAAAACAGACTTTACAATGATAACAACTGCAACAAACGTACAGCCATGGTAAATGTAGCAAGACCGTTCTGTGAAAATTGGGATGGTTTTCATTGACGCATAACACACCTCTATTTTTTGTCTCGTATATTGTCAAAGAAGAGAAAGGTTATGATAACGAAATCGGCCATGGAAAAGAATCGCTCATATGCCCTAAAACATGCCATATTAATAGATATTTACGTAAAAATCAGGACACAAGAAAGTATGATAACGGGCAACCTTTTTGCGTTGACCCTTCCAATTCGAAAATCAAAAAGCTTTATGAATCTACCAATAAAAATATTCAGATGTCAGAAATCGGAATATATATTTTTAAAATTTTGCCTTACAAATTTGCAATAATTTACAAGAACTGCAAAAACTGTTAAAATAGTGTAATTTTGATGTCTTTCCATTAATATTTAGAAATGAGACAAGAGTTTACCCCCAAAAGATATTTAGGTACAATATGTATTTACAAATGTGCTAATGTGCTTTATATCTTGTTGGGTAAGTCATTGAATGAAAGGTCTATTTTCCCCAAAAACTATGTTTAAATTGTCCATTTTAGGCATAGGTGCGTGAGGAAAAGAACCATGTGTTGAGCCATCATAATCCCTCCCCTTCATTATCCCCGATTTTCCAATATATATCAGTTATTTGTTCTATATGAATACCAATATACCCAATTTTTACTCTGAATATACATGTTTACTATCAATGTGCCACTCGACTATCGCTTAGCTCTATAGTCGAGTGGCACAATCATAATAAACATGTATATTGATAGCAAACATCGGAAAATTTAATCATTGCAAGTGACGACTTCATGCAAGAATTTGTATGAATGTAAATATACTAATGGCAAATCAGAATATTTGTTCTGATGATATATTATTTCTTAACATGCTTAAGTCATCTAAACCCACCAATTATACTATAACACATCGAAGAACGTTGGACATCAGCAGAAACCTTTCCTCATTGTTTTCATTATGATTTTTTGAAAGTATAGTCACTCTGATATTCAGAGTTTCAAATAGTACTATCTGAAGACTTTTACTATTGACTAGTTACGTTTTTTTTTTCATCATTTTACTAGTTACGTATTCAAATAGCGATTACATGTAAACAAGGAAATCCTTGGTGTAAAGTGAACTTAAGGTAGATAGGGTGTCTTCCTCCATCTTGGATTTTGAAATATCAGAAAACAATCGGTCTAGATCTTTAAGAAAATGTGCAAATTTTGAGAGTTGTAGGTAATTCATGTGTAAGAATTTTTATTACAATATAGAAAATTACATGTTTTATCATATTTATGGTTGTATTTTACAAAAATCAGAATACTTTTGTTTGATTCAATTTTTCCAACTTTGCCACATAAGGGGAGGCAACTCAAATGTAAGGGCAGATAATTCAGATAAAGTTACTTTTACAATAGAATGTGTTAGGAATTTACCTATTTTATTATGTAGCAAGAAAACGGGTCCCGTGACCCCATTTTTTCTTTTTCTTATCTGAAAGCATAATATCAGAGCTATCTTCTCATATTTTATCTCAAAATTCTATGGTGTAGTTTTTGTTTTATGGCAGAAAATTGGGTTTTCCATGCATAATCTATACAAAATCTGTCAATTTTGCACAACCTGTATCGTGAAAATAAGCCCCGTGACCCATTCTTTTTATTATTTTTTTCAAAAAAGCATGATATAAACTACATTTTGGCAAATTATTAAGAAATTCTATGGATTATAATTTAGACACCCCATCTACCTTAATTGAAATTATCTATGGCTTCCGATTTAAATTAAGATTTTTACAACTCTATTTAAAATTATGATTTAACTAATGTTACTTTGTTATTTAATAATATGAATATTTGTATTAAAGAATCAGATAATAATTTAATGTCTACTTAATTTACATAACAAATAATTAACTAATTTATAAGATAGGTCATGCATACAAATTACGTTATCCTGTCTGGAAAAGGGAGATAACTGTATGCAACTCATATATCTTGGCTTAGCTTGGCTCTAATGTAAATATATAAAGGACTTGACCATGATATTCTTGCATGCCTAGAAAAGGATATTGCATTCTACCAAAAACAAGGTAATATATTACTATGTGGGGTCTTTAATACCAGTGTTGCTTCAGAAACAGATTATATTATCAATGATAGTAATAGTGTTGCTCCTTTAAATCAGTCCAGTTTCAGTGATAACCAAATTCTTCTGCAGAGATGATAAACTCGATTCAAGGGGTAGGGACCTGCTTGACTTGTGTATAAGTAACCAAAAAAGAATATTAAATGGTCGAGTTCTTGGTGACACTTTTGGTGGCTTAACTTGCTATACACCTAGTACAGTAGATTATGTGTTAGTGTCAGAGAGTATGATGAACCATATTTTGTATATGAGGGTATGTAATTTTATACCAACACTGTCAGACTGTCATTGTTTGTTAGAATGGTCATTATCAGCTAAATTTTGTATTAATAATAATCATGATACTGTTAGCACTCGTGAATTAACTCCAGGTTTCATATGGTCAGATGACTCTCCATCCCTTTTACAGGAGGCACTTTTTTCTAAAGAAATTCAACAGCGAATTGAAAAAATTTCTTAAACAAGATTCTATAGATTTCCAGGAATCAATTGATAAAGCATCTCTAGAATTCACAGATGTCATTACCTCAGCTGCTAATATAGCTCTTAAGAAGCGTAAAATACACTAGAATAAGAAAGTAAAACATCAAAAGTGGTTGACTGTAACCTTTTATATATGAGAAATAACCTCCTGAATTATGGAAAAATATATTCCAGATATCTCAGAGATTCTGCTGTTAAAGATCACTATTACAAACTGCAGCGTGTATATACTAAGACTCATAAATGCAAATATAGGGAGTATAAACAGTCATCACTGCATCAAATTGAAAATCTTTTTGATGAAAATCCCAAGCAGTACTGGCAACTGATTGATGAACTGCAGGGTAAAGAGAAAGATGATAAAAGTGCATTGATTGCCCCTTCAGATTGGTTAAACCATTTTGAAAATTTAACAGAACCAAAAGATGAATTTAAAGAACGACTTCAGTTTTTAGAGCAAAAACTGAATATTCTAAAAAAAAGGGGTAAATGTTTTAGTGAACTTGACAGTAGGATCTCTGAAACTGAAATATCTACTGCTTTGTCATCTATAAAGGTTAATAAAACAGCAGGCTTAGATAATATCTCCAATACTATGTTAAAATATGGCAAAACCTCTTTACTACCATGTTTCCTCAAAACTTTTAATCTTTGTCTTTCTTATGGAAAATACCCTGAACCCTGGAACACAGGTTTTTTATTCCCAATAAAGAGAATGATGCATCTGATCCTAATAATTATCGAGGAATTACGATCACTGATTCATTTGGAAAGCTTTTTAATAAGATACTTGACACCTGTCTTTGTAAATTCTTTGATAAATATCATATCATTGATGATAGACAAATTGGGTTTACCAAAAAAGCACGACCATCTGACCATATATAAATAAGAAAATGTGGTATGAGTGCCAATGAGACAACTATCCATTCAAGTCACAATGTGTAAAAAGTAAACAATTATAGGTCAAAGTACGACCTTCAACACGGAGCCTTGGCTCACACCGAACAGCAAGCTATAAAGGGCTCCAAAATGACTAGTGTAAAACAATTCAAACAGGAAAACCAACGGTGTAATCTATATAAAAAACGAGAAACGAGAAACACGTATGAACCACACCAACAAACGACAACCACTGAACAACAGGCTTCTAACTTAGGACAGGTGCATAATAAAATGCTTCGCTGAGCGTAGCCTGATACAACCGCAGAGGTCGAACCCTGAACAGTTGGGGCAAGTTTGGACACAATATTCAAGCTTGATACTGTCTGAATTTGGATTGTGATCAAATTTTGACATAATATAGGTTTCTGACACAAAATAAATGTGGTCAAAGATCTTAAAAATTTGAAATGGGACATTTAATTTACCTAGAATGGTCTGATATCTAAAATCTAACAACATGGTTCGATTCAGCATATAAAAAAAAAAACCAAAATTTAAAACCGAAATGTTTGATCCCCCCACCCTTGGAGAAATTACCCCCAAACTCAATCCCAGCCTTCTTTTTGTGGTATGGAACCTTGAAGTACAATTTTAGAGAGATCCATACATTTAAACACAAGTTATTGTCTGGAAACTAGAAAAATGCTTGTTTTTGGCCCCTTTTTTGCCCCTAATCCCTAAACGTTTTGGGCAATTACCCCGACACTCAATCCCAGCCTTCCCTTTGTGATATGGAACCTTGTGGTACAATTTCAGAGAGATCAATACACTTACACACAAGTTATTGTCCGGAAACTACAAAAATGCTTGTTTTTGGCCCCTAATTCCTAAACTGTTGGTACCATAACCCCCAAAATCAATCCCAACCTTCCTTTTGTGGTATTGAACCTCCTGGTAAAATTTCATAGAGATCCATTCACTTAAACTAAAGTTATTGTCCGGAAACCAAATGTGTCTTCGGACGACGACGCCGACGACGACATCATAGCATTATATTTTTTTGCGGTCGTATAAAAATGCAACGGGTTAAAACGTTTCAACAGGCGCCAACCTTCATCCTAACCTGAAACAGTGGTATAACAACAGTGGTATAACATTAAAACATAAAAAGACACACAATAAAATATCAATTGAAATGGCTTAACTCGATCAAAAAGACAATACACAAAAACAAGTAAATATACACTGAACGAATAAGTATGTTCATTGTAAAGACTATAATGGATAAGTATTGTAATACAAATAAAGGTAGAGTGTTTGCTTGCTTTGTTGATTTCCAGAAGGCTTTCGATACTGTCGTTCACCCAGGGATAACATTAAAGCTGTTTAACATAGAGGTGTGTTCACACTTTTATAATATCGTTAAGAGCATGTATGCCCAGAGTAAACCTTGTGTTCGATTAAAGAATAGGGTGACAGATCTCTTTAGAACTAAAGTAGGAGTAAAACAGGGAGACAATCTGAGTCCTAATTTGTTTAAAATTTTCATAAATGACCTTCCCGATTGTTTTAAAAGTTAGCCTGATCCAGTCGTTGTTAATTCACGACCAGTCCATTGTTTACTATATGCTGATGATATTGTCATTTTTTCAACTTCAGCAAAAGGACTTCAGAGTAAACTTGATCGATTAAGTACTTATTGTAAAGATTGGTGTTTGAAAATTAATCCCAATAAAACCAAGGTGCTTGTATTTAACAAGGCAGGCAGACATATAAAACATAATTTTTTATTTTAATGACATACTTATTGATTTTGCTCAACATGATAAATATTTAGGAAAACTTTTAGTGCATCTGGATCTTATTCCTTCTCTCAGAGAAAATTGTATAATAAGGCGTTAAAAGCCTATTATAAGCTACGCAAGGACTTTCTGTCACTGAATCCAAGTTTAAAAAACAGCCTTTATGTATTTGATCATACTATTAAACCTATTCTTTTATATAGTTCAGAAATTTGGGGATATTTCAACCCTTTCAAAAAAAAAATTATAATCTATGACTACAAATGTAGATTAGGCTTATCCTAAACTTCTTTCGGAAAGACTACACATTAAATTTTGTAAACATTTACTTGGCGTTGCCAAAAAGGCAAAAAATTGTGCCACCTTTCTGAACTATGTAGATTTCCTCTGCATTTTGAAATTAGAAAGTCTATGATGAGATACTGGCACAGGCTTGAAAATTTGGGTTTATCTTTTCCATTACTAAAGGAGGCATATTTAGAGTCAAAATTACTACATGAGTCAAAAATTCCATCATGGTATGATCCTTAAACTTCTTTCTAAAGAATATTAAAGGGGTTGGCAGTTTAGCTTCTGCAAGCAATTACAGCTTTAAATGTTTATACAAAAAAATTCTGTACCAGTACTATGAGGATCAGTGGAGACTCAAAATGCATAACTGTTCTGATGGAAAGTTCTGAAACTATAGCACTTTCAAGACAAATTTTGGTCTTGAAAAATATCTTATTTTATTGTAATCCCCTGAGCGGAGGAGAAATTTTACTCAATTGCGTATTTCCTCACATAGACTTTAATAGAATTGAACAAGGTAGATATCATGGTATTTCTCGACAAAAAAGAGTATGTCTCGGGTGCACCTCAAATGAACTTGATGATGAAAAACATTTTTTATTTTCATGCACATCATCTTTAACTGAGAGAAACTGCATGTACTCCATGATTAACTCACTCTGTCCTAACTTTAAGCACTTGATTCCTAGCCAAAAACTAATCTGGCTACTTAATGTAGAGAATGTTGATATATTAATATCTGTTTGTGGTCTGATTGATGAAGGCAAAATATAGATCAAGCTTCTCTGCATCAGGCACGAGGACGGCATGGTGGTTACCTAGACTCACCAATAATAATAATGTACCTTCTTGTATTCATTTTATCATTGACAATCATAATTATTCCCATATATATTATATTTAAGTATTTTTCTATTTAGTACTATGAAAACTTGGGCATGTCATTTCGCATCGTCCCTTGGTGCCTCTTGCAGTCGGGTCATTTTACAATATGTATCAACCCCTCTGCATCAGGCATGAGGATGACATACCAGGTTTGTGCATCTGCTCATAATATCATAACCAAAAAGTCTATTTACATTCATGTATACCATGTGCGTATATCTCCCACCTTGCCATGCAGCACCGTCCATTGGTGGCTTTTGCGGTTAAGTTAAATATTCAATACATTGCCAATTTATTTAAGGAACTTTTTCATGTTGGGGTGTACCTGAGAAGGAGGTAAAACACTGTTAAACGTATATATATATATTTATATATATATGTGTGTAGTTCATTTATGTTCAAACTGCTTTTTCTTTGTACATGTATGTATACTAGACTATTGTTGTTTTTTTTTGTGTTTTTTTTTTGTTATTGTCTCATTAATGTCTTATATTGTATTATGCTCCTTGTGAGCCCATTTAATGGAAATAAAACATCCCCGGCCGGGAATCGAACGAGCCACGACCTCCCGCACACAAGGCGAACACGCTACCATGACACCACAGAGGCGGTTTTAATTCGTGGAAATTCTATTTATTGGTGGTTAAAGCAAAAACGCGGAACACAGAGACGTTTTTATTTCTTTAAAAAATAAATGTGGATAGTGTCCACATGTGGACACAGATGATGCCCCCGCTTGCATATCATATAGTTGTTCATAGTTATAAAGGAACATAACTGAAGAACGGTAAAAGTGACGCTACCCAAATTTTAACTTGATCTGAGTTTTGTGGTAATAAGCATTGTGTGTAAGTCTCATAACATTTGGTTGAGGCTAACTTAAGTAGAGAACAGAAACTAAAAATTCAGCAATTTTTCTATTTGTAAACACGCATAACTCTAGAACGGTTGTGTATAAGTTTTATAACATTGGGTTGAGACAAACTAAAGTTAGAGAACGGAAACGAAAAATTCAGCCATTTTTATGTTTATAAAGGGACATAACTCAAGAATGGTAAAAGTGTCTCGCCACCAAATTTCGTACTTAATCTGTATTATGTAGTAATAAGCATTGTGTATAAGTTTCATAACATTTGGTTGAGGCAAACTAAAGTTAGAAAACGGAAACAAAAAATTTGTCCTTGATCTTAGTTTTATGGTAATGAATATTGTGTATAAGTTTCATAATGTTTGGTTGGGGCAAACTTAAGTTACAGAATAGAAACTAAAAATTTTGCAATCTTTCGATTTATAAAGGGGCATAACTCAATAATGGTTAAAGTGACACTACCCAAATTCAACTTGATCTGTGTTTTATCAGTGGAAGTCAAAATTAAACATTGCATTGTATAGAGCATTGATTGTAGTTGATTCAACTATAATCATGGACAAAGGAAGGTAATTCCAATTTTAAAAAAATACTTGATATTTTAGAAGAAAATAAAAATTTTGCAATTTTTCAATTTAAAGGGGCATAACTCTAGAACGGTTGAAGTGACGCCACCATTCAAACTTGATCTGTGTTTTGTGGTAATAAACATTGTGTATAAATTTCATAACATTTGGTTGAGGCAAACTTAAGTTAGAGAACGGAAACTAAAAATTTTGAAATTTTTCCATTTATAAAGGGGCATAAATCTAGAATGGTTAAAGTGACGCCACCAAAATTCAAACTTGAGTCTGTGTTTTGTGGTAATAAGCATTGTGTATAAGTTTCATAACATTTGGTTGAGGCAAACTCAAGTTTGAGAACGGAAACCAATTTTGGGACGTACGTACAGACGGACAAGGGTAAAACTTAATGCCCCCCACCGCTACGGCGGGGGCATAAAAAAAGTGTTTTCATTGCAAAGTGGAAGCCAATAAGACATAACACATTTTATTTCACTAAAGCCCCCCTCATGGGGTATGCTAGTTCAACATTTTTACACACAATAAAAGTGTGAACATAGTGTTTGCTGCTTCTCCGCTAAACACGCGACATTAAGGAATGAGAGCAAGGACTGGTCGGCTCGGAGTCAGAATAATGTGTCCAGGTAAGGTGAGTCTGACATGACCTGTCTTCCTGCGGACTGTTACCTTGTGAACTAGCACCTTAAAAATCCGGCTCAGCGTGTCGGTCTAGTACAAAGCAGGGTCAATATTTATATTACATTAACTTGGCATGTTCGCGTCCTGAATATCAATTTGCCGCTGGACGTTAAGCAGCCATATATCAACATCCACGAATTAAATAAGAGCAAACAGCAGGACATGTCAAGACTATTTTAGGTATTAACTCTCTGTGCTCTAATAAAAACAAAATTTGGCTTAATTCGAAACCTAGCCGTTTACATAAAAGTACCGTAACTCGGGTGATTTGAAAAAAAATAATAATTCAAAACTGATTTGGTTCAGTGTTTTGAATGACAATATGTAAGCATTGGATTTTTTTTTACTAAAATGAAGTTATGAAGTAGGAACAAGTTGACTTATTTGTAGATCTTGTCTCGCTGGTCATTTTTTTTTATGACTGAATATTTCGGGTTATATGTTGCTCCTTGCGTCAGTTGTGGCTAAATTCATTTGGATTATAGTGCATTTGATTCTGAAGTCGTTATTTGCAGAGACCCTTGTTAGGATTAAAATCTTTGATCCCATGGTGTTAATATATATTTCTCTGCATAGAATAATTGAAAGTGGTCGTCTGACGCCCAAGCAGACGAAAATATTGGTAAATAAACAAATTCCTTGCCAATTAAGTAATAGAACAGACAAATCAACGAAAAATTTTATTACACAAGGAAAACGTGTTTCAGAGTAATGAAATGTTTCTGAAAGTAATCCGACATGCATGTATTAATTAAGAAAAGGTATTTAGGAATAAAGAATGCAATGACTGTGCCAACACGTTTCTACATTAAGAAACACTTGATTCTTTTGCAATTCACCTGAATAATTAAAAGAAATACCAGGTGCTAGTTTCTATAATTAAATAAAAATAAGGTCTATACATTTTATATGTTTCTATGAAGCCTAATATGTTTTGTCTTGATATATAAGTGAACAATTTATCTCACCAGTGGCGGATCCAGGGGGAGTTGATGGCGTAAGCGCCCCTTTTTAGTCGCAAAAAAATAATTATATCATGTTTTTTCACGATTTATATGATTTTATAGCATAAAATAGTCCAATTAAAAAAAAAATCTAATGTTTTTTTTTTTAATTACGCCCCTTTCACAAATCTTGGATCCGTCCTGGCATTATTGAATGGGATATTAAAGAAGTGCAAAGTTGAATACAACTTTATTTTGAATCAAAACAAGGTCAGGTAAGGTGTTGCTGAAAAAGTATAGGAATAGTTTAACTGGACTTCAGATTGGGATCAGGGGCAGATTCAGGCGGGGGCGAGGCGGCTGTGCGCCCCCTATAATTTGTAAAGCATGGGTTGTCCTCAGCTTAATAAAGAATATTTCGATAATTTTACCTCAAAAAAATTTTCGCCTCGATTCCGCTCGGTCAAAATTGAAGTTTGCGCCCCCCCCCCCCTAACCTAAAATCCTGGATCCGCCCCTGGGGATGGGAACAAGATTGAATTTGTTTTTGATATCCTCGCCGGACGGGGCGTTAAGTGTTATCCTTATCCGTCTTCCGTAGTAAGTAGGTCCCAAAATTAGTTTCAGTTCTCTAACTTTAGTTTGCCTCAACCAAATGTTATGAAACTTATATACAATGCTTATTACCACAAAACATAGATCAAGTTCGAATTTGGGTTGTGTAACTTTTACAGTTCTCTAGATATGTCCCTGTATAACATAATATGAAAGTGGGGGCATCATCTGTGTCCCAATGACACATTCTCAATTAATTTTTCAAATGTTAAATAGTGCCAGTTTAGAAATTGGAACCACAAGGCCTAGGTTAGTGGATATATATATATATATATTTGAATAATTTAATTTTATTGATTTTTCATTTCTTAGGGTTTTTTTTCAGTATACAGATATGGATCGTAAACTGGTCATAGTAAACATACACGCACCTGTCCTAAGTCAGGAAGCCTGTTGTTCAGTGGTTGTCGTTTGTTGGTGTGTTTCATAAGTGATTCTTGTTTCTCGTTTTTTTTTCTTCATAAGATTAGACCGTTGGTTTTCCTGTTTGAATTGTTTTGCACTAGTCATTTTGGGGCCCTTTATAGCTGTTCAGTGTGAGCCAAGGCTCCGTGTTGAAGGCCGTTCTTTGACCTATAATTGTTTACTTTTTACACATTGTGACTTGGATGGAGAGTTGTCTCATCGGCACTCAAACCACATCTTCTTATTTATAAGTATTGGTGCCAACGTCAACAAGTTAATCCAAATACCCACAAAATACGAAAAAAACAAATAAAATTACAATTATCAAAAAAATATATATCTGTTAACCTTAGTCCTTATGGTCTAACCCGAGATAAATATATTAATGTCAATATATACTGACTGACTTTAAAAACGCAACACTCATTTTGTTGATTTTTTTTTACCAAATCATGGTTGACCCTCATACAGCTACTATTAATACTTAAAATACTTCCTTCTCTTAAGAAAAAATCAACATCTGACTTACCTGTGGTTATTGAACATACCGGATTTTTGAAGTCGCACGAATTTCTTAAAGCGAAATTTGGAACCCATAAAAGATTTTTTCAGTTTGTTTTGCTTCGTGAAACAGTTCTTTCAATCCTGGGCCACACTTAAATCAGTTTAAAAATGTTGCATCTCCATATTGCCAAGACTGAGGAATAAAAAACTTATCAGCCCATAAGAATACTGCAAACAGGAAAACGTGAACGTGCTGCAACCATACAGTTTGACTTCAGAAACTCGTCTTACTGTCCTTCCGACAACGATACAGATAGACGGGATTTGTTACTGACCATCAATGACCAGATCAACATGTAGTGACAATGCAACGTCAATAGAATTTGATTACGCAACGTCATTTGCGAGACGTGTTTACGGCCACAACGTCAACTGCTTATCAAATTGCTGAATGCCATTGCGCACAGATTCATGCCATAAACGTTTCCCATAAACTGAACTGCCAAAGAATCGACTGTCGGACTGAAGAAAAACATTTAAAGCCTTGAAGTTTCCACTGCATAATTGCCAAAACCCATTGTAATAAGAAGGTGTAAAACAGAACCCAAAACATGTGGAACAGAATTGGTTGATCTTTCTTACAATCATTTTTGCGTTTGTTACAGGCAGTCATTGCTTTTGACGGTCCCACATTCATTAAAAGATTTAAAAAGAATAATCTAGTATTGCGTTTCTAAAGTCGGTCAGTATATTAATATGCCTCAGGTCTTATTGAGTGTGTATAGCATGCATTCAACTAAATCAGAATTTATAACAAAGGTTAATAGTCATACTTGTGTTGATGAGTTGCAAGTATTGTTGATATATAACCCACACCGCCTTCTATGTTGTGGCCATGGAAGGAGAAACAACAATATTTTAAAATTGGTATGAATCACTTCATGCAGACTTGTCATTACAAATTATAGTTATTTCCCTTTTTCCATTAATGAAAACACGAGTAAACATTCAAAAATTAACTTGCCTGCTTTACAGAATATGAATAAAATTTTTACGTTGAAAGTCTTTGGAATCAAGATATCAATCAATGGTATCGCATAAAACTTAACATTTATCAATTATCAATGAAAATGAAACCCTATATGTAGTGTTATATGACCACCTTACAATGATTGTAAATGCCAAATACAGTGATGGGCTCTGTGGCAGAGTGATCTAAGTAGTCGAACTATTTGATCACTAGTCTGTCAATACTGAGGTTGTGAGTTCGAGCCCAGCATGTGGCAGATGCGTTCGACTCCAATTCTTAATCATCTAGAATAGTCAGTTTGAAAAGTGACCTTCAAAGAAAACTTGATGAATGAACGAACCATGAAAATGAGGTTAAAGTCAGATGAACCATGTTAGATGGACATGTTAACCTAAAAATCTTTCAAATGACCATTATTTATAAGAACTGGGAGCTGACCTAACCAATAAAAATTTCATGCTGAAAAAAAAATTTTCTTTCAGCAATGATATGTGCACTCTGACAGCTATGTTGCTCCTCAGATCTCTCAATTTTCACTTTCTGTTGTAGAAATCAACCTTCCACATGCTTAGAAGCTCTCTTTTTTAATTGTTAAGATCCATGTCAATTTACCTTTTGGCATTTTTGTCATATAGCTCTTTAATTGTTTCGGTACTTATACATCCCTCGGATTTCAAATGTTTGGCATTGAGCGTTCTTGATGAAGGTAAATCCAGAAAAGCGTTTCGGACGCATGAAATTATTAAACGTGTTTTTTTCAATTTTTTACCAAGGCACATTAATTATTCTGACTTTTTGCAAACTAGTCCTTGCTTCTACTCCTATATGCCACATGCTTAGCAGAGAAGCAGTTAATACCATTTTCAAAATTTAGTTTGACCAGCCACAGAACCAATCAAGGACCTCCTGCACTGAAAATGAGGACACTAATATGAGACCACTGAGGTAGTTCCTGCTAATCAGGCAATATATTAACAATAACAAAAAAATATTGCACATTTATTCATATACTACCACATCACATTTGAAAAAAAAAGTCATAACTTAAATATCTTATAATAAAGTATTATAAGAAAGTTCAGTAGGAAATCGCCTTAAAAAACAAGAGCTATTTGTCAAGCCATCTGGACTATGAGATGATCTTTGTTGTTGGTACAGCTATTTACATAAAGTACCAGTATTCGTTTCTTGGTGGTTGATGTGGTTTGTTGTACTGTCAACTATTTTTGATAATCATCTGTTATCCTTTTCATGTACCAATGAAAGAACCTTAGTGAGCGCGCTCACATACCCCACGTCCCCACATTGTCATTGGAGAAATAAAATAAGTGTAAGAAAAAAAATTGTATCAGAAAAAAAAATTGAATCATAATTTCCTGTAAATATGCACATCTACGTAGTATGCCCTTATTATCTGAAAAGGTTTCATGAAATTCTGTTGTGTGGTTTGAGAGGAGTTGCGATGACAAAAGGTTGCAGTAGTATATTGGGCAAATAAGTTCAAAGGGGCGTAACTCCTAGAAAAAAAATTGAATCGTAATTTCCTGTCAATATGCATAACTACATAGTATGTCCTTATTATCTAAAAAGGTTTCGTGAAATTCTGTTGTGTGGTTTGAGAGGAGTTGCGATGACAAGAAATAGGACTGACGGACGGACAGACGGACGGACGGACGGACAGACGGGTCAAAAACATTATACCCTCCGCAACTCGTTGCGTGGGGTATAAAAATATATTAAAGTATTATTCCATATTGGTATTATTTTAGTAGATTTTTCTATATGAATTAGATTTTGAATATCATCTTACGAGGAGTGACATTGACTGCGCTAAATGTCACATGCTTTTACATGTATTATCATGGTAAATTGTTTGATGTTCAATTTGTTTTGGTAAATAATTGTCATTGAAAACATTTTTTTTCTGGGATATGGAATAAACCATTAATTGTATAATATTCAATCTAAGGTCACTTACAGAGATGTTTTGTTTAGGGTTGTGGTTTTTACTACTGTGATTGTCTTGGTGTCATTTGGGGATTTTGACACTGGCTCTCAACTTTAAAGTGAACTTGTTATTTCAAAATAAAGGATTAAAGATCTGTTGAAATAGATAAGAATGAAAATATTAATAATTTTTTTTTAAGTACATTAAAAAATCAGGTGGAATGAAACCCTAAGCACATAGAAAGAAAGAAAATTAAATAATTCACAAATATTATGTTAGGCAATGGCATAATAAAAAAAACTTTTATGGCACGGCCTGAAAAAGTATTTGAAAAAAAATTCTCAATCAAAAACAATTATCACATGGATATGAGACATATCTTTTTTCCCTCCATTTGTTCCAAGTGATTTGTAAAGATCTTTCAAACTTACATTAAAAAATGACATGTCCCCCCCTCCACCCCATCATATACTGCACATTTGAAATGCCTCAATATTGAGCATATCCATATGGCTGTGTCTGGTATATCTGACTGGTATATGGTTGTGTCTGGTACCCAGGTCTTGCACTAGGATATCTTGAACTTCCAGAACTTGTACTCCTTTGTCGAGGATTAGACCGGGCTATATGCTGTTGTAGGACAGGTAGTCCTCCATCTTTGACCAGCTGTTGTAAAGCTTGAAAGTGAAGCTTCGTGATTATCTGCAACTCTTCGAAAACTGAAAAGTAACAAAAAGCTCTTTACACATATACAAATTGTTCATTGCATTTATGCTCTACAGGAGAAATATATTATTCAGAAATGTTTAAAGTTATTGAGTATGTCATAAAAACTTTTAAGATTCAGTTAATACGTAAACAACAATGAAAGTTTGATAACTCATAATATGCATCCCTTATAGGGAAGGTTGAGCTCTCACAGTACATGCATCTTTGCTAGACAAGGGTTATGATCCAGTCCCCTCCTCTCCACCTTTGGCGGATTAAGCGAACATTTGTGAATACAATGCTGCGCCACCTACTGGTAGATAAAAGTCACGCCCATTCCGATTACATTATTTTTTACCAATGGCAGCACTTGAACTCTCTTCATTGTGGAGGTTTTAAAAATTGTTGTTTCTAGTGTTTACGAATATAGTGAAGCAGGAACTAAAAACATACATTGACCTTTCAACATTTATGTGAGAAACATACCCTAGGAACTCCAATTAGTTGATTGACAACTTTAAACTTGTCACTAAATATCGTCCTATGAAAAAGAAGAAGATGTTTTTGGACAATCAGCACGTGGTGATTGTTTATTAAAGTTTTCTACATTTACACGTGATAATGTTAAAGGTGCTTTTTGATTGGATGCAACCAGTTACAACTGCGACAAATGGAAATCATTACCTCCTGGATCTGATATTCTATCTTAATCCGCCAAGGGTGGAGAGGAGGGGTCTTGATCGTAACCCTTGGGGCTTGGCTAGCGAAGATGGAGTACATGTTTAACTGCCACATTCTTTATGGGTTTGTCCAAATCCAGGAGCCTGGTATTCCAGTGGCAGATTGGTCTCTGCTATTATTTTGTTTGGTTTAATGTTATGAGAGTAAATCAGGCTGTTCGCTTTCTCTTTTCAATTGTTTCATATTTTGTTATGCCAGGACCTTTTATTTCTTACTGTATGTAAAGGGTTTGCTAATTGTTGAAGCCCATACAGTTAAGTGTAGTTGTTAACACTCATGTCCTTTGGTCTTTGGTGAAGAGTTGTCTCATTGCTAATCATAACATATCTGCTTATTTTTATACTGTAAATTGAGAATATTTTGCAAAAATTGAGACAGGATATATAGGTTTCTCAAAAAATAAAAACTCTGAATTTCAAATTTTTTGACAGTATTATTTGTATGTACCATTTTTTTGAAATTCCTGAATTAGATTCGCATTCTAGTCCATCCACCAACAATCTCACTAATAAATGCATGTACAAATTTGTGAACTTACATAAGGCAATTCACCTAAGCACAAACCCGTTTATTTACTGACAATCTATGTAAAACATCACTCATACATGTTGTAAAGTAAATAAAAATCAAGTCAATGCAATGAATCTAGTACTTTGTATAAAATAATAATTTTTTTTTGCTTTATAAAAAACATACTAATCTGAAAATGTCATATTACCTTTGTAAGTTTATTATTATATAGTAAAGAGTTAATAAGTCAGGGATGGATGGATGGCAGTTTTACATCCAGTGGCAAATCAAATGCATATTTAGGATGAGAACAAATTAGTGCCATATGAATATGAACTTTGCTTTGTAATAGACCGACAAGCCTGCAAATACCAATTTCACATAGTTTGGTTTCACCAGGCTGCAAACCAACGACCTTACAGACTCCAGGTGAACACAATACCACGAGACCGCTGAGGCGGTTATAATAAGTCAGAGAAAGCAATGCGTAAATGTTGCACCTTACCTTTACTAGCATATACTTTCTCATCCTGTGTATGTAATACTATGTTCTGTAAGCAGTGAACCATGGCACCAGTAGCAATGACTCGATCTTGTAATGATAAAGTGGTAAAATAGTCAAAATCTACCTCAAATGGGTTCATAGGTGATGGGTAGGTACACAGCTTGACAAGTTCTGCTATAATATCCCAGATATGTATGTCTGTAAAAGAAAGAAATCCAAAAAGATTAACTGGATCTGCTATTAGGTCCAAGATGTGTATGTCTGTACTTTAATTTAGGAGAGACTTATGGCAATGCATGTTGTACTCAAGAATAGGGACAGGGATACAGTTCTTTGACAACTTTTGCATAAAATATGTCAGATAGATATTTTACTTAGAGGAAAATACCTGCTAAGATTTGTTCTAGAACTGACTGAAAACATCAGCTATGTATGCCAGAAAAGGACAACAGAATAAGTAGGTAGTTGAGTATTTTCACACATTCTGTTATAACTCAGATATGATTTCAAAAGGAAAAGAGGACAGGGAAGCAGTCTGGTTATCTCAGATATTTATGCTGTATTCTAGTATCACAAAAAGGATAAACATATATTCTTCAAACTCTGAATGATTTTGGTAATCTTCAATTACTTCTTTTACAAAGATGTCTATGAATAAACAAGCAATTTTGGTTAAATTATTGATGTTTTACATGGAAATGTCATATTTATGTTATCATGGTAACTATCTAATGAGACTGTGTTTATATTATTGTTCTTTTATATATAAAAAAGATTGAAAGTAAGTAAAGGCACTCAAAAAGTAAAATATAAAGCCTAGAGGTTAAAAAATTTACCATAGGAATTCCATTTGTTTGTTGATTTCAGACGTAATGGGCTGTCTTTCTCTTGTGTGGAATCATTGGTCAATCTGATAAGTCTTTGATGGTTAGATCTGACCCAAACATATGGACAACTGTATCTAGCATAACCAGCTATCAAAAATAAGGTTGTGTCACTCTGGAAAGAAAATTTGCAGTTAATTTCATGGAAGATGACTAAATAAAATTGTTTAAACCGTTTAAATTATCTCTATATTATGCTAACACTATGCCATCTCCTTAATCTCCTTCCATGGTCATGAGGTAGAGTACTAGCCTCTATCAGAAGGTTGTAATCTCAATCCCTAAAATTTGCTGCTTCTTATAAAAACCTTGACATATCAATATAAATTAAAGCAAAAGCTGGTAGGCTAGGAGCAGAATAATGTGTCGGAGTAGATAAATTTGTCTTCCAAATAGCTTACCTTATTCGATAGTATGTCAAAAACCTGACAAAGTGTGTCAGTCTAGTACAAAGCAGGGTAAATTCATATCTCAATAAAATGTTCATTCTTATGTTGTGCTGTAACACCACAGTCCCAGGTTAATAGGGGGAGGGTTGAACGCTCACAAACATGTTTAATCCAACCACATTCATGTCCTGTCCCAAGTCAAGAGCCTGTAATTCAGTGTTTGTCCTTGGTTCATGTCTGTTATATTTGTTTTTAGTTTATTGAATTGTATAAATTAGGTCGTTAGTTTTCTTGTTTGAATTGTTTCATATTTTTCATGTCGTGGCCTTTTATTGCTGTTTATACGGTATGGGTTTTTCTCTTTGTTGAAGGCTGTATGGTGAACTATAATTGCTTTTATCTTCATCATAAGAACTCTGGTGACACTGAGTAGTTGTCTCATTGGATGTCATACTACATCCGTTTTTTTTTACACTGTAATATCATCTTACATCAACATTGCTCTCTTTATCACTAGGTGAGGCTGGCGGTAATCCAATCCCTTTTGGTGCATTTAAATTCAGGTTCATCTGAGATCTAAGGGATATCAACAAGGAACGTCTGAAAATATCAATCTTATTTAGTCTTGCTATTTTTTTTTGTTCTCTAATCAAATCTTATTTTAGCATGCTATGGATTCATTTATTTTTGTGGGTACCATATTTTGTGGATAGAGGGAAAACATTATTTTCATGAATATTTGATTTCTTGGTTTTGCCAAAGTCTGCATACAAGTTTATGAAAAATTTTTATTTCATTGAAGAATTATATTCATGGTTCACCACTGTGTATCATCGCCACCGGAAATTGGGTACTAACGAAGCGGAGAGAAATGGAAAAAAAAAGTAAACAAGGTAAGAATTCATTCAATTTAAAGCATTTCTACTGATTTGACGAGGGTACCGCTTAAGAAATGATTTTCTGATATATAATTCTTTAAATTATTAGGCCAATAAGTACAAAATTAAGACAATATTTTGTGTTATACTCCAAAGCTTGCCACTTAGTACCTGAAAATTTCGAGGTCGATTGTCCTCTGTCGCCCCATTGGCAAGATATTCAACTGTTTTTCATTATTTTTCCAGACACGTTTTTAGATTATGATAGTGTGACATCATATTGACTGAAATTTGTTGTCATAAAGATGTTTTTAAAGAATATGGACCAAAACATTGTTTGTTTATTGTACGGCGAATTGCAGGACGTTGTACGGCGAATTGCAAAATAACAACTTTTGTCTGTACGGCGTCTTGCAATATATTGTAATTTAAAGATGAAATTAATCATTGTTTAGATAATATCAAGTGACTATATTTTGGCTGTATCAAAGCTTTACCGGCTTAGAAATATACAAAATAAACTACTTATCAAATATTATAAAATATATGCCGTTAATTTCGTTCAGAAGTCGTCGTTGCGTACCTCTATTTGACTTTGTGTTTTTAAAGACAAATAGGTTTTTTTCAACCATATTATCCTAAATACATTCATATATTGTTATAATGCTAACGACTGTTGTCTTATTTGTTGTCAGGGTGAAATTTTGTAAGTTCAATAAAAAAAAAAACGACCATTCATCCTTTGTTGGTGCTGTTTTTTTTTTAAATATAAACAGTGGAGATGTTGTATGATTGAAAATAAGATAACTATCCACCAGGGTCAAATAAAGTGTATGTTAGAAATTATATGCTATTGTTTGGCCGTCAACAACGAAAAATCGTACCTTATAGTCGGCTATAAAAAAAACAGACATGAAAATTGTGGAAGGATTCAACAAGAAAACTAATGGCCTAACTCATAACAAAACAATTTAAGAAAAACAACAAATATGATAGAGATGAACCAACGACAACCACCAAACTACAGGCTCGTGACCTTGGACAGACACATAAAGAATGTGCTGGGTTAAATAGATCTAGGAAGATGTGGTATGAGTGCCAATGAGACAACTCTCCATCCAAGTCACAATTTATAAAAGTAAACCATTATAGGTCAAGGTACGGTCTTCAACATTGTTTATTGTTTATTTTTTAAATTTCTGAAATGAATAATTTGTTAAAAGAAAAGTGAGGAAAATACTTGGTTTTCATTGAAAATTAGGAGAAATAAATCATGAATTGTGTTTCGAATTAATTTTCTTGTTTCTTATTGAAAATAAGATTGTACTTTTTTTTTAGTTTAAGTAAATTCAATTAATCTTTTTATTTACAGGGAAAAAATAATAAAAGACTGTTGCTAAGGCTGTTTGGCCTAAACTTAAATGAGTAGATGGAGGGGTAGTGAAAAGGAGTGAATTCGTCCAAATTTTCATTGTTACAGTAGTACATTTTCATGATTACTATGTATAATATTTCTCAGTAAATTTTAATGTGATATTGTGCCAATTAAAATTATATAATTAATACAAGTAAGATTTGCATTTGCCTTAAAAGATATAGCAGTACGTGATTATTTGTTTTCAAACACACCTTCTCTGTTTTGAAACTTATAAAGGTATGGATCTCAGCCTATCTGTTTGGTTGAATATAAATGTGAATTCATAGAGTTTCAAAATCAACAGTAAGCCCTATTTTTTTGTGTGTGTAAATAATCTAATCTTTAGATAGATGCTAAAATTAAAATCATTTTTCTTAATAAGAAGAAAAAAGTGCAACTTAAGCACGCCTGAATGTAAAAAGGTGTACCCGACTTATTCGTTCACGATAAGAATTTACCAATTTCGGTATTTTAACAAAACTGTTTAGGAGGGCAAATAAATTAAATGCTATCAAATCAACATTTAAATTTACGTGGATTTTTCCAAAAGAATTTATGAGTATGCACCATCAGGATTCAAAAATATTTCAACCTGTCCTTATTAGATTGATTGATGGTTGGTTGCTTAACGTCCAGTGGCAAATATTTCATGCATATTCAGGACGATGTCCTTATTAGATGTTATTTCATTATAATTCTTTAAACTTACAAGTCGAAGATGCTACCTTTTGTGAATTGTATTAATAAGTATATAATATTAAGATGACAACCAAAAAACTTCATACAAGGTCATCTTTATTCTCAAGTAGAAAGTTTATATAAATAGTTTATGCCGTAGCCACAGCCGGATTTGTATCCCTTGTATCAGATTCTTCTTTCATTCTTTCCAAAAATGATTAATCTAAGGTTAATATTTTTTTTAAATTCAAACAGTGTTAGCCGTCGAGCTTGTTCATATCTAACTATATAGAGATGAAGTTTTTTTTTTGGAAAATTTATTCTAATATATTGGCTGTATCTGCCTTTTACAAATAAGACGATAACATTAATTGAAAAAGGAGACGTGGAATGGTTTTCACTGAGAGGACTTTCAAACAAAGTCCAAATGAAATAGATTTGACCAACTATTGGTTACTATACACTTCACAATGAACAAAACCCATACCGTATCAAAATTGCTGATTTATGACAAAATCATAAACAAATATGTCAGGCAGCAACTTACGACAGCCGCTATATTACATGTTCCTGACCAGGGACAGACACATATATATATTGAGGCGGGGTTAAACATGTTTGTGAGCACTCAAACCTCCCTTAACATGGTGCCGTGGTGTAGCAATACAACATTTTTTTTGCAGAGAATGATAATTCATTTATATTTCATTTTATCTGAAAGTTGAAAGAGAATTCATTCACTTTAAGGGTTCTAAATATTCAATGCGGAAAAATTCTCCTGCCCTTACCTCCTTCCTTCCCTCCACCCACAACCCATCCCTGAAATGTTCATCACTTATATGCAAATGCTGACTAATGTTGTACGGTTAAAACATTTGGTTGAGAACAGAAACGACAGCTTTAGCTTTTTTCATTTATAAAAGGGCACAACTCAAGAACGGTAACAGTGACGCTACCCAATTTATAACTTGATCTGTGTTTTGTGGTGATTAGCATTTCGTGTAAGTTTTAAAACATTTGGTTATGGCATACTAAAGTTAGAGGACGGAAACCAATTTTTGGGACTTTCTGGACGGACGGAAGAGAAGGATCGGACGGACATGGGTAACATTTAACGCTACGTCAGGGGCAAAACAACAGGTCAGTAAAACAGTGACATGCCTTTCCGAAAGTTACAACATTTGCCAGCTTTTGTATATGCCGTATTCATATTGTATACATCAGGTATGTAAAAGATGTAATAGGACTGTGTTCAAGCCTTATATTGTGTATACATCTTAAATGGTGTCAAGCGAATTGTATTTTATCAAATGCATAATTAGATATTTGAACCTAATACTTTATTTTCTTTAAAAAGACGGCAAATAAATATTTTGAAATTAGCAAGTTGCTATACAGTTGAAAAGTTGCCATACAGTAAATTTGTCAACATGAGCAAGTTGCCGTACCCTAGACTTTATTTTTTATGGTCTATATTCTTTAAAAACCATCATTTTGACAACAAATTTCAGTAAATATGATGCCACACTATAATAATCTAAAAAAGTGTCTGGAAAAATAATGAAAAACAGTTGAATATCTTGCCAATGGGGCGACAGAGGACGATCGAACTCGTAATTTTCAGGTACTAAGTGGCAAGTTCTTGAGTATAACACAAAATCTTGTCTTAATTTTGTACTTATCGGCCTAATAATTTAAAGAATTATATATCAGAAAATCATTTCTTAAGCGGTACCCTCGTCAAATCAGTAGAAATGCTTTAAATTGAATGAATTCTTACCTTGTTTACTTTTTTTTTCCATTTCTCTCCGCTTCGTTAGTACCCAATTTCCGGTGGCGATGATACACAGTGTTCACATACCCATGAAAATCAGTATCCACGAATAATAAAGAATCCACAGTACCTTATAATGCTGATTCTTTTATTGCACAAGTAAAATATTCTATTGTTCTCTATTCCTATCTGATTGAAATACAAATATTGTGTCCATGTCTGTTTTCCGATACTGTGCTACTCTTTATAAATTAAAACCTTTGGTGAGCAAGCTCACATACCATGGCCCCCGTGTAAATTATGATTTTTACCTCAAAATCAAATATGGATCTTCCTCTCATTAAATGTGAATATATATGTTAGTAAAGTTGTTATCTTATTTTTAGAATTTGATTAGGCATCAGAAAACCCTTTTTTTGCACAAATTTGGTCTACTTTTAGTCATTATGAACCTCAACCTTAGACTGAATGACCTTAAAATTAAAAGGGATCATTCCTATTGTATGTGACTATATATCTGAGTAATGTTGCAATCCCATTAGAAGCTTTTGATTGAACATCCAGAAACAACTTTTTTGCACAAATTTCTTTCTACTTTTAGTAACTTTGATCTTCTACTTAGAGGTGGTAATCTCAAAATCAATAGAGATGTATTCCTCTCATCATATGTGAAATATATACAAGTAGTTGCAATCCAATATGAAGTTTTTAATTTAACATCCAGAAATAAATGTTTTGCACAAATTTCAGTCTACATTCAGTAACTTGAACCTTGACCTTGTAGGTGGTAGCATCAAAATCAAAGGGATCTTCATCTCATTATATAACCATATATTCAAGTAACATTGCAATCCAGTATATATGTAGTTTTTTATTAAACATCTGGAAGGACTTTTGGTCTAATTTAAGTAGCATTGACCTTGACCTCAAAATCTGTATGGATCTTCCTCTTATTACATGTGACTACATATTCAAATTAGGTTGCAATCAGATTTGAAATATTTGAATATTAACATCCAGAAACAAAAATGAAACACTTAACTGGTCAAACCTATATACCCCTGCATGAGGTATACATAAAGATCTTGAATCAACATTTTTCCCACCTTGTAAGCTTAGCTTGGACAAAGGATCTGCATTTAAATCAGATTGTCTCTATTCTACCATATATAACAAAACAACTATGAAATGACAAATCATATTTTGAAAGACACTTATAAATGCAGCCAAGAGCTTCACAAATCTAACATAACTTCTTGGTTCTCATTTGTTAAAAAATTATTAGAAGTTTTTGAAATTAAACAAGAAGTAAAACATTTTGGACAATATAAATTTTTAAATATATCTACCAAATTAATTCACACTAAATATATAAACAATTGTATGGATAGCCAAAAAAATGCTTCTGATGGAAAATTGTTCAATTATTTGAAATTTAAACAAAATTTTGGCCATGAAAATTATCTCTCTTTGATTAAGAACTTTGATTTTAGAAGAGCTATTTGTAAATTACGTATATCTGCTCATCAGCTTCAAATAGAATTTTGCCGTTTTTCAAATATTCCACGAAATGAAAGAATTTGGAAAAAATGCTCCTCTGGCTGTATTGAAGATGAAATCCATTTTTTAACTTCATGTGAAAAATTTAACTCTGATAGAGATGCTCTCTTTGACTTTGTATGCCATAAAATGCCAAACTTTACTTTACTGGACAACCAGCAAAAATTCATATATTTATTGAGCTGTGAAGACAATCAGGTACTTAATGCTGTTGGAAAATTTATTCAAGTCAATATGAGTTAGATGTATTTATTTCTCATATAAATATATTATATACTTTAAACCAAGGGCTTTTTTACAGTCTAATTGTATTGTAATTGTGTATTTAAATTCTATGTATCTATGCTAATCAATGTTCTTTTTCCTTATACATGTATTCTCTATATGCCCCTTGTGGGCCCTTAATTGGTAATAAAATATATCTTATCTTATCTTATCTATATTCTACCATAACAAAACAAACATGAAATGGCAAATCATCATGATCATATTGTTCAGTTAATATTAAATCCTGAAAAGTAGGTGACTTAGAAAAACCAAACATGATTTGTTCATTATTCTTTTTGTTTATCTTTAATGTCATAAATGTTTAGCCTGTAGTTGGCTGTCAAAATTAATTTAAATGTAAATGCTGTGCACTGCACAGAACGTTGTGATGTTATGGAGGTTAGATACTTATAACATATTGTTACTAATGCCTGGATGAGGTATATAAATATGTCACTTATTCCTTTCAGCTTTCAAATTTATTAAATGTAAACAAAACTTATGAGTTATTTTAAGCCAGTGATATGCACAGTTTGACAAAAAGCAATTCAGTTCAAGGATATTATACAGCTAATTAAAAAAATAAATGTAATTTAACATAAACAAATTTTTCAATGAAGAGTTATTTCCCTTTCTACATATTTTATGATTAAATTGAAAACAATGATTTTGTTTAATATAACATCTTTTTTTCAAATAGTTCAGTCGTGAAAATCATTAAATAAAAATGAATAGCCTTAGATATAAGAAGATGTGGTATGAGTGCCAATGAGACAAATCTCCATCCAAGTCACAATTTATAAAAGTAAACCATTATAGGTCAAAGTACGGTCTTCAATACGTAGCCTTGGCTCACACCGCACAACAAGCTATAAAGGGCCCCAAAAATTACTCATATTTTTTTCAAGGAGCATGTATATCTAAATTTTGATTTAATCTTCAGTTTCCTAGTATACCTTTTGACTGCAAAGACATTTGGCTTGAACAGTTAATGGAAATACCAGGATAATTAAGTAGCACAAAAGTTTGACAGAATGATTCAGACATTTTTAAGAAGAGACTCAGCTCATAGGATTTTGGGTATTCCAGATATAAAATTTATGCTGGACCAAAAAATAACAGAATAAAGGACTTGTAACTAAATATATCATTTAATTTCATTTCCCTGCAAGATTTACCTAGAAATGGCTGTTTGGGGAGAATTTTTCTGTTCAAACATTAGTCTACTATTTTCTATTGAAATTTTTTATTTGTTTATGAAAGAAAAAAAGGATTAAAAAATGGATTTTTTTCCAAGAATTTAAGTTATTTTTAATTTTTAAGGGGGTGGGGGAGGTTCATTAACCCTGTATAAATTCTGTTAATGCATTGTCTTTTGCAACTTTATCATATCATTAATATGACTGATACAATTATTTAAGTCATGTCAAAAGTGGCAAACCACCAGTTCATTCTCCTAGATCAAAAACGCTTCTCATCATTATCCTTAATTAATCAAGACATTTTACTAATATATTAATTGAGAACCACACTTACTTCAAAGAATAAAGTATGTAGTTCATAATAAGACAAACCATTCACACCCAGATAACAAGAAATATTCTCAATGAAACAGTAGCCTGTAAGACAAATGACCGCAGCTGACCTTTATAACTATGATCCATCAATTAAAATGGCACATCATAACTACCTTAAAAGAGATCCAAAAAATTTCATCCTTGTCACCCTGCCACATTCTTTATGTGCCTGACCCAAGCCAGGAGCCTGTAGTTCAGTGGTTGTTGTTGGTTCAATTTTTGTCATATTTGTTTTTTGTAAATCGTTTTTTATTAATTAGTTAGTTTTCTGGGTTGAATTGTTCACATTTTTCATGTGGGGCATTTTAAAGCAGTCTATATGGTATGGGTTTTTCTCATTGCTGAAGGCGGTATGGTTGTCTATAACTGCTTACATCCACTTCATTTGAACTCTGGTGGATAGTTGTCTCATTGGCAATTATACCACATCTCCTTATTTTTATATAACATCAATTATATGTAGCTAAATTGATTTTATGGACATATGTTCAACTGTTGAAAAATGTCTAACATATTATAATAAACTCTTTAATATTCAAATTCCACTAAGGTTTTAACTGTTTTCTGATGTTTACCCAATGAGTAAAACAAAAAAATATAGAATATTGGACCTGTATCTATTTCATGCATTCATACAGCCATTTAATGCACATTACCAAGGGCATGCACATATTTCAAGAACAGAATATAAAATTCACATTATGGATATTTGTCTCTGAATGACAATCAAGCTAATTGTTGGTTATTGTGGGTGTTGCACTTTAAAATCTCTCTCATGGTGTGTGATATTCAATACAGAGTAAAACATCTGAATATAATTGTAACATAAAAATCACCAACAATAAACTAAATGAATGAAGGTCATACTGTATCATAGAGATTCCCTCATTTCCAATTTTGAAAGGGGGGACATAATTTCTGAAAATGGAATATATACAGGAAACATAAAGAAATGTGCACGATTTTATGCAAACAATTGATTTTTTTTCCATCGAAGGGGGGCAAACACCCAGTATGACCCTCCTTCCCCATGAATCTGCCACTGGAGTAATTAATTACTAAAACACTTTGTGTGTACCTTAGAACCATTGTGTAATCAATCACTGAATCAGCATGAGTTAATTACTGATCTTATCATCTATTACTCTGATCTATTGTTAAGGGGTCTCATTGTGGAATTCTGTAATCATGTAGAGTATTTACCATGTTATCAAAAGACACCAATCACAGTCAGAAAGGATCCTCATGGGTACAATTATGTGTATGGATAACCATAGAAATATAAGCTTTATGGCTTTTATACCTAGGGGATAACTGACCAACATATTAAAGTACATCATGAATTTAGCAAAGATGACAAATTGCCAAAGCTGACCAAGATGTTTTGAATATTTTGTAGGTTCTTTTTTTTTCAATATTCTGTAATACTGCAATGAAAAACCATGTATAATTGATTAACAGAGTACTTCAAAGGTTTAAGTTAAATAGCATTTGTCATATATTACAATGTTACTTCAAGGGGAAATATAACAAATTATCATAGCCAAATTATATCTAAATTGGAAATTCCAAACTTATACAAAAGAAATCATTCAAATTTGATGTCACAAATCATGTAATCTTCTGTTAGATCTTGATTATCATGTTGGTCATCTAGACTCCAGCATGTTTAAATTCTTTTACAATTGTCAAAATTAATAAATATAATTGGCGTTCATTTTGTTCATTTCGTCTCCTACTAAAAGTCAGTTTAAACTGTGGATGAGAAAGATATGGGAAAAAGATTACTTCTACAAAACATTTCACTGTGAAAATAAGATAGGCGTCTTGCAAACTATATTCTTCATCAAGGAAAATACTTTTTTTCAAATAAAGTTTAACAATATACTAAAAAAATTATATAAACAAGGCCATTTCAGTATATAGTTCTTCCCTTTTATCTTGTCAAAAATTACAAAAGTAAACTTTAAAACTCTTTGATGGCTTACTGCTTTTTCTAATAAACACAGTCAGATGATATTCATTAATTCGGATCAAGTCTTTTATGTATTGTAATATTAGCACATTAGAATCATTGAAGTAAAAGGTTCTAGCAGACCTTTAAAAATGTTTATTATTTCAAACTTATACAATTTACTCCAACTGTGAACCAATTGTTATCGCATCACCAGTTTGATAACATTATTTGCAGTTGTCTATTTTTTTTTGCAGTGATTACATAATATAGTAGACATTCTCACCTGTGTTAAACCTTAGTGAGGGCAAACTTATTTAAGTTTTGTATGGGTTTTTTGTTTTTTTTCTATAATCATATACATGTATACTATGACTGCAGTTTCTTGACATTATTTGGCATTTAACTACTGGTGTGGTTTCTTTTAAGAGAGAGATTTTATGTTAGGAAAAATTAGCAGCTTTTAACATTTTGATGATCAATTCTATTCATAAAATAATTTCTGTGCAGAACTTTAATTAATGTGGCAAAAAAAGGACCCCAACTCCTCATTCAAAGTAAGGGAAAAATAGGAAGTAGGTGTCTGGCATTTTGAAAAGGGCTCACACATTACTTCTAATCACTTTTGAGTGGTTGAATTCTTCCTGTAAAGAAGTTTTTGAGAAAAGTTCATTCAACATATTCAAAAACTCAAAGTGTCTGCAAACAGGAAGTAGGTATCTGATATATTTGAAAAGTGTTCACTACTTTCAACTGATCACTGTTGAACTGCTGACCAAGTCTAGGTTAGTCTATAAAAAGGTATATACTATGAAATTTAGAGCGAGGGCGAGAAGTTGTAAGTATGTGCTAAATATGAATAAACTCATCATAGATACGGATTAAAAAGCGAGGACGAGAAGTTGTAAGTATGTGCTAAATATGAATAAACTCATCATTATATAAGATACGGATTAAAATTTTGTATGCCACACCAAGTTTCATCTACAAAAGACTCATCAGTGACGCTCAAATAAAACAAGAGTGCACACGCTGTAATGTCTTGCCTGCTTTACTGATCATTGATTTTATGTTGATTGTCCTAAATATAAAGCTTTACTTCAAGTATCACATAAACTTAACATGATCCAAGAAAATGAGGCCAAGGTCAGATAAACCAAAACCAGAAATACATTTACTCCTTACAATCATTCCATACACAAAATATAGTTGACCTATTGCTTATAGTTTCTAAGAAACAAACTGAACAAGGAAAATTTAACATTGACCAATGAACCATGAAAATGAGGTCAAGGTCAGATGAACCATGCCAGACAGACATGTACACCTTACAATCAATTTATGCATTAAATATAGTTGACCTATTGCTTACAGTATCTAAGAAACAAACTTAACTATGAAAATGAGGGCAAGGTCAGATGATACCTGCCAGACAGACATATACACCTTACAATCATTCAATACACCAAATATAGTTGACCTATTGCTTATAGTTTAAGAAAAAACAGACCAAAACACAAAAACGTAACACTGAGCAATGAACTGTGAAAATGAGGTCAAGGTCAAATAAAACCTGCCAGACTGACATGTACATCATAAAATATTTCCATACACCAAATATAGTTGACCTGTTGGATATAGTATTAGAAAATAAATAGGGAATGTGTCCATGGGACACAGATGATGCCCCGGCAGTTATAAAGGGACATTACTGAAGAAAAGTAAAAGTGATGCTACCCAAATTTGTACTTGATCTGAGTTTTGTGGTAATAAGTATTGTGTATAAGTCTCATAACATTTGGTTGTGGCTAACTTAAGTTAGAGAACAGAAACGAAAAATTCAGCAAATTTTCCATTTGTAAATAGGCATAACTCAAGAACGGTAAAAGTGATACCACCAAAATTCAAACTTGATCTGTATTTTATGGTAATAAGCATTGTGTAAGTTTCCTAACATTTGGTAGAGGCAAACTAAAGTTAGAGATTGGAAACCAAAAATTCAGCAATTTTTATGTTTAGAAAGGGGCATAACTCAAGAACGGTATAAGTGACGACACCCAATTTCGAACTTGGTCTGCATTATGTGGTAATTAGCATTCTGTTTAACTTTCATAACATTTTGGTTGAGGCAAACTAAATTTAGAGAACGGGAACGAAAAAAATCAGTAATTTTTATGTTTAGAAAGGGGCATAACTCAACAACGGTAAAAGTGATGCCACCCAATTTTGAACTTGATCTGTATAATGTGGTAATAAGCATTGTGTATAAGTTTCATAACATTTGATTGAGGCAAACTAAAGTTAGAGAACGGAAACGAAAAATTCAGCAATTTTTATGTTTAGAAAGGGGCAAAACTCAAGAACGGTAAAAGTGACGCCACCTAATTTCAAACTTGATCTGTATTCTATGGTAATAAGCATTGTGTATAAGTTTCATAACATTTGGTGGAGGCAAACTAAAGTAAGAGAACGGAAACGAAAAATTCAGCAACTTTTATGTTTAGAAAGGGGCATAACTCAAGAACGGTAAAAATGACGCCACCCAATTTCAAACTTGATCTGTATTTTATAGTAATGAGCATTGTGTATAAGTTTCATAACATTTGGTTGAGGCAAACTAAAGTTAAAGAACGGAAACCAACTTTGGGACGTACGGAGGGACAGACGTACAGATGGACAAGGGTAAAACTTAATGCCCCCTCCGCTACGACATGGGCATAAAAAGACCAAAACACAAAAACTTAACTTTAACCACTGAACCATGAAAATGAGGTCAAGGTCAGATGACACCTGCCAGTTGGACATGTACACCTTACAATCAATCCATACACCAAACATAATGGACCTATTGCTTATAGTATCTGATATATGGACTTGACCATGAAAACTTAACCTTGCTCACTGATCCATAAAATGAGGTCGAGGTCAGATGAAAACTGTCTGACAGGCATGAGGACATTGCAAAGGTACGCGCATACTTAATATAGTTATCCTATTACTCATAATAAGAGAGAAATTAACATTACAAAAAATTAACTTTTTTTCAAGATATATAAGTCACTGAAACTTGAAAATGAGGTCAAGGACAATGGACATATGACAGATGGAAACTTCATAACATAAGGCATCTATATACAAAGTATGAAGCATCCAAGTCTTCCAGCTTCTAAAATATAAAGCTTTTAAGTAGTTAGTTTACGATGCCGCTGCCATTGCTGCATGAACGAGGGGATTGCTATATAGCCCCAACTTTTAAAGATTATTTACCATATATTGGTGCAAAATCAAAATATTATTTTCCTTTACCTTATACCTATCAATAAAAATTAGTACACGTAGAAAAATTATTGCACTTAACTAAAGAAAAACATTTCTTCTTCATTTCAACACTGATTAGTCTTTTGTAGATGACACACTGGACTGGCATACAAAATTATAAGCCTGGTATCATTGATTAGTGTTTTCACCCATGCTGATTTTAAGAATATGTGATTATTTTCAGAATTAATAAAAGAACAGAATTCCAATGTCCCCTGTGTTTCCAAGGGGCATAACTCTTTTAAAAATATTTCATTGGCACTTATTTTCGAAATTATCCACAGCATTGCTGATATAAACCTTTGATATAAATTTGATAAATCTGGCAAGAATTGTACACATGAGAGCGCTAACAATTCAATTTTCCATATAATTAATATTCAAGGAGCATAACTATTTTAAAAACGATTGATCGGCACTGATTTTCCAACCTATGTTATAAGTTTTATTAAAATCTGGCAAGAATTGTTCACGTGAGAGGGCTAACAAGACTGGATGGACGGATGGATGCCAGGTATTTCTATGTTGCGCAGATGACAAAAAAAGAGGTGATCTTTTGCTCACAGAAATCTCTGCCAGCAGCAACTGAGAGATGATGATTTTGTTCAGTGGTCTAAAAAATTCCATTAAAATTTCAATTTTATTTCAAAAATGGGTTCTCTATAAAATTCAGAAGTGAAAGTGTTATAAATATCTCGAAACCAAAATATTTTGAATCAAGTACTTTAACTAAACTCTGGAACAGTAAAAGTGAAAACATCGAAAATTCCAACTTAACCGGTTAAGTCTTGTGTCATAAGTAGGTACTAAAGTCATGAGGGAAGAGTTGAATAAGGTATAATAAACTTTTTACCCACTTAAAGGTTGTAAAATAACTGGTAAACAAGCTGCACTAAAATAACCATTTACCAACCTCCTTAATAATAGTGTCCAATTCACTTCAAATGTTTAAGTCAAGATGTCTTAAAGATATTAGCTTCTCACCTTTTAATACTTTTTAATACTTTTCTTTAATTTTTTGTAACTTGTCTGGTTTTTTTCCATTGAGGCTGTTATTTATTAAAAAGATTTGGCAAGCAACGCTCATATTTCTCAAGATTTATAATGAAACTAACTGTAAAGTGGATTTGTTTGCAAGTTGTTATTGTTGTGTTTTTAATGCAGTAACTTTGCATGTAGGAATTAAATTGCCCATAGAATAATGATTGTGCCCTCCACATCAATATCATAATCTGTGTACAGTTTATTTGCCCTGGAGATATTTTAATGCATTTTATATATGTGATTGTGAATTAAGATAATTTTCAACCTATACATATCGATTCTACCACTGCAATGAGTGTGACACGATATTTATCCCATTGAGACAGTTAAATTTTCAAATTTAAAACACAAGACCTCGCAGAGCGTTTTGAATATCTAAAATTTAACTGTTGAGAGTGAATAAATATCGTATTTCACAAGATTTGGTGGTGGAATCTGTTTCTTTTATAATTCTTATACAATATGCAGGCAAACTTATTCCTTCTTTTCAAATGATCTCCAAAAAGATGTTTTCTTTCTATGTGACGTCATCAGAAAAAGAAATTCAGAGGAAAGCAAGAAAATTTATAATCGAATTTTGACCAACAAATAACTGAGATCAAACGAACCACACATTGATTAAATAAACATAATCAACAGGTCATCGCAGGAAAAGGATAAATCAGGTAAGAATTAGAGAATATACACGTGTACAGCACATCTCAAATACATTTCTGACCAAATGTTTATTGAGTTCTTGTTACTTCTGTCATTCATATGAATGTAAGCTAAAAGTAATCTAAAAGTAATCATGATTACACCTGATTTTTACATTGCAATCAATTAAATTACGATTACTTGTAATAAGAAATTGCTTGATTACTGATTACATGTGATTACATTTGTACAGTGAAAAATGTAATCGATTACAGCTGATTACGATTACCCCATGCCTGCTCCTGTGACACTTTTCATACAATATAAGATTCAATTCTACTCATACAATTTGTAAGTAAGATAATCAAGGGACATTGGTTACTGACAAATATTTCAATCTTGCATGCTTATTCTTGTTTTTAAATACTGATGATGCTTTATAATTCATTGGCTACCAAAAAAGACTTCATTTGTAAAAATATCTTTATTTTAATTTTCAACAGCAAACTTTCATCTAGTTTAAATCATTTTAAATGTTTGAGTCAGGGTGGTTTCATTACAAAACAGCCTAAATGGTTATAGCATCTCTGATCTAGACATCCTTAATGTCTTTTGAAAAACTGTGTTATGTTTGACAACGAAAAATTTCTTCAAACTTTTATTGATGTATTAATAGGTACTTCAATGAGCTGCATGATCATCTTCATTTATTTCCTTACTTTGATTTTTCTGTTTTCTTTAACATCATAATGTTTTGGGTGTAGTTTAGTTGTTTCAATTAGATGTGCAACAGCTGAAGATGAGGCTGTCTTTATTGATTTCAAACATGTTGAAATGAATATAACATATAAAATTAAAGAACCTTAGTGAGCCCCGCTCACATACCCCACGTCCCCACATTGTCATTGGAGAAATAAAATATGTGTAAGAAAAAAAAATTGTATAAGAGAAAAAAAGGAATCATAATTTCCTGTCAATATGCACATCTACATAGTATGTCCTCATTATCTACAAAGTTTCATGAAATTATGTTGTGTGGTTTCAGAGGAGTTGCGATGACAAACTATTGCAGAAGTACATTGAAGCAAAATTGTTCAAAGTGGCGTAACTCCTAGAAAAAAAATTGAACCGTAATTTCCTGTCGATATGCACATCTACATAGTATGTCCTTATTATCTAAAAAGGTTTCATGAAATTCTGTTGTGTGGTATCTGAGGAGTTGCGATGACAAACTGTTGCAGTAGTACATTGAAGCACATAAGTTCAAAGGGGCGTAACTCCTAGAAAAAAAATTGAACCGTAATTTCCTGTCGATATGCACATCTACATAGTTTGTCCTTATTATCTAAAAAGGTTTCATGAAATTCTGTTGTGTGGTATCTGAGGAGTTGCGATGACAAACTGTTGCAGTAGTACATTGAAGCACATAAGTTCAAAGGGACGTAACTCCTAGAAAAAAAATTGAACCGTAATTTCCTGTCGATATGCACATCTACATAGTATGTCCTTATTATCTAAAAAGGTTTCATGAAATTCTGTTGTGTGGTATCAGAGGAGTTGCGATGACAAACTGTTGCAGTAGTACATTGAAGCAAATAAGTTCAAAGGGGCGTAACTCCTAGAAAAAAAATTGAACCGTAATTTCCTGTCGATATGCACATCTACATAGTATGTCCTTATTATCTAAAAATTTTCATGAAATTCTGTTGTGTGGTATCAGAGGACTTGCGATGACAAACTGTTGCAGTAGTACATTAAAGTAAATAAGTTCAAAGGGGTGTAACTCCTAGAAAAAAAATTGAATCACAATTTTCTGTCGATATGCACAACTACATAGTATGTCCTTATTATCTAAAAAGGTTTCGTGAAATTCTGTTGTGTGGTTTGAGAGGAGTTGCGATGACAAGAAACAGGACTGACGGACTGACGGACTGACGGACTGACAGACTGACGGACTGACGGACGGATGGGTCAAAAACATTATACCCACCGCAACTCGTTGCGTGGGGTATAATTAAGCTTTATATAGAGTAGACTTTTTATATCACAAACATCTGTATTGTTTGTGTTAGAAAAACACACAAAAATGAAATTTTGATATTGTATGTTGACCTCCAGATATCTTTTTTGTTTTTGGGTAGCTGTCTCATTGATGTATACCCCATATCTATTCATATGTTTAAAAAATATTCATTATAGACATTTTGTGCAGGAGTTAAATCTGTGCTTCCAACAATAAGAAACTAATTCTGAAACTATTGATGAGGGGGATATTTGGAGAATTTTAAGTGATGCTGAAATAAACGAAAATTAACCCCCACCCCACACACACAAGTTTTTCTTCACTCGGGGGGTGAGGAGGCACTTCCTATATACAAGGTGATAGGATGTGCTGCTGGAATAGGTCACAATATCCAGCTTGCAAATATGTGAATAGGTAGGGAAAACTATCAGAAATATATAATAAGGTCAATAAAGTTCCCATTACTTATATGAAAAGCCCTGTAATTTCTTCACAGCCGAAAGTTTCGCTGTAAGTAAACATTAATAAGGAATCTGAGACTCAGATCTGAGCTCTGAACAAAGGTGATATTGTCTCGATTTTGCCAGAATATGATTCTAGTTCGCTCCTGGACCCAGAAACCTAACCAATATGGGAAAAGGTTACATTTTTACCTACACAATATTTGAAAAGGTATACATTTTTAAAATCTGAATTATATGAAAAGGGTGGGGTAACAGAACCCCAGTGGCACCCCCTATCAATTGAGTATTGAAGTGATATCTAGCTACAATGTACTTATTTCATTTTACAAGTAGAATTTTTTAGATTAAATTATGGCAAGAAACAAAAGAATCTCAACCTAATTTAAAATAATGATTTTTTATTGTGGCATAGAGAGTAAATTAACACAATAGCTATTGATATGATTGTTCTTTCATTGCTCAGACATCAAAATGAAATTAAAACATCATGATACATGATATTTCTTTTAAATCCCCCTTTGGTATACTTCCTACTGATTAGACACCCTGGATAATTAACCAATTCATTTGATTCTGAAATAACAAACTTTACTTCCTGGTTGGCTTCTCCATCAGGAAACAAATAAAACAACATTTAATAGAAGCTGGCAGAGAATACAGTAGCCAATGACAATCAATAGAAATAAGACAATTTAAAGTATGATGTAGAATTAAAGCAAACATTGGTAAAACATTAAGAAATAAAGGTCTGATTGAAACACAGAAGCAGCAGCTTAGTTAATAAAAGATTTCATCTGATACATATTACATATTAGTAGTTAGAAACTATATGGTATTGATTATTGAGTAGAACATGTAAGTCTATGTCTATCCTTAACAATCAACAATGTTCAAAAATTTCCCCATTGGGTGTTTGTTAAACATGGCAGTTGATTCAAAATGAAGTATTTACAGTTGAAAAGGGGGCAAGCCCAGGTGAAATTTTTTTTTCTAACAGACCTTTTGAAAAAGTGTTCAGAGTCTAATGGACTTTTATGTTTTTTTAAACAGGTAATTTTAAAATGCTCTCTTCTTTTTCCCTATTTCCTTCACATTATAAACAGATAATAAATCTTTTAACTTTTAACTTCATACAATAAATGTAACAGCTAAAATATTTTTTATACTTCATTACAGTAATTTTATATGATACTAGTAATGTATGATGTGTGCAATTGAACCTAGCAGTGACAGTTAGATGATCTCTGTCTGATACACTGGTCCTATTTTTTGAAGAAAAAAAATATTCACATCTAACTTTTTATGCTTTTAAATCTCAATTACTTCCTAACTACTTGAACTATATTAGTTAAGTATTGCTGAATGCATTCATCTTTCAAACTCTATACAAATTTATAAAACTTAATGGTTAGGCCAAAAAAAAACCAAAATGGTTCTTCTATGTTAAACTCATTGAATGCCACGTAGAAATGGTACAAAGCAGAACATCAACAAAAAAAAGCATCTGACAGCTAGAGATGAACTGTCTAACAGATGATAAAATTTATACACTGATATGTTACCTCAAATCAATGCTGCTTGAAAGACAACAATTTACATGTAATACATACACACAAAACTAATGAACTAACTTTAGGAACAAATTTATGATGGAAGTAAAGAGCTGTTGAAAATTGTTGAAATCTATTGAAGCTGATCAGCAAATTCTGATGGGGACCAGTGGAAATCTGGAGTAATATATAAAGTACTTAAATGAGAAAAATGTTGTATCAGTAACAGGGTACAACAAACCCTACACAAATTTCAATAGCTCTGATATGATTTGAAGCAGTATGATAGTGAATTTTCACAAATTTATTCCTCACACACACACAGCTTTTGACAATGTTCATAATACCAAAGATTCTTAATACAAGTATTACTGAGAACAAAAATCTTCCATCAAGTTATGTACTTGTTATTACATGAATACCTTACAAGATTTTAATGATAAAGGTTTTCTTAACATCTTGTAATGAGTAACACTCATGCCAAGTATCATTGATATACATCAAGTGGATCAAAAGTTATGATTGTCTGAAGACAGTTATTTTACCTTGTCAGAATATGATGAAACTATACATTGGACACACCCAATGGAGATGTGTATCAACAATAATGCTAATGAAAATTTGAAAAAAAGACTGAATATTTGGTTGAGTTGTAATGGACAAAAACAAATAAAAGAACGGTCAGAGTGACTCTACCCAAATTTGTACTTGATCTGAGTTTTGTGGTGATAAGTATTGTGTATAAGTTTCATAACATTTGGTTGAGGCAAACTTAAGTTAGAGGACGGAAACGAAAAATTCAGTAATTTTTCCCTTTGTAAAGGGGCATAACTCTAGAACCGTAAAATTGACACCACCAAAATTCAAACTTGATCTGTATTTTGTAGTAATACGAATTGTGTATAAGTTTCATAGCATTTGGTTGAGGCTAACTTTAGTAAAAGAACGGAAACAAAAAAATCAGCAATTTTCCCATTTGTGAAGGGGCATAACTCTAGAACAGTTAAAGTGACACCACCAAAATTCAAATCGGTATTTTGTGGTAATAATCATTGTGTAAAAGTTTCATAGCATTTAGTTGAGGCTAACTTAAGTAAAAGAACGGAAACAAAAAATTCAGCAATTTTTCCATTGTAAAGGGGCATAACTCTAGAACGGTTGAAGTGACACCACCAAAATTCAAACTTGATCTGTATTTTGTGGTAATAAGCATTGTGTATAAGTTTCATAACATTTGGTTGAGGCAAACTAAAGTTAGAGAACAGAAACGAAAAATTCAGCAATTTTTCCATTTGTAAAGGGGCGATTACTCTAGAACGGTTAAAGGGGCGATTACTCTAGAATGGTTTAAGTGACGCCACCAAAATTCAAACTTGATCTGTGTTTTGTGGTAATAAGCATTTTCTATAAGTTTCATAACATTTGGTTGAGGCAAACTAAAGTTAGAGAACGGAATAAAAAATTCAGCAATTTTTCCATTGTAAAGGGGCATAACTCTAGAACGGTTGAAGTGACACCACCAAAATTCAAACTTGATCTGTGTTTTGTGGTAATAAGCATTGTGTATAAGTTTCATAACATTTGGTTGAGGCAAACTAAAGTTAGAGAACGGAATAAAAAATTCAGCAATTTTTCCATACGTAAAGGGGCGATTACTCTAGAACGGTTTAAGTGACGCCACCAAAATTCAAACTTGATCTGTGTTTTGTGGTAATAAGCATTTTCTATAAGTTTCATAACATTTGGTTGAGGCAAACTAAAGTTAGAGAACGGAAACCAACTTTTGGACGTACGTAAGTATGGACGGACAAGGGTAAAACTTAATGCCCCCTCCACTACAGCTGGGGCTTAAAAATAAATATGTTGTAACAGGACAGAGTTGTTAAAGAAAACAGTCTGTTGAGTCCCTTAAACACAACACATTTTTCTTTTGACCTATTTTTTTTTATTGTCCTTCCTTAACTGGTACTCAACTATATTCTTTATTTTATTTCACAGTACAAAAGTCAAAACCAAGTTGTTTAGAAAACTGTCCTATTTGGGAAAAATAAATAGGGAATGTGTCCATGGGACACAAATGGTGCCCCCGCTTGCATATAACGGTATAAAGGTACATAACTCAAGAACGGTAAAAGTGACACTACCCAAATTTGTACTTGATCTGAGTTTTCTGATTATAAGCATTGTGTATAAGTTTCGTAACATTTGGTTGAGGCAAACTAAAGTTAGACAACAGAAACAAAAAATTCAACAATTATTCCATTTGTAAATGGGCATAACTCTAGAACGGTAAAAGTGATGCCACCAAAATTCAAACTTCATCTGTGTTATACGTTTCATGACATTTGGTTGAGGCAAACTCAAGTTAGAGAACGGAAATAAAAATTCAGCATTTTTTTCATTTGTAAAGGGGCATAACTCTAGAATGGTAAAAGTGACACCACCAAAACTCAAACTTAGTCTGTGTTTTGTGGTAATAAGCATTTTGTATAAGTTTCATGACATTTGGTTGAGGCAAACTTAAGTTAAAGAACGAAAACGAAGAAAATTCAGCAATTTTTCCATTTGTAAAGGGGCATAACACTAGAACGGTAAAAGTGACGCCACCAAAATTCAAACTTAATCTGTGTCTTGTGGTAATAAGCATTGTGTATAAGTTTCATAACATTTGGTTGAGGCAAACTTAAGTTAGAGAACAGATCCCTACTTTGGAACGTATGGACGTACAGACGGACAAGGGTAAAACTTAATGCCCCCTCCAATACGGTGGGGGCATAAAAATTACATAGGCAAATCATATAAATGATGGGTTTCTATTTTTATATACTTCTAGTAAACAGCAAACACAAGACATACACACACAATGTTACAAAATGAAGGAAAACAATTCACCATTTCAGAATCTAATGCATTCTGGGTAATATTTTCAAACATGTACACTAAATCATTATGATTGGTTGAAAACATCCAAAACAATGGAAATTCAACCAATGAGTTTACCCATAGTCGTTTAGATTCTGAAACATTTAGATTGCAACATTAAAACCTTACTTGTCATAAGGTAGTTGTTGAGAGGTAAAACTTCTACTTGGATCTGCAACTTGATCCTCCATCACACTATTTCTTCGAGAATCTGTGTTATATACACGGTGTTGAGTCTGAAAGGAAAATCAAATTGATTATGAGCACTGAGAGGGTTGAAAAATTGCTTTCATTTTACATCATGAACTTATAATTGAAAATTGTATTGTGTTAAGTTCATAAGATACAGTAGCAAGAGCAGATAATGCATCCAAATTTTATGCGTTGTTTCCATGATGTTGCTGTTGATAATAAGAATAAAAAATTCACGGAAAATCACTAATGTCTTCAAATTGGCTATGTGAATTTTAAATTTTGTTACTATTTACAAAGGAAAACAAACATGCTGTATATTTAAGGATGTTCGCTCCTCTTGTTTTTGAATTTTTGCAAGATATTCGGAATCCTCTAGTTTTATCCATGTAAAGCCATTAAAAAATTTTGCCCGCTAACCACACTTTTCTTTTCAAAATTTGATTCATACATATTGTTTAAAATGCCATATTTGAAAATATTATAAAATCCTGGTTATGTTTTTGCTTAGTTTTTGAAAGAAAAAAGGTGCCAATGTTAAATGCATGAAAAATCTAGAGAGAATCATTTCCCACCAAATTTTCTAGGTCTTATATCTCGAAAACAAGCACACACAGACCCTTCATTTTTTTATGCTTTTTTAGTTCATTTATTTATATACTATCAATTTATAACAGTCTTTTTAAAAGCTTGTTATTTTGAAATAAAGTAGCAAACATCCTTAAGCACAACAAACCTACTGTAGGGCATAAAATTTAAAGCAAATGAATACTGTTAACTTTTTTATCGTCAATAAATTTGATATACAGCAGGATATCTGCATAACAATTTTGCATTAGGAATATATTCTGACATAATGTTTCACCATAAAGGGAAATTGTGTCTCTGGCATTTACAAACAAGGTTTTCCAGGCTATTTCTTGCTAAAAAAAAGCTCCTTCAGGTGCAGCTTGATACGACCGCAGAGGTCAACCCTGAACACTTCAACAGGTGGGGCAATTACAGACTCTACATTCAAGCTTGATACAGCTCTGACCTTGGATTGTGATTTAATATTTGATACAGCATAGGTTTCTGACACAGAATGAATGTGGTTAAAAAACTGAAATTGGACTTGTTCCTATTATGGTCCAATATCCAAAATCTAAATACTTGGTTAGATTCAGCATATCCAAGTACACCAAGAATTTAATTATATTTATTGAATATTTATTCATTTATAAATATACAATAATAGCTAAGTTTTCAAAGGGGTTTGCTTCATCAAAAAAAATATATATAGCATTCTGAAAATTAATCAATACAGAATAACAAACAAACCTACAACAAAGTTCTTAAAAAAATGAAAAATAAATTTCCAAAATATCATCGTTCCTCATTAATACAAAGTCTTTAAAAAATCTATAAAACTTACCTCTAATTATTTTTCAAAATATCTAATAATGAACAGTAAATTTCAAACTATATTTATACATAATTTCTTCTCTAAAATTAGATTTGATGCTGTATCTACTTTTAACTATGACTCAACTTACAATTTCTATTAATTGTGCAATACATCTCTTGAATTTGGATTCTGTTTAATATTTGACATAGCATAGTTTCTGACAAAGAATGGATGTGGTCTAAGTACTGAAATAATTTGAAATTGGACATGTACCTATTATGGTCCAATATCCAACATCTAAATACATAGATTACATAGAATCAGCATATCAAAGAACCCCAATTGCAAGATTTCAATTTTTGATGAAATCTACCCTTCCCTAGATTTTCCATCAAACATGATGGAATTTTGTGATGGAAAAAATGCCATCACATTCCATCATGTTGATGGAGTATTGGAACAACTTTCCATCAACTTTCCATCAATGCTGGAAAATGGTTGATGGAAAAGGTTTGATGGAATTTGTGTTCATGATGATGGAAAATTGATGGCATAATTTCCATCTGATGGAGAATTGATGGTATTTTTGCCATCTGATGGATAATTGATGGTATTTTTGCCATCTGATGGAAAACTGATGGTAATTTTGCTATCAGATGGAAAACCAATGGAATGTTTCCATTACATGTAAAATGCATGGAAACTTGATGGAGAATTGACCATCAGATGGAATTTGATGGATGAGTAAGGAGAATGTCTTTAGAAAATCTTTCCATTTATGGCATTTTCTGTGATTTAATAAAACAATATTTGTTCTCTGTCGTCTATAGGTAGTCCTGTTACATGTGTGTATCTTTTCGTTCATTGTCCCATTGAACTTGCTGTCCTTAAAGTTGAATTTGTTGATGGCAAATTCTGCAAAATAAAAGTAAAAGAATTTGTACAGATATAAAGTTAGTTAGTTACATTTGTTGTCAATTCTGAAATTATGAAATGAAAATAACACTTTTTGAAAAGATTTGTATTAATGTGTCACTTGCAGGGTCAATTTCTAAGAGTGTCAAATCCTTCTAGAAATTTAATATTCAGAGGTGGATTAAGGAAAGGGGGGCTCCCCCTTTCTGAGCTTTAGAGCTACATAACTTATTGCATAGAAGTTTTATAAGTCTTACTCCTAATGTTGACTTAATTGCCACCCTGGTTCAGCAGCTGATATATAACTGTACAATACATTAAACCTCATGTCAGTACTAAATTATCATCATTATAATTTTTTGTTTAATATTTGTTTTTCATAATCATTGTACTATAACATAATGGGTCTTGCCCCTGTTTTATATCATACTTTTGGTGGGTAGTGTATATACTATACATGTATATATAAAGATATATTATTTTACCATTTGTGGATATATAAATGTCATATTGTCACTGTCAGTCACACCACAGATCTCTAATTTTATAGCAAAATTACTTTTTCAGAAGTACTATCATGACTATTTTATTAAAAAAATAATGTTTTAAAATGATACAAAATATGACTCATGTCCTACACAATTTTATGATATGTATATGCATATTTTTTGTGTCATTTGGTCTCTTGTGGAGAGTTGTCTCATTGGCAAGCATACCACATCTTCTTATTAATACTTTTTATAAATCTATGACCTTCTTTTTTTCTTGACTCTTAAAAGTTAATAAAACACTTTAAATGTCACTACTTTGAACTAAAAGAGCATGCACATATATTCAAAATTGTGGAAATTCTAATACATTGTACTTACCAAAAGATATAATCCAAAATATGTTTACACCCGAGATGTCCCAAAAATATATATAGGCGGTGCTCCTATCATTGGCGGTAACACTACACAGTTTTGTACATACACATGGCGACACGAAACACAATCGGAAATCCATTTTACGATATCAAATGTTTCAAAACGGAGTGGAAAATATCGTGCGCCACGTGCATGACGTGGGCGCTTACATTTGTCACTCTATGCGCCATTTCTGGTCGAAAAGGGCAATTGGCACAAGGCGGACGTCCTTCCCGATCACTGTGTTTAATAGCTTATTTAAATGGCTGTCAAGTTCCCATTAAAAAAAATTGACTTGTATTTATTTTAATGTCAGATCCTTAAACTCCCATCAAAATTAGATACTAGTACTTACTACTAGCAAATTTGTTGGCCATTTTTAATGGCTGCTTAGATTGTTAAATTACCAATCAAAATGGTTCCCTTCCCCACCCCCTCCTCCTCATGTTCACTAATACCCTTAAGCATTTCATTGTCTTATTTCAATAATTGTATTTAGATACACATTGTTCACCATGGCTTAACGATTCTCGCTGTTCAGTTTCAAATATTATAAGGCCTAAAATAAAATATTGTCTGTTTCCCCAATCCTTAACGACCCTGCAAAAAAGGGTCCGACTCATAAAATTTTATTGTCAAAACTAAGACTAAGTCAAATATTATTTTATTCAGTTCCAATTTTCAGGCTTGCCAGATCGACTGATATTGTTCCAGCTTTTTGGAAAAAATAAAATTATTTCCCTACCTACCTACCCACACCTGGCTTGGCGGTGTCGGGATTGGGGAAACAAACAATATATTAATTTTGGCTTAATAAAAATCAGATATAAAGGATACATGTTAAGTTCTTCTCCTTTCTGTAATTAAATTTGCTGTCTCTGTACTTCCAACTAGTACTGCTGAGTAAAGGTAACTGGAATCTGCATGAAATCTGTTTACTATCAAAGTTGGCAGCTCCATTTTAAAATCATTAAATCCCCTAAAAGTAAAAAAAAAATCCACAAAGAATCGATTGTTCAAGACGTTTTGAAGCAATAAATTCAATAGAAATATTATTGCATGTTTATACAGTACATTGGAAGCCATTTGGAATCAAATTAATTACCCTCCCCCTTTTTTTTTCCCCTGAAGATTAAAAACCGGCGACTTATTATTTTCACCAAATAACCATTCACACAACTCAATATTTTTTTACATGTCTACCAGTTATGCCTGTTATGTGACAAGATTATTCATTGTCAAAAACTCATGTTAAAAATAAATATATCATTTTCAGTTTATGATTTCAGACTTTCTGATGTTGATTTGCTCAAATAAAAACAATAAAAAAATCATAGTTCCTCAATAAATTATAATTTATAATCATAATATACACATTTTGAATTAAATTTTTAATGCACTTATCTGAAAACATCTGCATCTGATTTTCCAGCATCGGACTTTCAAGTTTGATCTCCATATCAGCGTAATCACATTTTAATGACGTATTTCTCAAGTGCGCTAACGTCGAAGTGACAATCTCGCCCCATGTTATATCGACCAGAAGTTGATCCGTTCCCGTACCGGTATTATGAAATTAGATCAAGGGTGTCGCATAAAAATATTACAACTGGCCAGTTTTAAATAAAACAAAAAAAACAACGTTAATCTAATCAGCACAGGGTGCATGCGGATGAATTATTGGCCGCATTATCGAGAACGGTATTTTCTAGGGTCGAACTGTTCAGTACAATTACAAAAAACATGTGGTCATGATTTGCTTACATTTTACACAAGTTGAGAAACCTATGTTTCACGATGTCGATCATTGATCTGATAATTAATAGAAACGCACTTATGTGAACTTGGGAGAAAATCAGAAACGCCCCAGCTTGTCTGGCAAAACAGTCGTTGGCGTTTCTCGAGTTCCCTGCCGTTTATATCGCGAAAATCTCGGCATTTTTCTTACTTTGAAATACGATCAAACTGAAATTCGTAATTCTTCCATGAACAGGAAGTTCAGCTAGCTGTGTAAACTGTAAAATTAAGTGACCCATTAAGTGCATGGCTTCACCTGACAGCTTTGGTGTCAAACACATTGTTAATTAAACACCAATAATCTTTGCTTTATGTCAAAAACAATTTGTCTATTTCAAAAATGTTTGCCAAAAAAAAAAAATGAGTTACTTCCCCTATTTTATCACCTTTTCACAATATATTTCGTTAATTTATGGGTTTTTTTCCGTAATTAAATAAATATAAAACAAATTGAATGCAAATGCATATTAGAATATTTCTTTGAATTATTTTTAACCTGAAAACACTTAAAATATAAATATTTTGGAAATTGTTTTTTTCATCTTCACCTCCATTCATTGATCTATCAAGTGCATTAAAATAATAATTCAAATTGGTTTATTGTAAGTTTGCATAAAATACCAAAGATGAGTAACTAACAGGATAAAGATAAAAAAAAAAGTAACTAACAGGAAAACTTATATGAAATTCATAAGCCACTAAATATTTCATTTCTGCTGCAGTGTGAACATGTTATTAGTCACTATTAATGACCCCGAGATTTTTATAAAGCTAAACATAAAAAATTGTGCCAAAAGTTTAGAATTTAATTACTCCCCTTCAACTGAAACTTGATTTTACCTTAGTTCCTGAGTTTTATTTTAGTTTAATTGCCCTTTTTTCAATAACATTTTACGAATAAAATTGTCATTTTTCTGACTAGAGCACCCTGCCCTGTTTAAATATGGCTAGAACACTATCTTCATGTGAATGTGAATATATATATATATTTAACAAACAATAGTTAATTTCAGTCCCAAAGATTTTCTTTTTTATTTGGTTGAATTTGTAATACAGATTATATTTTTTCTTAAGACCCAATACCAGGAATCATCCAGGACTTTTTTTTTTTTTTTTTTCCATACAGATAGAATTTGTAAATGTCCTGAAAGTTGGATGAATGATGATCGAAAAGTCCTGATATATTCTGGTTTATATAATATGATTTTTGAAAGTCTTGAGATATCCTGAGAATTCACCCAGTTTTAAGCTGCTTGATTTGAAAGTCCTGACATTTTCTGGAATTCTCCCATTAAGTTTTTTCCTAAAAAAAGGACTTATAGCCTAACAGGATATTTTCAGAGATATCCTTATTATAAAAGTTGTCAGGATTTATTTCTGCAAGGGTTGTATACATCATTTGATGGAAAATGTAAAAATAAAAGTATTGGTTACAGAACAGTCATATAAATAGTGACAAAAAGTAATTTTAACAAAAAATAATATGTCACACTTAATAAGTTTACACTGGTTGAAATAAAAACCAAAGTATTCTTGAAATCCTTTTTGAAATAATTGTTTCAATATATCATAAGTGTATTGCACAGTTTAGGAAATTGTTTGTTGCAACTTTCTAGCAAACAAACTCTTTCTTGCAACATTGCAGCAAAATACTGCAACTTTCTCACGAACAAATATTATTGCAGTAACATTGAGAGATTATGTTACAGGTTACAGCTGCAACAACATGTAACTTTCTTGCTAGTACTTCTTGTAAACAAACTTGTTTGCTCCAATATAATAGAAAACTTTTTACTTCAGTAAGGGATGTTAAATTTTCAGACACAATTTTGCTGAAATTTTCTAAGTTTTTTTCCATCAAGCAAAATGACAGAGTTTAAATACCATCACACTTTCCATCAACAAAATATTCTAAGTCCAAATTCCATCTCACTTTCCATCAAAGAAAATGTTAAAGTCCAATTTCCATCAAACTTCCTTCATTTCCATCCTATTTTCCATCATATGGAATAAATGCCATCAGATTTTCCATCAGAGGGTAAAAATGCCATCCAATTTTCCATCAGGGGTTAAAGATGCCATCAATTTTTCCATTTAAAGAATGCGGATGGAAATAAAATTCCTAATTTCCATCATCCTTTGATGGATTATTTTGGTTTAGGATGGAATTCCATCAAGTATCACCAACTTTCCATCAATTGTCCATCAAGTGTTGATGGAAAATGAAGAAATTGATGGAAGATCTAGGGAAGGGAAACAAAGTTTAATTTTGGACCCTTTGGACCTCAATGTGAATCAATTTTGAAACAGAGCCCAAAATCAAAAATCTAATTACACTGTTAGATTCAGCATACCAAAGAACCCCATATATTCAATTTGTGTTGAAATCAAACACAGTTTAATTTTGGACACCGATTTGGACCATCTTGAAAACTGGGCCCAAAAATTAAAAATCTAAATACATGTTTAGATTCAGCATATCAAAGAACCCCTTGAATTTAATTTTTGTTATAATCAAACTTAGTTGGACCCTTTGGGCCTCATTGGGGACCAATTTGAAAACCGATCCCAAAATCGAAATTCTAAATACACTGTTAGTTTCAGCATATAAAAGATCTTAGGCCTAAGAATTCATTTTTTTTTTTTAATCAAACAAAATTTAATTTTGGACCCTTTGGACCATAATGTGAACCAATTTGAAAACAGGCCCCACAATTAAATATCTAAATACACAATTAGATTCGGCATATCAAAGAACCCACATAATTCAATTTTTCATGAAATCAAACAAAGTTTAATTTTAGACCCTTTGGACCTCAATATGTACCACTCCAAAGAGGGGCCCCAAATTCCAAAAACGTGGTTAGATTCAGCATATTAAAGAACCCCAAGAATTCAAGACTTTGAATTAAACCACATAGAAGTAGGTCAAGAAATAAGCAATTTATACAAAGTATTAGAAAAGTATTGTTTTTGGTCCCTTTTTCCTAGACAGTTAGGGCCATAATCCCCAAAATCAATCCTTACCTTCCTTATTTTGGTATGGAACCTTGTTGTACAATTTCATAGAAATCCATAAACTGATACTCAAGTTATTGTCCGGAAACCAGAAAATCATAATTTTTTGTGCCCCTTTTTGGTCCCTATAATTCATAAACGAATTGGGCCATGACCCCCAAAAACAATCCCAACATTTCTTTTGAGGTATGGAACTTTGTGGTACAACTTCATAGAGATCCATACACTTATACACAAGTTATTGTCCTGAAACAAGAAAAAAACTTGTTTTTGGCCCCTTTTTTGGCCCTTAATTCCTTTACAGTTAGAACAACAACCCCCAAAATCAATCCCAACCTTCCTTTTGTGGTATGGAACCTTGTGGTAACATTTCATAGAGATCCATACACTTATTCTCAAGTTATTGTCTGGAAATCAACTGCCTTCTGACAAGGACGATAACGCCATAACATAATAAAAATTTTGCGGCCGTAAAAAATGAGCAAATATACCCCATTTTTTCATTCGCAATCGACTTAATGTACTACTTTAAGAATGTTACACAAAATATCAAAAATAGAAGGAAAAAACCAACGATTCAATTTTTTATATGCATTTGTAATAACAATAACATTGTTTTAATACAGGTTTTTATTGCAAATAATTTGATGATTACACACACATTTTATATCATTCAGCCTTCATTTCAGTGACTTAGGCTGAGTGAAAATATCTCTTTCCATTTGAAAGTTGTCTTATTTTTTGGAATAGTGTTGAATAAACTGTTGACACAGAGATATGTCTCGACTGTTGCATTTGGCAAAAGATTAAGGAAAAGACAGCAACATTACTAATTAATTCAAAGTTGCTGGACAATGACAAAGAGGGCACACGTCAAAATGATCTTCAAACTGAGATGTTCTAATATTGATGCAACATTGTAGAAAATATCATTGTCTATCATAAGTAGTTCCTATCAAACTACCAAAAAGCAGAAAACTAAACACTGAAAATTGGTAGTTAATTGAAAGTCACTGGACCATGACCTACAATGTATGTGGGTAGGATTGGACTAGGTCCTCAAAAATTTTGTATGTACTGATAGTAATGCAACTCTATAGAAAATATCATTGATCTAGCACAAGTAGTTCCTATTAAACTGACTTAAGCAGAAAACTTAACATTGAAAATTTGCTAATTAATTCAAAGTCCATGACCTAGTGATATGTGTTGTGTTGTGAGCATGAACATGAAATCATATTTTTTCTCTATGCATGATAAGAGAATATTAATTTTTTTGTTGAATAAAAAGCCTTGTCTATCAACTTGTACTTGATAATAAATAAAGTTAGAGTGCTATTATCATTATTGTTTTTGGACAAAGACAAAAACAGGTAGATATTTAAAAAATAAATGGGGAATGTGTCCATGGGACACAGATGATGCCCCCGCTTGCATATCATATAAAGTTATAAAGGGACATAACTGAAGAACGGTAAAAGTGACGCTACCCAAATCTGTTATTGATCTGAGTTTTTTAGTAATAAGTATTGTGTATAAATTTCATAACATTTAGTTGAGGCAAACTTAAGTTTGAGAACGGAAACAAAAAATTCAGCAACTTTTCCTTTTGTAAAGGGGCATAACTCTAGAACAGTAAAAGTGACACCACCAAAAATCAAACTTGATCTGTATTTTGTGGTAATAAGCATTGTGTATAATTTACATAACATTCGGTTGAGGCAAACTTAAGTTAGGGAACGAATACGTAAATTCAGCAATTTTTCCTTTTGTAAAGGGGCATAACACTAGAACCGTTAAAGTGACACTACCAAAATTCAAACTTGATCTGTGTTTTGTGGTAATAACGTACGTACGGACGGACAAGGGTAAATCTTAATGCCCCCTCCGCTACGGCGGGGGCATAAAAAAGTAAATGCTTTTTGAATAGAATAAATTGCTTCGCTGAGCACAGCTGGATATGACCACAGAGGTCCAACCCTGAACAGTTGAGGCAAAAATGGACACAATATTCGTGCTTGATACAGGTCTGAATTTGGATTGTAATTAAATATTTGACACATAATAGGTTTCTGACACAGAATAACTGTAGTCAAAGAACTTAGAATTGGTTATATGATTTGAATTTATATTTAATTTTTTGCTTTTGTGCAATACACTTTGCTGTTGCGAATTGCCCCCCCCCCCCCCCCCAAAATAAATAAAAATTACCCCCCCTTTTTTTTTGCTTTAGTGCAATACACTATGCCGTTGCGTATTGACCCCCCCACTTTTTTTTTGCAAAAAAAATAATATTTGAAGAATTTTTCTTTTTTATTTCGAAATCTGAAATGAGAAAAAATTGACCCCCCAACAATTTCTTTTTACCCCCCCCCCATTTTTTTTCTTCACCTCTCCCCCCCTCTTTTTCCCCCCCAAAAAATTCTTTCCCTCAAGATATGGTCATAATCTCAATTCAAATTTCCAATAGAGTTTGCAACCATAATTACCCATTTAAATACATCATAAAAGTCTTAAAATAGAAAATGACATACATAATCATGGCTAAAATTAATATTCCTTAATAGTAACTTCTAAAAATAAATTGACAGCTAATCATCTCAAGACAATACAACATTTCTTTATACATAATTTAAAAGCAGTGTAAGGGAGGTAATCAAAAGATTGTGTTTGGATTACCTCCCTTACACTGCTTTTAAATTGTCTTTAGTAATTGTCCATTAACCAGGAAACCCTTGTTTTTCACCCTTTTTTGCCCCTAATTCCTAATCGGTTTGAGCCATAACCCCCCAAAGCAAATCCTAACCATCACTTTGTGGTATGGAAACTATTGGTATAATTTCAGAGAGATCCATACACCGTTCCACCAGTTATTGTCTGGAAACTAGAAAAATGCTTATTTGGGCCCCTTTTGGCCCCTCATTCCTAAACTGTTAGGACCATAACCCCCAAAATCAATCCCAACCTTCCTTTTGTTGTTATAAACCATGTGTTTAAATTTCATAGATTTCTTTTTAATTATACTAAAGTTATTGTCCGGAAACCAAATGTCTTCGTACGACGCTGACAACGATGACGAAGACGTGATACCAATATACGACCGCAGTCGTATAAAAATATGACTATGGAAAAAGAGGTTTATAATCATTTACAGATTGGTGTTGATTGCTGTTAATTCAAACATTTAATATAATACATTTCTGTACTCTTTGTAAGCTTCACATCATAACTAACAAGCCAGACACGATACTATTTGAGGACAATATTCTTAAGTTAAATTTGATCCATTTAACAGAGATAAAACTAACCATACAACACAGACCTAATCTTCAAGGCAAAATGACAATATAAGTCGTCAAACATTTTAATATTGCTAAAACTTTGCAGGCCACACAGACTTCCTAACCAAGTGATGCATGTTGCCATCAAAATTGTATTGGCATACAATCTGACAATGTTCATTAACAGCTGGACTTTTTTTAAATGCAAAATATATCAGTTATTTTGACCATTAAATTAGTTCAAATAAAAGCAAACCTTGAACATTTTATTGGAGCCTTGACTTAAAAATTTGATTTTTTTTTCAAACAGCTGACACAATATAAGGACAACATCCTAAAATCTATTTAGGCCAACTTTACTATCTTGAACATCAAGTATGAACTAATGAGAAGAAATAATCTGATAATAAATCTTCAGCAGTTTGCAATTGGTTTAAAAATAAAATAATTTCATATTTATTCATCTTTTATTTAGATGTATATACAACAACAAAAAACATGATATTTAAAAACGTTTAATCTGTCATTTTTTCCAATTATTTATATATCATACAAAAATTCATTTGAGTCATCTTCTTTTCAATTTCATTTACTAAATTGGGAAACTTGATATGAACAGTGAAAATGTCTCTCAAGAGACTGCTCATTTACTGGGTCAGAAATCTGACATTTATAAGAGAAATTCTGACATATTATTGTTTGCTGCAAATCTGCAACAGATGTGAATGAAAAAAAAGACAATTGAATATGCTGTACATCTGCAACATATAAGAATATGAAACTACAAAAAAATCAAAATCCTATATCCTAGATGGTTTATTTTGTACACTGAAAACCCTTATTTTTTCCCCTAAACATCATTCCAATGTAACAATAAAGTAGTCTGGGATTGTGTTACTATAATTGAATCATAGGTTTAACTAGTCGTGGATCAATGATACCTATGCCTGATTTGTATAAATACATGTACAGAACAAATAAGGTGTTTGATAAAAATCACTCTTGCTGGCAGCTGGTGTTGAGTGAATCACTATTACAGAGGATGCATATAATCGTTGGTGGTTCGGAGCGAAAAAAAACTCCATAACAGCATTCAAATACAAAACTAAATACCATAAATTGGAATTTTTTTGTTTATTCGGCTGTTTGGCACCTGAGACATGTGAGACAAAAGTGCCAAAATTAAACACACCAAAATTAAAAAAACATTCATCAAAATAATCAGCTTAATGAGGCCACAATTAAAAATATTTCAGTTTGCCCAAACCCGACCCATGATGACTGGGTGTGGGTAGGTAGGTAGGCAAATTCTTTTTTTTATATCAGAATTTGCATGAAAATACTAAAACAGTATATCTTTTTTTCCCATCAAACCTTTGTAGAGACAATCAAAAGCCATGAAAAACTGTCTGCCATTTTCACATGTTTTACTTCTTTACAGGGATGTCACTAGGTTTTGAAGTAGCAGGATTAATAATTAAAGTAGCAGGCAAGGATTGCAGACGTAATAGACGTCCGGTGCGACGAGCTTGATCGTCACCCATCACGGCGAGGGTTTTTTTTTCTAAAATGGTGCAAAAATCCTGCATTCTGGGGGCTCCTGAACTCTAATTTAGTCCTAATCAAACACCATTTTTTTTTTAATGATGATAAGGTCATGAAGGTAAATGAGCAGCAAGATGGTCATATTTTCTATAAAGTTGATCACATAAATATTATTATCACTATAACAAGACTTTCAGCTAACAAGTAGTTGAAGTTGTTTGAGGAAAATGATGAAGGCATGACTCTGTAAGACATGGTGATCATTCAGGAAAAGATTCAAATTTGATCTTATTAGTTGAAAATATTTTTAGTTTAACTGTAGACATGCAATTATTCAAATAATTCGAACCCATAGACAACATTTTTTTTAATTTCTCAGTATTAATAATTTCACATACTTATTACAATAAATCAAATGATGAATTGGACTGTTGCAGGCAAAAAGGTGAGTCTTTAAGGATGTACTTTGGTGAAATTAGAAAAATGTAGAATTTAAAATTGATACTATAAGTAAGAAGACTTCAAGAGCATTTAAGTTAAGAAGCAAACTAATGGAAAGGGAAGAAATCTACAATCTGCTTAAATTTTGGTATATGACCTTTTATGAGTTATTAATTGAAGTATTATATATGGAAAAAAAATGGGGGTCATGGGGCAAAATATTTTACCCTGTATCGTAGGAAAAAACCAGAGTCCAAACATCTGACAGAAATTCCAAAACCTGACCTAAGTACATCCTTAAATGCATAATCATGCAGGGCTCACACTACTTCAGAATCATAGGGAGAAGTGACTTCTCTTTTTGAAACTGATAGGGAGAAGTGGTGAGATTTGAAAGAGAAGTGCTCCTTTGCACACTGTGCTACAATGTTTGGTTTTTACTACCTATAGTACAAAGGGTCATATGTAAATAATGTTCTTTTTATATTGTTCAATTCATATCTGAGTATACAATTAAAGTAAAAGTTCAAATTCAAAGTTGTTTAAGTTTAGGTTCTTGCGAGAAACTACCAACTAAAAAGATTTTTTTTTATGACAAAAAGATAAAGAAATTATGATATATAAATCACAATTCAATTAAAAAACTATCTTGTTTATCATGTTTATGAAATTCAGTGTTTCTCATCAAAAGATATACAAAGTTAAGCTGGGCCATATATATTGATATTAGTATTATAGTCCCAGAGTTAATTAAGCAAGTTTAATCAATATTTTGAAACAATCCATATATATGGAATTATATACATTAATCAAGTAAATCTAACAAATAGTCTGTTAATGCGTGTGGAATGCGTAATTTTTCCATTTGGGACCAATTTCCTTGTCAGCTGTTCCATTCATGTGTACGTAGTTATTATTGTAAAAATACGGATTTCGGTCATAGCTGGTCCGTTTCCGCTCCGTAGTTAGAAAACAGTTAATGGCGGACGAAGAAAATTTACAAAAATAAACGAAGTAACAAACTTATTTTGTCGCCGAAAGTTAGATTGATGTACGATCTCGTGTAACAAGTACCGGAAGTGAATGAAGTGATAAAAAGTTGTCTTTTTATTAAATAATCTGCTTCACACTATAAAGTCAATGCTTAAATCTCTGTTCTTCAGAAAATGAATCGTTTATGTCTGAATTTCTTTAATTATCAATGTTTCATCGACTTGGTAAAAAATGAAAACTTTGTGAAAATATTATTTTTGACAATTTTGAAGTAGCCGGCGCCAAAGCAGAACCGTTCGTTAAATCAGAAGATAAAAACCGAGAACATCGAATATCGATTAACTGCGTCTCTTACACGCTTTCTTTTAATCTTATTCACAGTTACTTTCAAACGCAAAAACGACGAACATTAAGTTTTATACGATGACGGAGCGGACACGAAAAAGTTCCGAAAAAAAAAAATCTTCAAAAAAAACGGCAAAAAAGGAATTTGAGTCGGCGGTTTTTTTTTGGGTCGGTCGCGTTTGGGAAAACATACAATATTTTTATTTTGGCCCGATTATAGCAAATGAAAATTAAAATATGAGATTGACACAAAAAGCCAAAATTTGGAACACAAAAAGTTGCTAACTAATGTTTTGTTCAAAACTGCTTAATTATCCTTACAACAAAATATACCAATTGATAGCAGAAGGTGTATAATTTAATTGTTTAAAGGTATTCAATGGTTGAGGAGGTGTTACAATCACACAATGCCTACCCTTTTTAGTAGAAAAGGTAGGGTCAATGTTTGCTATGTGAAACCTGATCAAGAACTTTTCAGATTCATAATCAAAATAACAGCTACACAGTGGCATTATATAAGGAATATACTGTGATTTTTTTTAACACTTAAAATCAGTTAGTAATTAATGAGGAGTTATCAAAACCAAATTGATTGCTTGATTTTTGGTTGCTTAATGTCCAGTGGCAAATATTTCAGGCATGTTTGAGACGAAAAGAAGTTAACAATAAATACAATAGGTAGGTCCTGTAATAGAGGCTATCTGGGATGAAGGTCAGGGAAATTTGGACTGCCACTAAAAATATGGTATATTGGATGGGGTCAGAAATTTTGCATTGCAACAGGCCACCTACCAACCCCTCAATGAGTTGTTATAAGAGTTCTTAACATGCAGAGCATGTCACTCTCTTTACATGAGGCATTGGATTTAATGTCCCCATCCTGACTGGACGTTGCTGTGTACTTGTACATCCTGCACAGCCAAAAATACGCCCAACTTTGGTAACAGTTTAACTGCCGTTCGGAAGACAACTAAAGTGAACACATTTCTATTGCCCAGTCACCTTTAAGGGCCAAAACAAGATGCTTATCCAAGCCTTTTTATGGGAAAGTCTAACTACATGCTCCAAGGAGAATGCATCTCTCACCTGATATCTATGCATATACTGTAAATTCAGAAATTATTGCGTGCATTTATTATTGTGATTTTGTCATTTTAGACTAAAATGAATTCTAATTTTTGCGATATTGAGAAATATCTTGTTTAATTCATATAAAAAATTTCAAAATGCGAGTTTAAATTATTGCGATTATAACCCTGTCGCATTTTTCGCAATAATAAAAACATCGCAATAATTTCTGAATTTACAGTAGTGATATTTTTAACAATTAAACATGTGAGATGGATTTAATTTTGATAAAATTTTAAAAGATATCTCACTATGGTGGCAGACAAAGTTATGTTAAGAAAGATAATAAAATGCTCCGCAGGGCACAGCTTGATACGACCGCAGAGGTCGAACCCTGAACAGTTGGGGCAAGTATGGACACAATATTCAAGCTTGATACAGCTCTGAATTTGGATTGTGATTAAATATTTGACACAGCAGAGGTTTCTGACACAGAATGAATGTGGTCTAAGAACTTAAAAATTTTAAATTGGACATTCACCTTTTATGGTCCAATATCCAAAATCTAAATACATGGTTAGATTCAGCATATCAAAGAACCCAAAGAATTCAATTTTTGATGAAATCAAACAAAGTTTAATTTTGGACCCTTATGACCTCAATGTGGACAAAGTTGATAACGGGGACCAAAAATCAAAAATCTAAATGCATGGTTAGATTCAGCATATCAAAGAACCCCATATATTCAATTTTTGTTGAAATCAAACAAAGTTTAATTTTGGACCCCGATTTGGACCAACTTGAAAACTGGGCCCATAATCAAATATCTAAATACATGTTTAGATTCAGCATATCAAAGAACCCTAAAAATTAAATTTTTGTTAAAATCAAACTAAGTTGAATTTTGGACCCTTTGGACCTTAATGTAGACCAATTTGAAAACGGAACCAAAAATTAAGAATCTAAATACACGGTTAGATTCGGCATATCAAAGAACCCCAATAATTAAATTTTTGATGAAATCAAACAAAGTTAAATTTTGGACCCTTTGAACCTCAATGTGGACCAATTTAAAAACGGGGCCCAAAATCCAAAAACTTAATACACGATTAGATTCAGCATATTAAAGAACCCCAAGAATTCAAGAATAAAACCCCATTGAAATTGATCAAGAAATAAGCAATTTATACGAAGTATCTTCTTTTGCACAATACTGTGCAATTGAATATTTCTTGCTATTGCGCAATACTGTACAATTGACAATTTCTTGCTATTGCGCAATATTGTGCTATTGGATATTTCTTGCTATTGCGCAATACTGTGCAATTGAAGATTTCTTGTTATTGCGCAATACTGTGCAATTGAAGATTTCTTGCTATTGTGCAATACTGTGCAATTGAAAATTTCTTGCTATTGCACAATACTTATTATATAATAATTTACACATCCTGTTTGGTGTGTATCTCCTACCATATCATTATTATTTGCTTTTAAATATTAATCAGAAATAACCAACTTAAAATGGAAAATTTTAAAAGAAAAAAAAAAAGGAAAAAAAAAAAAAAAAAGAAAAAAAAAATCCCCCCCCAATTTTTTTGAACCCCCTTATGATTCATCACCCCCTAACTCAATCCCAGCCTTCACTTTGTGTTATGGTACCTTGCAGTACAATTTCAGAGAGATCCATACACTTGAACACAAGTTATTGTCTGGAAACTAGAAAAATGCTTATTTTTGGCCCCTTTTTGGCCCCCAATTCCTAAACGTTTCGGGCAATTACCCCCAAACTCAATTCCAGCTTTCCCTTTGTGATATGGAACCTTGTAGTACAATTTCAGAAATATCCAAACACTTACACACAAGTTATTGTCATGAAACTAGAAAAATGCTTGTTTTTTGCCCCTTTTTTGGCCCCTAATTCCTAAAATTTTGAGGCAATTACCCCCAAAATCAATAACAGCCTTCCCTTTGTGATAAGGAACCTTGTGGTACAATGTCAGAGAGATCCATACACTTACACACAAGTTATTGTCTGGAAGTTACAAAAATGCTTATTTTTGGCCCCTAATTCCTTAACTGTTGGTACCATAACCCCCAAAATCCCAACCTTCCTTTCGTGGTATTGAACCTTATGGTAAAATTTCATGGAGATCCATTCACTTAAACTAAAGTTAGAGTGCGAAAACCAATGTGTCTTCGGACGACGCCAGACGACGACGCCAACGTCATACCAATATACGACCAAAAAATTTTTAATTTTTGCGGTCGTATAAAAAGGGAAGAAATAAACATGATAAACTGCACAAAAGTTGAATAATAAAAACTGATATATCAATATCATAAATATTAGAAATCTAATATGTCTGAAATTAATCCTATTGAGAGGAAATGAGAAAAAGTACTACATGTACATTTACTGAAAAAACAAGCATCATGACATGATGCTTGTTTTTTCAGTAAATGTTTAGCATGTACCATGAACATATATATATCAAACAACTTTGTATTCAAATTTGTATTATCAAATTCAGTAATGATCAAATAATTCAATAAAAAACAATTTGTCAATGTGGCATGTTTAAGAGTTGTAAATAGGATACTTGGTGAAAAGATATATATCTTTATAAGTTCAAAAGTTTGGTAAATATGTAATGATTTAACAGATAAACATTTTTATTTGATTATAACAATTTTATATCCTCTGACCTTCATTTTTTTGACTTTATCCAGATTGAATTATTTGTGCAAATAATAAAAATAAAAAAGACTTTAATTAAAATTTACTGTTATTAATTTTCAATATCATCAAAATATAAAAGAATAAAGGATCTGAATGAGAGTAACAAAACTCATTTATATAAAATCCTAGACATAATCTTAAATGGGAAAATTTTATCTTAATCACAACATTTTTTATTCAAAAAAAATATTAACAAAATTCAGAATGAGTAAACACATCCTATAAATACTTTGTTTATTAATCAAGCTTCAGGTGCTCTAATGATGGATATAGACATAATAAATGTAGAGGACCATCATGGTAGACATTTATCAAAGTATGTCCCAGGCTGTACTTTATAATGTTTATCATGTTTTTAACTGTATTTATTTACAATTTGGCTAGGCTATGATCATGACCAAATTGTGAAAAAATTAAACAAACATCAAAGGAGTTCCAACACCAACACCATACATTTGTATTCCTTAAGCATGTAATATATGTGACAAATAACATTGATATAAGTGTCTAAATTGTTATATGTACCTGTGGTTCATTTACAATGCTTATAACCATTTCTTCTTTCCCTCTCAAGTATGTGGCTAAGTGTTTAAAACCCTTCACAGTACCCATCCTCAACAGCTCTTGTAGAAAACATTGTAGTTTTTTCTTTAAGTGTGCCTCTTGACTCTAAAAGTACAAATATATGCATGTACGTAAGCAAAAAGTGTCTGAAAAAGTTAAACTAAGCTTTCCTAAATCATGGTTTGCATATTAAAACTTTTACTTAATAAATATTTAGCATTTGAAACTACATGTTATATTGTACATGTAAAGGTATTTTCTACATTTTCAAAGATATTTAGTCCAAGTATTTTTTTGTTTACTGCAGCTAGTACAGAGGACATTTTAAAGGATTAAAAAGAAGAATAACTTCTTTGATGGATATATACATTTGTATATAGAAACCATTCAAAGTACCTACATGTACATTGTAGTAAGACAATGTTCCCTACCAATGCACCAATGCACACATAAATTTAAAAAAAAATTTAAAACAAGAAATTTTACCAAATATATATACAACTTTGACCATGGTCATGATGGTAGCTCCTCAGATCTAAAATTAATTTTCATTTCCTATACATCTTGTACCTGAGTATGTTTGGCATGGTTAGGAAAAATAAAGGCCTTATTGGCTCTGCTCCTTTTGAAAAATGTTAATATAAACCTTTGTAAACATGGTACAGGGCCCTGGAAAATTTCAAGGTCAAATTTACTTCAAAATTACATGTACATAACCAAGGTGCATTCTGTTTTAAGTATGCATACGTCGTTTGGCAGATAACATCAACAGAAAATATGAAAAAATAATGGAATCCATCCAAACAAAAGGCCTATCAGTATGCCTAAGACTGCCATGAACATCATGTAGAAAAGCAATTGAATTAGGGACCAATATACAGCCTAACGACCTTCAAATGGAAGAAAATTGCAAAAATTCATAAAAAAACATATCTGACTCAATCAAACAATCAAACACAAATCAACAATGAGATGTCTGAACAACAAGAGTCTTTGTTTGGTAAGGCTTATGATAAATCAAGTCATCGATCAACAGGTTCAAAGTAACAAAGGTGGTAACCTTGTGGAACCAGAGTTTACATACAAAGCAGGCAAAGATTTTATGATAATGACAGCCTAAGTTTCTGAAGTCAATTAGGAAGTTTAAAGAAAAGAACAGCAAATCAGACTTTCCAAAGTAAACAGATTGTCCAGGATCTGATAGGAGAGAGCTCAGACTCAAAAGTAAGTCATATTTACAGATGGCTCTTGTCAAGGTAACCTATGACTACATTATGTGGAGCAGGAGCAGTACATAAAATATATACTTGGAACAGACATACATTTGTAAACAAGCCTAAAAAGACCAGTGGCCACTGACCTAGTACGTAGCTATCCTAAGGGAACTTCTGTATCAGTGTATAGTCACAATCAAAGACCAGTTCACTGAGGTGAAAATACATTCAGATAGCCAGACATCTGTTGGCATCCAGAATCTCAATTGGTTATCAACTATCCACATTGACACAATTACACAATTACAGATATTAAGGAAAGCATTGGAACACACTTGAGATGCAGCATACCCATAATTCCTATCTTGGATCGAAGGCGAAATTAGCAGACTAGTTGGCAAAGATGCAGCAAAAGAATGAGTTTATGGCAAATTAGATGGACCATAAGTGAAACTGGGAGACAATTGAATACACATGTACCTATCGTTGGGTAAGGTTGTCCAATTTGACTAACCAAATCCTGAAATAAGGAGTTTTTTGTCAGAATTTAATATTTTATTCCAAACCAAAATAATGGCGACAGCAAAAACCTTGATTTATTGCAGGAGAATATACATGTATAGCGACAACAGAGTGGTTTCCTTATCTAAAAAGCCGTAAACGCCTATTGTGTGCTGAAAAAAATGTATACCAAAGTACCATGAAATACTACTTGGAAAAATAGAGTTACTGAGTACCAGACAAGGATGCAAAAAATAGTACAATGAGACAAGTCATGTCAAAGTGTTGACCTTAGGATCAGGATTATGTATGATTTATTGATTTACTTAAAAATTACTTTAAAAACAAAATTTCACTTCTTCTTAGATTCTGACTTGTTAAGTTGTTTATGCCTCTGAAAATTGACAGGACTCGAATTGAGGTTTAGAAGTAAAAAAATACGTACAGTTGCATCCATATATACTTTTTAGTGTTGCACAATTCTTATAAACCAACATAAATATCAAACAAAATATTTTTTCAACTAAAATTGCCTCAAATCGGAAATTGTCCTGATCTTATAATAAATAATCGAATGCGAACTAAAATTTATTTCCGGATTTTACAGTCTGGGAATGCAGGTAGAAAAATAGTTTTGAAAGACGATAAAAATATATGTTATATATACATATTATATTCATATTGAGGTGTAATCCTAATTTGCGGTGAAAGGGGGATAAAAAGGGGGCAATACAAAAAAACAAAACATAAACATGCAACACCATGGCAAAAGAAAAAGGATACCTGCAGCATGCCGGTAATCAGTAATGATGGAAATTTGCTCTCACTATACAAATCCTTGTCAACAAGACACTGCACAAAAATGTGCGCAGTCACTGTCATAGAGCCGAGAAGGGCGGGACAAGAGGCCAATGACCCCTACTTTTTCGCAAAACAAATAATAATTGATTCTGATGCCTATTTGCTGATGACAGAGGGGGCGGACAGGGGGTACCTTTCTCCTTTCTCCCGCCCCTTACTCCTTTCTCCCGCCCCTCTTCTCCTTTCTCCCACCCCTTTCTTTTGTCTCCCGCTCTAAAATATGAAACGCTAATGTATATCATGTATATAGGAAGCTCATTTTAAACAAATGGATCAAATGTCTTGTTATTCTATGGCTCGTCCCCGACTTGTCCTTTCACAGGATAGAAGTGTCGTTTCTTCTGCTTCAAGAACCTCAATAACTTCTTTACTGGCTGTTAAGCTGTCTGTTTGCATCGAATTTGTAAGTCTGATGCACGCCGTTTCCCGATGATTTTTTTTAAACTAGAAATCCGAATTATAGAATCGCAGGATAATGTGTGAAAATAAGGAAAATGCCGTTAGTGCCACAATTAGTGCAATTTCGGTAAGAAACCCATTCGTTTTAAAATGGTTGCTGAAAAAACTGCTTGCAAAATAGAATCAAAGTACTGAAGTACTGAACATCTGATGACCGCAAGTTCTTGTGGATGGTCACAAGCACTTGTCTCAGAAAAAAAATGACATCTGTATACCTGAAAGTGAGATTAATGTACAAAGATATATTTTTTTCTGAGACAAGTTTGTGCGTGGAAGATGAATAAATGACAGGGAATTCAACATCACCGTAAAAACTATTATATTGTAGTGATAGAAATCAGTATACTCTGGTTTGTTGTTATATTAGTATATTATATTAATGTTTGTATTTAACAGTTACATGTATATATAATTTTCATCCATTTGTATATCATTCTATTTTACTATTCTAATAATAGTGCAATGCAACTTCCAAGAACATCATTGTACATGGTGGACATTTTTCTGTAATAATTCGATTTTTCTAATAGATTGGATTTGAGCAGGCATTCATATTTCAAGTCCCGCAAAACGTTCTTGAGATATTCTTAAACACTATTTTTCTGTACGTGTTTATAGATATTATCAATGATTTTTTACTTATATATATATTTTTAACGACAAAACATTTTCATATTATTAATTTATGTTCTAAACAAAAATATTGTTATGAGTAAAATTGAGAATGGAAATGGGGAATGTGTCAAAGAGACAACAACCCAGCCAAAGAGCAGATAACAGCCAAAGGCCACCAATGGGTCTTCAATGCATGCAGCGAGAAAATCCCGCATCCGGAGGCGTGCTTCAGCTGGCCCCGAAACAAAAATGTATACTAGTTCAGTGATATTGGACGTCATACTAAAATTTAAACTCCGAAAGATATAAAAGAAACTAAAATTAAAAAGCATACAAGACTAACAAAGGCCAGAGGCTCCTGACTTGGGACAGGCGCAAAAATGCGGCGGGGTTAAATATGTTTTTTGAGATCTCAACCCTCCTTCTATACCTCTAGCCAATGTAGAAAAAACAAACACACAACAATACGCACAGTAAAACTCCGTTTAAAAGAAGTCCGAGTCCCATGTCAGAATAGGTAACAAAAGAAACTAAACAAAATGACAATGATACATATATTAACAAAGGACTACTAACAGTTACTGACATGCCAGCTCCAGACCTCAATTAAACTGATTGAAAGATTGTGTCTTCATCATATGAATATGAAGCACAATCCCTCCCGTTAGGGGTTTAGTATTATACCATCATACAATATACGAGAAGAACATAACCCGTATCATGCCAACAACTGGTTTTAGAATAAATGTGTTTATTTCCAATGCAAAGACCCTATAAGTGAATCAATATTAAAGCCAAAACAGTATCGTAACTATATCCCTTTTTAAAAGGTCTGTGTAAAGGTTTTGTTAGCTTTTGAGGTGAATGCCGACATTTTTGTGCTTTGTAAAGAATATTACCATAAAAAATTAGATGTGAAATACCTGAACGTATAAGATGTCTGCATGTTGAATTATATTTACGAATGATGTCCTTGTACCGATGATAAATTTTAATAAATATTTTGACTAGTTTGTATTATCGAAAATCCTAGTGTAATGATTTTTCAGTAACACATAAATTTCTCTAAAATCTAATACGTTGTTACATACACGAGCGAATCGTACAAGTTGAGATATATAAACACCATAAGATGGTGACAATGAGTATTCATTTAAGAAATGAATGTATAACAAGCGATAAGGAATGTTATTTTGCACTCGATAATGTCCGCGTATTTATAGACGGTTACCAGTCAAACACGACAGTTACGTAAGTGGAAATCTCGTCTGCAACAATACATCGGAATGCCCTCACGGTCATCGCGTTGTAAAAATAAAATTCATTTTGAAAAGAATACGGACATAATTTAGCCAAAATGCATAGTAGAAGCAGCTTGCCTGGAAACTCAGGCAGAAAATGGTTTGTTGGAATGGAATTAACAAAAAAGAATAATTGTCTCTGAACTTGGTTATTTTGCCGCAGAACTTTCCCTATGTTCCAAGTGTAACCAGTTTCTGAACATTATTGGACTGAACAGAAAATATGGTTCCGGAAGCTTGTAAACAAAGGCTTGACATTTTGGGATGTCAACACTTAATGTGCACCCGGTGGGACTAACTAAAATTATATCAATTCAGATCCCGTTACATATTTTTCTTTCAATTCCGTATTTCAAAACAAATTATTTCTTGAAATTATCAATCACACGATTCATTAAAAAAACAGTGGCCAAAAATAAATGAATAATCGGTGCTTTGATGAAGGTAAAACAAAAAAAGCGCTCCGAACGCAAAAAAAAGTTTTAATGAGATATTTTTGTTTACCTAAAGTCTGCAACTACCGTACAACTAACACGTTTACGTCATAGAGAGTATATTACTATATTAAAAAATATGTATTATTTTATCTATCACTTTTACAACTGACAAAATGTTTTTTTTTTATAAATAACATTTTTTGATGGCTCCATTAAATGTGTCTTTTAGATAGAACTATATCAAATTGCATTGTATCGTTCTGAACATGCCTGAAATATTTGCCATCGGACATTTTGCAACCTCAAATTAATAAATTAAAATTGCACTTTATCCATACATGGAAGTAGCGGTAGCATTACCTTTGTCTAGTTTGGTAGGGTAAAGTTGAAGATATCTTTTTTCCTAAGCTAAAAGTGCACCCAGTTAGGTCGAAATAAAATAAAAATCAGTAGAATTGGTAGGAAATTTACGAAACCGGACAGTGGAAATGAAAACAAAGTGACAAACGCCATTCAGATCCCGTTACATATTTTTTCAATACCTCTCAGTAAAAACAACGTTGCTCTACATTCAGTAACGTCATCCCTTTTCTGCTTAATTCTTTGCATATTGGTCAATTTTGGAGCAATTAATCTTAAAAAAAAAAAGAATAGTGACTGACATGTGTCTCTATACATATCAAAAATGAAGATGTGGTGTGATTTCCAATGAGACAAATCTTCACAAGAGACCAAATGACACAGAAATTAACAACTATAGGTCATCGAATGGCTTCAACAATGAGCAAAGCCCATACTACATGCATAGTCAGCTATAAAAGCCGGCCAAAAATGACAAATTCAAAACACTTTAAACGAGAAAACTAACGGCCTAATTTATGTTAAAAAACGAAAAACAAATATGTAACACAGCAACAAACGACAACCACTGAATTACAGGCTCCTGACTTGGGTCAAGCACATACATTCAGAATGTGGCAATTTTAAACATGTTAGTGGGACCCCAACGCTCCCCTTACCTGCGACAGTGGTGTAACAGTACAACATAAGAACCAACTAGCAAAATCAGTTGAAAAAGGCTTAACTCGTCAGATGGAAACAAATAGAAATACACATAACAAAAACACAGAGTGGACGTGGCCGGGTACTTGTACATCCCAACAAAACAAATACACTAACTTTAAGTACAGATCTGAGAGTACTCGCAGTTACTGACAGCTAGTTCAAAGCCACTAGCAACTAATAAAAATAATCATGCATATAAGACTAAATTATCGATCAGTACACATCCAACATCTAATGGATTTGGTGTAGAGACGTTATAAACAGCAGAGAAAAACATGACCTTGTGCAATGCCAAGATACAGGTATCGACAAATTGTAGATCCATGCAAGGACTCAGTATAAAATTCTTGAAATTGTTAGTTTTCAGTCTTTCTCCATATATAAGAGATCATAATGAATTAATGACGACACTCAGAGTATTTAATGAGGTTGCTTTTGTTACTTGAGATTTATTAGCACTTTCTTGAAGCTTTTTATTTTCAATTTAATAAAATAATTGTTTTCCAGCTCACTTTTATTAATTTTTATATAAATTTTTGTCTCCCTTTTCTATGCCTTTTCTCCTTTCTCCTGCCCCTTATCTCCTTTCTCCCGCCCTTCTCTCCTTTCTCCCGCCCCCTTTCTCCTTTCTCCCACCCCTCTCTCCCTGTCTCCCTTTACCCTGTCCGCCCCCTCATGACACCAAGATCTTCAGAGTAATAAAGAATCAGAATGACAGAGAAATTCTACAAGAAGACCTATATAAGATGGAAATATGGAGTGACAAATGGCTACCCAAATTTCACCCTGAAAAATGTAAATACATTAAAATATGTAAGAAATCAAATAACAGTGCCACTGACCACTCAACTAATTACAGTCTACTAAATCATACAGTAGCAAAGGTTAAAGAGGAAAAAGATTTAGGAGTCCTAATTGACTCAGAACTCACTTTTGAAAATAACATAAGCGAAAAAGCAAATTATGGCCAACTCAATATTTGCAGTTCTCAGAAGAACTTTTAAATACTTGGGTACTGAGACATTCGTAGCATTGTATAAAACCATGGTCAGAACTCATTTGGACTATGCTAGTTCAGTCTCGTCTCCATACAAGAAAAAAGCCCATGATATTGACAAAATAGAAGAGTCCAAAGAAGGGTAACAAAACAACTACCAGGTCTCAAAGACATGAGCTATCCAGAGGGACTTAAAAACTAGGCTTACCTACACTATCATATAGGAGAATACGAGGGGATATGATTGAAACCTTCAAAACTATCAATGGCTACTATCATAAGGAAGTAATCCCTTTTTTTTTAAATGGCAGATGTTTCACAACATAGAACCAGTAGCAGGACAAATAGCAACAAAGTCATCCATCAAAGATTTCAATCTAATATCCGCAAACACTCATTCTCTGTTAGAATTGCTAAAACCTGGAACAAACTACCAGATAAAATCACTAGAAGCCACAGACGACGGTTATACCCTACTAGAAGATTTGAATGCATTGAAAACGTGTGTGAAACACTGGCAAATCGCTTTGAATTCTGTAAAATGTACCACCATCCATATTGCCAAATAGAAACTTTAATGAACTTTCTCTCTTTTTTCCTGGCTAAAGACTATGAAGATAGATACGGGCGGTAAATAAATTTGGGTTTACATACATCACCCATTTTTCACCATCATGGTGCGATCACTCTGACATTACAACAGTCAAAAACCTTAAGAACAGTAAGGCACAGCCTTGGAAAGTAAAGTCACAGGCATTTACACTTTTAGTCCCGACATAATTAGAATATGTCTCATTATCTTTGTTCCCATATGCCATTATCCGACCGACTAATTTAATAACTCGAAAATGTATAGCGACAGGTAGCAATATATGCTATAGATATGAATGTGCCCTCCATCAATTACGCTCATGGGAATCGTTAAAACACCAGACAATGTGTAGAAAGAACACAAAACAGCGTTCAGGAAAAAATCTCGTCCTTCACTTACTTAGGGGACGACCAATCAATTTCCTGTAAGGGGGGGGGGGGGGGGGATGGAGAGAATTTTGAGAATGAATATCGGCCTGGCCTGGTTAGAGCTTCAAAAATAAATACCCTAGCATAAGGGTACTAAAATGAGATGAAAAAATAAGCCTGCATAGAAACCGATGAAAATAAAAAGTCCATCCACAAAAATCCTCCTGCCCCACCACCCCCGAATATCAAATGGTTGTTCCACTTGTAACTCTTGTAATAAGATCAGATTCACACAAATAAACACTAGAATTGAATTGACGTACATAAATTATAATTAATTCCGACGACAATGAAAAAATTTGGAGCACTTTACGGCCCCCTCCTTTACCACATCAAATGTAGAAGACTACCAACCAAGGACATCTTCCATCACCACATACAGACCTTTTATGTGGCTGGACCCATTAAACAGAATGTAGACTCAACTCCAGATTTTGGCTTTATACAAAAATTTTACGACATACCACTATGGGACACAGTCGTGAATGAGGGAACGACCATTTAACTTCAAAAGGGGGGGTGTTATGGTTTTTTCCTGAAAAAATATTCTTATCCCAAATTTGATGAAAAAAATATCCTAGTCAAGCAGATGACAAAAAAAATATTCTGAATCCATATTTTCCCCATACCTTATAGTGTTAAATTTAGAAAAAAATAATTTGATTGATAGCGTCGAAAAACTAAATAAAAGCGCAAAAAAAAAATTCTGCCTCAGAAAAAAAAACCATACCCCCCCCCCCCCCTCCCTTACAACTTTAAGCTAAAAGGTCAATTAGTACAGGAGATACTAAAATTGTGATCAAAAGTTTTAACATATTTTATGCAATATATATCCCCACTCGAAACGTTTTCTATTAAAATTGGTAACAAAAGTGTTATGTTCACTGAAATGCGAGACGTTCCTGTACTGTTTAAAATTCGCCAGCCAACAGATGAAACTTGACGACTGACGATGCAAACAAACAACGGAATTTTGGCAGCTACATGCATTTAACCGGTTTATGTTCTAATTCGTTCTCAATTAAAAGAACATAAAATATATATCAATATTATTTGACTAAATGAACTCTCATATATGAAGACTTTATAACCATAAACATTGTTTACGGCAAAAACAACAAGCTAAATATAGTACAACTGGCAGGTTTTCATATACCAAACAACTTTAAAAAGGACCTATCAATAGTAGACCACTGTCACTTTTCTTGGAATCTATAACGAAACCAAACAACATATAAATATATATTACAGAACCACACCCTTAACTTAACAACTGTTGACAAATAAACTCTAAACTAACCACACTATCAACATTCCTATCATCATCAACTTGTCATACAACGACCTTTAATACATGTAATTCGACTGAGACAAGCATGGCGAGATACGGCATGGGAAACTGATAGCAGTAAATTAAAAATCTAATATGTTATTACAAATTTGAACATAAATGTATAAACCATATAAATTACAAATTATCACATCTGAACACACTTATCATAAAATGATACCAATTTCAATTACAGTTTATCTAGATTTTGACGGTTTTTGGTGAGAAGTGCCTTATTATATTCATTGATATATTTGCACCAATGATTCCAAAATATCAACTACAGTATATTTAGGCACAGTGGTGAGTCTAGTCTTTTTTCAACTCAGATTTTGACAGTTTGTTCATATGTTGTGGTATTACATCATTGTCACATAAAAAGGGGAGATGTGGTATGATTGCCAATGAGACAACTATCCACACAAGTTCAAATGAAGTGGATGTAGGCAATTATAGGCAACCATACGGCATTCAACAATGAGAAAAACCCGTACAGTCGGCTATAAAAGGCCCCGACATGAAAAGAGGAAGCAATTCAATTGAGAAAACTAACTGCCTAATTTATAACAAAACAAATTTACGAAAAACAAATATGACAGACATGAACCAACGATAAACACTGAACTACAGGCTCCTGACTTGGGACAGGCACATACAGAATGTGGCAGTCTGTATATATATATATATGTGCATGTCCGAAGTCATGAGCCTGTAATTCAGTTGTTGCCGTTGGTCGCTGTACGTGTTATTTGTCCTTCGTTAATTGCTTTGTACATAAACCAGGCTGTTCGTTTTCTTGTTTGAATTGTTTTAGATTCTGTCATGTCGGGGACTTTTATAGCTTACTTTACGGTATTGGTTTGGCTCGTCGTTGAAGGCCATAGTGACATTTTGTTACTTACAGGGGCGGATCCAGGATTTTGGAAAGGGGGGGCGTAGTATGTAATATTTGCCGAGCGGAGCGAGGCGAAAATTTTTTGGACCTTTTTTTTTGGCTACAAAACATAAAATAAGTGTAAAATGCACATTTTTAGTGACGGTTCCTAACGTGGGGTATGTATATTTTATAGTTAAAGTGCCGGTAAGCTTGGTGCCGCATTCTCCCCATTAGTTGTCTATTATAAAATGATTGAATGGATCTAAAGCTATGTACTAATATATTTGATGTGAGATTTGTCAGTAAAAAATGGACATGGAAAATTCTCGTTTGTTGTATGGTTAGTTAGCATAACCTCACAGATTACTTGTTGTAAACATGATATACGGCTATTCAATGAAGTTTATAATACGACCGACACGAACAAAGACAAAGAAGCAATTTTTATCCAAATGTTTGGTGAAATGTTTCACTCAACAAGGGAAGTGAGGGGTTCCAAATCAACCAACGGCTACGAATGAGTCTGAAAATCAAATGACAACGAAGTTGTGAATGACGGTCGACAAATGGAGACATAAAGGCCACACCCAGCAGGCAGGTTGCAGTTGGGCCTTGAAAAAAGTATTCAGTATATCAGTTCGGCGAAACAGACATTCCGGTCAGATATGGGATTTACATGCAACCCCCCCCCCCCCTCCAAAAAAAAAAAGAATTTTTGTTTAAGGCAAAAATCAGGGTAAGAATTTTTTCTCTAAAATATCTCAGACTGCCCTATCAAATCAAATGGTCCGTACCTTTATTCAGCAATGTTATTAATTGGCTGGGGCGTGTGGGGTTAAACATATTTTCGTAGATAAATAATATTGCCGTGGAACTTTTTTTTTCATGAGAGTGTAATAGAGTATTACTTTCTGTTGAGTGGAAATATGAAATAGAAGTCAATACGTTCTTGCTCAATCCTTTGTCGCTTTGAAGGCGTCATGCTTGTCATCCTCCGCCTAAGCAATGTGTTACTGTAATTTGAATTTCAAAATGACTGAGTGACGTTTCGAAAGTACAGATCAACTCCACCGTAGCGAAACATATGACTGACATAATCAATAATATATTACAGTAAATACGAGCGAAAAATATCTTTATAAGTAAAGAATTGTCGCATAAAAATTAAATACACGACCGGGAAATGGCAAAGTTCACGAAGTCTAGTCTGATTCATCATTTTACAAAAAAAAAAAAAAAAAGTTCAAGCAAAGGGGGGCGTACGCCCTCTACGCCCCCCTCTGGATCCGCCACTGACTTAAATCCGTTTCATTTGAACTCTGTTGATTATTTATCTCATTGGCAATCATACCACATTTCCTTATGATATATATATATACATCCATGTCATTTTGTCTCAGGTGGAAAGTTTTTATTTTTATTATAGCCCCATAATATCAAAATAAAAAGAGACAGATATATAAGACTTCATATGTCGTAATTGTACAAACAATATCAATAATAAAAAAATTACATCCCATTTCCTTTGTTCTAACAGGGGTGATCTGAGTCGGATCACCCCTACCAGATCACCCTACCTTGAGTTTCTTTGTTCTGCATGCTTTCTTTTGTTCTGTAACATTTTGGCGGGAATGTCGAACACACGATTTATACCCCTACACCGGGACGACTCGATACAAATGACTGTCAATTTAACATATTTAAACGTTGTATCCGGGGCTTAAAAAGGGTATATACTATATAGTAATATATAAAGTATATTATAATTATTGTATGGCATTCTGAACTAGATGTTATGAAGCGTAAATGTTATTTCATATAGTCTAGAAGAGCTGGGATGTAAAATAGTTATCCCACTCGGACTAGGTGTGTCCGGCCGTCGGGGTGATCTTACACTGACACATCGCGTCCTCATGGGATAACTATTACGGAAAGAGTAATTATAACAAGCTCAATAAATATTTCGGATACTTAACATATATCCTTCATCAGTATGATGTAAAATGAATCGTATCAATCTAATCTGATTTTACTAAAACAATCTTCAACGTAATACAACTCACCCAACTGACCACGCTTGTATAATTGAAAATTTCAAAGTGACTTCAAAGTTCACGCAGGTTAAGTATTTACAACAGTTTGCGTAGAAATGTATTCAAAATGAAAAGGCCTTGAGCGATTTGAACTTGTATAATTCTAAAGTTTCAAAATGACGAAGGTTAAGTAATAACAATAGAGACTGCCGCGGTAGATGTGCATTCAAAATTAAATATTCATTCTCGGCGTTGTGCGATTTTAACCTGCATAATTCTAAAATTTCAGAGTTGGTGAAGGTTAAGTATTTACAACATGCAGAGACTGAATATAGAACCTTCATGAAATGAAAATGTCAATAATTGTTCTGTGCCAGTGGTCCCTTTTCGCCTGAATTCTCTGGAGAAGTAAAATTTTCAGGATGATACCATATCACATGGTTAAAACATGACAGTTAAATTAGTGATATTAATTAATCACTTTATAATATTCACAATCTCTGAGATATTGTCTTTTCGTTCGTGCAAGTGTAATATAATTGGGATCAAAATGAACGTTGAAGGCAATACTCAAATTGCTCCAGGGATTGCCATATAATCAATTCCAGTTAAAATGTATCTTTTGCTGACAGAATGTCGATTCCTTTAGGTTTGATGCAAATGAAGTCAGGTCAACTTATATAAGGCATACTACATTAATAAAACTGATACGACGCTTTTTTGATAAAAGCTTTTTGAAAAAATGGAAATTGGTGTGTAACCCACAATATCAACCTTCAAGTAATTGTTTCTTCGACAGGGAAAGATTGATAAGAAGTGAAGTTAAGTGTTAATTTAAGTATACAAATATATAAATTGTAGTTACGTATACATTCCATATTTTTCCATTTAAAAACAAGATGACTGCATATAGAGAACCAGTATTTTATGCATGGACGTATATACCAAAGTGTTGTCTTTCTTTTATTGAAATAAAAATGTCTTTTTCTTTCAAATGAAATTAGAAACTCGTTAATAAGTCTTATAAGTAATTTAATTGAGCGTTTGACATAAAATAACTTACGAAGAGAAAGAAGCATAAAGAATGACGACATACGATTTTTTAAACCTCGAGTACATGGGTGGACACTGTTGGTACAAATATAAGAGCGAGACACGACAGACAATTCCTATTTCCACACTGCAGTATAATACCCATTGTTAATATTTCATAATTTGAATTTATGGCAAATTAGTATAGGCAGTAAAACCCTTGCTAATGTAGGGCGACTCTATGGCTGTGCGGGATGTATATATACACAGCTACGTTCGATCTGAATTTTCCAGTGGCAGTCGAAACTTCCCGTCCTTTAACCTTGCAGAACATACTTAGTTATTATATATTTTTTTTCTCCTTCTGACTATCCATGAAATAATTGCCAAGGGGCGTTTAGCAGAAAATAATCTATTCATATTTCTATTATCTATAAGGTCCTTATGTAAATTTTACATAAAGGGGAGGGGGTCATAGTCGTCTAAAAAACTCTAAAAGTATTCTATACTAGTATTTCATTCGAACATTGTCCCTTAGAAGCGTAGAGATTCTGAGAAGTAGACGTAGCCACTCCCTAAAAAAGACCGGGTGTACAGGGGGTATCTGATTCCCTTTTCCCTATCACAACTCTAACTTCCCTCCCCTTACTCCCAATCCCCCCCTTCTACTCCCACTTTCCTCCTTCTGACTCCCAGACATAAACTGGTGGTCAATAACATTTACCCAGAATATCCTTAATTTTACTCCCCTTCTTCCCCCTGTTCCCGCCTCCTGACTCCCACTTCACTCTCCCTGACTCCCACTTCAAGTCTTGCCCCTCGTTCCCTTGTGCCCTTACCCATGCCTACCCCTCTTAAAATGAAATGTCAAGAATTAAACATCCAAAGAAAAATCCTCGATCATTCCGCTGTCCTTTAACGTATGAAGGGTCTAAATTTTAGCTTGAAAGCCTATAAGGCTATATATGATAGTAAGACTATTTCCTCGACCCCGGCTATTTCTCAGCTGAAAATCGTAAATAATTTGAAATTCTCTTGCACCTTAGACATGTAGTAAACATATCCCGCTGCCAACACACGTACACACGGGTCAATATGATCTGTACCGACTAAAGTTTAATTGCTTCTTAAAGGACAGTCTACCTGTTCTTATCAGATTTTTAAAATGAGACATATAGGATCATATTTCTGTCATATAAACATTTAGAGAGACTGATTCATTTTTCATTCTGTACGGCCCCTGTTTTTAAAGTAACCAAATACCTTTCAGTAAAATTATTTTAGACTGACATGTGAAACAGGCATACATTAAACTTAATAGTGATAGTGATATGGTTACAGAAAAGACTCGAGTTATTATGTGTATAAAAAGTCTTTAAAATTGTAATCCGGGAAACTTTTTTAAAAATATTTAAATAAGTTAATGCTATTTATCAATTCCGACAAGGCGCGGATCATTTCTGAAACATTCCAAGGACTAAATCGATAAATAGTATTTTTGTCATTGACTGGCTGTTTCTTAATATAATTATAAGCATAGCCTTGAATCCAATCAACCGTATCGTGTGAAAATATGGTATAATCAATCAGTAAATAACAGTGAGGAATACTGTCATAAATTATTTTTTTCAATAACAATTGCCAAAAGGCACATATTACTATTATTTATAATAGTTAAATCGATCCGGGGGACAGACGTACAATAATTGCTTGTCTCTGCCGCATTCACTTGTCTAAATTTACACTCTTCATCAGTTTCGCTTCACACGCACACGACGATGGCTGACTTCGGATTTTATGCTTTCGTTTTTCTTATAATTCAACTCATTTTATTGGAGGTATCAGAAAGTTGTATAACTAAAAATGATTCAATTAATATCAATCCCGAGGAAATGGTAGCTAGGTCTAAATATGTGTTATATGGAGAGGTAGTTAAAAAAATAACACCGGACCCAAGGACACCAAACATTGGTACTTCATATGGAGTGGAATTTATGATTAAATGTATTTACAAAGGAAACCCAAACACAGATGAGAAGTTAAAAAATAAAGAAACTGTAATTATTGCCGGCGCAGGTAAGAAATTAAAATCATGCATTATAATTAATGTGTTTGTACTAGTGCACGTGTGATTTTACAGTTCAATGCTAGACGTTCCCCTTTATTTGATTGCTAAACACCGAGTTAAAAGTCAGGGCTGATACCACACATAAATTAATATGTACATTTATATATGTTCAAAGTAAAAATAAATTTTGTTTGTGAATATGACCAGTCGTTTATGAAATTAGATACATGTAAAAGGGACATTAAATATGACATTTGTGAATTATGGTGACAATAATACCCTCGTGACATGCAAGTTTTGACTTATATCTTATCACTACTCATATTGTTACTGATAAACTTTAAACTGTACTTGATAAATTTTATCTCTTTTCTTTTATTATAACTTTATACACAAAAGTATCAGAAAATAACAAAACCAAACAATCTTTGCTTTGTGTAGAAAACGACAATTTTATTATAAAGCTTGAGCGACAGATGGCCCTGAAAATCAATAAGTCGCAATGTGCTCTTGAAATTCGTCATTCAAGCAAGAAATTTTAATTCATATTCATCTAAATCGACAGTTACATAAAAATGACTTTGACGCCTCGTATAATGAACGGCCGATCTCCCCAGTTCATTTGCATGAAATACGACATTTGGGAGACTAAGTGGCGGATGTAGTCAATTTCTGTAAGATTACAAAGGACAATTGAAATGCCAGTTTAGTAATGCAACATATATAGATATAATTTAGTTGGATGTATCATAAATCTAATAATATTTCATAGGAATGACCATTTACGACTATCATAACTATAATGTTCACATAGATCAATAAAACTTTATGACTTGTCTTAATCAATAGATAACTATTTGTCCCATGACTATATCTCTCAACATGTTGGCGTATATTATAACGTCCTATAAACGCTGATGTTGCATACTTATTGCACTTTATTACAATATTGTGTCGCCATAGTAACGAAATATTCATCTTCTTGTATAATGACTATGATGGAAAATGAAACTAATTTTTGGAATGTTCACAAAACTGTACATTATTATTTCTAGCATCTATTTATCATCCTTGTTACTTCAGAAGAAAGATCAGTCCATTGATTTACTAGTGTCACTCAGCGACCGATAAAGCATAACTTCATCAATTTCTCAAAACAAGAAACGAGTTTGCTGATCAATTTAGATATATACTAAGAGTATATATATATACATTCCATAGAATTGATGTAATTTGACATTTAATAGCGGTATTTTAATTGCCAGATATACTATGTAACTACTGGAGACCTACTTTTTTCATAAGAAATCGTGACTGACTCTGCGACTCCCAACAGAGATTAAAAACTGTTTATATAAATGCATTTTTATGCATCTGTATACACTTGTATTCAGTTGAATGGACCCGAAATTAGTAAAATACGTTTCGTCCTACCAAGTACACTACAGAGAAAGCATTTTGTTGTTTAATATTTTGGGGAAAAAAATCAGTTCTCTAATTTACGAATGTTATTCATCTGATGCTTGGGAAGAAATTTAAATAATGCAAAGAATGTCGATTTTTTTCAATTACAAACAAATTTTAAACGTAAAAGGTCAGAGAAGCTATCAAACAATACAGTCATAGCGGCGTGAAATATGACTATACAGACATGTGTGTGGTATTTGATTGCTACGGACACAGGACAACGCCCGTGTTGTAATATTAACACGTTTGTACTGCAGTTCTGCCAGGTATTGTCCACAGATAACAGAATAATATCTATTTTTCTGTGTTATGATAAGAGATAGTTATTAGTTGAATGAGAAACAGATGCATTTTGGCGTGCATTGCGTTTTTCCTTTGCCTTTAGGCACGACATGAATGATATCTTCTCCATTCTACAAATATCATGTAACTGCATAAAGATTTGAAGAAAAAGGAAGTTCATGATACATAGATAATCATCTTTACATCTGGAGCTGACAAAAATTATTGCTATTTGCAGAATGCATTGTCAGAAAATTAAGGTTTTAATTAACATACACGACTCTTCTACATGACTGCGATAGAACATAAGCCATAATTCGCGAAACTCATGCATGGACCCTAGATCAGCTGATTTTGAAGATTCAGTTTCAACCAACATTACATTTTGAAATAAACCTTTCCGGTAGACAACTCTCTGAGAAAAGTAGTAATTTAAGTGCAGAATATCATTCTGGTGTGTTCTTGTGCTTTTACTGGGTCATTTTGGTCGATTTTCAAACATATGTCCATCAAGGTTTACCATTGGTATTAGTTTTAACGTGTTTAAAAAAAATTTCATTCTTTTTCGTTAAAATTGATTTTACACTCTGGTCAAGGCTAACAATGTACAGGAGACAAGACTCAATGATTTGAACAATTAAATCGACGTGTTAAATCAAAGGACACATAATAAGTTTCGGTGTTTAATTGGGCTGCATGCTAATGAAAGATTGTGCATGTATGTTGTTTTTATTTGTCTTGCCTGCGACCATAGTCTCTGAAGCGAGACTAAGAGGTACAGTTCACGGCGTCGGCGTCGGCATAAAGTGTTTAGTATAAATAAGAAGATGTGGTATGAGTGCCAATGAGATAACTATGCATCCAAGTCACAATGTGTAAAAAGTAAACAATTATAGGCCAAAGCACGGCCCCAACACGGAGCCCCGGCTCACACCGAACAGCAAGCCACAAAGGGCCCCAAAAAGACTAGTGTAAATCAATTCAAACAGGAAAACCAACGGTCCAATCTATATAAGAACGAGAAACACCCACGAACCACACCAACAAACGACAACCACTGAACAACAGGTCCCTACCCAGGACAGGTGCACAAAAACGCAGCGGGTCCAAACACCTCAACAGGCGCCAACCCTCACCCCAACCCGAAACAGCGGCACAACACCATAACACAAAAAGACACACAACAAAATATCATTTGAAATGGCTCAACTCGACCAAAAAGACAATACACAAAAACAAGTAAATATACACTGAACGAATAAGTTTGATCTATGACATAATATAAATAAAAAAGATGTTTCAAGTCAAAAAGACAACTTTAACCTAGGACAAAATGATGTTAAATAAAGTAACGTACATAGGTAAATTTAAATATAATTATTTTGTTGATAGTACAGAAACATTTTTAACCGGATTTTCGAAAGAAAAATCGATTATTTACCAAATAAATTTGTTATTCACCGTACCAGTACAGAAGCGAAAATTTATTTCCGTCATACTAAATACTTGATAAACATTGAAAAACAGAAATGCATTACAAATTATGTCAACAGGTCAAATTAACACGAAAGAACGATTTGAGAGTACTCGCAGTTACCGAAAGCTAGTTGAAAGCCAAAAACAATTAATAATAAAAAATCATGCATCAGAGACTAAAATCAATTAAAACACATCCCAGGCAGGGATTTAGCGTTTCAACGTCATGGACAGTCAAAGAAGACATGACTTGTGCAATGCCAAAATAAAAGTAACGACAGGCAGTAGGATAGTTAGGATTTAACCTTATAATAAATATGTACGATGTTATGTATAGACAAAACAATTTCTAAATAGAACATAAACGTGGATGTGTATATATATGTCGTGTACATGTTATTACCTTTTATACTGCACTCGTTCTATTTGAGCAGTCAAAATGCGTTGACCGTATATTTCTATGTCATATACAGTCACTGACCTGATATCACTTTTCCTCATGAATATTTAAATAGAAATTGCCGAAATTATAATTAATTATTCATACGACCTATTCAACCTGTTCTTGTTTCCAATGTATACAACGACTCAAACTTATTTCTTTTGCAATTTTTAGAAAAAAAAACATATTTCACTTGTTAATATTTTTGGTTTGCAAACTATAAATCATTATGTTTTATGCTTATTGTTGATATTTTAGTTCATTCTCAAACAAATTCGTTCACCATCGACTGCGGGTTTCAACAGGTAATGTACATTTCATTGTTATGTATATTTCCCCGCCTGCATGATATGAGGCGTTTTTATAAAAGGGGGAAGTTTCCCAATATTTAAATCAAATAATAACATTAACACATTAAACAACAATTGAAAATGTTTTTTTTAGATTGCAGTATAAAGACAATAATAGTGCATTGACTTGACATATCAACGATATAAGGATTCGACCCGAAACGGGGGAAAAAGCTCGGCAGAGCCTCGCATTTCCCCGTTTCTAAGCCTCATCCTTATATCGTTGATATGTCAAGTCAATGCACTATTATTGTCTATGTACAAGCCATTCACACTCACAAAAAACCCGTACACGCAATCACCTGTACGATGCAATCATACAAGTTATTACCTGTACAAACATTGTACAAGCAATCACTTGTACAATTTCCGTTGAGGAAATGATAACAAGTTGTACAACTCACTATCTTTGAGTTATATAAGTTTTTAGGTTTGTTACTATTTTACACCTTCGTAGTAGTAGTTGAGTTTTGCTTGCTTATATTTGGTGAATAGGCGCAAATATAAGTGTCAGTAGGGAAAATTTACACACACACCTCATCTCATTCTATACCTCAAACCATTATATTAGTACTAGCTAACCGAGTGCTTACCTTGTCTATTGTACAGCAATGGTGAAACTGTCTATAGCAAACGCTTTACGGATTTCAAGAGTTATCTCCTGAAGTAATATAGAAAATCTTGAAGGAACTAAACTGGTATTTTAATGACTGTTCACACTAAGGTCATTTATCAGGACATCCCATATTGTCAATTGCAACTGCATCAGATTAATGGGAGACTTTATATGATACTTCTGGTGTCGTTTATAGTGATTAAACAAAATTCTAAACGTTATGAGATAAAGAGATGTGGTATGATATGGAATTTATAAATGTGAAAATATCCATCAAACTACTTTGGATGGTTGGTCGATCACAAACATCATTCTTTGTACAGATTCCTGTCCCGAGCCAGAAGCCTGTTTTCAAAAGCTTGGTTGTCGTTGTTTATCTGTCGTAGTTGTTTGTGTAAAAGGTTAAATAAAAGCTTTATATGATGATGACAATTTTCTTTTGAGTTGTTGATATCCCGGGCTTCTTTTTTTTTTTACTTGCTATTCGGTATGGGTCGTTTAACTCATTGTAGAAGGCCTAACCTCCTTGTTTTAATAAAGAATATAGTACATGTAGTTGCATTTGATGACCTCACCAGAAGGTGTCGGTATCGACTAAAAATGTGGGGAATTTTTTAATTTAGTTACTGGATCTTTCTCACCTGTAACATCATATTTTCATCAGACACCATTTATAGTAAATCAATAGGTTGTCATAAAGAAACATGAACGCCATATTGTGTTGTTGATGATGGCTTGCAAAGTCATTCAGTGATGATTCAATTATTGATTAATTAATACCAACATTCTATTACTCTGCTCCAGTTGATTATTGATTACATTACGGTGTTGTAGTTCACACGTCGTGTCGATTAATACATGTAATATAGATGGGCTAAATATTTGCACGTGGCCTTTAAAAACAGACTCGGTTAGGTGGGATGTTTCTGTATACGGACATGGATACTATACTGCACATTGCTGAAGTAAACATAAATAAATAAATAAATAAATAAATAAATAATCATACAAATCTTGGTGCCAACTTCAAAAATGTAATACAATTAAACCAAATGTCAAAATTAAGATAAAGATTTTGGACTGAATACTTTGAAAATAAAGTTAACGTAAAACTCTGTTTGTCGATTTAAATAAAACTATCGAGGCTCATAAATTATTCAAAAGCAGCATCACAAAATTAAAGGCGCTTTTGGACGCACTGATAGATCTCTTTTTCCCTAATTTTCATATACCAAATCTAAAACTCAGATGAAGAACATTTGATGGACAATAGATTCAAATTAAGCATGAATAAAATACTTCACGTACAGGGGTTCAGCTGGCAACCTGTTATCCAGTGTTTATGTTGTTATCCAGTGTTTATATTGTTGTTATCCGCCTTATTTGTATTTATTTCATGAATAAAATACTTCACGTATAGGGGTTCAACTGGCAACCTGTTATCCAGTGTTTATGCTGTTATCCAGTGTTTATATTGTTGTTATCCGCCTTATTTGTATTTATTTCCTGAATAAAATACTTCACGAATAGGGGTTCAGCTGGCAATCTGTTATCCAGTGTTTATGTTGTTATCCAGTGTTTATGCTGTTATCCAGTGTTTATATTGTTGTTATCCGCCTTATTTGTATTTATTTCATAGATGCAGTATACATCAGCTCGTTTGTTTTCTCTTTTGAATTGTTCCACATTTTGTCATACCGGGACCTTTTATAGCCTACTTTATCGTTTGGGTTTTGCTCATTGCTGAAGGCCATATACGATGACCTGTAAATGATAAAATCTTTGTCCTTGCCAATCACATCATACCAAATCTCCTTTATATTTAGTTGGATTAAAATCTCATTTAACTATCATTTTTGAACAATTACTGATTAGTACAGTCAGGCACTCTGAATAATGTTTATTTGAAAATTTGGTACCGGCAATATCCAATTTCCGAGAATGAAAACTTGTTCTTTACAGAAGAACTAGAAGCAATTGAACGAAGACCGTCAACTGCAAATATCTTTTAAATTATACCTTCGAATATTTAAAAGTACTGAAAATGGCAAATTCTTTATGTTCATAAATTATTGTTGAGATACTTCAAAACATCACTCAAAACGCTTTCGTTTTTGCCTTTGAATATGAAAACGAATGACTAGAAGATCAGTACATTTTGGTTTGTATTACTGATACAAGTATACAAGTATATACCCAACTCAATAAAGATATATTATGTCGCCAAACTTTAACACACTAGAAAAATATATTTTTCAGGTATCGTGAGACCAAACTGTTATTCATTTGAAGTAAAACCAAAAGAAGATGTCACCAATTATGTTGTTTTTCTCCAAGATGATGGAAACCATTTAGTGCCATCGTATGGTGCACCTGATAATATCGCATACCAAGATCTTTATGAATTGATTCTTGTTTGTGATCTGGATCCTGTTGGACCAAGTGGTTAGTATTTTTGTCTTATATGTGTCCGTCCGTCCGATCTTGTTAGCGCTCTCACGTTTACAATTCTGGTCAGATTTTAATGAAACTTATATCATAGGTTTATATCAGCAATGTCTTGGACGAGTTCAAAAATCAGTGCCAATCAATTATTTAAAAAAAAAGTTACCCCTTTGAAACAGTAATTATATGGAAAATTGCCATCGTTAGCGCTCTCATTTGTACAATTCTTGCCAGATTTTTATGAAACTTATTTCATAGGTTTATATCAGCAATGTCTTGGACGAGCTCGAAAATCAGTGCTGATTAATTATTTTTTAAATTATGCCCCTTGGAAACATTATTTATATGGAAAATTGCATCGTTAGGGGACGACCATTTGATATTCTGGGGGGGGGGGGGGGGGGGGGGCAGGAGGATTTGTTTAGGATGGGTTATTTATTTTTGAGGACCAAAAGGACAGATTATTTATTTTCTGCACTGTTGAAGCATGATTTTTCATTTTCATTAAAACAAGGGACTGATTATCTATTTTCACAATTATATTTATAATATTTGAAAACATACAATTTTTAAATTCTTAAATAAATAACATACCGTAGTCAATTAAGTCAATCAGAATTAATCATCATCCTCTGGAAGTTAATCTTCTGAATTGCAAACTGCATATATTGCATACGTACAAGGTATTAAAGCTGGGCTGTAACTAGCCTCTTTTAAAAGTTGTCAAACATTTTTGCAGAGCGGAGCGAGGCGAAAAAAAAATCAGCGAAGAGTCTGGGGTTCGCTGAAGGCCCCAAGAAGCTATAGAAAAAATCGCGCAAAATCATGCATTATGCGCGTTTCCCAGACCCTTTCTTAATCTGAAACGCAAGTTCTGTTTTAATTTTTTGACAATATTCTGGTCTCAAAGCAAAATATATAGATTCAGTGTAAGACTTTTAGTTTTTAGAGACAACATCAAAAGACCAATATGTAGGACAAAGCAAAAAATGTTTCAGTTTGCAGAAAAACCTTTTATACCTGTCAATTATGTTTTTTTTTCAAATTAAGTTAAGAGGGGGTTGATTATCATTGATATAACTATGTCAAGTCAGTTTTTATAACACATTTCAATTACAACTTGATGTAGTTCCTAATTGGGATACAATTTAAAGTTGTCTGTTATAGACAAAATTTAAAGGTCCTTAAATATAATAAAACTCAAGTTTAAAACATAATTACTAAATTACAAATAGAATGCAACACTAAGAGAATAGTCATAAAGAAGGGCAATCAATGAACAAAAGACAAACCCGGGAACAGATAAAACACAAAACGACACACATTATAGACAATCAACACTGAAAAATAAAAATAAATGAGAAATATGGATCTCAAAAAACAGAGGCTACGTCAGAGGGTGAACAGAACTTGCTTCTTGCAAGACACTTGCCGTGAAAACAATTTGATATGAAGACAAGCTTTTGTTTTGAAATTTCCAACATGAGACATTTGCCTCAATGTAGTTACGGCCCTGTAATAAAAGTGAGGTAAATGTTCACGAGACAATATACCTCAAGTGAAATGAAACCAATTTTCAAACATTTCAAATACATTAATATTTATATTATTAAAAGATTTTGGAAGTTTTTCCCGGCGAAAAAAATATGAACAAGACGAATTTTGGAAGAATCTGGTGCCATCTCATACTTCAGAATAGCATTTATAAAATGGCTTAAAAGACCTACCAAGTTATTTTCAATACATTTTAAGTCAGGTTATTTATTTTCAAACTACCACAGAACAAACCATTCATTTTTGTTATTATCAAGGCTGATATTATTGCGTACTGTTGTACGTTTGTTTTTTCTACATTGGCTAAAGGTATAGGGGGAGGGTTGAGATCTCAAAAAACATGTTTAACCCCGCCGCATTTTTGCGCCTGTCCCAAGTCAGGAGCCTCTGGCATTTGTTAGTCTTGTATCATTTTTAATTTTAGTTTCTTGTGTATAATTTGGAGTTTAGTATGACGTTCATTATCACTGAACTAGTATACATAATTGTTTAGGGGCCAGATGAAGGACGCCTCCGGGTGCGGGAGTTTCTCGCTGCATTGAAGACCCATTGGTGGCCTTCGACTGTTGTCTGCTCTATGGTCGGGTTGTTGTCTCTTTGACACATTCTCCATTTCCAGTCTCAATTTAATGAGTTATTTATTTTCAAAATCCTCCTTGGAATTATTGATTATATGAATAATTGCATTGTAAGCGCTCTCATTTGTTCAGTTCTTGCTAGAATTTTATGAAACTTATATCATAGGTTTGTTTATATCAGAAATGTCTTTGACACTTTCGAAAATTAGTTCTGATAAAATATTTTTAACGAGTTATGCCCCTTGGAAATATGAATTATAATGGAAATCACATTGCATTTGCTCTAAAGCTTTTATTTCTCTTAAGATATTAATTAACAGATCTGAAGAACAAAAAAAGTGCATTTTTTAGTTATTGCCCTTGTACCTTGGATAGATAAAAGATGTGCAACGCAGGGGAGACAATTACCATTAATGTCAATCTATTATTGCCTCTTAAAAGAACCATCATCCAATGTATATGCCAATAATCTTCTATACTACTCAGCTATTCTGTCAACTGTCAACTGTCTAGGTCTACAGACACACCCTGTTGGCTATGTGTCACAAATGTAGTAAGGGGAAGTACATTAGAATATTTTTTTTTGGAGGGGGCGGGGGTGAGGTTTGTCAAAATATTTCACAGATGGAGATGATACAGATAAGATAAGATATTTTTTATTCCAATTAAAGGGCCTATGAAGAGCAAAGTAAATTTATTACAAGGATTTTAATAATTGACACAATAATTTAGATATTTATATGTTAATATGAATTATTTTAATAATTTCAATTCTAAGATTTTAAACCAAAGCCATACCAGAGCCATAAGCATATAAGTCAAAAAGCATAACAGTTTTAAATTCAATTCTCCTTTGTTAGAGAGAACTATTTAACCTTTACACATACTGATGATTGAAAAATTCTCACAAAATTGAGATTGAGTAATCATAAATTAAGAATTGAAACTGGCAGTCACATGAATGCAGGTTCAACTCTTCAGGTAAATTGGAATATATTCCAAGATATGAAAGACTTTGTAATTATTGCACTTTGAATGTGATTGAGGATGAGCTCCATTTTGTATTGGAATGTCCTTTATATGCAGCATCAAGAAAAGTTTTACTAGATAGTCTATTTATTAAATATCCAAAGGAGAAGGTTCACGAAGGATTAAAATTGGCCCTAAATTTTTGATGTTTTTTTAAATTGGGTTAAAAAATTACAAATTTCCCATAGAAATACTTATGATAATACTATTAAGACAAAAATATATTTTTTTGGCACCTTCCTTTAAAATTTATTAAGTTATGACCCCTTAAATAAACATTATTTGTATTTAAAGGTCAATTTTGGTAAATTTTTTCCATAATTTTAATTGTTTTTGGCATAATTAATCCAGGCCGCCATCCACGATCCAAAAAGTTTTTATATTGATGAATCCTATATCAAAATTGGAATCTTTCGGTTACAAAACATTTTGGATCGTAGGTGGCGGCCAAGGTTTTTCTAAAGCTTTTAGGTCTGCAATTTTGCCCAAAATCATCATATTTTGACAAAATGTCCTAAATGACTATTACTTTTTAGAATATTATGTACTTTTATTTAGCATAAAGGCTTTTGAAATAGACCCAATTACGAACTATTTTGTGACCTTTTTGGTGTTTTATGATAAAGTTGATATTTTAGGCCATTTTGAGCCATAAGTGAACCTTGTCCTTTGAGGATACTAAACTTAGAGAATTTATTCATTTGGATTATGTCAAATAACAACAAAAGTTTTATAACATCTTTATGCAAATACCTGAACATAAGTTTTGAAACTAGAAAACTAAAAATTGGAAAATAAATTTACCAAGTTGACACATGTACACCTAAAGGAGCAACCATTTAACTTCAAAGGGGGGGGGGGGTGTTATGGTTTTTTTGTCTGAGTCAGAAAATTTTTTTTGCAAACATTTTTTTTTAGTTTTTTTTCAACGCTATCAATCAAATTATTTTTTTCAAAATTAAACACATAGTGGTGTACTGATTGATATGATGTGCTGGGTAAAGCATGGTTTATTTTATAGTTGGATTGGGCTTTGAACAAGCTTTCATTAAGTACAACTATATACCGTCTTAGATTAGTATTATGTGTCTTTTGTTAAGTATCAATCTGATGACAGTCAAACAGTGGCCTTCATTTCCAACTTATTTTTACAGTCTGCATTGTATTGTTACACGACTGTCCAAGGGGAGGGTAGAGGTTGAGCACTCAAAACCCTTGCTGGTTACCTCTGTCTCAGTGTATATGGCTCTTCCAAACCAGGAAAGAGCCTGTAATCAATAGGTTTTCATTGGTTGTTGACTTGCTGTCTGCTATATTTGTCTTTTGTTTATTGTTGAAGCATAATCAGTTTTCTCTTTAAATTTTTTTTTACAATTCTCATCCTGGGATCTTTTACAGCAAACTGTAATTGTATCATTGCTCATTGTTGAAGCTTGTTTAGTGACATGTAGTTAATCACAGCTTTGTCCTTTGGTCCTTTGGTCTTTTGTGAATAGTTGTATGTCTTGAATTATTTCTCATATCCTTTCTTATGTCAGCTAATGATTAGCCTTCTTTTAATACTGGAGCATGCTATATTGTTTATTTCATACTATAGGTGGAGCACTAAAAGATGATTGTCCTAGAAGTGAACCACCAGATTGTGTAAGATACAAATTCCCAACTACCCCTAAGCCTGTAACAGTTGAAGTGGAAAAACCACAGCTACTAACTACACCAGGTAAGACACTTTTTTTAGGTATATCATAAAAGTTTGAAAAACAAATTAATAGAATTCAGAATGGAACGGTGAATGTGTCAAAGATACAATAACCTGACCAAAGAGCAGAAAACAGCCCAAAACATTCTTTCGGAGAAACTTTTTAAAAATAATATTAAATATATTGAAATAAAGCTAAATTGTAAGAAAAATATATATCAGAGTTCCAATTCCGGTGCCTTCTGTGATCTTTGCTATCATATGTGCAACTCATCATTTGCTGGTGAAGGTGCATCAGGATATATGAAGGTCATCGAGGTATAAGAATGACAGAATTTTTTTAATAATTAGCCAAAATGTATATAGCCTATTTTGTCTTAATATAATATAAGTTATAGTTCACTGAATGTTTTTTCAAGATACAGGTTTTGAAAAATGGACACATGTGGTAAGGCTTGTACAAAATAAAAATCATTATTATCCTGATGAATAGAAGGAAAACTGAATTCCTTTATAAAATTAAATTATCTGAGTTATTGCCCCTTTTTGATTGAGTTCATATTTTTTTCAATCAACCAAAACAAATCTGTATTTGTAAAAACAATCCTCATAATAAGATGAAATCACACAATTTTCAAACATCTTACAAATAAATTGCAAAATGCCTAACATCCTCATGTCTCATTAAAAATCAACACTGATTACATTCTGATTTTACTATCTAAGATACCAGTTTTCAGAATCTGAGCACCACATCTCTTTCAAACATGTTGAAGTTACTTCCATCACCCATGGAAAGGAATGATTTAAATTACATTAAATATTCATATTTTTCATAAAACAATCATCAGGGATTTTTTTTACTGTATATGCATATTAGTTTGAAGTAAACTATTTTCTTTTGTTATTAACTCTGTGGATACTACACTATCATTTGTGTTGTTCATTACACAGGAAATTTGAAGTAAGCAATTTTCTTTTGATATTAACTCCATGGATACTATTAGCTATCATGTGTGTTGTGGAAATGAACAAGGATATTCTTATCTTTTCAGCACCGGAACCAGAACCCAAACCTAAACCAGAACCAAAAGAGCCTGTTAAAGGGGACACAAAAGGCCAAGAGACAAACGATGGAGGTGGAGGAAAAAATGGCACAGCTGCTATCCCTAAACTTACAGTTTTTAGTATATTTCTAGGTTTACTAAGTGCTTTATATGTGTCTTAAACTGGACATTCCATATGGTCTGAAGGCTTAATCAAATAATAATCAAATAATTTATTTAAATTTTTGTAAGGCTGGTTGTACCAGCTGTAAATATTCTGAAACGACTCTCTAGATAGTGTATGACCTAATATGCAAAAGAATGCAGATGTCATGTTTCATTTCTTCAACGACATTTTTCTGGAAAATATTGATTCTGATATATGGGATTAATTTTATGCAACATGTTGAACAAATATATAAATTAGAGTATGAAAATAATGCAAAACAAAAGTATGGGTCATGGAAGAGCTTGCATGGAAACAGGAATCAGAAATGTTCAAATCTACAAGTAATGATAGCCTTATTGTCTGGAAACCATGGATTGTGACTCAGTTTGAGATTCTTTAGAAAATTTCACAAGTCACCTGCTGACGTCATTTGAGTGTCCTATTTGTTGTGAAAGAACACAATTTTAAAATATTTTTTATTTTTGAAATTCTGTTTGTGAATTTAAATTTTAGCCACCATTATTTGATATATGATGTAAAAAAAAAAACACACGTCTGGGCTCTCAGTCATAACACTTTACTCAATACTCAGAGTACAAAAATTTGTGCTCGAAACACCAAATCCAGTGTTTTGATTGGTTGATTTCTGAGTCTGTGTATGATAATCGTGCTTGAAAGTTTTATGACCGTAAGCCCTGATGTTAGACCAATAGTTGTTTGTGTTTTGATCAATTTGAATCTAAGATTATTGAAAAATAGTAAAAGAGATTCTGTTTAAAAAAAAGTAAACCTCCCGTCAAGTTTGTATCTAAAGGGAAAATGACCCTCCATTAGAACATACAAAGGACATCAAATCCAATTGATGTGGCTTAAAAGTATGAGTTGATGCATTCCGTAGAGCTTCCATTATAGGTAGTTCTGTAGGAAAAGATGTAAATTTATTATATATTTTATCTGAATTAATACTTATATCAATTCCCTAATAAAAAAAGTTCGTTTTTGGAATCACACAATTTCTACGAACAATCCAATCGAAACATGTGATAGACACCTGTAGTTTATAGATACTATAGTATATAAATTACCCTAGAGCCACTGCTGCAGATTGTGAATAAATTGAAGTATTTTCCATTTTTGAAATTTTCATATTGCATAATCTACAATTTATTTCACAAATTACTCGCTTAAAGATAAAAGTGGGAGTGAATATTTTGTCTATATGAAGCATTCTATGAATGTGAATTAGTTTATTTTTCATCTTTTTTTAATTTATATTGCTAGATTAAAACATCATTAAGCATAACTTTTAAACAGCAAACTGTTGCAAGAATGTTATATTACAAACATAGGTTAGACAAGAGTAGAAAGTGCTTATTACAAGTGTTAGATTTTTACATTGATATATTTGTTGTAAAAAGGTTGTTTTAATCATTTTAATGAGATATGAAACAAGTTTTTATGACTGTTGAGTGAATCAACCTTTATCTTTACCACTTTTATGATTGAAATTGATCAACTCAATTATTAAATTTGAATTTAAGCAAAATATTTAGGAGTATGATTTAGTATTCTCCTTGTTTTGGTAACTTCGACTGCAATATTTAAAAAAAAATATCTACCTCAGTTTGGAGAAAGATTGCAGTGAAAATTGATACCTAGTGTATCTTAATGAAACTGAAAATCTAACCAATTTTCTTAGTATCCTTGATATAAGTATAATATACTCTTAACGTTTATAATAATCAAGACTTTACAGTGACAATGTGCCAATATTCGTTGTCTAACATACTTATACATGTACATCTTATATATGCGCAGCTATATGACTCTGTTGTTCAAGGGTATGCAATATTTAATTACATTAATACTCTTATTTACTAATATTTGCAGCAAAGATTGTTTCTTGATGTAAAACATCCATTTTGTTTATTTATGACCTTCAGGTACTTAGTATTTTTGCTTCTATTGGCTCATTTTAATAGTATGATACATAACCAACTTCTGTGGTAATAAGTGTATTTATGTATACTTAAAATATGTAACTATTATTTGTATGTGTTCCAGACGATTTTATTTTGGTTACTGGTAATTAGATTTACCCATCCTACATAATGATGAGTAGATGAATACCGGTAATTATAAGATGTTTTTAGCATGATTAGTCTTCCAACACATTTGTTTATAGAAATATAAAAATAGCAGTGGTAGATTCAGGATTTCAAGTTAGAGGAAGTAAAACACTATATTCTAAGAATACTGTCAACAGTGTAAGTGAGGTGTGAATTTTGCTAAAAAATTATACCCCTCCTCCTTTTTTTAATCTAAAAATCTTAGGTTTAAAATATTTTTATGCAAAATTTAAGGAGATGACTTTGGGGGTTGGTTAACTCTGAAAGAATTGATATTATTCACTTAGTTCTTGCATGCTGATAGCTTATATGACTGTTTTTCATTTTTATCATTTATGATTCCCTTTTCATTTGCATTCCATGATAACTTTTTTTTTTGTAAATAATTAGTTTATAATGGCACACTCAGGATTACTGGTATACAAATTGCTTTGCTTACAGTTAAATTTATGAGTTTAATTGGTCCTCTGTGAATCCCAATTAAACACTTGAATTGGTTACAATAGAATGAGAAGTAAAATGGAGCAGGCAGTATTGCCCATTTTTTTTATGCATTTACACACATACAAATAAGATCAGTGGTAGAAAAAAAACGAACTGTTCAATCATAAGTTTTAGGATACTGATTTCGACAAAGAAAACAAATTCTTTATGAAACAAACAAACATTACTTGTGGCTGTATCTACTTATAGGGTGCTTATAAATGTGGTCATTGTACAAGCACCAATATCTAAGTATTGTTCTAAAAAGTAAATTCTGTTTTACCTCAAGCATTCCATCAAATTTAAGTAAACAAAAATTGGCACTGAGACATATAATTCATAAGTTTAACACTGAAAGCAAGAAAGAGAAAATTCTCTAATTGAATTGTTTATTTTAGACTAGCACTTGTACCCAATAATCAATAATATAATTTTTTAGTATTATTTTAGAATAAATAGCTGTTTAAAACTGCAGTGTGTTTAAATCTAGTGAAAACTCATTCGGAATTTCTTCATTAATGGTCTTGTGTACATATAAGAATGTAAAATTGAATTTTCATTATGAATGATTGTATCAGGTACGTGTATATTACCGGTACAATGTATTTGTAATCATTCTTTATTAGTGTGATCCAAGAGAGACAACCCAAAATAAAAATATAGTAAATTTTATAATGTTTTACAATTTCTGTTGCAGTATTTATTTATAAGCTTAACCTGGGACATAATTATAATAGTCCCAGGCTTAATTGAAAAAAAAATGTCAATAAATACTTGCTATTTTAACTTTCAGATTCTCTTTTTCTTAATGAACAGTTTTGATTTATTATGTTTTCTCTGCCTTAGATGTTTTTTCAGCTAATTTTTTCATCATCTTTTTATCTTAATTCATATTTATTCTATTGACAAATTTTAATATTATAAGTTATCATTCATCTTATCAGTAACCTAGGAGAAATAAATCCCAGATTAAAGTATTTAAATGTTTGTATATTAGTTTAGAAATATATCTCCTAACATAACCCAGTTTATTGTGGCATGACATGTATGGGACTTTCAACATTTTAGAAATGGAAAAGAAGAAAATAAATACTTCAATTCTGGTCCTTGCCCTCTTTTTGAATTAAAATGTGTTTATGAATATTGTGTGTGCCATCCTTCGTACATAGTCATGTTTTTTTTTAATCAGTGGAGTCACAGTGGGGCTTATGTCCTTCTGACTCTTTGTGGTTGTTTGAACATTATTTAACCCACCTGACGTGTATAGTCCTTTTACTACAGTGAATATAGTACAAAATGTATATATTAGGTGGATTAAGGAAGGTCTATTCCAAAACCCTTGGGTTGATTTTTTTAACAACTAAAAACCTTCAATGTATAGTTCGGGATATTTCAGTGTGGATTTAAAATTTGATTAAAAAGAAAACAATTTAGGAAAAAATTCTTATACAGTAGTCGTTGAAATAAATTTCATGAAAATACATGGATACATCTACATTATCTGTAAATAGAGAAACATGTTATAATGTAGGTGGACACAGTGTATGATCCTTTGACAACAATGACGTTAGGAGAATATTTAGATATAGTGCCTTCTATGTTGTATAGTTTTGTTGTAATATTTAACTGATATAAATCCAGGGTACACTTGTATTAAAATGTGTCAAATATGTGTGTACACTGCCAATCATCTGTTTGTAAGATGCATCATAGTGCTCTGCTTTGAATGTGTGTGGAAACTTTGTCTAATTTCTCCATGCCAAAAAGAGATTGACATTTATGATATATGCATATATGGTTTCACCAATTTTAATTTGATGTGCAATGTATATGAAAAGAAATATTTTTAAATGATCAAGATAACACTTTTTTATTCATACGAAAAAATCTGTTTTATAAAAGATAAGTAGGTATTATAATGTTAATACAGAAAAATCATTTTTAAATGGAAAAATACCCAATATTTTTATTTAGGAGTTCGAATTCATAATTAACTTTTATCTATAAAATATTTTTTTTAATGGACTTAAAAAACTTGACGATAGGTCTGCTTGAATCTTCATGTAGTATTACTTGAAAAGGTCCAAACTTCTGGATGAGTTTATGGATAAGAATTCAGTAATGTCTATCTTTGTATAGAATTTCAAGTATACAAGAACCAAAATGTCAAAGATTTGTTTACAAATTGATTGTGAGGACTTGATATTAAAATGAAAGTCCAAATAATATTCAGATCAAGTTTCATTTAATAACACCGTTTATTCAAAAGATGAAAACACTTTGAATTTGAGAACAAAAAATCATATTGTAAAAAGACATCTTAAACAGTTTACTGGGATTAAGTCAGCTAGCCTCTTTAGTAAGCTAAATGCATGCATAAGATCAATCAGATCTATTATTTCAAATTCAAAACTTTTTAGAAACTTTTTAATAAATATACTTTTTTATGTAGCAGATTTATGTTTATTCATACATTTAAAGAAGAAGGAAGTAAACTGAAATGTATACCCAGCAATGATCATATTAATGTTTATTTTTAAACATTTCTGTGTTTCTCATATATTCAGAACATTAATTTAAACTGCTTGATATTTTTTACAATGATGACATTGTTAATAATAAAGTAAGTTGTGCTCCATGAAGGAATCTGATATTGATGATAAGAAGAAACGTGGATATTTTATAACCATGGTTTCTCTAAAAGAAACTTTCTTTTGATATGCAATTAAACAAACATGATTTATATTTATTTAATGTATGTATTTAAAATTTCAAGCATTACAAGTATGCACACAAAGAGTATTTTTTAGAGATGTTTCACTTTCTGTGATATTCTTAACAGGTGTGTCATAAAAAAAAAAGGTTTATGAAAAAAAGGCTACACAAAAGGGTTTATTTTAAATCTCCTTATATTGTATTTTGGATATAATGAAATAAAATATGGGGCTATTTTTGTAAGATTTGAACAAATAGTTAAATTTGGTCCTTTTTTCAGTTTTTTCATGTATATAAACAGGGTAAAACATTTCAATCATACAGAGTCTGTTGCACTATTGTACAAAATAATCAAGATAATACAAAAGGGGCACTTTTGGAATCCTTTATTTTCTATTAAAGTTTTTGCCCAAATTATACAGCCCCTTATTATGATCCTGTACTTATAAGAACATTGAAATATTACCTTATTTGAAACTCATTTGTACAAAGTTGCTTATATTAGATTTTAATATCTGAAATCAATTGAATAACAGCTGGGATTTTTGTCTAACATCTGTTGCTGTCTGTCTGATTTTCATATAGACCAGTACAAACATACTGAAATCTAATAATCATAATCAATTCTAAAATTAATATGTTTGAAAAAACTTTACAAATAGAAATTAGAGCTGTTACATAATATAGCAAGCAACTGTGCAATAAGATTATCATTAAACCATTGATAATTAGTGTGCAACTGTGTATCTTATATATATATGTGTATAATTGATTTATGTTATGTTCAGCTCAATTTGTATTTTTTGAATTTAATATACAAATATTAATAAAAAGATTGAAGTTGTATGCTTAATGGTTTTGATGTTTTTCTTTTATATAATTTGCAAAACATCCAATTCCAATTATTACCTTGCCTGCTGGAAAAGACTTGTATGACATGTTTCCATGACTTGGCCCCTGTAAAGACAAAAATAAGAAGATGTGGTATAATGATTGCCAATTAGACAACTCTCCACCAGAGACCAAATGACATAGTTGTTAACAACTATAGGTCACCGTACGGGCTTCAACAATGAGCAAAACCCATACCACATAGTTAGCTATAACAGCCCCCAAAATTACAAATGTAAAACAATTCAAATGAGAAAGGTACACATTTTCGTCAATTGCTAATTCAACTACATGTCAAATATGGGCCAACTTGGTAAGGATAATCTATTGATGCATATGGCCCATTTAATTTTTTTTTATTTTAACCAATACGTTATTAAATATGCCACCAGGTCAGAGTCAATTAATTCATGATTCGCATTAGTCAATTATTAATTCTCTGAAACAACAACTGCAACTCTTCTCAAACTTCATAGGAATGAATTATGAAAATCCTGGACGAAGAATTGCGTCAATAAAGTTACATAGTTCCAATTGAACTGTTAAGACAATTTCGTTTTCCTCAATCTGACATTGGATGCAAGTTTCTTTATATCTTGTTTGTTACAATCTGGCAAAATATGACTAGATGTCAGAAGCAATTCTTTGTCCTACTTATTACTTGTCCGATGTTTTCGCTGTGAATACAAATCCAAATCATATATTACTTTAAGGTACGACTCTTTTTGTCGGGTGCATGATGGCTATGGTGCTAAACATTTTTTAGTTACAACCAATATGAAATTAAATCTTGAACTCTTCAACATGATTTCTAATCTGAGCTACAATTATCAGGAATAATGTATGAAGCGTTCTCTTCTGACAAAACAAATCAAACATTTCACTACAAAAGTCTAAAAGTCTGAAAAGACCAGTTTTTGTCTTAATTTGCATGAACTTTTACTCGACATTCTCCAAAAGTATGACTTGTGTCTTAATTTTTCTTGACAAATTCTCATTTATATTAAATTTGTATGAAATTTACTCGACATATTCTCGACATTCTGAATATGGTCTTAAAATTTCTTGACATTTGAATACTGTCTTGAAATTTCTCGACATATTCTCGACATTCTTATTTTTTCTCAGTATGGCTTGACATATTCTGAACATTTTGAATTGTGTCTTAAATTTACTTGACAGTTCTGAGTTTTACAAATCATGACCAATATTTATGATATAACTTTAATCTTTATTTCTCTTTATATGATATACTGTTGTTTCAAGTTACACTTCTTTACAACAAAAATAAAAGTTGGGCATGTAAAATAATTGAAAATTTGGGTATATAAATATTTTTACAAATGCAAATATGGCTATGAAATCTAAAGTATAAAATAATTCAAATGTGGGTGTGTTGAAATAAAACAATTTCAATGTGGGTTTTTAAATAATTACAAATTTCGATTCCTAAATCTTATAAATTAAATGATTCAAACCAATCATACTGTAGACATATTTCATTCTACATTCATAATATTCAATGTTGATATGGTAAATAATTATTATACCAAAATGTGGTTTATATAAATAGCAAATTATGATGATATACAATTTTAAATCATTCATTTAACAGAAGAAAAATTTGTGTAATGTCATCTGTTGGAATATATTAAGTATTACACATGGACAGGATGTACTCCATAAAATTAAGGTATTCCACACCCCAGAGTACAAGCAACTGTCAAATAGAAGTTATTGCTTTACCTGTAATCAGCCATACAACTTATCAGTTGACCGACCATGCCACTACAATTTAAAAAGTTTGTTGATAGATGAAAATGAAAATCATCATTTTGATGAAAAAAAATTGAATTGAAATGGATTTTCTTCATCAAAATTATGAAGTTAATTATTTTAACATAAAAACAAATTGAATAATTCCCAAAGATTAAAAGAAAATTATTATCTACTCCAGGAATAATAAAAAAAATGTATTTATAATGGGTCCCATCAATGATTTCTATAGAAATCATCGGTCTTATGAAATGGTTCTCAAACAGACATGCATAATATAGATCTAAACATTTTTTTCTTTTCAGGAAGGAGTTATCACAAATATTTATTTTTGATAAAAAATTATAATATTCAACACTCAAATTTGAATAAAAAATGTTTTTGGGTTGTTCTAAAAAATGAATAAGGTTTTTAAATCAAGATGGGAACAAATTCTTTGACTTAAACGAAAGCCCCCCCCCCTCTTTTATAGCCACACAAACCCAAAAGATGAATTGTGGGGTCCAAAAGAGATACAAGACACCTATTTTAGTAAAGCAAATTTGACTGGCAGTTTTGCGAACGGTAAAAATCTAAATGCTGTTTGTCAATACCTTCGACTTATATTCCAAGTGAAAACAATTACTTAAATGTTTAATAAAAATAAATCAAAATTAAACTACATGGGGGATTATTCAGGGTATTCCAACTTAGTTGCACCAAAAGGGTATCTTACTATACCAAATTAATCCTTGATTCTTCAAAGTTTAGTTTAGCCATAATAAAAAGGAGTATATAACAGCAATAGAATGTCATAAACAGTGCAGAATAAGTCTGTTCACATTTCAGGCGAAATAATACTGTTGAGATAGTGTCAAGACATATTTAAGACTGTCAAGAACGTGTCGAGACATATTCAGACATTATTAAGAATGTCAAGAATATGTCGAGACATATTCAGACATTATTAAGAATGTCAAGAATATGTCAAGACAGATCGAGACAAATTTAAGACAGTCAAGAATTGGTCGAGACTAATCCAGACTCTTATCAGATGATACAGGAAGTGTCGAGAAATTTTAAGACAATGTTCATACTGTCAAGACACTTGTCAAGAACCTTATTAGACAAATTCATACTATGTCAAGAATTTTTAAAAATTATTCAGACAAATTAAGAATGTCGAGTAAAAATTCATGCAAATTCAGACAAAAACTGGTCTTTTCAGACTTTTTGACTTTTGTAGTGTTTGATGATCAGGAGAACAAGTCCGATCCTTAACATAGAAGTTTCATTCTGAGACTAATAGTTTCATTGCAGCTGATTGGATTGTATGGATGCATGGCGACACAAGTTCCTCGTAGGTACAGGTTCCCATTTATAACCAGTAGAATTAACACCCTTATATTCTCGAAACTACATGACCAATTTGACCAAACATACCAGGATTAATGTATGAAATGACTTTTATCAATGTCCTAATTAGCCCGAAGTAGAGGGACACTGCACCTGTCCACTCAGTCAGTGCCTCTGAAAGAATTAAGTGTATTTTCATTGATTTTGTTTGTAACTAGAACTTTAGAGCATGCCCATCTGATAGACAGAAAACTTTATTATAGACACATTAAAGTGCATCGGTTGGGACAAATAAATGATATAGTTTGAAACTGTATTTTAGCTCACTTGGCCTAAAAGGGCATGTGAGCTTTTTTCCATCACTTGGCGTCCATCGTCCTAAACTTTAACAAATAACTTCTCTGAAACTACTGTGCCAAATTTTACCACATTTTACCTGAATGTTACTTGGGGGTATCTAGTTCAAAATGTGTATGCGGATTGGATCTATCAACAAATATGGCCACTGTAGCTAAACATAGAACTTAAAATGTTGCTTTTGGCTTGTATATCTAAAGCAGTAAGAGCAAAACTGACGGTTAACATGATTTATGGGATATAATACTTTTTGAAAAATAGGACAACCCATTTTGGAGTTATTGTCCCAGAAATGTAAACTTTTAGAAAATTTCAGTTTTGGCTCATATCTCAAAAACTGAAATAGTATGGGCAAATTTGACATGAGTTTAAATTATCAGCAGATCTATCTCGAATGTAAATTTTAGCTAATAATGATTGCATGGTTCAGCTAGCAAGCAAGCTTACCAGAGATATTACCTTTACCTACACACTCAAGTCATTGTGCTGTATGTAACATGCATTGCAAAATGGTCAGATTCCTCGTATCATTCATTGCTCGAAAATGACAATTTTTTACTAATTTTTCTAATATTGCCAATTATCTCGTAAAAAAAAAATCATAGGTAGGTATACACTTTAAACAGTAAAAGTGTTTTTTAAAACAAGATCTATAAAAATATCATAAATAAGATTTGCAAAAAGACAAACATAACTGATTGCAGTACATGTAAAAATAAATATCAAAATGACATATTTTTTACCAAGTGAGCGATTGAGGCTCTTGTGTTTTATTTAGAAGACTTATTACTTGTCTTGTGAGTATTCATTCATGGCATGATTGTCTTATGGAACCACCATTTAAATCTTGACTTCTACAATGGATCAATGAAATCATTTGGTAACAACAAAAGCATACCGATAAGCAATCCAAAATTGAATACATCTGCCAAATTAATGCAATTGTCCTACAAACATCTTCCCAATTGACCCACAAAGAATTTTGGCTTATACAATGTTAATGACTGAGTGTAAGCCACCCCTTCCTTTCAGTCGACATTTGAGACCCCCTGGCCACACTAAGGCAGATCTTAATCGACCGACTATTACCATCATTATCCACAACACTGCTTAGTCTAGGGTGGAGAGAATCACTCGGGGAAAGATTTTGGATATGAAAATTTAAAACGTTTGCACCAAATGGGATTAATGAACAGGCGTAGTTTAAACCGGTTTAAATCGTACAGTGCTATTCATTTTGGGTGCATATCTACGCATAATTCTTAACATTCGTCAAATTTGAAATTTTTGAATTATACAAGCGTGGTTCGGTTTTTAGTTTGTATAATTACGTTCAAGATCGTTTTAGAAAATACGAATAGATTGATATGATTCATTTTACATTGTACTGATGAAGGATATCTGTTATTCGAAATATTTATTGATAAATGTATCACTACTGTTTCCTTTTTTTAGTATTGGTGTTATTTTGTACACCTTTAAGGCCGTATATATATATATATATATATATGAGTCTAAAAGATTGTGTAACAATACCGATAAATAGATGGAAAACAAAACACTAAAAAGTGTTGAATATCATCGCACAAAGATGGAAAAACTGAACAGATGATATAAATTATACAATAATTGCAAATATTTCGGCTCAACAAACATCTTTGTGCGATGATATTCAACACTTTTTAGTGTTTTGTTTTCCATCTATTTATCGGTATTGTTACACAATCTTTTAGACTCATATAATTTTCCCTGTATAAATGTAAAATGTTGTTTGTGCTGTATTTAGACCCCTCTACCAAGATATTTGTTTTGCATGCACACGTAAAAAAATTGCGGTTTTTATCCAACGCAATCATAGGTTTGAACGTTGTTTTCAATTTATACTTGTTTATATTTTTTCGTTTGGGCTTGTATTATATTTGCCTTCGGGTTTATATAATTCGTTCATCCTATTTCGACTCTTCAAAATTCAAGAGTCAATCAATTGAGGTAAACTGAAATTTGTTTTGCATGCAAACGTATAAAAATTGCGGTTTTTATCGTTGTTTAACGTTGCATGTTTTCAATATATATAAACAAGTCTAAATTGAAAACAACGTTCAAACCTATGATTGCGTTAGATAAAAACCGCAATTTTTATACGTGTGCATGAAAACAAATTTCTTGGTAAAGGGGTCTAAATGCAGCACACACAACATTTCCCATAAGACCTAAAAAGTGAAAAAGTATATATATATTTTAACAAAACGCATTTGACTAGCAGGTCGAACAACGGATGTTCTTAAACCCTGCTGACTGCCATTAGCGATTGCCAAATAAACGGATCACCATATGTAACAAAATGGATCTTAACCATTAATTTAATACCAAACAGAAAACAATAAACTTGCGGAAAAGATGGTATACCGCAAACAAAAGGTGCAAAAATTAGTACACCATATCCGGATCTCGACAATTAATGTCTCTTGGAATCGAAACGGTATTTGGAAGGCCATATAATTTACCTCAATTTAGGATAGACTCTTGAATTTTGAAGAGTCGAAATAGGATGAACGGATCATATAAACCCAAAGGCAAATATAATGCAAGCCAAAACGTAAAAATATAACCAAGTCTAAATTGAAAACAACGTTCAAACCTATGATTGCGTTGGATAAAAACCGCACTTCACTGGTGATCCAATGGATGGATCTGTCCTAGAGTTAGACAGATATATCGCCCCTTAATCGTACACGTGCATTTTAGCAAAAACGTATACCAATACTATCCAAAATGCACCTCGTAGGCGATTAACGGACTATATCTGACTTAAATTAAGTCCCTATGCACTCGGCACGTTAAAGAGCCTTTTCATCTCAACGATTTTTGCTAACTTCGATATTTGTTCACCTCCGGAGGAAAGAAAAAGTTAAAAAATCGAGTTCTTCTACTTCTACCATATGCAGTGACCACCTTCAACAAAATGAAAATTATGTCAAAACAGTTATTTAAAACGAGACCTAGATGAATTATGTACAAATTAAAATAGAGGCAAACTATTCTCTCTCTCTCTCTCTCTCTCTCTCTCTCTCTCTCTCTCTCTCTCTCTCTCTCTCTCTCTCTCATAAAACTGCAAGTAGTCTCTAAATTTTTTTGTTCATATATTGTACAAACATTTCATAACATACTATTGGCACCGATACAGTTTATCTCAGCATTATGTTTTTTTTCTTTTCAAATGGACGTTCAAACTGATGACCGAATTAGTGTTATAGGAAGCAAGGTGACAATCTCAGTCCTGGCTTATTCAAGAAATTCATAAATGATTTGCCCATATATTTGTCAAAGACTCTAGACCCAGTTAATGTCAATGACAAAGATCTGCATTGTTTAATGTATGCCGATGATATTGTTTTATTATCTACATCAGCTGAAGGACTACAAGAAAAGCTGAAAATGCTTGATAAATTTTGCAAAGATTGGTGTCTCAATGTGAACACTAATAAGACAAAGGTTCCGATTTTCAACAAAGCATGCAGGCAGACATGTAAAGCAGATATTCACATTTCAGAATATAAATCTGGAATGTGTTTCAAAATACAAATACTTAGGTTTATATTTAAGCTCATCTGGTTCATTTAATATGCTCAAAATGAACTATACAAGAAATCCTTGAAAGCTTATTCTAAAGTAAGGAAAGTTTTTCTATCACCTAATCCTTACGTAAAAACAAGTATTCATGTTTTTGATCACACTATAAAACCTATTTATTATATGGTAGAGAAATATGGGGATGTTTAATTCTCTTTCATCTAAATGTTTAGTTTAAATTAGTTTATCTCAAACCAGAAGCAATACAGCTTATAGGTATATCATAAATATATACATGTATATCATAACAGAACATTTTATATACAATCGGAGGCAAGACTACATAGTATAAATCATTCAGAGGATTGTCATGAAAATTTTATATCTGTGGCGTATTTCAAATATTTTCCTAAATTATACAATTCCGATAATTCTTTGTTGACAATAACTGAACTAATCTAAAACAGATGCATTTGTATAATAATACTTTTAATATACAATTTTCTTCTATTGTCATATTTTGGACGTTTTAAAATAAAATGAAACTCATCCTCGATATCACAATGGTTACATTAAATACATAATCTTTCATTTCTTGCTCTTTTTATGAATCTACCATATGCAATATTTAATTTGTGTGAACACAGTCTATACTTAGTTAAAAATCTAATGCATTGTGGACTTAAGTTTTTTGTCAAATAAAACTGCAATTGAAAATTATGCACAAGATGTTTATAAATAGTACATTTTGATGATGAATCGAAAAAAATATTTCTTTCCTGAAGAAAATGGCCAATAAGCCTTTGTTTGAATAAAATTAAAAATACTTCTTCGCATACAACATTCTGTGCATACCAAACATGTCCAAAACCTAAGCTAAGTAACATACATTTAACATTATTAACCCATGATGACTTATTTCCTGATTCACACTCATCATACATGTCATTATATATAGCACTAAGAATACAATTTCTCGTCCATAATAGACGAATCCAATATTTATCATTCTTACTTTACGAGAAATCAATAAAGGAAATCTTCCCAACTCAGAATAAACCATTGCAGTAGCAATGGATTTCTTAACATTCAAAGTATTTTTTACAAAATTCTATATGAAGTTTTTCTATATCAGATGGAGTATGAAAACCCCATATTTCACTTCCATATAATAAAACAGGTGATATTTAAACATCAAATAAATACAATTTTGTTTGTACATTTAAACACATATGTTTTATTTTACCATACAACATTGATAAACATTTTCTTCCTTTGGCAGCAATATTTAACTGAGTTTGATTAAACTTTCCATTGTAATGCAACATAACACCCCGATACAAATAATGATCAGCAACTTCAATAATTTCGCCATTATACAACCATTTTTTCAACGCTTCTTAATTTACCACCATTTCTGAAAACAACCACCTTAGTTTTGCTTGTGTTTACAATAAGTTTCCACTTTTTACAATAATTATGTAGTGAATTCAACATATTTTGCAACCAATCAATTATTATAGTCTCAGAAAATATAACAGTGTCATCTGCATACATCAATAAAAACAATGAAAGTTCTTTTATGTCTACTGGCAGACATAAGCTATTAATAAACTCATGTTTAAAATCATTTAAAAACATTGAAAATAGTATGGGTGATAATGGTTCCCCTTGTCATACCCCTTTTCTACAGAGAAAATGTCAGAAAATTCACCTTTAAACTTTACACAACTCACAGAATTATCATGTAAAGATTTAATAACTGAAAATAGCTTACCACTAATACCTCATTTTGCAAGCTTATAATATAGAAAATTTCTATTCAAGTTGTCAAAAGCACTTTTATAATCTATAAAACAACAATAAAGTTTTTTCTTCAATCCCAAATATTTGTTAATGATTGATTGTAAGGCAAAAATAGCATTAGTTGTACCATGACCGGATCGGAACTCAAACTAAAATTAAGTTAAAATGTCATTTTTGTTAGCCCACAATGTGAGCCTTTCATTAATAATAGTAGTAAAAAGTTTGCAGAAACAACTACTTATAGTGTTATACCTCTATAATTATCAGTAACATTTACAATTTTTTTTTTATGCACAGGAATAAGTATTCCCTTTCACCACTGTTTCGGCATATATCCAGTTTCAAAAATAACATTAAACGATTGTACAATTAAAGGCACAAGAATGTCTTTAAAATGTATAAAATACTCATTTAACAAATTGTCAGTACCAGGCAATTTGTTACATTTTAACTTCAACAAAACTTTACACACTTCTTCTGGAGTAATAGACGTATCAAGCTCGTTATACAAACATTCTTGGTTACCAGCTTCAAAATCATCGGTTATATTAGGACTGGTTTCAGCAGTTAGGTTTTTGAAATGATTATAAAAATCTGACGACTTTAAATTACAATTAGTGTTCTTCTTTCCTTTTTTAAAGACATCAAAAAACTGTTTCGGATTATGTTTTCGCCAATAGTCAATTTGATTTCCTTCATATCTCAAGTAATTTCGTTTAACGCAATTTTCATACGATTTGTAGTTCTTTTTTGACTCTATCAGAATTTGGCGATTCAAATTATTTCTGTTCCTATTGAAACGCCTAATCTTACATTGATATATATATAGTACAGTTCCTTGCATCTGTCGTCGAACCACGGTTTATCTGGTAGTGAATTTTTATTGCTGTTAATGTTCGTATCATTCCTTTTAATACAATAACGTTTTTCACAAAACGGTTTGAAGACAGTATTCAGTGTTTCAGTAAGTTTTATAACAGTATTCTCAATACTTTGTTCTGTACACACCATTTGCTCAATGCTCAACATTACTGCTCATTGTGTCCATATGACCAACCAAACTATTTTTTATTTCTGCAATTTTGTCCGATCTGTATGTGCTATGAAAAAAATTATCATCATTTAAATTGTATGTATTTAGACCAGAATCGGCTATTTCAAGCGTTAAACGAACCGGTGCATGATCCGACCACATATCAAAGTCCATAACAACAAAATCATTTACAAGATTTGAATAGTTTTTATGTATCAATGCATAATCAATAACACTAGATCCTAAGTGGTTATACAACGTTAATTTTCTTATTTTGTCACTTACTGATCGACCATTATATACACGGAGTCCAGTAAATTGGCAAAGACGTAAAAGTTTCCTTCCAAACTTATTTACTGTTTTATCTTCAGAAAATCGAATCAGTTCTTCGTCATCACTATCATAGCTGATAAAATTATCAATGGTATATTTCACCGTAATGTTAAGTTCGTCGTTTTTTATAAAATCTGGTTTAATACATATTCGACTGTTCCAATCATCAATAGCAGCAACAGGGCCTAAACTACTGTAACTTGCAATGTCTTCAGTCAGACAATCATAAATATCAACATCATATTTGTCATAAAAAATGTTATTTTCATGGGGTACATATACAAAACATATAAATAAACATCATTGCTTTTATCAATAAATAAAGTGCTGTCCACCTTTACCCATATAACAGTCTCATGAGAAACCTTCAATATTTCTATATGATTGTACAATGATTTGTTGTACAAGAGGACCATTCACCACCTTTTCCTTTTTTACCTGGATAACAATTGATTAAAAATTTATTACCAAAAATTTCATCATTTATATCAGTATTTACATCAATCCAACATTCAGACAAGAAAACAAAATCATTCTTTACAAAATTTTGAACAAAATCTGCATTTTCAAGCTTATTTTTTAATGATCTATTTACATTTCATGAGACAATATTAAGTTTAAGTCTTACCTCCTTTGCATCCTATGATTCAACAATCCCTCTTGGTTTGTACAAAACATTGTTCATATAGAGTTTATTATAAACCGTTCTAACACTTTGTCCCTCATCTTTATTTTTCTTGAAAATAGGATACAGTGTTTTCCTTTCAGCAATAATTTCCGGTGGGTACTGTACGTTTATATAGAAATGTGTGTCCTTTAAGTTTGGAGCCATAAACCTCACTTTCTCTCTTTGCTTATACTCGGCAAATTTGGCAATTATAGGTCGCGGTTTTTTTTCTCTAATGGGCCTGTGCGGTGAACACGGTCAAATTTGATCACACCTGCATCCTCTTGGGACATCTTTAAATCATTCACCAAAAATTCACGAAGAATCGCTTATAAGAAGGAAGATATATCTTTTGAAAAATTATATTCAGGTTTACCCTGTGAGAAACTTCATATAAAATTTTGTAAATTTATACTCGGCGTACACAAGAAAACAACAAATGATGCAGTGTTATCTGAACTTGGAAGATTTCCAATATATTTTAATATTATAAAAGGAATGTTATTGTACTGGTATAGATTAGACTATACTTTTTTGTCCTTTTTGGCGTATAGCTCTTCATCTTTTTAATAAGCTTTGGATTTTCAAATATTTTGACCTCGAGCATCACTGAAGAGACATTGATTGTCGAAATGCGCATCTGGTGCAAAAAAATTGGTACCGTTTATGTTATTACTACCACTGGGTCGATGCCTCTGCTGGTGGACTGATAGTCCCCGAGGGTATCACCAGCCCAGCAGCCAGTACTTCGGTACTGGCATGAAAATACGGATTAAGTGTTATTGAAATTTCCAGTTACAAAATGTTTGAAATTATTTAAAACTAAGAAATGTATCTCCCTCATGCTAAGCTCTGATTCCCTGCCCGGCTTTGGCTATACTTTTTTGTTCTTTTTGGCTTATAGCTCTTCATCTTTTTAATAAGCTTTGGATTTTCAAATATTTTGACCTCGAGCATCACTGAAGAGACATTGATTGTCGAAATGCGCATCTGGTGCAAAAACATTGGTACCGTTTATGTTATTAGAGAATTTAGGTAATAATTTTCCTCTATTAGAAGAGCCATATATACAATCTAAGACACTACATCAGATGAATAAAACATCATGGTATGGTTCAATAAATGTTATTTTAAAGCTACTTGGAATTGACTATACAAATGCTATAAATGCCCCATTTTATGCATCCTTATACAAATTTAAGAAGTATGTACAAACCATATTGTTCATTAGCTTTTGGAAATAACAACTAGATAAATTTTCAGACAGTAAACTGAAAACCTACCATTTATATAAAACAAACTTTGGTTTTGAAAAATATCTAACATTGATCAAGAATATTGTTCTGTTATATCCTTAAGGCATCGTCCCCTGGTATCAACTGCATTCAAGTTACCTATGATGCTACCTTGTTTGCTTTTGATACAGGTAGGAACGAGACATTTACACATATTTGACATGCCTATAGTCCATAAGGTATCACCCCCCTGGTGTCAGCTGCCATAATGCTTTCCTATTTGCTGCTGACACAGGATGGCCCGTAGACATGCTTAACTTTTTTTGGCTAGTTGATTATATGTTTATCTAAACTAATTATGTGCTATATATATATATATATATATATATACATGAATATCTATTTTTGGCTGTTTGTTTGTTATCTATATCAACCACACTTGCATTATAATGCATTATATATTTAAAATTATAGGTTCTTTATCTATATATTACTTTAAGAACTTATTTTGTTCTTTATTTTGTTTTTTTTTGTTTTTTATCTCATGTTTGTATTGTATTGTGAAAATTATCGATGTTGTAATGTTTATGCCCTTTGGGGCCCATAATTGGAAATAAAATATTCTTCTTCTTCTTTTTTTTCTGCGATAAGTAGACAGCTGCAATTGAACGATATATCTTATCGATTTTTCGTGCAATACATATCGCAATCTCTGCGAATGATCTTGTATTGTTTGTACATCCAATACTATTCGAGCTTTCAAATCGATTTAAGACAAGAATTTAAGTTATTTTATGCTATCTTTGCAAGGAATTGTAGATTTAAAAGGAATTGACGTTTTATAAAAAGGGTGACACAAGTTTTCAATATGAATTTTTTCTTGGACTATTTGACTTATTGAAATAAAATCTCATACGTGGACCGTCTATGCTGTTGACTTTTATCCATACAGACTATTATCATGGTATCTGTGTTTTGGTGTGTGTGTGGTCAGGGGGGAGGGGGGGGGACCAATAGTGAGCTGCTTCATCATTGTTTTCATTGACACTTGGAGCGGGTTTTAATATAACTGTACCCTTTCCACTTTGTTTTGAAAATTTTCGTGATTTTGGCATAATGTTTGATTTTCTCATATGTTTGAAGCGCCAATCTCTGAATATAATAATACTTTATTCCAAAAGCAATACAGCTTATAGGATACATACACATAATAATAATAACTTTATATTATTTTAAAAACAAGCTAAATCTAAATAACATTTACAGAACATGATTCCATTGAATCGGTTATTAGTTATCATGAAAGATATCCAAAATATTGTCCAAAATGTAAAAGATTGGATTTTTGACCTCCCTCCCTTTGACCTTAAATCCCAATTTTAAAAAATCTGCACCACTTATGATCTTTACGACAGGCTTTAATCTCAGAGCATTACTTGTATATCTTCAAATAAAATCAAAATCAGCCATGTAGGTCGATCCACTATTTTATTTTCAATTTACCCTTCTTGTCAGTGTAGTGTTTTGCCTTAAACAAAAGAAGTTGAAACCCTTTGTTAATCATTATTCAATCAACACACATCGTTTATGTATGTCATATTTGTTTTTCGTAAATTGTTTTGTTATAAATTAGGCCTTTAGTTTTCTCGTTTGAATTGTTTCACATTTTTCATGTCGGAGCCTTTTATAGCCGACTATACGGTATGAGTTTTATTCATTGTTGAAGCCGTACGGTTGTCTATAATTGCTTATTATACATCCACTTCATTAGAACTCTGGTGGATAGTTTTCTCATTGGCAATCATTCACATCTCCTTATTTTTATGACCAAATAGGCAAACAAAGTACGCAGATAAAAAATGAGAAACGTTTTTCCTTTTTTCTGCATGGTAATTTTACCTTATAATAGGTACTTATATGTTATATAAGTAATGTTTATACATAGCTCAATTTTCATTACACTCAGTAGTCATTATTTTAGGATTTTCCCAGGATGTGTGTTTTCTTTACTATTGAGATGAAACAGATTATTATCATATCTCAATCAGTTAGATGTGAAGTTTATCACATGTTCTTAGCAGGAGGTTTAATTACATCAGTTCCAATACAAATATACATGTCTTGTTAATTAGTGACCACTTGTGGCATTTGGCTTCCTTTGTCCTTTGTTTCTTTATACATAAACCTGGGTGCAGTTTTAGCTCCTCCCACTTCGGAGTATCCCATTAAGAAGTTGTGTATCAAAAACCTGTGTATCTGCCTTGAGTATCCAGTTATTCAAATGCAGATTTAGCAGTTATAAGACTAATCTTTGCTCTAATAGTGTTTTAGCTAAAAACTTGAACTTTCAGTGTTTGGATTACTTTACTAAAGCAATTATACAGTTTTTAAACAATTAAATATAATTCAGACTAATTTAACTGGAGAAATAAACATTATTTTGGAATAACTGACAACAAAATGTCTGGCAGAAGAAAAGGTGTGCGAAGGAAGACTAGGAGTTCTCCGTATGAGACCCAATGGAATTCTAATAACCCATCTCACTGGACTATAAACAAACTGAAAGAAGAACTTAACAAAAAGGGAATTAGGACACCTACTGGAATGACAAAACAAGTGTTAAAACAACTTTACATGGAGAATAGTAGTGAAGGAGTAACACCTATAGAGACACAACAAACAGAGAACTTTGGTGATAATGAGATTAACACAGATTCCTCACCAGAGAGCATTGTTCCGATTACCTTGGCAGAATCAGTGCATCAACACAGAAGCAGTGTATCAAATGGTGAAAATGAACAAGACTGCAGAATCACAAAACATAGCTCAGTGTTTTGCAGGACTTCAAGAGTCTTTAAAATAGTTGATTAACAGAGACAAGACTCATGACATGAATAGAGAATTCAACCTACAACAGTGGTATAACCATGCAGGGATTGGCAATAGGAGTGAAACCTACACATCTAACAGGGGAAATTACCAAGAACACAGCTTACAGGGAAATACAGAGATGGCATCTTTCATCTCAGGAACACAAATTGGAAATTTTTCATTTGGAGTGCGTTCTGATGAATCCTCTAATGTGGACATAATATCTCCATCTATCCAGAAGCAAATTATTGACGGTAAGGATGTTAATTTGGCATCTCTTCTTATCCCAAATTATGAAAGTCCCCAAGTTCAATCTGTTGCAGCTAATGGATTAGAATTAAATATCTCTAGGAAGCCAGATCCCCGTCTAAATAGGTAACTCACAATTCAAGAATTCATTAAGGCATTTGGCAAGTTTAAACGGGTTATGTCATCAGCTTATCCTGATCGTAGAGCAGAGCTGGATGCTTATGAAGATGAGATTATAAATATCAGTAATTTTTATTGTGATAGATTTTATGATTATCACAAATTGTTTTCTGCACAATCAGCAGCTTTTTTAAGAGAGAGAAGGATTAAGGTTGACTGGAGTAAAAGAGATAGGGATCTTCTTTCCTTAATAGTTGCTGGTGGAAATGTAAATGTTTGCAAAATTTGTAATTTGGTTGATCACACTACAGCTTTTTGTCCTATGCAGAAATTCATGGGGTATCAAGACTACCCAGATAAAGTATCACGGCAGGTAGACAATACTGATAAGTTAGGTAGAAAGAAGGTTTATCATTCTGGGAGGGAGGTGTGCAATAATTTTAATACCAGTAGGGGTTGTACAGTTTTCACACATCTGTAGTAGATGTAAAGTCGCTGGTGATACCCTATTAGCTTGTCAAAAAGTTTTTCCCTCTCAAGTTAGGACTGAAGTACAATCTAAGCCACATACAGTTAACTCTTCACAAAAGTTTGAGAAAATACCAACAAATAAGCAAGGGCAATGACTACATGATTTTCCATATCAGGCACTACTCCAATTAATGTAATTAAACTTGCAGAAGAATTAGTATCTCATCCTGACAAAAAACTTGTTAATTATTTATGCAATGGCTTAGAGAAAGGTTTTGATACTTTGGTAGCAACAACAGATTTACCTACAAAAGAATGTAGGAATAGTTTATCTGCTAGGACACAACCAGAAGTGGTTTCTGAGTTGATAGATAAAGAAGTATTTAAAGGTTTCTTGTATGGGACCTTTTAGGATCCCCCTTTTCAAAAATATAGGGTAAACCCCATTGGTATTGCAGAAGGGAAATATTCTGGTAAAAAGCGCTTAATATTGGATTATCTTCACCACATAATGATGACAACCATCTAAGCATTAATGATCTTATTGACAAACAGGATTGCTCAATGTCTTATGTAAGAATAGATGACGCCATTGATGTTATTTTGAAATTCCTGGCTTTGCAAGTTCGACATATCCGACGCGTTTAAAAATTCTCCAATTATACCAAGTCAGTGGCCTCTTTTTTGCATAAAATGGGAAAAAATGTATCATTTTTATGTCCGTTTAACTTTTGGATGTCGTTCAAGCCCCAAAATGTTTGACCATTTATCTTAAGATTTGTGTCATATTGCAGAAAACAATTACAAAGTTAATAGCATTTTGCATTTATTGGATGATTTCCTAACCATAGATCCACCAGGTGCTGATGGTGAGAGGTCTATGGCTATAATGATAAAAAACTGAACATTCCTATAGCTAAACATAAGACAATAGGTCCTGTAAAATGTTTAGAATATTTGGGTATAATTCTAGATTCTGAAAAAATGGAAGCTCGACTGCCCCTTAATAAAGTCAATCGCATTTGTGAATTCATCAAAAAATTATACAGGAGAAAATCATGTACAAAAAGGAAATTGTTGCAGCTTTTGGGCCACTTAAACTTTGCTTCAAGTGTCATTTTACCTGGTAGATCCTTTGTTTCATACCTCATAGGGCTGTCCACTACTGTCAATGATTTGCATCACTATGTTAAATTAGATAAGGAATGCCGTGTTGACCTAGAATTTTGGTTGCTTTTTTTGAGCAGCTGGAATGGTGTGAACATGTTTTACAGTAGACAATTTAATTCAAGTTATGATATGGAACTTTTCACTGATGCCTCAACAACGAAAGGATTTGGTGGATATTTCAAAGGAAAATAGTTTTATTCATCATGGCCATCAAACATTGCTTATCCTGACAAAAAATATTCAATGGCTTTTCTTGAATTATACCCTATTGCAGTATCCGCAATACTGTGGGGCTCACAGTGGACAACAAAACGCATTCTTTTCTGGTGTGACAATAAATCTACAGTAGCTATAGTAAAAAAGGGCCGTTCAAAGTGTTTACAAATTATGAAATTAATGAGGAAACTTACATGGTGTGCTTGTAAATACAACTTTCATTTTAGTGCGAAAAATTTTCCAGGATATCAGAATTACATAAGTGATGCTCTATCTCGTTTTCAGATAGACAGATTCCGCAAACTAGCTCACAGTGCAGCACAACATCCAATGAAGTGCCCAAGCAGCTCAGATGTAATGTGGTCTTAAAACAAGCAGTGAATGAACTTTGGAACAGTGCTATTGCTAAGAACTGTTTATGAGACCGGGTTCAGAAAGTTTGAGACTTTTATGTTATTGAATTGTTTTCAATTTACTAGTTTACCTCCTATTTCTGAGGATATTTTAATTTATTTCATAGCCCACTGCTTTAAAATTCTGAGTTTACAATACTCTACCATTAAACTATATTTATGTGGAATAAGGTATAAGTATGTACAGGGTAATCATAATGATCCCTTGCAATCTGCTAATAATACACCTTTAAATAGGCTTGATTATGTTTTTAATTCTGTAAAAAGACAGCAAAAAACAAAAAATTACATAAGATTACCAATAACTTTTGAAATTTTGGAGAAAATTGAAAATTGTGTGAGAAAAGGTTTTTGTTCCAAGTTTACTGATTTAATGTTAAGAACTGCATGCATTGTCGCATTTTATGGATTTTTGAGATGTGGCGAGTTTACAGTGTCAAAGGCCTCACAATTTGATCCAGCTATAAATCTATGTATTGAAGATGTTGTATTTCACACAGACTTAGTAGTTTTGAAATTAAAACAATCAAAAACTGATCCTTTTAGAAAAGGCATAAACATACAGCTACATAAATTAGGGCGGCTTATCTGCCCTTACAAAATTTTGTAGAATATATACAAGTAAGGAAGGAATTTTCTCCTATTAATCAAACTGATCCACTTTTCATAACCATTGATAAGAAACCTCTGGAGGGACAATATTTCCTCACCTGTATTAAAAAAGTACTGGATATATGTGGCTTCAACTCAAGTCATTATAATGGTCATAGTTTTAGAATTGGAGCAGCTACTATTGCTGGTAAGGCAAAAATAGAAGATCACTTGATAAAAACATGAGGGCGCTGGTCTTCAGATAGTTACATCAGATATATTAGGGTAACGCCAGCATATATTAAAACAGCTCAAAGTAGGTTAGGTAGAATTTAAGGGCTGCTCATTTTCAAAGTTTCATATGCATGTTTTCACAAAGTTTCTGTATGATATTGTTTTTGTTTGACAAATGATTTTAATAATGTGTTATTATGTGATTATTTTTAGCTTTTCTTTTATGATATTATTATTTTTTTTGTTTTGGATTTTTTTTTGTTTTTTGTTTTTTGTTTTTTTTCATGGCTTTATTGAAGGTACCCCCTCCATTACTTCACAAATCCTTGGGGACACTCAGCTGTTACCATCTGTGTTATGGACATTTATGAAATTTTATCACTGGTTGTTTCAAAAATTTCACTCATCCCCCAAGAATTTCTGGGGATAAACTGTCAAATTTCATACAAATTCATTCCAACACCAATTCAACATCAGCACTACTAGGCTTTCTCATAGCCTCCTTATAGGCTTCCTCATTGCCTCATTATAGGCTTCCTCATAGCTTCATAGGCTTCCTGATAGCCTCACGCATTTATTTGAAACCATCGTTCCAATTGGATTGGTGTGATGTCAAGCCAGGCGTCTATACTTTGCTACTTTTCGGTATGCACATAGCTAGGCTCTTGGTTAAGGCATGGAGCAAAAATTTTAATTTTTAGCTGAGTAGATTCCCCAAAGGCCAAAAATTAGTGCTGAATATATATAAAATAAAAGTTTTATTTCACTTATGATATATGTTTCATTCAAACATGGATTTGAATTGTTTCACATTTTTCATGTCGACTCTTCGGTATGGGTTTTACTCATTGTTGAAGCCGTACGGTTGTCTATAATTGCTTATTATACATCCACTTCATTTAAACTCTGGTGGATAGTTTTCTCATTGGCAATCATTCACATCTCCTTATTTTTATGACCAAATAGGCAAACAAAGTACGCAGATAAAAAATGAGAAACGTTTTTCCTTTTTTCTGCATGGTAATTTTACCTTATAAATGTATTTACTTGTATATCATCTTTTAAATTATTTATTTAAACCCGAACCTGATTTTTTTAAATTGATTTATTCTCCGTACCTTAACGTCTCAAAATTGAACTACATAATAAATGACACAGAATTATTTTTAATTTTTTGTTGACGCATAGCCCAAAAATATTCTATGTTGGACTTGATAGAAAAAGAAGATCGTAAGCATAATTTAACTATTTTGTAAAGTAAAGATTTCAAATTTAATTTAAATCACCTCTTTATTCAATTTTAATATATGATTTTAATTATTTGTACTTTCGTTTACATTTCACATTTGTACTTTCACGGTTTTGAAAAGGACATTGGTGAATATTCAAAATGAATAGAAGGAGGAATAGGACATATATCAAAGATCTACTAAATAAGTTTATACAAACGTGAACAAATGTGAACCCATATTTCTACAGTGAAGCCGTTAATTTGTAACAATAATAGTATGAAAATGTTCACCAATTTGTGTTTACAACGATGTAAAGTTGTTTTTCCATTAAAATCTAAGACGTGCATATCGAATAAATTGAGAAATAAACAAGAAGGAGCAAACGGAACATCACCATTACGGAAGAAAAAGTCTACGATGATTTGATTTTGATTTAAATAACTCTTACATCTAAGACGAATAAAATACAACGATTTTAATGTTGATTTTAATAAAACAAAATTCAGTCGGTTAATTTTAATTTGTAAGATATCAAGTAGTTCTTAAGATATCAAGATACTCAGGTGGTCCAAACCTGGGACATAATATATTGTTTAGATCTATATGTATATTAGTCCCAGTCTAAACTAACTGCTGTCTAATATCATTTCTCTATAATTGCCTGTGTCTTTTTATATGGTGAATATGTCATTCGACATGTTTTGTTTTGACTTTAACACAACCTGATAAAAGTAAATCCAGAACGTTTTATCTCGAGGAAGCTAATTTTTTTTTTGAATTTTCATTCATTCATAGAATATTTGAGGACATTATGTGTTGACTATTTTTCGGGAGAACATATAACATTAATTCGTGTTTATTTATTGTATTTGGTTCGTTGTTCATTTTTGTTTCCACTGGTGAATTAATGAAACAATAATACAAAGAGTATAGTTTCAAAGTAGCCCACTTAAACACAGAACTGTTATGTATTTTCCATTTTATTCATATAGATTTGAACCATAACGTTCCAAAATTGACCTACATAATAAATGACACAGAATTATTTTTTTTTTTTTTGGCGCATAGCCCAATATTCAATGTAAAAAAAAAATAAGATCGTAAGCATAATTTAACTATTTTGTAATGTAATCTTATAGATTTAAAAGTTTGGTTTCAGAAATATCATGGTTCATTGGTTGATTGCTTTTCTGTCTGATTCGAAATGTTATTAATCAGTATTTTGTAAATATGAAATGTATGAAATAATCAGTGAGACCTTTATCCGATTTTTTTTATTGACGAAAAACTTTTATTTCAGAAAGTACGAAATGACGTTTTATTTTCTCTATTTGAGTATTAGCCTGTATACACTCATAACTATTGGTGCAGAAGCAGACGAAAGTAAGTTTTGTTTTTCTTTTCAACTGTCTTCTTTGTATTTAATTTTAAACAAGCTTAAGCTAAACCTGTCTGTCAAGATCTGATTGCGAAAACAAAAATATGTGTAATGAATTTGCCGAAACTATCATAAAGAACTATTTGGATGGATTAAGAATTGTGCGCTAAGAGAGGGTATTAAATGATAGGCGAGGGTTCCAGGAATGAGTCCAATAGAGCTAATACCCACGGGAAGTGATATACATGTTGTTTACTTTACGTATTCCCTTTTCATTTATTCTCTTTGTTTCTATTTTGTTTTGTACTTGCAACCCCATTCTATGGCAGTTTTGTTATAGTTGAGGGGAATGACACGCTTTTGGGGTGTGGGATAAAGGGGGAAAAAATGAGGGAACTGGGAAAAAGAAGGAAGACAATGAGAATTGGGAATAGATTACAAAAAAACGGAATTTGGTAAATGAACACTCCCGTGTCATCCCCTCTAGAGTTGCACGCCACGCCTAGACCAATCCCATGGCTACGATGACTGCTTTTGCAATACGAAAATTAAAACATTATTATCAGAGATACTCGCAATGTACGGAATATATCGTTTTGGCCAATTTATAACTATGGGAATTATATGAACTTGAAAACAGATGCTCTAGAAAGTGATATTTAATCATTTCGCGAGACACATTCCTATACATGCAATTGATAGAAAACATGAACAGAAAATTAACAGTTTATTATGAGGATTAGGATTTTTCTGAAATAGCTTGTCACCTTGGGATTAAAAATTAACAAAACAATAAAGATTCATAGGTATTATATGATAATTCAAACATGGAAATCCATAGATCAAGCAGGTGCGGATCCAGCCATTTTGAGGAGAAGGGCGTTCTCACACCCGGAACACCATGAAACGTTCACATAATTAAGAAAAAATCGAAAAATGGGGTTTCCGCACCCCCCCCCCCCCCCCTCCTTGGATCCGTTTTTTGGGAAGGATGTATACACGAAACTTCATTATGAGTTTTTGTGATATTACTATATACCAAATGTGTAAGTTTACTTATTAAGGCATTACATAAAAAAAATGATAATTTTAAGCAATTTTCTTTGTCCAAGTGCTTCATCTTTTGCAAAAAAATATCTGATGGGGGAAAGAATCTCTAATCTAATCTGTATCTTCTTATGATATGACTATATTACAAGTATCTAATGAATAAGAATGAAGCACTACAGAGAAAAGTATGTTAAACTGTAGAATGATACACATTTTTACATTTTAAGCGGATTCAAAATGGCAGGATCACTTTGTCGATTGTCGACAAGCGAAAAATGAAAAGAAAATGCAAGTAATATTCGAGTTAAAGAGTGTACTTACATGATTAACACGTATATATTTTAGCGTTGTATTTAAATGGATTTTAATCAAATCTGCCTTGATGGAAAGATATACTGAATACCATTTATTTAAGTAATAATCTATTTAATTAGAGCTGTTTGATTTTATTTTAGTGCTGTCCTTATTTAATTGACATATTTGGCAAAATTCCAAATTTAATTAGGCTTTAAAAGTATTGACAATGTATTGTTTATTCCACACACAATACAATATGATAACAATGCATTATGATAATATATATTGAAGTAAAATGTGTAAATTTTATAGTGTTTTAAATACCGTATTTAAACAAAATATAATAACTCGATTGGTTGATTGAATGGTGTTTAACGCCACTTTCAGCACTATTGGCTATTTCGTGGCGGTCAGTTTTTAACTAGTGGAAGAAGCTGGAGTACCTGGAAAGAACCACCGACCTTAGGCGGGATAACATAACAACTCAGTATTGTTTTTATATGTGTGTGACTGTCTTGAAGTATTACTGGTGTGCATTTTTAAACTATCCTCATACAAATACTCTTACCAAAGCGGCGAAAAACATTTCTATAACCTTTTAATATCATTGATCAGTTTTGCTTTAATATAAAAATAAGGAGATGTGGCATGATTGCTAATGAGAAAACTATTCACCAAAGTTCAAATGAAGTGAATGTAAGCAATTACAGGCAACCGTACGGCCTTCAACAATGAGAAAAACCCATACCATATAGTCGGCTATAAAAGGCCCAGACATGAAAAATATGAAACAATTAAACTAACGACCTAATTTATAACAAAACAATTTACGAAAAACAAATATGACAGACACGAACCAACAACAACCATGCACTGAACTACAGACTACTGACTTGGGACAGGCACATAAAGAATGTGGCGGGGTTAAACATGTTTGTGAGAGTTGTTTTAACATAATCAGTGTGACTTGTTTATAAATACACTTACTTTATACCTATTCTATGTTCATCCCCTTTATTACAGTCTAATTTACTTTTATTACGTTAGATTGTTTTATAATTTGTTTGTTTCTAACTTTTGGCACGGTGTCACAGTTGTATTTGATATGACAGCAATATTGTACATGTTGTAATAAAAGAATTTATGCAAATCAGAGAAATTCCACTGCACGATTCAGCTTTTGAATGTCATGCTCGATTCAGATAAAAGCCGTTATTCAATCGCACATTAATGTTTTTTGGAATGATGCATTGATGCATTTTTTTTGATAGAGATAGTTGAAAACAAAAATGAAAACGAAAAGTCTGAACGAATTTGTATCTTGCTTTTGCGATTGTTATTGTGTTTTTTTAAAAATCAGACAACCATTTGTATCAAAATTTAAAATGCAAATGTCCATAGTGTAAAACACTTATATATCATAATAAAACCATTTAGTTTCTGTGCGCATTTAAGAAAATACTTTTCGTTAAAGTAAATCAAAATATTGAAATTTATTTTTTTAAACTTTTTTGCAGTTTTCTGGGAAGTACTAAATCCGCCAATAAGGTTTGGAAGTAATGTACAACTTAAATGCAACATCAAATGCTGTCTGCGGAATGTTACAACTGCAGCATCTTGGGAACTAAAATGGCCAAATAAAACACATGAAACGATTTCCTTTGACGAACTGTCACTGAAACCTTCTAAATACGATATTCTTGTTGGAAAGGACGGATGCATACTAGTAATAAAAAACTTTGTTATGATGGACGTACCACCTACATACATTTGTCGCTTTAAATTCAATAATTTTAGTAAAAGCTTAAATTTGCACAACGAAAAATTTGAAAGTGAGTATTTTTGTTCACCTTATCAGTCGTATACCTATTCATTGCGTTTCAAGTCGCACTAAAAGACACGTTTTGAAGTCGCTTCTGAAAATTGATATATCGAAGTTAATCTTTTTACAATATATGCGTATTTCGACCTTTCGAAAATTAATAATTCGTCAGTGGTGCTCGAGGCAAAATATTGGAAACCCAAAAGTATCTATACATTGAACAGCAACTACACACAAGACTGGTAGACCCAAAGACATTTCCGACTTAAACATGTATAAAAAGCAAAGTAACCATGTGAATAATGAGACCAAAGACCAAAATAACTTAAATATTAACAATTTATCGGGTGAAAATTCTAAACTTTATTTGTCTTTTATGAAAATATAGGTAAAGGTATTAGGTACCACTACACACATTAGTCAATTGAATTGAAAATGACGAAAAAGTCAATGACAATTATAAAATTATGATGAAGCATGTTTACTAAATTTCTGCTTTTGTTCTATATCTCAGATAGATGATAGCAATGATAGGCACCCACACGTTGTAGCTAGAACAAATAAATAATGTTTTTTTTATTATATCACCCCAGATCAAGTATGTGATATAGAATTTGAAACTATCATCCGTACGTCCGTTGAAATATAAAACATCACTGCAAAAGAGCGTATCTATCTAAAAGAAAAAAATATGCACTACATTTTTTTATAATAGAATATTTGTTTAAATCTTATGTATTATAGTGTTACCAACACCTTCTACCATGAAGATCGTTACAGAAACAGATGGAGGATTTTACAATATTATCGTGAATTTTTTTAAGGTTTATCCAAGACCAATGTGTAATGCCAGAATTAAAGTAGGTATCAACCAAATTTTGAGCTTTTTCAGGATTGATTGTTTGGTTGGCAGACTAGTTATAATTGTATAATATGTAATATTTAGACCTCCCGGTACCGATGCCAAGTATTTTTCGTTTTTTGAAAATGGTTTCAAAGTTACGTCTTATTGTCTAATATAACATATGGTGTAGCATTCTCCTGTTTTCATTGGACATCACGATCACGTATTTCAAAAGTTATTTTATGTATCCGAAGCCTTGTTTCTATTTTGATGTATATTGACGCTATGTTTCTATTTATTTAAGGAATGACTGTAATATTTTTTCTGTCTATGAAGAAATAACATCAAAAATGTGGTGCACACTGAATAACCCGCGTAGCGGGTTATTTTAAAGTGTGCACCACATTATTTTTGTGTTTTCGAATAGACAGAAAAATATTACAGTCATTTCTTATAATTTAATTCTAAATTCCATTTTAAACCGGAGTAAACCATGAAAAAACGTTGATGACGTCACGGTCACATGACAAAATTGTGTCTATGAGCTGATAAACAAAACAACGTCAGCCAATCAGAAGACGCGTTACATCCAAAATTAAATTATATGTATATTGGCGGTCAATATAAAAAATCTTGCTAAATTTAGATTTATGACGTCATGACGTCACACATAACAACCATGGAGGAAGCGCCACAGCAGACGATTCGAAAAGAAAATTTGCAAGTTTATCAGAAGGAGATATCAAGAACTTTATGTTAATACAGACGCTAAGGATACAAGAAAGCTAACGCAACAAGCTATGAAGTTGTACAAAGAATATTGATATTTTCAATAACATGTTAAAATTCTTGCAAAATACAATTTAAAAATACACAGAAAGAACATTGAACGCCATTTTCCGAATACATTATTTACATATGTAATATATAAATTAAGGACTTTCATTCAGTTAATACGTTATATATGGACCTGTTAGATTATATTGACACTCGGACTTCGTCATCGGTCAGTATAATCTGAACAGGTCTATATATAACGTATTGACCTCGTCAAAAGTCCATAATTGATAAATACACATTAAACAACGTAAAAACTGAAAACTGTAATTTATTTTTTACCTTATTTACTATACTACGTTTCCTAGGCCGAATAGGTAGGAATTAACCCCTTATTTTGCCAAGAAAAGAACAAATCATTGATTTCTAAAACTGTATCGTTTTCTTATAATTTGCGAAATTCTGCTCAGATATTTCTTAAATTATAACTGCGATGATTGGTGTAAGATTGAAATGGTTTGACTTCGGAATGCATTGAATGAATGTTTCGAATAACTTAAAGAAGAACGAAGAATGTGCGCCAACGCGTCGATCAAGAAACGTGAAACTTCACGATGACTTTTTATTATATTCCCTTTTTGCAACTCTTAAGTCATATTTACACTGCAATGCAAGTTAAATGTAAGTATAATCACATGACTTAAAATAAGAAAATCAGCAAGCGTCTATATATATATCCGTATTCTCCAGTTGTTCCAAAATGGCTCATACTATAATCAACTCGATTCTTACATTTTTCGAAGAGTAAATCGACAAAGATGTATTTTTTCACAGCTTTGTCTCCCCTGCTATATAAAAGGATGGTGTATGATAAGAGCTATTAGTTGGCCCCTGAAATTGAAAAAATAGTAAAATTACTAAAGCCTTTCAAAACTATGTTAATTTTATTGCTGAATGTACAGGTTAGTATACACTGGACACTTTAGTACAAAAACTCACTTGTGGTGTCATTGTGATTTCATATACATTTTGAAATACAAAACGTAGACATATTTGACCTAAAATGTCCTGACAGTTTCGGACAAAATAAATATGAACAGCAGTCTTCTCAAAAAAGACAGAATTTTGTCTTACGAACATCCGAAGGTTATTTGGTAGATAATTCATTGTTTTGAATTTCGAATTCCAAGTAGAGGGTACCCACCCAACTGAAAGCATCCTTATCATAGTTACTTGCTCCTTTGCAGCAAGAGGAACAGTTCACGCAAATGACAGTCCTATTAGTTTTCGAAGGTGCAAGACATTTGATTTCTTCCTTTTAGAAAAAGAATTACCTCTGTCATGAACAATATTACGATCTCATGTAAAAACATTGTCAAATGGATTATATCAGATCCTTATTATTTTTACTTATGTCAACTTCAGATTTAAATGCGCTTAATTATGATCAGTAAGGCCCTTGTGAAGCTAGCGTAAGACAATAAACAGTTTTTGAGTCTATGATGAAAGTATGGATACATATGTTAATGAACAAAACAATAATCGAAGATTCTTGGTGAATTGATTAATCAAGGCTTTAATACATTTGACTCTCAACAAATTCTGTTCCTGATCTTCTCGTCTGCCGATTTGATGAAACAACTTATTACAAAAACTTTAAAATTAGTAGTTTCATAATAAAAGGGGGGTAAACTTAATGGTATTCGTATATATATCATTGAACAATGATGTTTTAGATTGTGTTTAAACAGAAGATAGAATTTTGGAGGTTTTTTATGCAAGAAAGTTTACTTTGATAACTTTGACTTTTAATATTAGTTCTTTTGCTTATCCATTTTCCAAGTAATTTATTTTGAAACCATGATATATTAGAAACTCCCTAAAAAAAAACTAAAAACCAACAAAAAGACCCAACCCAAATAACAATATAGAGTTCATTTAAAGATTTACATAAGATTAATTTAGACACTCTTAAACAGCATATTGTTTTCAAATATTTGGAAGCGGTTCAGGTGCTATAATTTATGTTTTTGCAACTCAACTTCTCTCAACTACACATTGAGGTTTAGATTATGCTTTATGAAAGTGCTGCTCATTTGAGTGCTTAATTTCATGATTATCCAATAGGCGCTTGGGGATTACAAATTAAGTTAGTAAAAACAAGTTAAAATATTACAGAATATTTACTAATTTCAAATTAAAACGTAAAAAGAATATTTAGAAAAAAGGTGGTCTATTTTCAAGCGCCTGTGCATTTCCCAAGTATTTCGATTGGAACGAGGGGTGACAGAAGTGTCCTTGCTTTTTATGCATTATATGAATTTTAAAAAGAGGATAACTTCATTAGTATTTTTAATGCTCAATTTAGGTCTAGATATAGCGTTAATGTTTGAGATATGTTTTGGTAGACATGTATAACCGCTAAGGCAAAGCTATGCCAAAGTGTTTTTTTTTCTGTTTTGTCAAAACATAATGGTACGGTGGAAGAAATATATGTTTAAAGAATAGAATATTGCGTTAACTTAAAGATATATGTCAGATAGCTTGATAAATGAAACAAAATAATATAACAAACCTGTCATGTAAAGCCCGACGTAGACAAGACAATCTACAATACGAACATTTAACCTGGGACATAACATATTGACATTAGTTTAATAGTCCCAGATTTAACCAGATTTAACCAATTACAGGAAATACATAAAGTAAATGTCAGAAAAGAATGAAACCATAGATATTTGAAAAAAAAATGAAAAGAAAAAAAAAGATCAAAATAACCATATGACAGCACAACGATTTGATTGAAAACAATATTGTTTGTTTATTTTACAGGATAGAAACATAACTTCGCAAATTAAAGAACAAGTTATTGAGGAAGAGTTTTTCTACAAAGGAAATTATTCATTAAGTCTTCAAATCATTAGTGGATTATTAACCATGGTCTGCAAGATTGGTGAATCTAATTTTACTATCAAGGAAATCGAATTCGTCTTGTTTTTTAGGGAGAAAGGTTTGCATTTAATTTAAAATATAAGAACAATCAGTGTTAATAAGTGAGAGGAGATACCAATACCAAAGGGGTAATCGAATATCACATCCAAAGAAAACAGAAAACACCATGAACAAAAATACAACGACTAAAAGAACAAACAACAACAACAGCAAAACATTATACAGAAAACCAAAAGACATTAACAACACGAACCCTACAAAAAATCAGGGAGTGAACGCATGTGCTCCGGAAGAGTTAGAAATTCTGCTACAAATGTGGCACTTGTCATGTTCCTCATGCAAGTACAAATCCGATGATAATTCTTTATTCGGTAATGTAGAAATAGAAGAAAAGGTAATTCATATTAACATCGTAAATGGTTAACTAAGATCTGAAAAAAAAATTCTTATAGAATGGTCCCAAACAGGTAGCTACAAATTCATAACATGTCTTTTAAGTAGGATTTATCTTAATAATTTTTGGACGTAAATCAAAGAGTTTTTTTCAGACGACCGTGTTGTATGGATTCAGAGAGAGATCAATGTTGTGCTATCATCTGCAATCGTCATTCTATGCTCAGTTGTGATCTTTATAGTCGTGACATGCTGGGAGAAAGATTTTAGATATTTCAGAGGTTGGCTTGTCTTACTGTACTTTGTATTGTTAGAAATAAATCCTTTGCCTGGAGGAAAAAAGGGTTTTTTGTCTAATGAGTATCCAAAACAAATAGAAAAATGCGCGAAGAGCTACGCAAACGAAGCGTCTGAAATTTTGCCACTGCTGGCGAAAAAAGATAATATTGTGTGAATTGGGTCCTTAACTAATGTGAAGAGATGTCATAAAATACAATGCTATAAAGGAGTAATTTCTGAAGAATTTACTTGCCTGAAAAAGGATACTAGTATATCGAGCATACACGGAACAACATTCCAAAGATAATGAACTTTTATTTATTACTTAGTAAACAAAATCTGTAATCAACTTTATAAAAAATTATTAACTTAAAATTGTTTATACTTTTTCGTATTTGGGTTTCATTTTCAAATATAATTGTACATTTTTTATACCAAATACAAACTTGTAGATCAAGCCCAAAAGGCAGTTTTATATTTACAAAATTATACGAAATGAACCAATACCTACGGATCTACAATTTAGCTTTTTGATTCTATGAAAGAACCTATATTACAGTATAGTTTGGAAGTTTGGGGCTTTGAAAAGTTGAAAATTATTGAAAAGACTCACTTGAAATTTTGCAAAAGAGCCCTGAAAGTTAGAAACGCTATGCCTAATTTTATGGTAAATAGAGAATTAGGTTGATAAGGTGAAAGTTAAAATGATTTTGTATTGGTGTAAAATTATCAATAATGAATCAAAGCTATGTAGTTTATTGTATAGATTGATGATTGACTTAAAGCCTAAATCTCAATACATCTTTAAATTGGTCAATTTTGTGGAAGCAATATCAAACAGTACTGGCATTGGATATATTTTTGCCAATAAAACGGCTAATGTGATAAAATGTATTTAAGGTTCATGTGGATCCTTTGGCTAAAATGGCTACATTTTCACCTCAAAATTTACTCTGAGTACAGACAAACCTGTGTATCTGGAAAAGTTGTAAGGTCATAGCATGCCCTAGATAAATAAAATTCAAATATATTTTATGTTTTAGAAAAAATTAAAAACTTAACAGGATTTTGCAGTGCACTTTTTTTCATTTCTCCAGAAGGTGCCAAAATAAACTAAGTTGTGAAAGAGGTTTGAGAACTTCCCCACAGGTAATAATTGAAGTGAACTGTATTGATTGACATGGACAATAGAAGGACAATAGATACCTGAAAATAATTGGTGATTTAAACTGTGTACCTGAGTGGACCATATCAAGTGAAACTCATCGGTTTGTTAATTTTATCATCTTCTGCAGGGACGAAAAAAAGTGCACTGCAAAATCCAGTTAAGTTTTAAATTTTCTAACACATACAATGCATTTGAAATTTATTTATCTAGGGCTATGCCTTTAAACTTTTCCAGATGCACAGGTTTGTCTGTACTCAGAGTAAATTTTGAGGTGAAAACGCAGCCATTTTAGCCAAAGGGTCCACATGACCTTAAAACAAACACTTTTGTGATCAGTTTGTACAACAGTGGTCTAGTGATATTAAAAACTCATCATGAGCACAATTTTACTAAATTTTTAAAAAAGAGATTACTTTAGAAACATACCTTCTTAAACTTCCTGAATATTGCAGGCTTTGGATTTCACATTTAAGTGTTCAAATTTTCCTCTGCCTATTGCAAAAGAAGATGGCAATAATTATATTCCAAGGCATGATAGAATATGTACTTTATGTAGGAGCAATATAGGTGATATATTTCAATTGTTATTTAAATATACTTACCAAAATATTGTTGATTGAAAGGAAAACGTTTCTACCGAGCTACTACATAATGTATCCTAATTAAAAAAAATGGAGGTCTTCTTTCAATATGTAATTTACAACTGTATAAACGATTTTCTGTTTTCACCCCAAAAACAATTACCAATATGTTTTGAAATGATGGAATATATATTTATGTATTATTGTATTTCTACATGCTATATGTACTAATACATTATTGTTGATACCACATGTTTATGTAATGCCATTAACTATGATCTCATGTTACAAATGTAGCTGTGTCTGTGGGTTCAAATAAAATCTTATAATTTCCTCCCTCATGCTGATTGAAATATTGCATCCGCTAGAGTTCCATATGGCACCCATGTCATACTAAATGAACACTATAGCATATTACAGTTTTTCCAGGGGGAAAGGGGGGGGGCATATGGAATTATTTCCCGAAAGCGGTGGTAAGTAAGAAAAATACTATAAAAACGTTTATTTAGGGTATTTGGAGTATGAGAAATATTTCGTTATTTGTGGATGACAATAGATACCATTATTTTCATAACTTCGAATTCTGAATATGAAATTACCAATTGAAACTGGCGTGTGTTGGTGGTTTGTGCCACAGGATTGTGTATGCGTCTAGTGTGGGTTGGAGCCATAGGCTCTTACACCACCGCTGGCTAGCCTGCTTTGCAAGTGAAAAGAAAGCCGAGTGAGTAAGTCTTTTTGCCAGTACATAGCCTCTACACTATTCAAGACTTCTGCAATGCCTCCTCGCGACAGCACACGGTAACTAGGCTCCAGCATCCTAGGCAAAATTGTAGAGGATCTCGGAGCAGCAAGGGCCCCAGAGATGCAGTGTGTAGGGCCACCGGCGCGTGGACATGCCCTTGCACTCATCAACCTTGCCCCAGCTATGGGAAAATAGCCGGATAGATGAGAGTCGTAAGCCAAGAAAGGCAACCCATCTAGGAGAAGGAACAACTCCAAAATCAAACCGGTTAGATAAGGCTCGTAAGTCATGGCAGACAGCTTATCTAGAGGAAGGATACCTCGAGAACAAAATTCCTGGCCCTCCAGGTTGGGGGTTGAGCGCAAGACCAACTATCTTGCCTTGTAAAATAATTCACAGTTACAGAAACATTGACGAACAGAAATACATTTACCGACTCGGTAGAGAGGGTCTCTTTAACAACAAGACATATGACGCATTGCAGGGAAAGCGGAAACGAAGCTGCAAAGCCGATCAACCTTCTGACACCTAAGTCAACCTCCATACTTGGGACCTGGAATGTAAGAACCATGTACCAAAGTGGCAAAGCAGCGATCATAGCCAATGAAATGAAAAAGTACAAAATAGAAATACTGGGATTGAGCGAGACTCGATGGATTTCAACTGGTAAGACAACGCTTGCTACTGGTGAGACTGTTTTATATTCTGGACACCAAGGGGATGGTAGTCCACATACAGAAGGAGTTGCCATAATGATGTCAAAGGAAGCTAATAGGGCACTTATATCTTGGGAACCTATAAGTTCAAGAATAATGACAGCAACCTTTCGAACAAAGCACAAGCGAATAAGAGCAAACTTTATACAGTGCTATGCACCAACAAATAATGCCGATGAAAATGACAAGGATAATTTTTACAACACCTTAAATGGAATTCTAAACCAGCAAAAAGACAAAGATCTAACAGTACTGATGGGAGATTTCAATGCCAAAATAGGAAACAGCAATATGGGGTATGAACAATCAATGGGAAAACATGGACTAGGCCAAATGAATGAAAATGGAGAAAGATTTGCAGAATTATGTGCCAACAATAAATTTGTCATTGGAGGGAGTATATTTCCACACAAACACATCCACAAGGCAACATGGATATCACCAGACCATGTCACAGAAAACCAAATTGACCATTTCTGCATCAGCAACAAATTTAGGAGATCACTTCAAGATGTTTGTGTAAAAAGGGGAGCAGATGCTGCATCAGACCATCACCTCCTGATTCAAAAAGTAAGAATGAAGCTAAGGAAAGTATACACCATGAAAAACTCATCAAGGGTGAAATACAATGTTAATTTTTTGAGAGAAAAGACGGAGAAAGAACAGTTTAACATAACACTTTCAAACAAATTCCAGCTGCTAGAAGAACTTGATAACATTGAAGACCAGTGGAGTCAGATAAAGGAGATAATAAACAGCACATGTGAAGAAACTCTTGGTAGAAAATCACACACCCAAAAAGAGTGGATTACACCAGCCACTCTTAGAAAAGTAAATGAGAAAAAACAGAAAAAAGACAAATTGAATAGAAGCAAAACCAGAAAATCAAAAGCTGCTGCTCAAACTGACTACAACAAAACTCACAAGGAAGTTAGACTATGTGTAAGAAAAGATAAAAGAGCATATATTGAAAATCTTGCCTCACAAGCGGAAGAAGCTGCAAACATGAGAAATATGAAAGATCTGTACGATACCACCAAAAAACTTGCTGGCAAATTTAGACAAACAGGTCAACAAGTTAAAGACAAAAATGGGAAGGTCCTTACCACTAAAGAAGAACAGATTGCTAGATGGGCCGAAGACTTTAAATAACTTCTAAATAGACCACCTCCAGCTGATACACCAGTTATCAACAAAGCAAATGAAGAGCTTCACATAAACCTTAACCTACCAACAAAAGTAGAAATAAAACAAGCAGTAAAAAAGTTGAAGTCAGGCAAGGCAGCAGGTTCAGACAACATTCCACCAGAAGCCCTTAAGGCCAGCCCTGACCTAACAGCTAACCTCTTACATAAGCTATTCAGTGATATATGGCAGCAAGAAGAAATGCCTCAAGAATGGAACGAGGGTCACCTAATCAAACTACCGAAGAAAGGCAACATTAAAGAATGCAAAAATTACAGAGGAATTGCATTACTATCAGTGGCAGCAAAGGTACTAAACAGAATCCTCCTTACACGACTTCTTAAGGCTGTAGATGAAAAACTACGAGAACAGCAAGCAGGATTTAGGAAAGACCGATCATGCATAGACCAGATAGCCACACTACGCATAATAATAGAACAGTCCTTAGAGTGGAACACCTCCCTACTGATTAACTTTGTAGACTTTGAAAAGACATTTGACAGCTTGGACAGAGAACCCTTTGGAACATCATGGCTCATTATGGAATACCACAATCATTCATAAACATCATCAGGAACTCTTATAACAACATGAAATACAGAGTTATACATGAAGGCAATCTCAGCGAGAGTTTTGATGTCAAAACTGGAGTAAAACAAGCTTCCTGCTATCACCTTTTCTTTTCCTCTTGGCAATAGACTACATCATGAAAGAAGCAACTGAAGGGAAAAGAAATGGAATCCAATGGACAATGTGGCAACAACTAGAAGACTTGGATTTTGCGGATGATATAGCCCTTATATCCAGTACACAACAACAAATGCAAGAAAAAACATCCCTTCTCTCTTCAACATCTATAAAGCTCGGACTCAAACCAAACGAAGAAAAGACAAAAGTAATGAAGATCAATACCAAAAGTAAACAACCAATAAAGATGAACAACACTAATATAGAAGAACTAGAGGAGTTTACTTATCTAGGAAGCATTGTCAACATAGAAGGGGGTACAGACGCTGATGTAAAAGCAAGAATCAACAAAGCCAGAGTCATCTTTAACATTCTAGGGAAAGTATGGAGTGCCAAGAACATCTCAAGAAGCACTAAAATGAAAATTTTCAACTCCAACGTAAAATCGGTGCTCTTGTATGGATCAGAAACATGGAGAACAACTAAAACAATGTCGTCTAGACTCCAAAGATTCATCAACTACTGCCTAAGGAGAATCATGAACATCAGATGGTTCGACAAAGTAAGAAATGAAGACCTATGGAAAAGAGCTGACCAAGAACCTATTGACATCCAAATCAAGAAAAGAAAATGGGTATGGATAGGCCACACACTGCGAAAACCAACAAGCAGTATTACAAGGCAGGCACTTAAGTGGAATCCTCAGGGAAAAAGAAACAGAGGACGACCAAGAAACACCTGGCGTAGGGACACAGAAATGGAAATAAAGCAGCAAGGATACAACTTGAACACTTTAGAAAAGCTGGCGCTAAATCGAGTTAGATGGAGGGAGTTCGTCAATGGCCTATGCTCCCCGGAGGAGCCAAGGGACTAAGTAAGTAAAAGTAAGTAATTGAAACTGGCAGATGGCAAAATTTAGAAAGAGAAACAGAAAATGTGTATTGTGCAATTTAGATGATATTGGTAATGAATACCATTACATTTTTTATTGTAGAAAACAATGTATTAAATTTTATTATAGCAATAGACCTAACACTATGAGTTTCATGATTTATTGAATTCCAAAACATGTTCAGAACTAAATGATATGTGAAAAATAATTAAGAAGATCAACAAAAAATTGATTTTTTCAGGGAAAATAACTGTAATTGTCTCTATCTACTTCGTGCGTTATTTATGTAATTGTATTGAAATAAGTATAGTTATTTCTATACTTTTTTAATTTGGTTTGAGAGAATAAATATATAAATAGAAATTTTGGAAGCAATCAAAGAGTTGAATACAATAAGGCCGTAGGATTGGGCATTCTATTGAACAAGTCTCTTAAAAACTCGCCATAATATACGATTTCTAATCTTGCCTTAAATACAGGAATTATACATGAGGATTCTGACGGGAAGTTAAGCATAGTTTGTTTTCTTTAAAAAAAATAAATACGGCAATGAGTGTAAAACAATGTCTTGTTCATGTATGGTATTGAAAAAAGAAGTATTATTTTTGAATAAAGATCACAAAATATTTGTTCTAAGAACGAAACACAGGTCCCCCACACAGAAGATGATTACTTGGAACCTTATAATTGTGCATTTAGGTAAATTAATATACTAGTAATCTTGTATAATAACTTTAATTGTTCTGTATGAAACTAGAGGCTATTTAATTTTCTTTGTCGCTCACCTGGATCTATGTGCATCTTTAACCTCTCTTTTTTTTATTATTCTTGTATTGCTGAATAAATTTTGCTGTTTTCAGTTTCTCTCAATCTACTATAGTTTTTGGCCAAAACGTAAAAACGGGTAAAACAAAATCGCCGTTTAACTCCTAAAAGGAGTAGACGAACAATTTTGGCCATACAATTGAGATCTGGTCTTGCTTATTTACGTTTTTCTATATCTTCTTGCCAAAAACGCCAAAAAAAAAATGGTAAAAATCGTGGTTTTGACAAACATGTTACACCATCACTTTCTCCTTGTGGCTGTGCCAAGTCAGAAGCATTTAATTCAGTGGTTGCCTGCCTCGTTTCTTGACCTACATCTAGAAATTGACAATGAGGGTTGGTTGAAATCGACAAAAGAGATTATTTCAGCTACCCAATTGTGAACTTTCCATTTTTATGTTGCAATATTCCAGCATCGCCTGCATATGGAGAATATATCTTCTGGAGATTGCATTTTCTATCATGATGTCGTTGCTATAGAAGGTTGCTGCATACAAGGAAGCTATTTAACTAAGAGTTCAAATAAGTGAAGTTGAATTCGTCCCTTCTAAACTTTACGGACGCCATTGCGAGTTGGTTATAAACCGTTATGGAATATCTGATTCACAGATGACGACATATTTGTCACACAATCCCGTCCTCTTTTCCTCGAATGTGACCTACCGAATAAGGCTTATCACTGTGTTGTACTTACACGAGCAACATGACGGGTACCACATGTGGAGCAAGATCCGCTTATCCTTCTGAAACACCTGATATCGCCCCTAGTATTGTTTTAAAGGGGTTCATGTTGTTTTTGTTTTTGTTTTAGTTTTAAATGTAGTTTTTTTTTGTGCTTTTTTCAATGTCTGTATTGATTATACTGGTAATTGTCTTGTAAATTTCGTTATTTCACATTCGGTCATGTTTCGGGTTTTTCAAATTTACATTGTCAGTTTCTTTTCTACTTATGAGTTTGACAATCCCTTTGGTATCGTTTGCCACTCTTTTGTCGTTTTTTTTTGCTGTATATCATATTTGTTTTTCGTTTGTTGTTTTGTACATAATCAAGCCGTTGGAGCTCTCGTTTGAATTATTTTACAATTTGTCATGTCGGAGCCTTTTATAGCTTGCTATGCTGTATGGGTTTTTCTAGTTGTTGAAGGTGACCGTACAGTGACCTTTCGTTGCTAAAATCTACGTCGATTGGTCTCTGGTGGATAGTTGTCTCACTGGCAATTGTACCACATCTCCATATTTTTTATATTTAAAGACAATAACTCCTATAAGGAATGGACTGACAATTACAGATATGTTGACCTATTTGTACGTCTTGCTAATGATTTTTACTGTGTACAGCTTTTCTCTATCTTCTTAAGTTATAGCCCAAGATGTAACAAATGGGTAAACATCATAACTTAAAGGCAATAACTCTTATAAGGAACCGACTGACGATTTTGTCTGTGTTCCTATTTGTAGATCTTGTTTTGCTTATAATTTTTGCTGCTTGCATTTTCTCTCCACTATATATTTTCCAAAAAAAAAAAAAAAAATGAGTTAATCGTCATTTCAGGGAAATAACGTCTGTAAGAAAGTATAATAAAATACCGAACTGCAAGGTAAATTCAAAAAGGGAAAGTCAACAAAAACTGACATAATCAAATGTTATCAATCAACGGAACGAGGAAAAACAACTGTCATGTTCCTGACCTGGTACAACATTTTCCGAAGAAAAATAGTGGATTAAACTTGGTTTATAGCTAGCTAAACCTCATACTTGTATGACAGTTGTTTATAGTTCCGTTATATTGACAAATTCGAAAATTAAGTGCCAGTCTTTGTAAGAATCAGGCAATTTAGAAGAATATCAAAACATGGCCGAAAAAAAACCCGCCGACCTAACTATCCTATTTTGAAGTTACCCTCATCCTGAGTTAGAAATGGTAGGTCTTTCGTGTTTGCGTGTCTGGTAATTCCAGAAATCTCTTAACTTTTGTTTAGAATGGTAGCAAATTATGGAGTTAGTTCCTCTTAATTGTTAACTTCTAGTGCATTTCAACAATATATCTTGAAATACCAGAACAGGAAAAGAAAACAAATGTTATATGCATGCACTATTATACATTTAGAACTTAAATTAATGTAAACTTGAACAGGTAAAGAAATAGATACAGTTAAGTTTGGAGCAGGATCTGCTTACCAATCCGGAGCACCTGAGATAACCCCCAGTTTCGTGTTGGGTTCGTGTTGCTCAGTCTTCAGTTTTCTATGTTGTGTTTTGTGTACAATTGTTTTTCTGTTTGTCTTTTTCATTTTTGTCATGTTTTCACCACTGCCTAATTCTTCGACAGATTGCCACTGAAGAACTCCACTGAAATGTCCGTTTTGTTTACTTATTGGTAAACCGTGTCGATATGATCATTTTTGTTGTATGGATATTCTCTACATCTTCTGTAGTTTTTGCCCGAACAGCAAACAATTAGTAATAATTAATAAAGAGCAATCACTTTTATAGGGGGTCAACTGACGATTTTGGCCATTTCACACATTGGGTGATCTTTTCTCACTGATCTTTTTGCTATTCAAGGTTTCTCCCGTATATTACAGTGTTCAAGATAATAAATGAATATGAATAATGGTAATACTCGTCATTTAAGGTCAATAACTCCTAATAGATGTTGATGGAAAATTTCTGCTATGTCGATTTATTTGTAGTTCTTGTCATGCTAATCATTATTTGTGTCTAAAGTTTCTTTTTATCTATTATTGTTTTTAGAATTATAGCCAATAACGAACAGTTGGTAAAATCATGCTTACAGGGCAAGAACACGTATAAGGAGTCAACTGACGATTTTGGTCATTTGACTTATTTGTAGATATTGCCTTGCTGATAACGTTTAAAATGTGTGTTATTTCTGATCGGGTCCGATTTTGTGGTCTCAAATAATACCTGTAAGGACTTAGATTACCTTAGCCGTATTTGGCACAACATTTTGGAATTTTGGGTCCTCAATGCTCTTCAACTTTGTACTTGTTTGGCTTTATAACTATTTTGATCTGAGCGTCACTGATGAGTCTTATGTAGACGAAACGCGCGTCTGGCGTATTAAATTATAGTCCTGGTACCTTTGATAACTAATTAGATAAAAGTTGCAAATTATTAAAGTACATAAAAAATTATATTCACAATATTGTATGTGTGTATTAAAAATGACATTTACGTGTTCTTTTCATGGACAAATTTAACATTTTTCTTTGAATGATAAAATATTATTACTGTACACATCTTTATCTCAATTTGCTGTATTTGGAATTTTGGGCCTTCAATGCTCTTCATCTGCGTACTTTATTTGGCCTTTTTAACTTTTTATATTCAAGCGTCACTGATGAGTCTTTTGCGTACAGAATTTCAATTCAGGTATATGTGATGAGTTGGTTGACCGTTGTGGAATGTTCGTTTCACAGATGATATCGGATATGTTCCTTATGTCGTAACTACAATCCCGTTCCTTTTTCACGAATGTGACCTACCGAATTAGACTAATTACCGGTTTAGTAATAACATGAGCAACACGACGGGTGCCAGATGTGGAGCAGGATCTACTTACCCTTCCGGAGCACCTGAGATCACCACCAGTTTTTGGTGGGGTTCGTGTTGCTGTTGACCCCTATTTGTGACATTTTTACCTATTGTGTTTGTTTTGTTCACACATCGTTGTCAATATAATGAAATTTGATGCGACTGTCATACAAGTGAGAGGTTTAGCTAGCTTTAAAATGCATGTACCAAGTCAGGAATATGACAGTTGTTATCCATTCGTTTGATGTGTTTGAGCTTTTGATTTTGCCATTTGATTAGAGACTTTCCTTTTTGAATTTTCCTCCGAGTTCAGTATTTTTGTGATTTTACTTTTTATGTGGTAATTATATTAAAAGTATTGTCTTGTATATAATTCAATTATTGGAAAACAAGTAAATGCATGTATAGCTTTCTGATATTCAATTTGTTGTTCCACATTTAATCAATTACACTGTAAAACGAATATAGAGGATGTCATTTTCTTTTTGTAATGGTTTGTATACACTTTAAAGCCCTTTGCATTTGCTATTTCATATTTATAATGAAAGCGTGTACACAAACGTTGTTACTTGGAAACAACGTCGTAAATTTAGGTTTTAAAGCCATTTTATTAATTGATGATCAAAGATGTCTCTTGAAAAACACTGTACATATATATTTATGAAAAAATAAATGTGTATCAAAATGGCGCACTTTTGATTTTTTTCAGTGTTTCTCTGCCTTCATATTGTTTTTCATGGATTCCTGAAGCATATGTATGTGCATTGCTGTCAATTAAATTTGCAGCATGTACAGACTCGTATGAATTTGTGCAATATTGATAATGTGAATGACCTGACGAACGATCTGTAGACAACGAATCATCACTACTTAAAAGCTCTAGTTCTAATCTCTCCAAGGATAGGTTTTGGTTTTCAGAACAAGCTATTGTTATTGGTGTTTCGCCAAATTGTTGGATATCAACAATTTCAGTTTCTTCAATCGTTTCATACCTTGCTTCTGTCGATTCGATTTCAGATGGTGTTATCATTATGCTCGTTCTTTTGCACATGTTGTATAGCTTTATTCCACAAAACACAGCTAATGATATAATCAATGTAAGGCAGAGTATAGACAGCCCGAATATAATTTGGATGAGGTTTCTGTCATCTGCATATAAAAAGGAATCAAACCAAAATATAAAAAACGAAATGTACGCATTGAAAGCCAGTTGTACATGATTCGTACAAGGTACAATCAAAGTTTACAATAAAGCTTTTAAAAATGGGAAACACCCACAATAGTAGTATAACGACGAAGACTGGATCGGTCAGTTTCTTTTTTCATATCGTAAAAAATTTGTTCTCAATTAGATAAAGCATACGAGATTCAATTCTTCGTTATTTTACACATCTTATTGGAAATCGTATCTATGCAGTGAGTGTGCAAAAATGATACATCTTTTATCTAAGTCTTTTTCGGCTTTTCCCATGCTATCGATAAGTCTTGCGCTCTGACGTCCCAAGACATAAATCAGATATCAAAGCAATCGTGGGTTATACTTTTACTAATAATTATTCACATCTTTGTCCTTTAATGAAAAGTTGTCTTATTGGAAATCGCATCTATGCAGTGAGTGCAAAAATGATAAATTGTTGTTTTATCATGATTATGTTTTTATGTACACTGTAAGCTTATAATTTACAATAGTGTTTATAAATTATTTCAATTAGGATCTTGAAGACGCACGAAATGTTTTTGTTGCATCGAAGATATTTAGATGTTATTATAGATAAAGCAAAACTTAAGATTCATCTCAAAATAACAATTATAATCAAATCAAATGTCTTGAGCATTTAAATATTTTCTTACTTCAAGATCGGAACTAATTAATTAACACACCATTTATTCTAAAATATACTGTATAATAATGTTTACATAAAGAGAAAAAATGAATATTTTCTATTTTGTAAAAATATGATTTACATACCTCTTATATCATAATTAACAGTTATGCTTTCCGTTAAAGGAATAGTACTAGTGCCCTTTTCAGTTGCATTTTCCGCTGTTTTATTGTGTTTGACAGTGGTATACCTTTCACCTGTTGAGATCACAAGACAAGTTTACTATTTGTCAAAGAAAAAAAGGCGGATGATAACAAGTGGACCGTCAAAACTCGTAAGTTGAAAAACTGACGACGCCCTGGCAAAAAACAACAAAAAGACGGACAAGTCAACAACACACTACAAAGAAATCTTCAGACTGAGCAACACGATCCCAACCAAAATTCGGAGGAGAACTCATGTGCTCATGTAGGGTAAGCACTTTATGTTAAATAGCCCTTCATGTCATTGATGCTAGTACAAATCCCGTGATAAGTCTCATTCGGTGAGGTCACAATCAAAAAAAAAAAGGACGGGAACCAACTCGTTATAATGTTCGTACAACGTTTAAAGGAATGACCTCAATTTTAGCTTAAGCTTACTTACAAGCGGAAAGTCTCTTTTAAGGAATCGAAAGCTCTGACATACTGATTAATCTGGGAGATACATACTTCATATAAAGACACTGAAGAAATGTTGCTGATAGAAATGGAAAGTTCACAATTGGGAAGCTAAAATCATATCTTTTGTCGTAAAGTTTTGTTCTAAACCGACACTCATTGTCAATTTCTAGACAGAACTTCATCTATGGTATCCGATATTTTTAGTTCGATGGGATATATGCATCCAACATAGTCATCAAACTTTGAATGATTAAGTGAGAAGACATCATTTATATAACGGAACGTGAAGTCAAAGGATAACGCTAGCTTTTAATTGTCCCTAGAAGCGTATGTATGAAGTCTGTTTCATATGAAGAAGTAAATAAGCCAGCAAGGGCAGGAGCACAGTTATCCCCATAGAAACACCGATTGTTTTTTGAAAACACGTCCTCCACAAAATAACAAATATGTCAACAAAAAATCAAACACCTTGACGATGTCTGTTTCAGAGATGTTTTTGTTTTACTTAGAGTGTTGGTTAAAAGGTTGCTTTTATTACAAAGTTTGACATATATCTCTTCACTATAATTTTAATTCCATTTGATATTGAGAAAAATTAAACAAGAAGAGAACAAGAAGCAAGGAAAAAATAGTTGGACAGAAAAAATACCTTACCACATAGGAAAAAAACCAAAAGACAAAGAAATTGTCTACATGTACAAAACATATCTAATAAAACAAAATAGACTGGCCAATAGAAATCTCCCAAAAATCAGTTACGATTTAAGTTGATTCCATTGATAACAGGTCCAAAGCAACATATTGAACTTGATGACGATTTTTATCCGTACTTCTTTCAACAAAAGTACTTTAGTACTACACGTTCTTTTTCACTAAACAATGTCAATTTTAAAAAAATCAGAAAAACATAATTATAAAATCTACGTCCGTCATTTCGTGTGTCTTCGAGTTTTTACTTCTGCCATGACTGTGTTTATGAAACTTCCTTTGACATATCAAAATCTTTCACAAAGGATGGTCAACGGAAATTTTGTTTTATTTTTGTAAATAAAAGTAGTATATGCTTAGGCGTTGCGCAAGATGTTGGTACGAATTCCATTTTGCTATAGATTAGCATGAAAATAAATACGTAGACTGGTCAGTTCGATAAAAAATATAGTGATTTTTGGTTGAATTTATTACATAAGACTTGAAAATAAAGAAAAAAGGGAACCGAAATTTGAAATATCAAGAATTATAACACTTTATTATCCCATTTTTACGCAAAAACGTAATGTCCATTGTTACATTTTGTGTGCAAAAGATCGGAGTTCCGTTTCTTTCCAACAGTATTTTTTTTCTGACCATCGTAAAACTTCACAAGAGTATTGCTATTGTTATTGTTATTCGCGTGTTAAAGCAAAATCAATATCACTGAAACCGTAAACCGGAAAATGTTATTTTTGAAAACGGTCTGAAAAATGTCCAAGCATATGCAAGGTAAACATATATCGGGTTTGCGCATTTATACCGTGAAATTGGAAAAGCTGAGAGGAAAAATATTTATGATATTTTGAAAGTTGTTTTACTTTTCTGCTGGTTCATGATATTTTTTTGCAGGAAACCATGCGTATAGTTTCTATTGCAATGACTTTAAAAAGTATAGCCATCTTGTCCCAACGAAAAAAACGCTGTATTTTCTTTACAATTGAGGTTTTAACCGGCTGTATATTAAATAAGCATAATTAGATCAAAGAAATTAAAACTTGGCGGTAAAAGTTTTTTTCTTTTTCTTTTTAAACAATATAGTGTTTAACATTTTTTCGATAGGCAACAAGATGTTTATATCGTTTCAAAAAGTATAGCCGTTTTGTCCCAACGTTCGCAAAACGTAATTGATGTCATGCTCGGGTTTTTAATTTTATATCACAATTATTTGTTTCCAGTTTAATTCGCGATCGAATGAAAATAAAGATATAAGTTATAATATAACCAATGTATGATAAAGGAAAAGTTAAAGTTTAAATTCAAATGTTGACCAAATGAGATTGATATAAAAAATATCGGGATCTTAGTTTTTTTTCAGCACATTCATGACATTTGTTTTATTCAAGGAGCGTTGTCTATCTGCAAGTTTTAAATCATCAAAAGCAACATGCAAATTTTTTTTGTTAATACAATAAAATAGAGAAAAACCATTGCTGGCTATTACAACAAAACAAAGGATATGCATAATGCCACAAAAATACGGAAATGAGAAAAACATGAATCCAAAATGTTTAACTACCTAGAAATTTTGCGACAAAGAAAGCATCGGGAAATGATAAAATATAGAAAGGAAACGGAAACGGAAAGAAATGCAACAAAAGGAGTATGTACAAACATGCATTAAAAAGGGAAAATAAAATCAAAATCTAATTTATATTAAAAAGAAAATATGTATAAATTTGGAAATTAATGTATGATTCATTAATGCGAACTGCTGCCAAAATTAAAATGATCAATTATTGCCTGGAAAGACTGACAACTATAAATGAATATTCATTAAAAAAAATAAGTGTACGACCACTTTGAGTTTTATTTGTAAAACTATGCATTTTCAGCCAAACCGAAATCGGTTACCAAATTCACAACGGTAAAATGACCTCATCAATTATAAGCTTGAACGCTTGAAACGTTCTTTGAAATCGTCGAAATCGCTTCACTAACCGGAACGTCGTGTAACGCTAAGTAGTACCAACATCGTGCGCAACGTCTTACGTCGACGTCATTTGGTCTCTGGTGCACATGTGAATCATCGCCAATAATACCAAATCTTTTTTTTTATATTAAATGTTCTCAAATACGACGAAGGACCTTTGCATCCCAAAGGTCCATCACTTCAAATATCATCACTTCAGGAGTAACAGAGAAACTTTGAGAATGGAACAATCGGAACCGTATAAACTCCAAACGAAGTGAAAACATATTATTGGCATGGTAACCATCTATAAATCTACTACTATAGATATACTAGTGATGAAAACTATGATGAATTATAAAAGGATATGTGATATCCATCCATGACACAAACTCAGTACATGGACAGCCAAAAACACACAAAAGTAAAGGAAAAGCGCTTTTATTGCTGTTCTTCGTCTCAAAGTCACAATGAGGCCTTCAACACGGAACAAAAAACTCTCACCTCACTGAAAGTTTGAGACGATCCCTAGCACCGGCTTGAGCGGAATTCTTTGCAAAATTAAATGGGATAGACTTTATAAGATGTAATACCACCATATCGGGCCCAATCAAAAGAGAACATACCGGAAAGTAGTACACATTTAAAACAAAATAGTTGTAAATATAAAAGTATATAAAATGGTATTTTAGTAATAAGTTATTTGATGAACGGTGAAGGATAAACCATGAACAATATCCAGTAGTCAGTTTCAAGGTCTGAATATGATATAAAAAAGTTGCTAAAATGCATGCTGACCAATCTTGTCTTTGCTTTTACGTTTAACGAATAGAATCAACCACATTCAAGTTATAGTTAATAAGATATTCTTTTCCTAAATAGAAATTAGTTATAATGGCATGCAGCAACAACATCAAATAATTACAGAAGAAAGGACACAATTTTCCATAAAAATTCACAGGTCTATGTCACATTGCTTGTTGAAATATAATTAAGGTATCTTCTTTGAAATACCTTGTATTTAGAACGAAGAAAATAAACCATTTATAAGTCAAAAAGTTATTTTTTTCGAAGAAAATGTAAGACCTCTTTAACTAAGAATATAATATTTTGGTTAAGATGTAAATTTGTGTTTTCATATAGTAAAGCGAGTTTTAAAGACGGAACAAAAAGTAGTTTATTCTGGTTTGTGCATAAAACGTACATTCAAATAAAAACTATATTTAGTCGGATTGATCTTGAAATTCTATTATATTGAATCCAAATAGGTCGAAATTTAAAGTTGAACAAGAATGTTGAAGTTTTATTAAAAAAAATATTCACCCAATTTTATTCGACTTTATGGGTTTTTCATTGATGGGATTTTTTTCTTAGGGAATACTGAAAGGAGATGGAATCTACATTTTTAATGGTTCCATCAATTACATTTCAGTATCATAATGTATTCGAAAGTATGTACTTTTTAACGAATGATACTATCAGGTCAGTTTTATTTTGACGATTGTAATCAGAAATAAGTAATAAAAGAGGTGGCATTAGTGTTTGTAGATAATTAGGAGATAGACTACGATTGATTTTCTTAAATAGCAGGTTTTTTTCCGATTTCGTCAAACCAGCCCGTTTCAGAATATAAAATTGAACAAGATTTTCTTTGACAATAAACTCATTATAGATATCAGGATAAAAATTGTGTATGGCCAATTTGCGTTTTGTCTACAAAGGACTCATCAGTGAAGTTTAAATAAAAAAAGTCGAAAAAGCTTAATAGAGTACGAAGATGAAGAGCATTGACGACTCAAAATTCAGAAAGGTTTTGCCAAATACAGCTAAGGTATTCTATTCCTGGGGTAGAAAGGCCTTAGCATTTCGAAAAATTCTAAGTTAATTTATAACTATGAACAGATGAATGATAATTCATGTCAACACAGAAGTGCTGACTACTGGGCTGATGATAACCTCGCGGAAATATAATACATAAGTCTAAGAACAGAAAAAAAAGATATGATATTCAAGAAAATAAGACTGTCTTTTTGCAACGCTAAATAAGCAACATTATAATAGCCGCAGACTCAAGTTAAAAGCGAAAGTACTTACCAAGAACTATGCTAATTTCTATGATGGATGAACTTTGTCCTATTTTGTTTGAAGCCTTGCAAATGTACAATCCTATATCGTCAATTTCTAAGTTAACGATTTGAAAAATGCTCGACGCTTTCAGCAAAATGTCTCCATTTTTCATCCAGAAAATACTTTTCAATTTAATGGGGTTCTCAATCATGCATAACAGTGTAATATTTTCTCCTAATCGAGCGTGTGCTCTAGGGTCTGCAATGATATACATTACAGGCTTACCTGAAATAAAGAGAAGGAGCGAGCTTACATAATATCGATGTAGAGCATAATTAATTACAGATTTAAGAGTCCTCGTTATCACAAACCTTTCTACGGTAGACTTGTGTTTTTTTTTATTTCCCCCGCTCTAGATCTGATTACATCTTCAAAACTCATATAGACTACCTGGACTAGAACCATCTTCAAATCTATCCCAAGCCGGAAATTTGTATTCCATTTGTTTGTCGTCTGTCATAGCAGTTTTAACAGCATGTCAAAGAATCATTTTAGTTATCAAAAGAAAAGTAGGTATTTGCTGTCGTCATGCCCTCTTACAATCAAATAGGTAAAATTGGTATACTTACGTAATATAACGATTTGCAATGACTTCATTATTGCCTGATTCAAACCAATGTGCTGAGCTTCACACACAAACTTTTCTAAATTGTCACTTTGTTTTGCTATAAAATTGTATGTTACTTCTCCAATCCCCCTAGCGATTATTTCCTTATTTCGCCTCCAAATCAACTTTTCTTTCGGAACCCCGCTTCTGATCTTGCATACTAGTGTCTTTTTTTGGTCCACTTGTGCGTAGACAGTGTCGAGTTCATCTCCAAAAACAGTCATGTTAGATGGAAGAACTAAAATGTACATTCCATGTCAATGAAAACAATCAAACAATGAATTACCGGTAGGTTTCCTTTATTTTCTAAAATTAATCAAATTAAAATAGCAGGGAAAATATTTTGATCTATAACTTATTTTGTATACCTTGTGCATATACTACTAATTGTGTTGGTCCGTATGTCTTCTCTTGTACTTAAGATGTGTCAATGGATAAAGGGAGATATTTCATACTTCAATTAGATTAAAACAAACAAACGCAAGGATAAAACATGGGAACCAAAAGGGCAGTCATTTTCGAATCGATATATCGTTTTAAACATTAAGACAATAACATAAACGGTATCAATTTTATTGCACCAAATGCGCATTTCGACAATTAATGTCTCTTCAGTGATTCGCAATGCCACAATATTTGAAAGTCAAAAACCTAATACAAACGATAAAGAGCATACAAAACTAAAAAGGTCCAAAAGGAAAGCCAAACGCGGACAATGAATCAGAGCTATAATATATGCATGAGGAAGATACATTCCTTATTTTAAATGAATTCGCGGTTTTATAACAGCAAATTTAAATAGAACAGTATCCGTATTTTCATAATGTCTATACACTATGTCAATCCCCTTATCTAGGAAAGCTGTTGATATATTTAAATAAAGCTCCATGCATACGGCAGTCTAATAAACTTACACATTTTGTACATACATTAATCCTTAACTTTGCAGAATTGGCTCATGAAATTTACGATAAGTTCTCACAAAAAAATGACCTTTTTTAAATTATCGATATAATCGATCATTTGCGTAATTTTGTATTGGTATTGACTCTGAGACCATTACTAAAATGATAACAAAGTTCGCCAGAGAGTAGTTCTCGTCATCGTCTTCGTGTCATTACTCAGACATTAGTTTAAAGTAAAACATGGATAAGATAGATGCCAAATAAATCTGAAATTCTTGATATTGAAAACTTCTCACTCCAAATAAAGTACGAAAGTAAATAAATTCCTAACTAGCAAAAACTACTCTCTGACTATTACTAAATACATAACATGTTTGAGAATATTTTATGATGACTTTGAATAAATAGTAAGACAACGACCATTCATATTTTGTGGGCGTATTTGTTTTTTTTTAATTCTTGACAAAAACATTCTTTTTCGACATTAATCAAAAGCAAACTGTTTTCAATAACATTTAAGAACAAGATTTTTGTTGAAACTACGTTTAATTTTTTTCTCTTATTTTCAATTAAAGCAAACTATTTTGTATCTTCCTTTCTGAAAAAAATATTTTATATAGAAAGAAGGAACCGCCAGTAATAAGGTGTTCATAAACTTTCAGTTTTTTTTAATCAAATCTACCCACCCATTATCTGAATATTGAAAGAGTGTCCTATCACACTTTCTTCCTTTCTATAGAAGCAGATATAAGGACCTAAATCCTGCAGAGTGACGTTTTCTATTTGCAAACAGGTCTGAGTTGAATTTTGAATTACAGAAATTCTTTCATGATTTGGAATATTTTGGTTGACCTCCTTTGCTATAGCGTAAACAACATTGTGGCGCTTCCACGTAACAGTAGGGTTGATACTATTCTTTGGACATCTTAACACAGCTGTTCCTCCGATTTTCACGTATTCAATTGTGTCCTCCGTGGTTTCAGCTGAAGCAGAATAAAACATTTTGAACAAGAATGTGTCAATAGTACGAGGATGCCCCGCTCGCACTATCATTTTTTTTATGTTCAATGGACCGTGAAATTGCGGTCAAAACTCTAATTTGGCATTAAAATTAGAAAGATCATATCATATCATAGGGAACATGTGTACTAAGTTTCAAGTTGATTGGACTTCAACTTCATCAAAAACTACCTTGACAAAAAAATGTAACCAAAAACTTTAACCTGAAGCGGGACAGACGGACGGACGGACGAACGAACGAACGGACGCACAGACCGAAAAACATAATGCCCCTAGGTGGGGCATAAAAATGAGTGTACAATAGAGATAAAATGATATAAATATAGTTAAATGCAATTGTTTCAAGGTATTATATAGAGCATTTGGTCATCTTTGTATAAATCTCTTGTCTTCATGTTACATAATTATAAAAGGACGTTACCTTGATAAAGTGATCTACGGAAGTTTTACAGACACCATTAATATTATATGATTTGGCTGATCGTTATTGAAAGTTTGTGTTATATGTTTTACTGGTCTTAGTCCAAATCTGCAACCCGTTTCCTAAAATGTGACATTTCCCCGAGATTGTGTCATATCACCAGATATTTTCTTCTCATGAGCAACATGTCAGAGTCACAACACAAAAATCACTTACCTGCTTTGATAAATACAACGAGTGTGGTAATTGAAGAAGCAACTGTTTACCCTTCCCGGCTCTGAGTTCATCTTCTATGCTATGTCAATGTTTTACTGTTTTTATGGCTCTAAATGTTATCCAATACACTCTTAAATCTGAATAATCTGTGCACCCGGTACATGGTGTCAATGCAAATCTATTACCACCTATAACCCCCTCCCCTCCCCCCTTCTTCTAAAAAGAAGAAAGAATGATAACTGATTGTTATAAGTGATGGAAACAAAAGAAAATAGAAGATAACTGGAACAACGCGTTTTCTGGTTCACTATTGTGTCGTTATGACGTATAGCGCACATCTCATTCCTGGAAAAATTGTCAACAAAATTTTATAAACTTCATGCGTCCGAAGCGCTTTTATGCATTTACCTTCATCAGGAAAGCTCAAAGCCGAATATTTGAAAGCAAAGGATGTTTAAGAATCGAAACAAGTAAATGAATAATGTTTTCATTTTGGTTAGTCATAGTATAAAAAGTTATGCATACATGTACCTGAGAGAATTATTGAAATTAACACATGGATCCATAAAATACTGCTTAATACACCAAATGCCATTTTTACATTTTATTTCCAAATACTGTTTTTTTTTATTATTAAAACAGGAAGGAGATTCAAAATGTATTACAATTGTTTCAAGGGTGTATTTATACAACAAATATACTATGACAATCGATATAAAGCTCTTGATACATCCGTTATGAGAGAGAGTCAGATACATAATATAAGTATGTCTCTGATTATGATATAAGTGAATACTACTAAAAGGTAATGAAATTACTGTGACTTGACTGTCGGTGTTGCTCTCTACCTATTGCAATTTAATAGAATTCTGACCAAATTGCAATTTATTTTATTAAACGAAACTGTTCAACTGGTCAGAAATTTTAACAAACTTTTAGAAAAAAATATTGTATGTAAGCTTAGTTTTGACATTTTTATAGCAATTCAAAAATTACTACCTATCACCTTAAGCATGACAATTACAATAAAACTTGTATAGAAATTGTTAGACTGATTTTCCATAAAATTATTGTAGTGGAATTAAAGTCTTATAGAATTGTAAGTATGATTTATTTTATCACCTTCCACTTGACTGTGTTTTTCTACAGCAGTTTGTTAATATTTCTGGCCAGTTAGACAGTTTGGTTTGATAAAACAAATTGCAATTTGGTCAGAATTTTTAATAAACTGCAATAGGTGGAGAGCAACACTAACAGTCAAGTCACAGTAAATCATTTGCTTAAAATCAACTTTTTTAAGATTTTCTTGAAAGTCAAGCTAGTCAGACTGAGACATTTAATATACAATTCAATGTCCTGGTTTAGTATAGTTTTAAAGAAATGTTTTTTTCTACAAGTCATTTCTTCTGTGTTAATTTGGATTTTTTTTCTCATTTAAACCCGTAAGTCTACGTGTCATCGTACAAAATGTACGTTCATCGTATATAAATCGTAGGTTTTACAGCCGTTTCACAAAGCCGTCGTAAGTTAAGATGAGCGTAAATACAGAGCTCCAGATAAGCTGTGTATTTGCGTGATCACGCAATAAAAATAATTAAAAACCCAATGCAATTGCCCATTGCAGGGTTCAATAACCCAATTAATTCAAAGGAAAACCCAATTATATGCCAAAAACATGGGTTCTTAACGCTTTTATTCGCTATCGTTTGCGTTATTTACCCTTACTTTGATTACAGTCGTCGCGTAAATCTATTTTTATAATATTTATAATTGGAAATGTCCTTTCGTTCTAAAAATAGAGCCCTGCATCAAGTAGCTGTAATGGGTCCCTGTTGGAATTTTCCGTTGCTCAAAAGGTACACGTGTTTATGAAAACATTTCGATCTTCTCGGCGTTTATCCAATTAGCGTGTGACATGCTGTCATATTATTTCGAATTGCTCGGGATTTATCATAACATACAATGAATTAAAACGAAAGTAAATGTCCGGTAAAAATATTGAATAGAAGCATGTTTTCGGCTTCTTTTTGATAGCTGAGGGAAAGTTATGATGATAACAAGACTCAGCTAGTGATTTTAGTAAGCGGCCATTGAACGCACGGGCGTGTTTGTGTACCATAACGAGAACATTGCTAGAGCGATAAACACGGGGTTCCGTCAAAAACGAAATCAGTTGGAAAAAGTGAAAGGCCAAATCAAGGATTTGTATAGTGGACTATACAAATCCTTGGCCAAATCAATTATGACATGATATGTAGTTTGAAAGCATCGGAAACCAAAAGATCTGATAAGGGACAACTTAACCCAGATTTATGTAAATCGAAAACAGTTTATATATTATTTTTTTCATTTTAGTTGATGAGTGAATACACATATCCGTTTTTTACGTCAATGCAGCTTGACACTTTCTTTGTTTTTGGTCTAATTGTTCTAGATGCTTAAGATAGTTGTCTTATTGGCAAGTGCAGTATAACATTGTCATTTATTTACTTGATGTTGCAGAATTATTTGTAAATTTAAGGTTTTGGGGGTATATCTTAAATCTGGAAACTACTTTTTATTTTTATTAAAAAGTAGATCTGGCAAATAGGTGAAAGGACTGGCAAAACTTTCTTACAGCACCTAAATTTCACATATATTACACAAAAATCTAAACACTTAGCCACACCTACCCCAACTATAATTAAACTGTAGGGTGATCATATGGGATCTAGAAAGGCAATTAGTTCCTGTCCAACTAGTGACACCAGCTGCAGTTTACATAAGTTTTGAGAAAATACCAAACTGACAGAACGTTAAAAACGGGACACAAATTAAATGTACAATTGCTCGTCAGTGAATAAACCAAATAAAACAGCTAGCACATATTCTACAAAGAAAGAAACACATTTAAGATGGAAACACATCTGGGGTTGATATAATGTGATTATAACATGCCTAAATATTCAATATTGTGTTGATGAAAAAACCCAATACATTAAGGAGCTTGGTGGTGAAAAACCCAATTTGATATTTGCGTGAGGGGTGAATTGGAATTGATAATGCAATTAAAAAACTTTATCACCCAATTACATAAAAAAATGGTGGGTAAAAACCCCAATTTGTGAATTCTTATCTGGAGCTCTGTAAATAATACGTAAATCCTGTCGTAACTTACTACAGCTATACCCAGTCGTATCTCGATCGTAGTTTTTCCGCGAATATGAATTAAACCATATCTAAGATGGCTTTATTCTCGATCAAGATGCCGCAAATGTTAGAAGACGAAGAAGAATCTTCAATATTAGAACCACACTTTCTTCGTTTGATCATTTTGAAAATGAAATGGATATTATATCCAGATACAGACTGGATAGACACAGTATCAATGAAATCACATTGGCAATAGAACCAGATATAAAACATGATACAAATAGGTCCCATGCACTTACTCCTAAAACGCAGGTTTTGTTAGCTTTGCGCTACTCACTGGTTCTCCGGTAAAGCTGATTTGTCCCACCGTAACAAAGCAAAACTAACGACTTCGAGTTATATACCCGTAGCTTCTTATACTGAGTGTAGTGTTACGAAGTATTGAACGGAACGGATATGATCTCTGCGCCGGAGATTGGTCCGCATTTCTATCGAGTATGGCATGCCAAATAAACATTTTATATAATAATTACGGATGGCGAATATATAAATTACAGATCAATAACTTACATTGTAATTCAGACGACATAAGAAGACACCATGTGACAATTTTAATTAGTCAATTGTTTTAGTGTAACAGAGTTGCTATTTTTCTTAGATCTACAAAAAAAAAACACAAAAAAACGAACTGGATGTTTTTATATCAATATTAATGCAAGTAAATAATTTTAACCCGTTTTCGATATTAAAGATCTGAAACTTTTATTATTAATATAAATTTGATACAACTAAACAATTATGCAAGTAGTCATAAAAATTGCTCTGCCTTTAGTAATGAGTTTAATAAATCATATTGCACAGGGAGAGAAGCGGGTGGGTTTTACATTTCTGCATTCTGTAATTCTTTTGATCATTTTTCTCTATTCAGTAAGAAATATGCTTATTCTGTAAATTCTTGTGTTCAGACCGTGCATATGAAAATTTCCTGTTGTATCATGATTTTGGCATGATAAGATCTTTTTGTCTGTATCAACGACATATAAATATTTTAATCTACATTTTAAATTGATACAAAAAATCAAAATTCTCTGATCTATAGATTTTCATAAATGGAGTCTAAAATATATCCATAATAAATGCACTGTATCAAATGCATATATGAGAACAACTACTTATAAACTGCTACGCGTCGCATACTATATATAGAGACATGCATCATAAATCTAAGTTAAAAGACAAATTAAAAAAAAAGGAATTCTAAAAGCTTTCTTTGACAAATTTTATACTAACTTCATTTTAACAAGTTTAAATTACATTTTCTAAAATAGAACTTAGAACTGTTTGTAATGTTGTACGGAGAGCCGCATCGGCCTATGAATTTTTCTCAGCCAGGTAGGAGGCTTGGACAAAAAGTTTAAGCCCCTGCTTCGGAGAGCCGCATCGGCCTATGAATTTTTCTCAGCCAGGTAGGAGGCTTACTAAGCGCCAATAGAATACAATGATTTTGTATTTTATAAATTAGTGTCTTCGATAATGAAAAATTCGTCATCGAACAGTCTCATTATCATGTCGGTATTCGAAATGACTTGTTTCATTGTTATTACAAAAAATAGGTCATAATAACATGACAGAGTTTTTTTTTTTTGCTTCAGAATGTTCTAGATAAATATACAAAAAGCAAAGTTTAGACAATTCACCCTCATAAGCCTGGAAGTGGCTAGTCACATATAGTTAACGGCGTTTTTCTCACAATGATGTTCTACCTCCATAAGCCTGGAAATCATCAAATGTCGTGGCGGGTCACATATAATCAATCCTTCTGACTTCATAAATTTTGTTAGAGAGTCGGCTGAATTAAGACGTTATATGATGAAAATTAATTAATTTCCTTCCGTGAAAATGCATCGCATGTACAATATAAATGAATCGCCCCTACAGTGAAAATGAAAGTCTAGTATCATTATTCGACAGTAAACATGAATCGCATAACGAAAACAGCACAGTGGAATTTAATGCAATATCAACAAGCTGAATAACAAAACCTGTTTTAAGTTATACAACATTAATAATTATGTTAAAAGGTACATTTTCTGCAAATGAAACTTAACTGCTGCTTTTAAATCTCTTGCACGCTCTGTTCGTGAACTATTCTTAATATTTATCTATTTGTGTATCAATTTTACACCTGGATGGCTGTAGGCGCGATGAAAACCCGTCCGCATCTCATACCTATATCAAGAATTTATAAAAACAGTACACATTAAATCTTATTTCTTATTCTATTCAAAAATCATGAATTTGTCGTCTGTTTATTTATCATTCTACATTAAAAATTCATAACGGATACAGTGAAAATGGTATTTCAGGATTCGCACATTATATACACTGGTTTTGTTTATTTTTATTGGATTTTCTTTTAATTCTTTTTCAACGACAACGCATGCAACTTCTTATTTCTTGTTTGAAAATTCTTCTCTTGGTCATAAATCTGCATGAAATATTTGCCACTGTACGTTCAGAAAACAGCAATCAATCAATCATATCTCCTCTAAAATTGCAGTACTATAATAACTTTAGACATTATCAAATAATTGTTAAAAAATTCGTTTAATCTTTTGATCAGATATAAACACGTCTCGTCACTCTCCTATTATTTCAAATTTTCCGATACAAAGAAAAAAGTATTATTGAATATCAAAGGAAGTAACCCATCAAAGATACAAGGCTTGTGTTTCGTCTACAAATGAAAACATACGAAAACACCCACTCACCTGATTCGCTCGTCCTCACAAATATAAAAATTCAAAATATAAAAACAATTATATACAAAATAAAGGATAAGGTCACCCCGGATGCCGCACAAATGCCAAGGCAACGAACGAGAAACCTGAAAGGACATACTTGGATTCCAAACCGATACCGCTAAATGCCCAGCTGTATTCCTGGTAGAGGAAAGCCGAAAATCCTACAATAAAGCATCTCGGAAAGAAACTACCGATCCATTAGGGGAACAACAGATAAAACCCTCAGACATCAAATAGATTGGTCTGATAGTTTCCCACATGGAAACTTCTAATGGATTCCATCTGACCACATGTATCAAACAAACATGAAAATATCTGCAGAAACTTTCCTCAACAAAAAAATATAATTCAAAACATAAAATATAAGATGTAAGGATAACAATATTTATCCATGAAACCAATTTGGCAAAACAATTTCAATGATGTTGAAGGATTCTCTCTGCAAACATTTTCACGTCCGCTCTCATCGGCATGCTCGACTCATCGATCTGTGAAAGAAGAGTGTGCCATATTCCGATATAAATAAATTACGATTCACACCTCCTGGGTTGCGTTCAATATCGTAGCGGCTACGTAGTGCTACGTAGATTTTTGTCTACTGAACGAGTAGCTAGCCTAGCTGCTATCAATATCTATGTAGCAGCTAGGCTAGCTACACGTTCAATAGTCATAAATCTACATAGCCCTATGTAGCCGCTACGATATTGAACGCAACCCTGTTTACAGCTAGAGTTCCGTTTTACGATACACTTACGATGATACACAGTGCGTAACTTGCGATCAACTTAGTAGTCCTTTACGATGCGGCCTGCCTTTGTGAAACACACGTAACGGGAACGTAGAACCACACGTAAACGGATCGTAAAATGGTACGGTGATCGTAAGTTAAGAAGGCTTTGTGAAACGGTGGCCAGAATAGCACCTAAATAAGGAAATTGTGGAAATAAAAATTACCCTATGCCACCCTACACCAGAGACATATAATACAATAGTATGTCTGCCTACACACATTCTATTTAATCAGAGGCGGATATTAGGGAGGAGGGGTTCTTATAACAGAGACATATAATACAACAGCAATTTACAGATAAGTTTTGTAGGACAGTGATACTTCCGAACTCAACAAATATGCAAAAATTAGAGCAGTTTCAAAAAACAATATTGAAGAAAATTTTGTCATTACCTCCAAATACCCCAGATCCAGCAATCTACATTATCTCAGGTTTACTTCCTATAGAAGCACAAATTTACACAAAAAGTCTAACCTTATTTAATAACATATGCAGACAAAATGATAGATCAAAAGAAAAACAACTTGCATATAGACAGCTGCTTATCAAACCAGACAATAGCAATAGTTGGTATATAGCCATCAAGAAATTATTATATAAATATGACTTTTCTGATATCATTCAATTCCTTGATAATCCACCGAAGAAACTTGAATGGAAAAATATCATACAGAAAAAAGTAGATCTGTATTGGATCCATAAAATAATTCAAAACAGTAGATCTTATCCAACGTTGACATATTTGAATTGTGATATATTTTTACCAAGAAAAAATCATCCAATTATTGATCTCAATAATTACAACAATCCGTCAAAAGGTGCGCTATCGATTGCGATTAAACTTAAATTAGTCACTGGAACTTTTATGACACAAAACAAACGTGCTAGCTTTACAAAAAGTGATTCTCCTTTATGTAAACTCTGTGACGATGAAGATGAAGATATTGAACATCTACTATTAAAATGTAAGGTTCTAGAACCTATATGAAGTCCCTTCATAAATCAAATTGAAGATAATATACTAAAAGATGCGTCCATTTCCTTTTATAAATTGTCTGCAAATACTCAGACACAATTAATTATGGACTGTACTAAACTTAGACATCAGAATTCAGATTTATTATTGGATAGAAAAACAGAACAACTATGTGAACTAATTTCCAGAAAGTTGTGCTATGCACTGCATAGTATAAGAGCTAGAACCATAAGTATGCAGAAGAAACATTCAAAATGAGTGTATACTGATTGAGTATTAACTGATTTAACAGAACTAGTGATAGCAATTAAACAAACAATTGCGGACCTGTATATAAACTGTATATATATATTTGTATGATATTCTGGATGGTGGAGGGTCGTATGTACTAATGCACTCTACTAAGAGGTTGTCCTGAAGGACGGAGAAAGATTCAGCGGTAAGGTAAGATATCGAACAATATTCCTAGTTTTAAGTCCCTTCATGTAAGTTGGTCCCATTAGGAAAAAAAATATATATTGCGCGTTATATATTGGCGACATTTTCCGCTTGCAAATCTCGGGTACTATATATGTCTCTGGTTACCGCCGATATTACTAGGATTTGTATATATGTCAGTAAATTATAGAAAAAAATATGTCAACATTTTCCTCGTTCCTTTCCCCTTCACCAATATTCCCTTTTAGTGTATTTTTTAACATGGTGTGCATTAAATCATTTGACATGATAATGTAAATTTGTCTTCGTCTCTACCAATATCTTCTGCTCAGCATGCAAGCTGAAGATAGCTCCGACATATCCGTTTCAACAAGTGAATCAGACGAGTCTGACTTCCTAACACAAACAGTGAGCGCATCAAAACGTAGCCGTAGGACTAAAAAACGCGTACTTACAGCAAGATCAAGCGAAACTGACTCTTCAAACAACAAATTGCCTTCAACAGCTGATTGGAATGTTTATTTTCTGGAATCGTTGGGCATATTTTATAATGAGGTCTACCATCCCTCACCTTTGGACATATTGAACATGATTTATGGAGACATATATATTTTTGGACCATTGACAGATGATCAAAAGTTTGATATGGAAAGATTGCAGGAATGTATGACATTTAATTCTTCTATAGCTGAAGTTATGGAAGATGAAGCAGATATTGTGCAAAATGCTGATGGAGACATATTTTTTCCAGATCTGGAGAATGATATTGAAAATTTAAGGTACTTCACTATCAATATTAACATGATACAGTATATCTATTATAAAATTATAAAATGTACATGTAGATAAAAAAAGAATCCAATTTTTTTGTTTTGTTTGTTTGTCTTGTTCATAAGGTTTTTTCCTAAAAAAATATTCTGATCCCAATTTGATGAAAAAAATATTGTGGTCAAGCAGATGATAAAAAAAAAATATTCTGAATCCAGATTTTGCTCCAAAGTTGGTCATCAGGTGCAAAAAGCGTCAATTTTGACGATTTTTCGTCTTATTTCTTGACCCCAAAGACACAGGGATGCTGATATAGGTATCATGCTGTAGTCTGCATGTACAGTGGACCCCAGTAAACACATTAACCCCAACAGTTCTTAGGTTGGAGTGAAACTGATCTGGGAACACCAGTCTAAAGAAGGTCATTTGGAGCAAAAATACGGAATTTCACGATTTTTTCCGATTTTTGACTTCAACTGGACCTGAAACAGGAAGTAGATGTTTCCTATGCGTATTTCAATAATAATTATGATCATTAGATATATGCCTGCGGGTTTACACTATTTTTGAAAGTTTTAGGCCTCTGGGTCCGTATGCATAAAGCTACTTAAGTTAAGATATCCAATCGTAATACTAATTTATTGTAAGACATGAAGAAAAATCCGTCTGTTCATGCTGTTTGGAACAAATCTTAACTTAAGTAGCTTTATGCATATGGGACCAGAACTTCCTGTGTAAGACACCGAAGGGAAGCCCACCCCTCCAGAAAAACCAGTTTTATCCGATTTCATTTTTCCAAGTTCGTATTTGAGCTTAAAATGCAACTTAAACATGAGAAACATGACAATAGATAGCCTCAGGGTGAGGGAACATGCATCAATTTCGAAATAAGTATCATAAAGTTGACCTCTAAAAGTATGGAGAGCCATTTGAGCCAAATAACGGTGGTTTGGGTAATCCCGTCATATGACGGGCACAGCATGGTAAGGGTTAAGAAAATACCTTTTCTAAAATTATCCATTTATAAATTAAGAAATCATTATAAAGCAAAGTTGACTTTAGATGGATTTGGCTATTATTTTTAGTTCCTTTTTGGTCATATAGCTCCTCAACAGTTCTTCTTCATCCTTGGCTTTCAAATATTCAGCTTTGATCCTCCTGATGAAGGTTAATTCAGAAAAGTGCTTTGGATGCTTAAAATTTACAAAGTATTTTTTCATTTTTTCTCTGTATGTAATAAATTACAAGCACTTGTCTCAGAAAAAAAATCACATCTCTATACCTGAAAGTGAGGTTAATGTACAGAGATATATTTTTTTCTGAGACAAATTTGTGCGTGGATTCGTCCGTCTGTCCGTCAGTAACAAATTGTGTCCGCTCTATATCTAGAGAACCGTTATGATTTCAAAGTTTATACTTGACATGTATATAAACCAACACCAGAGGGTGTGTCATAATGTATGTACAACTTCCTAGGTCAAAGGTCAAGGTCAAAAACTTTGGTTTTAGTTGACAACCCCATGTCCTATGGTAAAGATCGTGTCCGCTCTATATCTTGAGAACTGTTATGATTTCAAAGTTAATACTTGACATGTATATAAACCAACACCAGAGGGTGTGTCATAATTTATGTACAACTTCCTAGGTTAAAGGTCAAGGTCATAAACTTCGGTTTCAGTTGACAACCCTATGTCCAATGATAAAGATACAAAATGATATCTAGTTTTGTCTATTTTTGTATTTGTATTTTGTATTGGTCAGCTGGTTTCATTCCTGTATTGGAATTTACACCAATAAAATTATTTGATTTGATTTGATTTGATTTGATCATGTTGATTTATTATTAATTTATGTTCTAAAAAAAAATATTTTTATGAGTATTCATTGAAGAAATGAATTTATAACAAGCGATAAGGAATGTTATTTTGCACTCGATAATGTCCCTTATTTATACGATTGGTAACCAGTCAAAAACGAAAGTCAAATCTCTGTGGCAACAATACATCGGAATGACCTCATGGTCATGGCGATGTAAAAAGTAAACAATTATAGGTCAAAGTACAGCCTTCAACACGGAGCCTTGCATTGGCTCACACCGAACAGCCAGCTATAAAGGGCCCCAAAAAGACTAGTGTAAAACAATTCAAACAGGAAAACCAATAGTTTAATCTATATAAAAAACGAGAAACACTTATGAACCACACCAACAAATGACAACCACTGAAAAACAGGCAACTGACTTAGGACAGGTGCATAAAAATGCAGCGGGTTTAAACATTTTAACAGGTGCCAACCTTCACCCTAACCTGAAACAGTGGTATAACATTAAAACATAAAAAGACACACAATAAAATACCAATTGAAATGGCTTAACTCGATTAAAAAGACAATACACAAAATAACAAGTAAATATACACTGAACGAATAAGTTTGATCTATGACACAATATAAATAAAAAACATGTTTCAATGTCAAAAAGACAACTTTAACCTATGACAAAATGGTGTAAAATAAAGTAACGTACACAGGTAAATTTAAATATAATAATTTTGTTGTAAGTACAGAAACATTTTTTACAAAATAAATTTATGTCAATATAATGGTACAATGTTCTACATTATACTTATTGATTTAATAATGTCAATTTTTAGCAAATGGCATTTTACTGAATTTACTTTTATTTTGTGGCGGTATATCCTGTTCAAAGACTATATTTTCATCCACACTGTGATGTTTTATTAAAATAAATTTGTTTGTACATGTAGATCTATCATGTCTATAGATTCATCATTTGAATCTAAAATCCTGTAAATTCAGAAATTATTGATTGCATTTATTATTGTGATTTTTGGAGAATGGACAAAAATGCGAGATTGATTATTGCGATTTTAGCTAAATCTGCATACAGATATATTTATCAGTTATCAGAAATTTTTCAGAATGCAAGTTCTTATAATTATGATACTCATCCAGTCGCATTATTCACAATAATAAAAACCTCCCAATAATTTCTGAATTTACAGTAAGCGATACTTTGAAATATATTTGAGTTGAGGCCAAATTTGGTCCTTGTTTATTTTTTAACTTCATTATAAATATGTTTGTATGAAAATTTAAATTTTTCTAGGTAAGTTTTAAAATTTTACAAAGTGATTCAAATATTTTGTTTATTTTGCAGCAGTCCTTCTTTACAAAGAGCTGAGGACTTCCTTGTTAATGTACAGCTGATGATTTCTTGCCATGTTGCATTTCTTAACGGTTTGACAGAGAATGAAGTTCCTGAAGATATGTTTGTTAATATTTTGGAAGCATTTTCAAACATGTGTCATATTTTGCCTGTGTAAGTAATAAATAGAGACCTAAATTACACTTAAAGCCAAAACAATATATACTTGTTACCTGCCAACTGACAGACTATATAGAGAAATGTTTTGGTCTTTAACAGTGCTTAACAAAAAAAGTCTGGACTTCTAACATGTTTAATGGTGCGTAATCAAAAATGTCATTAAAAAGTGTTTAGGTAGGCATGAAAATTCTGGGTAGGTATGGAGGCAGGAAACAGAACTTAGTTTATCTTTTTTGTTACCTTGAATTGGTAAAAAGCTTGGGTATTTTTCTATTTTCACATTCGTGTACAATTTATTTAATCCTTGTGTAGTAAACATACATGTATACCTACAATGTATATATAATATTGTTTTGAACTAGGCTTATCTATACTATTAAATGAGAAGACCTCATTTTGTGTTTCGCTTCTCTTCCTTCCACAATAAATTAATCATCATGCCTTTGTGTCCTATAGGTACCATGCATAGTCGCATTTGTCATCCTTGTTTATGATTATTCCCTTTGGGTTATTTTAGGAGGAAAACGAAAATAAAGGCGTCTGGATATTGTTTCCTTCATCGGACGGACTTTTAAGTCATAGACAAGACTTCCGTTTAGAACTGTTTAAAATTACACATAATTTTCATAGGTACTTGGGGACAGAACAATTATTTTCGCTTTTTCTGTATACTATGAACATACATATACTATAAATAAAGTGTATTTGCTATTTACTATCAATTCCAAGTTTACTATCAACATCATATATTATTTAAATATTTAGAGATTATAGTATATGTATGTTCATAGTATACAGAAAAACTCGAAAATAATTGAAATAGGACTGTTAAAAATTACACATAATTTTCATAGGTACAACAAATGTACTTGGGGACAGAACAATTATTTTCGCCTTTTCTGTATACTATGAACATACATACATGTATACTATACATAAAGTGTATTTGCTATTTACTATCAATTCCAAGTTTACTATCAACGGCGGTCATATATTATATAGAGATTATAGTATACATGTATGTATGTTCATAGTATACAGAAAAACGCGAAAATAATTGAAATTGATAGAAAACAAAAAAATAACGGATTTTGAAAAAAAATGAGGGCTAAAAAAATTTTCCTGTCCCTAAGTACCTATGACTTTTGATACCTTTCCTGTAATTCTCCAGTCATAAAATCTTTTACAAAAACGTATCCTACAACAGTTTACATTATTCAACCACGCTCTAAATGCCCACGATTTCGCGGGTGTGTTCTAGTAACATAATAAATGGTGTTATAAATTTAGACTTCACTCAAATTTTGTTACAATTCATTTAATTTTTAAATTAAATTGATTTTGAGGTCACTTTATAAAAGGTCAATGTAATTTCAGTTACTAATAGACACATTTTTGGTTCCCAGATGATCTCTTTAAAATCAATATTTTCTCCTGGAGAGAGAAGATCCTGATAAATTTTAGTGTTTAAGATCAAGGTCACAGCAACCATGAACATTTATAAGCAGACTGTGTTAAAATCTTCAATAGCCTGGTAGACTTTTTCTGCGTGTACTTTTTAATGAAAAATGCGGTTATTAAAAAAACCTTTAAAAAAAAATTAAAAATATTTTATAAAATCTTGTATTATTTCAGTTAGTACCAAAATGTGTCTCAAAAGTGCAGAGGCACAGATCTATTTGGAAACCTTTAGAAATGTTTCAAAATTATTTCCTTTTTAACCATATTTGGTTTATAGATCAGAAAAATAATATCAGGTTTTCACAACCTTTTTTGGAGAAATGATCAAATTGCTGTTTATAAGTTATAGTTGGAATTTGAATATGGGTTTTATTTGTTTTTTTATAGTCCAGGATCAGCTTTTAAAAGTAAAAAGATAATTCAAAATGTTCCTGTGACTTCATCTCCACATGTGGTTCTAATTCCATGGAAGAATCGTCTTATTTCATTTGCAGAAGAAGCAGCATGTATAGTGTCAGTTGCACAGGTAAACACTGATACTGCTTTTAAATAAACTATTGATTATTTTAATGCCAAATTCGTACACATTACATACGTGTAGTACACATATATCTACTGTAAATTCAGAAGTTATTGCATGCATTTACTATTGCTATTTTTTGATTATTGCTATTTCAGGGAAATCTGCATACAGATGTACATGTATATATCACATATCAAAATGCAAGTTTTTATTATTGCGATAACCCAGTCGCATTATTTGCAGTAATAAAAACCTCACAATAACTTCTGAATTTACAGTATTCAGTTTAATTCCATCTTGGTGATATATTTTGACGTGAATGCTGGTAATTGTTAATATTTTTGTAGGGACTTTTATATATATATATTCAATACTGTGGATTCTTTATTATTGAAAATTTATTTTCATGGATATTTGATTTTGTTGTTTTGCAAAAGTCTGCAAACAAGCATACAGACAATTTGTCCTTTGTCGAACATTTAAATTTATGGTTTATTTTAACTCATTGCTATCCTTACTACTTCTGAGCTAAATCAGAATGTTACAATATGTACTTATGCACCTACTATGTCATTTATTAATCTCAATGATTTTCAGGGTATACTTGAGGGGGTCCCTGATTCCCACTTCCCTACCCTAACTCCCACTTCCCTCCCCTAACTTTTAATTCCCTCCCCTTACTCCTACTTCCCTCCCCCTTACTCCCAGACAAAAATCGGTTAGACTTTTTTTTTTCAGTATATCACTATTTTTACACCCCCTCTTCCCCAGTTCCCTTACCCCTGTCCATCCCCTCATACATTTTTGTAGTCTTTTTGTAATTTAAAGTTACAGTACTAGTACTATTCACTTATCTTTCTAAATCCAGAATCAGAATGCATGACTTCCTCAGAATCTTTTTATATGAAATATTAAAATTGTGTATTTTGTTTATTGATATGAAGTAACGAACTTTGAAAGGGAGGGGATAAGGGTTTGTTTCAGTACTTCTAGTTTTTAACTGAATACCTTGCAACTGTTCTTCCCAGTAATTTATATAGCAACATGTGATTTGAAAATAGAAAATATTACTGTTTCGTTTAAATTATAGCACCACATTCATTATACCTTCTATTTTAAAAAGTATATTCAGAAGTTAGGTCTGATTTGCACTAAACCAACCCCCCCCCCCCCCCCCCCCCCCCCCCCCCCTCCAATCATGTTATTAGAAAAAAGACTAACATTAAGTCACTCACTGTTGAAAAGGGGGATAACTGATGATTTAATTTGATAACAGTCTGATATTTTACATTTCTAATAATATCTTTTTAATAAACAGAGATTTTTCAGAGTAAATCACCCATAATCATCAGAAAAACTCTTCTATGTACAGTATTTTTGAGAGTAAGTTTTACTTGCTGTGAAAGATATCCAGATGATAGTTTCTGCATGCAATTTTTGGGGAATTACTCAGAAAACAGTTGGTTATAAAAATAGCCTGTTAATTCCTATGTAGTTTTTGTTAGACATAGAGAGATGGGCTTAAGTATCCACTGACATTATTAGTTACACAGTGTGCTAGTGACCTAATACTATATATATGGGGTCAGTAAACCCCACATATATTATATCATATTAGGTCACTAGCACACTGTGTAACGAATTTATCTTGCAGACTATCTTAACATGGGTCATTTAGACTAGTGGCCTATCAAAATAATCAAGTCTTCATTATTAAAAACCTACTTCCATTGGTCTATACAAAAACAAATGCCAACAATAACCACTTGTTAGCTTTAATGTGTTTTCTGCATTTATTTTCTTTATCTGTTGTTTGGGCGAAATGTTTCAGATTTTTCTTCAACGTCATGTACATGTTGTTTTTACAAAGGGACTTAACACTGCTACTAACCCAATATGAAAATAAGATATGCCCACTTAGTCCCACTTACCCCGTATTAAATATACAGGGTCTCCACATGTCTGCTTTAAACCAATGATATCCCTAGAAATGTATAATTAAAGATTATCTTTGGTCATTTCAACGAGATTGATTTTCTCGCTTGAGCCGGTACGGCGAAAGTGAGAAAAGCAATCGAGTTGAGATGACCAATGATAATCTGTTTATCGATATTTTACCTATGATGACGTTGTTAATTTCATTGACAATATGCCATGTGCGCCCTTAGTTTCTAGCGATAATTTTTCATATCACTCTACTGTGCTGAGAAAGGAAATTATCAGTCAGTAAGATCAAAGGACAATTTCGTAAAATAGCGATAATAGGTTATAAGAACTAATGTTATACCAGGACCATTTTTCTAAAAGTCTTAAACCTTCACAGTACCACAGTTTCATCTGTATACTTTGAGGTTTCTACCATCAATAGTATGTTGCATTTATCATGTTTATTAACATGTTACCAAATTATAAATACCCAAAGGTTACTCAAAATTGCTACATTGAATAATTTTAACACATTTTGAGTATTTGTCAATAAATGACAAAGAAAGACGTATTAAACCAAATCCAGAATTTTGTCATGCCCGAAAGTAAAGCTATGCATATGCATTTTCTTTTACAGGTGCAAAAAGAGAAGCAGGCAAAGAAAAGTCAAGCGAAATGGAAGAACACAGAACCAACAAAATTTTCTCAAGATTTAAAACATTCAAGTGACTGTGGATCTAAAGTTAGTCAAGTACCTCTTATATTTGAAAAAGTTCATGGAAATATCCTCGGACAACATGGTGGTGAACTGCTGATTAATGAACATAGTTATGGCAGTATTTTAAGCAAAGGGAGAATATTGAAGTACCTTCCAGGGATAATATGCATTGGAACAGAGGTATGGCTAGTTTATGCTATTTTTGTAAATTTTGTTTTGATCTTTTAATGTGATAATTTTCCATCTCGAGCTACTAGAGTGATATGGGTTTTTGATTAGAAAAAGAATGTTTGGCTATACACCATGTCATTGACATTGCCTAGAAAAATAGCGATAAACAGATTATCAATGATATTTCAAGCTAGTGTAAGTTTCTAGGCCACATCTCATCCCAGGGCTGTTGCACCTCAACAAGATTGTAGATGAGAAACTCCCTCTCATTTTAAAAACCATCAACAATATGTAAATTATAACCAGTCAAAATATCCTAATTACGGTATGACTCAGCACGTCAATCTAGTTTTAACTGCAGAACATGTTGACATCTCATTAACAGGTTAATCTCCTAAATGTGTTATATTTTTGCTGCTAAACATTGAATAAAGCCAATCAATCAAAATGCATACAGGTGTTTGCTGCTTGATTTTCTTGGGGTATTGTTTAGTACATTAAAATGATTACAAATTAATTTGTATCTCTAATTTTTCACTTATATTTAAAATTAAAAAAAAAATGTACTAAGAAACAAACTTTGAATAATGTTACAGTTCATTGAAACCTTTTACTGCCACCAGTTACATAAAAAAAATTACTCTAAGCTGTTTCACTACAATTACCCTTAACTGATTCAACTGAAGGTGTTTAAATGTTGTTTTCTCATTTTGGTATTTAAAAAATGAAATTATTGTTTTTTTGATATTCTGATAAAAGAGAAGTTTAATTATTTTTAATATGGTTTGTAGATGATTAAATTACCATCATACTTCCATACAACATGCACAAAATTATGTAAATGTAGTGTGGTTATGTGTTACTAAAATAAGCTATTGAATTCTTTGTGACAAACTTTGTAATAAACTGATGTCTATTTTTAGGTTATATTTACCCTGTTGAAAATAAACAGCAATCATTTGAGGGAATTAAAGACAAAGTCCAAAACTGTCCGACAAGATACAAAAGCTACAATATATTATTCAGAACCCAAAGATTTGTTACGGAAAGTGGACAGAGACATCTTGATAGAATCATTTATACGCTTAAATAATATTTGTAAAATAGACAAATTAGCAGTCTAAGAAGTTGACATATGATTAATGTCTAGATATTTTAGTGAGCTGTTTATGAAGATGTATATATTCATTATTTACTCTTATTCCCGGCAAAGATTATATATATACACATACTTTGTTGCAAGTGATTCCAGGATTGACCTTTTAGTTAGTTATTGACTGTGCTGAAAAAAAAACCTACACATTGTGCAATGTTCATAATGTTTTTACACAATACTTGTACAGTCTGTAAACACAGTAACACAATGACCTGTATGACATACAAAAGAAACTTCAGTGTTCCAGCTTGGTCGTTTTCACAGGGCGGTCCGCCCGCCCTTTCCCGACTGCCGCCCTGTGCCTTTTTTCTGACATCCTGTGCCCTTTTTAAGACGCCCTGCCCTTTTTAGCAAGTACATGGCTTTATTGTCATAATATTTTGATGAAAATACTATAATTCTCCCTGTCTTCATGTTTCTGACAAGTTTATGACCCTTAGCTGATTAACATTTAAGCAGGTGTTATAATTAGATATAAGAAGATGTGGTATGAGTGCCAATGAGACAACTCTCCATCCAAGTCAAAATTTATAAAAGTAAACCATTATAGGTCACAGTACGTTCTTCAACACGGAGCCTTGGCTCAAACCGAACAGTAAGCTATAAAGGGCCCCAAAAATTACTAGTGTAAAACCATTCAAACGGGAAAACCAACGGTCTGATCTAAGTATAAGTATAAGTTTTAATTTCAGGTAATCCGCTTATCTCAATCGGATGGGTCACTAATCCATTAATTAAACCTCATAATTGACCATTATAATTATTTTTCCCAGTAAAAATCAGTCAGTCCGCATTTCAATTTCAATATTTCTTAAAAGACCACAATTTGCAGTTCGTTTATTCACAGATGTTTTTGTAGTTTCGTCAATTGAACAAAATTGTTTTTCCCCGGACAGTTCGCATTTTAATTTCAAAATTTCTCAAATGATCACTTATTGCAGCTCGGATGACATAGTTTCGTCATTTGAACGTATTTTCGTCACATTTTATATATCTTTATATAATCGAAAGTAAACACCTGATCTACTCTTGATAAATTTAAAATAGACAGTCATTTTAATTCGTTCAAGTTTATAAAAATGAATTCTAAATATTGATTGAAACGTTTTTACAGGGATAGTGATAATGCAGTGAAATATTCGTAACAATTTCATTATGCTGTGATTCCTGGTTTAAAAAAAATGAACCCAACTTTTGTTGATCAGGATGTCCTCTAAAAATAACTGAAATTGTGAACTAAATTTGCGGATCATTGTTCTAATCTTCTATTTAAGCATCACACCAGTCAAATCATGCCATAACTGCCTATATTTGTAGCATGCCTAAGGTCTTCAAAGATCCTGGTCATTGAAGGACTTGGGCATATGTATAGCTAGTAATATATGTCCTTGGTCACTTACTGTTACCCAAAATAAGGTTGCATGATTTTCATCTCGCGTAAAAGTGACTAAAGCCCTCAAAACTCCTAGCTGAAAACCCTGCTGCTATTCACCTAAGACAATGTTTGACATGCCCTTTTTGAATTATCAATCAGCGTGCTAAAGAGCCCTTTTCATGATTGGCTCCCTGCCCTTTTGAAATCCTAGCTGGAACACTGAACTTGATTTTAAGTGTTGTCCAATATACCATTCAATAGTTATACCCCTTGAAATCAAGGAAAGACAGACAACACCATGACCAACAGAAAAACAACAGACAAACAACAAAAGATAAAGCAACATATTTATGCTCATTGAAATCTAGGAAAAAACAACAATATTCTGGCTAATAGAAAAAAGATAAACAGGCAAACAACAGTCCACAAAAAATTATGCAAAGGTCTACTAACCAACATGGCCGACATGGCTAAAATTAGAACATAGGGGTATAATGCCATGTTTATGAGCACTCAATCCTCCCCTAACCTAGGACAGTGGTTTAACAGCACAACATAAGAACACACTGTAAAAATCTGTTGAAATTTTTTCAGCTCAAAAGATCGCTACAAGGCAATAAAACAACAAATATAAAAACCATAGACACAAAGCACTGAAATAAGAGTCTGAGTACTCACAAGTAAGATTCAAATGAAAATTTCTCTAAATTTTCATAAACATGATAAAATAAGCTTTTAAGCTCACCTGGCCAAACGGCCAAGTGAACTTTTCTTATCACATGGTGTTCGTTGTTAACTTTTACAAAAATCTTCTCATCTGAAGCTTAATTTAACCAAACATGGCCATAATCATCATGGGTTTCTAGTTTAAAAAAATGTGTCTGATGACTCTGCCTGCCACCCAAGATGGCAGACATGGCTTAAAATAGAACATAGGGGTTAAATGCAAGTTTTGTCTATTATCTTGAAAACTGCTATGAATAGAGAAAATCTGACAGGGGCAGAAATGTTCAAAATGTTGAGATCTATCTGCTGTATTTATTGGAGTTTCCTGATACTCCTTTTTAGCTCACCTGAGCTAAAAGGCGATGTGAGCTTTTGCTTTCACTTGGTGTCTGTCATCATATTCTGTCCATCTGCTGAAGATAAACTTTAAAAAAACTTTTCCTCTGAAACTACTGGGCCAAATAATACTAATATTTACCTAATTGTTCCATAGGGACAATATATCCAGGGATATGATCAATCAACTGACATGGCCGCTGATGCTAACTGTAGAACATAGGGGGTAAAATGCAGTTTTTGGCTTATATCTCAAAAACTAAAGCAGTTACAGTTAAACTGACATAGGTATAAGTGATCAGTAGGCCGAGGTATTGTTGAATTTTTGAAAAATAAGGGATCCTATTTTGGAGTATTTGCCCCTGAAATGTAAGTTTTTGTTATTATTTTGAATACTATAACCAACAGATTCTTAACCATAAAATTTACCAGAACAATAAGAATGATCTACAAATAAGCCAAAATGGCAGAAATTGTAAATTGACCCTTTATAGGAGTAATTGCCTTTTGAGTGATGATTTGTACCCATTTTTTGTGTGTTCTGTAGAAATTATAGTAGATAGAGAGAATGGTAAAAAAATTCAGGAAATTAGATCTACCCAATTTTGCAGAAATCTTAATAGATAGAGAGAAACCCCAATAGCAAAAATGTTAAGCAAAATAAGATCTTCAAATTGGTCAACATGGCCGAAATTGTCAATTGATCCCATATAGGGAGTTATTGCCATTGAAGATGGTTTTTACCTATTTTTGCATTTTTTTACATAAACCATAATAGATAAGAGAAATTGTAACTAGCAAAGGTGTTAAGGACAATAAAATTCAGGGGTTCTTTCACCAAAAAATTTAGGATAAAAAATTATAAGTTCAACTGAAATGTTAATGACTTGCAAGTATTTTTTGTCGTAAGATTTTTTGCGAAATGATTCGTAGGCTCTTTGGAGCCTCTTGTTATGGAGTATCATCACTGGGAACTGTATAAGAGCAGGAAATACTTAAAAAAAGGGGAATTTTGATTGGTCATAACCCAACCATTTATTTTCAAATCATAAATTTATGAAGTCATACCCTCCGGTGGCTGTCCAAATTTCTTGCCCTTCATCCTGGTCAACTGTACCACCTTGAGAAGCTTCCTGTTGTATTAGTTGTTAAGTTGTTATCATCCTGAATATGAATGGGGAGGAATCAAGGTCACAATTATTGACTTTAGCATATGATTAATTCGTTTTAGCATTTGCTAAATTATATTTTAGCATATATGCTAAATTCAATTAAGCATCGTATTTGGGATGTAGATCACATTGAAATTTTATCTTGAAAAACTATTATAGATTGAGAGAAACTTTAATAGCAGAATAATCAGCAAGATAGGATGTGCAAATAAGTAAACACGGACATAAAACGTTAGTCAACTACAAATAGGAGTTATTGTCCTTGAATGGCGATTTTTACATTTTTTTGCGTTTTTGCCTTCTGATCTTGAAAACTATAATTGATAGAGAGAAACTTTAATAACAAAACCTATCAGCAAGACAAGATCGAAAAATAGGGAAGAAAGGCGGAAAAATGACCAGCAAGATAGGATCTACAAATAAATAAACACGGACAATAACGTTGGTCGACTCCTTTATTTATGAGTTATTGCCCTAAATGACAATTTTTGAAAAGCATAAGTAAACATGGACATACACTGTTTTGCCTTTTTATCTTGAAAACTATAATTGATAGAGAAACTTTAATAGCAAAATTTATCAACAAGACCAGATCTAAAAATAAGAAAATAAGGCGGAAAATTGATCAGCAAGGAAAATCATAGATATAATAGCCATGCATATCTATGGCTATTATATCTATGGGAAAATGAACAAGACACCGTATTCGAATAAGATACATAGCCAAATTTCTCAGTTGACTCCTTATAGGAATTATTGTCTTAAATGATGGGGATTTTACCCTAATTTAGCGAGTAAAGAGCAAAAACTGATCAGCAATACAAGATCAACATATATACATGAATAGTATTCTAGTCTATAATGTTGGATAGTGGCAATTGTTGAAGATGCACATAGATCAATGTGAGCACACCAGGTTTTTCAGACCTTCTAGTTTTGCTAGTGAAAGGTTATTTGTTAGCAGAAAGTGTATATTGTTCTGCAAAGAAAAAATAATTTTGTTTTGTTTTGAGGAGTGAATATTTTGTAAAAAATAAATAAATGAAAAGATGATATACATGTATGAAAGTGATATGATCTAAGTTGTAATTAGCATTACAATTACATATAACTGATTTAGCTGTAAAATTATCTCCCTTTGATTTATGTTTTTCAGATATAACTATAGAACAAATATTCACATGACACTTGAAGAACACAAAATCATTTTATAGGAAAACAAAGCAACAACTTAATGCTCAAAAACAATGTTCAGAAATGATGGAAAGAAACAAAAAATCCAAGACACATTAATTCATTAAAAAACAAATTCAAAAACCTAAATCGCTACATGCAGTTAATGAATTCTCAGGAAAAGGAGAAGCGGAGCAGCATATCTTCCCTGTTCTTGATCTACGTATTACATTTAAGTTATCAACTTGAAACAAATGCTAACACCTTACTGTGAGTTCATATACAGATAGAGGTAGGGATAAAATCTGATTTTTTGACAATTGTTATTATGCATATGATAGAAAATTGTTTTCTATTGTCATTCCTATTTGTAAGGTTTCTGAGCGAATTAAGAAAGCAAAGTTTCTAAATTCTGATAATTAAAAAAAAGTTGTCGGCATTTTTTTCCAGCTTCTAGTTTTTTTGTTAGTTTTCTGTTTTCCAATCATCCCATATCTTGCATGCATATACGTGTTTTTGTAAAAGTTGAATAAATATTCAAAATTCAAATATTTTGGTATATCATTTGGCAAATAATCAGAAAAAGTTCTCATATATTTTAATCATTCGACATTTTCTGTTGGTTTTCAGGGTTTGTGAATAGAAATCCAACTATTCAACTAATTAATGAAAAAAGCTGTTTAAGCTAGTTTTTGTCGAGCCTGCGACTTTTGTCGCAGAAAGCTCGACATAGGGATAGTGATCCGGCGGCGGCGGTGTCGGCGTTAGCTAACTTCTTAAAAGCTTTATATTTTAGAGGGTGGAAGAACTGGATGCTTCATACTTTGTATATGGATGCCTCATGTTACGAAGTTTCGGTCAGTCACATGTCCAATGTCCTTGACCTCATTTTCATGGTTCAGTGACTACTTGAAAAAAAGTTAAGATTTTTTGTAATGTTAAATTCACTCTTATTATAAGTAATACGATAACTATATTTGGTATGTGCGTACCTTGCAAGGTCCTCATGCCCGTCAGACAGTTTTCACTTGACCTCGACCTCATTTCATGGATCAGTAAACAAGGTTAAGTTTTGGTGGTCAAGTCCATATCTCAGATACTATAAGCAATAGGTCTAGTATATTCGGTGTATGGAAGGACTGTAAGGTGTACATGTCTAGCTGGCAGGTGTCATCTGACCTTGACCTCATTTTCATGGTTCAGTGGTCAAAGTTAAGTTTTTGTGTTTTGGTCTTTTTCTTATACTGTATGCAATAGCTCTACTATATTTGGTGTATGGAATGATTGTAAGGTGTACATGTCTAGCTGGCAGGTGTCATCTGACCTTGACCTCATTTTCATGGTTCACTGGTCAAAGTTAAGTTTTTGAGTTTTGGTCTTTTTTTGTAATACTGTATGCAATAGGTCTACTATATTTGGTGTATGGAATGATTGTAAGGTGTACATGTCTAGCTGGCAGGTGTCATCTGACCTTGACCTCTTTTTCATGGTTCAGTGGTCAAAGTTAAGTTTTTGAGTTATGGTCTTTTTTCTTATACTATATGCAATAGTTCAACTATATTTGGTGTATGGAAATAATTTATGATCTATATGTCAGTCACGCAGGTTTTATTTGACCTTGACCTCATTTTCAAGGTTCATTGCTCAATGTTAAGTTTTTGTGTTTTTGTCTGTTTTTCTTAAACTATGAGCAATAGGTCAACTATATTTGTTGTATGGAAGAATTGTTATCTGTACATGCCTGCCTAGCATGGTTCATCTGACCTTGACCTCATTTTCATGGTTCATTGGTCAATGTTTAGTTTACTTGATTAATGTTAAGTTTATGTGACAGTTGTAATAAAGCTTTATATTTAGGTCTATCAACACATAATATCAATGATTAGTAAAGAAGGCGAGACATTTCAGCGTGTGCACTCTTGTTATACAACAACTAAACATTGAGATTTCTAAAAGTTTTTTGTCAGATGACGCCTTAATGTTTCCGTAGATAAGTATATAAACCACTGACATCAGTGTACCTGCACAATAGTATTTCTCAGGTAAACTCCACATTAATCATGTTAATTGTGAAACATAATATTATAATGAAATATACAGAAAAGAAACTGGAAATAGGTTACAACATTCCGTTAATGCAGTATGGAATCCTATACAATATTGTGTTTAAAATATGCCAGGTTATTTTTATTTTTCATGCCCTGTCGTTCATTATCGAGATTATTTTATTAGTTGTCTCCCCCTTTGAACATTCCAGTGTGGACTGTCGAACAACAATACAATCAGTACAAGCCGTCCCAAATCGCATTTGGTGAGATATGAAAATACGTTAATGCGACTGCAATCAAACGACACAAACAAAAAACATAAAGAGTATCTATTTTTGAAACACGTCCTTTAAAAGTATACACATAAATTTGACATAAAAACATTTAAAATAACAAAATCATTGCCAATACGAGAGAAAAAAAAATACCCAAAATATTCAAACACACTTGTAAATTGTTTTTACGTCATGATTTGATAGACAATATCAACTGCTGTTCATGTGAAAAATCCCCCTATTTTTTTTTAAGTAATGCACATTAATACCGAGGGGTTGAAGGCAAACAATACAACAATATACACAATGCAAACAAGTCATGTCTTCTTTGACTGTCCATGGCGTTAAAACACTAAATCCCTGGGATGTGTTTTAGTTCATTTTAGTCTCTGATGCATGATTTTTTATTATTAATTGTTTTTGGCTTTTTACTAACTTTCAGAAACTGTACGTTATTTTATTCAACGCCATTTTGTCTAAGGTTATAGTGGTCTTTTTAACTTTGTTTTACATCTCCCCTTTTTTATTAATAGTGTATTTATATTGTGTCATAGATCACATTTATTCGTTCAGTGTATGTTTACTTGTTTTTGTTAATATGTCTTTTTGATTGAGTTAATCCATTTCAATTGATATTTTATAGCGTGTCTCCGTGTTGAAGCCGTGCTTTGACCTATAATTGTTTACTTTTTACACATTGTGATTTGGATGGGGAGTTGTCTCATTGGCACTCATACCACATCTTCTTATTTCTATTATATGAGCACTTTTATTGCTATTTATAATGATCATTTCTCACTAGAATGACTTCCACAACGATTCAAAGACCGTCGCGTCTTGAAAAAAAATTTATCTCAGATATCCGCTTAAGTCGGTATGCATATTGCAAAACCGGTGTTCGTATATTTTGATGTGGTACGATTTTTTTTGATTTTTTTGGGGGTAGTTACGCTAGGTTTGTAGATATATTTTACATCTGATTTATAGAGATTTGAAGATAATTTATTACTTCTGAATTATAAATATCTGCTACTTTTAATTTGCTGTCCTATAATCATGTGTCCATGTTTCTCATACACGGATCTGACGACCTGTTTTACTTTCTGTTAACTTTGTGTTTTTAAAGACATCTCGGAATCTTATAGCTTGATGTTACCCACCTTTAAAAAATTGGAGACAGAACTATCATTTACTGATGTACAAAAACACAAAATGTATTAGTTACCAGAACAAAAAGTAGAACGGAGTATTGTCAGATACTTGTAAGCCGTGTGTGGACATTGGATCTGTATTTTTATCAGATTGTACTATTAAAGGTTTTTTTCACAAAATCCGCATCAGCCCTACTACTAGTAACTGATGTCAGAAGTATTATATTCACATTAAAAAACGTCCATGCTGATATCAAGGATTATATGATTCTAAAGGAAATATTGGTACCGATTTGGAAAATTTGAACATGTTATACTTTGATATTTAAACACGTTATTTTAGGTTGTATCCATTACTGCACATCTTAAACAAATGTCTAATATCTAATAATACTAGAACATCTATGACACTGAAGGTAAAACCTTTGTATGATATTAGTAAGTTAAAGGAAAGTTAGATTCTTATGATATAATTCAGAATAAACTTTTATAATACATGTTTAAGTGACTACAATCTTATTGACTTGATAAATTTAGAGCATACCATTTTTTTTTTAAATACATTGCAAATCAACAACCAGACTTCATTTTTTTTTAATTTTAGTTCATTTATATGTTTTGGAGTTCAGTTTGACGTCAATTTTCACTGAACTAGTACACATTTTTGTTTAGGGGCCAGCTGAAGCCCGCATCCGGGTGCGGGATTTTCTCGCTGTGTTGAAGACCCATTGGTGGCCTTCGACTGTTTTCTGCTCTTTGGTCGGGTTGTTGTCTTTTTGACACATTCCCTATTTCCATTCTCAATTTTATTCATTACAAATATTTCATCACATACACAAAGTTCGATTTTATATTGTTTATCCAGAATGGCAGGCCGTTTCAAGATAGACCATATTGACCACATTGTAATCACAGTCAAAGATTCTATCAAAACATGTGAATTTTACTCAGAAGTGCTTGGAATGGAAGTAAACACTTTCAAGGTATTTCAATTAATAGCAGAAATTAATATACTACATACTAGTAGTATCCATACAAACACGCCTATACTGCAACCATGCTTTTTGTGCAGTCAAAATGCATTGACCCTATACACTTTGGCTTTAAAGTCGCTGACCGTTGAACGCCCGGTATGTGACGTTAGTTATGTGTTTCGGTAGAGTTTTATCTATATCATAGTCCAAAAAAAATGCAGGTCCGCTAAATTGTAACGCCGCTCGCTTCAAAATATTTCATTTTAAACATTTTTGAGAGTTACAGTATAAAGAGAACAACCATATATTGCCTCAAATCATAATTTTATTTCTACTCGGCTCGAAACAGGATAGAAACGCTCGACAAAGCCTCGCATTTTACCTGTTTCTAAACCTTGTATACCTTAATTTTATATTTTGAGACTATGTTTGTATTATTTTTCTTTCATATATACAAAAGATTGAAAGTAAGTATAGGCACTCGAAAAGCAAAATATAAAGCCATAATTGGAAAATGTAAGTATAGGAGAGAGGCGAAAGATACCAAAGGGACATTCAAACTCATAAGTCGAAAATAAACTTACAACGCATTGCCAAAAAAAAAAGAACAAGACTAACAGACAAACAACAGTACACAAAACACAACGTAGAAAACTAAAGACTGAGACAAGAACCCCACTACAAACTTGGGGTGATCGTAGGTACTCCGAAAGGGTAAGCAGATCCTGCTCAACATGTGGCTCCCGTCGTGTTGCTCATGTAAGTACACATCAGGTGATAAGTCTATTCGGTAGGTCTTATTTGGGGAAAGGGGACGGGACTGTAGAACATATCTGTTGTCATCTGTGAAAGGGATATTCCATAACGGTCAACCAACTCGTGATGGCCTCCTTAAAATTTACGAAGGGATGATTTCAACTTCACCACTTGGAACTCTTGGTTTAATAGCTTTCTTGAGAGCAGCAAACCTCTATCCAGGAAATCGTGATAGGAAATACAAGTCCTGGAATATCGTATCAACTGGGAGATATATACTATATATGCAGGCGCTGTTGGAATTTTACATGCTACATCAAAATCAAATAGCTATCTGAACAGTTCAGCACTGGAGAATTGGAGACATCAACTGAAGTTATACTGGCCAACTTTACAAATTTTCAATAATGAATGAAAAAAATTAGCAGGAATAACCATGGATATTTTAGTACAACAGACCACCGCAAACACCAAAACCCACGTCCTCCGCAAATACCACAGTAGAGAGGACAAAAAGGCTTATTATAGCTTGTGCAAATAACCCAGCAATGGGGAAATATGAAATATACATCTTATAAACGTAAAAACAACCTGCTATCAATCGTTCAAAATCAAGGAAACTTGTATAATGTGTAACTTTTCTAGAAGATTTTTCAATAATATGAATTTGATTTGGAATGTTACAGCGTATTCACCGCGAAAAACGTCACGTGCAAACTGAAGAAAAGGCTAGAATTAATATTCCTCGCGCTTGACGTTATGTGCAACCAAAAGAAACGATAAACAATTGATTTTACGTTATCTTTACTGGCATGTTAAACTATGGCAGACATTTTCGATGTACATTTGGTTTTGGTATATAGTTGTATTTTACTGGATTTTTTTTAAATCGACGTTGAGTTGTTATTAGGACGGAGTGGAAGTAACCTTTTCATAATATAATGATTTCTATAATGATTCTACTTTTGGTGAAGGCCATACTTTACACTTAACTATGAAATAATACTTCTTTTGTTTCATGTGTTGTATTTTTAGTCTTTTTGTTGTGAATATTTTTTACGTCTAAATCAGAAAAGACGACTTCCGAAACAAGATCGTAGGCTCTGAACTTTCTCGAAGTACTGCGTTTAATAAACGGTTGATTGGTGAGTTTACAAGCTTCGTTTGCAGAACTGCAGAACAAATCTTGAGGCCGCCGTCATTTACACCAGACGAAAATGTTTTATTTCTTCGACGTGCAATGAGGATTATTTTTACAACGTGGACATTCTCAAAAACGTTAACTGTTTAGGAAACATCAATATTGTGCCTACGCGCACTATGCCACTGGGGAAAAGATATTAGTTTTGTTGTTGGTTAGAAACACATGAAGTGTATATCTTTCTTATTTCATTTGTGGCTACAATAGTAAAGCACAATAATATCAATAACATAACAACAATTTCAATGTCACAATATAGGGTACAGAACATTTTTTTTAACCCTCGAAATGAGATATTGTAATTCTCATTGCGATCTATCGTAATAATGGAACACCCCATCCTTTATTCCAGGGCAATAGAAAAGCTTTAAAATTTGGAAACCAGAAGATAAACATTCACGAACATGGTAAAGAGTTTGAGCCTAAAGCGCATGCTCCTACCCCTGGCTCTGCAGATGTTTGTTTCATCACACAACAAAGTTTAGACCTTGTAATTGAACACTTGAAGGTGAGTCTGATTATATTCTGCTAGCTATTTGTTTATTCGAAAAAACAAACTGTACACACTGATTGAGGCTGAAATAAGTAAATGTAAATTTCACCTATAGAGTAAATATTATAAAAACATACCGATGTCTATGCATATTACCGATGTTTCATGCATATTTTAACTTACACGACACTTGAAGTAAAAAGTTCAGGAAGATAAATACATAAAATATTTAAGAGCTCTTAAACAAAGAAGGCCTTTTTAGAATAACTGAAATGATATTTTCATGAACGATTTAAATAAGGACGACTGAAAATATGAACAACAACAAATAAATCTGAAGAGAGCAGTCAATAAAAAGCGTCACTGACACGGATGAAGTCTGAATTAAAAATATTGTGGTTTCGATTGTCCTTTTCGATGCACCGTTATTAAGGTTGACACGACTGAAAGATATTGTAAACGAAGTGTTTTAAAGCAATAGACTTAAGACGGCTGCCAAAGCAAAGCACGAACTTGTCACCCTTCCGAAGCAAATGCAGTTCATGCTATAGCAGTGGCACCCATGTTCTAAATAGCCCCGAATCAAAACAAACTGTGAATAGATCTAGCAAAAAATACAGAGATAACATCATTGGCAAAGTCTGTCACGTCTTAAATGTAATTCGCCCCCTCAGAAATGTCTACTACATGTAGTTGAATAACAACCGGTGCACAAAGAACGCAGTATAAACAGTCAAAGTCCATATGTAATATTGATATTACAGGCGACAAACAGTTGAAAAGAGTCAAATAAATAATACCAATAATATCAAAGAATGTTCACAATTACCGAAAAGTTCATAGTAATTTATCTGATGTAAGAATAATGCTTATAAATCTTTCTACACTTATATTAGATGCCGCATTTCCGAGAAGATTCAATACATTTGTGTATATGAACAATGCAGAATAATTGTATCTTGGGCGAGACCAAAGTAAAGTTGTATACATAGTTTCACAACTGATTACTTCATTCTTTTTCCAGAGTTTCAATGTGGATATTGTAGAAGGACCTGTTGAACGGACGGGTTCCCAGGGACCAATAAAGTCTGTATACATTAGAGACCCGGACAACAACTTGATTGAACTGTCCAATTATTTGTAAACAATTCTAGGTACATCGAGAAAAATGCTACATTAGAATAAAACCACATGCAAAAATATGTATGTTAATTAAGTGTTATAATTGACCATAATATTCCATAATTCAACAAAGAATCATTATTGTCAGTTCACGATATGTAAATATGTAAAACAATGTATTAAATGATAAATAGAATTCAATCGTACTTTCGTAACTTGACGAACAAAGCCAATGGGATCAGTTATTGAAAACAAGTTGCTTTCTTTAAAAAAAACAATCGATACGTGAACCCTAGAAGCTAGCTGGTGACCAAAAATGTGTTGCTGAATTGATTTGAAATAATTGATTGAGAGTATAATAAGGTAATGATGATATTATAACCCTTTACTGGAAATATGTAATTGTGTGTAGATTCTTGCACAAGTCAATTAAAAGTACTTTTGGATTTAGTTGTAAATAGAAAAGTGTATACTACCATATGAATTTACCTTTTAAGGCTTGACTATTTTATTTATTACTTGGGAGTGTAGATAATTTTTTCAGGTTTAATATACAAAGTCCTAATCATATGTTTCTGCAAAACCGGATGTCTAAAGCAAATTGCACAGACCAATTGCTTATCTTTCATATCTTCATAATTTGTTTCCTGAATGCCTTAGTGATTCTTATACTCATTATGGAAGATGTCTGCAATCACGATAGAGGTGGTGTAGAGAAATTGAAAGTCCAATTTCCATGATGTGAAGTGTAACTCTGTGGCATGTAACTTATAAGAAGGTTTCGTTTTTTATTCTTGTGAGTTACACACCAGCTTCATTAGGACCTTTTATACACTGACCGTTATTATGGTCTCATAAATATTTTTAAGGATTTCCTTAAGTTACTTTAATCAATCCAAATTCAACAGGAAAACTAAGTTTTGAAGAATATCTTGTTTTCAGAAGTTTTATGAATACTTGAACATGCTCTCAATAGAACCAATTTATATAAAAAGATATGACGATATATATAGATATCCGGATTAAAATTTAATACGCCACACGCGGGTTTTGTCAATCCCCTTTTTTGAAAACAGATGTTACGTTTGCGTGATTCTTATCATGAGGTACTTTTCCTGTTTGTAACAATTGAAGTATGTATGTGCATGTGTAAATGTTTTCTTTTGGCACTATTCCAGTAATAATCTGGTTCTGTTGATTTTTTAGGATTTATATTTTTTATTGATTTAAATTTGCCTCCTCTGTTGATGTCTATGTTGTCCATTGTTGGATGTGTTGATGGACCTTTGTCAGAGATTATTGTATTAGTCTCAGATGTAAATGCTGATTCAAATTGTTCATTTAAGACATTTGCTTTTTCTAAGGGATCTGTATGGAGTAAACCTTTACTTCTAAGGTATGCAATACCAGTGTTTTAATCGTTTAAACTCTTTATGTATGAAACGAGTTTTTTAGTTTTTTTGTTAAATCTCTGATTTTTGAGTTCTTGTACTAGTATTTCAAATATCATGTTTTCAATATATTTCCAGTAGACATTTCGCATTTTTTTCTGTAATTGTGTTTTAATTCGTTTGAATTTTTTAAGGTGTTTACCATCATGTTTTTTTCTGTCTATATAATTTGTTTTTCTTGTATATTACTTTTTTTGAAGTTTGAATCTATCAATGGAAGGTGAGTTTTATTATCTAGTAGCTTGGTTGGTATATGCTTTTGGATTCTTTCTGTTGTTTTGTGTTCTGTCATATGTGTGTATGTTTCCTTCAAATTTTTTCCAATACTTTCAAAGTCTGCTTTCTTGTGATTGAATACTTTGTGTGGTGACTGTTTCGCTTTTGAAAGGGAAAGATATATTTCAATAAAAATTATATCATGTTCTCCAGTAGGTGGTCATGTTTCTATTCTGTTTACTAGAGATGGATTTGACATGCAGAGTAGATCAAGCGTGCGGTCATATCCTGTTGGTTTGTCTACTACCTGTGTGATATTTGTGATCTTGTTCTTTCTAAAATATAGTTGCAACAAGAATTTTTCGAAAGGTGTAATAAATAAGAAAATGTGTATGGTAAATTGTGTGGTAGTTTAGTAAACAGAATTGAGGAATCATAACTGTCAATTGCGATGCACAATCCTTCAAGGAACATATTTATTACCAATATTCATGTTGATTTCAAATAGTTTATGTGACATTTATAAAGCAAATGTTTTTAAATAGTTAACACTATTTCATCCATAGTGAACGAACATTTATTCAAAGTGTATAGGCCATACAAATCTCAATATTCATACTTCAGACAAAATGAATCCTTCAAAATAATAAATAGAAGAAAAAAAAAGCATTTTTTTTTAAATACAGATTAAAGGTCACTCGTCACAATCTTTAAACAAATGGTTAAACTTTTGAAAGATGTTCCAACATTTGTCTTTCTTTTGCAAACAATGATTCATTTTGCCTATTGTTCATTTAAAACTTTGAAAAATCTGATTGCATTTTCCGCTATCTTAAAATACAGGATCATATGAAAATGTACTACCTGGATTTAAATTGCAAAATCATGTTGTACTTTCGCCATGGTTTTGCACATTTCGAAATGTTTGACTAAATTACTTTAAATTAGTTGAACATGTAAAAGTTACATGTACTTAGCAATGTGAAAGTGCATTATAGAAAATTCAAGTCATTTTAATATCTTCATATGTTTTAGTTCTAGTTTGCTCATTGTTGAAGGCCGTACAGTGACCTGAAGATGCTAAGGTCGACAAGCTTCAGAGCAATTATTCCATTGTATATTGACGGTAAATTGTTGTTTTGAGAAAAGGTTTTTCATTGTATTCAAACATTTTCTTTTAAGGACATTAGTGCTATATGCCTTTTTTTGTAAAAAATATTTCCGTACTCCTAACAACAAAATTATTTTATTTATAGTTACCTGTGTACGTTATTTTATTTAACGCCATTTTGTCCCATGTTATAGTTATCTTTTTGACATTGTTTTACATAGTGTATTTATATTGTGTCATAGATCAAATTTATTCGTTCAGTGTATGTTTACTTGTTTTGTTAATATTTCTTTTTGATCGAGTTAAGTGTATTGTAGTACGGTTGAATCCGGATCGAGGTCGGGCTATTCCAGGTTATTAGGGTGTAAGGTCGGACCCGTATACTGTTTTTGTTTTTAGTCGTTGTAAGATGATGAGAGAATAAAGATGTGCAGTTTATATTAGTATTGACTTGTCCTTGTTAGTCCCCGTCCAAGGCAAGCTCATTTCATGGTGGAGGACTTCAAAGATGGATAGTAGAATTCTTTGATGAGCTGGTACGGTTGGGAACGATTTCAAGTCGGCAGATTGATGTGCATCACTGGGTGACGTTGGGATTTCTGGTGAAGGAGAAACACGTGGTCGTAAGAGGCAGGCATTTTTGTTGTTGAAAGTAAATTTTATTTCTGATGAGTCTCGTAGATTGTAATTCACATTTTAGATACTTGTTTGTCATGTTTGTTCCTTCAAGACTTTAGTTTTGTATGTGAGAATTTGTCTCGCTGCAATTATCTGATAGTAAATGGGCTGGTGTATTTTTCAGTGTATGTGAGAATTATCTTGCTACACGAACTCACAAATCGTATCACGGAATAAATATATACAGATTGTCTATTTGTAAATGAGTGGGTGCATCTTTCTTCAGGTATGTGAGAATAAACTCGCTACATGTACATGTAAATTCTTAAGTTTGGGTAGCATAAATTTGTAAAAATGAAAACAACACGTTATAAATTTAATGCGTCCGAAGCGCTTTTCTGGATTTACCTGCATCAGGAACGCCCAAAGCCGAGGATGTATAAATCCGAAAAAGTTGAAGAGCTATATAATCAAAAAGACCTAAATAAAGGCAACAGTAGTATACCGCTGTTCGAAATTCATAAATCGATTGAGAAAAAAACAAATCCGGGTTACAAACTAAAACTGAGGGAAACACATCAAATATAAGAGGAGAACTACGACACAACAGAAACACAACATTAAAATGTAACACACACAGAAACGAACTAATATAATAGTCAAATCCTTTTAAGGCCAACTTTGCCTGCGGGAGTTGAAACCTTAGTTTCTTTATAATTTCAAAACTTATACACGGGCAAATTTCGATAGGTTTGTTATTAATCATGTCAGTACCGAAGTACTGACTACTGAGCTGATGATACCCTCGGGGACTGATAGTCCACCAGCAGAGGTATCGACCCACTGCTGTAAGAAATGAAAACAACACGTTATGAAATTATTGCGTCCGAAGCGCTTTTCTGGATTAACCTTCATCAGCAACTTGTAAATGACTTCAAATCTAGTATCTGTAAACTTTTTCGACGACGAGTACGACAGAAAAATCGAATTTGCAATTAGACCAGTAACTTCACCTGACACCTTTACTGCCTTTACCAGTTTCTATATGACCTCTGTCTCAGTATTCTGACCATTCTAAAGAAACTGATTACCCTAGTTCATATTTATCAGACGAATTTTTGTCGCTCAATCAGCTACGTGAACCCGATATTACCTACTTGCTTACTCCTTTCCAAAAACCAGTTTTGCCTACTTACTCAGATATTGCTAAAAACGAACAAATGGAGAAATTGGCGAACTGTCGGAAATTTGGGGCTATCCTTATGAAAATGCGGCAATATTTCTATCGGAATTTGAGTCTTATGTAACCCTTCATAACATTTCACCATTGGACGATAATCGCAAAATTGCGGCATTACATTTGCATTTGACTGGACCGGCACTCACCTGGTTTAATGCGCTTTCGTCGGAATTCAAATCGTCATGGGACAGTATTGTACAGTTGTTCCAGACTAAATATGTTGACTTGGACTGGCAAAATCCTACTGTAATGCTAGACAGTGAATTTTTTGAAAACTTGTCTCTGTCGTCAGGCCAGTCAATTGACGATTTTTTACTGTCGGCTTGTTGAAAAAGCTAACATTTTGAAAAAAACTAGACCATAAAATTTTATTTAAATTTATAAAAGGGTTACCCGAACAATTAGCGTTCTGTTTAAGGGCAGGAAAACATAGGGACAGTCCGTCTGCATTAGCAGCCGCTAAAATGGGAGAAGCGTACGGATACAGGAAGGCGGAACTACAGGTTGCTGCGGCTAGTAAGCACCCAAAATCCAATGACAAATACACCTCTGACTTTGCAACATTACAATCACAGATAGATACCCTCACTAAGGTGGTCCAAGATTTAACTTTAACTAGTTCAAAGGAAAATGCACAACAAACCAGACGTACTGACCGATTTTCTTACAATCGTCAACAGACAACTGACCCCTCCCATGCGACGAGTAATCTATGTTTCAAATGTAATTCTCCAGATCATATTAAGCGATATTGTAATTGGAATGGTCAAGGCATTCAGTTCAGATGTTAAATGTCAGCTGTGCGATCAAATTGGTCATTCAGCGGTTAGTTGTATGAAACTTTCGGAAAACCGAACGATCCCGGGGGACACCAGGCACGGCCTACCGGGAGGACGGCGATACTAGGTGCCAGGCGGCGTAGTCGCTCTCCTTCTAGATCAGTTTCTAACAATATACAATCTGACACTTTTCCAACTTCTGATGATGAATATGATAATTCTATATCAACTACAGAAAACAGAAACAAATTTATTTATTTGCCAGTTCAAATTACAAATTTGAAAATAGCTGCTCTCATAGATACGGGAAGCTCAATAAATGTAATTTCACAACAACTTTTCAATTCCATACCAGAAACACACAAGTTATGGGTTAATTCAACTAGTGAGAAAATAGTTTTTAGCAAATAACCAGTCTGTAAACATTGTTGGTGTTTCGAGGATAAAAATTCAAATATCGCAAGGAAAACATTGGGGTTTTGTACATATATTTTCGCAAACATCACATCCTTTATTATTAGGAACAGACTATTTGTTTTCAAAGAAAATAGTGTTGGACTTTTCCAAATTGTCTGTTTCTTCTCGATTTAGTAAAGTGAAGAACCAAAAACGTTTATCTATTTTGCCGAATTCTGAGATTATAGTATGGGGCAAAGTTTGCGGTAATATTTTACATGGTGTGCAAGGGATCTGCTCGAGTCACAATTATTTATTAAAATTGGGTGATGTCACAGCAAAATCAGTAGTTCTGTCAATAAGGACCAACTGGTACCCGTCAAAATATTAAATCCGTCAAACGAGACTGTTTTCATCTCAAGGGGAACAATTTTAGCACAATTTGAGACACTGGACAATGATTTTGACGTTACAACGATTCAAAAAGATGGAAAACTTGAAGTGAATAACGTTCAACTTCAAACCGAAAAGATTTCCGAAGAAGTTGAAAGCAGAGCAAAATTTCAGGAGGCCGAAAATAGAACGAAATTTCTGTCACATTTTGATATTCCAACGCATTTATCTGATTTAGAACAAGTACGGTTAAAAGAATTTCTAAAATCACATGAAAATATATTTGTGACTGATGAAAACCTAAATTTAGGTTTTACCGATTTTGTACAGCACAAGATTATACTGAAACCAGATTTCAAGCCAAAATATCAAGTTTCGTATCGTCTTACTCCAGATAAAAAACAAGTACTTCGGGATCATTTAGATCATTTGCTAAAACAGGGAATGATTGCCTCGGTCGGTGAAACCGAGGATATACCTATCACAAGTCCCATTGTGTTAGTTTCGAAGCGAACTAAAAAAACTCAACATAATAAAAGTGATTCTCAATCTTCAAAAAGTCTTTCACAGTTCAGATTTTGTTGCGGTTTTCGCTATTTGAATTCCCAAACTCAGCAGTTTTTATGGACTAACGGAATTGCAGGATTTAACAGAGTCTTTCTCAAGCAGAACACCGAATTTTTTAACACATATTGATTGGAGTTCAGGATTTTTTCAAATGCCTATATATTCAGAAAGTCAGCGTTATACAGCTTTTAATACTTGCTACGGAATGTATAAATTCCTCCGATTACCAATGGGTTTGAGTTCATCGCCAGGATCATTTCAACTTTAAATGGATAGAGTGCTCCATGGTTTAACGTTTAATTCTTGTCTTTGCTATTTAGATGATTTTCTTATAACATCGGAAACTTTTGATCAACACATTAGTGATTTCCTCGAGGTATTTAATCGCTTACAAGCCGCTGGTCTAAAATTGGGTCCGAGGAAATGTCATTTTGCACAAAATTCGTGTTTATTTCTAGGACATCTGATTTTTAAAGATGGAATACAGCCTCCGCCCGATAGAATTACTGCAATTCAGGAATATCCGCCACCTCGTTCTGTACGACAACTTCGTCGTACTCTAGGTTTGTTGAATTGGTTCAAGAAGTTTATTCCAAATTTTAGCGCCGAAGTTGAACCGCTAACCAAACTACTGCGTAAAAATGTAAAATTCAAGTGGAAGCCTGAACAAGAAAATGCTTTTTGCAAGTTAAAATTGTTAATAACAAACTCTCCTATCTTAGCATTTCCAAATTTAATACTGAATTTCATTTAGCAGTGGATACTAGTTGTAAAGGTATAGGATACATGTTGTTCCAATATCAGGAGCAAGCTTACGATACCAAGGAGGTGCGTGTTATTCGTTTTGGGTCTAAGTCTTTAAGCAAATGGCAAAGATCATACGAACCTACAAAATTGGAACTATTAAGGATGGTAACTGCGATTTTAGATTGTGCCATGTATTTGATAGGTCGAAAATTCATCGTTGAATGCGATCATCAGGCCCTTAGGCCTATATTTCAAAAACAGCTTAAAGGGGCCATATATGAACGATGGGTAGCAATTTTGCAACAGTTCAATTTCGAGCTCCGTTTAAAGCCAGCCAAAGATATGCAGGTTGCAGACGCACTATCTCGATAAAGTAGATCACCTAACCAGGACAATATTGAGAGTCCCGATCAAGAGGACCCATTTTTCCCTTATGTACCAGAACAAGTCGGTGATATACAATTTGAAGGCAAACGGGTTGATTTTCCAAATTTTATGGATTCCGAAAGTACTGATGTAAATGAACAAGGATTTCCGAAAGTCAATAATATAATGAAAAGTCAAAATTCCGTCAGAAAGTTCAGATATTTTAAACACCAAAAACTACCTATAAATAAACAAAACGATTTTGGTTATGATGCAGATACAGAGGATTGCGATATACAAGACAGTAGAAATGCAAAAATAAATCAGTTAACATTTAATTCACACGATCAAAACACCGGACAAGAGCGATTCTGATGACCATAGTACTGTGAAATCAGGAGACATAAATTCAGCTAACATCACTAAACATGGCATCCATTCTGAATCAGATGTCGATAATCAAAGCGCTGAAGGTCAGGAAAGAGACATCCCTACGGACATTAACAAAATTTATTCATATTCAGCAAACAAGAGTTCTACATTCAGTAGCGATTCTGGTGGTACCTTATCTAACTCCTCTTTTGAAACCGCATCGAGTCGGGATAAATTTTAAAAAAAATTTTACAGAATCTATTGAAATTTTTCGGAATGGTGATTACAACACGGACACCTTTAACAAATTGCAAGTGAAGGACTCATACATTGAACAGAATAAGTTACCCTCTTCACAAAAAGCTGCAAGAAAACTTGAAATTCCAAATTATGATAAGGTAGATGGGCTACTTTTTTCATACTCGGACAGCCAAATGTAAACGAACAAAACGTTTCGGTTCGTATCAACTAGCATTGCCAGAAGTCGCTATCAAAACCGTTATCCGATTGTACCATGACTCATCGTTAGGTGGACACGGTTGTATTCAGCATACTGCAGATATGTTGAAAGAACGCTACTATTTTCCGAAATTTTTGCAAACAGTTACGGATTATGTTAGAAGTTGTCAAGACTGTCAGAGTCGAATGGTAACTAAAGTTAAAACCAAAGCAGGAATTGTAGCTTTCAAGACCCCAGAGCCGCCTTTTCAGGTTTGCAAATGGATTTGTATGGACCTGTCTCACTTTTTTCAAAAGGAAATTCTTACATTTTTAAATGTGTAGACGCATTTACAAAATTTATAGTTGCAGAACCAATTCCAAACAAATATTCTTTAACAGTTGCTGAAATCGTGTTTAAACTCGTGTCTCAATATGGAGTATGCGATACTATCATCAGTGATCGTGGTTCTGAAGCCACAGCACGTGTAATTAAAAAAGTGTGTCGTTTACTCGAAATAAACCAACAATATACACCGAGTTTTACCCACCATTGCCTTAGTCTGTGTGAGAGAACACATAGAACGTTTGCCGAACGCATGACCCCTTATATTCAAAAAGGAAAACGTTGGAAGGATATGGTTCCGTCAATTTTATTTTCATTGAACTCAACAGCTAGTGAAAGTGTTAAATATTCACCGTTTGAAATACTTTACGGCATTCGCCCGAGATTTCCATTATCTGGACACGCTCGAAATTTGGATTGATCGTCAGTTCAAAAAGACTATCACGAATATCTTAGAAATTTTTCTGAAAGATTAGATGTTATTTGAAATGAAGTGACGGAACATGCAGAAAAGTCGAAGTAAGCCATGATGGAACGTGCCAATCAAAAGGTGATTTTGTGTATACGAATAAAGACCCTACAGGACCAGGTAATAAATTCAAGTACAAATTTGCAGGACCATACGTTGTTGATAAATGTGAAAGTCCACACTTGTATACATTTAAGGATCAGACAACTTCTAAAATTTTATCATCAATTCATGTTAACCGATTAAAACCGGCAAATGTACGCAAACCAAATCATAATAACAATTTCATGGATCCAGTCATAACAAATATGAAACAGATCATGTCAGAACACAAGTCAATACCAAACGATTACATTGAAAACAGTGAGAGCGATCTGGTTTTGTCCGAAAATGACTTATCATCAGATATCGATGATACATTGGAACATGATGTACTTTTACGGCGTTCTTAAAGAAAGAACCAAAAACCAGTGCGTTTCCGAGATAATGACTTTACAACACCTGAATCGTCAGTAGACAGTCAAATGCGTGAAAATATTAAAATTAAACGTTTACTGGCTTGTAAAATAGTGAACGGGACACATAAATATTTAGTACATCTTTCTGGTGAACCGACACAGAATGCACGTCGGATGGACATTTCTGATCTGAATATTAAAGCAAAACAACTTGTAAAGAAAAGGCCGCCGTCTATAATAGAATAGGTTCATTATCCCGTATCGGGCGTGTGGAAATTATTCCGCCGCTTCCTGAAATAAAAATCCCGTAGCGTCTGCACAAGCGTGTGGGAGTGATACCGCCGCTTATTCATATATTATTAAGGAGTATGTTGAAAAAGAAATCTCTTAACGACTTTAATCAAATTCGGCCGACTGAAGTTAGTTTATAAAGTACAGATACAGATATTAGCGTAATAATTGATGTAACTGTTACTTGTGTGAGGTTTATCTCGACAATCATTGTTTTGAAGATTGTTGAAAAACTTTGTTTCGTTTAAGTTGATAAACTTTAATTTCATTTATTCTAACTTTTCATGTTTACCACATTTTTTACATTTAATTGTGTTTTGATTGAATATTTTTGTTAAACTGGAATAGCCCATTTTCTAGAATTTTTGAAGTATGCATATTTTCATATTTTCGGTAAAAGATGGTTGATCTTTGAAAATATTAACGTGAAACTGAATTGCATTAACCTTACATGTATACAAGATAACGGAAATATATGGTAGCATTAATTTACATGGGATACATTAGTTGAATGTTCATGTGAAACATTGTCAGTAGCGGTATGATAGAAGTCATAAATTGCCGTTTTCGGAGATGTAGCTTTTGTTTTAAATGTTTCATTAACTATAAATATGGTACCAATAAGTCTGTGTGTGTGAGAGAGTATGTGTGGCGTATGAGTGCGTGAGTGGAGTAGTTATGGTGAATGAAACCTATAGTGGAAAGCTCATTTTCAATGAGAGGTAGCGGTCTCTGTTGATTTCATATCTGTATATTGTAATATAAATTAAGCTACGGTCATGACAAAACTGTTTCATTTTTAAATCATCGAATATTGATTTCATTACGTTACTAACTTGTTTTTAAGAATAAGGAAGGAGAGATAGTTTGAAGATTACTATTTATATGTTTAAATTGAAGTTTTCATATTAAGTAATATCATAAAAGAAAGGTTTTTGTATTGCTTCATATATATGTAAAAGTACCGACCTGAATTCAACCTGTGAAAAGAAAAAAAAATGTATATTTTTTGTTTCGCGGGGGAATGTTATGTAGTACGGTTGAATCCGGTTCGAGGTTGGGCTATTCCAGGTTATTAGGGTGTAAGGTTGGACCCGTATACTGTTTTTGTTTTTAGTTGTTGTAAGATGATGAGAGAATAAAGATGTGCAGTTTATGTTAGTATAAACTTGTCCTTGTTAGTCCCCGTCCAAGGCAAGATCATATCATAAGCCATTTAAATTGATATTTTATAGTGTGTCTTTCTGTGTTGTAATGTAACACTACTGTGTCAGGTTAGGGTGAAGGTTGGCGCCTGTTAAAACGTTTAAAGCCGCTGCATTTGTTTGCACCTGTCCTAAGTCAGGAACCTGTTGTTCAGTGGTTGTCGTTTGTTGATGTGGTTCTTAAGTGTTTCTCGTTTCTCGTTTTTTTATATAGATTAGACCGTTGGTTTTCCTGTTTGAATGGTTTTACACTAGTCATTTTTGGGGCCCTTTATAGCTTGCTGTTCGGTGTGAGCCAAGGCTCCGATTTGAAGGCCGTACTTTGACCTATAATGGTTTACTTTTAACAAATTGTGACTTGGATGGAGAGTTGTCTCATTGGCACTCATACCACATCTTCTTATATCTGTTTATGTATTATAGAATATATCATATATTTATAGATTGTTAAATTTTACGACAAAAGGGACGATTTTTCTTTCCCTATTGTTAATTTTACTTTTTTGGATGGTGATGTTCCTTTGGCACCACCTTACGGTGTTTATATATCACAACTCCGTCGCTATGCCCGTGTCTGTAGTGACGTTTTGGAATTCAATGAACATAATCTATGTATTACTGGTAAAATATTACGTCAGGGATTTCGTTACCACAAATACTTAAAACCTTTACTAAATTCTTCCATAGATACTAAGATTTGGTTTGTAAATTTTGCTGTAACTGTAGAAAACTTATTTCAAACGAGATAACACATCCTAGTTTTTACGGAAATGTTGTTTACCGCGCCCGGAAATTTATATACGATCCGGGTAAACTAATCGATCCTTTAAAAATAAACTTATTCTAATAGGTTACAAATTCAACACTGTAACAGATATTTAAACCTTGTTTTTATTGATTTTGTTATCAGTTAATTAAAACCAAACTAATATTATTGGTATATACATATACATATGCTCATTCACTGTTCTACAATCTGTCGATACCTGTATTTTAGCATTGCACAAGATCATGTTTTTCTCTGACAATTCTGTTAATGGCGTCGTTACACTAAATCCATTGGATGTTGGATGTGTGCTTATTGATACTTTAGTCTTAGATACATGATTTTGTTATTAATTGTTATTGGCTTTGATCTATCTGTCAGTAACTGCTAGAACTCTCAGATCTGTACTTAGAGTCTTTTTTGTTGTATGGATGTATATATGCTCTGCCACGTTCGGTCTGTGTTTTTGTTACTTTTTTTTCTGCTTTTTATCGATCTGATCGAGTTTAGCCCTTTTCAACTCATTTTAAAGTTTGTTCATATGTTGTACTGTTACACCACTGTCCCAGGTTAGGGGTAGGGTTGGGTGCCCACTTACATGTTTAACCACGCCACACTCTGTATGTGCCTGTCCCAAGTCAGGAGCCTGAAATTCAGTGTTTGTCGTTTTTTGCTGTATATCATATTTGTATTTTGTTCATTGTTTGTTACATAAATCATGCCGTTAGATTTATCGTTAAAATTGTTTTACATTTGTCATTTCGGGGTCGTACGATGACCTATAGTTGTTAATTTCTATGTCATTTGGTCTGTGGTGGAGTGTTGTCGCATTGGCAATTATACCAAATCTTCTTATTTTTATGTTCAGGATTATTTACCTTTTTGATTGTTTAATTGCTAAACAGTTGGACATTTTATAAAAAATCTACAGCCTCCCCCTTTGTACTCTTATATTTGACAATTCTGTACTTACTAGATAGGGGGATACTAGCAATGAGTTCCCTAAGACAAGTTTTTAAATGAAGATATTAGTTAAAACAAGTACAAATATGGACCTATTCCAGTACAACTTCTAGGGTACGCTCGACATTGGTGATGCAACGAAAGTACCTGTTTTGTTATGATATAAAACTAATTCAAAGGAATGAAAAGGGTTTATAAATGTCCAAACTATTTGTTTCATCAAGTTCCTCCTTAATAAAGGAGCACACTTTGCTTGGTGCAGAAAATCTTGAAAACCGCTTTTAATGTTAATAGACTTGTAAACAGTCATGTGATTAGTATAACCCCGAATACCCTTAAATTGAGACTTAGACTCGAATATTTAGGTAATATATAAAGCAATAGAGACAGTCAGTGTGTTGACCAATCTCCAGTGTGTTGGAGGTTGTATATATATTCTGAAAAGGGTATATAATTCGTTCTTCGGACGACAATAATGAAGTGTGGATTATTAATAATAGTTCTAAGATTCAGAATTCTAATAATATCTTCCAGGCACAAAGTGATAGTTATTTGTCAATTTGAATGTACATTATTCAACATGTTCAAACTGTCAAATAACTTAGTTGTGTATAAGGTTAATGGATTGTACATAGTGTTTAATTTAAATAAATAATTTTGCCAAAACTTTAGTGTTCTTTTGCTGTATATCATTCACATATTACAGTGATTATATGTTATAGTGTTTCATTTTACTACTTAGTGTTCAATGTGACATATAACACAAATTGACAGTGCCGTTTGACTTGTTTTACACAAAGTGATATTTGACTACTGTTATCTTTCTACCTGGAAGTCAGTTTGATAGATAGTGTAAATTGACCGCTCAGTTATATAATGCTGTGTTTCTGTCTTTAGAATTATCAATCCACAAAAAACCTCGTGCAATCACTGTAACGTGTAAATCAGAGCTATCAAAACGGATTTGTACTGAAATAAACACATTCCAGTTTTCGAAATATATTTTAAAAGATCAATCTGAATCTTTGTCTGGCAGTCACATCAATATGAAATAATAGTTACCAAAGATCACTATAACCAACAGATTACTTTTAGACAAGGGCAGAAATGTTGCCTTGCAGAAGTTCAGTTACGGACCACTCAAAGCGTTGTTGCAAAGGTTCTGAAGCGTGAAGAGAGTGTTACACTCTCCTTACACTAGGTAATGGATTTATCGCCACCATAACGAACGGACGTTGCTGCGTATTTATACATCTGGCACATCCAAACGAACTTTCCTCTTAAAAATAGCGAGTCAAAGGGTGACCATATTTCAAAACTAGTACCCCATTCATTTCTTTGGATCATGATTATTATGATAACAAATAAATGAACTAGATATTCATAGTTATGAAAGATTTCATACCTGCTATTTGCAGTGGGTTAAAATCATAAATTGACACAACTGAGTTTTGAGACATTTTCCTCGTTAAATTTCAATTGCTGTGTTGTTTCTCTATTTTCCCCTTTTTGGTTTGCCATACAAGGCACAAAGTTCTTTTCTATAAAAATCCAGATTTGTTGTGTATTTAAACATCCAGATCTGTGGTGCCTATGAAAATCCAGATTTGGGGTAATTTTATAACGACGTAATCATATTTTCAAATTTATACTGAATTTAACTATACAGGTTAGAATTTTGATACAAAGTATTTAAATCAAGACAGGACTTTATCTCAGCAAATATAACTGACAGAACTATTACCATGAACTGTTTTTGTACAGATTAAAAGATATTACAGTTTAAGATCAGCTATGACTTGTAATTTATACGCACGGATAGATTTGAACTGCATCATATGAATAAGGAATATGACGATGAGCAGACGAACACAACTGGTTTCCATAGGAATGTTAACATTGTATTGAAAAACACGTCCATCAAAGAAACAAACACATTTGTTGTTAATGAAACAAAAATTATCATGTCAGTTCACATTTCTATTCTCTTGTTTGAATCAAGGCTTTTTGACATTGTATAATTCTATGCAACTTGCCCGTTCCTGCAAAAGAGATATTTGTATCTACATTGGTCATTTTCATTACATATGATGAAGAAAAAAGTGGGACTTATTTTTTTACTCTGTCTTTAGGTTAATGATCAGGAATACGCGTGTAATGGGTAAAATTCTAATGTTTGAAACCATTTTCACTATATGCTATGGATAAATGTATAATCGCTCTTTATAATGGGATAATTTACAACCTCTGAGTCGATGCCACTGCTGGTGGAGGTTTCCTTCCCGAGGGCATCACCAGCGAAGTATTCAGGACTTCTGTGTTGACAAGAATTATCATTAATATGATAATAGTCATAAATACATGTAATAAGTGATTACTAAACCTTATTTTTGTCAAAACACTAAAGATTATCTACATCAGGAATACATTACGTTATCTGTATTTTGCAAAGCCTTTCGGAATTTAGAGGCATTAAATCTCTTCAACGTCGTACTTTATTTGGCATTTTTAACTTTTTTTATTCGACCCTGACTGATGAATCTTTTGTAGACGAAACGCGGATCTGGCGTACACAATTTTTATCCAGCGACTCATTTCACCAAAAAAACTTAAAGGACATTAGTTTTAATGCACCAGATGCGCATTTCGACAATTTATGTCTTTTCAGTGAGGCCAAAATATTGGAATATCTAAAATCTAATACAAAGGTTAAAGAGCGGATCAAACCAAAAAAATACATTTTTTAGTATAGCAAAATCCGGACAATGAATCAAAACTTTGCAAGAGGGAGACATATTTGCTTAATTTAAAAATTATTTCCAAAATTTTACAATAGCAAATTTTAACCAAACAATATCGGTATTTTCATGCCAGTTCTTCGCTGGCTACTGGACTGATGATACCCCCGGGGACTAACAGTCCATCAGCAGAGGTATCAAACCAGTGGAAGTAATAACATAAATGGTACCAAATTTAATGCACCAGATGCGTAATTCAACCATTAATGTCTTTTCAGTGAGCACGAGGCCAAAATATTGGAACATCTAAAGTCAGGAACAATTCAATATAACTTACGATCAATTTTAATCTTAAAATTGTTTTGTTAAAATAGTAGCCGGTATCTATTATGATGAGTTTATCATCTCTTTGTCCTTTTCTATTTTTCTTGGTCAAAACTTTGTTCAGGCAATTGCCTCATATTGCCCCAAGGGAAGCTACATCACTGTATCTTTGAATAAATCATATTTTACTCTTCGGTTCTTATACATCTTTGACTTTCGAATATTCTTCTTTGAGCGTTCCTGATGAAGGTAAATCTAGAGAAGCGCTTCTGAAGCATGCTATTTGAAACGTGTTGTTTTCATTTTTAGTAAGATTAATTTAAATTTTCGAGCACAATGTTTTGCATTTTTTGAGTAACGGTTTGCCATGTGAAGGAATTTTTATTCTGCTTAGTTTATCCGGAATCATGCCTCTTTCGTCTTAGACATTTTGAGCCTGTTCCGAACCAAACTTTTCATACATTGTTTATCGCATCTACATTAAACTTTATACCTTGTTAGATCCTTATATGTAGATGTGCATGTGGGTAGAATGTTCTGGTCCATTGAGTTTTTGTTCGTAATGCTTCTTTCAACTTAAAAAGATTGCAATACATAAAATCTCAAATATATACGTGTTATTATACTCCAATAGAAGTTTTTTTGTAGTGCATGCTCACTTTTCTAAGTGTTATTTTGAATTTATTCGCCTTCCAAACGGTTTAGCAAAGACTATTCAAATAAAGAGACAAGAAAGTTCTGCAAATTCTAGATCATTATTATTTCTTTAGACTTTCATACAAACATCATGAACATAGAATTACATTCAATCCTAATTTTAGCATATAACATTTAAATAATCAAATAAGGCGTGTCATTTTTAACATAAAATACTGAAATAGTTAAAAATATCAATAGAATATCAATAGGTTGCAAAATATAAACTGGAAACCCCCTAGTTTTAGATATATTATTGACCAAGACTCCGGATAATATCAGTGACGCATTTCATCGTCAAAATATTAACTGGACCTCTGTAAATGAATTACACACAAACACCTTTCTCTAACATTTTGCTAAAAGAATATTCAATCGAAATGTATCCCCAATTCAGAAAAAGGATTTTACAAGTGTAAATCTGACATTTTATCTGTTTTGGCCTGTTCCTGGTTGTGATACCTATTGATGGAAACGAGTCTGGGATCGTGTGACGGATGATGCAAACATATCAAGATATGCTTATTCAGAAACAGAAAATCATAAACATGTCAACACGTCAACTGATATAGGAATTGAGTTAAACAAGGGTTTATTGCTTATGGATTGAACATAGCAAGTGATTATTGCATAGACATTGAGTTAAAAAAGGTTTATGTTTTAATTGCGCAGATTTTGAGTAAACCAAGGTTTTACTACACCAACAATTCTACGTGCATGACGTTCTGTCCAGTTTGTATCTGTTGAGTAATGAAAAATAACATACAAAATCACGTTAACCCATATTCGAAGTAATTACAAACGCAAGGTTAATAACTTAATTCTCAAACGGTCAACTTAAATCAGGTAAAGAATTGCAAGACAGTGTGTAGTACTATACATTAAATGATGGTCATGATCCTAATACGATGGGTCTATATGAATTATATCTGATGCAAATAACAAAGAAAAAGGATATAAAAAAATCATATAAAAATACAAACTGAGGAACTACAGTAGTATTATAAAATCATTTTTGCAATACAAAAATTTCAAATATATACTAGTAATTATATATATATATATACTCCAATGCAAGGTTTATTTTAGTGTATGTTCACTTTTCAAAGTAATGTTTTAAATATAATCGTTTTGCGAGTGGTTTGGCAAAAACTATTCAAATAAAGAGACAAGAAAGTTCTGTAATTTCTATTTCATTATTATTTCTTTAGATTTTCATAAAAACATAGACCAATAATCAATCCTAATTTTAGAATGTAACATTTGAATAACTAAATAACCTACGTGTCAATTTTGACATAAAACACTGAAATAATTATAAATATCAATAAAATATCAATAGGTTGCCAAATATAAACTGGAAACCCCCTTGTCTTAAATATTACTGACCTAGACTCCGGAAAATATAAGTTACGGATTTCATCGTATTTGACAAGATATTTAGTGGCAATATCTAAATGATATACACATACGTACTCAAAAATTAATTTGCGAATCGAATATTCAATCGAAATGGATCCCTATTCAGAAAAAAAGCTTTGCGATTTGAAAAACTCTGATCGATTTGGATGACAAATTTTGCTTACCGAGTTTGTTTTCCAAGTGACGCAATACGTCAAAAATGCATATTTCCCACTTAATCAATACAATCGCGGAACAGCAATGTCAACAAGAAACTTAAAGTAACTCAAAATAACACTCAGGCTTATTGAAAGTCAACTCATATAATTCATCATACAATATTTACAATAGTCGATCAACAATAGACACCCTTATTAACGGATTCTCGAATTATACTTAGTTTGATATGAAAGCCTGTAATGAACTTTGACAAATTTAATCAACAATATGCATTTTTAGTAAATCAAATATTTTCTGGCTTGAGCAATAATATGCATTTTTAGTAAATCGAATATTGTCTGGCCTGAGCAATTATTAAAACTACGGAAGTCTAAAGTGATTTATTCAATCTTAATATATAGCTTTACACTAAAAGAGTCTTTTCAAAACATCACGGTTTATCTTAATACCGGACAACGATCATGTTTCAAAATACGTTCACAAAACTTACAAACTTTCATTTCCCGGAAGAATGACACACATGTTATTTGTTCATTTCTATGCAATGTATAAAGACTATAATTAAACATATAAGCTAAATAATCTGATAAGAAATGATGATGTTGTAATGGGACTATTCAAGAATATTAAATATATATGTCCAGTATGAAATCACGACACCAATTATGTGAAACGTCTTCACTATCTCAAAATACATTTGTTATATCTATAAAACAATATAAAACAAATTAGTAAAAAATGAACGCATGTTATTTGATTTTTAACAGAAAAGCAAACAATACTTTATAATCTATAATGATTCGAAATGTACTTATTTAACTAAAACTTATAAAACAGAGATATGTGTCAAAAGGATAGTGTCATTGATGGTAAACTATGTTAATTAAAATCTTTAACCTGATAATGTACTTGTTCCAAACTATCACATTTCTCTGATAAGAAATCCTGAAATCGGGATCTAATCTGTTATTTGGCATTACATTTACAAAGATTACATCCAAATAAACATGAACACTAAGTTTCATATTGATGTAATCTCATTTACTTGGAAAAATTACCTTGACCAAAAACTTAAACAGGACACGGGACGGACGAACGGACGGACAGATATCCAGATACGGATCCAGAATCTTGAGAATAGGTGGGAGGGGGTGCAACCAGTCAATGTTTATGGTTCGACTTGTTCCCCCCGCCTCGTTATTCGCCTCTAGTATCAGGCGGATAGAAGCACATACAAGAGAACATAATATTACAGGTTATACAAATCTTTAACACACAATATTAATCAAAGCATCCAACAAAAAATTAAAAGTTATAGACTGACTACCACATTCCCATTTGCATCCAAATAGTAAAGCTTATCTTCAGTTAGTATGTACATACAACGAGTATCATTTACATATATTCTAAAGCACAAATTACGATTACTTTTATGATAAACAATGATCATAGTATTCATAAAGTTTATCAGATCAATGTATTTCAAGCTAGGTTTAAATTTACCAAAGCGGAAAAACACTTAAAACTTTTCATTGGTATAGCATTTAAAATAATTTATTCAAAACATGACAAGGACCGAATAATTAATTTTTTTAACAACATTATAATTTTACTCATCAAATATTGCCTGTCGCATAAACCATCAAGATTCCAAGCTTCTCTTGACGTACCCTGTTACACTCCACTGACTACCCAGGGAATAATCAGCTGATTAGATTAATTGACATACATTTTGTTTAGATTACACTAGAATAACAATACTAGAAAATTATTCATTGATTATGTTTTTTTTTTAATTGTTAGTAACATTGGACTTATTATCTTATGTCCATTAATATTGGTGCCAACTCTCTTAGTATATTCATTCACAAAATTTCTGTAGACGTCTATGTTTTTTGTTTTCTGCTCAGATACATTGTATGACTTATATATTGAAAAACTAAGTACTGTAATTAAAAAAATTATTGAGTAATACTTGTTGTCTGTGATTTTGTATCCAAATATTAGGTGTTGTAGTTTAAAAAAAAAATCTATATTACTCCTTTTTAAGGGGTCGTATATTTGTTGCCAAAATCTTGTCAAATAAGAACAATTAAAAGAATAATGAGCGAAAAATTAAATTTAATACGCATGTCTGCGAGGCACTAAGACATATCGAGACAATTCACACAAAAACTGTTATTGAAGTGCTAAACCATACTCTGCAATGATTCTAGATCTATTTACTTTTATTGCATTTTCCAATAAAGCCTTTTTCTTGCGGCTAGCAAAACGTCCAAATGTTTGCATTCGTCATTAACTTGTGCAGTCACAGGCAACTCATTGACAGCATTTTTGTGCGTGTTCCTCTTTTTTACATTTGATTCCCTCACAGCTCGCCTAAGATACATGGATGGCAACTTTAATGTTGCAATGCTTGCAAAAACCTCACCGTCAGAAGCGTTTTCTGAAATGATTCCATTTTCCTTCATTGCTTCCACATGCGCGGGTAAAGTCATTTTTATGTCTTTGTGATCTGTAGGGAAAGTGTCTATTATAGGGTTTCCATGCAGTTCAACCTTTTCCACAACTCTGAAATATTTCTCAAAAAATTTCGGCCTGTATCCTATGCCTGCCATAATATAGATAACCTAAGAAAAAAATGTTAATCATTTAAGATGTGTCAAAACAAATGTACCTTCTACAGTTATGTTCTAAAATATCAACCGATACAAGAGATACAAGATATTTAAATTGGATGAAAATGAAGCACAGAGAAGGGTTTTGATCATATTCAAAGACACTTTACATTTATTTTCCAATTTAAAGGTCAACGAATATCAACTTTATTGAACGTTTAGATTCCTGTTATTAGTTTGGGAAATATTCAAAAGTCTTTACTGAAATTTATAATACTATTTTAGACGTTTAAAGTCTAAAATATGGATTAATTACTATCCCTTTGCCATTTTTGTGCTCGTTACGTCTTTGTATTACCACCACTGTATAACAGTAAATAACAGTAAAGAAAAACAAAGAGAAAAATGAACTCACCTCCGTTCCAATTAAATGTGGCCATGAAAACCAGGCAACAGCGACTGATAAAATTGGAAATAATAGTAAAGACAAGATAACAAAGCATATATGTTTAATTGTTGATGCTGTATCTTTCCTTTTCATCATGAAAAACATATGCATTGATTCCCAGTGTTGAACTCATAAAGAAAATAAAAGAAGATGAGCAAAATATAATCTATGGTTTGGAGAAGTCTTGAATTTATCGTCGATGTTTGTTGTTCATCTTTGTTTTTCGACCTATATAACATTTTCCAAATTTCAAGTTGAACTCATTGCTTCAAGACAGAAATAACAAAATAAAAAAAAAGAAGAAATGGAAGCATATTCAACAATAAATTCTCAATTGATAGCTTAGTGGCATATAATACAGTTTTGAACACACACTGATCTTTTCACAAGAATTTGCATGCAAGCTTTTTTTTTCTACCTGATCAATTATAATATGTTATAAAATATATACCTTCATGCACTACTTTTAGAGATAAACGAGATCGAAATTTTAGATAACCACTAAAAATTTCGGATTTTTTTACATTTATATATCTTGAAGAGAAATACCTATTTTTTTTTAAACATAAGTATTCTCTAAATATGTTAACATTTCTTTCGGAATAATTCATATGTATAAAATTTTTATAATTTTAGAAAAAAACCGGGATTTATTTGCTGTATATGTATCTAATTTAAAAAAATCGTCGCTGATTTTTTTATAAAAAATGGTAAAAATAATCCTCCTACATTTATAAGCCAAATATCATTTAAAAAACAGGGGTCCATTTACTTTTGCCACATTGCGACGTCGTGATAAATATTTGATTACGTTGGCGACTTTATTACCTCCCTTGTGACTGTAGCGTATGCCCTCAACCGAACTTAAAAGATTTAGCAATAAATTATATAGTATTCTTCAGTCTTTTATCAATATTAACATCTTTCTCTTTTTGCCATCAACTCAGATCTATTGTATCTATGTTTTTTTTTAGTTTTTGTAAGTTATGGTATAACTACTTACAAAGCGACAGTCGCCAAACACTGAAGTATGCATCAAGGTAAATACTGGATACGATATCTTAACACAACTTCACGTTTTAATATCAAGACATAATAGATGATTTTTTATAACCCAAATGTTCTTGTCGGATTTTATTTACATGTGAATTGCTGTCTTTATCAGTCATCGTTGGGTCATGTTTTCATACGCGCATTCAAAATTTACGAAGCACAGTAAGCACAAGGGTTTTTGCCCTTCCAAGAGACACGAGGTTGTGGATGCTTTAACAAAATTGTTTTAATATGCACAAATAATTATTTGGAATGTCTGACTTAAGAACTTGGCATTCAAAACAAAACTGTTAATCCCACATATACCTCTACATCATTCACGAAAAAGGAGATTTTTATATAAACAAGTCCGCCTTTTCATGTTGGATAATAACATAAAACAGGACGTCCAAAATCTCCCGTCTTTATACTGGATTCCTTAACTTTACAGGCATCCTTATAAAGAATGATATATAGCCGGGTAGTCATGTTCGACTAAACATCTTTCTAAAGTTCTTACCGTCATTCTAGATCTCTCTTTTATTTTAAAAGATATGGCTTTCAGAAACAAAGTGATGAGGTATATGCAACCATAAAGATTCACACTCGAATTTTTAAAGATCTACTGCAAAATCGTCCTGCTACTCAATAATCCACATTTTAGTGAGAGTTTGCATCTCGTATATTCTAGTGAACAATGCGATAAAGGATACTACCGAAACTAAAAGGTCTGTATCATATCTTAAGCTTTTCTTCATTATTAATTCAGACTGACTACTTCAAGCTAGAATCTATGTCAAACGTAATGATTTCAACTTTCCAATCGTCAACTTTTCATTTCGCAGCAGTAACATACCCTCTTCTCCATAGTTTGGTGTTTATATATACCATTTGATATGTTACGTTCGTGCATGTTCACACTATACATACTTCATTTAGAGGAATGTGCTCAGTACACAAAAACTTATGTTATATGGAAGAACGATTCAAATCGACAGTACATAAGTTTTATGGTCACCATCACGAATTGGTTGACTGATACTATATGTCTGTGTCTCAACTCATTAGCCAACCGAAAACAAAAGCTGCAGTAAATAATCGGATTGATTGATTTCATTGATTAACGTATGCAAGAATTAGCTTCTTTCTAGAAATGACCCTAAACCCTTTCACCTTGTATGATTTTGCTGAATTATGTAGCTGTATTTTTATTAAAGTAAATTGCGCATCAAATTCTTGATAAGGTGTGACTTAACTGATGATAAATGACCAAAGTCAGATTAGACTTCAACATACATTCCGTAACAGCTATCCTGATTGAAGTCATATGAGACTGAACATGAATACCGTAACAGTTATCCTCATCAGATTAAATATTATTTTGTATAAGACAATTAACAATGTTTACCTGTTATGTTTGGTGGCATTTACGGAACAGCCATATGCGACGAAGCCTGTATTAAAGAAATTGCGTAGCTCCAAATTAACGGATGCGTATACAGATTGGTTGGGTTGTACCATGAGTTATCTTTGGTACGATAACTGTAATACCAAAGATTTCCAGTCATGTTTAAAACTCCCAGGACCAGGAATGTTGCAACACCCCACGCCCAACTCTTCCGAAGGATTCCCATGATTATGTATGCCACGCCTAGGACGAAAAATAAAACAAGTGCAAAGTTAACAGCAAATGCATTTCCATATCGGAGTTCCCCTAAGGATGGCATGTTGAACTGGACCAAGAACATCATCGAAAGCATAACATTCGTTGGTATAGTGAAAACATGTACATATTTTGGTATAACACCTTGATGGAAAATATCGAAAGTATACATCTGGTAAAGAAGATCGAAGAAATCCCACTGCACCCGTGGAACAACTAGCCAGTAACTCAAAAACTTTTCCCAACAGTTATCTCCTGGAATATTGGAACATCCGGGCTCTACATCATGAGTAAGAGCATCGTATGAAGTTGGGTCACGTTTAAATGCTTTCAGTAATTCGACAACTCTTTCAGACACTAGTTTCGCTGAGGTAACATTTTGTAGGAGAGCTCCGAAATATAAACCAACCAGTTTCTTTCTTACTTTATCGTTCCAAAACTTAATAGAGAGAATGTTAAAGTTGATCGTGTATATGCGCGTGTAGTTGCCATCATTTTTCTCAATATTTAAACGTGCATCATAGAAAGGGATTTGTATGTTGGGGTGAGCTTCACTGCTTAAGCTGTGATCATTTAAAGCATTCTGGATGTAGCCATGGATATGGGATTCTGCATTTTTGATGGCATCATCGGTCTTTAAATTCTCTTCTCCAACTTGTATTGTCTGTGTATAAGTATATAATTTGGCCAATTCATTTTCCGTTAATTCATTATCATATTTTTCTGACGCCATCTTTTAGATCTTCCTGGGATGAATTGTGTTTTTGTCTGAAATAAAATTATCATTAAGTAGGACATTTATTCAAATACACAAACATGCACTAAACAAACTTCTTTTTAACATAGTTTAACAACAGTGACTGGTTAATAATAATAATAATAATAATAATAATAATAATAATAATAATAATAATAATAATAATAATGATAATGATAATAATAGGTTTTATGTCGTTTTTGTTTATAAAGTTTTCCACGTAATCAGGTATTTATACATTATTGACTCCTGAAATGTTAGGGTTTGAGCGTTCCTGATGAAGTTAAATCATGAAAAGCGCGTCGGCCACAAGAAATGTTTAGTGTTATTTTATCTAACACTCGGTCAATACGGCTTTTATATGAATGTTACTCTCCGATGGTATCATCGCCTTAGTAGTCAGTAGTAGTTGGTATTGATATCAATTATGAAAGTTAAGATAACTTTGATCTTAGATAGAATTTGTTATTTCTGATATCCTTATTGGTCAAAAACTAAGTATTTAGGAATATGACAACCGTTGCTATTACAATTTTGGGGTTGAGCATTCCTCCTGAATGTTAAGTCAGAAAAGCACGTTGAAGAAAAGAAAGAACAATTCAAACCAAATGCTTAACTTAGAATCGGACCACCGAAGTACATAAACATGAAACAGTACCGTAGGTTGGATGTGTGAAAATTAATGGAACAAGGGTTTATCGCTATTTTACGAATTTTTCAATTGATCTTGCTGACTGATAATTTCCGTTCTCAGCGGAGTCGAGTGATATGAAAATTATCGCTAGAAACTAAGGGAACACGTGCCGTTGTCAAGGAAATTAACAACGTCTTCATAGGTAAAATAGCGATAAACAGATTATCATTGGTCATCTCAACTCGATTGCTTTTCTCGCTTTCGCCGTACCGGCTCAAACGAGAAAATCAATCTCGTTGAGATAACCAACGATAATCTATAATTATCACAGTTCGAGGAATGAACGATAACACCATGATCATTCCACAATCAAAATAAAGACAAAAACCAACATTCAAGAAGAATAACGCCGAAAATTTTACAATAAAAACAAGAACAACAAAACAAAAAGCAGCCATGTAGTCAATGAACTCATCATAGTAAGATTAAATAAAAAAGTTCAAAATGCCAAATAATGTACGAAGCATTGGAGATCGAAAATTCCGAAAGGTTCTGCCAAATACAGCTAAGGTAATCTGCTTCTAGGATTGAAAAGTATTTCGAAGTTTAACGGTTGGTAAACAGTTAATTTATAATTATGACCATATCAATTATAATTCACTTCAACACATGTACAGAAGTGCTGACTACTGCGCTGGTGATACCTTCGAGGAGTTAACATCAAACAGCAATGGCATCAACCCGTTGGTTGAAAAATAATTCATCATAGATCAAAACTATGCCAGGCTAATGGGCCAGAAGGGTTAGCAGATCCTGTTTCACTAGTAACATCCATCGCATGACTTATGATATATTCGATGGTTAATGTACATAAAATATCCAGGTTCACTTAACAAGTGTCAAAGGTAGGTTAAATCAACATTGCATAACAATAATCTGAAATTCTGATAATTAACCCAAAAAACTATTTCTAGTTTAAATCAAGACATGTCTACGCATCATTGGTAAAACCTGTTGAGAGTCATGCGTAGGAATGAAATAAATCCAGAAAATTCCAATTATCATTATTCATATGTAGAAAAAAATTAGTTTGATTCCTTTGTTTGCAAAATTTTTCAAAGAGCGTATAACCTGTAACCGCAAGCATTTGGAAAAAACACAAACACGGAGCCATATCATATACATTGTACTTTAAATATGAATTGGAATACAATTATTCGTAAGAAAATTTAAGTTTTTTTTTTTCGTGCACTTCTAATGAAAAGACAAGGTGTATGGTAACAAATGTCATATATCATAAACTCTATCTTATGTGATAAAGTTTGTCAAACATCCACTGTACACCATAGGCCATCAAGATTTCTAAAATAAACTGTCCATAATAATATTTATACCAACTGCATGCATCTTATATTACTGACTTAAATCCATTATCTAAAATTATTAAATGATATGAGCAAATCAGCCCTAATACGGACAAATCAGCATGTGCAATACTGATGACGTTGCCCGGTCGATATAAATTAAGAGTTAATATTGCTTTTCAAACCGGTCCAATACGGAAAAAGCCGTATTGGCCCATGGGCTTATACGGGACGTTCATTTCCGGTTTAAATTTTCTTACGCCTAATTATAAGCTTACTTAACTTTGGACGTATCGTTCTGCATAAAATACATTTGTATCATATTTTTTAACTTAAAATAACATAAAAAATGTTTAAATGATGTTCCGTGTTTTGTAACGTCTTGAAACGGAAATATTTCACAGCCTTTTCGAGTAAAACTTTCGATTATTATCACTGTTTTATTTCCGTTGGTCAATCATCATCAGAACGCAGACGATTCAATGGTTAAACTGTCTGATTTATTCTTCCCAGCTACTTTATATTTGCTAGATGAAATGAAATGTAATAGCATAAGATTAAGTACTTGGACGAGAAATCATGCATTACATCAATGTTGACAAAAAATCCATCGTGATTGCAAAAAGATCTTGAATGAATTTCTGACTTCTGTATCTTCTTCACGGTAAGTTTCTTATTTTAATCAAAGAATTAAAATCATTTAATAAAAGTGTTATGAACTGGCTGTTTCTGTATTGGCCCTGTTATAGATTCTCGATCAGTTGTATTGGCCCTCGACTCTTCGAGTCTCGGGTCTAATACAGCTAACCTCGAATATATAACAGGGCCAATACAGAAACAGCCAGTAAATAACACTTTAATATTCAACATTCTTTCTATTCATGTTCTCACGACCGATACGTGCATACAGATCATAAACAGAAGAGAGGTCTTTTAAGTGCCATAACTGTTGACAATTGTAAAACGCTACGAATATTCTTGCAAGTAATAATCAAAGTAATCAATGCATTACACATTCATCTAATACGACCTTCGTACAACTAGCGCCTCGACTACTACCTCTTGCCCAACAACCGTTTTTCCCCAACAACAATAAAAGTAATGACAATTCACGAGTTCGATGAGGAGGAGGATCTTTGACGATTTGAACATGATTGGAATTTGCAACATAAACGGCAAAAATGTAACCTTCAATAGTATAGGCTTCTGTTCAAAAGCTCAAATGGACAAATGAGCATACATTTGTAAAGTCGTTAAATCATTTTTCACGAAAAAGTTCTTTATTGGTCACTTTTAGGGAACTACAGATATTTTCTTTTGTGAATTTTCAAATATGGACAAATTGAAAATTTATGTAAATAGATATAAGAAGATGTGGTATGAGTGCCAATGAGACAACCCTCCATCCAAGTCAAAATTTATAAAAGTAAACCATTATAGGTCAAAGTACGGTCTTCAACACGGAGCCTTGGCTCACACCGAACAGCAAGCTATAAAGGGCCCTAAAAATTACTAGTGTAAAACCATTCAAACCGGAAAACCAACGGTCAAATCTATATAAAAAACGAGAAACGAGAAACACTTATGAACCACATCAACAAACGACAACTACTGAACATCAGATTCCTGATTTAGGACAGGTGCAAACAATTGCAGCGGGTTTAAACGTTTTAATGGTACCAAACCTTCAACCTTATCTGAAACAATAGTGTAACATCACAACATAGAATGACACACTATAAAATATCAATTGAAATGGCTTACCTCAATCAAAAGACATATTAACACCAGTGAACATACACGGAACAAATAAATTTGATCTATGATACAATGTAAATACAAAATAAATAAACTAATGGAAGAATAATTAAAGTAACATGTTATACTGCTGTGAAATGTTAAACAATTTAAGAAAAAACAATATGCTTGAACAAAAATATCAGCCATTTGCAATTACTTTAAACACAGGTAAATGAAAAAAATTTTGTTTTTAGGTATACGTGTAAAGTTCAAATGGAGAAAGGAAATATTTTTACAAAATAAATAATTTTGATGTTTATAGTACGAAGAAGTGAAAAATTATAGTAATACCAAACACTTATCAAAGCTGGTATATAGACTAGATTTAACCCTGAATAAGTAAACCTTAAATAACAAAAAAGTATTACAATTAGTATCAACAGGTCAAATAAACAAGAAAGTACGATTTGAGAGTACTCGCAGTTACTGACAGCTAGTTAAAAGCCAAAAACAATTAATAATAAAAAATCATGCATCAGAGACTAAAATCAACTAAAACACATCCCAGGGATTTAGAATTTTACGTCATGGACAGTCAAAGAAGACATGGCTTGTGCAATGCCAAAAATAAATGTATCGACAGGCAGTAGGCAGTGGCGGATCCAGAACTTTTCATAAGGGGGGGGGGGCCTTCATAAGGGGGGGGGGGCGCTGACTGACCTAAAGGGGGGGGGGGGGGGGCCCGCTCCAGTCATGCTTCAGTGATTCCCTATATAATCAACCAAATTTTTCCCACGAAAGGGGGGGCCCCGCCCCCCCCCCCCCCCCCCCCCCCCCCCTGGATCCGCCTATGGTAGGATAGTTAGGAGTTAACCTCTTTATAGATCAAAATGAACGTGGGTGTATCTTTATACATCCCGTTTGAAAAGAATACAAATTTATTTATGTTTAGTTTGCTGATGACAAAATCGATATTAGTGCCAATGTAAACTATATTCAAAGATCTAATTACAACATTGGTAAGATAACCTTTACTAATAAGTTTGTTTAAAGGTTCGATGAGTTTACACGGATCACATAGTGATTTTCGCGCTTTAAGTACAATATTACAGTAAAATTTAGGATGTGAAATACCGTTTTTAATCAGTTTTCTACAGGTACAGACAAATTTACTTATCAAATCTTTGTATATATGAAAGAATTTAGTAAAAGTTTTACGTAATTGATGGTAACGAAATCCCTGACTTAATAATTTACCAGTGATGCATTGATTACGTTCGTTAAAATCTATGACATCACTACACACACGGGCATAACGAACGAGTTGGGATATATAAACACCGTATGATGGAGCTAAAGGAACATCGCCGTCTAAAAAAGGAAAATTAACAATAGGGAATGAAAAGTCGTCTCTTTTGTCGTAAATTTTAGTATGGAGTTTTCCTTTAGAGATTGAAATGTCCAAATCTAGAAAAGGACAACTGCTGTTTATGTTAGATTTAGTTAAAGTAAGTTCTTTTGGGTAAATTTCGGTAGTATATTTAGAGAACTCTGGATTATTTAACGAAAAAATATCATCCAGATAACGGAAGGTATTGTTGAATGTATCAACCAAATGTAACAATGATGTGTCTTTACTGAGTTTGGTCATAAACTGAGATTCATAGCAATACAGGAATAAATCTGCTATTAAAGGGGCACAGTTAGTGCCCATAGGAATACCTACTACTTGTAGATACACTTTATCGCCGAAACGTACATATATGTTGTCCAGGAGAAAATTTAAAGCTTCAATCATATCTTCACATTTCCAGTAAGTGTATCTAGCATACTTTCCTTTTTCGTTACAGAAAAAGGCTTTAAACTAGTTACAGCAAATAAATTTGCAATAAGTATGTATTAAATATCTTATTATAAATTTTAATTTCATTTCTGCTCTTCCAAGCATTTGTCCACATCTGGGCAAATTTTAACCCATTTAATATAACTAAGAAAATGCTTATACTAATTTGAAAATACCTCCTTTATATAATTTACATTGTCACATCATTTGCAAGTATTGTTCTTACAAATTGAATTTTATTTCGAAAAGGTTCTCTATTTGTCACTTTTAGTGAACTACAGATATTTTATTTTGTAAATTAACAAATAAAGACACATTGAAAATTTATGTAAATTTATGTGAATATCTTATTATAAATGCCAATTTCATTTCTGCTCTTCCAAGCATTTGTGCAAATCTGAGCAAATTTTAACACATTTAATATAACTTATTAATGTTTTACACTAATTTTAAAATGCCTCCTGTATATAATATATACAGGTAAATGAACGATTTGTACCTATTCCGGTACAAAGTGAGATTTATCAATCATATATTATGCATTTTCAAATCTTCACATCTTTGTAACGGGTAGAGATGATCAGAGATATTAACTTGAAATTTTTGAAATAAAACATCATCAAATTTCTTTTCCTGGTTAACATGGTTAAGGCCTATTTCTATTCGAGAGTTAATGAATATAATTCTACAACTGGAACCTTACTCTTTAGTTTGAATATGATCGCAATGTTTTGATATGTGTGCCTACTTTTGTCTAAAATCTTTCTTTTATAACTCATATAATGTAATGTTGTAGTTGTTGTCAAGAAGATATACGGTTTTGCGGTCAATGTGCATAACGTAAAGAAATAATTGCATCACGAAAATAAATCCTTAACACCATGGTTAATATCTATGATGCTAATCTGTATTGACAATGATTCAAATTTATAGATATAAAACAAAAATCGCTACTTTAATATCCTCTTACAAAGAAATCATCGGATCGTTTTATGCATGTTTGAAATGCATTATTTTTAGCGACACGGCAATCTTTTTGTCCAGTTAGGTTTTACCAGAGATCTGGGGAAATTACAGCATGACAAGTCATAGTAGTATTCCATATTTTTATAAGACTAACAGGTGGTTGTTTTATAAAACATTTATCTTCATATCCATCAAATGACCTATGAGTTACGATTTAAACGACGAAGATATAATTTTTGTATAACTTCCGGGTGAATCTATATGGCAGATTTAATAAAAAAAAAGAGATATACATTTGTATAAATTATTATACATATTATTCTAAAATTTTTATTTACTATTGCTTTATTCAACCAACTAATGTTTAGTCCTCGTATAAGAAGAAAATAAAGGAGATGGATATTAAGATGAAATACAATACAAAAGGATAAATATTGGATACCAGGATTAATTAACATTTTGTACCCCTGACGCCCGTTTCGTATACAAAAGACTCACCAGTGACGATCGAATCAAAAACTTAAAAAGGCCAAATAAAATACGAAGTTGAAGAGCATTGAGAGCGCAAAATTCCAAACCGTTTTGTCAAATTTTGAACCTGGTATCATTGATGACTTTTTACATAAAACAAACTGTTCTTCTTCTGTAAACGAAAGAATAACTATAGTTCAATTGTATAAAGACTAAAAAGGTCGATCGTTTTCCAAAGAATATTGAGTTCAACTAAATATGAAAGCAATCCTCGTCATGACTGTCCTCGTGTAGATCATGACTTCCATCTTAAATGCTCTCTCAATATAAATTTTTACAACCATTTTTCATAAATTTTCTAAATTAACAAATATCGTGATTGGCTACTTCGGTTTGTCAAAGAAGTTTTGACATACCAAGAGTAGATTTATTAACTTAGGATCAAGTTACAATTGCGTGCTACATTTTCAATATAGCCACATAAACGTGTGATTAATAATTGAAGGTTTACCGGTACACTTGGTACATACTTTTAGGACAAAAACAATATTGATTTTACTGTTACCTGAATTCAAGTGCATATGACAACATATAAAATTGCATACAATTGCATGTATTTATTATTAAATATACTGATATGAAAAGATATTAAAATAAGTGCAATCTTCTTGTATCACTTCTACGAAATAGCTGTATATATATCCAAGGTAATCTGAGAGTTCATGTAGCCTGTATTTAACCTAAATTACATTAAACAAAGGTAAAATACAGTGGTAAAATTAATTAATATTTTACATTTTACATAGGGCATGACGAACTGACTTAATAAATTAATGATTAATAAAAACAATTTATGCGACACTTGGAGAACTTTAAACCCCTGTAGCTAGAAGGTATACCTTTAATAGGACAAATACAAAATCAAAAAATAATTACATCTTAGTCAGCAAAGATCTTCTTGCTTAAATGACATATGTAAAGATTACTTACTTTCCGTAGAGTGACCATGATTTAGTAAGTGATAAAATAAATTTGAATGATATAGACAGGGGACAAGGGGTGTGGGTTATGAATGCAAATACTATTAAGAGCGAAGAATTTGAAGTCAAAAATTATTTATAACAATATTACTAAGCACTATATACGGGCATTATGTATGGGAATATCCGCCAAATTAAATGTAAGTGATAAAAAAAAAATAAAACAATTGGAAAACAAACTTGTGCATCCAAATCTGACACTGTCAATAACAAATTATTAAAGACTACTGAACTTGAAAAAAAACTTTAAAGAAATATACGAAAAAAAAACTGAAGCTGCTAAGATAAGATCTAAATGCAAATGGTTTGAAGAAGGGGAAAACTCCAGAAAAATCCAACGGGCAAAATAAATTATGGAATAGGATAAAATGTGAAGATGGTTACTTTAAATCTGATATCGATTCTATTTTAAATGAACAGCTCAAATTTTACGAAAAATTATTTGACATGCGAGGCTTTGGACGAGGAAAACGGTAATTGGCTACTACAGTTTTTTGAAAGCACATTAGATGAAAAAAAAAATCAAATTTAGATAAAAAAAATTGAATAATCTGAGATTTTTCAAGCTGTAAAAATGTCTTAAAATTCACAAATCTCCTGGTGAAGATGGTATTATAGCCAACTTTTATCAGATATATTTGGATGTTATTAAGGACCAATTTACTGATTTAGCTAATGAAATTTTTGAAAGTGGTTCACTTTGTGAATCACAAAATAGATGGATGATATCCTTACTTTTTAAAGGAGCGAACGAGAGAACTTAAAAAATTGGAGACCAATAACTGTACTTAATTGTGACTGTAGAATAATAGTTAAAGGTGTAATACCACCAAATAATAGTACGTCATATCCGGTTTCATACAAAAAAGGGTAAAAAAACATATTCCCTTGAATTTGACAGTTGTAAGAAATTAATCCTACATTTCATTGCATTAAAAAAAATTTGAGTCATAAACATATATCTTGGGTGTTTCAAAGCACTATTCTTTATTTATTTGGTGTTTTTATAAAATATTTTGGAAACTTGAGGTTACATGGTTACTAAAGATTGAAAACATGAAAAAAGGGGTGAAAATTTGATTGGTTAACTTCCAGTGATGGTTATTATCTTATATGTAATGAAATGTTATGTGAAATTTTGTCTGTAGTACTGGACAGGATAAAAGTTTACTTATGCCAAGTATTCCTTTATTTGAAACAAAGATAAATTTTGAACATTTTTTTTAAAGTGCCAATTCAACAAAGACTAATAGGGGAAAAACTATGGTGGTATTACTTATAAATTAGGAGACCTGCACATGCACCTTTGACCTTGTTTGTACTCTCATTTGTTAAAATGTTATGATATTTCAGTGAAATAATACAAACATGATATATTCTGAGTGGATTTAGTCTCAAAAACACGTTTTAAGAGAAAATTGCCTTGATATAGGGCTGTACCATGAATATTAATAGGCAGAACAAGCCATATTCAGTGATTTGAGGAGTTTTTTCTTACTTTTTCTCCTTATTTTCTTGATTTTGATATGAAAGAAAACTTTCCCTAAGTAATACTTTAAAAAAATATACAGTTATAAGTAAATGAAATTATTTTTGAAGCAGTAACAACAAATTATTCACTAAAAGGAAAGCATTTTATGTCCCTCTCTGGAACGCTGCGTAAACTTAAGTTTTACGAAGCATCTTCACATTAACTTCTGCACCTTTTGTCCATCGTTCTCTTTTTTTACTCTTGGTATGTCAAAACTTCTTTGACAAACCGAAGTAGCCAATCACGATATTTGTTAATTTAGAAAATTTATGAAAAATGGTTGTAAAAATTTATATTGAGAGAGCATTTAAGATGGAAGTCATGATCTACACGAGGACAGTCATGACGAGGATTGCTTTCATATTTAGTTGAACTCAATATTCTTTGGAAAACGATCGACCTTTTTAGTCTTTATACAATTGAACTATAGTTATTCTTTCGTTTACAGAAGAAGAACAGTTTGTTTTATGTAAAAAGTCATCAATGATACCAGGTTCAAAATTTGACAAAACGGTTTGGAATTTTGAGCTCTCAATGCTCTTCAACTTCGTATTTTATTTGGCCTTTTTAAGTTTTTAATTCGATCGTCACTGGTGAGTCTTTTGTATACGAAACGGGGGTCAGGGGTACAAAATGTTAATTAATCCTGGTATCTATGATGACTTTATTGGTACACCAGACGCGCGTTTCGTTTTCATAAAACTTCTGTGACGCTCGAATCAACAGTTGGAAAGCTAAAGCAAATACATAGTTGAAGACTATCAATAACCACTTTCCGAAAAGATTTACCAAATACGACTAAGGCAATCTATATCTGGGCAGGAAAAGGTATTTAGATTATTTCAACATTTCAGAAACAGTGAATTTACAGAAAATCTACATATCAATGATATTTCATGTTAGGGCAAAAGGGCTACCTACTGGACTTGTGATACCACGAGGGACGGAAAGTTTCATAAAACGTTAATGAAGGGACTCGAATGAGATCTAAGGTTGTCGATGCTATTAGATTGACTCGCCAAGAACAAAATCAATAGAATAACTTTTATTTTTTTAATATTTTTTTTCCAATTTGTATACAAATGTTCTAGTTTTATTTTTTTTTCTCGGACTTTAAAGCTCTGCTTTTCTTTATTCTCGAAACACTTCGTATCTTTTAAAGATATTTTAGCATGCGACGATACCTAGGAAAAGAACAAGTCATACTATCTAATCAACGACACTTAACGGTATGGATATAAAAAATGTTCTGATTAATACATTTACGACACAATCAGAAAACGAGTTATTATTAGTATGATAAAATTGCTAGTTTCATAAAGAAGAGTTTGGTCAAGATTGGTGTTCCCCTTTTTCTTGCATTTAAAAAAGATGTAATTAACACAACTGTGTATTGTGGAATGTATCTATGTGGTAGAAACCACGTTTATAAGGTTAACAAAATGAACAAATATTCTGAGCTATTTGTGATGGGCTACTATAGTCTGCAATGGTAATCACGACAATAGACGTATGGATTTCCTAGAACGCCCATTGATAACATTAACTCTTCCAATTTTACTGCACCAGATGCACATTTCAATAAAATGTTTTTAAATGATGCGCAAGGCCAAAATATTTGAACTAAAAAAAGCATAAAACAAACGTTGAAGATCTGATAAAACAAAAAAAAATATAAGAAGTATGGCAAATTAGGACAAGTAATCTGAAGTATGCAAGAGAAAGTTACATTCCTTAATTTGAAATGATTTCGATATATTTAACAGTACAGAAGATCTTGCTACTGGGCTAATAATACCATCGGGGACAAACAGTCCACATATTAAAAGATGCCTTTGATTTGTCATTGACTATGATCAAATATGATAACAATTGTAATCATACTGATTAAACGACAGCAATATGCGTTTTTATATCTTCATCATTTCAAATACACGTACAATATAAGATTGAACAACTTTTCATATTCAAAGGTAAGAAATTCATCAATCAATGCCTAAAGCTTAAAAAATACTGCACTTTCATTTTTTTTTTAAACAAAACAAAAATAGTTATACCCCCTTCCGTTTCCTGTTTTAATTAAGCACTATTAACAAAAAATCATTACTAATTTCAATGTCACCCATCTCTACAAACTATCGTATTTATTTGAAAAAAATGTCCCCCGGTTGAAGAATAATACTGAAATGCTTTAAAAGTTAAAAACAAATACAGTATGTCGCATCCTAATGAGTTCAATTATATTGTGATAAAATATGTTCAATAGAACAGCGAAACAGCAAATGTTTAAATAGTTATAACGTAGTATTAACTCAATCTTGTTCGAAGTCAAGAAACGAGAGTCTCTCATTCGCAAATACTAGAAAGACATTTGTTTATTCCATACAAGGAAGTATATGAAGATGGTAGTAATGTAGATACTTTTTCTATCTAATCAGATATTTAACTTATATGAAACTTACAGTCCTTTTTATAAAATGAAAATATTTTGAATGAAATGGTCATTTCTATCTGAAAACACTGTGCAATAACTATGTACTAAGTTAATTTCACTCTATATAAGATTCTAAGACACATTTACTATCAACTGGGTGTTTCTGTATTGATTCTAATATCAATGTTATTCTCAATGTTAAAAGCTACGAGTCTCGTGCCAATACCTGAATACTGTTTACCTTGAATCTATAAAAGGGCCAATACAGAAACACCCTGTTAATGATTATTCTTTTTCATCTAATGTGCTTTCAATAAACTGTAGTAACCAGTTAGCTTTTTCCTCGTCCAAATCCTCGCTTTTAAATAATTTTTCGTAAAATAGAATCGATATCAGATTTAAAAGTATCATCTTCATATTTTATCTTATTCCATGGTTTACTTTGCCCGTTAGATTTTTCTAATTGAAAGAAGTATTTTGAAGATTTTCCCCCTTCTTCAAACCATTTACATTTAACTCTTCTGCTTTCTTGACGTAAATTTCTTTAATGTTTTTTATCAAGTTCAGTAGTCCTTAATAATTTGTTATTGACAGTGTCAGATTTGAGATGCTCAAGTTCGTTTTCCATTGGTTTTAGTTTTTTTTTTATCATTTACATTTAATTTGGCGGATATTCCCATACATTATGCCCGTATATAGTGCTTAGTAACGTCCCACCAATTTCTTTTATTTTTTGTAATGAACACTTTTTGATTTACGATCTTTCCACATTGTGAGAAAAGCGTTTTTAAATCCTTCGCTTTTAGTAGTATTTTCATTCATAACCCATACCCCTTGTCCCCTGTCTATTTCATTCAAACTTATTTTAGCACTTACTAAATCATGGTCACTCAACGGAAAGTGGTCATTGTTACAGTTGTCATTTTATTAAGAAGATCTTTGCTGTCTAGCATGTAATCAATTTATAATTTTGTATTAGTTCTATTAACGGTATACCTTCTAGCTTCAGGGTTTAAAGTTCTCCAAGTGTCGCAAAAATTGTTTTTATTAATCATATAAGCCAGTATGACATGCCCTATGTAAAATATTAATTCATTTTACCCCAGGCATGTATTTTTCCTTTTTTAATGTAATTTGGGTTAAATACAGGCTATATGAACACTCAGTTTACCTTGGATATATATACAGCTACTTCGTAGAAATGATACATAAAGATTGCACTCACTTTGATCTCTTTTCATATCAGTATATTTAATAATAAATACATGCAATTGAATGTAATCTTATATGTTGTCATATGCAATCTATATCTGGGGGTAGAACAAAATCAATAGAATAACTTTTATTTTTTTAATATATTTTTGCCAATTTTTATACAAATGTTCTAGTTTTACTCAGACTTTAAAGCTCCGATTTTAATTATTCTAGAAACACTTCGTATCTTTTAAAGATATTTTAGCATGCGAAGCTAGGTACCTAGGAAAAGAACAAGAGATACGAAATTTAGGCATAAGAAACAGAGCGCAGGCATCGACACACTAAATATTCAAGTCAGATATGTAATATATGACAAACTCATAAAAGATCATTTTTGTCGACGCATTCACTTTATGGTTCCTGTCTAAAAAAATCAATAGAAATTTCCCCATTTTTCATTGAATTTAGTGGAAAATCAGAATAAATGTTATTTGTAATGCCAAGAATAGAACGCAAGTACGTAAATTTTCGACAAAAAGATCTATTTCATATCTTGTCATTGTATTAGCTATGATTCATTTTGATATTGGTCAATAAATCTTAACTTGAATTTGTAAGGCCTTACCGAACCTACTCTTTTTGTCCAGAATAGTTTTTTAATTAAAGAAACGCAAAGAATACGTAAAAGACACCCATATCTTCATACGGTAAGATTTTTCGAGAGTTGAAATACTTGAAAAGTGCTTATTCACAAATTTATTTGCAACGAGATATAACATTTGGAGATCATTTCTGTCTTTTATTATTTGCGTGGACCCCTGACGGGTGACGCATATATATTGGTTGTTTTTGTAGTCTTTCGGAATACAGGAAATTCCTACAGTCTTTTCGGAATACATCTGTTCTTTTATATGGCCGCCTGCGTAATAGGTAATAAATTGATCTAATGAATATGTGTTAGCATTGTACAGTTGCTATAGAGATAATTAAGTGTTAATCGAGGCTGATTGATATCCTACACCAGTAGTTAATTAAAGTAGAGTCGCATATGTTAAGTTTTCTAAATTACAAGCTGGGTTTTCATAGGAGATTATAATATGACGTTCTTCAAACGCTTTGAGTACACACCCGTGGTAAAATATGAATACATTGTTTGGGCTGTTCCGATCATACTCCCACGTCGTATGCTTTTTTTATGAAATGAGCTACCCGACGTCATTTAACGATGACGTAATGATATAAGCATTTTAAGGGAAAATGCACGATTGTGAAACTGACAGTCATCAAAACAAGGAAACACAAACAAACGATGATAAAATGTGTTATAAGCAAATTTCTTTACATATAAGTAAGATTATCATTTAAATCCATCCAAATTAAGCATGTCACTAATTCAGTTTGCTCCGGTCTTTTACGTCAATATATTAATGTGTTTATTTACGGTAATGGCAAATATTTGCCTTCACCTCAAGCGCTTCGATCCAAAAAAATTGCCGTATTTGTCCTATTAGAATAGAAATAATTCATGTGGGCTTGAATTTATACTGATTTTACCACGGGTTTGCCCTTTATGCCGATATTTTACCCCTCGCTATCACTCATGGTAAAATATTTAGCATAAAGTGCCAACTCGTGGTAAAATCAGAATAATTCAAGCCCCATGAAATATTTCTTAGTTAAGTGACCGTATAGGGCGTTTTAAAACTAAGTAATTTTAGAGTTATTAGAAAAGAACAAAGTCCGTTTAAGCAGCAATTAAATTCTACATCTAGGAAAGATGCAAACAAACAAGGAGTTTTCAAAACTGTCCCTAATATAATCAAAATAGCAAAAATCGAACTATCATTAGTCCAATACTTTTAAAATTGGTAAACTGTCGGAACAAACTTTCCTTTATCGTTATCAAAATACAAATCAAATTAAATGGAAAATAAATCAAAGAAAAACAAACTGAACCTGTTGAGCAGGATCAGCTTACCCTTCTGGAGCACCTGAGATCACCCCAAGTTTTTGGTGGGGTTCGTGTTGCTCAGTCTTTGGTTTTCTATGTTGTGTTTTGTATACTGTTGTTTGTTTGTCTTTTTCTAAGCATTGGCGTTGTCAGTTTATTTTCGACTTTTGAGTTTGAATGTCCCTTTGGTATCCTTCGCCTCTCATTTAGAACCACTGAGATGTGTAAAATGCAGATTTAAGATGCTACAATGAAACATTTTTTTTTTTAAGTTATAAAAACATTTTTAGCGTTATGATAATTAAATGTTTGGGCGTGAGGTCTGTGATGTCGAATATTATGCATATGCAATAGCAGTGGTGGAATACTTAATAATATACAGGTTCAGAGATAAAATAACGAATGTCTTTCATAGAGACTGAGTGATGATAAATACAATCAGAGATAAGATAATAAATTTCTATTTTTGTAATCAAGGCGCTACATTTTTATCAAAATATAAAAAAGAAACAAACAAAAGCAATAATAAAAGACAACTCGATGACACCAGTCAGTTAGTTTTCTCGTATAAATTGTTTTGCATTTGTCATTTCGCGGCCCGTTATAGTTTACTTTAGGGTATGGGTTTTGCTCATTTGTATATGCCGTACTGTAACATATAGTTGATAACTTCAGTTCTACTTCATTTGGTCTCTGGTGGAGAGTTCACTCATTGGCAATTATACCACATCTTCCTTTATTAATATAAAGAAACCATAGCTAATCTTATTCAAAAATGCAAGTTAACCCTGGAAATTGCGACGAAATTTTAAAGACACCTTTTAAGGTGTGTTAAATGCAGAAATTTTATGTCATCTCGAAACACTTCATATATGAATATGCTTTTAAATCCTTAATATAATTCTATTGAAATGAAACGATTTACAGACACACTGAGTAATAATTTCTGTGTGGTATGTGACCCCCCCCCCCCCCCCAGAACACACATACAAAAAATATCGGATTAAAAGTTGAAGTAGAAGGTGCCCAACTTCATGTCCCACCTAAAGAAAAATCAGTGCCTTCAATTTATTTTCAAAAGGTTGAAGTTATCTGTATTCATAAGCGAATATAGAGGATATAGTTGACAGAGGCCTAGAGCGTTTTTGGCGAAAAAGTTGACTATTTCTTTACAAATTAGATGAAACAAAAACTTTTGTAATAATAAGCAAAAAGTAGCACAACTTAGTAACGAATCATTTTTCTTAAAATAAATATCCATATTCAACGGACATGCGATTGCAAAAACAGGATTTTTAAATTGCGTACTGGACATGAGCTATATATACTGAATTGGCACTGTTATTCCTGCTTCCCTCTGTCTGTCACACAATCGTATAAAAAAAAATCAACAACTTCATTATATTTTGGCTAATTTACAAAAGGACAAGTTATGAATGAATTTGTTGCTTTGGGTATAAATAAATTGAGATCAAGCATATCTTGAATATGATAGCCAATGACCAATCATATAAACCAGTGTAACGGTTTTAGTACGGAATAACAAATAGGAATATAGCTTAGGGTTTTGAACTATTTACAAAAACAAATGATGCTGATTCATTTCTTTAAACTTCAACAAAACAAATACTGTTTTCATATTATCATGATGACGGCTAGATTACAGGTTATAAACAAATAAAATTATATTTTCCTCGTTATGTCTTTTTTAGTATACAATTCAATGATCTGGTTAACGCGCGTAAATGTGTTTTTGAAGCATGCTTTTCTGCTGTAAAGATGCACCATATCATCAACCCGCGCGTTCGCGTACATGTTCCACTAGATGTGTCTTTCCGTCATCAATATTATCATTAAACTGTTAAAAGTATCCAAATATATACTTCTTGTCAATGTTTTTACCCAAAAAAATTGACTCCCGTTTTCATGCATGGCGAGGATGCTTGGAATAATGGTAAAATCCGAGAGAAACGAAAATTGATATGACAAGTTGAATCAACATATAATTTGTTCAAATTTAAAAGCTTCAATAGGAGGCCGTTTTCAGAATGATTTAGATAAATTGCAGCTTAAAATGATGCCAAAAACAATTCTCTTTATCTATAAAAGAAACATTTATTTGCACAAACATATTAGTTGCTCGAAAAATATTTTGCTTTGTAAGGTTTAGATGTATTTTGGGGGAGATATCATATAGGAAGGCAATTTTGTTGATTTGATGTAAATGTACAAAGTTAAGGCAACATAAGATTAGTGTCCACAAAGGCTTGCACTGATAGTCCTTTCTTCACATAATTGCACGTGTATATTCATTTTTTTTTTATCCTGAACTGCTTTAAATTGATACACTTCAAGAAGAGGGGCAAAAGATACCAAAGGGACATTCAAACTCATAAGTCGAAAATAAACTGACAATGCCATGGCTAAAAAAGAAAAAGACCAACAGACAAACAATAGTACACAAAACACAACATAGAAAACTAAAGACTGAGCAACTCGAACCCCACCAAAAACTGGGGGTAATCTCAGGTGCTCCGGAAGGGTAAGCAGATCCTGCTCCACATGTGGCACCCGTCGTGTTACTCATGTTAGTACAAACCCGGTAATAAGTCTAATTCGGTAGGTCACATTCGAGAAAAGGGGACGGGATTGTAGTTACGACATTAGGAACATATCCGCTATCATCTGTAAAACGGATATTCCATAACGGTCAACAAACTCTGCTATATGCGCGGTCAAATTGCATTGACCGTATATTTATTTGTAATATACATTCAAATACCGTACATTGCCTTGTTTATGACGTAAACAATGCACAGCCGAAGATCTTTACGTGTATCGTAAATGAAGAATACATGTTCTCGGAAGTTTTACGTCGTCCGCTTCAAATTCAAAATTTATGGTTTTAACCCAAAATATTTCATTTAAAACATTTGTAAGAGTTGCAGCATAAAGAGAATAACCATGCAGTGTCTATTACTATAAATTGTATTTTTATTGGGCTCAAAACAGGATAGAAATGTTGGTACAGCCTTTTACACATTAATTTATATTTTAAGACAATAAAATTGAGAATGGAAACGGGGATCGTGCCAACCCGACGAAAGATCAGAAAACAGCCCAAGGCCACCAATGGGTCTTCAACACAGCAAGAAAATCCCACACATGCAGGCGGACTTCAGCTGCCCCTTGAACAATAATGTATACTAGTTCAGCGAAAATGGACATCACACTAAACTCCGAAACATATAAAGGAACCAAAGGTAAAAAACCCATACAAGACTAAGAAGGGCAAGATGTTCCTGACTTGGGACAGGCGCAAAAAAGCGGCGGGGTTAAACATGTTTGTGACATCTCAACCCTCCCCATATACCTCTAGCTAATGGAGAATAAACAAACATACAACAATACGCACAGTAAAACTCAGTTTAAAAGAAGTCCGAATCCGATGATAGAATAGGTAACAAAAGAAACTAAGCAAAATGACGATGATCAACAAAAGTTAACAAAGGACTACTAGCAGTTTCTGACATGCCAGCTGCAGGCCTCAATTTAACTGATTATGTCTGTCTTCATCATGTAAAAACCAAGCACAATCCGTCCCGTTTGGGGTTTAGTATTATACCATCATAAAATATACGAGAAGAACATGAACCGTATGTTTATTTTTGACACCCTTGACTTAAATCGAAAAGATGCACCGTTTGTGTGGTGAAAATTAAACTCTGTATATTAATATATTTCACTATGAATGCACTTAAATTCGGCTGTTTAAATCTATCTATGTTTGCCAAAAAAATCTATTTTTCTGCGAATGAAATGTTAGGACTCAAACAATTTCATTAATAAATCATCAATAAATACATCACTTCCCCAAATTAACTAAACGAGGCCGATGTCATATATTACGATATTTAAAAAAAAACCATTTTCTCCATTTATCGATAGTAAAAGTTGTCATACAAGTGAGAGGTTTAGCGCTATAAAACCAGGTTCAATCCACCATTTTCTACATTTGAAACCAAGTCAGGAATATGACATTTGTTGTCCATTCGTTTGATGTGTTTTATCATTTGATTTTGCCATTTGATTAGGGACTTTCCGTTTCGAATTTTCCTCGGAGTTCAGTATTTTTGTGATTTACTTTTTGCACCTCGAAAATATTTTTTATTCACCTTATATCAAAATGAAGAAGTCGCAGTTATCGTGACCGATCTCTCTAAAGCTTGTTAAAGTATTTAAACAAAACTTCCAAAGCAAGAACATTGGGCGACACTTCATGCAGTTACTGTCAAACATATCAAATTTGTACTTAAAGATCCAGTTTTGGACCTTTGGCTTTTAAAATCGTTTAACACTATCTTTAAAGAAAAGAAATTAAATTATGCAATTGTCCAAATGCTAAAACCCGCTCTTATTTATTTTATTTAGATATTCTGATATTAACACATTTCAAATGAAAATCGAGAATTATTTAATTTGTTCAAAGTCAACTATTAATCAAATGAAAGCAGCATAGTCTTCACGTTTTCTATGCAAACATTTAGATAGTGAATGTGATTATAAATATATGCTATTAATGAATAAGAGATTAAACGTCAAGTAATAATTGCAAGTGTAATATATTTAGTGTTTGTTATCACATTAACTGTACCTATTGTACTCCACCAGACGGGCATTTTCGACAACTGATGTCTTTTCAGTGATGAAATAGCATCAAGGTAAAAATGGTTAAAAAAAAAGAACAAAAAACATTTGTCAAAGGGAAAATTGACAACATACTATATCTATGGCACGCCTGAACCACTTTTATTAATTAATCTTAGATTATCTCAGATAAACTAGGATTATATCTATCACCACTCTGTATATCTATCTCCACTCTGTATATCTATCACCACTGTGTAAATATATATCACAACTCTGTGTATCTATCCCCATCCTGTATATCTACCACCACCCTGTATATATATCTATCACCTTTCTGTATATCTATCACCACTTCGTTTATATATCACCATTCTGTATATCTATCACCACTTTGTATAGATATCACCACTCTGTATATCTACCACCTTTCTGCATATCTATCTCCAATATGTTTATCTATCACCACTCTGTATATCTATCACCACTCTGTATATATACCACCACTCTTTATATCTATCAACACTCTGTATATCTACTACCACTCTGTATATCTTTCACCGTTCTGTATATCTATCACCACTTCGTTTATATATCACCATTCTGTACATCTACCACCACTCTGCATATCTATCACCACTCTGTATGATCTATCAAAGTTTACTGACTTTGAACATGTTGAACTAGGTTATAAAATGCTAGTACTATCAGATCGTTCTTTTGTGTCCTATTTATTGGTATACTTTTTTTTTGTCTGTATTGTGTTGATCTGGCCACCGTTTCACAAAGCCTTCTTAACTTACGATCACCGTATCATTTTACGATCCGTTTACGTGTGGTTCTACGTTCCCGTTACGTGTGTTTCACAAAGGAATCGTAAAGGACTACTAAGTTGATCGCAAGTTACGCACTGTGTATCATCGTAAGTGTATCGTAAAACGGAACAGGAGGTGTGAATCGTAGTTTATTTACATCGGAATATGGCACACTCTTCTTTCACAGATCGATGAGTCGAGCATGCCGATGAGAGCGGACGTGAAAATGTTTGCAGAGAGAATCCTTCAACATCATTGAAATTGTTTTGCCAAATTGGTTTCAGGGATAAATATTGTTATCCTTACATCTTATATTTTATATCTTATATTTTATGTTTTGGATTATATTTTTTTGTTGAGGAAAGTTTCTGCAGATATTTTCAGGTTTGTTTGAGACATGTGGTCAGATAGAATCCAGAAGAAGTTTCCATGTGGGAAACTATCAGACCAATCTATTAGATGTCTGAGGGTTTTAGCTGTTGTTCCCCTAATGGATCGGTAGTTTCTTTCCTAGATGCTTTATTGTAGGATTTTCGGCTTTCCTCTACCAGGAATACAGCTGGGCATTTAGCGGTATCGGTTTGGAATCCAAGTATGTCCTTTCCGGTTTCTCGTTCGTTGCCTTGACATTTGTGCGGCATCCGGGGTGACCTTATCCTTTTATTTTGTATATAATTGTTTCTTTATTTTGATTTTTTTATATTTGTGAGGACGAGCGAATCAGGTGAGTGGGTGTGTTCGTATGTTTTTCATTTGTAGACGAAACACAAGCCTTGTATCTTTGATGGGTTACTTCCTTTGATATTCAATAATACTTTTTTTCTTTGTATCGGAAATTTGAAATAATATATAGGAGAGTGACGAGACGTGTTTATATCTGATCAAAGAATTAAACGAATTTTTTAACAATTATTTGATAATGTCTAAAGTTATTATAGTACTGCAATTTTAGAGGAGATATGATTGATTGATTGCTGTTTTCTGAACGTACAGTGGCAAATATTTCATGCAGATTTATGAGCAAGAGAAGAATTTTCAAACAAGAAATAAGAAGTTGCATGCGTTGTCGTTGAAAAGAATTAAAAGAAAGTCCAATAAAAATAAACAAAACCAGTGTATATAATGTGCGAATCCTGAAATACCATTTTCACTGTATCCGTTATGAATTTCTAATGTAGAATGATAAATAAACAGACGACAAATTCATGATTTTTGAATAGAATAAGAAATAAGATATAATGTGTACTGTTTTTATAAATTCATGATATAGGTATGAGATGCGGACGGGTTTTCATCGCGCCTACAGCCATCCAGGTGTAAAATTGATACACAAATAGATAAATATTAAGAATAGTTCACGAACAGAGCGTGCAAGAGATTTAAAAGCAGCAGTTAAGTTTCATTTGCAGAAAAATGTACCTTTTAACATAATTATTAATGTTGTATAACTTAAAACAGGTTTTGTTATTCAGCTTGTTGATATTGAATTAAATTCCATTATGCTGTTTTCATTATGCGATTCATGTTTACTGTCGAATAATGATACTAGACTTTAATTTTCACTGTAGGGGCGATTCATTTCTATTGTACATGCGATGCATTTTCACGGAAGGAAATTAATTAATTTTCATCATATAACGTCTTAATTCAGCCGACTCTCTAACAAAATTTATGAAGTCAGAAGGATTGATTATATGTGACCCGCCACGACATTTCCAGGCTTATGGAGGTAGAACATCATTGTGAGAAAAACGCTGTTAACTATATGTGACTAGCCACTTCCAGGCTTATGAGGGTACATTGTCTAAACTTTGCTTTTTGTATATTTATCTAGAACATTCTGAAGCAAAAAAAACTCTGTCATGTTATTATGAACTATTTTTTGTAATAACAATGAAACGAGTCATTTCGAATACCGACATGATAATGAGACTGTTCGATGAAGAATTTTTCATTATCGAAGACACTAATTTATAAAATACAAAATTATTGTATTCTATTGGCGCTTAGTAATCTTCAACAGCGTATTTGAATAAAAATTTCAAACGAATTAAATTTACAACATTACAAACAGTTCTTGGCTCTATTTTAGAAAATGTAATTTAAACTTGTTAAAATGAAGTTAGTATAAAATTTGTCAAAGAAAGCTTTTAAAATTCCTTTTTTTCAATTTGTCTTTTAACTTAGATTTATGATGCATGTCTCTATACATAGTATGCGACGTGTAGCAGTTTATAAGTAGTTGTTCTCATATATGCATTTGATACAGTGCATTTATTATGGATATATTTTAGACTCCATTTATGAAAATCTATAGATCAGAGAATTTTGATTTTTTGTATCAATTTAAAATGTAGATTCAAATATTTATATGTCGTTGATACAGACAAAAAGATCTTATCATGTCAAAATCATGATACAACAGGAAATTTTCATATGCACGGTCTGAACACAAGAATTTACAGAATAAGCATATTTCTTACTGAATAGAGAAAAATGGCCAAAAGAATTACAGAATACAGAAATGTAAAACCCACCCACCCCCCTCCCCCCTCCCTAATCCAGACCCTCATATATCATTGTGACGGATAGTTTTGTTTGTTCTATTTAACTGTTTTTATTTTCGAAAAGAATATTTGTACAAGGTGTTGTTAATAAATGTAACGGACAATAAAAAAATTATATACCATGCCCTCTCAGCCGACGTCGTAATTTCATTTTTAATGAAAGAAAGTATTTAAAAGCTTCTCTCCCTGTGCAATATGATTTATTAAACTCATTAGGCAGAGCATTTTTTATGACTACTTGCATAATTGTTTAATCGTATTAAATTCTGTATCAAATTTATATTAATAATAAAAGTTTCAGATCTTTAATATTGAAAACGGGTTAAAATTATTTACTTGCATTAATATTGATATAAAAACATCCAGTGCGTTTTTTTTGTGTTTTTTTGTAGATCTAAGAAAAAAGCAACTCTGTTACACTAAAACAATTGACTAATTAAAATTGTCACATGGTGTCTTCTTATGTCGTGATCTGTAATTTATATATTCGCCATCCGTAATTATTATCTAAAATGTTTATTTGGCATGCCATACTCGATAGAAGTGCGGACGTGAAAGAAAGCACTCTCCACAAAAACGTGAACGGAGATTATATTTCGATGATTTCGTCATTTATAGCCCCCCCCCCCCCCCCCCCCCCCCCCCATTTATAAAATATAATACGCGAATCTGAAGATCTGTATTAAAATTGAATGTTGACACCGATGTCGATCTGTTGGATGTAGAATTTATTTTCAAAAAAGGTGTTTGTTTAGGATATACCATTCCACGGAGATTACATGCTTAACAAATTTCTGCAGTTTTCAACTTTGTTTAGTTTTCAAGATTGATATGATTTGGAATAAATGACGATTTAACAAAATTATTTATGGTAACCTTATGAACAAAATTATTCATGGTAACCTTATAATCAAATTTAACTCATATCACACTCTATGTTGTGCTAAATATTTATTCTTGCTTGGTCTTCTATCCGTTAACGGGAATTACAGGTTTACGAAGAAAATATTATGACGGCCGGTACGATCACTATCGTTGTGCAATATGTAGATAATAAAGAAATATAAAAATCTCAGATATAAGTATAACAAGCTACGGGTATATAACTCGAAGTCGTTAGTTTTGCTTTGTTACGGTGGGACAAATCAGCGTCATAAAATGGGCGCTTTACCGGAGAACCAGTGAGTAGCGCAAAGCTAACAAAACCTGCGTTTCAGGAGTAAGTGCATGGGACCTATTTGTATCATGTTTTATATCTGGTTCTATTGCCAATGTTATTTAATTGATACTGTGTCTATCCAGTCTGTATCTGGATATAATATCCATTTCATTTTCAAAATGATCAAACGAAGAAAGTGTGGTTCTAATATTGAAGATTCTTCTTCGTCTTCTAACATTTGCGGCATCTTGATCGAGAATATAGCCATCTTAGATATGGTTTAATTCATATTCGCGGACAAACTACGATCGAGATACGACTGGGTATAGCTGTAGTAAGTTACGCCAGGATTTACGTATTATTTACGCTCATCTTAACTTACGACGGCTTTGTGAAACGGCTGTAAAACCTACGATTTATTTACGATGAACGTACGATGACACGTAGACTTACGAAGGCTTTGTGAAACGGTACCCTGGACCTTTTTCAGCAAATTTTATCTTTAAGTTCTGACTTCGGTCTTATCCCATATGTACAGTTTCAGTTTAAGGTATGGTTTGGCACTAGACCTTTTTTCAGCCCCTTCTAAATATGCATGTGCCTTCCTCCGTCATGACATATATATGATGTATTGTGTCATTGAGTCTTTGTTCCTGTATTTCATTTTGTTTTTGTTGTAAATATAAATCAGGCTGTATGTTTGCATATTTGCTTTTTTTTTACACTCGTCGTTTTGGAAATTAAAAAGAAGATGTGGTATGATTGCCAATGAGACAACTCTCCACAAGAGACCATATGACACAGAAATTGACAACAATAGGAGAAGACGTTACTAAGTTGAAAAACTTGTGTCTAATCCATTTGTCAATTTTGAACAATAAAATATGTTTAAACTAACAACTATAAGTCACCGTACGGCCTTCGAAGCTAGAATACAGTGTTGCTGTTTACTGAAGTTACTCTTAGACTAGTAGCTCTGTACTGTTTTCTTGATGTTGGAGGTCCATAATATTTTTTTGACGGTGTTGTCCATGTACCATTTTGTAGATCGTACTTCTTGGGCATATGTTTTATAGCGACACGCAACTAGAACTTTGGCTATTTTTCAGTTTAAGTTGTCGTCAGCTAGCAATTTATCTATTCTTTTTTCGGGCTGATTACAGATGTTGTTCAATAGTCCAAGTACTCGGATATGTAGTTGGGCTTCTACTGGTAGTATTCCGTTTAGGATGTTGATAGTAACATCTGCTACATAAGTTGGTAATGAGAGTATAAGCTTATTAGTAGCTTTTTCTGGAAGTTTTCGATTAATTCTGGTGAACTTGTTTTTGGTAGTTTTAGCTCTTATCCATAGAGAAGTACTGGAGATACGTAACACGAATGACCGAATGACACTTGGAATGACCGTATGACACATGAAATTTTAATCTTAGTTTAAACAGTATTTATTAATGAAAATTTTTACAAGAATAAAGTATTAAAATATTACATGAAGTTTTAATCTAAGCACATATATGTGAATTTTAAACATTGATTTATATATAATAGTACATTAAAAGTGTATGTTATAACTAAAACATGATTTATTTAAGCAGGCAAGTTCATAAAATGTTAATATAATTTCGTGGATACATCTGTTCCTGATTGCATATATACGATCGCTCAATGTGTTCAAGTTGGACTGCCAAAGTAGGGCCCTCATTTGTAAAATATATTATAACTCACTGACACTCCATGAATTGAAATGTATTTCATTTAACAGTCAACAAAAATTATTTTAAGTAAGAATTTTGCGGTACGTTTTAAAACCGCTCAGGGCCTCCTGAGTGCACTCAGGACATGTAATAGATATTTTAGTGGGCGTTGAGGGTATGCGTCCGATAAATTATTTATTTTTTCATCTTAATATTTTTGTTTGAATAAAATTAATTGAATATTTCAGAAGTTATTGAAGTGTTTATTAACACGCGCCGTTATTTGGAATATGTCATGCATGACCGATGATCATATTCGATACCAATTATCATGTTGATTAGGTCTATACAAATACTTAATTAGGTCGTCTGATCTTTAGTAATTAGTGAAGGTAATCAACACATACTAGTTAACCAAGCAAGAAAGGTTTTCTTAGAACAAAAATAAAGATAAAAGTTGCAAAAAATGTTAAATAAACGTTTCGTTTTGTTTGTAATAATATTAAAGCCATTTGAGAATTTTAAAAAATCCATTCAGTTTATTTAATTTGTAAACGTTATCAAATATAGATCTAATTCATTGCAAAGTGTGGCGTCCTTCAGGGATCAAAACCCCGTTTTAACAGCGTTTGTTTAAAGGTTAATTATGCATTGGCCACGTGTCGTTAAAAAACAAACTGATTAACAATATAATAGAGTTGTAAGGTAATAAATATTTCAGGTATTGGGCATTTGTCATTATCATGATTAGATTATCTAATTGACAACAAACACTTTATACAACTTACCAAGTAAGTACTAAAATGTAACACTTTGCAATAAATGGATGATAAATTCCTGCACCATATTTTATTCTTTTAATAGGGAAAATTAAGGAAAGAAAAACGGCGCGTGATATTTTTTTTTTTTAAAGATTATAACTTTCTAAAAGAAAACTCATTAGAACTTCGAATTGGATTTCAACTTTGCTTAACTTATTTCAACATTTTAGTTATTTGTCCTAGTTAATTGTGCGGATGCCAGATTTATGTAACATATTTCACTATCTTCATAAAGACAAATACGGATATAACATTCAAATTCTCTTAAAAAAAACCTCTCAAGACAAACTTCTAAATTCTAGATCCTTCTGATCTTCATTATTATCGATACACTTGTCATACATGTACATCCTGAATAAATCAATTGTTATTTTTATCAAATTTGGAAATTTAAAACTTCTAAAACGTTTCCCGTAAGAGCGTAATCTTTCATTCTTCTCTATCTGTATAGATGCACCATTGTATCTATATCTTATCCCTTATGACCATGAAATTTTCCTCCAATGTGTCGTGGCTTTCTATTGGCTACTTTTTTTCAGTTAATCTATTTTCTCAAAATTCTCAGATAATCCCGGATTATCTCAGAATTTTCAGATAATCCCGGATTTTCTCCAGTTAATTATTTATCTAATTTTGTGAGGAATATAATGAATTATCTCAAATATGCATTAAGCTGAGAAAATCCCGGTTTATCTTAAAATTCTGAGATAAACCGGGATTATCTGAAAAAAATCGAGATAATCCCGGTTTATCTGAGCTTAATGTAAAATAGTGAGATAATGCTAGTTTATCTGAGATAATCCTAGTTTATCTGAGATAATCTAGGATTATCTATAAAAGTGGTTCAGGCGTGCCATATATATCAATTTGATATTTATTGTTGTTCTGTGGCCAAGCGGTCTATGTAGTTCATCTACACTGATCATTTTCCTGTCAAAATTGAAGTTGTGAGTTAGAATCCCTCTCGTGGAAGGTGAGTTCGACTCCGATTTTGCTGGATTAGGATTGCCAGTTGTTCTGCCAAAATTTCTCTCCTGCCACTCCAGCTTTCCCCACTAAGGAAAACTGGCCACCATGACATAACCATTATTTAATAATAAACACTGTTCTCTTGTCTGCAGTTCTGTTAAGACGCAAACTATCAAAATTAAGAATTATTTAGGAATATCATTCCTCCTTCATTTTTATTAGCGCCGCCAACTAAAACTATTAGTATATGTAGTATGAACTCTAGTTATGGATTTTTTTAAAGTTATAAATAAATACTGTTCCACCTGCTTAGGTGTATGATAAATATAAAAGACATTTCTAATTATAATTTCAGATATCGAAATACAGCATAAATATCTAAGGTAAATACAAAATTCTAGATCATAAGTGAATGCATTGACTGGTAGATTAGGCCAACGGCTATGCTTTTTTACACTAGCATCAAAGAAATGCATTGACTGGTAGCTCAGGCCAGTGGTAAGCCTGTTTAATCTTAGTACTAAAGAAACTTTTAAATTTAGTTAACACTGATATTTCATATAGATCTATTTGTAATATTCTGACACGATTTACATTTTGTATTCTCCTGTTTAATAGTGTAAATCTTGAGTTACGTTCATACATTTTTCGTGTCATTGTCATTGTGAACAGTAGTAAATCGACTGGGTTGCATAACAACTTCCATAAGCAAACAGACCGAAAGAACATAAAGTAGTTATATAAAGAATAAAAAGAACTGTGAAAGTATAAAAACATATAGTTTAACAACGAGAAACGTTTTAACGCCGTCAAGACAGGACGAGAGAAAAGTGATTCTTTTTCAAGTTCAATTAGACATTTAAAATACATTTGAACGGAAATTGGGCTTTACAGTGGAATGGTAAACACACTTTTAAAGCTTCGGATACTGTGTTTATTCAACAAACAGTTAACAAAACAACCTAATCACAATATTAAATTGGTGTATTTGACTTTAGATTGTAAGCATATTTCTACATGTGATGGGTCGTAGTTATAATAAAATAAAAGAGATAGTTAAAAACCAATTGTGAAAGTCTTTCCACCTCACCTTTTGATAATAAAAAATTAGAGGAACTTTTATAAAGTTACCTTCGTTAAAAAAAGGTGTTGATAGATGTCACTTCTGTTTCATATGATTGCATGGTTACTTCAAACTGATTTTAAAAATAAATGGTTTCTCGGAACTTTTTTTTATTAATATGTGTAAAAATGTCTACTTCCGGTTCAAAGAATGTCACTTCTGGTTGACCTTTATAAAGGTCATATGTCTTCGAACCTAATGCAAAAGACCAAATGGTTTTATAATGAACCAGTATGAATTTTTGTCAAAAGTCAAAATCTAGAACGTCAAATTGACCTTCGACCTTGAATTCAAGGTCATAGGCCATTGATCTCAAATCGAAAGGTCCAGGTCGTTTGCGTGTATGGTTGAGGAATTATATTGATATCAAATATGTAAATAGAGAAAACTCCAACAAAGGGTCACCGAAACACTTCAACTCAAATGCGTTGAAGTTGTATGTGCCATGTCGTAAACAATTATTTGGCCCATTAACTCTCATAAGATGTCATTCAGTTAAACTTAATCAAAGCATCCTTAAGAGTAGACGAACAATGTGGAAAAAAAATATTTTGTCGATATCTTGTACGGTTACAGAGAAATAAAGATAACAAGAAAAAGAGAGCGCTCGGGATAACTCCTGTAAGAAAAAGTGTTCTGTAACGCAGGGTCAACTATGATATCGTAATCACTGGACGACATCATGGGTCAAAATCTTTTCAATATGTCAAGTAACAAAAAACATCTCAGACGGCATGAAAAGTGGAAACACCTAAAAAACTATAAAACAATGCAATTGTTGCTGACTATGGCATCTTAAATTTATGTCATTTCAGATGCCTAGCTATGGAAATCAGCTAACGATGTTGACATTTGTCCTCTTTGTTTTCATCATCAAGGAAATGGCGACAACAGCACAATATTTGAAGATAGATGAAAAAGGGATCTCGCCATAATTCAATATGTATTGCTGAGTATATACATTATTTTCCTGATTGTATATTTTTTCGTTGTAATGTCGAATGATGAGATCGAGGCCGAAACCTGTACAACTGTTTGTGTTATAGCTATATTCCTATTGAGTGTCATATCAGTTATAACATCAGGTGTTCTAATGGGGTGATGAAACATATTAAATGTACTTCGTTATATGTTTTTAAATAATTTAAAAGAAAATAAAAAGTGTATTTAATGCACAACAGTACTAAAAACAATAAAAGAAGATTCGGTTTAATATTCACGTTTCTATTGTTTGTTTACAATAACGATGAAATTTGTTTTATTTTTTTAATTCGGTTTCCTTATCAATGATTGGTATACCGGATCATTCTGGCGCAATCGCAAAAAAGGTAACGAAGATACGGATAAATAAATACAACTAATACATTCAGAGACCGAATTTTATTTTGTCTACCATGTGGCTAATATATGAGGAACATCTATTGCGGGGAACAAATTATTTGCAAAGAAAAAAAACCCATTACAGATGCTTTTCAAATACGTTTTGGAATAAATGAGACCTCATTTCTTCAAACTTAAAGATTTTTACCAATATTTCTAATTCTATTATTCATTCATTTATATCATTATACATCATGTTAAAATGCATAATTTTGATTGGTCAATACGAAGGAGATAAATTAAATGTACAATTACGGCCGTCCGAGGAGGGGAATATCCAAAATTGTCAACCCTGCTAATGGTTATTACCCCGAGGGCTTTAGCTCCCGACTCATAGGGCCATAACTTTTTCTTATTTCGAACAAATATTGGTATTCAATTTGGTGAATAATAGGGTTTTCCCCGAACGGTACAATTTGTCGAGGTGATTCACCGGCACTGCCGATCTTGACGGAAATATCCGAATTGATTCACACCACGTGATCTTTTATAAGCCAATAGATTAATTCAATTATACTGTGAAAAGTAAAACAACAAAAATACCGAACTCCAAGGAAAGTTCAAAACGGAAAGTCCCTCAGCAAATGGCAAAATCAAAAGCTCAAACACATCAAACGAATGGAAAAATGAACAACTGTCATATTCCTGACTTGGTACAGGCATTTCCTGATGTAGAAAAGGGTGGATTAAACCTGGTTTTATAGCTAGTTAAACCTCTCACTTGTATGACACTCGCATAGAATTCCATTATATTGACAACAATGTGTGCGCAAAACAAACAGACATAATTGGTAAAAATGTCAAAATTGGGGAACAGCAGTCAACATTGTGTTATAACCTTAATTACTACAAAAACAAATAACTATTTCAACAAAGAAAAACAAAAAGGCATATACACACTTTATATACAAAGTACATAGGCAAAAGTGAAAGACAAGAATAAAAAAATGACCATAGCACAATAACACAATGGCGGGATGTATAAATACATATCATCGCCAGAAGTGGACTACTTTTACAAATTGTGACTTGGATGGAGAGTTGTCTCATTGGCACTCATACCACATCTTCTTATAATATCTATAAACAGTAAAGCTTAGAAATATACAAAGACAAATAAAAAGAACACCATAACACGTAACTAAGACGATAAACAACGACAGTACCTAGAATCTATACTTCAAGACCATCATGTATTATTTGTGAAGTTGATAAGGAATATTAATCAACAAGGTCTCGGTATTTTCCGATGAACTTTTTTAGAAAAAAGACGAGACGTTCTTTGATTCGTCAACATTCTGCTCAGACACTGTTGACCTTTTATAAGGTCTGAGTAGCAGCTGCAAGCTCTTGATTAACTAAAGAGTTGGGAAATGTGTATCCCATATGCAAGTGAAGTTGGTATATTGCTGCTAAAGTGGGGGAAATTTACAATATCAAAATTAAAATCGTCTCACTTGTCATAGATTCTGGTACTGAAATGACCACTTATACAAATTCGAGGTATAAGCCTACAAATGAGGTGGAGGAAGCCGTGTTTGTTGTTTCTTTAATTTCTATTTCTGGAGGATATATTAATGGAACCTAATCAGAAAAATTTGGATTGTTAATGGAAAGAACATCATCAGTATATCTGAATGTGAAATTAAATGATCTGGCTTCTTTGATCTTCTTGTTTTGAAGGAACTCCGACTCATATAAAAGTACGAAGAGGTCGGCAAGGAAAGGCGCACAGTTCGTACCATAGGAATGACGACAATTTGTTGAAAAGTCTACCTCCAAATTCAACAAATATGTTGTCAATAAGAAACTCCAGCGTACTGATCACTTGTTCCTCTGTGTAGCATGTTTTGCTTTTTTGTTCACTATTAACAAAATATGCCGTATGGTATCCCAAAGCAATAAATTTTATAGCGTATGCTACCATTTTTGTATTTAAAAGCATTGTGGATTATTTCTATTAGACGATTTTTCAATTTCACATGGGGAATGGCGGTATACAGGGTTGAAAAATCAAAAGTTTTGATAGAATTAATTTCAGAGAAAGATCGAGATTTAAAACTATCCAGAAATTCTTTAGAGTCTTTTAGAATCCACATTTAGTTAATACCACTACGCGAGTAAACAGTTTTACAGTATTTCTGATGACCTTCTTTCAGTGCGGACAGAATTTTTGTCAATCTAATGGACAATTTCTTTGTAGTACATGCAGATGAGCCGGCAATGTACCGTTGTTTGTACGGAATTCAGTGAAGCTTAGGTATCCAATACAAACAAGGTAAGTCCTCAGATTTGCTTTTCAATGTAATGTTCATTGAAGCCATGAAGGACTTATGATTAGCCAAAATATCATCCTTGTCAAATGATATGTTTTTGTATATGGATTACCCGAATGCGCATTTATTCCAAATTCTTTTACAAGGCACTCGTAGTAGTACGATTTACATATAAAACAATATTATGAGGTATTATTAGTTACATATATAGTGTGTTAGTGACCTAATACGATATATACGGGGTCAGTAAATTCCATATGGGGTGAGAGCGAAGCCTTCCGTAGTAGATGTACTTGTTGAGGAAATATTTTGTGTTTTCGTTCTTCACTGTGAGTACTTATAAAGGGAGATTTGGGGGTACAGCAATTAATCTATTATAAAGGTGAGCGAATACCTTCATTTAATTATTGTTGCCAGTAACTTTTGACTTTTGTAAACATTTTACACAAAAAAAACACGTTTTAAGCACTTGGTTTCTATAAGCTGATTTGGTATGGGGAGAAATATTCCCTCGTAAGAATTTTTCCCGTCAATTTTTACTACGATTTACCTGACAATCATTCAGCTTCTGTTGTTAATCAATATCTTTATACAAATCAAGAAACAGCAAAAACAAATTTCTTTGTGCTCCTCCATTGACATGCTCTTTGAAAAAAAACTTACACATGTTTTAATAATTACCTTTTCGTTAGAATTTCAAGGAGAACAAATATTTTTGGTTTCAATGCCATATTGAATACATTTTAAATTTCAAATTGTTGTTCAAATTTCTAGCCAGGGGAAATAGCTGTTATAAACAGTTCCTAAATTGATGAAATACAATAGATAGATACAAAAATTTGGTCTAGGTTGGTTAAGACTTAGTCGAGTATGGTTCAGACTAGGTCGAGTATGGTTCAGACTAGGTCGAGTATGGTTCAGACTAGGTCGAGTATGGTTCAGACTAGGTCGAGCATGGTTCAGACGAAAATAAAATGGTTAAGTACTGGTCGAGTAAAGGTCGAGTACAAGTTCAGACTGTTAAGTATGGTTCAGACTACAGTCGAGTATTATCAAGTAAATTTCAGACCAATTCAGACTGGTCGAGTAAAAATCAGTACAGTCGAGTACAAATATAGGCCATTTCAGACTTTTACTGGTTTGTAGTGATAGTGTGTTAGTGACCTAATACGATATAAACGGGGTCAGTAAATTCCATATGGGGTGAGAGCGAAGCCTTCCGTAGTAGCTACAGTAACACCTAAAGCAAAAACGTTTTGTTCGAGAAAAGTATGTTATACAATACTGAGATGAAAATCTTTGTTTCATATTTTGCGTTTGTGATCGTATTTATGACGAACATACTATGTTAATTACTTATCCATGTATTAACCATGAGAGGACAGTATGTGTACCTGAATATATGACTATCATCTACAGAGAGGCTTAAAATACCAATGGGATAGTCATACTGATAAGCCGAAGACAAACTGACGACGTCAGATGTACTTGTTGAGGAAATATTTTGTGTTTTCGTTCTTCACTGTGAGTACTTATAAAGGGAGATTTGGGGGTACAGCAATTAATCTATTATAAAGGTGAGCGAATACCTTCATTTAATTATTGTTGCCAGTAACTTTTGACTTTTGTAAACATTTTACACAAAAAAAACACGTTTTAAGCACTTGGTTTCTATAAGCTGATTTGGTATGTGGAGAAATATTCCTTCGTAAGAATTTTTCCCGTCAATTTTTGCAACGATATACCTGGCAATCATTCAGCTTCTGTTGTTAATCAATATCTTTATACAAATCAAGAAACAGCAAAAACAAATTTCTTTGTGCTCCTCCATTGACATGCTCTTTGAAAAAAACTTACACATGTTTTAATAATTACCTTTTCGTTAGAATTTCAAGGAGAACAAATATTTCTTAATTCAACGTCAAACTTTTATTTTCAACATACAATAGTTTTCAGCCATAACTATAGGTCGAAACTATTGCCAACACTTGGTACCTGCTATACTTTTGATTGCACGTTCTATACAGGTAAATGGTGTGAACACTTTTTTCTCCAAAACAGCTACCTTTAATTTTGTGAAGGTCATTTTTAAAAACATTTATAGCAGATATGAAGCAGTAAAGCGATTTAGAATATTCATAAATAGGATTGATATAAATGTTTAATTTATAAAAAGCAAACGATTGGACAAAACAATGTGTTTTTTTAGGGTTATAATAGCCTGTTCAAAATAATAGCGTTATGCTTTTTATGAACTAAAATGTCTTTTAGGTCTTTATCGCATCTTAAGGTAAGACTAAAGGTATTCGGTCTGGCTTTAATTATTTCGTTCTATAATCTATAACCCATAAATCCCATTTATCTTACCTCCTATACATTTCTAGGAATATGATTGGTTAAAAGCGTCCGCGTGGAGACCGTGTATATTCCATATTAGGTTAGTAGGGAGGCGGGGCTTATTTCATACACGGTTAGTAGTGGTGTTACGTCCCTTTATAAAACAAAACGGTGATGAGAAAAATCATAAAGGTTTCAACAGACGAAGAAATTGATGATGAAGATTGAAATAAATTCATAAAACACATTTAAACCTAACAAGTTGTTATTGTTGATATCTGTTTTTGTAGGATCAATGGAAGTAGTTTCTTAATGGTAACGGTATTGAAGACTTGCTCATTTTGATAGGTTACTAGTCTAAATTTCACACGTTAAGATAGTCGGTAAAATAAATTCGTTACATAGTGTGCTAGTGACGTAATATGGTATATATGGGGTCAGTAAATTCCATATGGGGATTCGAGCTTCGCTCTCACCCCATATGGAATAATGTGTTTTTTTAGGGTTATAATAGCCTGTTCAAAATAATAGCGTTATGCTTTTTATGAACTAAAATGTCTTTTAGGTCTTTATCGCATCTTAAGTTAAGACTAAAGGTATTCGGTCTGGCTTTAATTTTTTCGTTCTATAATCTGTCTAATTTGACCACTTTATTCAGTTTATTTTCCACCGTTTTACATGACTGTTTATAACCACGTTCAAACAGATTTTTCTTAATTTTATTTCTCTGCATTTTGTATGCTGATTCTTCAGAGAAAATTCGTTTTAATCTGACCCCTGAACCATATGGTATTGATGCTTTCATAGAAGTAGAATGTAAAGACATAGAATGAAAGTATAAATGTTTGTCAGTAGGTTTTGTATTCAAATCAGTTTTTATCATGTTATTTTTGATTTAGTTTTAAAAAACGTAAACCAATTCTAATTTCTCACAGGTGTGAAGTAAGAAATTCGCTTTCTGTTGAAATTCTTCAAGCGTGTCTAATCCATCTACCCATAAATCCCATATATCGCCCGCAAAACGGAATTATGTCAATATATACACTTTTATCTTACCTCCTATAGATTTCTGGGGATATGATTGGTTAAAAGACTACACGTGGTGACTACATATATTTGATATAGGGTGTCCTAAAAAACATGGGGTTAGTTACCATATAGGGTTAGTTACCATATGGGGTTAGTAAGGAGTTACTTCCCTTTCAAAACAAAAAAGAAATCTGAAAGGTTTCAACAGACGAAGAAATTGATAATGAACGATTGAAATAAATTCATAAAACAAATTTAAAGCTAACAAGTTGTTATTGTTGGCATTTGTTTTTTGATAGACAAATGGAAGTAGGTTCTTAATACTAAGTATTGAAGTCTTAATCACTTTGATAGGCCGCTAGTCTAAATACCACATGTGAAGATAGTCGGTAAGATAAATTCGTTACACCGTGTGCTAGTTACCTAATACGATATATATAGGGTCAGTAAATTCCATATGGGGTGAGAGCTCAGTTGTTATAAATACAAATTATAAGAGTAGGCACTTTAAGAATGGGTTATCTTTGTCCTCACCTCCTCATGTGCAAAATAGGTCTTATTCTTTTTTTCAGCATAATGGATACTACCTCTATTCTATTCGAAAGTACCATTTTGATCTATGAACTCATTAATTCATAAAGTACAGATATATGTTACACATTCTGTGCAGTTATACTTTAGAGAAACATATCGGCAGGGTTTAAGAACATTTGTTGTTCGACCTGTTAGTCAAATGCGTTTTGTTAAAATATTCTTTTACAAGAAATTTGTTTTGCATGCACACGTATAAAAATTGCGGTTTTTATCCAACGCAATCATATGTTTGAACGTTGTTTTCAATTTAGACTTGTATTTCTTGGTAGAGGGGTCTAAATACAGCACAAACAACATTTTCCAAAAGACCAAAAAAGTGAAAAATTATATTTCAACAAAACGCATTTGACTAGTAGGTCGAACAACAGATGTTCTAAAACCCTGCAGACTGCCATTGGCGTTTGCCAAATAAACGGATCACCAGATGTAACAAAATGGATCTTAATAACTAATTTAATACCAAACAGAAAACAATAAACTTGCGGAAAAGATGGTCTACCGCAAACAAAAGGTGCAAAAATTAGTACACCATATCCGGATTTCGACAATTAATGTCTCTTCAGTGATGCTAGGAATCGAAACGGTATTTGGAATTACTCAAATTTTGTGTAGTTTAAAAAATATCTTTTGGTCATGCATCCGATTTCACCTTGAGAGATGCACACGCCTGATGAAGCTAGTTTGTCTAGCGAAATATTGCGTATTTCTATTTAAAACTAATAGAACTTTTTAATGTATCAATTAGCGTGTTTAAGTTATATTCTTATCCTTTATATATATATATATATTTTGGACCAATGTTGTTTGTGCTGTATTTAGACCCCTCTACCAAGAAATTTGTTTTGCATGCACACGTATAAAAATTGCGGTTTTTATCCAACGCAATCATAGGCTTGAACGTTGTTTTCAATTAAGACTTGTTTATATTTTTTTGCAAACAAAAGGTGCAAAAATTAGTACACCATATCCGGATTTCGACAATTAATGTCTCTTCAGTGATGTTAGGAATCGAAACGGTATTTGGAAGGCCATATAATTTACCATAATTTAGGATAGACACTTGAATTTTGAAGAGTCGAAATAGGATGAACGGATTATATAAACCCGAAAGCAAATATAATACAAGCCCAAACGAAAAAAATATAACAAAATAACCAATTACAATCGTTGGTTGTGCAATTTTTTTCACAGTTCAGTTATCATAGTCCTGTTTAGCCAGGTTAACTTACATTAAAACATCAATTGAATTTCGAAAAGTTATTAGGACTAAATGATAAACAGTTATAAATTGCAAAAGTATGTTAGTTTATCAAGAATATTTTTTTAAAGAAAAAGTGATCATTTTCATATATGATATGAGCAATATTTACAACCTCATTGCAAGTTCAAATTCTTAATTTCGAACAAGATGTCGGTCCAATTGTTTCTTGACATTTCTAATGTAACATTTAGGTATCTTTGCTGTGTTTTTTTAAGTTAGGAGAAACTTCATTTTTGGTAAACAATCTTGAATATGGTGCAAATTGTTCATAAAAATCGATGAACTTACCTTATAACGGACACTAAAACGTCAACAGAACTACATATAATGCCGGACACATGTTTCAATACGATTTTGAAGTGATATACAGGAATCAACAAAACATTATTATCATAGTTTGACTGATTATTTAAACATTATACAAATGAACCGAAAGAAGAACAACTTACCGAATACTGCAAAGATATAGGAACGGGCAATTGTAAAATTGTAACAAGTATTAAAAGCAGCTTATATAATAATACAATCCTTACGTAATAAATGAGGACCTCGAAAAATTACAATGTTACATTTCTCACTAAATGTTATTCCGAATATAACTAGTTCTTGGAACTGTTCAATAATCGAATACAAAATAAACAAGACCTTTAAAATGTATTTGTGTATAATATTAAACTCACGAAATATACCAGGTATATAATTTTGTACGCCAGACTTCAAAAAACTTTATATACATATATAAATATATCATATATAATTTTGTACGCCAGACTTAAAAAAACTCACAAGTGACGCTCAAATCAAAAAGGGTAAAAAGGTAAAATAAAGTACGAAGTTGAAGAGCAATTAGGACCCATAATTCCGAAAGCTTTTCCCCCTCCAAAATGTAGCTATCCTGTCCTAAGTCAGGAACCTGATGTTCAGTGGTTGTCGTTTGTTGATGTGGTTCATAAGTGTTTCTCGTTTCTCGTTTTTTATATAGATTAGACCGTTGGTTTTCCCGTTTGAATGGTTTTACACTAGTCATTTTTGGGGTCCTTTATAGCTTGCTGTTTGGTGTGAACCAAGGCTCCGTGTTGAAGACCATACTTTGACCTATAATGGTTTACTTTTACAAATTATGACTTGGATGGAGAGTTGTCTCATTGGCACTCATACCACATCTTCTTATATCTATTGAAAGATAATTTAATGTTCATGGGTGTAAAGATATAATTTGTAACACTTTATTTTCTTTTCTTATCTAATGTGATACTGCCAAAACAAATGTGAAATTATAATTAAGATCACCAGAAACAACTGATCCAGCCTGAAAAGAGTACAGAAAGAAAGACAGAATGACATAATTAATTCTACAAAAAAAGGCTGATTTCATACAGGAGCTTCTTGTGAAGAATGAAAAGATCATTATCATCATAGATACATTTTTTTGTAACAAAGTGATTGTTAATATATAAAGGAATAAAGTACAGAAAATAAGATTTAAGAAATGATCTTTGGTTGTGTTCATTTTGCTCACTGAATTATAAATTTTGTCCGGTTAAGATTGAAATAAACAATTAATTTCCCCATAGGCGACAATGATAGCCTTTTTCGAGATACAGACTTTAGACAGTTGATTTTTTAAACGAATTTCTAGAATTAAAGAAAAGTTATTAGGACAGTATTTTTTGGTCCAAAAAATATAGGTTCGCGTTGCTTTTCTTAGCGTAATTTGTACTTATCTCCCATGCCTATCAATTTTGCACTTAAAAATACGTGTCTCATCCTAGCGTTTAAAAGACATCTCAGTTCCGTTAGGGCTAAGGAAAATAATTTATTTGGCCTTTGGTATAATGCAGAATGCACGAAGTCTCTAATAACAAAAAATAACGGGCGCACATATCAACCAATCAGGATTAGCTATACTCTTAATTCTGAATACCATGTTATGCTCATAAAATGGCTGCGCCCATAAAATCTAATGGTGTATTGTAACCTATACGGTATTTAATACTTTCTAGAATCATGCAATTCATAGTTCGTTAGATGCACAAATATATATGCCACACAAAAATCATCTTCAAAACGTTCTGGCATTACTCTCTGAATTTTCACAATTTTTTATCAGAGGTGACCCCAGTCAAAAAATGTGAAAAAAAAATTTCTGATTTTTTGAGTAAATGCGGTACTGCTAAAAAGGGCCTGAAGATAATGTCAACTTTCTCCAATGATTCTTTATATGTCATCAAGTACTGATTATATTGATACCAAAACCGATCCAATATGTAACTACTACGGTGAATTTTGAACAACAGTTTTAAATGAAACCATTTTCGTATAAAAGTACATTTTTGAAAAAGACTATAGCATTTCAAAATATGAAAAATGTGTAAATATTTGTGTTTATACATCGAAAACTATTCGTTAACTACAAAATGTCATGCCTATTCTAATTTTTATAGTCTGCCATTCAAGTGAACATTTCAATGTTCAATGGGGGTCATTTCTGTACATATTCACTGAATTTGGTAATTTCGATAACAGCACTTGGATCGAGATTGTCATGTTTAAAAATCGATTTGTATATCCAAACTCTAGAGGTGTACGTGCTTTTTTCAAACAAATCAGCAGAAGTTCAGAAAATGACATATTCTCTCCACAGTAAGTCAAAAGTCGAACCCACCCTTGTTTCTAAGGTAAAACGCAATACAAATATGAAACAGACTATAGCTTAAAAACTAGTTAATCAATAATTCATTTGTCACCAAAAAATACGGTTTCACATCAAATATCAAGTAAAATTACTGTTTTTGACACTTTTTGAGCACTATGATAAAGAAATGTCGACGCTGTATAGATTAAAATAAACAATTAATTTCCCCATAGGCGACAATGATAGTCTTTTTCGAGATACAGACTTTAGAAAGTTGATTTTTTTAAACGAAACCTTGCTAGAATTAAAGAAAAGTTATTAGGACAGTATTTTTTGGTCCAAAAAATATAGGTTCGCGTTGCTTTTCTTAGCGTAATTTGTACTTATCTCCCATGCCTATCAATTTTGCACTTAAAAATACGTGTCTCATCCTAGCGTTTAAAAGACATCTCAGTTCCGTTAGGGCTAAGGAAAATAATTTATTTGGCCTTTGGTATAATGCAGAATGCACGAAGTCTCTAATAACAAAAAATAACGGGCGCACATATCAACCAATCAGGATTAGCTATACTCTTAATTCTGAATACCATGTTATGCTCATAAAATGGCTGCGCCCATAAAATCTAATGGTGTATTGTAACCTATACGGTATTTAATACTTTCTAGAATCATGCAATTCATAGTTCGTTAGATGCACAAATATATATGCCACACAAAAATCATCTTCAAAACGTTCTGGCATTACTCTCTGAATTTTCACAATTTTTTATCAGAGGTGACCCCAGTCAAAAAATGTGAAAAAAAAAAAAATTTCTGATTTTTTGAGTAAATGCGGTACTGCTAAAAAGGGCCTGAAGATAATGTCAACTTTCTCCAATGATTCTTTATATGTCATCAAGTACTGATTATATTGATACCAAAACCGATCCAATATGTAACTACTACGGTGAATTTTGAACAACAGTTTTAAATGAAACCATTTTCGTATAAAAGTACATTTTTGAAAAAGACTATAGCATTTCAAAATATGAAAAATGTGTAAATATTTGTGTTTATACATCGAAAACTATTCGTTAACTACAAAATGTCATGCCTATTCTAATTTTTATAGTCTGCCATTCGAGTGAACATTTCAATGTTCAATGGGGGTCATTTCTGTACATATTCACTGAATTTGGTAATTTCGATAACAGCACTTGGATCGAGATTGTCATGTTTAAAAATCGATTTGTATATCCAAACTCTAGAGGTGTACGTGCTTTTTTCAAACAAATCAGCAGAAGTTCAGAAAATGACATATTCTCTCCACAGTAAGTCAAAAGTCGAACCCACCCTTGTTTCTAAGGTAAAACGCAATACAAATATGAAACAGACTATAGCTTAAAAACTAGTTAATCAATAATTCATTTGTCACCAAAAAATACGGTTTCACATCAAATATCAAGTAAAATTACTGTTTTTGACACTTTTTGAGCACTATGATAAAGAAATGTCGACGCTGTATAGATTGAAATAAACAATTAATTTCCCCATAGGCGACAATGATAGTCTTTTTCGAGATACAGACTTTAGAAAGTTGATTTTTTTAAACGAAACCTTGCTAGAATTAAAGAAAAGTTATTAGGACAGTATTTTTTGGTCCAAAAAATATAGGTTCGCGTTGCTTTTCTTAGCGTAATTTGTACTTATCTCCCATGCCTATCAATTTTGCACTTAAAAATACGTGTCTCATCCTAGCGTTTAAAAGACATCTCAGTTCCGTTAGGGCTAAGGAAAATAATTTATTTGGCCTTTGGTATAATGCAGAATGCACGAAGTCTCTAATAACAAAAAATAACGGGCGCACATATCAACCAATCAGGATTAGCTATACTCTTAATTCTGAATACCATGTTATGCTCATAAAATGGCTGCGCCCATAAAATCTAATGGTGTATTGTAACCTATACGGTATTTAATACTTTCTAGAATCATGCAATTCATAGTTCGTTAGATGCACAAATATATATGCCACACAAAAATCATCTTCAAAACGTTCTGGCATTACTCTCTGAATTTTCACAATTTTTTATCAGAGGTGACCCCAGTCAAAAAATGTGAAAAAAAAAAAAATTTCTGATTTTTTGAGTAAATGCGGTACTGCTAAAAAGGGCCTGAAGATAATGTCAACTTTCTCCAATGATTCTTTATATGTCATCAAGTACTGATTATATTGATACCAAAACCGATCCAATATGTAACTACTACGGTGAATTTTGAACAACAGTTTTAAATGAAACCATTTTCGTATAAAAGTACATTTTTGAAAAAGACTATAGCATTTCAAAATATGAAAAATGTGTAAATATTTGTGTTTATACATCGAAAACTATTCGTTAACTACAAAATGTCATGCCTATTCTAATTTTTATAGTCTGCCATTCGAGTGAACATTTCAATGTTCAATGGGGGTCATTTCTGTACATATTCACTGAATTTGGTAATTTCGATAACAGCACTTGGATCGAGATTGTCATGTTTAAAAATCGATTTGTATATCCAAACTCTAGAGGTGTACGTGCTTTTTTCAAACAAATCAGCAGAAGTTCAGAAAATGACATATTCTCTCCACAGTAAGTCAAAAGTCGAACCCACCCTTGTTTCTAAGGTAAAACGCAATACAAATATGAAACAGACTATAGCTTAAAAACTAGTTAATCAATAATTCATTTGTCACCAAAAAATACGGTTTCACATCAAATATCAAGTAAAATTACTGTTTTTGACACTTTTTGAGCACTATGATAAAGAAATGTCGACGCTGTATAGATTGAAATAAACAATTAATTTCCCCATAGGCGACAATGATAGTCTTTTTCGAGATACAGACTTTAGAAAGTTGATTTTTTTAAACGAAACCTTGCTAGAATTAAAGAAAAGTTATTAGGACAGTATTTTTTGGTCCAAAAAATATAGGTTCGCGTTGCTTTTCTTAGCGTAATTTGTACTTATCTCCCATGCCTATCAATTTTGCACTTAAAAATACGTGTCTCATCCTAGCGTTTAAAAGACATCTCAGTTCCGTTAGGGCTAAGGAAAATAATTTATTTGGCCTTTGGTATAATGCAGAATGCACGAAGTCTCTAATAACAAAAAATAACGGGCGCACATATCAACCAATCAGGATTAGCTATACTCTTAATTCTGAATACCATGTTATGCTCATAAAATGGCTGCGCCCATAAAATCTAATGGTGTATTGTAACCTATACGGTATTTAATACTTTCTAGAATCATGCAATTCATAGTTCGTTAGATGCACAAATATATATGCCACACAAAAATCATCTTCAAAACGTTCTGGCATTACTCTCTGAATTTTCACAATTTTTTATCAGAGGTGACCCCAGTCAAAAAATGTGAAAAAAAAAAAAATTTCTGATTTTTTGAGTAAATGCGGTACTGCTAAAAAGGGCCTGAAGATAATGTCAACTTTCTCCAATGATTCTTTATATGTCATCAAGTACTGATTATATTGATACCAAAACCGATCCAATATGTAACTACTACGGTGAATTTTGAACAACAGTTTTAAATGAAACCATTTTCGTATAAAAGTACATTTTTGAAAAAGACTATAGCATTTCAAAATATGAAAAATGTGTAAATATTTGTGTTTATACATCGAAAACTATTCGTTAACTACAAAATGTCATGCCTATTCTAATTTTTATAGTCTGCCATTCAAGTGAACATTTCAATGTTCAATGGGGGTCATTTCTGTACATATTCACTGAATTTGGTAATTTCGATAACAGCACTTGGATCGAGATTGTCATGTTTAAAAATCGATTTGTATATCCAAACTCTAGAGGTGTACGTGCTTTTTTCAAACAAATCAGCAGAAGTTCAGAAAATGACATATTCTCTCCACAGTAAGTCAAAAGTCGAACCCACCCTTGTTTCTAAGGTAAAACGCAATACAAATATGAAACAGACTATAGCTTAAAAACTAGTTAATCAATAATTCATTTGTCACCAAAAAATACGGTTTCACATCAAATATCAAGTAAAATTACTGTTTTTGACACTTTTTGAGCACTATGATAAAGAAATGTCGACGCTGTATAGATTGAAATAAACAATTAATTTCCCCATAGGCGACAATGATAGTCTTTTTCGAGATACAGACTTTAGAAAGTTGATTTTTTTAAACGAAACCTTGCTAGAATTAAAGAAAAGTTATTAGGACAGTATTTTTTGGTCCAAAAAATATAGGTTCGCGTTGCTTTTCTTAGCGTAATTTGTACTTATCTCCCATGCCTATCAATTTTGCACTTAAAAATACGTGTCTCATCCTAGCGTTTAAAAGACATCTCAGTTCCGTTAGGGCTAAGGAAAATAATTTATTTGGCCTTTGGTATAATGCAGAATGCACGAAGTCTCTAATAACAAAAAATAACGGGCGCACATATCAACCAATCAGGATTAGCTATACTCTTAATTCTGAATACCATGTTATGCTCATAAAATGGCTGCGCCCATAAAATCTAATGGTGTATTGTAACCTATACGGTATTTAATACTTTCTAGAATCATGCAATTCATAGTTCGTTAGATGCACAAATATATATGCCACACAAAAATCATCTTCAAAACGTTCTGGCATTACTCTCTGAATTTTCACAATTTTTTATCAGAGGTGACCCCAGTCAAAAAATGTGAAAAAAAAAAAAATTTCTGATTTTTTGAGTAAATGCGGTACTGCTAAAAAGGGCCTGAAGATAATGTCAACTTTCTCCAATGATTCTTTATATGTCATCAAGTACTGATTATATTGATACCAAAACCGATCCAATATGTAACTACTACGGTGAATTTTGAACAACAGTTTTAAATGAAACCATTTTCGTATAAAAGTACATTTTTGAAAAAGACTATAGCATTTCAAAATATGAAAAATGTGTAAATATTTGTGTTTATACATCGAAAACTATTCGTTAACTACAAAATGTCATGCCTATTCTAATTTTTATAGTCTGCCATTCAAGTGAACATTTCAATGTTCAATGGGGGTCATTTCTGTACATATTCACTGAATTTGGTAATTTCGATAACAGCACTTGGATCGAGATTGTCATGTTTAAAAATCGATTTGTATATCCAAACTCTAGAGGTGTACGTGCTTTTTTCAAACAAATCAGCAGAAGTTCAGAAAATGACATATTCTCTCCACAGTAAGTCAAAAGTCGAACCCACCCTTGTTTCTAAGGTAAAACGCAATACAAATATGAAACAGACTATAGCTTAAAAACTAGTTAATCAATAATTCATTTGTCACCAAAAAATACGGTTTCACATCAAATATCAAGTAAAATTACTGTTTTTGACACTTTTTGAGCACTATGATAAAGAAATGTCGACGCTGTATAGATTGAAATAAACAATTAATTTCCCCATAGGCGACAATGATAGTCTTTTTCGAGATACAGACTTTAGAAAGTTGATTTTTTTAAACGAAACCTTGCTAGAATTAAAGAAAAGTTATTAGGACAGTATTTTTTGGTCCAAAAAATATAGGTTCGCGTTGTTTTTCTTAGCGTAATTTGTACTTATCTCCCATGCCTATCAATTTTGCACTTAAAAATACGTGTCTCATCCTAGCGTTTAAAAGACATCTCAGTTCCGTTAGGGCTAAGGAAAATAATTTATTTGGCCTTTGGTATAATGCAGAATGCACGAAGTCTCTAATAACAAAAAATAACGGGCGCACATATCAACCAATCAGGATTAGCTATACTCTTAATTCTGAATACCATGTTATGCTCATAAAATGGCTGCGCCCATAAAATATAATGGTGTATTGTAACCTATACGGTATTTAATACTTTCTAGAATCATGCAATTCATAGTTCGTTAGATGCACAAATATATATGCCACACAAAAATCATCTTCAAAACGTTCTGACATTACTCTATGAATTTTCACAATTTTTTATCAGAGGTGACCCCAGTCAAAAAATGTGAAAAAAAAAAAAATTTCTGATTTTTTGAGTAAATGCGGTACTGCTAAAAAGGGCCTGAAGATAATGTCAACTTTCTCCAATGATTCTTTATATGTCATCAAGTACTGATTATATTGATACCAAAACCGATCCAATATGTAACTACTACGGTGAATTTTGAACAACAGTTTTAAATGAAACCATTTTCGTATAAAAGTACATTTTTGAAAAAGACTATAGCATTTCAAAATATGAAAAATGTGTAAATATTTGTGTTTATACATCGAAATCTATTCGTTAACTACAAAATGTCATGCCTATTCTAATTTTTATAGTCTGCCATTCGAGTGAACATTTCAATGTTCAATGGGGGTCATTTCTGTACATATTCACTGAATTTGGTAATTTCGATAACAGCACTTGGATCGAGATTGTCATGTTTAAAAATCGATTTGTATATCCAAACTCTAGAGGTGTACGTGCTTTTTTCAAACAAATCAGCAGAAGTTCAGAAAATGACATATTCTCTCCACAGTAAGTCAAAAGTCGAACCCACCCTTGTTTCTAAGGTAAAACGCAATACAAATATGAAACAGACTATAGCTTAAAAACTAGTTAATCAATAATTCATTTGTCACCAAAAAATACGGTTTCACATCAAATATCAAGTAAAATTACTGTTTTTGACACTTTTTGAGCACTATGATAAAGAAATGTCGACGCTGTATAGATTGAAATAAACAATTAATTTCCCCATAGGCGACAATGATAGTCTTTTTCGAGATACAGACTTTAGAAAGTTGATTTTTTTAAACGAAACCTTGCTAGAATTAAAGAAAAGTTATTAGGACAGTATTTTTTGGTCCAAAAAATATAGGTTCGCGTTGCTTTTCTTAGCGTAATTTGTACTTATCTCCCATGCCTATCAATTTTGCACTTAAAAATACGTGTCTCATCCTAGCGTTTAAAAGACATCTCAGTTCCGTTAGGGCTAAGGAAAATAATTTATTTGGCCTTTGGTATAATGCAGAATGCACGAAGTCTCTAATAACAAAAAATAACGGGCGCACATATCAACCAATCAGGATTAGCTATACTCTTAATTCTGAATACCATGTTATGCTCATAAAATGGCTGCGCCCATAAAATCTAATGGTGTATTGTAACCTATACGGTATTTAATACTTTCTAGAATCATGCAATTCATAGTTCGTTAGATGCACAAATATATATGCCACACAAAAATCATCTTCAAAACGTTCTGGCATTACTCTCTGAATTTTCACAATTTTTTATCAGAGGTGACCCCAGTCAAAAAATGTGAAAAAAAAAAAATTTCTGATTTTTTGAGTAAATGCGGTACTGCTAAAAAGGGCCTGAAGATAATGTCAACTTTCTCCAATGATTCTTTATATGTCATCAAGTACTGATTATATTGATACCAAAACCGATCCAATATGTAACTACTACGGTGAATTTTGAACAACAGTTTTAAATGAAACCATTTTCGTATAAAAGTACATTTTTGAAAAAGACTATAGCATTTCAAAATATGAAAAATGTGTAAATATTTGTGTTTATACATCGAAAACTATTCGTTAACTACAAAATGTCATGCCTATTCTAATTTTTATAGTCTGCCATTCGAGTGAACATTTCAATGTTCAATGGGGGTCATTTCTGTACATATTCACTGAATTTGGTAATTTCGATAACAGCACTTGGATCGAGATTGTCATGTTTAAAAATCGATTTGTATATCCAAACTCTAGAGGTGTACGTGCTTTTTTCAAACAAATCAGCAGAAGTTCAGAAAATGACATATTCTCTCCACAGTAAGTCAAAAGTCGAACCCACCCTTGTTTCTAAGGTAAAACGCAATACAAATATGAAACAGACTATAGCTTAAAAACTAGTTAATCAATAATTCATTTGTCACCAAAAAATACGGTTTCACATCAAATATCAAGTAAAATTACTGTTTTTGACACTTTTTGAGCACTATGATAAAGAAATGTCGACGCTGTATAGATTGAAATAAACAATTAATTTCCCCATAGGCGACAATGATAGTCTTTTTCGAGATACAGACTTTAGAAAGTTGATTTTTTTAAACGAAACCTTGCTAGAATTAAAGAAAAGTTATTAGGACAGTATTTTTTGGTCCAAAAAATATAGGTTCGCGTTGCTTTTCTTAGCGTAATTTGTACTTATCTCCCATGCCTATCAATTTTGCACTTAAAAATACGTGTCTCATCCTAGCGTTTAAAAGACATCTCAGTTCCGTTAGGGCTAAGGAAAATAATTTATTTGGCCTTTGGTATAATGCAGAATGCACGAAGTCTCTAATAACAAAAAATAACGGGCGCACATATCAACCAATCAGGATTAGCTATACTCTTAATTCTGAATACCATGTTATGCTCATAAAATGGCTGCGCCCATAAAATCTAATGGTGTATTGTAACCTATACGGTATTTAATACTTTCTAGAATCATGCAATTCATAGTTCGTTAGATGCACAAATATATATGCCACACAAAAATCATCTTCAAAACGTTCTGGCATTACTCTCTGAATTTTCACAATTTTTTATCAGAGGTGACCCCAGTCAAAAAATGTGAAAAAAAAATTTCTGATTTTTTGAGTAAATGCGGTACTGCTAAAAAGGGCCTGAAGATAATGTCAACTTTCTCCAATGATTCTTTATATGTCATCAAGTACTGATTATATTGATACCAAAACCGATCCAATATGTAACTACTACGGTATATTTGGAACAACAGTTTTAAATGAAACCATTTTCGTATAAAAGTACATTTTTGAAAAAGACTATAGCATTTCAAAATATGAAAAATGTGTAAGTATTTGTGTTTATACATCGAAAACTATTCGTTAACTACAAAATGTCATGCCTATTCTAATTTTTATAGTCTGCCATTCGAGTGAACATTTCAATGTTCAATGGGGGTCATTTCTGTACATATTCACTGAATTTGGTAATTTCGATAACAGCACTTGGATCGAGATTGTCATGTTTAAAAATCGATTTGTATATCCAAACTCTAGAGGTGTACGTGATTTTTTCAAACAAATCAGCAGAAGTTCAGAAAATGACATATTCTCTCCTCAGTAAGTCAAAAGTCGAACCCACCCTTGTTTCTAAGGTAAAACGCAATACAAATATGAAACAGACTATAGCTTAAAAACTAGTTAATCAATAATTCATTTGTCACCAAAAAATACGGTTTCACATCAAATATCAAGTAAAATTACTGTTTTTGACACTTTTTGAGCACTATGATAAAGAAATGTCGACGCTGTATAGATTGAAATAAACAATTAATTTCCCCATAGGCGACAATGATAGTCTTTTTCGAGATACAGACTTTAGAAAGTTGATTTTTTTAAACGAAACCTTGCTAGAATTAAAGAAAAGTTATTAGGACAGTATTTTTTGGTCCAAAAAATATAGGTTCGCGTTGCTTTTCTTAGCGTAATTTGTACTTATCTCCCATGCCTATCAATTTTGCACTTAAAAATACGTGTCTCATCCTAGCGTTTAAAAGACATCTCAGTTCCGTTAGGGCTAAGGAAAATAATTTATTTGGCCTTTGGTATAATGCAGAATGCACGAAGTCTCTAATAACAAAAAATAACGGGCGCACATATCAACCAATCAGGATTAGCTATACTCTTAATTCTGAATACCATGTTATGCTCATAAAATGGCTGCGCCCATAAAATCTAATGGTGTATTGTAACCTATACGGTATTTAATACTTTCTAGAATCATGCAATTCATAGTTCGTTAGATGCACAAATATATATGCCACACAAAAATCATCTTCAAAACGTTCTGGCATTACTCTCTGAATTTTCACAATTTTTTATCAGAGGTGACCCCAGTCAAAAAATGTGAAAAAAAAATTTCTGATTTTTTGAGTAAATGCGGTACTGCTAAAAAGGGCCTGAAGATAATGTCAACTTTCTCCAATGATTCTTTATATGTCATCAAGTACTGATTATATTGATACCAAAACCGATCCAATATGTAACTACTACGGTGAATTTTGAACACCAGTTTTAAATGAAACCATTTTCGTATAAAAGTACATTTTTGAAAAAGACTATAGCATTTCAAAATATGAAAAATGTGTAAATATTTGTGTTTATACATCGAAAACTATTCGTTAACTACAAAATGTCATGCCTATTCTAATTTTTTTAGTCTGCCATTCGAGTGAACATTTCAATGTTCAATGGGGGTCATTTCTGTACATATTCACTGAATTTGGTAATTTCGATAACAGCACTTGGATCGAGATTGTCATGTTTAAAAATCGATTTGTATATCCAAACTCTAAAGGTGTACGTGCTTTCTTCAAACAAATCAGCAGAAGTTCAGAAAATGACATATTCTCTCCACAGTAAGTCAAAAGTCGAACCCACCCTTGATTCTAAGGTAAAACGCAATACAAATATGAAACAGACTATAGCTTAAAAACTAGTTAATCAATAATTCATTTGTCACCAAATAATACGGTTTCACATCAAATATCAAGTAAAATTACTGTTTTTGACACTTTTTGAGCACTATGATAAAGAAATGTCGACGCTGTATAGATTGAAATAAACAATTAATTTCCCCATAGGCGACAATGATAGTCTTTTTCGAGATACAGACTTTAGAAAGTTGATTTTTTTAAACGAAACCTTGCTAGAATTAAAGAAAAGTTATTAGGACAGTATTTTTTGGTCCAAAAAATATAGGTTCGCGTTGCTTTTCTTAGCGTAATTTGTACTTATCTCCCATGCCTATCAATTTTGCACTTAAAAATACGTGTCTCATCCTAGCGTTTAAAAGACATCTCAGTTCCGTTAGGGCTAAGGAAAATAATTTATTTGGCCTTTGGTATAATGCAGAATGCACGAAGTCTCTAATAACAAAAAATAACGGGCGCACATATCAACCAATCAGGATTAGCTATACTCTTAATTCTGAATACCATGTTATGCTCATAAAATGGCTGCGCCCATAAAATCTAATGGTGTATTGTAACCTATACGGTATTTAATACTTTCTAGAATCATGCAATTCATAGTTTGTTAGATGCACAAATATATATGCCACACAAAAATCATCTTCAAAACGTTCTGGCATTACTCTCTGAATTTTCACAATTTTTTATCAGAGGTGACCCCAGTCAAAAAATGTGAAAAAAAAATTTCTGATTTTTTGAGTAAATGCGGTACTGCTAAAAAGGGCCTGAAGATAATGTCAACTTTCTCCAATGATTCTTTATATGTCATCAAGTACTGATTATATTGATACCAAAACCGATCCAATATGTAACTACTACGGTGAATTTTGAACAACAGTTTTAAATGAAACCATTTTCGTATAAAAGTACATTTTTGAAAAAGACTATAGCATTTCAAAATATGAAAAATGTGTAAATATTTGTGTTTATATACGAAAACTATTCGTTAACTACAAAATGTCATGCCTATTCTAATTTTTTTAGTCTGCCATTCGAGTGAACATTTCAATGTTCAATGGGGGTCATTTCTGTACATATTCACTGAATTTGGTAATTTCGATAACAGCACTTGGATCGAGATTGTCATGTTTAAAAATCGATTTGTATATCCAAACTCTAGAGGTGTACGTGCTTTCTTCAAACAAATCAGCAGAAGTTCAGAAAATGACATATTCTCTCCACAGTAAGTCAAAAGTCGAACCCACCCTTGATTCTAAGGTAAAACGCAATACAAATATGAAACAGACTATAGCTTAAAAACTAGTTAATCAATAATTCATTTGTCACCAAAAAATACGGTTTCACATCAAATATCAAGTAAAATTACTGTTTTTGACACTTTTTGAGCACTATGATAAAGAAATGTCGACGCTGTATACGGTATTTAATACTTTCTAGAATCATGCAATTCATAGTTCGTTAGATGCACAAATATATATGCCACACAAAAATCATCTTCAAAACGTTCTGGCATTACTCTCTGAATTTTCACAATTTTTTATCAGAGGTGACCCCAGTCAAAAAATGTGAAAAAAAAATTTCTGATTTTTTGAGTAAATGCGGTACTGCTAAAAAGGGCCTGAAGATAATGTCAACTTTCTCCAATGATTCTTTATATGTCATCAAGTACTGATTATATTGATACCAAAACCGATCCAATATGTAACTACTACGGTGAATTTTGAACAACAGTTTTAAATGAAACCATTTTCGTATAAAAGTACATTTTTGAAAAAGACTATAGCATTTCAAAATATGAAAAATGTGTAAGTATTTGTGTTTATACATCGAAAACTATTCGTTAACTACAAAATGTCATGCCTATTCTAATTTTTATAGTCTGCCATTCGAGTGAACATTTCAATGTTCAATGGGGGTCATTTCTGTACATATTCACTGAATTTGGTAATTTCGATAACAGCACTTGGATCGAGATTGTCATGTTTAAAAATCGATTTGTATATCCAAACTCTAGAGGTGTACGTGATTTTTTCAAACAAATCAGCAGAAGTTCAGAAAATGACATATTCTCTCCTCAGTAAGTCAAAAGTCGAACCCACCCTTGTTTCTAAGGTAAAACGCAATACAAATATGAAACAGACTATAGCTTAAAAACTAGTTAATCAATAATTCATTTGTCACCAAAAAATACGGTTTCACATCAAATATCAAGTAAAATTACTGTTTTTGACACTTTTTGAGCACTATGATAAAGAAATGTCGACGCTGTATAGATTGAAATAAACAATTAATTTCCCCATAGGCGACAATGATAGTCTTTTTCGAGATACAGACTGTAGAAAGTTGATTTTTTTTAAACGAAACCTTGCTAGAATTAAAGAAAAGTTATTAGGACAGTATTTTTTGGTCCAAAAAATATAGGTTCGCGTTGCTTTTCTTAGCGTAATTTGTACTTATCTCCCATGCCTATCAATTTTGCACTTAAAAATACGTGTCTCATCCTAGCGTTTAAAAGACATCTCAGTTCCGTTAGGGCTAAGGAAAATAATTTATTTGGCCTTTGGTATAATGCAGAATGCACGAAGTCTCTAATAACAAAAAATAACGGGCGCACATATCAACCAATCAGGATTAGCTATACTCTTAATTCTGAATACCATGTTATGCTCATAAAATGGCTGCGCCCATAAAATCTAATGGTGTATTGTAACCTATACGGTATTTAATACTTTCTAGAATCATGCAATTCATAGTTCGTTAGATGCACAAATATATATGCCACACAAAAATCATCTTCAAAACGTTCTGGCATTACTCTCTGAATTTTCACAATTTTTTATCAGAGGTGACCCCAGTCAAAAAATGTGAAAAAAAAATTTCTGATTTTTTGAGTAAATGCGGTACTGCTAAAAAGGGCCTGAAGATAATGTCAACTTTCTCCAATGATTCTTTATATGTCATCAAGTACTGATTATATTGATACCAAAACCGATCCAATATGTAACTACTACGGTGAATTTTGAACAACAGTTTTAAATGAAACCATTTTCGTATAAAAGTACATTTTTGAAAAAGACTATAGCATTTCAAAATATGAAAAATGTGTAAATATTTGTGTTTATACATCGAAAACTATTCGTTAACTACAAAATGTCATGCCTATTCTAATTTTTTTAGTCTGCCATTCGAGTGAACATTTCAATGTTCAATGGGGGTCATTTCTGTACATATTCACTGAATTTGGTAATTTCGATAACAGCACTTGGATCGAGATTGTCATGTTTAAAAATCGATTTGTATATCCAAACTCTAAAGGTGTACGTGCTTTCTTCAAACAAATCAGCAGAAGTTCAGAAAATGACATATTCTCTCCACAGTAAGTCAAAAGTCGAACCCACCCTTGATTCTAAGGTAAAACGCAATACAAATATGAAACAGACTATAGCTTAAAAACTAGTTAATCAATAATTCATTTGTCACCAAATAATACGGTTTCACATCAAATATCAAGTAAAATTACTGTTTTTGACACTTTTTGAGCACTATGATAAAGAAATGTCGACGCTGTATAGATTGAAATAAACAATTAATTTCCCCATAGGCGACAATGATAGTCTTTTTCGAGATACAGACTTTAGAAAGTTGATTTTTTTAAACGAAACCTTGCTAGAATTAAAGAAAAGTTATTAGGACAGTATTTTTTGGTCCAAAAAATATAGGTTCGCGTTGCTTTTCTTAGCGTAATTTGTACTTATCTCCCATGCCTATCAATTTTGCACTTAAAAATACGTGTCTCATCCTAGCGTTTAAAAGACATCTCAGTTCCGTTAGGGCTAAGGAAAATAATTTATTTGGCCTTTGGTATAATGCAGAATGCACGAAGTCTCTAATAACAAAAAATAACGGGCGCACATATCAACCAATCAGGATTAGCTATACTCTTAATTCTGAATACCATGTTATGCTCATAAAATGGCTGCGCCCATAAAATCTAATGGTGTATTGTAACCTATACGGTATTTAATACTTTCTAGAATCATGCAATTCATAGTTCGTTAGATGCACAAATATATATGCCACACAAAAATCATCTTCAAAACGTTCTGGCATTACTCTCTGAATTTTCACAATTTTTTATCAGAGGTGACCCCAGTCAAAAAATGTGAAAAAAAAATTTCTGATTTTTTGAGTAAATGCGGTACTGCTAAAAAGGGCCTGAAGATAATGTCAACTTTCTCCAATGATTCTTTATATGTCATCAAGTACTGATTATATTGATACCAAAACCGATCCAATATGTAACTACTACGGTGAATTTTGAACAACAGTTTTAAATGAAACCATTTTCGTATAAAAGTACATTTTTGAAAAAGACTATAGCATTTCAAAATATGAAAAATGTGTAAATATTTGTGTTTATATACGAAAACTATTCGTTAACTACAAAATGTCATGCCTATTCTAATTTTTTTAGTCTGCCATTCGAGTGAACATTTCAATGTTCAATGGGGGTCATTTCTGTACATATTCACTGAATTTGGTAATTTCGATAACAGCACTTGGATCGAGATTGTCATGTTTAAAAATCGATTTGTATATCCAAACTCTAGAGGTGTACGTGCTTTCTTCAAACAAATCAGCAGAAGTTCAGAAAATGACATATTCTCTCCACAGTAAGTCAAAAGTCGAACCCACCCTTGATTCTAAGGTAAAACGCAATACAAATATGAAACAGACTATAGCTTAAAAACTAGTTAATCAATAATTCATTTGTCACCAAAAAATACGGTTTCACATCAAATATCAAGTAAAATTACTGTTTTTGACACTTTTTGAGCACTATGATAAAGAAATGTCGACGCTGTATACGGTATTTAATACTTTCTAGAATCATGCAATTCATAGTTCGTTAGATGCACAAATATATATGCCACACAAAAATCATCTTCAAAACGTTCTGGCATTACTCTCTGAATTTTCACAATTTTTTATCAGAAGTGACCCCAGTCAAAAAATGTGAAAAAAAAAATTCTGATTTTTTGAGTAAATGCGGTACTGCTAAAAAGGGCCTGAAGATAATGTCAACTTTCTCCAATGATTCTTTATATGTCATCAAGTACTGATTATATTGATACCAAAACCGATCCAATATGTAACTACTACGGTGAATTTTGAACAACAGTTTTAAATGAAACCATTTTCGTATAAAAGTACATTTTTGAAAAAGACTATAGCATTTCAAAATATGAAAAATGTGTAAATATTTGTGTTTATACATCGAAAACTATTCGTTAACTACAAAATGTCATGCCTATTCTAATTTTTATAGTCTGCCATTCGAGTGAACATTTCAATGTTCAATGGGGGTCATTTCTGTACATATTCACTGAATTTGGTAATTTCGATAACAGCACTTGGATCGAGATTGTCATGTTTAAAAATCGATTTGTATATCCAAACTCTAGAGGTGTACGTGATTTTTTCAAACAAATCAGCAGAAGTTCAGAAAATGACATATTCTCTCCACAGTAAGTCAAAAGTCGAACCCACCCTTGTTTCTAAGGTAAAACGCAATACAAATATGAAACAGACTATAGCTTAAAAACTAGTTAATCAATAATTCATTTGTCACCAAATAATACGGTTTCACATCAAATATCAAGTAAAATTACTGTTTTTGACACTTTTTGAGCACTATGATAAAGAAATGTCGACGCTGTATAGATTGAAATAAACAATTAATTTCCCCATAGGCGACAATGATAGTCTTTTTCGAGATACAGACTTTAGAAAGTTGATTTTTTTAAACGAAACCTTGCTAGAATTAAAGAAAAGTTATTAGGACAGTATTTTTTGGTCCAAAAAATATAGGTTCGCGTTGCTTTTCTTAGCGTAATTTGTACTTATCTCCCATGCCTATCAATTTTGCACTTAAAAATACGTGTCTCATCCTAGCGTTTAAAAGACATCTCAGTTCCGTTAGGGCTAAGGAAAATAATTTATTTGGCCTTTGGTATAATGCAGAATGCACGAAGTCTCTAATAACAAAAAATAACGGGCGCACATATCAACCAATCAGGATTAGCTATACTCTTAATTCTGAATACCATGTTATGCTCATAAAATGGCTGCGCCCATAAAATCTAATGGTGTATTGTAACCTATACGGTATTTAATACTTTCTAGAATCATGCAATTCATAGTTCGTTAGATGCACAAATATATATGCCACACAAAAATCATCTTCAAAACGTTCTGGCATTACTCTCTGAATTTTCACAATTTTTTATCAGAGGTGACCCCAGTCAAAAATGTGAAAAAAAAATTTCTGATTTTTTGAGTAAATGCGGTACTGCTAAAAAGGGCCTGAAGATAATGTCAACTTTCTCCAATGATTCTTTATATGTCATCAAGTACTGATTATATTGATACCAAAACCGATCCAATATGTAACTACTACGGTGAATTTTGAACAACAGTTTTAAATGAAACCATTTTCGTATAAAAGTACATTTTTGAAAAAGACTATAGCATTTCAAAATATGAAAAATGTGTAAATATTTGTGTTTATACATCGAAAACTATTCGTTAACTACAAAATGTCATGCCTATTCTAATTTTTTTAGTCTGCCATTCGAGTGAACATTTCAATGTTCAATGGGGGTCATTTCTGTACATATTCACTGAATTTGGTAATTTCGATAACAGCACTTGGATCGAGATTGTCATGTTTAAAAATCGATTTGTATATCCAAACTCTAAAGGTGTACGTGCTTTCTTCAAACAAATCAGCAGAAGTTCAGAAAATGACATATTCTCTCCACAGTAAGTCAAAAGTCGAACCCACCCTTGATTCTAAGGTAAAACGCAATACAAATATGAAACAGACTATAGCTTAAAAACTAGTTAATCAATAATTCATTTGTCACCAAATAATACGGTTTCACATCAAATATCAAGTAAAATTACTGTTTTTGACACTTTTTGAGCACTATGATAAAGAAATGTCGACGCTGTATAGATTGAAATAAACAATTAATTTCCCCATAGGCGACAATGATAGTCTTTTTCGAGATACAGACTTTAGAAAGTTGATTTTTTTAAACGAAACCTTGCTAGAATTAAAGAAAAGTTATTAGGACAGTATTTTTTGGTCCAAAAAATATAGGTTCGCGTTGCTTTTCTTAGCGTAATTTGTACTTATCTCCCATGCCTATCAATTTTGCACTTAAAAATACGTGTCTCATCCTAGCGTTTAAAAGACATCTCAGTTCCGTTAGGGCTAAGGAAAATAATTTATTTGGCCTTTGGTATAATGCAGAATGCACGAAGTCTCTAATAACAAAAAATAACGGGCGCACATATCAACCAATCAGGATTAGCTATACTCTTAATTCTGAATACCATGTTATGCTCATAAAATGGCTGCGCCCATAAAATCTAATGGTGTATTGTAACCTATACGGTATTTAATACTTTCTAGAATCATGCAATTCATAGTTCGTTAGATGCACAAATATATATGCCACACAAAAATCATCTTCAAAACGTTCTGGCATTACTCTCTGAATTTTCACAATTTTTTATCAGAGGTGACCCCAGTCAAAAAATGTGAAAAAAAAATTTCTGATTTTTTGAGTAAATGCGGTACTGCTAAAAAGGGCCTGAAGATAATGTCAACTTTCTCCAATGATTCTTTATATGTCATCAAGTACTGATTATATTGATACCAAAACCGATCCAATATGTAACTACTACGGTGAATTTTGAACAACAGTTTTAAATGAAACCATTTTCGTATAAAAGTACATTTTTGAAAAAGACTATAGCATTTCAAAATATGAAAAATGTGTAAATATTTGTGTTTATATACGAAAACTATTCGTTAACTACAAAATGTCATGCCTATTCTAATTTTTTTAGTCTGCCATTCGAGTGAACATTTCAATGTTCAATGGGGGTCATTTCTGTACATATTCACTGAATTTGGTAATTTCGATAACAGCACTTGGATCGAGATTGTCATGTTTAAAAATCGATTTGTATATCCAAACTCTAGAGGTGTACGTGCTTTCTTCAAACAAATCAGCAGAAGTTCAGAAAATGACATATTCTCTCCACAGTAAGTCAAAAGTCGAACCCACCCTTGATTCTAAGGTAAAACGCAATACAAATATGAAACAGACTATAGCTTAAAAACTAGTTAATCAATAATTCATTTGTCACCAAAAAATACGGTTTCACATCAAATATCAAGTAAAATTACTGTTTTTGACACTTTTTGAGCACTATGATAAAGAAATGTCGACGCTGTATACGGTATTTAATACTTTCTAGAATCATGCAATTCATAGTTCGTTAGATGCACAAATATATATGCCACACAAAAATCATCTTCAAAACGTTCTGGCATTACTCTCTGAATTTTCACAATTTTTTATCAGAAGTGACCCCAGTCAAAAAATGTGAAAAAAAAAATTCTGATTTTTTGAGTAAATGCGGTACTGCTAAAAAGGGCCTGAAGATAATGTCAACTTTCTCCAATGATTCTTTATATGTCATCAAGTACTGATTATATTGATACCAAAACCGATCCAATATGTAACTACTACGGTGAATTTTGAACAACAGTTTTAAATGAAACCATTTTCGTATAAAAGTACATTTTTGAAAAAGACTATAGCATTTCAAAATATGAAAAATGTGTAAATATTTGTGTTTATACATCGAAAACTATTCGTTAACTACAAAATGTCATGCCTATTCTAATTTTTATAGTCTGCCATTCGAGTGAACATTTCAATGTTCAATGGGGGTCATTTCTGTACATATTCACTGAATTTGGTAATTTCGATAACAGCACTTGGATCGAGATTGTCATGTTTAAAAATCGATTTGTATATCCAAACTCTAGAGGTGTACGTGATTTTTTCAAACAAATCAGCAGAAGTTCAGAAAATGACATATTCTCTCCACAGTAAGTCAAAAGTCGAACCCACCCTTGTTTCTAAGGTAAAACGCAATACAAATATGAAACAGACTATAGCTTAAAAACTAGTTAATCAATAATTCATTTGTCACCAAATAATACGGTTTCACATCAAATATCAAGTAAAATTACTGTTTTTGACACTTTTTGAGCACTATGATAAAGAAATGTCGACGCTGTATAGATTGAAATAAACAATTAATTTCCCCATAGGCGACAATGATAGTCTTTTTCGAGATACAGACTTTAGAAAGTTGATTTTTTTAAACGAAACCTTGCTAGAATTAAAGAAAAGTTATTAGGACAGTATTTTTTGGTCCAAAAAATATAGGTTCGCGTTGCTTTTCTTAGCGTAATTTGTACTTATCTCCCATGCCTATCAATTTTGCACTTAAAAATACGTGTCTCATCCTAGCGTTTAAAAGACATCTCAGTTCCGTTAGGGCTAAGGAAAATAATTTATTTGGCCTTTGGTATAATGCAGAATGCACGAAGTCTCTAATAACAAAAAATAACGGGCGCACATATCAACCAATCAGGATTAGCTATACTCTTAATTCTGAATACCATGTTATGCTCATAAAATGGCTGCGCCCATAAAATCTAATGGTGTATTGTAACCTATACGGTATTTAATACTTTCTAGAATCATGCAATTCATAGTTCGTTAGATGCACAAATATATATGCCACACAAAAATCATCTTCAAAACGTTCTGGCATTACTCTCTGAATTTTCACAATTTTTTATCAGAGGTGACCCCAGTCAAAAAATGTGAAAAAAAAATTTCTGATTTTTTGAGTAAATGCGGTACTGCTAAAAAGGGCCTGAAGATAATGTCAACTTTCTCCAATGATTCTTTATATGTCATCAAGTACTGATTATATTGATACCAAAACCGATCCAATATGTAACTACTACGGTGAATTTTGAACAACAGTTTTAAATGAAACCATTTTCGTATAAAAGTACATTTTTGAAAAAGACTATAGCATTTCAAAATATGAAAAATGTGTAAATATTTGTGTTTATACATCGAAAACTATTCGTTAACTACAAAATGTCATGCCTATTCTAATTTTTATAGTCTGCCATTCGAGTGAACATTTCAATGTTCAATGGGGGTCATTTCTGTACATATTCACTGAATTTGGTAATTTCGATAACAGCACTTGGATCGAGATTGTCATGTTTAAAAATCGATTTGTATATCCAAACTCTAGAGGTGTACGTGCTTTCTTCAAACAAATCAGCAGAAGTTCAGAAAATGACATATTCTCTCCACAGTAAGTCAAAAGTCGAACCCACCCTTGTTTCTAAGGTAAAACGCAATACAAATATGAAACAGACTATAGCTTAAAAACTAGTTAATCAATAATTCATTTGTCACCAAAAAATACGGTTTCACATCAAATATCAAGTAAAATTACTGTTTTTGACACTTTTTGAGCACTATGATAAAGAAATGTCGACGCTGTATACGGTATTTAATACTTTCTAGAATCATGCAATTCATAGTTCGTTAGATGCACAAATATATATGCCACACAAAAATCATCTTCAAAACGTTCTGGCATTACTGTCTGAATTTTCACAATTTTTTATCAGAGGTGACCCCAGTCAAAAAATGTGAAAAAAAAAATTCTGATTTTTTGAGTAAATGCGGTACTGCTAAAAAGGGCCTGAAGATAATGTCAACTTTCTCCAATGATTCTTTATATGTCATCAAGTACTGATTATATTGATACCAAAACCGATCCAATATGTAACTACTACGGTGAATTTTGAACAACAGTTTTAAATGAAAACATTTTCGTATAAAAGTACATTTTTGAAAAAGACTATAGCATTTCAAAATATGAAAAATGTGTAAATATTTGTGTTTATACATCGAAAACTATTCGTTAACTACAAAATGTCATGCCTATTCTAATTTTTATAGTCTGCCATTCGAGTGAACATTTCAATGTTCAATGGGGGTCATTTCTGTACATATTCACTGAATTTGGTAATTTCGATAACAGCACTTGGATCGAGATTGTCATGTTTAAAAATCGATTTGTATATTCAAACTCTAGAGGTGTACGTGCTTTTTTCAAACAAATCAGCAGAAGTTCAGAAAATGACATATTCTCTCCACAGTAAGTCAAAAGTCGAACCCACCCTTGTTTCTAAGGTAAAACGCAATACAAATATGAAACAGACTATAGCTTAAAAACTAGTTAATCAATAATTCATTTGTCACCAAAAAATACGGTTTCACATCAAATATCAAGTAAAATTACTGTTTTTGACACTTTTTGAGCACTATGATAAAGAAATGTCGACGCTGTATAGATTGAAATAAACAATTAATTTCCCCATAGGCGACAATGATAGTCTTTTTCGAGATACAGACTTTAGAAAGTTGATTTTTTTAAACGAAACCTTGCTAGAATTAAAGAAAAGTTATTAGGACAGTATTTTTTGGTCCAAAAAATATAGGTTCGCGTTGCTTTTCTTAGCGTAATTTGTACTTATCTCCCATGCCTATCAATTTTGCACTTAAAAATACGTGTCTCATCCTAGCGTTTAAAAGACATCTCAGTTCCGTTAGGGCTAAGGAAAATAATTTATTTGGCCTTTGGTATAATGCAGAATGCACGAAGTCTCTAATAACAAAAAATAACGGGCGCACATATCAACCAATCAGGATTAGCTATACTCTTAATTCTGAATACCATGTTATGCTCATAAAATGGCTGCGCCCATAAAATCTAATGGTGTATTGTAACCTATACGGTATTTAATACTTTCTAGAATCATGCAATTCATAGTTCGTTAGATGCACAAATATATATGCCACACAAAAATCATCTTCAAAACGTTCTGGCATTACTCTCTGAATTTTCACAATTTTTTATCAGAGGTGACCCCAGTCAAAAAATGTGAAAAAAAAATTTCTGATTTTTTTAGTAAATGCGGTACTGCTAAAAAGGGCCTGAAGATAATGTCAACTTTCTCCAATGATTCTTTATATGTCATCAAGTACTGATTATATTGATACCAAAACCGATCCAATATGTAACTACTACGGTGAATTTTGAACAACAGTTTTAAATGAAACCATTTTCGTATAAAAGTACATTTTTGAAAAAGACTATAGCATTTCAAAATATGAAAAATGTGTAAATATTTGTGTTTATACATCGAAAACTATTCGTTAACTACAAAATGTCATGCCTATTCTAATTTTTATAGTCTGCCATTCGAGTGAACATTTCAATGTTCAATGGGGGTCATTTCTGTACATATTCACTGAATTTGGTAATTTCGATAACAGCACTTGGATCGAGATTGTCATGTTTAAAAATCGATTTGTATATCCAAACTCTAGAGGTGTACGTGCTTTCTTCAAACAAATCAGCAGAAGTTCAGAAAATGACATATTCTCTCCACAGTAAGTCAAAAGTCGAACCCACCCTTGTTTCTAAGGTAAAACGCAATACAAATATGAAACAGACTATAGCTTAAAAACTAGTTAATCAATAATTCATTTGTCACCAAAAAATACGGTTTCACATCAAATATCAAGTAAAATTACTGTTTTTGACACTTTTTGAGCACTATGATAAAGAAATGTCGACGCTGTATACGGTATTTAATACTTTCTAGAATCATGCAATTCATAGTTCGTTAGATGCACAAATATATATGCCACACAAAAATCATCTTCAAAACGTTCTGGCATTACTGTCTGAATTTTCACAATTTTTTATCAGAGGTGACCCCAGTCAAAAAATGTGAAAAAAAAAATTCTGATTTTTTGAGTAAATGCGGTACTGCTAAAAAGGGCCTGAAGATAATGTCAACTTTCTCCAATGATTCTTTATATGTCATCAAGTACTGATTATATTGATACCAAAACCGATCCAATATGTAACTACTACGGTGAATTTTGAACAACAGTTTTAAATGAAAACATTTTCGTATAAAAGTACATTTTTGAAAAAGACTATAGCATTTCAAAATATGAAAAATGTGTAAATATTTGTGTTTATACATCGAAAACTATTCGTTAACTACAAAATGTCATGCCTATTCTAATTTTTATAGTCTGCCATTCGAGTGAACATTTCAATGTTCAATGGGGGTCATTTCTGTACATATTCACTGAATTTGGTAATTTCGATAACAGCACTTGGATCGAGATTGTCATGTTTAAAAATCGATTTGTATATCCAAACTCTAGAGGTGTACGTGCTTTTTTCAAACAAATCAGCAGAAGTTCAGAAAATGACATATTCTCTCCACAGTAAGTCAAAAGTCGAACCCACCCTTGTTTCTAAGGTAAAACGCAATACAAATATGAAACAGACTATAGCTTAAAAACTAGTTAATCAATAATTCATTTGTCACCAAAAAATACGGTTTCACATCAAATATCAAGTAAAATTACTGTTTTTGACACTTTTTGAGCACTATGATAAAGAAATGTCGACGCTGTATAGATTGAAATAAACAATTAATTTCCCCATAGGCGACAATGATAGTCTTTTTCGAGATACAGACTTTAGAAAGTTGATTTTTTTAAACGAAACCTTGCTAGAATTAAAGAAAAGTTATTAGGACAGTATTTTTTGGTCCAAAAAATATAGGTTCGCGTTGCTTTTCTTAGCGTAATTTGTACTTATCTCCCATGCCTATCAATTTTGCACTTAAAAATACGTGTCTCATCCTAGCGTTTAAAAGACATCTCAGTTCCGTTAGGGCTAAGGAAAATAATTTATTTGGCCTTTGGTATAATGCAGAATGCACGAAGTCTCTAATAACAAAAAATAACGGGCGCACATATCAACCAATCAGGATTAGCTATACTCTTAATTCTGAATACCATGTTATGCTCATAAAATGGCTGCGCCCATAAAATCTAATGGTGTATTGTAACCTATACGGTATTTAATACTTTCTAGAATCATGCAATTCATAGTTCGTTAGATGCACAAATATATATGCCACACAAAAATCATCTTCAAAACGTTCTGGCATTACTCTCTGAATTTTCACAATTTTTTATCAGAGGTGACCCCAGTCAAAAAATGTGAAAAAAAAATTTCTGATTTTTTGAGTAAATGCGGTACTGCTAAAAAGGGCCTGAAGATAATGTCAACTTTCTCCAATGATTCTTTATATGTCATCAAGTACTGATTATATTGATACCAAAACCGATCCAATATGTAACTACTACGGTGAATTTTGAACAACAGTTTTAAATGAAACCATTTTCGTATAAAAGTACATTTTTGAAAAAGACTATAGCATTTCAAAATATGAAAAATGTGTAAATATTTGTGTTTATACATCGAAAACTATTCGTTAACTACAAAATGTCATGCCTATTCTAATTTTTATAGTCTGCCATTCGAGTGAACATTTCAATGTTCAATGGGGGTCATTTCTGTACATATTCACTGAATTTGGTAATTTCGATAACAGCACTTGGATCGAGATTGTCATGTTTAAAAATCGATTTGTATATCCAAACTCTAGAGGTGTACGTGCTTTCTTCAAACAAATCAGCAGAAGTTCAGAAAATGACATATTCTCTCCACAGTAAGTCAAAAGTCGAACCCACCCTTGTTTCTAAGGTAAAACGCAATACAAATATGAAACAGACTATAGCTTAAAAACTAGTTAATCAATAATTCATTTGTCACCACAAAATACGGTTTCACATCAAATATCAAGTAAAATTACTGTTTTTGACACTTTTTGAGCACTATGATAAAGAAATGTCGACGCTGTATACGGTATTTAATACTTTCTAGAATCATGCAATTCATAGTTCGTTAGATGCACAAATATATATGCCACACAAAAATCATCTTCAAAACGTTCTGGCATTACTCTCTGAATTTTCACAATTTTTTATCAGAGGTGACCCCCAGTCAAAAAATGTGAAAAAAAAATTTCTGATTTTTTGAGTAAATGCGGTACTGCTAAAAAGGGCCTGAAGATAATGTCAACTTTCTCCAATGATTCTTTATATGTCATCAAGTACTGATTATATTGATACCAAAACCGATCCAATATGTAACTACTACGGTGAATTTTGAACAACAGTTTTAAATGAAACCATTTTCGTATAAAAGTACATTTTTGAAAAAGACTATAGCATTTCAAAATATGGAAAATGTGTAAATATTTGTGTTTATACATCGAAAACTATTCGTTAACTACAAAATGTCATGCCTATTCTAATTTTTATAGTCTGCCATTCGAGTGAACATTTCAATGTTCAATGGGGGTCATTTCTGTACATATTCACTGAATTTGGTAATTTCGATAACAGCACTTGGATCAAGATTGTCATGTTTAAAAATCGATTTGTATATCCAAACTCTAGAGGTGTACGTGCTTTTTTCAAACAAATCAGCAGAAGTTCAGAAAATGACATATTCTCTCCACAGTAAGTCAAAAGTCGAACCCACCCTTGTTTCTAAGGTAAAACGCAATACAAATATGAAACAGACTATAGCTTAAAAACTAGTTAATCAATAATTCATTTGTCACCAAAAAATACGGTTTCACATCAAATATCAAGTAAAATTACTGTTTTTGACACTTTTTGAGCACTATGATAAAGAAATGTCGACGCTGTATAGATTGAAATAAACAATTAATTTCCCCATAGGCGACAATGATAGCCTTTTTCGAGATACAGACTTTAGAAAGTTGATTTTTTAAACGAAACCTTGCTAGAATTAAAGAAAAGTTATTAGGACAGTATTTTTTGGTCCAAAAAATATAGGTTCGCGTTGCTTTTCTTAGCGTAATTTGTACTTATCTCCCATGCCTATCAATTTTGCACTTAAAAATACGTGTCTCATCCTAGCGTTTAAAAGACATCTCAGTTCCGTTAGGGCTAAGGAAAATAATTTATTTGGCCTTTGGTATAATGCAGAATGCACGAAGTCTCTAATAACAAAAAATAACGGGCGCACATATCAACCAATCAGGATTAGCTATACTCTTAATTCTGAATACCATGTTATGCTCATAAAATGGCTGCGCCCATAAAATCTAATGGTGTATTGTAACCTATACGGTATTTAATACTTTCTAGAATCATGCAATTCATAGTTCGTTAGATGCACAAATATATATGCCACACAAAAATCATCTTCAAAACGTTCTGGCATTACTCTCTGAATTTTCACAATTTTTTATCAGAGGTGACCCCCAGTCAAAAAATGTGAAAAAAAAATTTCAGATTTTTTGAGTAAATGCGGTACTGCTAAAAAGGGCCTGAAGATAATGTCAACTTTCTCCAATGATTCTTTATATGTCATCAAGTACTGATTATATTGATACCAAAACCGATCCAATATGTAACTACTACGGTGAATTTTGAACAACAGTTTTAAATGAAACCATTTTCGTATAAAAGTACATTTTTGAAAAAGACTATAGCATTTCAAAATATGAAAAATGTGTAAATATTTGTGTTTATACATCGAAAACTATTCGTTAACTACAAAATGTCATGCCTATTCTAATTTTTATAGTCTGCCATTCGAGTGAACATTTCAATGTTCAATGGGGGTCATTTCTGTACATATTCACTGAATTTGGTAATTTCGATAACAGCACTTGGATCGAGATTGTCATGTTTAAAAATCGATTTGTATATCCAAACTCTAGAGGTGTACGTGCTTTCTTCAAACAAATCAGCAGAAGTTCAGAAAATGACATATTCTCTCCACAGTAAGTCAAAAGTCGAACCCACCCTTGTTTCTAAGGTAAAACGCAATACAAATATGAAACAGACTATAGCTTAAAAACTAGTTAATCAATAATTCATTTGTCACCAAAAAATACGGTTTCACATCAAATATCAAGTAAAATTACTGTTTTTGACACTTTTTGAGCACTATGATAAAGAAATGTCGACGCTGTATACGGTATTTAATACTTTCTAGAATCATGCAATTCATAGTTCGTTAGATGCACAAATATATATGCCACACAAAAATCATCTTCAAAACGTTCTGGCATTACTCTCTGAATTTTCACAATTTTTTTTTATCAGAGGTGACCCCAGTCAAAAAATGTGAAAAAAAAATTCTGATTTTTTGAGTAAATGCGGTACTGCTAAAAAGGGCCTGAAGATAATGTCAACTTTCTCCAATGATTCTTTATATGTCATCAAGTACTGATTATATTGATACCAAAACCGATCCAATATGTAACTACTACGGTGAATTTTGAACAACAGTTTTAAATGAAAACATTTTCGTATAAAAGTACATTTTTGAAAAAGACTATAGCATTTCAAAATATGAAAAATGTGTAAATATTTGTGTTTATACATCGAAAACTATTCGTTAACTACAAAATGTCATGCCTATTCTAATTTTTATAGTCTGCCATTCGAGTGAACATTTCAATGTTCAATGGGGGTCATTTCTGTACATATTCACTGAATTTGGTAATTTCGATAACAGCACTTGGATCGAGATTGTCATGTTTAAAAATCGATTTGTATATCCAAACTCTAGAGGTGTACGTGCTTTTTTCAAACAAATCAGCAGAAGTTCAGAAAATGACATATTCTCTCCACAGTAAGTCAAAAGTCGAACCCACCCTTGTTTCTAAGGTAAAACGCAATACAAATATGAAACAGACTATAGCTTAATAACTAGTTAATCAATAATTCATTTGTCACCAAAAAATACGGTTTCACATCAAATATCAAGTAAAATTACTGTTTTTGACACTTTTTGAGCACTATGATAAAGAAATGTCGACGCTGTATAGATTGAAATAAACAATTAATTTCCCCATAGGCGACAATGATAGTCTTTTTCGAGATACAGACTTTAGAAAGTTGATTTTTTTAAACGAAACCTTGCTAGAATTAAAGAAAAGTTATTAGGACAGTATTTTTTGGTCCAAAAAATATAGGTTCGCGTTGCTTTTCTTAGCGTAATTTGTACTTATCTCCCATGCCTATCAATTTTGCACTTAAAAATACGTGTCTCATCCTAGCGTTTAAAAGACATCTCAGTTCCGTTAGGGCTAAGGAAAATAATTTATTTGGCCTTTGGTATAATGCAGAATGCACGAAGTCTCTAATAACAAAAAATAACGGGCGCACATATCAACCAATCAGGATTAGCTATACTCTTAATTCTGAATACCATGTTATGCTCATAAAATGGCTGCGCCCATAAAATCTAATGGTGTATTGTAACCTATACGGTATTTAATACTTTCTAGAATCATGCAATTCATAGTTCGTTAGATGCACAAATATATATGCCACACAAAAATCATCTTCAAAACGTTCTGGCATTACTCTCTGAATTTTCACAATTTTTTATCAGAGGTGACCCCCAGTCAAAAAATGTGAAAAAAAAATTTCTGATTTTTTGAGTAAATGCGGTACTGCTAAAAAGGGCCTGAAGATAATGTCAACTTTCTCCAATGATTCTTTATATGTCATCAAGTACTGATTATATTGATACCAAAACCGATCCAATATGTAACTACTACGGTGAATTTTGAACAACAGTTTTAAATGAAACCATTTTCGTATAAAAGTACATTTTTGAAAAAGACTATAGCATTTCAAAATATGGAAAATGTGTAAATATTTGTGTTTATACATCGAAAACTATTCGTTAACTACAAAATGTCATGCCTATTCTAATTTTTATAGTCTGCCATTCGAGTGAACATTTCAATGTTCAATGGGGGTCATTTCTGTACATATTCACTGAATTTGGTAATTTCGATAACAGCACTTGGATCAAGATTGTCATGTTTAAAAATCGATTTGTATATCCAAACTCTAGAGGTGTACGTGCTTTTTTCAAACAAATCAGCAGAAGTTCAGAAAATGACATATTCTCTCCACAGTAAGTCAAAAGTCGAACCCACCCTTGTTTCTAAGGTAAAACGCAATACAAATATGAAACAGACTATAGCTTAAAAACTAGTTAATCAATAATTCATTTGTCACCAAAAAATACGGTTTCACATCAAATATCAAGTAAAATTACTGTTTTTGACACTTTTTGAGCACTATGATAAAGAAATGTCGACGCTGTATAGATTGAAATAAACAATTAATTTCCCCATAGGCGACAATGATAGCCTTTTTCGAGATACAGACTTTAGAAAGTTGATTTTTTAAACGAAACCTTGCTAGAATTAAAGAAAAGTTATTAGGACAGTATTTTTTGGTCCAAAAAATATAGGTTCGCGTTGCTTTTCTTAGCGTAATTTGTACTTATCTCCCATGCCTATCAATTTTGCACTTAAAAATACGTGTCTCATCCTAGCGTTTAAAAGACATCTCAGTTCCGTTAGGGCTAAGGAAAATAATTTATTTGGCCTTTGGTATAATGCAGAATGCACGAAGTCTCTAATAACAAAAAATAACGGGCGCACATATCAACCAATCAGGATTAGCTATACTCTTAATTCTGAATACCATGTTATGCTCATAAAATGGCTGCGCCCATAAAATCTAATGGTGTATTGTAACCTATACGGTATTTAATACTTTCTAGAATCATGCAATTCATAGTTCGTTAGATGCACAAATATATATGCCACACAAAAATCATCTTCAAAACGTTCTGGCATTACTCTCTGAATTTTCACAATTTTTTATCAGAGGTGACCCCCAGTCAAAAAATGTGAAAAAAAAATTTCAGATTTTTTGAGTAAATGCGGTACTGCTAAAAAGGGCCTGAAGATAATGTCAACTTTCTCCAATGATTCTTTATATGTCATCAAGTACTGATTATATTGATACCAAAACCGTTCCAATATGTAACTACTACGGTGAATTTTGAACAACAGTTTTAAATGAAACCATTTTCGTATAAAAGTACATTTTTGAAAAAGACTATAGCATTTCAAAATATGAAAAATGTGTAAATATTTGTGTTTATACATCGAAAACTATTCGTTAACTACAAAATGTCATGCCTATTCTAATTTTTATAGTCTGCCATTCGAGTGAACATTTCAATGTTCAATGGGGGTCATTTCTGTACATATTCACTGAATTTGGTAATTTCGATAACAGCACTTGGATCGAGATTGTCATGTTTAAAAATCGATTTGTATATCCAAACTCTAGAGGTGTACGTGCTTTTTTCAAACAAATCAGCAGAAGTTCAGAAAATGACATATTCTCTCCACAGTAAGTCAAAAGTCGAACCCACCCTTGTTTCTAAGGTAAAACGCAATACAAATATGAAACAGACTATAGCTTAAAAACTAGTTAATCAATAATTCATTTGTCACCAAAAAATACGGTTTCACATCAAATATCAAGTAAAATTACTGTTTTTGACACTTTTTGAGCACTATGATAAAGAAATGTCGACGCTGTATAGATTGAAATAAACAATTAATTTCCCCATAGGCGACAATGATAGCCTTTTTCGAGATACAGACTTTAGAAAGTTGATTTTTTAAACGAAACCTTGCTAGAATTAAAGAAAAGTTATTAGGACAGTATTTTTTGGTCCAAAAAATATAGGTTCGCGTTGCTTTTCTTAGCGTAATTTGTACTTATCTCCCATGCCTATCAATTTTGCACTTAAAAATACGTGTCTCATCCTAGCGTTTAAAAGACATCTCAGTTCCGTTAGGGCTAAGGAAAATAATTTATTTGGCCTTTGGTATAATGCAGAATGCACGAAGTCTCTAATAACAAAAAATAACGGGCGCACATATCAACCAATCAGGATTAGCTATACTCTTAATTCTGAATACCATGTTATGCTCATAAAATGGCTGCGCCCATAAAATCTAATGGTGTATTGTAACCTATACGGTATTTAATACTTTCTAGAATCATGCAATTCATAGTTCGTTAGATGCACAAATATATATGCCACACAAAAATCATCTTCAAAACGTTCTGGCATTACTCTCTGAATTTTCACAATTTTTTATCAGAGGTGACCCCCAGTCAAAAAATGTGAAAAAAAAATTTCAGATTTTTTGAGTAAATGCGGTACTGCTAAAAAGGGCCTGAAGATAATGTCAACTTTCTCCAATGATTCTTTATATGTCATCAAGTACTGATTATATTGATACCAAAACCGATCCAATATGTAACTACTACGGTGAATTTTGAACAACAGTTTTAAATGAAACCATTTTCGTATAAAAGTACATTTTTGAAAAAGACTATAGCATTTCAAAATATGAAAAATGTGTAAATATTTGTGTTTATACATCGAAAACTATTCGTTAACTACAAAATGTCATGCCTATTCTAATTTTTATAGTCTGCCATTCGAGTGAACATTTCAATGTTCAATGGGGGTCATTTCTGTACATATTCACTGAATTTGGTAATTTCGATAACAGCACTTGGATCGAGATTGTCATGTTTAAAAATCGATTTGTATATCCAAACTCTAGAGGTGTACGTGCTTTTTTCAAACAAATCAGCAGAAGTTCAGAAAATGACATATTCTCTCCACAGTAAGTCAAAAGTCGAACCCACCCTTGTTTCTAAGGTAAAACGCAATACAAATATGAAACAGACTATAGCTTAAAAACTAGTTAACCAATAATTCATTTGTCACCAAAAAATACGGTTTCACATCAAATATCAAGTAAAATTACTGTTTTTGACACTTTTTGAGCACTATGATAAAGAAATGTCGACGCTGTATAGATTGAAATAAACAATTAATTTCCCCATAGGCGACAATGATAGTCTTTTTCGAGATACAGACTTTAGAAAGTTGATTTTTTTAAACGAAACCTTGCTAGAATTAAAGAAAAGTTATTAGGACAGTATTTTTTGGTCCAAAAAATATAGGTTCGCGTTGCTTTTCTTAGCGTAATTTGTACTTATCTCCCATGCCTATCAATTTTGCACTTAAAAATACGTGTCTCATCCTAGCGTTTAAAAGACATCTCAGTTCCGTTAGGGCTAAGGAAAATAATTTATTTGGCCTTTGGTATAATGCAGAATGCACGAAGTCTCTAATAACAAAAAATAACGGGCGCACATATCAACCAATCAGGATTAGCTATACTCTTAATTCTGAATACCATGTTATGCTCATAAAATGGCTGCGCCCATAAAATCTAATGGTGTATTGTAACCTATACGGTATTTAATACTTTCTAGAATCATGCAATTCATAGTTCGTTAGATGCACAAATATATATGCCACACAAAAATCATCTTCAAAACGTTCTGGCATTACTCTCTGAATTTTCACAATTTTTTATCAGAGGTGACCCCCAGTCAAAAAATGTGAAAAAAAAATTTCAGATTTTTTGAGTAAATGCGGTACTGCTAAAAAGGGCCTGAAGATAATGTCAACTTTCTCCAATGATTCTTTATATGTCATCAAGTACTGATTATATTGATACCAAAACCGATCCAATATGTAACTACTACGGTGAATTTTGAACAACAGTTTTAAATGAAACCATTTTCGTATAAAAGTACATTTTTGAAAAAGACTATAGCATTTCAAAATATGAAAAATGTGTAAATATTTGTGTTTATACATCGAAAACTATTCGTTAACTACAAAATGTCATGCCTATTCTAATTTTTATAGTCTGCCATTCGAGTGAACATTTCAATGTTCAATGGGGGTCATTTCTGTACATATTCACTGAATTTGGTAATTTCGATAACAGCACTTGGATCGAGATTGTCATGTTTAAAAATCGATTTGTATATCCAAACTCTAGAGGTGTACGTGCTTTTTTCAAACAAATCAGCAGAAGTTCAGAAAATGACATATTCTCTCCACAGTAAGTCAAAAGTCGAACCCACCCTTGTTTCTAAGGTAAAACGCAATACAAATATGAAACAGACTATAGCTTAAAAACTAGTTAATCAATAATTCATTTGTCACCAAAAAATACGGTTTCACATCAAATATCAAGTAAAATTACTGTTTTTGACACTTTTTGAGCACTATGATAAAGAAATGTCGACGCTGTATAGATTGAAATAAACAATTAATTTCCCCATAGGCGACAATGATAGCCTTTTTCGAGATACAGACTTTAGAAAGTTGATTTTTTAAACGAAACCTTGCTAGAATTAAAGAAAAGTTATTAGGACAGTATTTTTTGGTCCAAAAAATATAGGTTCGCGTTGCTTTTCTTAGCGTAATTTGTACTTATCTCCCATGCCTATCAATTTTGCACTTAAAAATACGTGTCTCATCCTAGCGTTTAAAAGACATCTCAGTTCCGTTAGGGCTAAGGAAAATAATTTATTTGGCCTTTGGTATAATGCAGAATGCACGAAGTCTCTAATAACAAAAAATAACGGGCGCACATATCAACCAATCAGGATTAGCTATACTCTTAATTCTGAATACCATGTTATGCTCATAAAATGGCTGCGCCCATAAAATCTAATGGTGTATTGTAACCTATACGGTATTTAATACTTTCTAGAATCATGCAATTCATAGTTCGTTAGATGCACAAATATATATGCCACACAAAAATCATCTTCAAAACGTTCTGGCATTACTCTCTGAATTTTCACAATTTTTTATCAGAGGTGACCCCCAGTCAAAAAATGTGAAAAAAAAATTTCAGATTTTTTGAGTAAATGCGGTACTGCTAAAAAGGGCCTGAAGATAATGTCAACTTTCTCCAATGATTCTTTATATGTCATCAAGTACTGATTATATTGATACCAAAACCGATCCAATATGTAACTACTACGGTGAATTTTGAACAACAGTTTTAAATGAAACCATTTTCGTATAAAAGTACATTTTTGAAAAAGACTATAGCATTTCAAAATATGTAAAATGTGTAAATATTCGTGTTTATACATCGAAAACTATTCGTTAACTACAAAATGTCATGCCTATTCTAATTTTTATAGTCTGCCATTCGAGTGAACATTTCAATGTTCAATGGGGGTCATTTCTGTACATATTCACTGAATTTGGTAATTTCGATAACAGCACTTGGATCGAGATTGTCATGTTTAAAAATCGATTTGTATATCCAAACTCTAGAGGTGTACGTGCTTTTTTCAAACAAATCAGCAGAAGTTCAGAAAATGACATATTCTCTCCACAGTAAGTCAAAAGTCGAACCAACCCTTGTTTCTAAGGTAAAACGCAATACAAATATGAAACAGACTATAGCTTAAAAACTAGTTAATCAATAATTCATTTGTCACCAAAAAATACGGTTTCACATCAAATATCAAGTAAAATTACTGTTTTTGACACTTTTTGAGCACTATGATAAAGAAATGTCGACGCTGTATAGATTGAAATAAACAATTAATTTCCCCATAGGCGACAATGATAGTCTTTTTCGAGATACAGACTTTAGAAAGTTGATTTTTTTAAACGAAACCTTGCTAGAATTAAAGAAAAGTTATTAGGACAGTATTTTTTGGTCCAAAAAATATAGGTTCGCGTTGCTTTTCTTAGCGTAATTTGTACTTATCTCCCATGCCTATCAATTTTGCACTTAAAAATATGTGTCTCATCCTAGCGTTTAAAAGACATCTCAGTTCCGTTAGGGCTAAGGAAAATAATTTATTTGGCCTTTGGTATAATGCAGAATGCACGAAGTCTCTAATAACAAAAAATAACGGGCGCACATATCAACCAATCAGGATTAGCTATACTCTTAATTCTGAATACCATGTTATGCTCATAAAATGGCTGCGCCCATAAAATCTAATGGTGTATTGTAACCTATACGGTATTTAATACTTTCTAGAATCATGCAATTCATAGTTCGTTAGATGCACAAATATATATGCCACACAAAAATCATCTTCAAAACGTTCTGGCATTACTCTCTGAATTTTCACAATTTTTTATCAGAGGTGACCCCCAGTCAAAAAATGTGAAAAAAAAATTCTGATTTTTTGAGTAAATGCGGTACTGCTAAAAAGGGCCTGAAGATAATGTCAACTTTCTCCAATGATTCTTTATATGTCATCAAGTACTGATTATATTGATACCAAAACCGATCCAATATGTAACTACTACGGTGAATTTTGAACAACAGTTTTAAATGAAAACATTTTCGTATAAAAGTACATTTTTGAAAAAGACTATAGCATTTCAAAATATGAAAAATGTGTAAATATTTGTGTTTATACATCGAAAACTATTCGTTAACTACAAAATGTCATGCCTATTCTAATTTTTATAGTCTGCCATTCGAGTGAACATTTCAATGTTCAATGGGGGTCATTTCTGTACATATTCACTGAATTTGGTAATTTCGATAACAGCACTTGGATCGAGATTGTCATGTTTAAAAATCGATTTGTATATCCAAACTCTAGAGGTGTACGTGCTTTTTTCAAACAAATCAGCAGAAGTTCAGAAAATGACATATTCTCTCCACAGTAAGTCAAAAGTCGAACCCACCCTTGTTTCTAAGGTAAAACGCAATACAAATATGAAACAGACTATAGCTTAAAAACTAGTTAATCAATAATTCATTTGTCACCAAAAAATACGGTTTCACATCAAATATCAAGTAAAATTACTGTTTTTGACACTTTTTGAGCACTATGATAAAGAAATGTCGACGCTGTATAGATTGAAATAAACAATTAATTTCCCCATAGGCGACAATGATAGTCTTTTTCGAGATACAGACTTTAGAAAGTTGATTTTTTTAAACGAAACCTTGCTAGAATTAAAGAAAAGTTATTAGGACAGTATTTTTTGGTCCAAAAAATATAGGTTCGCGTTGCTTTTCTTAGCGTAATTTGTACTTATCTCCCATGCCTATCAATTTTGCACTTAAAAATACGTGTCTCATCCTAGCGTTTAAAAGACATCTCAGTTCCGTTAGGGCTAAGGAAAATAATTTATTTGGCCTTTGGTATAATGCAGAATGCACGAAGTCTCTAATAACAAAAAATAACGGGCGCACATATCAACCAATCAGGATTAGCTATACTCTTAATTCTGAATACCATGTTATGCTCATAAAATGGCTGCGCCCATAAAATCTAATGGTGTATTGTAACCTATACGGTATTTAATACTTTCTAGAATCATGCAATTCATAGTTCGTTAGATGCACAAATATATATGCCACACAAAAATCATCTTCAAAACGTTCTGGCATTACTCTCTGAATTTTCACAATTTTTTTATCAGAGGTGACCCCAGTCAAAAAATGTGAAAAAAAAATTTCTGATTTTTTGAGTAAATGCGGTACTGCTAAAAAGGGCCTGAAGATAATGTCAACTTTCTCCAATGATTCTTTATATGTCATCAAGTACTGATTATATTGATACCAAAACCGATCCAATATGTAACTACAACGGTGAATTTTGAACAACAGTTTTAAATGAAAACATTTTCGTATAAAAGTACATTTTTGAAAAAGACTATAGCATTTCAAAATATGAAAAATGTGTAAATATTTGTGTTTATACATCGAAAACTATTCGTTAACTACAAAATGTCATGCCTATTCTAATTTTTATAGTCTGCCATTCGAGTGAACATTTCAATGTTCAATGGGGGTCATTTCTGTACATATTCACTGAATTTGGTAATTTCGATAACAGCACTTGGATCGAGATTGTCATGTTTAAAAATCGATTTGTATATCCAAACTCTAGAGGTGTACGTGCTTTTTTCAAACAAATCAGCAGAAATTCAGAAAATGACATATTCTCTCCACAGTAAGTCAAAAGTCGAACCCACCCTTGTTTCTAAGGTAAAACGCAATACAAATATGAAACAGACTATAGCTTAAAAACTAGTTAATCAATAATTCATTTGTCACCAAAAAATACGGTTTCACATCAAATATCAAGTAAAATTACTGTTTTTGACACTTTTTGAGCACTATGATAAAGAAATGTCGACGCTGTATAGATTGAAATAAACAATTAATTTCCCCATAGGCGACAATGATAGTCTTTTTCGAGATACAGACTTTAGAAAGTTGATTTTTTTAAACGAAACCTTGCTAGAATTAAAGAAAAGTTATTAGGACAGTATTTTTTGGTCCAAAAAATATAGGTTCGCGTTGCTTTTCTTAGCGTAATTTGTACTTATCTCCCATGCCTATCAATTTTGCACTTAAAAATACGTGTCTCATCCTAGCGTTTAAAAGACATCTCAGTTCCGTTAGGGCTAAGGAAAATAATTTATTTGGCCTTTGGTATAATGCAGAATGCACGAAGTCTCTAATAACAAAAAATAACGGGCGCACATATCAACCAATCAGGATTAGCTATACTCTTAATTCTGAATACCATGTTATGCTCATAAAATGGCTGCGCCCATAAAATCTAATGGTGTATTGTAACCTATACGGTATTTAATACTTTCTAGAATCATGCAATTCATAGTTCGTTAGATGCACAAATATATATGCCACACAAAAATCATCTTCAAAACGTTCTGGCATTACTCTCTAAATTTTCACAATTTTTTATCAGAGGTGACCCCAGTCAAAAAATGTGAAAAAAAAATTTCTGATTTTTTGAGTAAATGCGGTACTGCTAAAAAGGGCCTGAAGATAATGTCAACTTTCTCCAATGATTCTTTATATGTCATCAAGTACTGATTATATTGATACCAAAACCGATCCAATATGTAACTACTACGGTGAATTTTGAACAACAGTTTTAAATGAAACCATTTTCGTATAAAAGTACATTTTTGAAAAAGACTATAGCATTTCAAAATATGAAAAATGTGTAAATATTTGTGTTTATACATCGAAAACTATTCGTTAACTACAAAATGTCATGCCTATTCTAATTTTTATAGTCTGCCATTCGAGTGAACATTTCAATGTTCAATGGGGGTCATTTCTGTACATATTCACTGAATTTGGTAATTTCGATAACAGCACTTGGATCGAGATTGTCATGTTTAAAAATCGATTTGTATATCCAAACTCTAGAGGTGTACGTGCTTTTTTCAAACAAATCAGCAGAAGTTCAGAAAATGACATATTCTCTCCACAGTAAGTCAAAAGTCGAACCCACCCTTGTTTCTAAGGTAAAACGCAATACAAATATGAACCAGACTATAGCTTAAAAACTAGTTAATCAATAATTCATTTGTCACCAAAAAATACGGTTTCACATCAAATATCAAGTAAAATTACTGTTTTTGACACTTTTTGAGCACTATGATAAAGAAATGTCGACGCTGTATACGGTATTTAATACTTTCTAGAATCATGCAATTCATAGTTCGTTAGATGCACAAATATATATGCCACACAAAAATCATCTTCAAAACGTTCTGGCATTACTCTCTGAATTTTCACAATTTTTTTATCAGAGGTGACCCCAGTCAAAAAATGTGAAAAAAAAAATTCTGATTTTTTGAGTAAATGCGGTACTGCTAAAAAGGGCCTGAAGATAATGTCAACTTTCTCCAATGATTCTTTATATGTCATCAAGTACTGATTATATTGATACCAAAACCGATCCAATATGTAACTACTACGGTGAATTTTGAACAACAGTTTTAAATGAAAACATTTTCGTATAAAAGTACATTTTTGAAAAAGACTATAGCATTTCAAAATATGAAAAATGTGTAAATATTTGTGTTTATACATCGAAAACTATTCGTTAACTACAAAATGTCATGCCTATTCTAATTTTTATAGTCTGCCATTCGAGTGAACATTTCAATGTTCAATGGGGGTCATTTCTGTACATATTCACTGAATTTGGTAATTTCGATAACAGCACTTGGATCGAGATTGTCATGTTTAAAAATCGATTTGTATATCCAAACTCTTGAGGTGTACGTGCTTTTTTCAAACAAATCAGCAGAAGTTCAGAAAAAGACATATTCTCTCCACAGTAAGTCAAAAGTCGAACCCACCCTTGTTTCTAAGGTAAAACGCAATACAAATATGAAACAGACTATAGCTTAAAAACTAGTTAATCAATAATTCATTTGTCACCAAAAAATACGGTTTCACATCAAATATCAAGTAAAATTACTGTTTTTGACACTTTTTGAGCACTATGATAAAGAAATGTCGACGCTGTATAGATTGAAATAAACAATTAATTTCCCCATAGGCGACAATGATAGTCTTTTTCGAGATACAGACTTTAGAAAGTTGATTTTTTTAAACGAAACCTTGCTAGAATTAAAGAAAAGTTATTAGGACAGTATTTTTTGGTCCAAAAAATATAGGTTCGCGTTGCTTTTCTTAGCGTAATTTGTACTTATCTCCCATGCCTATCAATTTTGCACTTAAAAATACGTGTCTCATCCTAGCGTTTAAAAGACATCTCAGTTCCGTTAGGGCTAAGGAAAATAATTTATTTGGCCTTTGGTATAATGCAGAATGCACGAAGTCTCTAATAACAAAAAATAACGGGCGCACATATCAACCAATCAGGATTAGCTATACTCTTAATTCTGAATACCATGTTATGCTCATAAAATGGCTGCGCCCATAAAATCTAATGGTGTATTGTAACCTATACGGTATTTAATAATTTCTAGAATCATGCAATTCATAGTTCGTTAGATGCACAAATATATATGCCACACAAAAATCATCTTCAAAACGTTCTGGCATTACTCTCTGAATTTTCACAATTTTTTATCAGAGGTGACCCCAGTCAAAAAATGTGAAAAAAAAATTTCTGATTTTTTGAGTAAATGCGGTACTGCTAAAAAGGGCCTGAAGATAATGTCAACTTTCTCCAATGATTCTTTATATGTCATCAAGTACTGATTATATTGATACCAAAACCGATCCAATATGTAACTACTACGGTGAATTTTGAACAACAGTTTTAAATGAAACCATTTTCGTATAAAAGTACATTTTTGAAAAAGACTATAGCATTTCAAAATATGAAAAATGTGTAAATATTTGTGTTTATACATCGAAAACTATTCGTTAACTACAAAATGTCATGCCTATTCTAATTTTTATAGTCTGCCATTCGAGTGAACATTTCAATGTTCAATGGGGGTCATTTCTGTACATATTCACTGAATTTGGTAATTTCGATAACAGCACTTGGATCGAGATTGTCATGTTTAAAAATCGATTTGTATATCCAAACTCTAGAGGTGTACGTGCTTTTTTCAAACAAATCAGCAGAAGTTCAGAAAATGATATATTCTCTCCACAGTAAGTCAGAAGTCGAACCCACCCTTGTTTCTAAGGTAAAACGCAATACAAATATGAAACAGACTATAGCTTAAAAACTAGTTAATCAATAATTCATTTGTCACCAAAAAATACGGTTTCACATCAAATATCAAGTAAAATTACTGTTTTTGACACTTTTTGAGCACTATGATAAAGAAATGTCGACGCTGTATAGATTGAAATAAACAATTAATTTCCCCATAGGCGACAATGATAGCCTTTTTCGAGATACAGACTTTAGAAAGTTGATTTTTTAAACGAAACCTTGCTAGAATTAAAGAAAAGTTATTAGGACAGTATTTTTTGGTCCAAAAAATATAGGTTCGCGTTGCTTTTCTTAGCGTAATTTGTACTTATCTCCCATGCCTATCAATTTTGCACTTAAAAATACGTGTCTCATCCTAGCGTTTAAAAGACATCTCAGTTCCGTTAGGGCTAAGGAAAATAATTTATTTGGCCTTTGGTATAATGCAGAATGCACGAAGTCTCTAATAACAAAAAATAACGGGCGCACATATCAACCAATCAGGATTAGCTATACTCTTAATTCTGAATACCATGTTATGCTCATAAAATGGCTGCGCCCATAAAATCTAATAGTGTATTGTAACCTATACGGTATTTAATACTTTCTAGAATCATGCAATCCATAGTTCGTTAGATGCACAAATATATATGCCACACAAAAATCATCTTCAAAACGTTCTGGCATTACTCTCTGAATTTTCACAATTTTTTATCAGAGGTGACCCCAGTCAAAAAATGTGAAAAAAAAATTTCTGATTTTTTGAGTAAATGCGGTACTGCTAAAAAGGGCCTGAAGATAATGTCAACTTTCTCCAATGATTCTTTATATGTCATCAAGTACTGATTATATTGATACCAAAACCGATCCAATATGTAACTACTACGGTGAATTTTGAACAACAGTTTTAAATGAAACCATTTTCGTATAAAAGTACATTTTTGAAAAAGACTATAGCATTTCAAAATATGAAAAATGTGTAAATATTTGTGTTTATACATCGAAAACTATTCGTTAACTACAAAATGTCATGCCTATTCTAATTTTTATAGTCTGCCATTCGAGTGAACATTTCAATGTTCAATGGGGGTCATTTCTGTACATATTCACTGAATTTGGTAATTTCGATAACAGCACTTGGATCGAGATTGTCATGTTTAAAAATCGATTTGTATATCCAAACTCTAGAGGTGTACGTTCTTTTTTCAAACAAATCAGCAGAAGTTCAGAAAATGATATATTCTTTCCACAGTAAGTCAGAAGTCGAACCCACCCTTGTTTCTAAGGTAAAACGCAATACAAATATGAAACAGACTATAGCTTAAAAACTAGTTAATCAATAATTCATTTGTCACCAAAAAATACGGTTTCACATCAAATATCAAGTAAAATTACTGTTTTTGACATTTTTTGAGCACTATGATAAAGAAATGTCGACGCTGTATACGGTATTTAATACTTTCTAGAATCATGCAATTCATAGTTCGTTAGATGCACAAATATATATGCCACACAAAAATCATCTTCAAAACGTTCTGGCATTACTCTCTGAATTTTCACAATTTTTTATCAGAGGTGACCCCAGTCAAAAAATGTGAAAAAAAAATTTCTGATTTTTTGAGTAAATGCGGTACTGCTAAAAAGGGCCTGAAGATAATGTCAACTTTCTCCAATGATTCTTTATATGTCATCAAGTACTGATTATATTGATACCAAAACCGATCCAATATGTAACTACTACGGTGAATTTTGAACAACAGTTTTAAATGAAACCATTTTCGTATAAAAGTACATTTTTGAAAAAGACTATAGCATTTCAAAATATGAAAAATGTGTAAATATTTGTGTTTATACATCGAAAACTATTCGTTAACTACAAAATGTCATGCCTATTCAAATTTTTATAGTCTGCCATTCGAGTGAACATTTCAATGTTCAATGGGGGTCATTTCTGTACATATTCACTGAATTTGGTAATTTCGATAACAGCACTTGGATCGAGATTGTCATGTTTAAAAATCGATTTGTATATCCAAACTCTAGACGTGTACGTGCTTTTTTCAAACAAATCAGCAGAAGTTCAGAAAATGACATATTCTCTCCACAGTAAGTCAAAAGTCGAACCCACCCTTGTTTCTAAGGTAAAACGCAATACAAATATGAAACAGACTATAGCTTAAAAACTAGTTAATCAATAATTCATTTGTCACCAAAAAATACGGTTTCACATCAAATATCAAGTAAAATTACTGTTTTTGACACTTTTTGAGCACTATGATAAAGAAATGTCGACGCTGTATAGATTGAAATAAACAATTAATTTCCCCATAGGCGACAATGATAGCCTTTTTCGAGATACAGACTTTAGAAAGTTGATTTTTTAAACGAAACCTTGCTAGAATTAAAGAAAAGTTATTAGGACAGTATTTTTTGGTCCAAAAAATATAGGTTCGCGTTGCTTTTCTTAGCGTAATTTGTACTTATCTCCCATGCCTATCAATTTTGCACTTAAAAATACGTGTCTCATCCTAGCGTTTAAAAGACATCTCAGTTCCGTTAGGGCTAAGGAAAATAATTTATTTGGCCTTTGGTATAATGCAGAATGCACGAAGTCTCTAATAACAAAAAATAACGGGCGCACATATCAACCAATCAGGATTAGCTATACTCTTAATTCTGAATACCATGTTATGCTCATAAAATGGCTGCGCCCATAAAATCTAATGGTGTATTGTAACCTATACGGTATTTAATACTTTCTAGAATCATGCAATTCATAGTTCGTTAGATGCACAAATATATATGCCACACAAAAATCATCTTCAAAACGTTCTGGCATTACTCTCTGAATTTTCACAATTTTTTATCAGAGGTGACCCCAGTCAAAAAATGTGAAAAAAAAATTTCTGATTTTTTGAGTAAATGCGGTACTGCTAAAAAGGGCCTGAAGATAATGTCAACTTTCTCCAATGATTCTTTATATGTCATCAAGTACTGATTATATTGATACCAAAACCGATCCAATATGTAACTACTACGGTGAATTTTGAACAACAGTTTTAAATGAAACCATTTTCGTATAAAAGTACATATTTGAAACAGACTATAGCATTTCAAAATATGAAAAATGTGTAAATATTTGTGTTTATACATCGAAAACTATTCGTTAACTACAAAATGTCATGCCTATTCTAATTTTTATAGTCTGCCATTCGAGTGAACATTTCAATGTTCAATGGGGGTCATTTCTGTACATATTCACTGAATTTGGTAATTTCGATAACAGCACTTGGATCGAGATTGTCATGTTTAAAAATCGATTTGTATATCCAAACTCTAGACGTGTACGTGCTTTTTTCAAACAAATCAGCAGAAGTTCAAAAAATGACATATTCTCTCCACAGTAAGTCAAAAGTCGAACCCACCCTTGTTTCTAAGGTAAAACGCAATACAAATATGAAACAGACTATAGCTTAAAAACTAGTTACATGTAATCAATAATTCATTTGTCACCAAAAAATACGGTTTCACATCAAATATCAAGTAAAATTACTGTTTTTGACACTTTTTGAGCACTATGATAAAGAAATGTCGACGCTGTATACGGTATTTAATACTTTCAAGAATCATGCAATTCATAGTTCGTTAGATGCACAAATATATATGCCACACAAATATCATCTTCAAAACGTTCTGGCATTACTCTCTGAATTTTCTCAATTTTTTATCAGAGGTGACCCCAGTTAAAAAATGTGAAAAAAAAATTTCTGATTTTTTGAGTAAATGCGGTACTGCTAAAAAGGGCCTGAAGATAATGTCAACTTTCTCCAATGATTCTTTATATGTCATCAAGTACTGATTATATTGATACCAAAACCGATCCAATATGTAACTACTACGGTGAATTTTGAACAACAGTTTTAAATGAAACCATTTTCGTATAAAAGTACATTTTTGAAACAGACTATAGCATTTCAAAATATGAAAAATGTGTAAATATTTGTGTTTATACATCGAAAACTATTCGTTAACTACAAAATGTCATGCCTATTCTAATTTTTATAGTCTGCCATTCGAGTGAACATTTCAATGTTCAATGGGGGTCATTTCTGTACATATTCACTGAATTTGGTAATTTCGATAACAGCACTTGGATCGAGATTGTCATGTTTAAAAATCGATTTGTATATCCAAACTCTAGACGTGTACGTGCTTTTTTCAAACAAATCAGCAGAAGTTCAAAAAATGACATATTCTCTCCACAGTAAGTCAAAAGTCGAACCCACCCTTGTTTCTAAGGTAAAACGCAATACAAATATGAAACAGACTATAGCTTAAAAACTAGTTAATCAATAATTCATTTGTCACCGAAAAATACGGTTTCACATCAAATATCAAGTAAAATTACTGTTTTTGACACTTTTTGAGCACTATGATAAAGAAATGTCGACGCTGTATACGGTATTTAATACTTTCTAGAATTATGCAATTCATAGTTCGTTAGATGCACAAATATATATGCCACACAAAAATCATCTTCAAAACGTTCTGGAATTACTCTCTGAATTTTCACAATTTTTTATCAGAGGTGACCCCAGTCAAAAAATGTGAAAAAAAAATTTCTGATTTTTTGAGTAAATGCGGTACTGCTAAAAAGGGCCTGAAGATAATGTCAACTTTCTCCAATGATTCTTTATATGTCATCAAGTACTGATTATATTGATACCAAAACCGATCCAATATGTAACTACTACGGTGAATTTTGAACAACAGTTTTAAATGAAACCATTGTCGTATAAAAGTACATTTTTGAAAAAGACTATAGCATTTCAAAATATAAAAATGTGTAAATATTTGTGTTTATACATCGAAAACTATTCGTTAACTACAAAATGTCATGCCTATTCTAATTTTTATAGTCTGCCATTCGAGTGAACATTTCAATGTTCAATGGGGGTCATTTCTGTACATATTCACTGAATTTGGTAATTTCGATAACAGCACTTGGATCGAGATTGTCATGTTTAAAAATCGATTTGTATATCCAAACTCTAGAGGTGTACGTTCTTTTTTCAAACAAATCAGCAGAAGTTCAGAAAATGATATATTCTTTCCACAGTAAGTCAGAAGTCGAACCCACCCTTGTTTCTAAGGTAAAACGCAATACAAATATGAAACAGACTATAGCTTAAAAACTAGTTAATCAATAATTCATTTGTCACCAAAAAATACGGTTTCACATCAAATATCAAGTAAAATTACTGTTTTTGACATTTTTTTAGCACTATGATAAAGAAATGTCGACGCTGTATACGGTATTTAATACTTTCTAGAATCATGCAATTCATAGTTCGTTAGATGCACAAATATATATGCCACACAAAAATCATCTTCAAAACGTTCTGGCATTACTCTCTGAATTTTCACAATTTTTTATCAGAGGTGACCCCAGTCAAAAAATGTGAAAAAAAAATTTCTGATTTTTTGAGTAAATGCGGTACTGCTAAAAAGGGCCTGAAGATAATGTCAACTTTCTCCAATGATTCTTTATATGTCATCAAGTACTGATTATATTGATACCAAAACCGATCCAATATGTAACTACTACGGTGAATTTTGAACAACAGTTTTAAATGAAACCATTTTCGTATAAAAGTACATTTTTGAAAAAGACTATAGCATTTCAAAATATGAAAAATGTGTAAATATTTGTGTTTATACATCGAAAACTATTCGTTAACTACAAAATGTCATGCCTATTCAAATTTTTATAGTCTGCCATTCGAGTGAACATTTCAATGTTCAATGGGGGTCATTTCTGTACATATTCACTGAATTTGGTAATTTCGATAACAGCACTTGGATCGAGATTGTCATGTTTAAAAATCGATTTGTATATCCAAACTCTAGACGTGTACGTGCTTTTTTCAAACAAATCAGCAGAAGTTCAGAAAATGACATATTCTCTCCACAGTAAGTCAAAAGTCGAACCCACCCTTGTTTCTAAGGTAAAACGCAATACAAATATGAAACAGACTATAGCTTAAAAACTAGTTAATCAATAATTCATTTGTCACCAAAAAATACAGTTTCACATCAAATATCAAGTAAAATTACTGTTTTTGACACTTTTTGAGCACTATGATAAAGAAATGTCGACGCTGTATAGATTGAAATAAACAATTAATTTCCCCATAGGCGACAATGATAGCCTTTTTCGAGATACAGACTTTAGAAAGTTGATTTTTTAAACGAAACCTTGCTAGAATTAAAGAAAAGTTATTAGGACAGTATTTTTTGGTCCAAAAAATATAGGTTCGCGTTGCTTTTCTTAGCGTAATTTGTACTTATCTCCCATGCCTATCAATTTTGCACTTAAAAATACGTGTCTCATCCTAGCGTTTAAAAGACATCTCAGTTCCGTTAGGGCTAAGGAGAATGATTTATTTGGCCTTTGGTATAATGCAGAATGCACGAAGTCTCTAATAACAAAAAATAACGGGCGCACATATCAACCAATCAGGATTAGCTATACTCTTAATTCTGAATACCATGTTATGCTCATAAAATGGCTGCGCCCATAAAATCTAATGGTGTATTGTAACCTATACGGTATTTAATACTTTCTAGAATCATGCAATTCATAGTTCGTTAGATGCACAAATATATATGCCACACAAAAATCATCTTCAAAACGTTCTGGCATTACTCTCTGAATTTTCACAATTTTTTATCAGAGGTGACCCCAGTCAAAAAATGTGAAAAAAAAATTTCTGATTTTTTGAGTAAATGCGGTACTGCTAAAAAGGGCCTGAAGATAATGTCAACTTTCTCCAATGATTCTTTATATGTCATCAAGTACTGATTATATTGATACCAAAACCGATCCAATATGTAACTACTACGGTGAATTTTGAACAACAGTTTTAAATGAAACCATTTTCGTATAAAAGTACATTTTTGAAAAAGACTATAGCATTTCAAAATATGAAAAATGTGTAAATATTTGTGTTTATACATCGAAAACTATTCGTTAACTACAAAATGTCATGCCTATTCTAATTTTTATAGTCTGCCATTCGAGTGAACATTTCAATGTTCAATGGGGGTCATTTCTGTACATATTCACTGAATTTGGTAATTTCGATAACAGCACTTGGATCGAGATTGTCATGTTTAAAAATCGATTTGTATATCCAAACTCTAGACGTGTACGTGCTTTTTTCAAACAAATCAGCAGAAGTTCAAAAAATGACATATTCTCTCCACAGTAAGTCAAAAGTCGAACCCACCCTTGTTTCTAAGGTAAAACGCAATACAAATATGAAACAGACTATAGCTTAAAAACTAGTTACATGTAATCAATAATTCATTTGTCACCAAAAAATACGGTTTCACATCAAATATCAAGTAAAATTACTGTTTTTGACACTTTTTGAGCACTATGATAAAGAAATGTCGACGCTGTATAGATTGAAATAAACAATTAATTTCCCCATAGGCGACAATGATAGCCTTTTTCGAGATACAGACTTTAGAAAGTTGATTTTTTAAACGAAACCTTGCTAGAATTAAAGAAAAGTTATTAGGACAGTATTTTTTGGTCCAAAAAATATAGGTTCGCGTTGCTTTTCTTAGCGTAATTTGTACTTATCTCCCATGCCTATCAATTTTGCACTTAAAAATACGTGTCTCATCCTAGCGTTTAAAAGACATCTCAGTTCCGTTAGGGCTAAGGAAAATAATTTATTTGGCCTTTGGTATAATGCAGAATGCACGAAGTCTCTAATAACAAAAAATAACGGGCGCACATATCAACCAATCAGGATTAGCTATACTCTTAATTCTGAATACCATGTTATGCTCATAAAATGGCTGCGCCCATAAAATCTAATGGTGTATTGTAACCTATACGGTATTTAATACTTTCTAGAATCATGCAATTCATAGTTCGTTAGATGCACAAATATATATGCCACACAAAAATCATCTTCAAAACGTTCTGGCATTACTCTCTGAATTTTCACAATTTTTTATCAGAGGTGACCCCAGTCAAAAAATGTGAAAAAAAATTTCTGATTTTTTGAGTAAATGCGGTACTGCTAAAAAGGGCCTGAAGATAATGTCAACTTTCTCCAATGATTCTTTATATGTCATCAAGTACTGATTATATTGATACCAAAACCGATCCAATATGTAACTACTACGGTGAATTTTGAACAACAGTTTTAAATGAAACCATTTTCGTATAAAAATACATATTTGAAACAGACTATAGCATTTCAAAATATGAAAAATGTGTAAATATTTGTGTTTATACATCGAAAACTATTCGTTAACTACAAAATGTCATGCCTATTCTAATTTTTATAGTCTGCCATTCGAGTGAACATTTCAATGTTCAATGGGGGTCATTTCTGTACATATTCACTGAATTTGGTAATTTCGATAACAGCACTTGGATCGAGATTGTCATGTTTAAAAATCGATTTGTATATCCAAACTCTAGAGGTGTACGTGCTTTTTTCAAACAAATCAGCAGAAGTTCAGAAAATGACATATTCTCTCCACAGTAAGTCAAAAGTCGAACCCACCCTTGTTTCTAAGGTAAAACGCAATACAAATATGAAACAGACTACAGCTTAAAAACTAGTTAATCAATAATTCATTTGTCACCAAAAAATACGGTTTCACATCAAATATCAAGTAAAATTACTGTTTTTGACACTTTTTGAGCACTATGATAAAGAAATGTCGACGCTGTATACGGTATTTAATACTTTCTAGAATTATGCAATTCATAGTTCGTTAGATGCACAAATATATATGCCACACAAAAATCATCTTCAAAACGTTCTGGAATTACTCTCTGAATTTTCACAATTTTTTATCAGAGGTGACCCCAGTCAAAAAATGTGAAAAAAAAATTTCTGATTTTTTGAGTAAATGCGGTACTGCTAAAAAGGGCCTGAAGATAATGTCAACTTTCTCCAATGATTCTTTATATGTCATCAAGTACTGATTATATTGATACCAAAACCGATCCAATATGTAACTACTACGGTGAATTTTGAACAACAGTTTTAAATGAAACCATTGTCGTATAAAAGTACATTTTTGAAAAAGACTATAGCATTTCAAAATATGAAAAATGTGTAAATATTTGTGTTTATACATCGAAAACTATTCGTTAACTACAAAATGTCATGCCTATTCTAATTTTTATAGTCTGCCATTCGAGTGAACATTTCAATGTTCAATGGGGGTCATTTCTGTACATATTCACTGAATTTGGTAATTTCAATAACACCACTTGGATCGAGATTGTCATGTTTAAAAATCGATTTGTATATCCAAACTCTAGACGTGTACGTGCTTTTTTCAAATAAGTCAGCAGAAGTTCAGAAAATGACATTTTCTCTCCACAGTAAGTCAAAAGTCGAACCCACCCTTGTTTCTAAGGTAAAACGCAATACAAATATGAAACAGACTATAGCTTAAAAACTAGTTAATCAATAATTCATTTGTCACCAAAAAATACGGTTTCACATCAAATATCAAGTAAAATTACTGTTTTTGACACTTTTTGAGCACTATAATAAAGAAATGTCGACGCTGTATACGGTATTTAATACTTTCTAGAATCATGCAATTCATAGTTCGTTAGATGCACAAATATATATGCCACACAAAAATCATCTTCAAAACGTTCTGGCATTACTCTCTGAATTTTCACAATTTTTTATCAGAGGTGACCCCAGTCAAAAAATGTGAAAAAAAATTTCTGATTTTTTGAGTAAATGCGGTACTGCTTAAAAGGGCCTGAAGATAATGTCAACTTTCTCCAATGATTCTTTATATGTCATCAAGTACTGATTATATTGATACCAAAACCGATCCAATATGTAACTACTACGGTGAATTTTGAACAACAGTTTTAAATGAAACCATTTTCGTATAAAAGTACATTTTTGAAACAGACTATAGCATTTCAAAATATGAAAAATGTGTAAATATTTGTGTTTATACATCGAAAACTATTCGTTAACTACAAAATGTCATGCCTATTCTAATTTTTATAGTCTGCCATTCGAGTGAACATTTCAATGTTCAATGGGGGTCATTTCTGTACATATTCACTGAATTTGGTAATTTCGATAACAGCACTTGGATCGAGATTGTCATGTTTAAAAATCGATTTGTATATCCAAACTCTAGACGTGTACGTGCTTTTTTCAAACAAATCAGCAGAAGTTCAGAAAATGACATATTCTCTCCACAGTAAGTCAAAAGTCGAACCCACCCTTGTTTCTAAGGTAAAACGCAATACAAATATGAAACAGACTATAGCTTAAAAACTAGTTAATCAATAATTCATTTGTCACCAAAAAATACGGTTTCACATCAAATATCAAGTAAAATTACTGTTTTTGACACTTTTTGAGCACTATGATAAAGAAATGTCGACGCTGTATAGATTGAAATAAACAATTAATTTCCCCATAGGCGACAATGATAGCCTTTTTCGAGATACAGACTTTAGAAAGTTGATTTTTTAAACGAAACCTTGCTAGAATTAAAGAAAAGTTATTAGGACAGTATTTTTTGGTCCAAAAAATATAGGTTCGCGTTGCTTTTCTTAGCGTAATTTGTACTTATCTCCCATGCCTATCAATTTTGCACTTAAAAATACGTGTCTCATCCTAGCGTTTAAAAGACATCTCAGTTCCGTTAGGGCTAAGGAAAATAATTTATTTGGCCTTTGGTATAATGCAGAATGCACGAAGTCTCTAATAACAAAAAATAACGGGCGCACATATCAACCAATCAGGATTAGCTATACTCTTAATTCTGAATACCATGTTATGCTCATAAAATGGCTGCGCCCATAAAATCTAATGGTGTATTGTAACCTATACGGTATTTAATACTTTCTAGAATCATGCAATTCATAGTTCGTTAGATGCACAAATATATATGCCACACAAAAATCATCTTCAAAACGTGCTGGCATTACTCTCTGAATTTTCACAATTTTTTATCAGAGGTGACCCCAGTCAAAAAATGTGAAAAAAAAATTTCTGATTTTTTGAGTAAATGCGGTACTGCTAAAAAGGGCCTGAAGATAATGTCAACTTTCTCCAATGATTCTTTATATGTCATCAAGTACTGATTATATTGATACCAAAACCGATCCAATATGTAACTACTACGGTGAATTTTGAACAACAGTTTTAAATGAAACCATTTTCGTATAAAAGTACATTTTTGAAACAGACTATAGCATTTCAAAATATGAAAAATGTGTAAATATTTGTGTTTATACATCGAAAACTATTCGTTAACTACAAAATGTCATGCCTATTCTAATTTTTATAGTCTGCCATTCGAGTGAACATTTCAATGTTCAATGGGGGTCATTTCTGTACATATTCACTGAATTTGGTAATTTCGATAACAGCACTTGGATCGAGATTGTCATGTTTAAAAATCGATTTGTATATCCAAACTCTAGACGTGTACGTGCTTTTTTCAAACAAATCAGCAGAAGTTCAGAAAATGACATATTCTCTCCACAGTAAGTCAAAAGTCGAACCCACCCTTGTTTCTAAGGTAAAACGCAATACAAATATGAAACAGACTATAGCTTAAAAACTAGTTAATCAATAATTCATTTGTCACCAAAAAATACGGTTTCACATCAAATATCAAGTAAAATTACTGTTTTTGACACTTTTTGAGCACTATGATAAAGAAATGTCGACGCTGTATAGATTGAAATAAACAATTAATTTCCCCATAGGCGACAATGATAGCCTTTTTCGAGATACAGACTTTAGAAAGTTGATTTTTTAAACGAAACCTTGCTAGAATTAAAGAAAAGTTATTAGGACAGTATTTTTTGGTCCAAAAAATATAGGTTCGCGTTGCTTTTCTTAGCGTAATTTGTACTTATCTCCCATGCCTATCAATTTTGCACTAAAAAATACGTGTCTCATCCTAGCGTTTAAAAGACATCTCAGTTCCGTTAGGGCTAAGGAAAATAATTTATTTGGCCTTTGGTATAATGCAGAATGCACGAAGTCTCTAATAACAAAAAATAATGGGCGCACATATCAACCAATCAGGATTAGCTATACTCTTAATTCTGAATACCATGTTATGCTCATAAAATGGCTGCGCCCATAAAATCTAATGGTGTATTGTAACCTATACGGTATTTAATACTTTCTAGAATCATGCAATTCATAGTTCGTTAGATGCACAAATATATATGCCACACAAAAATCATCTTCAAAACGTTCTGGCATTACTCTCTGAATTTTCACAATTTTTTATCAGAGGTGACCCCAGTCAAAAAATGTGAAAAAAAAATTTCTGATTTTTTGAGTAAATGCGGTACTGCTAAAAAGGGCCTGAAGATAATGTCAACTTTCTCCAATGATTCTTTATATGTCATCAAGTACTGATTATATTGATACCAAAACCGATCCAATATGTAACTACTACGGTGAATTTTGAACAACAGTTTTAAATGAAACCATTTTCGTATAAAAGTACATTTTTGAAACAGACTATAGCATTTCAAAATATGAAAAATGTGTAAATATTTGTGTTTATACATCGAAAACTATTCGTTAACTACAAAATGTCATGCCTATTCTAATTTTTATAGTCTGCCATTCGAGTGAACATTTCAATGTTCAATGGGGGTCATTTCTGTACATATTCACTGAATTTGGTAATTTCGATAACAGCACTTGGATCGAGATTGTCATGTTTAAAAATCGATTTGTATATCCAAACTCTAGACGTGTACGTGCTTTTTTCAAACAAATCAGCAGAAGTTCAGAAAATGACATATTCTCTCCACAGTAAGTCAAAAGTCGAACCCACCCTTGTTTCTAAGGTAAAACGCAATACAAATATGAAACAGACTATAGCTTAAAAACTAGTTAATCAATAATTCATTTGTCACCAAAAAATACGGTTTCACATCAAATATCAAGTAAAATTACTGTTTTTGACACTTTTTGAGCACTATGATAAAGAAATGTCGACGCTGTATAGATTGAAATAAACAATTAATTTCCCCATAGGCGACAATGATAGCCTTTTTCGAGATACAGACTTTAGAAAGTTGATTTTTTAAACGAAACCTTGCTAGAATTAAAGAAAAGTTATTAGGACAGTATTTTTTGGTCCAAAAAATATAGGTTCGCGTTGCTTTTCTTAGCGTAATTTGTACTTATCTCCCATGCCTATCAATTTTGCACTTAAAAATACGTGTCTCATCCTAGCGTTTAAAAGACATCTCAGTTCCGTTAGGGCTAAGGAAAATAATTTATTTGGCCTTTGGTATAATGCAGAATGCACGAAGTCTCTAATAACAAAAAATAACGGGCGCACATATCAACCAATCAGGATTAGCTATACTCTTAATTCTGAATACCATGTTATGCTCATAAAATGGCTGCGCCCATAAAATCTAATGGTGTATTGTAACCTATACGGTATTTAATACTTTCTAGAATCATGCAATTCATAGTTCGTTAGATGCACTAGTATATATGCCACACAAAAATCATCTTCAAAACGTTCTGGCATTACTCTCTGAATTTTCACAATTTTTTATCAGAGGTGACCCCAGTCAAAAAATGTGAAAAAAAAATTCTGATTTTTTGAGTAAATGCGGTACTGCTAAAAAGGGCCTGAAGATAATGTCAACTTTCTCCAATGATTCTTTATATGTCATCAAGTACTGATTATATTGATACCAAAACCGATCCAATATGTAACTACTACGGTGAATTTTGAACAACAGTTTTAAATGAAACCATTTTCGTATAAAAGTACATTTTTGAAACAGACTATAGCATTTCAAAATATGACAATGTGTAAATATTTGTGTTTATACATCGAAAACTATTCGTTAACAACAAAATGTCATGCCAATTCTAATTTTTATAGTCTGCCATTCGAGTGAACATTTCAATGTTCAATGGGGGTCATTTCTGTACATATTCACTGAATTTGGTAATTTCGATAACAGCACTTGGATCGAGATTGTCATGTTTAAAAATCGATTTGTATATCCAAACTCTAGACGTGTACGTGCTTTTTTCAAACAAATCAGCAGAAGTTCAGAAAATGACATATTCTCTCCACACTAAGTCAAAAGTCGAACCCACCCTTGTTTCTAAGGTAAAACGCAATACAAATATGAAACAGACTTTAGCTTAAAAACTAGTTAATCAATAATTCATTTGTCACAAAAAAATACGGTTTCACATCAAATATCAAGTAAAATTACTGTTTTTGACACTTTTTGAGCACTATGATAAAGAAATGTCGACGCTGTATACGGTATTTAATACTTTCTAGAATCATGCAATTCATAGTTCGTTAGATGCACAAATATATATGCCACACAAAAATCATCTTCAAAACGTTCTGGCATTACTCTCTGAATTTTCACAATTTTTTATCAGAGGTGACCCCAGTCAAAAAATGTGAAAAAAAAATTTCTGATTTTTTGAGTAAATGCGGTACTGCTAAAAAGGGCCTGAAGATAATGTCAACTTTCTCCAATGATTCTTTATATGTCATCAAGTACTGATTATATTGATACCAAAACCGATCCAATATGTAACTACTACGGTGAATTTTGAACAACAGTTTTAAATGAAACCATTTTCGTATAAAAGTACATTTTTGAAACAGACTATAGCATTTCAAAATATGAAAAATGTGTAAATATTTGTGTTTATACATCGAAAACTATTCGTTAACTACAAAATGTCATGCCTATTCTAATTTTTATAGTCTGCCATTCGAGTGAACATTTCAATGTTCAATGGGGGTCATTTCTGTACATATTCACTGAATTTGGTAATTTCGATAACAGCACTTGGATCGAGATTGTCATGTTTAAAAATCGATTTGTATATCCAAAATCTAGACGTGTACGTGCTTTTTTCAAACAAATCAGCAGAAGTTCAGAAAATGACATATTCTCTCCACAGTAAGTCAAAAGTCGAACCCACCCTTGTTTCTAAGGTAAAACGCAATACAAATATGAAACAGACTATAGCTTAAAAACTAGTTAATCAATAATTCATTTGTCACCAAAAAATACGGTTTCACATCAAATATCAAGTAAAATTACTGTTTTTGACACTTTTTGAGCACTATGATAAAGAAATGTCGACGCTGTATACGGTATTTAATACTTTCTAGAATCATGCAATTCATAGTTCGTTAGATGCACAAATATATATGCCACACAAAAATCATCTTCAAAACGTTCTGGCATTACTCTCTGAATTTTCACAATTATTTATCAGAGGTGACCCCAGTCAAAAAATGTGAAAAAAAAATTTCTGATTTTTTGAGTAAATGCGGTACTGCTAAAAAGGGCCTGAAGATAATGTCAACTTTCTCCAATGATTCTTTATATGTCATCAAGTACCGATTATATTGATACCAAAACCGATCCAATATGTAACTACTACGGTGAATTTTGAACAACAGTTTTAAATGAAACCATTTTCGTATAAAAGTACATTTTTGAAACAGACTATAGCATTTCAAAATATGAAAAATGTGTAAATATTTGTGTTTATACATCGAAAACTATTCGTTAACTACAAAATGTCATGCCTATTCTAATTTTTATAGTCTGCCATTCGAGTGAACATTTCAATGTTCAATGGGGGTCATTTCTGTACATATTCACTGAATTTGGTAATTTCGATAACAGCACTTGGATCGAGATTGTCATGTTTAAAAATCGATTTGTATATCCAAACTCTAGACGTGTACGTGCTTTTTTCAAACAAATCAGCAGAAGTTCAGAAAATGATATATTCTCTCCACAGTAAGTCAAAAGTCGAACCCACCCTTGTTTCTAAGGTAAAACGCAATACAAATATGAAACAGACTATAGCTTAAAAACTAGTTAATCAATAATTCATTTGTCACCAAAAAATACGGTTTCACATCAAATATCAAGTAAAATTACTGTTTTTGACACTTTTTGAGCACTATGATAAAGAAATGTCGACGCTGTATACGGTATTTAATACTTTCTAGAATCATGCAATTCATAGTTCGTTAGATGCACAAATATATATGCCACACAAAAATCATCTTCAAAACGTTCTGGCATTACTCTCTGAATTTTCACAATTATTTATCAGAGGTGACCCCAGTCAAAAAATGTGAAAAAAAAATTTCTGATTTTTTGAGTAAATGCGGTACTGCTAAAAAGGGCCTGAAGATAATGTCAACTTTCTCCAATGATTCTTTATATGTCATCAAGTACTGATTATATTGATACCAAAACCGATCCAATATGTAACTACTACGGTGAATTTTGAACAACAGTTTTAAATGAAACCATTTTCGTATAAAAGTACATTTTTGAAAAAGACTATAGCATTTCAAAATATGACAATGTGTAAATATTTGTGTTTATACATCGAAAACTATTCGTTAACTACAAAATGTCATGCCTATTCTAATTTTTATAGTCTGCCATTCGAGTGAACATTTCAATGTTCAATGGGGGTCATTTCTGTACATATTCACTGAATTTGGTAATTTCGATAACAGCACTTGGATCGAGATTGTCATGTTTAAAAATCGATTTGTATATCCAAACTCTAGACGTGTACGTGCTTTTTTCAAACAAATCAGCAGAAGTTCAGAAAATGACATATTCTCTCCACAGTAAGTCAAAAGTCGAACCCACCCTTGTTTCTAAGGTAAAACGCAATACAAATATGAAACAGACTATAGCTTAAAAACTAGTTAATCAATAATTCATTTGTCACCAAAAAATACGGTTTCACATCAAATATCAAGTAAAATTACTGTTTTTGACACTTTTTGAGCACTTTGATAAAGAAATGTCGACGCTGTATAGATTGAAATAAACAATTAATTTCCCCATAGGCGACAATGATAGCCTTTTTCGAGATACAGACTTTAGAAAGTTGATTTTTTAAACGAAACCTTGCTAGAATTAAAGAAAAGTTATTAGGACAGTATTTTTTGGTCCAAAAAATATAGGTTCGCGTTGCTTTTCTTAGCGTAATTTGTACTTATCTCCCATGCCTATCAATTTTGCACTTAAAAATACGTGTCTCATCCTAGCGTTTAAAAGAAATCTCAGTTCCGTTAGGGCTAAGGAAAATAATTTATTTGGCCTTTGGTATAATGCAGAATGCACGAAGTCTCTAATAACAAAAAATAACGGGCGCACATATCAACCAATCAGGATTAGCTATACTCTTAATTCTGAATACCATGTTATGCTCATAAAATGGCTGCGCCCATAAAATCTAATGGTGTATTGTAACCTATACGGTATTTAATACTTTCTAGAATCATGCAATTCATAGTTCGTTAGATGCACAAATATATATGCCACACAAAAATCATCTTCAAAACGTTCTGGCATTACTCTCTGAATTTTCACAATTTTTTATCAGAGGTGACCCCAGTCAAAAAATGTGAAAAAAAAATTTCTGATTTTTTGAGTAAATGCGGTACTGCAAAAAAGGGCCTGAAGATAATGTCAACTTTCTCCAATGATTCTTTATATGTCATCAAGTACTGATTATATTGATACCAAAACCGATCCAATATGTAACTACTACGGTGAATTTTGAACAACAGTTTTAAATGAAACCATTTTCGTATAAAAGTACATTTTTGAAACAGACTATAGCATTTCAAAATATGACAATGTGTAAATATTTGTGTTTATACATCGAAAACTATTCGTTAACTACAAAATTTCATGCCTATTCTAATTTTTATAGTCTGCCATTCGAGTGAACATTTCAATGTTCAATGGGGGTCATTTCTGTACATATTCACTGAATTTGGTAATTTCGATAACAGCACTTGGATCGAGATTGTCATGTTTAAAAATCGATTTGTATATCCAAACTCTAGACGTGTACGTGCTTTTTTCAAACAAATCAGCAGAAGTTCAGAAAATGACATATTCTCTCCACAGTAAGTCAAAAGTCGAACCCACCCTTGTTTCTAAGGTAAAACGCAATACAAATATGAAACAGACTATAGCTTAAAAACTAGTTAATCAATAATTCATTTGTCACCAAAAAATACGGTTTCACATCAAATATCAAGTAAAATTTTACTGTTTTTGACACTTTTTGAGCACTATGATAAAGAAATGTCGACGCTGTATACGGTATTTAATACTTTCTAGAATCATGCAATTCATAGTTCGTTAGATGCACAAATATATATGCCACACAAAAATCATCTTCAAAACGTTCTGGCATTACTCTCTGAATTTTCACAATTTTTTATCAGAGGTGACCCCCAGTCAAAAAATGTGAAAAAAAAATTTCTGATTTTTTGAGTAAATGCGGTACTGCTAAAAAGGGCCTGAAGATAATGTCAACTTTCTCCAATGATTCTTTATATGTCATCAAGTACCGATTATATTGATACCAAAACCGATCCAATATGTAACTACTACGGTGAATTTTGAACAACAGTTTTAAATGAAACCATTTTCGTATAAAAGTACATTTTTGAAACAGACTATAGCATTTCAAAATATGACAATGTGTGAATATTTGTGTTTATACATCGAAAACTATTCGTTAACTACAAAATGTCATGCCTATTCTAATTTTTATAGTCTGCCATTCGAGTGAACATTTCAATGTTCAATGGGGGTCATTTCTGTACATATTCACTGAATTTGGTAATTTCGATAACAGCACTTGGATCGAGATTGTCATGTTTAAAAATCGATTTGTATATCCAAACTCTAGACGTGTACGTGCTTTTTTCAAATAAATCAGTAGAAGTTCAGAAAATGACATATTCTCTCCACAGTAAGTCAAAAGTCGAACCCACCCTTGTTTCTAAGGTAAAACGCAATACAAATATGAAACAGACTATAGCTTAAAAACTAGTTAATCAATAATTCATTTGTCACCAAAAAATACGGTTTCACATCAAATATCAAGTAAAATTACTGTTTTTGACACTTTTTGAGCACTTTGATAAAGAAATGTCGACGCTGTATAGATTGAAATAAACAATTAATTTCCCCATAGGCGACAATGATAGCCTTTTTCGAGATACAGACTTTAGAAAGTTGATTTTTTAAACGAAACCTTGCTAGAATTAAAGAAAAGTTATTAGGACAGTATTTTTTGGTCCAAAAAATATAGGTTCGCTTTGCTTTTCTTAGCGTAATTTGTACTTATCTCCCATGCCTATCAATTTTGCACTTAAAAATACGTGTCTCATCCTAGCGTTTAAAAGACATCTCAGTTCCGTTAGGGCTAAGGAAAATAATTTATTTGGCCTTTGGTATAATGCAGAATGCACGAAGTCTCTAATAACAAAAAATAACGGGCGCACATATCAACCAATCAGGATTAGCTATACTCTTAATTCTGAATACCATGTTATGCTCATAAAATGGCTGCGCCCATAAAATCTAATGGTGTATTGTAACCTATACGGTATTTAATACTTTCTAGAATCATGCAATTCATAGTTCGTTAGATGCACAAATATATATGCCACACAAAAATCATCTTCAAAACGTTCTGGCATTACTCTCTGAATTTTCACAATTTTTTATCAGAGGTGACCCCAGTCAAAAAATGTGAAAAAAAAATTTCTGATTTTTTGAGTAAATGCGGTACTGCTAAAAAGGGCCTGAAGATAATGTCAACTTTCTCCAATGATTCTTTATATGTCATCAAGTACTGATTATATTGATACCAAAACCGATCCAATATGTAACTACTACGGTGAATTTTGAACAACAGTTTTAAATGAAACCATTTTCGTATAAAAGTACATTTTTGAAACAGACTATAGCATTTCAAAATATGACAATGTGTAAATATTTGTGTTTATACATCGAAAACTATTCGTTAACTACAAAATTTCATGCCTATTCTAATTTTTATAGTCTGCCATTCGAGTGAACATTTCAATGTTCAATGGGGGTCATTTCTGTACATATTCACTGAATTTGGTAATTTCGATAACAGCACTTGGATCGAGATTGTCATGTTTAAAAATCGATTTGTATATCCAAACTCTAGACGTGTACGTGCTTTTTTCAAACAAATCAGCAGAAGTTCAGAAAATGACATATTCTCTCCACAGTAAGTCAAAAGTCGAACCCACCCTTGTTTCTAAGGTAAAACGCAATACAAATATGAAACAGACTATAGCTTAAAAACTAGTTAATCAATAATTCATTTGTCACCAAAAAATACGGTTTCACATCAAATATCAAGTAAAATTACTGTTTTTGACACTTTTTGAGCACTATGATAAAGAAATGTCGACGCTGTATACGGTATTTAATACTTTCTAGAATCATGCAATTCATAGTTCGTTAGATGCACAAATATATATGCCACACAAAAATCATCTTCAAAACGTTCTGGCATTACTCTCTGAATTTTCACAATTTTTTATCAGAGGTGACCCCCAGTCAAAAAATGTGAAAAAAAAATTTCTGATTTTTTGAGTAAATGCGGTACTGCTAAAAAGGGCCTGAAGATAATGTCAACTTTCTCCAATGATTCTTTATATGTCATCAAGTACCGATTATATTGATACCAAAACCGATCCAATATGTAACTACTACGGTGAATTTTGAACAACAGTTTTAAATGAAACCATTTTCGTATAAAAGTACATTTTTGAAACAGACTATAGCATTTCAAAATATGACAATGTGTGAATATTTGTGTTTATACATCGAAAACTATTCGTTAACTACAAAATGTCATGCCTATTCTAATTTTTATAGTCTGCCATTCGAGTGAACATTTCAATGTTCAATGGGGGTCATTTCTGTACATATTCACTGAATTTGGTAATTTCGATAACAGCACTTGGATCGAGATTGTCATGTTTAAAAATCGATTTGTATATCCAAACTCTAGACGTGTACGTGCTTTTTTCAAATAAATCAGCAGAAGTTCAGAAAATGACATATTCTCTCCACAGTAAGTCAAAAGTCGAACCCACCCTTGTTTCTAAGGTAAAACGCAATACAAATATGAAACAGACTATAGCTTAAAAACTTGTTAATCAATAATTCATTTGTCACCAAAAAATACGGTTTCACATCAAATATCAAGTAAAATTACTGTTTTTGACACTTTTTGAGCACTATGATAAAGAAATGTCGACGCTGTATACGGTATTTAATACTTTCTAGAATCATGCAATTCATAGTTCGTTAGATGCACAAATATATATGCCACACAAAAATCATCTTCAAAACGTTCTGGCATTACTCTCTGAATTTTCACAATTTTTTATCAGAGGTGACCCCAGTCAAAAAATGTGAAAAAAAAAATTCTGATTTTTTGAGTAAATGCGGTACTGCTAAAAAGGGCCTGAAGATAATGTCAACTTTCTCCAATGATTCTTTATATGTCATCAAGTACTGATTATATTGATACCAAAACCGATCCAATATGTAACTACTACGGTGAATTTTGAACAACAGTTTTAAATGAAACCATTTTCGTATAAAAGTACATTTTTGAAACAGACTATAGCATTTCAAAATATGACAATGTGTGAATATTTGTGTTTATACATCGAAAACTATTCGTTAACTACAAAATGTCATGCCTATTCTAATTTTTATAGTCTGCCATTCGAGTGAACATTTCAATGTTCAATGGGGGTCATTTCTGTACATATTCACTGAATTTGGTAATTTCGATAACAGCACTTGGATCGAGATTGTCATGTTTAAAAATCGATTTGTATATCCAAACTCTAGACGTGTACGTGCTTTTTTCAAACAAATCAGCAGAAGTTCAGAAAATGACATATTCTCTCCACAGTAAGTCAAAAGTCGAACCCACCCTTGTTTCTAAGGTAAAACGCAATACAAATATGAAACAGACTATAGCTTAAAAACTAGTTAATCAATAATTCATTTGTCACCAAAAAATACAGTTTCACATCAAATATCAAGTAAAATTACTGTTTTTGACACTTTTTGAGCACTATGATAAAGAAATGTCGACGCTGTATAGATTGAAATAAACAATTAATTTCCCCATAGGCGACAATGATAGCCTTTTTCGAGATACAGACTTTAGAAAGTTGATTTTTTAAACGAAACCTTGCTAGAATTAAAGAAAAGTTATTAGGACAGTATTTTTTGGTCCAAAAAATATAGGTTCGCGTTGCTTTTCTTAGCGTAATTTGTACTTATCTCCCATGCCTATCAATTTTGCACTTAAAAATACGTGTCTCATCCTAGCGTTTAAAAGACATCTCAGTTCCGTTAGGGCTAAGGAAAATAATTTATTTGGCCTTTGGTATAATGCAGAATGCACGAAGTCTCTAATAACAAAAAATAACGGGCGCACATATCAACCAATCAGAATTAGCTATACTCTTAATTCTGAATACCATGTTATGCTCATAAAATGGCTGCGCCCATAAAATCTAATGGTGTATTGTAACCTATACGGTATTTAATACTTTCTAGAATCATGCAATTCATAGTTCGTTAGATGCACAAATATATATGCCACACAAAAATCATCTTCAAAACGTTCTGGCATTACTCTCTGAATTTTCACAATTTTTTATCAGAGGTGACCCCAGTCAAAAAATGTGAAAAAAAAAATTCTGATTTTTTGAGTAAATGCGGTACTGCTAAAAAGGGCCTGAAGATAATGTCAACTTTCTCCAATGATTCTTTATATGTCATCAAGTACTGATTATATTGATACCAAAACCGATCCAATATGTAACTACTACGGTGAATTTTGAACAACAGTTTTAAATGAAACCATTTTCGTATAAAAGTACATTTTTGAAACAGACTATAGCATTTCAAAATATGACAATGTGTAAATATTAGTGTTTATACATCGAAAACTATTCGTTAACTACAAAATGTCATGCCTATTCTAATTTTTATAGTCTGCCATTCGAGTGAACATTTCAATGTTCAATGGGGGTCATTTCTGTACATATTCACTGAATTTGGTAATTTCGATAACAGCACTTGGATCGAGATTGTCATGTTTAAAAATCGATTTGTATATCCAAACTCTAGACGTGTACGTGCTTTTTTCAAACAAATCAGCAGAAGTTCAGAAAATGACATATTCTCTCCACAGTAAGTCAAAAGTCGAACCCACCCTTGTTTCTAAGGTAAAACGCAATACAAATATGAAACAGACTATAGCTTAAAAACTAGTTAATCAATAATTCATTTGTCACCAAAAAATACGGTTTCACATCAAATATCAAGTAAAATTACTGTTTTTGACACTTTTTGAGCACTATGATAAAGAAATGTCGACGCTGTATACGGTATTTAATACTTTCTAGAATCATGCAATTCATAGTTCGTTAGATGCACAAATATATATGCCACACAAAAATCATCTTCAAAACGTTCTGGCATTACTCTCTGAATTTTCACAATTTGTTATCAGAGGTGACCCCCAGTCAAAAAATGTGAAAAAAAAATTTCTGATTTTTTGAGTAAATGCGGTACTGCTAAAAAGGGCCTGAAGATAATGTCAACTTTCTCCAATGATTCTTTATATGTCATCAAGTACCGATTATATTGATACCAAAACCGATCCAATATGTAACTACTACGGTGAATTTTGAACAACAGTTTTAAATGAAACCATTTTCGTATAAAAGTACATTTTTGAAACAGACTATAGCATTTCAAAATATGACAATGTGTGAATATTTGTGTTTATACATCGAAAACTATTCGTTAACTACAAAATGTCATGCCTTTTCTAATTTTTATAGTCTGCCATTCGAGTGAACATTTCAATGTTCAATGGGGGTCATTTCTGTACATATTCACTGAATTTGGTAATTTCGATAACAGCACTTGGATCGAGATTGTCATGTTTAAAAATCGATTTGTATATCCAAACTCTAGACGTGTACGTGCTTTTTTCAAATAAATCAGCAGAAGTTCAGAAAATGACATATTCTCTCCACAGTAAGTCAAAAGTCGAACCCACCCTTGTTTCTAAGGTAAAACGCAATACAAATATGAAACAGACTATAGCTTAAAAACTTGTTAATCAATAATTCATTTGTCACCGAAAAATACGGTTTCACATCAAATATCAAGTAAAATTACTGTTTTTGACACTTTTTGAGCACTATGATAAAGAAATGTCGACGCTGTATACGGTATTTAATACTTTCTAGAATCATGCAATTCATAGTTCGTTAGATGCACAAATATATATGCCACACAAAAATCATCTTCAAAACGTTCTGGCATTACTCTCTGAATTTTCACAATTTTTTATCAGAGGTGACCCCAGTCAAAAATGTGAAAAAAAAAATTCTGATTTTTTGAGTAAATGCGGTACTGCTAAAAAGGGCCTGAAGATAATGTCAACTTTCTCCAATGATTCTTTATATGTCATCAAGTACTGATTATATTGATACCAAAACCGATCCAATATGTAACTACTACGGTGAATTTTGAACAACAGTTTTAAATGAAACCATTTTCGTATAAAAGTACATTTTTGAAACAGACTATAGCATTTCAAAATATGACAATGTGTGAATATTTGTGTTTATACATCGAAAACTATTCGTTAACTACAAAATGTCATGCCTATTCTAATTTTTATAGTCTGCCATTCGAGTGAACATTTCAATGTTCAATGGGGGTCATTTCTGTACATATTCACTGAATTTGGTAATTTCGATAACAGCACTTGGATCGAGATTGTCATGTTTAAAAATCGATTTGTATATCCAAACTCTAGACGTGTACGTGCTTTTTTCAAACAAATCAGCAGAAGTTCAGAAAATGACATATTCTCTCCACAGTAAGTCAAAAGTCGAACCCACCCTTGTTTCTAAGGTAAAACGCAATACAAATATGAAACAGACTATAGCTTAAAAACTAGTTAATCAATAATTCATTTGTCACCAAAAAATACGGTTTCACATCAAATATCAAGTAAAATTTTACTGTTTTTGACACTTTTTGAGCACTATGATAAAGAAATGTCGACGCTGTATACGGTATTTAATACTTTCTAGAATCATGCAATTCATAGTTCGTTAGATGCACAAATATATATGCCACACAAAAATCATCTTCAAAACGTTCTGGCATTACTCTCTGAATTTTCACAATTTTTTATCAGAGGTGACCCCCAGTCAAAAAATGTGAAAAAAAAATTTCTGATTTTTTGAGTAAATGCGGTACTGCTAAAAAGGGCCTGAAGATAATGTCAACTTTCTCCAATGATTCTTTATATGTCATCAAGTACCGATTATATTGATACCAAAACCGATCCAATATGTAACTACTACGGTGAATTTTGAACAACAGTTTTAATTGAAACCATTTTCGTATAAAAGTACATTTTTGAAACAGACTATAGCATTTCAAAATATGACAATGTGTGAATATTTGTGTTTATACATCGAAAACTATTCGTTAACTACAAAATGTCATGCCTATTCTAATTTTTATAGTCTGCCATTCGAGTGAACATTTCAATGTTCAATGGGGGTCATTTCTGTACATATTCACTGAATTTGGTAATTTCGATAACAGCACTTGGATCGAGATTGTCATGTTTAAAAATCGATTTGTATATCCAAACTCTAGACGTGTACGTGCTTTTTTCAAATAAATCAGCAGAAGTTCAGAAAATGACATATTCTCTCCACAGTAAGTCAAAAGTCGAACCCACCCTTGTTTCTAAGGTAAAACGCAATACAAATATGAAACAGACTATAGCTTAAAAACTTGTTAATCAATAATTCATTTGTCACCGAAAAATACGGTTTCACATCAAATATCAAGTAAAATTACTGTTTTTGACACTTTTTGAGCACTATGATAAAGAAATGTCGACGCTGTATACGGTATTTAATACTTTCTAGAATCATGCAATTCATAGTTCGTTAGATGCACAAATATATATGCCACACAAAAATCATCTTCAAAACGTTCTGGCATTACTCTCTGAATTTTCACAATTTTTTATCAGAGGTGACCCCAGTCAAAAATGTGAAAAAAAAAATTCTGATTTTTTGAGTAAATGCGGTACTGCTAAAAAGGGCCTGAAGATAATGTCAACTTTCTCCAATGATTCTTTATATGTCATCAAGTACTGATTATATTGATACCAAAACCGATCCAATATGTAACTACTACGGTGAATTTTGAACAACAGTTTTAAATGAAACCATTTTCGTATAAAAGTACATTTTTGAAACAGACTATAGCATTTCAAAATATGACAATGTGTGAATATTTGTGTTTATACATCGAAAACTATTCGTTAACTACAAAATGTCATGCCTATTCTAATTTTTATAGTCTGCCATTCGAGTGAACATTTCAATGTTCAATGGGGGTCATTTCTGTACATATTCACTGAATTTGGTAATTTCGATAACAGCACTTGGATCGAGATTGTCATGTTTAAAAATCGATTTGTATATCCAAACTCTAGACGTGTACGTGCTTTTTTCAAACAAATCAGCAGAAGTTCAGAAAATGACATATTCTCTCCACAGTAAGTCAAAAGTCGAACCCACCCTTGTTTCTAAGGTAAAACGCAATACAAATATGAAACAGACTATAGCTTAAAAACTAGTTAATCAATAATTCATTTGTCACCAAAAAATACAGTTTCACATCAAATATCAAGTAAAATTACTGTTTTTGACACTTTTTGAGCACTATGATAAAGAAATGTCGACGCTGTATAGATTGAAATAAACAATTAATTTCCCCATAGGCGACAATGATAGCCTTTTTCGAGATACAGACTTTAGAAAGTTGATTTTTTAAACGAAACCTTGCTAGAATTAAAGAAAAGTTATTAGGACAGTATTTTTTGGTCCAAAAAATATAGGTTCGCGTTGCTTTTCTTAGCGTAATTTGTACTTATCTCCCATGCCTATCAATTTTGCACTTAAAAATACGTGTCTCATCCTAGCGTTTAAAAGACATCTCAGTTCCGTTAGGGCTAAGGAAAATAATTTATTTGGCCTTTGGTATAATGCAGAATGCACGAAGTCTCTAATAACAAAAAATAACGGGCGCACATATCAACCAATCAGGATTAGCTATACTCTTAATTCTGAATACCATGTTATGCTCATAAAATGGCTGCGCCCATAAAATCTAATGGTGTATTGTAACCTTAAGCCAGCAAAAAGATACCTAAAATAAATGTTCATTTCTGGCTAGGCTCACTATTCACGATGTTTATTTCAAGCTTGACTCTGATTATGTAGTAATACACAGCATATAAAATATAAAATTTTAAAAAGCTTTAACAAAATTAGGTCTCATATATACATATGATCCGGTAAACAAATGAAATGAACAGAGACAAAAACTTTAAATACTTTTAAGCGTAGAAATTTTTCTATGTCTTTATGTAGCACATTTTGTTAACTTACTATATACGTATGCAGCTACTAATAACTTCCAATTAAAAGAAACACTGCTTTAGCATGTGTGCACTTTCCAGCAAAAACAAAAAACGAAGCCATAGTAAAAGGTTAAAAAATATTTTCAGTACTTCAATAACACTAAATTAAATCTCGAATGAATTATAGGGACTTCAACTTAAACCGAAATGAGTCTTATATGTTAGTTTATCAAGAATACTAACAGTTTAAAAACAAAATTTGCAAACGAGTACTTCTTGTCATGTATAATATGAGCAATGGGTTAAACCTCGTTGCTAGTTCAATATAACCCCTACCAGTGGTTTGATCTAAATGCCAATCACGTTGTTTTCTCGTGACACTTGGTTCTCCACACTTGAGAAAACGTATTGTAGGGAAACAACCATCGACATGGTTCATATATTAAATATATAAAATTTTGAGAATCTTAATAATGACACTTAAAGTCAATAGAATCTCCCGAAATACACGTTTCAAACAGAGTTCCAAGTGTAAGGGAATAGGCATACATTTCGTTAACCATTAAAACATAATACGTATACCTTATCTGGTTACTTTAAAATTTCACAAATGTACCCCAAAAAAAACCCAATATAAATGATTATTTAAACATTTCACAAATTTACCGAAAGTAGATTAACTTACCGAATGCTGCACAGATAAAGGAACAGGCAATTGTCAAATTGTAGATAGTAAATAAGCTTCCCGATGTAGCAATAGAATTCTTACCCGAAACTGTTATAACTGAGGAACTTGAAGAATTACAATGAAATATCTCTTACCGCATTGTTTTCCAAAATACAAGTAATTCTTGGACCTGTCATTAAACGAATACAAAATAAACTAGATCTTTAAAATATATGTTTGTTTATTCATTTAAAGCTCGCTTGAATGTTTGAGGATGTAAAGATATAACTATAATGTATTATTTTATTTTCATATCTCATCTCACCTCACAGGATAATGAGAAAAAGAATGGGAACTTATATTAAGAACTTTAGAAACAACTGTAGCCTACAAATACTACTGAAAGAAAATCAAAGTGACAAAACATAATATTAACTCAAAAAGACACCATTAGCACCTGAAATAACAGATCAGGAAGAATCTTATCGTGAGCAAATAGGACATATCGATAGGTTGCTTTGTTGAATCGTCAAATATCTAATTGATTTTAGTATGTCAAATTAATTTACAGTTCGCCATGCAAAGGGAGGAATTGAGATAGAAGAACTTTACTGTTGTAACGCATCATCCCGCTCGAAGCAATGTATGAACTTTTCTCGCACAAGAAGAATAAATGAAGATTCTGAAAGTAGCCAATGTAAAATGAAATATGTTTTAAAGGGCTGTCGAAAATCATGTCCGATAAAAACAGACAACACAAGAACAAAACATTCAAACTACGAAAAGACGAACACTAATAACAAAACACCAGAGTTTAAACTAAAACTGATCAACACGAACCCTAATAAAAACGATTGTGTTGCTCAAGCCAAATAAATAATCCTGTAACAAGTCGCTTTTTGCATGTTTCGAGGGAAAGAAGTCGGGATTGTGGTCATGACAAGTGGCATCTGTAACACAGATATTCAATAACGATCAACTTAACCATAATGGTGTCCGTAAACGGAAGTATTGATTGATCGAATTGTGTATTCAACTTTTCAATTATTTAAGGTTAACATTTGTCGGACACATAACATTTTAAAAGTGTTATTTGCATTTTTTTGTAGCACTGGGTCGATGCCGCTGCTGGTGGACTATCAGTCCCCGAGGGTATTATCAGCTCAGATGTCAGTACTTTTCTTAAATTGATAAATTATAAAGAAAATAAGGTTCCAACTTCCTCAGGCAATGTTGACCTTAGATGGATTTAGCTATCACATTTCGGTACTTTTTGGTCATAAAGCTCTTCAACTGTTTCGGTTCGTAAACATCCTTTTCTTCAAATAGTCGGCTTTGAGCGTTCCAGGTGAAGTTCAATCCAGAAAAGGGCTTTATAAAGTGTTATTTTCATAATTTGTTTTGAAATGGTTTCAGATGTTGAATGCACGGGTTTTTTTTCTATACAAAGTAGATATAGGAAGATGTGATATGAGTGCCAATGAGACAACTCTCCATCCAAGTTACAATTTATAAAAGTAAACTATTATAGGTCAAGGTACGGCCTTCAACACGGAGCATTGGCTCACACCGAACAGCAAGCTATAAAGGGCCCCAAAAAATTACTAGTGTAAAACCATTCAAACGGAAAACCCAACGGTCTAATCTATATAAAAACGAGAAACGAGAAACACGTATGAACTACATAAACAGACGACAACTACTGTAATCAGATTCCTGACTTAGGACAGGTGCAAACATTTGCAGCGGGATTAAACGTTTTAATGGTACCTAACCTTCTCCCTTTTCTGAAACAATAGTATAACATCACAACATAGAAAAACACACTATAAAATATCAATTGGAAGGCTTAACTCAATCAAAAAACGTATATTAACACACAATGAACGACTAAATTTGACCTGTGACACCTGAATGCAAATACAAAGGCATACACAGACGTACTGCTTGTATGTGTAACTACCTGAAATGTCAAATATATCAATTAGACGCAATTTTGTGGGGTAATAAAACAACATGTAGACATATATATGTTCATCTTCTGTTAAGATGTCTGTAAAATACTGTGTGCTATCTTTTTTTTCTAATAATATGAATGATCCACTATGGTAAATATATAAATTGGTTCTAATATTTTCTATGAAATATATTTATCGTAAGGGATTTTTAAAGTAATAGTTGTGAGAATATTTTTTCCCGCGATCAAGTGATGAATTTCTTGTTGAATGTCTAAATAGTTATTATTGTTAAGCGATCAATAAATAATGATTGTAAATTGAGGCGAGATTCACTATATCTAACCTGTTTTTAAAGGAATCTTGGATGAAAATGAACTATCATTTTGCAACTTCTTTTTTCATATATTTTTCTTTCTACATGAACTGTTGTCATGGAAGTAAAATTAAATTAAAATTGTCCATTGAGTGTTTATTTTAGGACAGGAATACAATTGTCTTGAAATAATTAATTATGTGTAATTGCATATTAAGGTAAGAAAAGAAAATTGTCTTCTTTACAGATAAGTATCGTTTTTTTCCAAGTTGACATAATTACTTCTTCATGACTTTACTTGAAACACAAACACGCATATACCCCTCTCCTCAAAAAAGAAAATTTCGAGAGCACAACGCATGGCTTCAACAAATGATAGGTGTATATCCTGTGTTGAAACTATTTGTCAAAAAGTCCCACATCTAGAAAATACCAAGTGAATACTTTAACAATGGACATGAAAGGTCGTCAAATCAAGTTCCCCAAATTTCAACAATGATAACAAAATAAAGGTAAATAATAGACGACCACTGACGAGTTGCCTCGCTTGGGCACAGATGTTTTTAATCGAAATATATTAGACTTATGTTTTAGCTCGTAAATATTATCTGCATTTATCCCCGTAGAGAATATTGTTTTAAAAGTAGTTCTCACAAAAATTGACTTGTTTGAATATTCTGTATTAACTAAAATGTAAATCGCCTGGTTTGTGCATTTTCCAGTCAGATATTATTTTTAGATATACCCTTTAAATCCTACACACTTTTGTAAACTGTTACGTGTTTTAAAATACTAGATGAATACACGGAGATTTAGGGTCTTCAACAATAAACAGGTGTCTATCTCTAAATCGTCCCATGTCTAATAAGTTTTAAATAAATTTAACAGAGACTGTAAAAGATTACACTTACTAATTAAAAATAAATATCAGATATGATAAAAAAAAAAGGTAATAGAATATTGTCTTTTTAATGACTATCATAATTATACTGAAAGTAATGACGAGTTTTCATATTAGAATTATTATGTATTTCCCTTGATAATAAAATTTCAGATAATAAATTATTCATTTGTAATTTACAATTCACATATCAAAAATCGGCATTTTAACCGAACAGGTCACGTTAAAATGATCACCGAGGAGACAACTATAAAAGAAGTTAGACTTATTTACTAAGGCTTTTAATGAACTACTTCACTAGAATACATGTATAACGAAAATTTTAAAATACCTTGTTCTTGGAAATGTTTATATAGAACAGATATTGATCCAGATTAATCGTTTTTGTGTTTTGTTTTAATTATTGCTAAACACAATAATATAGAGATATAAACACGTCTTGATATTATATTTATGTTGATATTTTATAATATAAAAAAGGTCAGTTCAAAATTCATTGTTATTGTTTTGAATTCAAGGTTAAAAATGGACATTTAATGAAAGTTTCAGTAAAATATGAATTTAAATACATGTAAAATTTAAAATTAAGAACAGGGACAGTTTCTTCTCTTGAACACCATTTGTTAAATAATGTAAACATGAACAAGAATGAAGATTTTGATAAAGATTATTATAAGCATTTATTTATACTTGGTTGGCAAAAAAAAAAAATCAATATTTCGGGTGTAGAAAGAGGGGATTGTATTCTTAGATATATACAAGAACGAAAATGAAACCTAAGTCCACGGACATTTTATACATTACGAAGTGAACGATTGAAGAGATACATGTTACCAATATTAACAATACAATGGGTAGGGTCAGATTTTAAAGGTATGTGTAACAAGTCTACCGGTAAACCTTTTTAGTTTATGTGGCTGTATTGAGACCGAAGTACGCAATTGTAAATTTGTCGTCAGGTAAGGAGTCTACTTTCTGTATTTCATAAACGTCTTTGATCTTTTTTTTTATCAATTTGTAGCTAAAAGAAATTAAAATATTGATATAATACTTCTGCTTGGTAGGTTTAGTATGTTTTAACAAAAAATCATTCGCTGAGGTTCCTAGATGTTACGTACTTTGTAAGTACACGTAAACACTGGTTTTGTTTGCAGATTTTGACAATGTCAAGTTCATATGTATTTTGACATTCTATATTAATCCAATCTGTATCCATTTGTCCACCATCTTTTATCATGATCTTTCATAATGAAGAGTTTGTAACACCCAATGTAAATCAAAGAATTTCCTACCAACAGATGAGCTTTGTAACGAAAGATTACCCGCCATGTCCTGATAAGAGCAGGTACTCTCAATTCTGTACTTTGTGTATGTAGTGCTTTTGTTAGTTGCTTTTCTGCTTTGTATCGATCTGATGAGTTTAGCCCTTTTTAACTGATTTCTATAATTTGTTGTTATGTTGTGCTGTTACACCACTGTCCCATGTTAGGGGGGATATGACTCTTCCAAATCATGAGTCTGGAACTTTGTGGTTGTTTTTGTTGCTGTATATCATATTTGTTTTTCGTTTCTTGTTTGGTACATAATTCAGGCCGTTAGTTTTCCCGTTTGTGCTGTTTTACTTTTGTCATCTGGGGGGCTTTATACCTTACTATGCGGTATTGGTTTTGTTCTTTAATGAATGCCGTACGGTGACCTATAGTTTATAACTTTTACCTTATTTGGTCTCTGGTGGAACAGAGTTGTCTCATTTACAATCATATCACAATTTCACATTTTCTTATTTTTATCTTTATGTAGATCAGTGATCACCTGTCATTTAAAATAGAAGATGGACTATATTACAAATCAAGACAACATGCTTTGACCACTAGCTTACCAGATAAATACACATGTCAGACAAACTTGCAAATCGCCTTTACCGAAATCGTCATTATTTTTCTACCACCGAGGAATTGGTAAGACGTAAAAATAAATGTTTATACATTTGTAGTTGATAAAGCTAATCTTGGTCGCAATTGTCCCTGCAAAATCTAACCTAAGACGAGGGTCTGGATTGGGTGGGGGATGTCTTCATTTCTATATACTTTAATTTGTTAAGCCAGTTTTGTATATTCTTTATTTTTTAGTACCCTGTTATTCTCGAGTATTTACATTTTAGCACCCTATTTTTCTCTGTTCTTTATATTTTATCGGCCAACTATTTCTTTTTTTTTTTTGTGCCTATTTTAATCTATTCTTTTGTTTTTGTTATTCTCTATAATTTCCCATTATTCTCTATTCTATAAACTCCACTCATACCCTCTTAGACTATCCTGTCTAGGCCATTTTAGTTTTGTTTTCAAACGTTCAGCATTTATGCTTCCTAAATGTATATCCTCGAGTGTATCGGATGGAAATGAATAAAGGAAGATGTAAGGTATGTGCATATTTCATATCATGATAGTGTCTGTAATATTTTCAAATTAAACCACTTAAAACCCTTGATGTTAAGCTTCTTAGTAAGAAGTAGTTTAAGAAATTATGACAGGAAACTCAAGCTTTGAAATATTGTATCAATTAGGAGATATACGCTCCATGTTCATGCGCTGCTGGAATGTTGCTATACGCATAAATGGACATTTTAAAAATTAGTAAATCGAAATTATCTGTTTTGTCATAAAATTATAAAAAAATCTAAGTATTTTCATAAATTTAAGTGTTTGACGTGTAACACGATGTATGACTTGTATGAGGTGTACAAAATGCATCAGTTACCAACATTTATATTGACAATATATAGAGTAGTGCAGAGATATTATATAATTTCCCTCGTTTTGTTCTTTGCAGATCACAATTGTTTAAATAAAAATGTGGGTGTGTCTCAACTGTCATGAATACAATGACCCTAATAACGAAAAGTGTGGAAAATGTGAAATTCCGAGGCAACAAAAAGAAAAACCAAAAGGTAACGTGAGAACAAATACATCTATTGTGGAAGTCAAGCTCCATGACTAACGAAAACAACTTAAAGCCAAATCTAATCGTTGAAAGCTCATGTATGAGTATTATGCACACACATTGAATGTATGCAACTATATAATTTATTAACCTTAAGTTCACATTTTGTAATATTTTTTTACCATCTTTAGAAAACTGTTGAAAATAATTTGTATAAACAGTGAATATCTAGTGCTGAATTTACTAGTAGGTAGCAATGTTAAAAACTTATATGGCCATTGCTTACAGGTATTAACACAAATTGATTGACCGGACACTATTCGTTTCAGGTGATCAGATGGAGAAAGCAGCGGCTATATGTCTCCGCCAATCTTGGTTTGAGCATAAAACGAAAGTTTTATATGAAACGATTTATTCAATGGTTTGCATTTTGTTTTTCTGTCATGTCATATCTTTTAACTTAATTGGAAACAATACTACATTGTAATTTGATTTCTCAACAATTATCCTGTTAAAATTCCTACAGCTGTTCCAATGCGGTACCTAAATTCTCCAGATAGTTCTGATAATTTCTGTTTCGTTTTCATGGTTAGATATTCGGCTTGGATCTGTTGGCCAAACAGCGCACGCTTCCTGGCACGTATGATTGGTGCTTCAACGTCAGTGTCATCCTAATTGTCACTGGGGCCAATTTCTATTATACTATCAGAATTGTCACTGAGGCTAATTTTTGTTATTCTATCAGAATTGTCACTGGGGTCAATTTCTATCGACTATCAGAATTAACTGGCATGCATGTATCAATTACATTTCCTGTCTCCATCTGGGTGTTTTTGTATTTTGTAAATAAGGTTTATTGTGTGGTCATTGAATAAAATTCTAAAGTGTGTAGCAATCTTTTTTTATAAAAAAATCCATACTATAAATTATTGTACAAGTTATAAGTGAATTTTAGTCGAATTTTGTACAAATTGTTTGTACAGGCACTTTTTGTACAAATTACAATTTGTACAAAGTCAAAATACAAATTATAATTTGTACAATTTTTTTGTACAAATTATAATTTGTACAAAATGATAACTTGTACACAACATATATATATATTGTATTCTTATCTTTGCAGGCAAACATGAACACAAGAATGCCAATTTGTTTAATCGGAAAACAATGTACACAAGAGGAAACTCAAAAGGATGGCAGAAGGGTAGGACTAATTAGTATAAAACCCACCTCTTGAAACGATAATGCGTAGATACAGGGACCCTACGCATTATTATCAAATCCCAAATATTGTAAAGCTCAGTATTTCATTTTATCAAATACAATTAATATTAAATATATTGATTCTTCATATAATTTTGCATGTACAAATCTCTCTCTCGTTACTCCAGCCATTAATCACATAAATCCGACGACAACTGGAAATATATTAATAAAATTGCTTAAAATTTCTAGAATACAACCATTTTAACAAAAAAACTTTATGATACTAGTTGTTCAATTTTTAAATGATTTACATTTTTAATGAACATGAACCCATTATTTTGTCACATAGACATAGACATGACTTCCAAGAAAAATTTAATTAAAAAAAAAGATAAATTTTATACCCTTCTCACATTTTGTTGGATTTTTTGTAACAGCCATTCAGCCAGGATACGAACGACAAAGTGTTGTTGGAAGACTGGAGGCAACATCCTTAGCTCCAAGTAAGAATCGTAAAAAAGTAACTTCAGTGAGAATAAATGTTTTAATGTGTCTGCATGCATACCATCCGGTACGAAAATAAAAAACAAGGTCCATTTAGAAATAAGAAAAAATATAATGAGTCTTATGTAGACGAAACAAACGTCTTGGGTAACAAATCATAATCTTGTATCTTGTTTGATTTTTTACCCAAGTTGTAGGTGAATTCAGCAGATACGACTGTAAAAAGATCTGAAACCGGTATACCGTTCTACAAACGGTCGAAGACATATAAACAGTTTGGATAAACTCAAATAGTCAAAGAAAATGTAGGCTTAATAGTACTTATTGGTTTCAAAGGGTGATCATTCGTCAACTCGTCACCTGTAAATAACTGTGCTACGGGTATGAGCAGCGAAAACAACAACTAGATTTTTATTAGATGTTAGGTTATTCCTACATACATATATAAATGACTCGGGAAGAAAAATTAAAGGAAACACAAAATCTATTAAACAGTCCAATTTTTGTTGTTCGATGACATATATTGTCCAATTTGAACTTTTATTCTATTCATTGTCCAATGAATATAAAATATCGAGGCGAAAACAATACTGCAGCCATAAATCACATGAATACGACGTCAACTGCAAAAGTACTACTACTTGCTCAAAATATCTAGAATACAATTCGTTTAATTTAGACCATTATGATAGTCTCAATTTTTAATTGATTTTCGTTTTGTCTACATGTGAAATTTTGAATTAACAAATTATTTTGACATATAGAGATGACTTTCAAGAAAAATTAAATGAAAACGATAAATTTTATGTCCTTCTCACATGTAATTGATTTTTTTGTATCAGCAATTCAGCCAGGATATCAACGAAAAAGTGCTGTTGGACGACTGGAGTCAACATCCTTAGCTCCAAGTAAGAATAGTAAAAAAGTAACTACAGTGAGATTTAATGTTTTAACGTGTCTGCATCCATAACATCTGAAATGAATATTAAAAAAACAAAGAGCATTTAAAAATTAGAAATATTTAAAAAAAAAAAGTGGTACAAAAGATTATAAGTATGTCGACGAAACAGACGTCTGACGTATTAAATCATAATCTTGTATCTTGTTTGATTTTTTATCCAAGTTGTGGGTGAATTCAGCAGATACGACTGTAAAAGATCTGAAACCGGCATACCGTCCTTTAAACGATCGAAGACATGTAAACAGAACAGGCAGGTAGCCAGAACTTTAAATGAAAGGGTTTGGATGAACTCAAATATTCAAAGAAAATGTAGGCTTAATGGTTTACTTTTACAAATTGTGACTTGGATGGAGAGTTGTCTCATTGGCACTCATACCACATCTTCTTATATCAATTAAATAGTGCAGATTTGTTTTAAGGGTGTTAATCTGTCAACTTCTCATCTGTAAATCACTTTGGTTATGAGCAGCAAAAATATGACACGATGCATGATATAAGGTTATTCTGAAAATATCTAGAATACAATTCTTTTGATTAAGAACATTTAATTTATGATATTTCAATTTTTAATTGCATTTTCATTTTGCCTACATGTATAATAATAATTTCAATAAACATGAACCCATTATTTTGTCACATAGAGATGACTTTTAAGAAAAATAAACGAAAAAAAAAATATATGCCCTTCTCATATTTTATTTGATTTTTGTATTAGCCATTCAGCCAGGTTACCAACGAAAAAGTGCTGTTGGAAGACTGGAGGCAACATCCTTAGCACCAAGTAAGAATCGTAAAAAAGTAACTACAGTAAGATTTAATGCTTAACGTGTCTGCATCCATACCCTCCGAAATAAAAAAAAAACAAGTACATTTACAAATAAAAAATATATAGAAAAGTGATACAAAAGATTATAAATCTTATGTAGACGAAACAGGCGTCTGCCGTAATAAATCACAATATTGGTATCTTTGATGATATTTTACCCAAGTCGTGGGTGAATTCAGCAGATACGACTGGTTAAAGATCTGAAACCGGTATACCGTTCTTAAACCGGTTGAAGACATGTAAACAAAACAGGCAGGTAGCCAGAAAACTTTTAAAGGAGGGTTTGGATAAAGTAAAACGTTCAAATAAAATCCAAGCTTAAATAGTATTTATTAGTTTCAAAGAGTGTGCATCAATCAACTCCTCCCCTGTACATCACATTGCTACGGGTATGAGCAGCGAAAACAACGACACGATTCATATTAGGTAATCCCATAATATACATATATAAACGACTTTGGATAAACAATTAAGGGAAACACAAAATCTATTAAATAGTCCATTTTTGTTTGTTTGTTGGTTTTGGTCGAAGAAATATATTGTCCAATTTAACCTTTTGTCCACTGAAAATAAAACACCGAGACGATAGCGTTACTGCAGCCATTAATTACATAAATACGACGTCAACTTCAAAAGTACTACTACTTGCTCAAAATTTCTAGAATACGATTCTTTTAATTTAGATCATAATGATATCTTAATTTTTTAATATATATTTTCGTTTTGACTACGTGTGTAATTTTGAATACACATGAGCTCATTATTTTGACTTTAAAGAATAATTAAACGAAAAGGATAAATGTTATGCCAAGTTACATTATGTTGGATTTTTGTTTTGTTTAAGCCATTCAACCAGGAAATGAACAAAAGACTTTTGCTGAAAGACTGGATGCATTATCTTTAGCTGGAAGTAAGAATCGTAAAAAGTGACTATAGTGAAATGTAATGTTTTAAGGCATCTGCATGCATACCATCCGAAATGAAAATAAAAACAAAGTATATGAAAAAAAAGTAATACAAGTATACAGAAAAGTGGTGCAAAAAATTTTGGAATTTAACAAAGTTAAATTACTGAGGATGAAACTTGTACAAATAATGGAAAAAAATCAAGTATGCGCGACACAAAAAGATTAGTTTTCTCTCTCTAAGATTAATAGCACTATGGGACACCAATTATATATTATATAATAATTATTTCGATTCAAACTGTTGCTCCGAGATGTTCCGAAATTGTTCATGTGTTCCAGCTTCTTAGTCCTTAACGTTCCAACGTCAAACACATCAATCACAAGCATCAATAAGTTTGTCGCGAGTTCGTTAATTGAAAATTCTATTTAAAGCAGAAGTAGATCACAACAACATTCGCGCCAATTTAGTTAGCTGCATTCCCCGAAGTTGTGAGTATACAAATAGAAAAAAATAAACATAGTAGAGAGGCTTAAGAAATTGTCATAAGTTAGCAAAATATATAAAAGAAACAATGAAAAGTTATCAGTTCAAAAAAAACAGACAACACCAGGAGAAAAAAATTACAAAAAGGCAATCAACAGTAAAATCACTACACAGAACTAAACAAATCATCATAAGAGTGAAACATATGTAAAGCAACGGATATCACAAACACATGTAAACTTATTGTATATAGTTTGTACAGTAGAGAGTACGCTTTTATCCCGCTTTTCAAATTGTGTGACGTGTTTTATTTCTTTGGTCAAATAAGCAATCATTATTTTGGTAGATGCATATTGCAGGTTTTTATCGCATGGTTAAACGATATGTATTCTAGATAATCAAAGGGGGGATTTGTTCCGACGTAGACCTGGTTTAACCGCAATTTATTTTGTACCTGTACCAAGTATGCTATCTGGACAATGTGTGGCTAGTTATTGTTCGTCTTTGTTTGTGTGTCTGTTTTTTTTTTTTGGAGGAGTCGGGATTTGATGTTTGACATAATCTATGGTGCAATGGTCCTGTTATTCCTTTTTGTGTAATAACAAAGAGGCAAGTTTATAATCAATTTACCAAATCACTAACACGAAAAGGTTTTTGAAACAGGAAATAAAATAAAAAGACAATACAAATTCATATGTGTTTCCAACAGAGTAAAAAACAAAAATCTTTTAGTTTCAAATTATTGCTGATTTCGCCGATTAAAAAAAAACACTTACACTAGGCTTAGCAAGACTAAAAAGAAGAAAAACATATTAAAAACAGGTATACAAAATTAAGTCAAAGTAAAAAGATATCAGGTATGAGGCGTGGAAACTGGAGAAGAGCAAAGTTTACCTCGCCCTTTAACATTTTCGTGCCATATACAAACATATTTTTCTGACATTTATCCAATATTTTTTTTTATACTGCAGCTAAAAAAGGCTACACACATAGTTTTGTGAATGATAACACAAAAATAATACTTATTTTCCATCCCTCGCCATCACATGAAATATAACTTTGTAAATACATTTGGTAAACAAAACCAACAGGAAGTTTTCTTGCTGCAATACAAAGCAGTATAGATGTCGATAGATAAAGTCAAAGTTGTAGTGCACAACACCATGATGATGGTTTATAGCATTAATCAAATCGTATGTTCAGATGTTTAATGATACGGTGGGAGTTTTCCTTTTCTTAAGGAAAATGCCGTATTTTATTTGATTGTTAAAGTAGGCATTCCTTTAATAGATGCTTTCTGTAGGTTTTTTATTGTGTGTTTTGATTTCGCGACGTGTATTCTAGATAAGAAAAGTGGGAGTTTTTTTTGCGCACGTAAAACTGGCTACAACAGCACTACATATTGTACCTGTATCAACTAAGGCTATCTATCTGAACCATGCGTTGTTCGTTTTTGTTTGTCTTTGTTTGTGTGGCTGTATTTTTTCGGAGGAGTCGTGTTTTAACGGTTGAATGAGTCTGTTGTGATGTTATTTCTTTTTTTTTGTGTGTAATATCAATAAGAGAAGTAGTTTATGACCTATTTACCAAATCACTTACACGAACGGGTTATCTTTCTTAGAAACAGGAAAGGAAATCAGAAGACAATACAAAATCTGATGTGTTTTCTATCAGAGTAAAACAATCTTTTTGAATCGAATTGATTCTGATTTTGCAGAATTTATCAAAAATACACTAGCACGAGAAGTTTCGGTTTGCATGTTGTGTCGACTATTAAATTTTTTGTTTGTGCGTTTCGCTGTGATATGTGTTTGTGCTGTATTTCTGTCACATAGTGCTGTCATTTTGGCGATATATTTTTAACATTGCCATGTAAGCGGGAGGTTTGGCTAGCCATAAAACAAGGTTCAAACAAAACAAATTTAGCAACAAACTGGAATCAGTATCGCTAGCTTCAAGTAAGAATTTTTAAAACACGGATAACATATTAAAAATAAATATGTAATATTAAGTTAATCTTAGAAAATATTATTTTTTTTTATGAAGCTTAGAAACTGGAGAAGAGCGATTTTTACCGATCCCTTCAACATTTCCCTACTGAATACAATAAACTTGACATTTTTCAGACATTGATATTATATTATTTGTTTTCTGCATGTAAAATGTACACAAAGTTATCAAAATATAAACACAAAAATAAAATTTATTTTGTATCGCTAAATGAGCCCCTGACTATGAAAAAAATAACTTCACTTGAAATCAACATTGCACGAAATATAACTTTTTTACTATAGTTGGTATATAAAACCATTATGAAGTGTTCTGGCTGCAGTGTAAAGCAGTATAGACGTCAATGAATAAGTTAAAAATAGTAGTGCACAACACCATGATAATAATTTTTAGCATTTAACTAACGTTATACAATGGGCGGTTGCCATTCTAAAGGAGTATTCTTGATATCTGGAATATTATCTGTAAGTGATCGTTCATATATGCATTCTACAATTATATTACTGTAGTGCTGTTTTGCTATAGAACCAGGTTTAATCCACCATTTTCTACATAAGGAAATGCATTTACCAAGTCAGGAATATGACAGTTGTTTTCAATTCGTTTGATGTGTTTGACATATTGATTTTGCCATTTGAATAAGGACTTTCCGTTTTGAATTTTCCTTGTAGTTCGGTATTTTTGTTATTTTACTTTTTTTTTTAACATATTATCAGTTTGAAGAATGAAAACTCTGATTTATTTTGAATATGGTTATAGTCTGATATCTCTTCTTTAGTAAAACCGATGCTATAGTATTGACACTTTTTAATGCAACTTGATAGAGTGTTTGTTTTATGCATTACACATTTTCATTACTTGTTACTGTTAAACAACCAATCGTTTTGAACAGTAAATGAATCATCTTTTTTTTTCAAAGGCAAAAAAGAGCACGACTCTGATTATTTAGTAGTAGCAGCATTGGACTTTGGAACAGCATATTCAGGTTATGCCTTTTCAATGAGAAGCGATTTCAAAACTGACCCATTAAAGATCCACGTAAATCAAGCTTGGAATGCAGGGAGTAGACAGTTGCTTTCACTGAAAACACCCACAGCCTTGTTATTAAATCCTGATAAGGAATTTGAAGCGTTTGGATACGAAGCAGAAACTACATACGCAAACCTTGCCATGGACGATACCAACTCGGGTTATTTTCTTTTTCGTAGATTTAAAATGAATTTACACAATAAGAAGGTATTATTCTTCATAGATATTTAAGATACTTTGATATCCAATTAACATACTTCATGTTTAACGAAGATCATACCTTTTCAACTTGCTGTATGATTACAAAATCGATGTTGATTCTATGTCGTTTGCAAAGCGTCCTTTAATTTAAAAATAATACAAGAAATGACGTAACTTACGGTCTTCAACAGTAGACTAGTAATGTAAGGTTCTAAATCACACAAATTATCAACCCTGTGAACAAAGTAGTCTACCAGTCTGCAATCACTACAAAATCTATAAAGGACAAAACTAATGTATGAGGTTTCTGTTTGGAGCAGGCATAATCAATTGTAACGAGGCTAACCTAGTTCTGTAGGTACTTTTAAGCCTCACTTTTTTGTCACAAACGACGGAATAATATTAAAGTTGTACATTAAAAGTATGGCAGAACAAGCAGGACAACAACTTGAATAAAATAATACTAGTATTTAATTAAAAAAAAACAGTGATACTAAAATCCTTGCCAATATGGAGTATACTCAACAAACAATTTAAGAACCACCGAGTAATATTTTTCTTTACAATAGTATCTAAGTTCGTGAATAAAAATCCACTGTTGTATCCACATCCATTAAGTAGCACGGAAAAGTATAATTTTGCATGTAAGCGCTTATCATGACTGTCGAATACCTACTTTCTGTTTTTCGATACTTTGCATTAAAAGTTAGGTATGCTTAGCATGACAACACGTGCACTCGTGTTTAAAATACACATTATAACAAAAACGAAAAATATCGTTTTCTGAAAAAAATAGATGAATTATAGAGAATTATTATAGTGAATAAAAACACACATTAAGGATGGTTTCTACACACTTCGGTATTTTCTTACGCAATTGAATAAAATATTTTGCACAGTGATCTCCATGTTTTCAATATATTTCAAGCACACATATAAATAAATCTATGACCAAAAAGTTTCAGATGATTGAAAATCATATTACTTTTCGCACAGTTTAACATTGATTTCATAGGAAAAATTACGATATTTTAGTTTTTCAAATTCTTATGCCTCAAACACGATCATACATACATTAATATATTCCCATAAACCTATTATTATATTCAATTTATCTTTGTAACACATGTGAATACCGTCTGTCTTGAATAAATGCCGACTGTCTTAACATTTCTTTACTATTCTTAAAATATTTCTCTAGAAAATAGGTAACGATCTGATCATAGAAGACATAGCAGGAAAACCAATGGCAGCTTTAGATGTGTTCACGCTGTCAATTAAAACACTTGTCAAGCATGTGATGGCACATCTAGAAAAACGAGGTACTGGTGTAAAATTGGCAGAAATACGCTGGGTTCTGACTGTACCTGCTATCTGGACTGATAGTGCTAAACAGTTTATGAGAAAAGGTGCAGTTCAGGTATCTAAATTAAAGTTAAGTTTTTATTAAATAGATGATAAGGTATCAATGTGTAGAGATACTTTTTTTTTTCATTTTAATGTTTTGTATCTGGTTTGGTATTTTCGTTTATTTGTTGTTTCTGTTTATTTTCAAAGCAAACATTAAATAATATGTAAGTTTCAGCTGAATTTCTTTACGAAATGCAGTATGTTGCAGTTATATCATTACACATTATAAAAAATTGATTAAGAGCACTTGCAAGACAAATCGAATTGTAAAAAAGATGCATGTGCAGAAGGAAAAACAATAAGATAAAATGTGAACGAATCGGATAAGGAAATATGCATGAGTAGAAATAGTCGGACAACAACGTCGTCATATTGATAAAATATGGAGAGACAGCTACTCCCATAATACTACACACAAAAGTAGAGACTCATTAAGTACAGCTCTTTATAAGAATAAGGCAGAGTACGATGTATGAGTGTTTCAAATGTTTTCTATAAATTGCCTGGTACTTCATTTGAACTTTGGTGGATAGTTGTCTCATTGGCAATCATACCATATCTCCTTATTTTTATATAGAAGCAGTAATTGAATACTGCTAAAAAAATTAATTTGAGTGGGAAAATATGAGTGGTAACGGACTCTCTAATTTTTGGTAGTTATCAGTGGTAAAATCTTTCAAAAATCAGCTAAATCACTACAATTCAGAGCCTGATTATGAATGGAATCAAACTTTTTCAAAAATTTTCATATGCAACATTGAAATAAGTACTTAAGTTAAGATTGAATGTACTTCAACCAAATTTGTAGATATTTTTTTTAAATATACTAAAAAAGGCATATTTTCAATTTTTCTGAATCATGGAATTTTGTGAAATTAACAAATTTTCTAGAGTGGTTTTTTGAAAAGAGCAAATGTGTACAGCATAGTGAGCATTGTAGTAATTAAGTTTGAATACTAATTTATCATGACTTTACCAAATTAAATAGAAAAATGCGTGAGACTCTCTTTAGAGCAAACGTGTACAGCATAGTGAGCATTGTAGTAATAAAGTTTGGATACTACTTTATCATGACTTTACCAAATTAAATAGAAAAATACGTGGGACTCTCTTTAATTTCATCACCATAGCAACCTATTGTATCACCATAACAACCCATTTTTTGCTTGGAAACGGAGTAGGTGTTGTTTTTTTTTAATCTTTCAGAGATCCTTGTAAGGAAAATTGCTGCAACGTTTGGTCAGGTTTTGTTCAGAGTTTTCAATCTGATAATCAATTCATGAAAAGTTGACAGATGATGGACTTTAGGGGATTGCAATAGACTATCCTGGATTTTAGCAAGGTCCATATAATTATTGAAAGTTTCAGAGCAATACTATGTCCTAAACTAGTTGTAAGAAAATATGAAAATTTGGCAAAATTCTCAATTTCCTAGGTCAATAACTCTCACAAATTTAATCCCATCAACAAGAAACTCAAACTTGATCTGTAACTTAAAACTATAAGCATATATACCAAAAACTAGAATCATTTGGTACATTTGTACATGCTTGTCAGTTGGTATCTGATAGAACGCTTTGTCCTCAGTAGTCATACTACATGTCCGTATTCTATATTAGTATTTTTTTCTGCTGATATCAAACATTTGAATTTGAATTTAGATACAGCTTTCTTGAGAATTAGTGTACTAGTATACCGATTCAACATTTTTTTCCTTTCTGTTTTATCAAAGAAACTGTTTAATTCAGCCATTGAAATCCTATGCTTGCGAATAATATTCATTTCGTCGATTTTTGTGGTTTGTATGTGTGTGTTTAATGTGAGTTGACAGTATTTTAGATTAACTACTTAACCAATGTGACACCGAGGCTCATGATTTTGTCATGAAAAGGTTGTAACATAGGGATAATACATTGATTTCATATTATTGATTCCCATTCGATTCTTTAATTATTTGTCTCATTGGTGGTCCCATGGTATCGTGTTTTCTCAAGTGTGCGATTGTCTTTGGTTTAATCCGCAACAAGGTCGATCCAAATACGTCGTACGAATGTCAGAGGATATACTGCTTGACTCGGAGTAAAATGTACGTGCAGGTAAAATGATAAGCCTTTCTATGAATTATTACCTCGTAATAATTCTTGTAGTTGATTTGGTATATTTTTAGAACCCCGAAAGTATCATTAGTTCTAGTCAATGTTTCAGTATTGACATGATATTAACACATCTTTCTTAAATTCTCTGTTGATAAGTTTAACGTTATTAAGAGTCTCCATCGGGCAAAGTTGGCCTTGGTTGGATTTAGATTTTCTTTTTTTGGTATTACAGCTCCTAGTGCATTTAAGTTGGTATACACCAATGACTTTCACTTTTTTTGGTTTGAGCGATCCTTGCTGATGGTCAATCCAGAAAAGTGCTTCGGACGTACCACATTCATAAATTGTTATTTTAGTTTCCTGCATATACGGCTGTTGGTGGATTGCTAGTTCCCAAGGTTAACATCATCAGCATAGTAACAGTGCGTCGGTATTTTTAATAACATACCTTTCTTAAATTGTACATTGATGAATTTAGAAATGTTTTAGAAACTTACTTTACCCTCGGGCAAAATTGATCTCTGGTGGATTGACCATTCTGTTTAGGTCCCTTTGGTCATATAGAACCTCGTGTATTGAAGCAGTTATACAACGTTTGATTTCAATTTTTGGGTGTGAATGGAGACAATTTATTTCAGAGAAAATGTTTTAATGTGCTAGTAAATAATTTGTTTTTCACAACCGGGTCTTTCCAGCTGCTGGTTGACTATCTCTATGGGCATCATTTAGCAAGAAGTCAGCGTACCTGTCTTGGAATGATGTAAAGATGTTTTGAGTTATTTTCGGTTCATAAAAGTATTACAAAGGTTGCAACTCTTATAGGCAAAGTTGAAGTTTTACCATTTCGGCTTCATTTTTTTGTATTCTATGAAGGCTCGTTTTGCTTTTATGTATTCAATCGTTTTATTGGCTCTGATGTTAAGCACGCTATTGGTGTCTCTTTGAATAAATGCGGTGGATAGCGAGTTATTCCAATTCAAGCTCGTTTCCTACATAATAACATATATACATTTTGGGTACGAAGGTTATTCCAGAAACACGTGTTGATCCACAGATTTGTATTTTTTTTCAATCATACGGAATATATATGTAATGTTTTACCAGTCCTACTAAAACATTCATCCATTATTCACATACTTTGGTATAATTGTGGTGATGCTCACGATAAAGAAATATTTCAGTCCTACTATTGCAGTTGTATAAAAAGCAGTGTCATAAAACAAATGTAGTATAGTACAGTGTATAACAATCACACATTCATAAGACTTGCGCTATTTCGAAAATTTCACATTTGAAATAAGACGAAGTGTTATATATAACACAAACAATAAAATAAATGACCAAGCATAATTTATGAAAGAAACAATTTTGTCATGTAAGTAATGTGTCGCTAGATTATATGCCCTGATGATATTTTAGTAGAATAATTTGATAATAAACATGATATAGGGTAGATTATTTTATCTTTTCTTATGCTTTATTAAAGGCTGGAATACCAGAAAATAAACTATATATAGCTTTAGAACCGGAAGCAGCATCTATATTTTGTCAATACTTACCAACAGAGAAACTTAACGGAGCTGATTTTAAAATGGCCAAACCTGGAACAAAATATATGGTCGTTGATCTTGGAGGTATGTTAATAAAAGAGAGACGAAAGATACCAAAGGGATTTTCAAATTCATACATCGAAAACAAACTGACAATGTAATGACAAAAAACGAAAAACGACGAAAAGACAAACAACAGTACACAAAACACAACATAGAAAGCTAAGGACTGAGCAACACGAACCCCACCAAAACACAAACAGGGATGATCGCATGTGCTCCGGAAGGTTCAGCAGATCCTGCTTCACACGTTGCACCCGTCGTGTTGCTCGTGTAAGTACACCCCTGGTGATAAGTCTAACTTAGTAGATCACATTCGAGGAAAAGAGGACGGGATTGTGGTTACGATAATTGGACCACAAACGCTGCATCTGTGAAACAGATATTCCATTTACGGTCAACCAATTCGTGACGGCGTTTGTAAAATCTTCGAAGGGATGATTTCAACTTCAACACTGGGAACCCTCGGTTCAATAGTAAGCAGCAACCCTCTATCAAGCAAATTATGATAGGAAATGCATGTTGCATTAAAAATAAAGTACATTTCATACTTTAAATGCTTTCTTGATTAATATTTACACACATCCAAGTAGACCCATTGGTGGCCTTCGGCTGTTATCTGCTCTTTGGCCGGGTTGTTGTCTCTTTGACATATTCCCAATTTCCATTCTCAATGTTATGTTAACTTCTGTTGATGTCCTCCCTGAAATATGCATATACCATGACGTATATTACAATTTACAAGAAAAAAACATTTACTACTGTTCATTGTAGCATGATTTTAAATATATAACGGAAAAATGACACCGTTTGTATTGTGTACGGTTGCATATACAAAGCAATTCAGAACAAAATCAAAAATAGAAGTTAATACAAAATATGTAACGCAAAAATATATTCCATAAAATTGTTTCGATATGAACAGATAAAATTATTTTGATAAAATTATTTTGATATTAACACATCAGAAGTCGTGAAAAGTTAAACAGTGATATTTCAATAAATAAATATCTACAGATGTTCATAGCACATCTTTAAATATTCAGGTGGCACAGCTGATATAACTGTTCATGAAAAGGTTTCAAATGAGCATCTGAAAGAGTTGTCTAGTGCTACAGGCAATAATTGCGGAGGTACCTCCGTTGATGAAAGATTTTTGCAGATATTTGTGGATATATTTGGACGTCCATTGATGAACGCATTAAAGGAAGAAGATTCATCTTCGTATTTGGATCTGTTTCTCGAATTTGAAACAGTCAAACGAATAATTGAACCAGACAAAAATTCAAAAATAACCATTTGCATACCTTATCCATCGATAAATAGTTGTTGTTTGAAACTTCTTAACAAGGACATTGAGTCTGCTGTACGTGCGTCAAAATATGGCAACAAAGTCACTCTAAAATGTGGCAAACTCCGAATAGACTCTGAAATCGTTAAAGATATTTTCAAGCCAACAATTGAAAGTATTGTATCTCTCATGAAAGACATTTTTGAGAAAACGCCATCAGCTGATGTATCACAGATTTTGTTGGTTGGTGGTTTTTCTGAATGTGCTCTTGTTCAAGATGCAATTAAGCGGGCGTTTCCGGATAAGAGAGTTATAAACCCAGATGAAGCGGGTTTAGCTGTTCTGAAAGGAGCTTGTCTTTTCGGTCACAAACCGGATTATATAACATCTCGCGTGATGCAGTATACCTATGGCACAGGAACTAGTTTACCTTTTGATGCGAACATTCACGACAAGGAGCACCTTGTCATAGAGGAAGATGGAGAATTTTGTGATGGCCTGTTTGAAGTAATAGTCCGCAAAAATGACACAGTTGATATTAATACCGCAATTGAACACAATTTCACCGTGGATTGCAATGACCAAGAGCCGTGGGAACTGTCCCTTTATGCATCGACAAAAGAGAAACCGATGTACGTGGACGAAAAAGGTTGTACTCTTCTCGGTTCAATGAAGATTTCGTTCTCAAAAGCAAGTGAAACAGAACGAGAATTGAGAGTGGCGTTCCTGTTCGGTAATACTGAGTTGGGTGTTACAGCGACAGATATACTTACTGGAGAAACCATTTCGTCTACATTTAACCTGAACTAAATTAGTAAATACATTTCAGAATTATATATTTTTGCCCATTGTGAATTTACATGATTTAATAATAAATAAAAATTCATATATATTTCATAAGATTGATTGATGTTTATAAAAAAAAAAGCTAGTGTTGTAGATTTACATGTATGAAGTATGTTGTCTATTGGTTTCCACTTGCATAAGCGAACTCTTTTTAATAAGAGACATATACAATAAATGTATAATAAAACAAAACCGCTGGTGGTCATATTGATTTGGATGACTAATAAGCACTAAGTATATCACAATTTGGGTTTAACTAGAAACATCAGATTCGGTGGGCACGTGGGTTCGATACCCGGCAGGATTAAACCAAACTGCTTATTGGTATTTGCTGCTTCTCCGCTACGTACGCAGCATTAAAGAGTAAGAGCAAACGCTGAACAGCCATCCGTCAATCTATCATCAATTAGATATTGAATTTAATTCGACTGTCTTTTGGGGATTTTTTTTTTAAGTTTGAGCTTATTGTATTAATCTGATAAATTAATCATGTTTGTTTCTCAAGAATACGCTATCTTATTTATAATTTATATTCTTTAAAAATTTTGGAAAAATTTAGATTTAAAAATCGCCTCTGGCATTTATTAGGTCGGATACGGGTATGCATAATTTAGCTTGAATACTCAATTAGTTTTTACCTGGAAATTAATTAGTTGCAATGCGTGATGGACTGCTTATAATTAACCGAGAACACATGTTTTTACTGACATGCAACGCATTTTTCCCAGATTGCCGGAAAAAGATATCATGATATTTTTTTCTTCTTATGTGATTACATTTACAGACCATGATATAAAGCACTATTAACATGCTCAGATTAACGAATAAATGTTTCTGTCCGAAGAAAATAGTGATTGAAATACACGCACAATAGCCACTAATATAAATCGATAAACAAAGCAACCAAACGATACTAAATAATAATAATAAAAACTCAAAAGATAACTAGTTGTACTTTCATTCAGATTTTGAAAACGGGAGGCGCCTGAACTTTTCAGATATTTCATAAGATTGGGAAAGCGAGTGCCAAATATCCGTTTGACGCACTCACAAATCTTTTCTTTTTTTGTACAGAGTTTATATATATTTATTGATATTTAACCTACATTTTGTTTTTCTGCTGTCATTGCAAAGATAAAAAAAAAAGTGGCATTGTCCAAAAACGAATGATGCAAGCCCTTAGAGATGATCAGATAGTGTTTTTTTTTAGTGCATCCACATGCACTGAAAATTGCACTATCATTGTTTTATTGTAAATACTAATCGTCTGTGTAACTGTGTAATTAGTTTATGAGATTTTAGTAGTGAAACTTTAATAATCCAAACAAAAATGCGGTTACTATTATTTCATTTTATTTCTTTTGCACGTAGTTATTCTGTGTCATGAAATAATAAACCATCCCCTTTATTTTCCCTTACTTTTGCTAAATACACGTGTACGAGTATATGATGTCACTTAACAGGTTTTAAACTACGGCTAGGGATTGAATGAGGTGTGGCATGATTTCATTGAGACAGCAACCAAACGACATAAATAACCAAAAAACAGCTAAGGGTCAACATAAGGTCTTCAACAATAGACAGATGTCCCAGTCTATATAATATATAGACTGGGACATCTGTGCATATAAATTATGTGCATGTCTTTAAAGCCATGGTGCTTTGCAGCATTTAAGTGCTTGATAACAAGTAGGATTTCTGTGCCGTATTCTATATTCTTTATGAAATAGAATTGATTATGTAAAGAATTAAGAATATGCGATACGAAAATATCAAGAGCACACAGACTATGTAACCCATTCCTTTAAAATATTTTAACTAGTTTTAAAAAGCTAAGAAGATTTTAACTGGACAATGGACAGTTCGATATCAATTTAACATGAAATGAATGCACCTGTTCTTTGCTACTTGATACGATGAAAAAACTAGAATGCTGATGCCGGTAAACGATATTTTTAAAATCTGAACATGCAAATTGAAGATTATGTTAAATTTATTACATAATTATATAACATTAGATGAGCAAAAATGATAAACCAGAGATTCCGAGATACATTACAAAAAGACACTTTTCTACCAAATTCCACTTAGGTGATAGTAAACTCGTAGTATCCCGCACCGCATTATGGTTTATTGTGTCGATTGGTCAATTTCTCACTGACATGTTCACATTTGTATTTGAGAAAGTACTATGCAAATGTATTCTGACGTAAGAATTCAAAAGGTCCCGACCTGTTTAAGTTTATCGTCAAATCAAAACCGAATGAGGTCAATTTGTAGAAAATCTTCGATACATCATGTTTGCCATCGGTTTTTTTCTTATTGGCTATGTAGTTTAAAAAAATGAGAAAATGTGATTTTCAATAGTGTTTCATTGTGAATCATCTGGAGTTGCAAAAATTATTCCACCCTGTATTTAAACAGAAGACATTATTTGAAAATTAGCCAATCAGAACCATAGAGTACCTTTTGGTTCCCATGTTTATAGTCCGACCGAGACGAGGATGGTTTGTAGAGAACTTCTAAGCATCATTCCTGTCATATTTTTATTATTTCCCAGTGGACATGAAGTTTAAGGGAAGATTGTGCAAGTACTATTTTCTAAAGGGGTTCATTGGGAAATATGTCCTGCCACTTGCCACCTGATCAACATTATGTCAGAACTGTTTTAAGGGAGTCTTGTTATCATCAATCCTGTGAAGTTTTAAAACATTTCGCCTTGTAGTTTAAGAGAAGAAGATTTTGAAAAGTTGCCAAACAGAAAAGAAGTTGACTCTTGATCAGATGAAAATTAGGATGGCTTTTAGAAGACATTGTACACATAAATCTCACGAAGTTTGGTTAAAATTATGCTAAAGGTTTCAGAGACAAAATAAAAACTTCAAAATTTAACGGACGACGGACCACAGACGATGGACCACAGACGACGGCAGCCAAATGATTGAAATATTTCAAAATGACCTTTCTCAACTGAGTTCAACCTAAACAACGAACCTTAAAAGTAAGACTTAAAATTTACAAAAGTTTAAATGACCTAGTTCACTCTTCTACCTATATAAAGATTTTTTGAAAATACCTAATTCTTGGAACTGTTTATTTAAATCAGATACATTTATTAGGCTATCGTATTTGTGATAGCGGGTAGTTAAACAGAAGTAAAAAGATATACACACACACCTTAAGTTATTTAGGTCAATTTTGTTGTGATGAAAAAAGCGCGACCAATATTCATTGAAATTGTTTAATTAAGGGGGCAAAATCGAAATGTTGAATTTGAATCAAAACAGTTTAAAAATAATTAAAACAGTTTACCATAATTCATAAAATCCGTAAATGCTACTTATAGAGCAACTGCTTACTGTTCAAGCACAAGCACTTGTCTATTACAAAACATTTTTAGTATGCATGTATTAAAAGAAGAGAATTGTTGGATCTGAATGGTAATGCACAGCGTTACTTTAACTTATGAAATTTGTTTTGTTTCGGGTTACCTTCTAATTCAATTATTTTCTATATGAGCCCAATATAGAGTTAACAAAGATCAACGCACTCTTCATGTGTCTGTCCCAAGTCAGGAGCTTGTAATTCAGTGGTTGTCGTTTGTTGCTGTATATCATATTTGTTTTTCGTTCATTATTTTTCACATAAATCAGGCCGTTAGTTTTCTCGTTTGAATTGTTTTAAACTTGTCTTTTCGGGGCCTTTTATAGCTGACTATGCGTATGGGTTTTGCTCATTGTTGAAGTTCGTACGGTGGCCTATAGCTGTTATTTGGTCTCTGGTGGAGAGTTGTCTCATTGGCAATTATACCAAATCTTCTTATTAGCTCACCATTCCTAAGGAACTGTGAGCTTTTGCCATCACTTGGCGTCCGTCGCTGTCCGTCTGGTGTAATCTATTTCAAACATCTTCTCCTCTGAAACTACTGAACCAATTCCAACCAAACTTTTGCTGAATGATGCTTAGGGTATCTAGAATAAAGTTTGTGTTTTATATAACATGGCCGCCATGGATAAAAATAGAACATAGGGGTAAAACGCAGTTTTTGGCTTATATCTCAAAACCCAAAGCATTTAGAGCAAATCTAATTTGGGGTTATAGTGTTCATTAGGTGAAGTTCTATCAGCCCTATAATTTTCAGTTGAATCTGATAACCCATTGTTGGGTTGCTGCCACTAAATTGGTAATTTTAAGGAAATTTTGCAGTTTTTGTTTATTATCTTGAATATTATTAATGATTCAGCAAGGTAAGATCTACAAATAAGTTCATTTGATCAAAATTGATAATTGACCCCTTAAGGAGTTATTGCCCTTTAAGGACAATTTTAAACAATTTGTTTATCATGTTTTCTAACTTTAAAAAATCTTCTTCTCTGAAACTACAGAACCAATTCCAACCAAACTTAAGCTGAATGATTGTAAGGGTATCTGGAATAAAGTTTGTGTTTTATTTTCTGTTTCTAAAAAAACATGGCCGCCATGGCTAAAAATAGAACGTAGGGGTAAAATGCAATTTTTGGCTTATATCTCAATAACCAAAGCATTTAGAGCTAATCTGATGAGAGGTAAAAATGTTTATTAGGCCAAGTTCTGTCAGCCCTGAAATTTTCAGATGAATTTAACAACCCATTGTTGGATTGCTGCCACTTAATCGGTAATTTTAAGGAAATTTTGCTGATTTTGGTTATTATCTTAAATATTATTAATGATAAAGATAAACTGTAAACAGCAAAAATGTTCAGCAAAGTAAGATCTACAAATAAGTTCGTATGACCAAAATTGTCAATTGTCCCCTTAAGGAGTTATTGCCCTTTAAAATCAATTTTTCACAATTTGTTCTTTTAGTTTCATTGCTTACTTTAAAAAATCTTCTCCTTTGAAACTGCTGAATCAATTTGAGCCAAACTTGGGCTGAATGAGTTTCAGAGTATCTAGTATATTTTTTTTATTTTATTTTCTTGTACGTCAAGAAACATAGCCACTATGGTTAAAATGAAACATAGGGGTAAAATGCATTTCTTTGATTTTGAAGAAAATATGACAGATACAAAGAACATTTCAATGGAAGTTTTAAGCCATTCATTAATATATATTGAAAAGCAAAAATAATCATTGATGAAAGATTTAAGCAAAATATTACAGGTGAGCGATTCAGGCTCTTGAGAGCCTCTTGTTTTTATATTCACAACAATCTCCATACATATCACACCAGTAGATTGGACTTTCTTTTAGGTCTGTTATAAAACTGCTGCTTTCATTTGTTGCAAACATACTTTCAGTAAATGCCTATAGTTATATATTGTTTCGTCACGTGTCGCCGCATTCACATTAGTGTAAAATGAATAATTAAGGTGACCTAAATACTATTTTATCTTTTAAGAACATAATATGCTTTTCAGCGTCCGAGGTGGAACAGGGACATGAAATTTGGATAATAAAATATAAGCAAATCAGGGGATTATTACATAAACCAGAAGTGGATTTTAATCGATATTTGAAAAAAAGAATTGTTGGTAGAACTGAATTCAACTTGTGCTTTTTTAATTTTAAGATCGATATACAATAAAAACTGAAACATTAATAACTTTATCGACACAATCATTAGGTAGGGTCACATATTAAAGGTAAAGGTTGTTAGTAACTCTACCGGTAAACCTTGTAGTTAGTGATCTTACGGTTGTGTGGTTATATTTAGAAGCTAATACATTACTGTACCTAGGTCTTAAGGTAAGAAGTCTACTTTCAGTATTTAAGATACGTCTTTGATATTTTTTCAGTAGTTTTGTTGTGCAAAAAAAAAAATCATCATGTAAACGATAAGTTTTGTGTACAATGCTTAATAAATTTTTACAAGAAATCATTAATCTCTTTATAACGAATTATTAACCGACGAACTTCTAAGTGTCAAGTAGCTAAATTCTTGTCCATATGTATTGTTTGCACAATGTGCTAAATTAAGGATTTTATAATTTCGTCGCATTTAAGCTTTATTTTCGAACCATTTGAATTGGATTCATTTACCATCAAGTTGTATGGGGTACTTTCGTTGTCAATGTTTGTATCAATCCCGCCCCTTTTTTACTGTAGACAGTATAGATGAGTTCAATGGCAATAGATACGCCGTCAAGTCATGGTTTACATGGTTGACAATTTACATGGTCGATAATTAAGTTACGTGGCGGATGACAAAGGCCAAATACCAAATACTGAAACCTGCAAGAATTAACCCAGAAAGGCAAACTTATCTCCTAAAAATTTGGTGACAATGCTTTTAATTTGTGTAAATTATGACAAAATGGATTTTTTTTAGTTGAGCGGCAACTGTGGCTGCTTTAGATAACTTATTTAAAAAAGCGGGCATATCTCGACCCTGTTTTAATTGTGTGCCGTTTTTTTTTTTATTTCTTGTGCAGATTGGTGGTTATCCTAGCCTGTGCTGGACTGTATAGATTTTTGATTGACTTGTATTCTTGAATAAAGCCATCACATTTTGTGTCTTTACAATGTCAGCTATCAGGACCATGTGTAATTCTTTGTTGTTTGTACGTCTTTTTAGCGGGGGATTCGGTGGTTTGTTGTGTTCAAAACTTATGGTAATGTCGTATAATCCTGTTATGTCGGAAAAAACCGTTTACCTTTTACAAAACTGCTATTGCTTGATTTTTTCTGATTTTCCGCTGGTTTCCAAATATCTTTAAACTTCGAAATATCAGGGTTTCATATTCCGAAATACATTTATTTTTACAATTTTAATAATGATTAAAAGAAAAAAAATACTTGAACTGTCTTTAACATATATTATTTTTGTTTGGAATGACCCAATATAAAATACATCTAGAGGTCAATATCTATATGAACTATATCCAACAATGGACAATATTTATCTTAATAGCGAACTCCAACATCTTACACCAAATCATAAAGCTCATATTCTCCCTTGAAAAAATTTGAGATGAAATTGCATTTTAAGCATAGATAACTTACATAGAAACGCAGTTTAGTCATTTCCTTATCGGAATGAATGTATAGTTTGCTAAAATGTTGAAATATCTATAATTATTCATTAATTCAAGTGTATCATGTATGACTGGTATCATAATACACACCATGAACACAATCCATCAGTTCCCACCATCCATGTTGACAATAAAAAAAGTAACAAATACCATTATATCATAGTACATTTATTTGTTCTTTGCAGTTTGAATTTGAATAAAAATGTGGGTGTGTTTCAACTGTCACGAATATAACGACGCAAATAAAGACAAGTGTGTAAAATGCGAGACGCCGAGGCAACAGAGAGAAAAACCAAAAGGTAATCCGAGTACCAACATATTCATAGTCAAAACTACATTTAAAACTACATGTACATTACTAACGTTAATAACTTCGTTAATGGTTCTTGTTTGAATATGATGCTCATGCATTTCAAATTGGATTGGTGACCTTGCAAACTTAAAACTTTAGTTATCATCCTTAAACTGTTGTTTTTTTTTATTTACAATTTTTTGACAAGAAAAGGAACTAAACTGTTGACTGAAAATTGCGTCTACAATGCAACTTTTGACCTACATTTAATGCCAATAATGGTAGCTAGCAAAGAGGTACAGTTATACGGCCTAAGTCTAAAGTTAAGAAAAAAACAGTCCATATTTTGTTTTTTTTATAACCAGACAGAGACAGCAACAGTTATAGGTCTTCAATCAAAGTTTTATCCATTTTTTGCTTATTCCCATCTGTTGTCTGCCATCTTTATCATTATTTTTTATGTGTTGATTTTTTAATTTTCACATGATATCGTGTTGCTAGCTTGTTATTCTATTTTGAGCAAATGAAAAAAAGTTGTTTTGTGTCTGCTTAACAGTTATTTTTTGCTTACCTGGCCCGAAGGGCCAAGTGAGCTTTTCTCATCACTTGGCGTCCGTCGTCCGTCGTCGTCGTCGTTAACTTTTTACATTTTGAACTTCTTCTAGAGAACCACTGAATGGATTGAAACCAAACATGGCATGAATGTTCCTTATGAGGTGCTGACCAAGTGTTGTTACTTTGAAGCCGATCCATCATCCAAGATGGCCGCCAGAGAGGGACTTAGTTTAACATAGGACCCTACGGGAAATACATTCAAATGTCTTCTTTTAGAGAACCACTTAATGAAATTAAATAAAACATGGCATGAATGTTCCTTTTGAGGTGCTGACCAAGTGTTGTAACTTTGTAGGCAATCAATCATCCAAGATGGCCGCCAGCGGGGACTTAGTTTAACATAGGACCCTATGCGAAATACATACAAATGTTTTCTTTTAGAGAACTACTAAATGGAATGAAACCAAACATGGCATGAATGTTCCTAATGAAGTGTTGACCAAGTGTTGTTACTTTGTAGCCAATCAATCATCCAAGATAGCTGCCAGCGGGGGACTAATTTTAACAAAGGACCCTATGGGAAATATTTACAGATGTCTTCTTCTAGAAAACCGTTTAATGGATTGAAACCAAACATAGTATGAATGTTTCTTTTGAGGTGCTGACCAAGTGTTGTTACTTTGTAGCTGATTTGTCATCCAAGATGGCTGCCAGCAGGTGGAGTAAGTTTAACATAGACCCTATGGGAAATACATACTAATGTTTTCTATTGAGAACCACTGAATAGAATGAAACCAAACATGGCATGCTTGTTCCTAATGAGGTGCTGACCAAGTGTTGTTACTTTGTAGCCGAACCATCATCCTAGATGGCCGCCAGCAGGGAACTTAGTTTAACATAAGACCCTATGTGAAATACATACATTAATGCTTCTTCTAGAGAAGCACTGAATGGAATGAAACCAAACATGTCATAAATGTTCCTTATGAGGTGCTGATGAAGACCTTAATACATGTATCTTTATAGATTGAGATATACTGTAAACCGCAAAAATATCAGGAAAAGAAGATCTACACATAAGTCAACATGAGCAAAATTGTCAAAATTCTATGAGGAATTGCTTTTCATGAATACAAGCGAAATATCAAATAAAACTAAGGAGTCATGGGCCTTAGTTTCTTGGAGAAAGTGAAAAAAAAGAAATTGTTCTATCAAATTCAATATAATTATCTGCCCTTGATTTTAAAAGGATTTTTTTCTGAAAATTTAATTACACTTAACGACACTCAACTTTTTGATAGTTCAATCTTTAAATTTCAAGTTTTAGATATTTTTGTTGTATATTGAATTATCTTGGTAAAATATTTTTAAACCAAAAAAGTATTTTTTCAACATGCACAGAAAGGATGCTCAGAAGATGACATCTGATTTACCTAAATATTGATTTGCCGTTTGAATTTTTATTTTGAAACTCATATCCTAATACAAATCGGCATTGGTTGGCCGCAAACTGATGAAATGGCACCTAAAGAACTGTACTCAAACATCAGATAAATAATGTAGTTTGTTTTTAAACAGGATATCAGGAAACAGTATTTGTGTGTAATGTGCATGTCACCTGTAATAAGTGGTTGTCTTATGTTGCTGTCTGCCATTTTTGTTTTCGTTTATTGTTTTGGCATAAAAGGTCACAGTTATTGTACGAATATAGTTCCTAGTGTAGAGAATATATTAATTGCAATTATTTTGCTTACACCTTCCAAATTTATTTCTTTATATTTAATGCATAAAATAGAAAGGAGGGTATATGACAAGCCGTTCTCGTCAAAACTATGTTCAAATGTTTAAACCATTTTTTCGTTCACACTGAGATTTAAAACAAAACACGCTGAGATTAAAAAACTTAAAAACACACACTGAGAATTGAAAAGTACACTGAGATTTCAAAAAGACACACTGAGATTTAAAACTAGAGGCTCTCAAGAGCCTGTGTCACTCAACTGTATCTACTGTGGTTTTTAAAATATTGTTTAATTGGTTAAAATCATAATAAATAGTATTAGATACCCTAATAATGATTGAGGCCAAGTTTGGTTTAATTTGGCTAAGTAGTTAAATTTAAAGCAGAAGATTTTTGAAAAAAGTTTACAAAAATTACCAAAAAATTGCAGAAATGACTTTAAAGGACAATATCTCCAATAAGATTTTGGTCATGCTGACTTATTTGTAGATCTTACTTTGCTGAACATTATTGCTGTTTACAGTTTATCTCTATCTAACATATTATTCAAAATAACCAATAACTGCAAAATTTCCTTAAAATTACCAATTAAGGGCAGCAACCCAACAACAGGTTGTCTGATTTGTCTGAAAATTTAATGGGCAAATAGATCTAAACCTGATGAACATTTTTACCCGAAGTCAGATTGCTCTTAATGCTTCAGTTTCAGAGATAAAAGCCAAAAACTGTATTTTACCCCTGTGTTCTATTTTTAGCCATGTCGGCCATGTTGGTTGGAAGGCGGGGTCATCAGACACATTTCTTAAACTAGATACCATAATGATGATTGTGGCCAAGTTTGGTAAAATTTGTCTCAGTAGTTTCAGGAGAAGATATTTGTAAAAGATTACAAAAATTTACGAAAAATTGTTAAAAATTGACTTTAAAGGGCAATAACTCCTTAAGGGGTTAATTGATCATTTTGGTCATGTTGACTTATTTGTAGATCTTACTTTGCTGAACATTATTGCTGTTTACAGTGTATCTCTATCTAAAATAATATTCAAAATAATAACCAAACACTGCAAAATTTCCTTAAAATTACCAATTCAGGGGCAGCAACCCAACAACGAGTTGTCTGATCGTCTGAAAATTTCATGGGCAGATAGATTTAAACCTAATGAACATTTCGACCCCATGTCAGATTTGCTCTAAATGCTTTAGTTTCAGAGATAAAAGCCAAAAACTGCATTTTACCCCTATGTTCTATTTTAGCCATGTCGGCCATATTGGTTGGCAGGCAGGGTCATCGGACACATTTGTTAGACTAGATACCCTAATGATGATTGTGGCCAAGTTTGGTAAAATTTGTCTCAGTAGTTTCAGAGGAGAAGATTTTTGTAAAAGTTAAGACGACGGACGACGACGACGGACGACGGACGCCAAGTTATGAGAAAAGCTCACTTGGCCCTTCGGGCCAGGTGAGTTGAAAATGAAAGACACACACTGAAATTTTTTTTCGAAAAATGGCTTAAACCTAATTCTGACGAGACCAGCTTGCCATAGGAGGGAACGAGATTACATGCACAAAAAAATTTGAGTCTGAATTTTAAAGTAGAGTTGTGTGATTTGGTCCAGTTGAAAAAGTCAAAAATCATCATGTCTGAAGCTGTCAAACTGAAAAATATACTCCTTAACATAAAATTGTCCATACTTTGAGATAGAGCTTGTAGACTTTTCTATAATTTTGATATAGTACAACACACTGTAAAAGTATTATTGAGAAAGAGCAGTTGCGATTTTAAAAATATTTTATTAAGTGTTCTAAAGAAATGCACTACAAAATAATTTTGTTCTCGTGAATTGTGTCATAATTTGTCAGGGCTTTTTATAGCTTACCGTGTCGTATAAGGTTAACTTTGCTCATCGTTGAAGACCGTACAGTGACATATAGCTACTTACATGACCTCCTTTTGATGTTGGTGGATTATTGTCTCATTGGCAATCATTCAACATCTCTTTAATATTATATGATACCACAACATGTGTTTTATATTGATATTTGTTAAATGAAGTGCGATAAAAAAAAAAAAGTCGATGAAAAAGTTTTCCTCATTAACACAAAATCGCTAATAGTAAGCATCAAGTTATTGTATGGTACAACGATTGACAAATGCGAAATCCATTTTGTCACCTCTAAATAGAACTGAATTTTCTCAAGTTGATTACTGAATTCAGCAGATAAGCTGTTCACAGATCTGAAATCGACACCAAATTCTTTGAACGACCAAATTATGTTAATAATGCAGAGTAGCCAGGAATGCCTAGAGTTGGGTTTGTGACACTTCATTAGTCAATGTCAAATGATTGATTGTTGGATTGATTGGTGTTTAACGCCACTTTCGGCATTATTTGCTATTTCGTGGCGGTCAGTTTTTATTGTTGAAGGAAGCCTGAGTGCCCGGAGAGAACCACCGACCTTTGGTTGGAAAACTGACAGTTCTAGTCAAATAAGATTGGAGTCGAACGCAACTACCACGTTGGACTACTTAGACCACTCGGCCACAGAGGCCTTAATGTTAAAAGAACATCTCGACTTAGATAAGATTAATTTGTTTTCCCATAGGGGATTCGTCCGACATCCACCCACTCACTTCTCCCACACATCAAATATTAATATAGACCTGTATGAACAGCCGCAACACTCACAATATTCATGATTTTGAATAATAAATAGGCATTATAATTCGACGCAGCCAGACTGCAAAAACAATACTTGTAAAACAGCAAAACAAAAAAATGTATTTTATACTGCGTGATCATGATTCGTATTCGTGTATTCCATTTATGATATAAACATGGACTTTTCAGGCAGAAGTGAACACAAGAATGCCATTTTGTTTGATCGAAAAACAATGTACACACGAGGGACACCTGAAGGATGGCAGAAGGGTTAGACTTAATAAATAAAAAAAAAATTCAAACACAGTTTACTTTTAAAGATAATGATTTTTAGAGTACTTTTTTTACATTTTTTTAATGATACAGAAAATTGTATTTTCATTAGAAATATTATTACTTCACTTTTTCACACGCTTCTCACTTTAACCTTTAAGAATTCACGAAAGCAAGCAATAAACGATAAAGAATAGGGTATGATTCAGATAATTTTGGTCTATAATTCTTTAAAATTTGTTGATTTCTTTGAATATGCATTTTATGTCGTTAAATTTGATGTAATTATGGTAACTATTTCTACATAATTTCAAAGAAATTACAAAATATTGAGCAACAACATGATCTTTCATGTTTAATGCATTAACGTTATGCCCACATGTATAAGTATTAGCACACAATGATACCAATATGTCAATCAGTGATTGCTTAAGAGAATAATAAAAGGCAAAGGGTAAATTTAACATCATACATTCTTTTTTGTTGCTTTTAAAATAGCCAAACAGACCGGATTTGAACTACAGAATATTACTGAAAGACCGGAATCTGTATCCTTATCGCCAAGTAAGAGTCTTAAAGAAATGTCTTTGTGTCAATAAAAACGATACAACACACACACACACACACTTATAATTAGCAGTATCTGAATTTCGATTCCCGTTCGTTTTAAGGACTAAGTTCCTGTGTAGGACGATTAACAACCATTATTGAATTTGGACAATTTTTTGTAAACAAATTCTCTGGGATGCTCAAAATTTTACCACGTGGTTACCAGATAATTACTGCGACATCAAAGCATTAAAAGAAAGGTTGTCGGGAGCAACACTTATTAAAAATATTCTTCTAGCTGCAGCGATATTCCGCAACTTTAGCACCAAACGGATAACAACCTCCACCATCACGACAAGAAAGGCAAAATAAGCATTTCCATGTCACCATGATATCATAAGAAATCAATTTATGCACTATTCAGCAACAGAGTAAAACATCCCAACATGATTCATAATTGGGCAGCTAAAACTAAACAGTTGAGTTTTTACTAATTCAGTTAAAACGAAAAAGGGTATCTTCCTTATAACAAGAACAGGAAATACGCAGAAGATATACAAACTTATGTGTTTTCTTAGAAAGTAAAATCCTATCTTTCAATTTCAGTGTTTAAAGGATGATGGTTAATTCGCCTAACTTTTAAGTCAACAAATACATTGCGAGTTGATGACAGCTTCAAATAATAAAAAAATGATACGAATATGTAATATGATTTGTTGCTTTTTTTAGTCTCGCAGCCAGCACATGGGCTAAAAAACGTTAGCAAAAGACTAGAATCAGTACAGTTAAATCCAAGTAAGAATCATAAAATATTGCTCCGAGTGAGTTTATATTTTTCAGATGTCTACATATTAAAGATAAAGCATTGTAGAGTTTGATAAATATAGTTACATCAATAATGCACAAACACCATGACAAGTTTTACACGCAGAAATAAACAAACTGTAGATGCTCAATGATACACTGGAAAGTTTTGATACATGTTGATTTTTGTTCGTAATTCTAAACTTCTATCGAGTGCCAAGGTCGTTTTTTTGTGTGTTTTGTTTCAAAGAAAGTCGTCTCTGATACTGTCTTAAATTTCAATAATGCATGTATTCTAATGTCACTTCTCCATTTTAAAGTTTCTGCTACTAGTAAAGTATCAATTTTTACGTCTCTTGTGGGTTTTTTTTCCTCTGTATTACACAATCTAATTACTTGTGCAGCCATTTGCAACTATGATTAAAAACAAGCATATGCGGTATGGGTTTTGGTCAGTGTTAAAGATCGTACGATAACTTGTAGTTGCTAACATCTACGTCCGGTCATTTCGTTTCTAGTGGTTTACACGTGTACCATATCTTATATATATATATATATAAAGCGTTAACATTTATTTGTTTAAGGAAAAATGGAGCAAGATCCTGATTATATACTAGTAGCAGCATTGGACTTTGGAACAGCATATTCAGGTTATGCCTTTTCAATGAGAGGCAATTTCAAAACTGAACCATTAAAGATCCACGCAAATCAAGCTTGGAATGCAGGCGGAAGACAGCTGCTATCACTGAAAACACCTACATGTTTGTTGTTAAATCCTGATAAGCAGTTTGATGCGTTTGGATACGAAGCAGAGAATAAGTACTCAGACCTTGTTATGGACGATGAGCACTCGGATTATTTCTTTTTCCGTAGATTTAAAATGAATTTACATAATAAAAAGGTATAGTTAATCATAACCTGTTTATCTTAGAAACATGAACTTCCATATTAATATATTTTTAATGATTTAAACATCCTGAATATGTGTCAAAGAAGAGAGGCGAAAGATACCAGAGGGACATTCAAACTCATAAATCGAAAATAAACTGACAAAGCAATGGCTAAAAAGGAAAAAGACAAACAGATAAGCAATAGTACACAAAACACAACACACAAAACTAAAGACTAAGCAACACGAACCCCACCGAAAACAACGGGATTGTAGTTACGACGCCGAATTCGGTAAAGTATGAAACTACTAATTTTTTTATGTATAAAAAACATTAAATTGTGACGGGATTAAAATTTGTTAGTTCTTATAGTTTTATACTATTTCCTTTTCTAGTTTCAAACAGCGGCACATAAAATTATATAGGAATATAGTAAAAATGATTCAGAAAAAGCACGAATAAACACAATTGAAATAATACTGTCTAGTATTATTGTTGCATATGTACAAAACTTACATATAAGAGATATGAAGTTCCCGATGGGTTGGTCGAACATTGTACCTACATATTTTAATATCAGCTTGCAATAAAAGTCAAGGATCGAAATTAAATGGATCATATTTTCAGTTAAGTTTCCTTTTCTACTCCTTCCATATGCTATTTAACATGCGAAAATATATTTGATTAGTAGTATCGAATACATGCTGCTCATTTGGATTTACAATTTATCTCATTATATACACATATATGTCCATAGTACACGGATGCCTCACTCGCACTATCATTTTCTATGTTCTTGCAGTGGACCGTGAAATTGGGGTCAAAACTCTAATTTGGCATTAAAATTAGAAAGATCATATCATAGGGAACATGACTTTGTGTACTAAGTTTCAAGTTGATTGGACTTCAACTTCTCAAAAACTACCATGACCAAAAACTTTAACCTGAAGCAGGACAGACGGACGGACGGACGGACGGACGAAGGAACGAACGAACGAACGGACGCACAGACCGAAAAACATAATGCCCCTCTACTATCGTAGGTGGGGCATAAAAATTAAAATATTTCAAATTATAAATGTAAACTTCTGTTTACATTTATATCTATATTTTCCATAAAAATTTGATGTATTATTCATTGTGTCTTTGAAGAGACTCCGTGTGAAATTTATGTTGTTGTGCGATAGTGCATCTTTTAAGAACAACCAACTATCTAAGGATGAAAAATATATTTTTTAGAAAATAGGTAACGATATAATCATAGAAGACATTGCTGGAAAACCAATGGCAGCTTTAGAGGTTTTTACTCTGTCAATTAAAGCACTTGTTAACCATTTGCTGACACTTCTGGAAAAACAAGGCACTGGTGTCAAAGCCGAAGAAATACGATGGGTTTTGACTGTTCCTGCTATATGGACTGATAGTGCCAAACAGTTTATGAGGAAAGGTGCAGTCCAGGTATATACATGTAATTCAATTTCCTAGGTGATAAGTGAAGAAGGTGTGAGGGACAGTCCCGAAATTCAGACACTACATTTGTCCTACAATTCCATTAGTCCGACACACCATTAAAGCTATACATTCATTCGTCCGATACTATATTAGTCGGAAGCCTAAACTTTTGAAATAGGGTTAATATCGTATGATATTATAATGCCTTCTTAACGTATGCTTCTTTTAAAATTAAAAGGAAAGGCGCTTGGAACAAAAGACCATGTCCTTCGTCTGAACAGGCAATGCAAGTTATCATGGTATTTTGATGTAAATTTTACATGGAGGATTTCATGTCCAGCTTTTTCCGGAATGTATATAAATGGTTTATAATTGTCATCAATGGAGAATGAATCATACATTCTATAAAAGCCTTGTGAATATAGATCGATATCTTCTGGCTTATAATAAATCTGCAAATGCCAGTTCTCAAGTGCTATCGATTTGTTTGCCATGTAACTGTTTATGTTTATCTCTTCCGTGTAAAAGAAATAAAGTTAAGGCTCTTCCAAAATGTTTACTACTTACTTATTTTATATAAATGTGTGATTATTAAACATAAATACATCGAACACCTAATGCAATGGAAAAACTGGTGACAATTTCCCATCCCAAATAAAGGTTCACCGTAAGGATGTTATAAATTATGAGTTCACAGTAACCTTTTTTGTAAATGATAATAATGAGAACACATAATAATGAAAGAAGGGTTTATCATACTTTATAACTTAGTTGAAATGTAACAAATGAAATTGTCAGCAGGTAAAAGGAGCTATGTGTGAAAAAGGTTATATTATTACTTATTTATAACGTTTCAACCTAATTTATTTTTTTCTTGGTTGTATATGTCACAGAAACATACCACATAAGTATCTAAAGCAGAATAATTTGGTTTTTTTTAAACTAAAAAATCGAGCGCAATGTAAGTCAACCTTTTCTGCTGAAAAAAACCCCATTTATTTTAATATGTATACAACTAACATCCAAAACATAATCTCCTGTAATCCGTAACATTGGCCTTTTTCTCTTTAATATTAAGAAACAGTCCAGTCAATGCTAACTAATGATGGCGATTTTTTCAATTTTTTTTTCAATTTTTTTTCAATTAACATTAATCATAATGATAGAGTGATGGTGATTAATATCAATTATATCGTGTTCCCTTGATTTAACAATATTTACAATTATAATACATTTCATCACATTACATCGACTTGCTTTCAACAGACATGCAGTTGTTATTCTATGATATATAAGAGTGCTCCTCATCTCGCCGACTATTCGTATGAGACAGACTTCATGCAGGAGCTATTCAAGAAGAATAAAAATGTTATTATTGTGTGTTTACTTAATGTTCCGCTTTATAGATAATATATTGATGTGTTGCGTGTGGTTCGTGCTTTAGTGTTTGTTCCTTTTTTCTATTAATTAATTAATTAATATTAATTAATTAATTAATTTATTTATTTATTTATTTATTTATTTATTTATTTATTTATTTATTTATTTATTTATTTATTTATTTATTTATTTATTTATTTATTTATTAATATATTTATTTATTTATAAAAAAAGATTCAAACAACTATCGAAATTAAACAAAAATTGCTGAAAGACGTGACTTCCCTAGAACTGAAATTTTAATTAATAGAAAGAGTCATATCATAAACAGACCAGGGGCCTGGTTTTCGAAAGTATCCTCAGATATGTCATAAAACAAATTTTTTGACCATCTTATGACTATCATATGATATGTCATAGAATGTAAATCGAAGCTGTCCTAGTAAGATAATCCTAGCTATAATGTTCTTATGACTCTCATAAGTGAACATATTTTCTTTTATTTTGAAATGATAAAAATAACTGTGAAAATAATAAGTATGTAAATAAGAATTATTACCATTCTTATTGTTTTTCTTTCTTCATTATTATGGACATAACATACGAAAAGAATTTCAAATCTGAGTTGATAATTTGTTTAAATTTAGTTTGTACATACATAACAAATTCTATAACTTCGCGTTCATGTATTATTATACATGAAGTGTGATATAATTGTGATTATCATATTCTTAGAGTAAATAACTTATAATGTTTACAGTATGATAATAGCATTAAATTTACGTGAATTCAATATTTTCCGAAATGGTGCTTAGCGGGCTGATATGAAACATTTATCAACTGCTTCTGGCTATTATCAAGCATAATTTTGCAAGTACAAATGTTGACTTTTCCAAACAGTGTTCATTATGTTTCGTTGATTTTTTTTTTATCATCAATATATATAGATTATAACATGGCATTTTCATAGCAGACCCCTTATAAGCCCTAGGTCATGATATCAGCCCGAGAGCCGACATGCTCGAGGGATGATTTTGACCATGGGCTGATAAGGGGTCTGATATGAAAAATGACATGTTATGTTCTTTTTATCATATACTTCAGCAGAAACCATACAGACAAGAAAACATTTTTAAAACTTTATAAAATTCATTTATTGTATTATTTGTTTTGCATTTTTTAATAGTATATTTTTCTGTTTCCTAATATTCGTTCTCTCATTCTTCCTAGTTATTTTTCACTAAAATGTACCACTGAGTTTTTTTAAGGAATTTGCAGAATGACGTCGAATATAGGATTAAACGCTTTTTTAAAGGAATTTATTGGTGTATAAACTCGACCAATTCACTCACAAACAAATAATTCGGACTTTTATGATATGTTTGTGAGTGACTTGGTTCAGTTTATACACCAATAATACTTTAAAAAGGCGTTTAATCCTGATAATTCTTTAAAACTGGAGATAAGGAATTTATTTTTTCCACACTCGTAACCTCTATCACACGTAAATTGTATATTTGTGTCATTGAATAGGCCTGACGTATGAATATATTTGTTGGTTAACGCAAAAATATGTACTCCATGAAATTTGCAATCTGATAAAAAAATAAACTACAAAAACTCTTATTATCATTCAAACGAATGTTTTGTGTTTATTATTTAATTTAACGATTACTGCGAAGTGAAAATAAATTTTGTTAACGTCGATCCGGATTGTGTCATTATCGCCGCCATCTTGTTTACATTGGTTACGAAAAGAAGTTCGGTCAACATCGTCTATCGAAAAATAAACAACGTCAAGAACAATTACCGGAAGTCCTCTCAACCAATCATATCAACGTATTCCCTAATATGCAAATCATATAAGAATTATTGACGTCGAAATGCTTTCCGATAACGTTAAAGAAAGGCATGCGATATTAACAGGAAGCAGTTGATATAAACCGGAAGCAGTGGATATATACCGGAAACAGTTGATAACGAAAGTTTTATCACACGGCTAAGACAATTCTTCAAATTTAATAAATAAATATATATCTATACAAATTAGTTTTATCAAGGGGTACAATTATACCATTATTTTCTATAAGTATATGATAAAACAATATATTATACTGTTGTTTTTCTCCTCTGTTGAGGCATATGATAGAAAGATTTCATATCGGATGTATTACATTTGGCGTCCGTCGACCATAAACTTTTCACTTTTCGAACTTCTACTTGAGAACCACTTAAAAGGATCAGTACATTAAACTGTTATTTTTCTCCATTGTTGAAGCATATGATAAAAAGATCATAACATGTCATTTTTCATATCAGAAAAATGCCTCGGCTCTTGGGCTGATATTAAACCTCGGGCTGATAATACATCTGATATGAAAAATACCATGTAATAATCTGATAATACTTTTAAGATTTGGTAAATCGAGTACCCGCTTAACGAAATATCCGTGAAAATGCGTTGATAAACTACTATATAAGAAAACAAATAAAAAAATGTATTTATTTTACATAATCATGAGTAAGAAAAGGAGTCAAAATTTTACGTCGTAGGATATTCAAATTTTAATTGGCGAAGTGGATACGAATAGATCTTTACTATTGAGCAGACTGAGCAACACAACAACAAACAGTTCCAAAATGAGAGCAATTGGTTTTACCAAAGAGTCATATAGTTTAGTCAATACATCAAAAATCATACCACCTGTTTTATAAAATTTTGCATTAATAATACCAAGCGCTGGAAGTTATTGAATAATCCGAAAATCCATTCAAAAGTACACCAAGATATTTATACCAAGATGCAAAATCAAGACATAATTCACCACATTTATACTAAAATTTACTTCTTCCCATAGATTTAGTTCTAAAATGTACGTTTTCAGCTCGTCGTCAAAGTGCATGTAAACAGCAGTCATATTCGTTTTTCACATGATGTCGTAACTTTTATGATAATCATAAGTCATGCCATGAGATGTCTTTATTTTACGATACAAGTTATGACATATCGCAACTTAGGACACTTCCGAAAACATATCTTACGACTATGACATGTTATAAGACCATCCTAAGACATGTCTCAGTCATAAGATACTTTCGAAAACCAGGCCCCAGGCTATTAGTTATAGATTTGTACCAAAGAAACTTTATATCATATACAAGTTATGTAAGAAGTCATTTATAACTAAATCTTAACAAATTATGTAATTTTTTTTTTGAATAAGATTAAAAAAACATTCATCTTAATTTTTTGGTTTATTTATAGGCTGGAATACCTGAAAATAAATTATATATAGCTTTAGAACCGGAAGCAGCATCTATATTCTGTCAATACTTGCCAACAGAGAAACTTAACGGTGCTGATTTTAAAATGGCCAAACCTGGAACAAAATACATGGTCGTTGATCTTGGAGGTATGTTGAAAGTGAATTATTATGAAAAAAATACAGCAGTTCTTGCTTAAAATGCTTTCATATTCAAGTGGCTTGTTGTTATGGTACTGTTATCTTCTCTAATCTAGCCATATACAAGGTTGTACATGTACCGTGTAGTGCAACACCAAGCGAAGGCACATTTTAAAGTATCAATATTGACCACTGTGCATTATTTCAAATATATGGGTAAAGGACATTGTTTGAAAAGTGTACAATGAATAAACAGATATAAGAGTTAATTTCAAATACGTAGACAAAAAATAAATTCGATAAAAATTGTTTTATTATAAGCAGATACAATTATTTTCATATGAAAACATCAACAGTATTGGAACGTTATACAATCTTTCAATATATCAATATCTAGAAAAGAAAATTAAGCATACATTTTTTACATGCAGGTGGCACAGCTGACTTAACCGTCCATGAAAAGGTTTCAAATGAAAATCTGAAAGAGTTATGCAGTGCTACAGGAAACGATTGTGGAGGTACATCTGTCGATGAAAGATTTTTGAAGATGTTTGTGGATATATTTGGACGCCCATTGATGAACGCATTAAAGGAAGATGACCCGTCTTCATATTTGGATCTGTTTCGCGATTTCGAAACAGTAAAACGAATAATTGCACCAGACAGAAATACAAAAGTAACCATCAGCATACCTTATCCATCAATAAATAAGTGTTGTTTGAAACTTCTCAACAAGGACATTGATTCAGCTGTTAGTGCGTCCATGTATGCCGATAAAGTTACACTAAAAGGTGGCAAACTCCGAATTGACCCTGAAATCGTTAAAGATATTTTCAAACCAACAATCGAAAGTATTACATCTCTCATGAGAGAAATTTTTGAGAGCGCGCCATCATTTGATGTATCTCAGATTTTACTGGTTGGGGGCTTTTCTGAATGTGCTCTTGTGCAAGATGCAATTAAGCGGGCGTTTCCAGATAAAAGAATTATAAACCCAGATGAAGCTGGTTTGGCTGTTCTGAAAGGAGCTTGTCTGTTCGGTCACAGGCCGGATTATATTACATCTCGTGTGATGCGGTTCACCTACGGCACAGGAATTAGTTTACCTTTTGATGCGAAAATTCATGACAAGGAGCATCTTGTCAAAGAGGAAGATGGAGAAGAATTTTGTGATGGTCTATTCGATGTTATAGTCCGTAAAAATGACACAGTTGATATTGGCACCGCAATTGAACATAATTTCACTGTCGATTGTAATGATGAAGAGCCGTGGGAATTGTCCCTTTATGCATCGACAAAAGAGAAACCGATGTACGTGGACGAAAAAAGTTGTACTCTTCTCGGTTCAATGCAGATTTCGTTCTCAAAAGCAAGTGATACAGAACGAGAATTGAGAGTGGCGTTTCTGTTTGGTAATACTGAGTTGGGTGTTACAGCGACTGACATACTAACTGGAGAAACCGTTTCTTCTACATTTAATCTGAACTGATAAATTAATTACATTTCAATTCTATATAATTGTAAATTAGATAATAAATAACAACTAATATATATCAAGCAGCGCTTGAGTTATCTATTACGATGCTAGTTTCGTTGCTTGACAAGTAAATATCTTGCAAATGGCAATAGTACCTTCTGCATACTACTAAGTAAATATCTTTCGACAATTTTTATAAAGATAAATTCATTTAACCTCCATTCCTTTCAAATTATATAGGGACTATTTACTCATGCGTATTCAACAATGAGTAAAACAAAACCCCATCATATTCCGTACAATTTTATTTACACTATCTTAGCACTAGTCACGTTTTACTCATCTTCGCTAGCCAAGGGTTACGATCCACTTCCCTCCTCTCCACCCTTGGCAGATTAAGCCAACATTTGTGATAACAATGTTGCGCCATCTATCGGTAGGTTAAAGTCACGCCCATTCTGAATACATTATTCTTGACCAATGGTAGCACTTTAACTCTTCAATTTGGAGGTAAAAACACGGTAGCGTCTAGATTCTACACACTTGGTAAAGCAGGAAACGAAAATATACGTTGACACTCATGCATTTGTGCAAGAAACATACACAGGAACTTAATTGTTTAAAAACATTCAAATTGTCACTAAATATAGTCGTATGTTTAGGGATGTAAAGCACGTGGCAATTGTTTACATACACTTTCTACATTTACACGTGATCATGTTATAGGCGCTTTTTGATTGGATGCAGCGAGTTTCGACTGCAACCAATGAAAACCATTACCTTGTGTCTCCGAAATTCTATCTCAATCCGCCAAGGGTGGAGAGGAGGGAAGTGGATCGTAACCATTGGCTAGCGAAGATGCGCTTTACAGGAACTCTTCAAAAACTTCAAAACGAAACCTAGTCAGCCCAGGGTACAAGACAACTCGGTTCGTCTATAAAAAAGACAAGTTGGACTGTCTTTAGAGACATGTTGGTCCGTAAACCCATTCAAACGACAAAACTAGAGAACTGATTTATGTTAAAACAATAATCCAAAAACAAATATACCATGCAACAAATCAACGAAAACTACTGAATTATAGTCTCCTGACTTTGTACAGTCATATAAAAGGATGTTGCAGGTATAAACATTTTTCTGAGCGCTTCCCCTCCCCTTTCCGTCACGACCTGTGGTAAACAGCTATACAAATTATAAGAATCGGTTGGAATGGGCTTGATTAATCTGATCAATCGACACAAAGCACAAACGGAACTAACAAAAAGACAAAAGACTAGCAGACTAGCAGTTATTAAACACTATGGTTCATAGCACTACAAGAAACAAATATCAATCAGTACACATGCAATGGAATTAGTGTAAATACGTCATAAACAGCTGAGAAAACCATGACCTTGTGCAATGCAGAAAATTAAGTATCGACATGTTATAGGCCGATAAGTGTTCATAACTGTATAGCCATACATGATGTGATGTTTTAATAATATTGCAAAAGAAATTCATGTTTGTAAGAATAACTCTTGCTTCTTATATACAGAATAGAATCGATCATTTTTATCTGAAACTCAATCTAATTAGAATTAGTTTGACTTTCCCTCTTTTCCTATACATTGATATCATGCATTGGTCATTTTTATCTTAATTTCTTGTCTAAATACCATGCAATGTCGAACTTGTAGATCAGCTAAATATACCTAGTTTGCCGACAAATTGTACTGCGTGTAATCAAACTTGCAAACAAAAACTTTCACATTTTTCAGGTCGAAGCCTTTTATAGTCATCTATACGGTGTGGTTTTTTTTCCTTCTCATTGTTGAACGGTTGCCTATAATTGCTTACTACCACATCAATTTTACTCTGGTGTATAGTTGTCGCATTGCCAATCAAACCACATCTCCTCATTACTATATATAAGCCTTAATAAATTTACTTAAATCTACACCTGGTTAAATGATTGATAATAGTACTACGAAGCATGCATGTAAAACAGTAATCCCGATCGATATATCCTTCTAGGCCCGTCATTTATTTCTACTTCTCATATTTATCAAAAGTCTCCTTTGACCATTTATTTGAAAGTTTATCTTATTTGGAAGTCTTAAAAAGATGTATCGGTTAGTCTATGAAAAGGTATATACTATAAAATTTAGAGCGAGGGGCTTGCCCCGGGCTCTTAATTTCATAACTGTATATACATTTTCATAGACTATCCAATTTAGCACATATTTACAACTCAAGTAATCTTTTAATTGGCCTATTCATAGTTTATTTTTACTGACTACTTGTATCACAGGTGTTTGTAAAACGGACTTCATTAAGTTTACTGTTTTGTAAATCTACTCACTAGTATCATAGGAAAATATGTGATTTCAAAAGTCCCTTGATTCCAGAATGAAAAGATGGTAGCTGATGGTGAAAGTGTGTATTTTGATATAAAGCGGTGTTACTACATGTATGAAAATAAGAAGATGCGGTATGATTGCCAATGAGACGCTGACAACTCTCCACAAGAGACCAAATGACAACTATAGGTCACCTTAAACTTCTTTACATGGTTACGATGACAAAAGAAATTGACCAAAAGTAGGCAATAATCAAATTGCAGTGGAAGCTTTATGTTTTGAAAAAAAAAAATCAATTTCAATTAAAACTAAAGCTATAATAAATTTGAAACATATAGATAGTATGTCCCCATAAACAGTCTAGCGGATATGCACTAAAAAGCAACTAACAATTGATTAAAGATTATAGGTGTTGTGTTTTTTTTTTATTTCAAAGTAAAAACTAAAAGATTTATCAGAATATGTATATATATAGACCCCTCTACCTAGAAATTTGTTTTGCATGCACACGTATAAAAATTGCAGTTTTTATCCAACGCAATCATAGGTTTGAACGTTGTTTTCAATTTTGACTTATTTATATTTTTTCGTTTGGGCTTGTATTTGCCTTCGGGTATATATGATCCGTTCATCCTATTTCGACTCTTCCAAATTCAAGAGTCTATCCTAAATTGGGGTAAATTATATGGCCTTCCAAATACCGTTTCGATTCCTAACATCACTGAAGAAACATTAGTTGTCAAAATCCGGATTTGTGTACAAATTTTTGCACCTCATGATTGCGATATACCATCTTTTCCGCAAGTTTATTGTTTTCTGTTTGGTATTAAATTAATAATAAAGATCCATTTTGTTACATCTTGTGATCCGTTTATTTGGCAATCGCCAATGGCAGTCAGCAGGGTTTAAAAACATCCGTTGTTCGACCTGTTAGTCAAATGCGTTTTGTTTTAATATACTTTTTCACTTTTTTGGTCTTTTGGAAATGTTGTTTGTGCTGTATTTAGACCCCTCTACCAAGAAATTTGTTTTGCATGCACACGTATAAAAATTGCGGTTTTTATCCAACGCAATCATAGGTTTGAACGTTGTTTTCAATTTATACTTAATATTTGCCACTGGACATTATGAAACCAACAATCAATCAATTGATCAAATCATGACGAAATAGAACATTTTTCTTAAAAAAGTTAAAAAAAAATATCATCATCAAGTTGCCATAATTTCCCTTCACACGGTTTCATAATACACTCTTTTTTGTGTACAAAGCAATTGCATGGATGATAAATTACAACAATTTTAAGATATCGTTGTACTCTAATCAAGGTATTAACGACCATATGTGTTACTCTTTGTGTAAATCAAAGAAACTTGCAATTGTAAAAACATTGTTAGATCCAAAGAGTTTAATAACAGGATATTTAAAAATCAATGTTATATTCAAATTTTACTAAAACAACTATATATTGTGCGAAAATTCGAATGATTATGTGTACTTAAACCAAATAGCCAATCATCGTGATGATTATATCCAAGAGTAATCACTATGCTGAACATTTATTTCTCAAAATCAATATTTATATAATTCAATTTGTATTTCTTACTTCTATAATTAACCATTATTTTCTACTTTAATCTCATACATTCAATACCATTTTATCTTTACGAGTGTTGGTTGCTTCTATTAACGTCCAGTTGCAAAAGAGAGGCGAAGGATACCAAAGGGACATTCAAACTCATTAGTAAGAAATAATAAGACAACGCCATGGTTAAAATGAAAATTACAAAAAGAACAAACAACAGTAGAAAAAACACACCATAGAAAACCAAAGACTGAGCAACACGAACCCCACCAAAAACTGGGGCAAATATTTTTTTTTTCAACAGAAGAAGTGGTTAATCATATATTATAAATATCAGAATAAATAATCTTAATAATCTTTATGCAAAATTACACCCATAAGGGTAAAGCAATACAAACAATCAATTATACATTTTAAATACAATGCAATACAATGTAATACAATACAATATAATAGAACATATTTTAAGAGTTCAATTATAAATTTATGTAAAAAACACAATCATAAGCTTGTTCTAAAGACTGCTTAATAAAGACTCCAATATGACAAACAAGTTCAGGGATGGGGTTTAGAATGTGTTTTAGTATATTAAATGCATCAAGATGTTAAAATAATGGTACATAGTCTTTTAGATAAGCAAAAAAATTAGAACGCAATGATATGTTAATGTCACAATACAAAAAGAAATGAAATTCGTCATCTAGGACTCCACATTTTTTACATAATCTTTCTGCTCTTGGAATGTTTCTGTACCTTCCCAATTCAATGCCTAGGGAATGATCACTGAGTCTAAATTTTGAGAGAAACTGCCTATGTATAAAATTATTGCAATTTAAATATTCCTCAGACTAACAATTAGTTTTTAATTTCCCATAGAGACAAAGTCTGGATGAGGAATCCAATTTTGAAAGTTTATTTAAAGTAGTTTTTTCATATTCCTCTAAAACACACTTTTTAATATTACATTTTAACACGTTTTTTTTTATTGTTTAAAGGGTACATTAATATTAGAGTAATTTTCTGGGTTTATTTTCATATCTTTAAAAATTTTATCTGCAAATGAGTACCAAGAATAAATTCCTGCGGAATTTAAATTTATGTTTGTTTGTAGAGATTCTTTAACCAGGGGATTAATATCATTACAGTTTATTCTATAAAAATACATGAGTGTTTGGGTTTTTGTATAAGAGTCCAAAGAAAATCAACTTATTCTGATCTAGCACCTATGTTAGTGGCTGTCTTTTTCAGTCCTAATACTGCTTTACAAAATTTAGAATGAACCTTCTCAAAAGGATATTTTTCTGCTAATGCAAGAGTATCACAAAAAGTATTGTTTCCAGCAGCTCTATTAGATGCCCTAAAAGCTGACTGAAAATTGTCCATAAACCAAATTTCAGAGTTGTATGTCAAAATAGGTCTTATAAGAGTATCAAATAATTTACATGACAAATATTTATGAATAAAAGGACACACGGGCAGCACAATCTGAGACAGCAACCCATCTACATAAATAACTAAAATTCATCTAGAAGGCAACAAAATGCGTTTCTTACATCGCCTGGTATCGATACAATATGTCAAGCTCAAAACTGTCCCGAGTCTAAACAGTTGATGAATAAATTAAACAAAAACAATTAAGATCATCCTTCAAAATTATTTGATAGAATTCACGATATTGCTTTTTGATTTTGAAATGGTTCTAAGAGGAAGAGCCTTGTATTATTAACAGTACTACAGTATTTCGCAATTTCGTAAGTCAGAGATTTTGAATTGCCGATATATATTATCTATTATATATATAGCATGGTGATTTATTATTGAATTGGCGTATTGGTAAGTACCTATGATCAGTTTGGCTGGACAGTGCGACGCAGAGATCTGGTCGGGATCCCATGCTACGTACATGTAGTTTTGACACTAATAAAAGTCATTAAAATATACCATTAACATTTGTACAGTCAGTTATATAAGAAATAATGATCCTAACACACAGTAAATAACACGTGTACTAATATTAAATTTTAATCAGGTTGGAAGTGTTGCCTTTTCCAGTTCCTTTCTCGTCGTTTTTTTTTTTTTTGACTTTTCAATCTTAATGCCCTTGTTGATAGAGCGTTGTGCTTTCAATTTTGTAACGTTAAATTTAGCCTCTCACCTGTGATTATTACTATAGACGTTTAACCGTAATCATTTTGATTTGGTTGATCGTGATTAGGTTGGTGTCATGACGTCTCGAAAAGTAATCTGGTTTCTTCTTACTGATTTGTCTCATCGTCGATATGATGAAGGCAAAACGATGGTTGTCAGCGAACAGGGATGATCTAAACATTTAGGATCCTATAATTATTAACATCGTTGTCCATTGGTTTTTTTTTTTATGAATGGTTTTCTCTTGCTTCTTGTAATTTCTTGTTCTGTTCAGTTTTTACTTTCAGTTGTATTTTACACAAAAAAATGTAGCTTCAAGTCAAAACATTGAAACCGAATTATATTTAACCTAATGTATTTATAATTTTGCCCCCCCCCCCCCCCTTGGTATTTTTCGCCGCCTCTTTTAAACAAAAACCATAAGCATAAAATGATTTTTAAATTAGTTCTCTTCATCTGTATCCAAACATGATCATGTTAGATTTATTTTGATATCTTTTTTGTAAGTAATTGACATTGGCCTTTCCCTAATTTGATCTAATTTGGATGAAAGAAATGTAAGTCATCTAATTCGTCTCTTGAAACACTGATGCATTAGTTTCACTGTACGTATTTGCCAAAAGTTGCTAAATAAAAATAAACTCACTTTTCCAATTTTTTTTTTAGAAGTGAGGTATAGGGGTGTGTATAAAAAGTCTACCTTTAATATAGAACATAAAAGTAGATGCAGGTAATATATCACTGAGACAGCAAGCAAACAACAAAATAACGAAAAGACATCTAAAAGACAACATTTAGGTATATACACAATATGTCAAGCCCGAAATAACTTTTTTACCAATCTTATTAAAATTTAGATTTATCGTGATTCGCTTACTTTTATGAGCATTACGAAATCAGACATCTGCATTGTATATAGATTGGTATTCCCTATAGAAAAATTTGTGGTCCCCATTATGCTTTTACAATAAAGGGGAGGATATTATATGAAGACAATTGCACTTATTGTTGCTTGTTTGAACGTCAATATTTAGAACCAGTTGGCAAATTAAAAGATATATATGTTAAGTCATAGTCACTATATATATGGTGTTACTTGAAAGATTTGATATTTCAGATTATTCAAAAGCATTTTGACAAATTTATTCATGTCATAAATATGTACGAAATATAATAATCAGTCTTTCTTTCTCTCCAGATTGTGTTCAACTTGGTAATTTATTACAAAGCTATTTTTTTTAATGTATTCTTAATTTAGTAAACATTTTGCATCCAAACGAAGACGACGGTCAGTGCCCGACAATAATATATGACGTAATATTTGACGTCACTTAGATGAATTTCGTTGACGTCACGAAACGCCAAAAATTTAGTACAAAACTTGTCAATATTCTTAATTTTTTAAACATTATACCCAAAAATGTTGAAAAGCAACCATTGAATATGTTGCTATTATTTAATAAAAATCCTATATTTTGCAAGCTTGAGAAGAAATTTCTTCATAGATTATAATAAGTAAACTTTGATAAAGAAAATGAAAGCTAAATTTATAGAGAAAAGTAACAGTTTCAAAACATTGACGGTCTGTCTGATGTATTGTTCGGATAAATTTGCATGAAAATACGTAGAAAAAGTTTGTGGAGTACAAGGTTTATAAATGAGTAGTTATTTATAAGTTCTTTCGGTTATTTACCGAGTTCTTCTCGATTATATTTCATAACTATATGAAATGGACATATATATATATATGAGGGTCGTAATGGGGGTACCTTCATGACGAATAACGGTAAAAATTCTTGCCAAATGACGTTAACGGTAATTTTTGGTTCATGCGATAAAATGTACACTTTCTTTTAGACGATAAAAAAATCATATATGTCCTCTTGGGACTCGGCCGGTGGTGGACATATATGTCTGCTTGGGACTCAGAGGGTTAATCTCTTTCTTTCCAAACATCGGAAATCTGGCATTATATTTATTGTCTCTTTTCTATTGATTCTGATCATTCTTTGCACACAAATACGTAAAATGAGAATATATTCATCAGTTTTATTTCTTATTTAAAGGTAAAGATATTCACTAACCTCTTCGGGACTTATTATTCCGTTTTTTTTTGTTGTCATAGCTATTTTGGGGGTTTTCTCATTACCAAACCAAAGACTTTGCCATTGATTTGTATTGGAGGTTCTAAATTTGTATCCGCAACTCCATTTTAACTCCGAAAAAAATGTAAAGAGCTTTCTCAAATTGTTATTGATATATAATGCCATTGTGCACCTTTTATTTTGCTTTGTGGTCTGATTTATTTTGTGTTCCCCTTAACAAGGGACGAGGGTATCATATTATAAGCCAAAAACTTGTAGACGAGAGATCCATGTTAGTTTTGCTCTCACAACTTTAGTTTTTGAGATATAAGCCAAACACTCAATCTGCATTTCCCCCATGTTCAATTTTTAGAAACGGTGACCATCAAATCCCTGGATACAATTTATAAACTAACCTGATGTTCAGTGGTTGTCGTTTGTTGATGTGGTTCATAAGTGTTTCTCGTTTCTCGTTTTTTATATAGATTAGACCGTTTGTTTTCCTGTTTGAATGGTTTTACACTAGTCATATTTGGGGGCCCTTTATAGCTTGGTGTTCGGTGTGAGCCAAGGCTCTGTGTTGAATGCCGTACTTTGACCTATAATAGTTTACTTTTACAAATTGTGACTTGGATGGAGAGTTGTCTCATGGGCACTTATACCACATCTTCTTATATCTATAGATACTCTAAGGAACATCCAGTTGAAGTTGGATGTATTTGGCGCAGTAATTTCATAGGAGAAGATTTTTTAAATAATTTACGACGACGGACGTCAAGTGATGACATAGGCTCATATGGGCTAAAAAAATACTTCAGACCGTATGTGAAATGTTATAGCTGCAAAAAAACAAGTACTATCTTTTCGATCTAGTCTATTTTAGATATATCCAATTTCAGAATAATTTGATTAGTACGGACTGATATTGAAGCCTGGGGAAAGGTTAATTAGTTATAATTTGTGTTAGACTAGTTTTCAGTTACTGTCGGTACTTTATCTTTTTGATCGTTGTTTTTTTATGCCTTGTGTCCCCGCAATGTGATGAGTTAAGCCATTTTCAATTTATCTTAATAATTTATTCTTATGTTTTAATGTTTTGTCACTTTCCCATGTCAGGGGGTTGTTAAGTACTTAAAACATATCTAACAACCCGACCTTAACTATGTGCACAATCTATGTAAGGAGCCTATAATAATTCATTGTTTATTGTTGGTTTCTGTCAATCATATATATTTGATATTCGTGTATTGCTTTCTACATAAAATAAGTCCATTGATTTTCTCGTATGAATGTATTCATTTTGTCAAGTCGGGGCATTTTTATAACTTACTATCATCGCAATATAGTATGTGCTCGTTGGAAATGGTCGTACGTTGACCCATACAAACACACAAAAGTCCATGATTGGAAAATAAAGGATTTCTCTTTTTATTTCTATCAATATATATAGTTGCTTACATGTATGTATATATGTCATTTGGTCTAAGGTGGATAGTCTTCGCATATGCAACCATACTACACCATTCTTCTTGTTTTATATATTAACAGTTTATGGTTGAAAACTGCAGTAGCTTGCATACAATTTTTCAAGACTAGTAAAACTAGTGAAACATTGTAAAGATATATACATAAGTTCGTGTTCAAAATGACTGCGTTTGCTTTGTTTGATAGGGAAAATACCATTTATATATATATGATAGCATTTTTTATCATAACTTTAATTTTGTGTTTAATTTATTACTTTTTTACAAGATGTTTCGCCAACCGTACATAGTCGATATTCTGTCGGACCATTTTTGTTTGCCTTTTTATTATTTTTCACTGAACTAGTACACATTTTTGTTCAGGGGCCAGCTGAAGCCCGCCTCCGGGTGCGGGTTTTTCTCGCTGTGTTGAAGGCCCATTGGTGACCTTGGGCTGTTTTCTGGTCTTTGGTCCGGTTGTTGTCTCATTGACACATTCCCCGTTTCCATTCTTAATTTTAATTAAAATTATGGATTCTTTATTTCTCTCGTTTCATTCCAGACCAGTCTTATCATATTACATTTATATTGTATTTCCCCCTTTTTTTGTATAACATGTATTCCTATAGGTTATCGTCAATATCAAATGTTTTTTTTCTGTGTTTATATTTATATAGAGAGATGACGTTACTAATGTTGTTATTACTTGTGTCCAATCCCTTTTGCTACTTTTGCAGATAAGATATGTTTAAACTAAATAAATTAAACTATGGCTTTCTTTAAAGTATTATATTGGTTTTTCTCATTGTTTAATGCACTATTAATAAGAGGTATATTCGGTTATTGTCCCATTGGCTATCGTACCACATTATTTTCATATCAATAATAACATTTGCAAAAGCTATTGTTTTTATTATTTATAATTATTGTTAGCATTTTAAGGGATGTTTGTTCAGTCATCTGCTGTTGCATATCCGAAATTTGATTGTTTAATAAACAATTTTATATATATTTTTCGTCTGTTGTGTAGGTAAGGAACAAAAGTATCCATGTACATCACAGGCACATGTTTCTATCATTAAGAAGGTCGACTATCAATATTTCTGACAATTTATTTTCTTCTTCATAAATATACCTGTGCGTATTGCTGTGTGTTTGTTTATTCTACATCAGCTAGAGGTATAGGGGAGGGTAGAGATCTCACAAAACATGTTTAACCCCGCCGCATGTTTGCGCCTGTCCCAAGTCAGGAGCCTCTGGCCTTTGTTAGTCTTGTATGTGTTTTTAATTTTAGTTCATTTATATGTTTTGGAGTTTAGTATAACGTCCATTTTCACTGAACTAGTACACATTTTTATTTAGGGGCCAGCTGAAGCCCGCCTCCGGGTGCGGGATTTTTTCGCTGTGTTGAAGACCCATTGATGGCCTTCGGCTGTTTTCTGCTCTTTGGTCGGGTTGTTGTCTCTTTGATATATTCCCCATTTCCATTCTCAATTTTACTTTATACCCTTTCCATATCTTTTTAACGGAGTGCTGCTACTATTTTTACTAACAGCTACAGATTTCGATAGTTTCAAATGCCCTCGTGGATAAAAACATGAAAAAAACTTTATAAAAATTTCAACCGGAGTTATTATAATTGGACAAGCAAACATTTCTTGTCAAAACACGGCCGTGACAGAGGACACCTTTAAGTAGCGTCAACAGTAAACATTTGGTACATAATTTAATTAGATCATTGTTTTGTTCATATATCATAAAAATGATTTGGGTCCAGATATTTCTGATTGTTACTTTAAAATAACTTGTTATACATATACATTGCAAGTACATAGCACGCTAAGTGTCTTTTTTTTTGTAGAGTTACAGAAGTCAGTATATTTAGGACTTTAGATCATAAATGACACGTGTGAAAACTACAAACATTTCAGTATGGTCTTCATTTAGGCGATATCTATGTATTGTTTGGTAGAATAATGAAAAGTTCATTCAAATAGCATACATTTAACTTATACCATCTTCATGTTTACATCACATATGCCTTGCGCATTTAAGGCATGAAAGTTTATCCTACAAACAAAAGTCTTTTAATCCTCTAGATATCAAGGTGCAGTCAACACAATCAATAACATTCAGCATTACGTACATACTGTAAAAATCTTCTATAATTACTCTCAATGCTGTTTGGTTATTGGAAAAATTTATTTTGGTCAGGAGAGTGATGCAAATTGACTCTTTTACGGAGGATATTGAACGACTGACCGATGACTAGCTTAATTATCCCATGAATATCTCCTATCTAGAACACGAAGCCCCCTTGGCATAATACATAAGGTTGTAAATCAATACTTGGCAGAAAGGAGGTTATGCGAAATTGCTCAAAGTTGCCATTTCAAGGTGTGGTAAAAGTTTATCTGCAAACATATATGCTCTGTCTATCAAGACGGTAGCGATATATAATATCTGTGTATTTAAATTGTCCATGATATAATTCTTTATTTGAAAACCCTTTCTTGTCTAAAGGCTCGGCGTCGGTTGTGCCTCGAAATATGCACTTTGATGTAACGATCGCTTTGCGACAGGTTTAACTATACGAAAATAGCGTTCACGATTCACACGCAATGTACGACCATCGCAAAGTACGATTGTTTTATGAAACGGAATTTTAGCGTTACGTTTGGTTAACGATCATACGTATTCTAACGATTGTTTTATAAAACGGCAGCATGTCCATCGTTTGGAAATCATTTTAGCCAGTCATTTCACGATATGAAATACAAATATATTTTATAACAACTGATGTCATCTTCGAATCCCATTGGGAGCCATTTTGGCTGAATATAATGACCTGCGATGCAAAAATGGTTGCGGATTAACGTTGTATATTGCTTTTTGTGGCCGTATTTTCGGGTTGTCTCTACCATTCTACAGTATGCCAGGAGTCCCCCTATCATATCAATGAGATGTAAAGTAACTGTTAAAGAGGCAGCAACCCAACTATACAATCAGACCATAAAAAATGTTTTTACGATGTAAATTTATTTTCACATATTAAACAGAAAAATAACCTGTTTGCTTGTTAGCAACATTTGATATTGTCAACAGGACAAGAGGTCGCATAAAGTTCACGTAAATAATTTATAATTATTGGCAGACAATGATATCTGACTATTATACATTTTATAGGAAAATTGGATCTTGAATAACTTAAATGGTCAGTAATGATATGATAACAGTGTGGGAATCTGGCCACAGGGCATGTGATTTTTAATGGACATTCAAAATTATGCCACTTAAATTTTAATGGTTTTATAATTAATGTAAGAATGTATTAATTTATTCATTTTAGTTGTCGTCGTACTAGAACTGTGCTGTTGTACTGATTTTCAGTTACTTCATTTTTTTTTACGTTCAAGTACATGTTTATCATCAAACCGATTACGATGAGGAAGACTGGGAACATATGTGTTGTTTTGGCTTGCATGTTAGCATACATTCACTGTAGTTGCCAATTGATAAAACCAAAAGGTAAAACCGGTTTATTTAGTTGTCATCGTTTTATCATTTTCGTATGGAAAAAAAATGATCCTTTTTTAATCTGTCTGCGCATTTATTTTTAATCAGACTGAACATCTTTTTCGAAAAAAAAAAACAGCTTTAGAAGTGATAGCTCTGCAGAATGGATTCAAACTTGAAATAAATATGTTAGGACATTTTATGTCCGTGCCAGAAGCTCACTTATTTTCAAAGTTCGATAAAAGTATTGTACAAAATGTACTAAAGTAGTCAAAAATAATATAATTTAATCTCCCTGCTGTTTTCACGGAGAGAATAAGATGGTAAACAAAAATGTTTCTACAAGGAATAGAATTCCCTAATTATACATCAATAAATATAATAAATATAAAATAAGAAGATGTGGTATGATTGCCGATCATAGAGTTCGTTGTAAACCATAGAGTAAATGTTTTAACATTTTAATCGGTTCTTTTGTAGACGAAATGCGCGTCTGGCTCAAATACAAAATTTCAATCCTGGTATCTATGATGAGTTTATTGACAAGTACTTTAGATGGATATCGTTGTTCAGAGAGAAATCGGAACTGGATTTCTGGAAACAGATATTTTCGGAATAATTTTTATTACTTTAAAAAGAGTTTGCATGTTTATATTGTATAATCAGATGTTTGGGCCATGTTAAATACATGAAACTCAAGACACGAATGTTAATTGGTTAAAAGTGGAAAATTCATGTTACTCTTGATGAACGAAAGTTTCGTTTGTTAGATAATAATTTATATTATTTGATTGCGTTTGTCTTGTTTGTCTTTGCGTTTTTGTTGTTATATCATGATATGTGTAATTAATGGACGCTACAATTGTATATTTCAGATTGCATTTTCAATGGGGAAATAGTCAAAGATGGCTCTTCGTTCCCAGGTGCAGATCAGTGTGAAACCTGCAGCTGTAGTGAGGGAGAGATTTCCTGTTGCGGGTAAGGGGTGATAGTGACTATTGATATGATAAAATCACCTGACTGGTTGTGACTTTATTTAATTAACCACCATTTTTTTGTTTTCTGTCACTCCTTGCATTCAAGAGTTTCATGACTTTTTTCAAAATACATTTGAAAAACCGTATTAATTTACAAAAATAATTATAATCCTGTTTATTGTTTTTTTTTTATAAACATATTAAAGTTCTTTGAATGACTTCAATTTTTGCCATATCAGGTGAATTTGATGAAGTAGTAAAATCTTACTATTCATATTTTTTTTTAACCAAATCAAAGTATCAAATATCATGTGGTCTTTGTATATTAAAAAGATTTTTGCAGATTTGTTTCCTTGGTTAAAAGTGTTAAATGCTATTATTCTCCTTATGATATATGAAAATGTCTTTAAATTATTCTGTTTAACTTCATAGGCTAGACATTTTTTTTTTAATTATCAACCCGTATAATTCTCAACATTTTTTGTAGATTCACTTCTGGTTAGATATTTTTAAACTCTTGACATTTCCAATACATTTTTCATACAGTTAAACATTCAATTATATATTTCACATGGAAAGATCACACATGACCTTCCAGCCAAACACATTAATTTCTTCAAAAAAAAGTACATGGATGAACCAATCTTTACTTTTCAAAAAATTGAAATATTTCATACAATTTTTATTGAAAAGACATTCAAGAAAGTGTTATTTCAAATCTCAAGCCAAGCAATTATCATGCTAGATCCTGCTGAATAGATTAAGAATGCAAACTCATTGTAAGCAAGCCAGACCCCTTTCATTCATAAGTAAGTAATATGCGTGACTGCACAGCATATGGAATAGACCAATATGCCGTACATCATCGGTAACAGAATGTGCTGCTCGCGGTCACTTATTTGCAAAATGACATTTTTAATATTGTACCAGCTCTATGTGAATACAAAACTTTATAATTCTGTCAACTATTGAGAGGAACAAAAAGAGATTTGTTGTTACTTTGTTAAATACAACTGTTATTTTAGGTTTGGGCAATCGATTAGATATCTTGGAGATGGTTGTAAAACTATTCAAGTGGAACCATGTTGGGAGGAAGCTGTACTAGAATCAGATGAAAGTAAACCTTGTCCTTCATTTTCTGCTGTACCAATGGGTCGAAAATAATCTTGACAACAACTTGATTATTCGTAATGAATTAAAATGTTCTAATAAATGTATGGGTTTTTTTATTTTTTGTTGTCCATAATCTTCAAAAATATATGCAATTTGCAATTTTGAGAGTTTCCAGTCGCAATTATCCGAAAAAACATAATGCATTGAAGTTTTCTACAACATTGTAAGGGTTGTGATATTTTTTTACAGTCAATATTCTATAAATAAATATGCAATTTAGATTTTTGAGGGATTCCAAAGAGTTTTACATAGATTTAGAAGTATGAAGATTAAGCTGATTCTAGTTAAAAGTATAGTGCATGAAAATGCATGCAATCAGTTAGTTAATAAATGTACTTTGTCAAACGCTTATAATACAACTATATATTTTTTTTATATAGATTAGACCGTTGGATTTCCTGTTGGAATGGTTTTACAATTATAGTCATTTTTGGGGCCTTTTATAGCTTGCTGTTCGGTGTGAGCCAAGGCTCCGTGTTGAAGGCCGTACTTTGACCTATAATGGTTTACTTTTACAAATTGTGACTTGGGTGGAGAGTTGTCTCATTGGCACTCATACCACATCTTCTTATATCTATATATACTTTATTCTGATAAACTGCTGTAGAATAATACAAAGGTACATATGTTGAGGAAATATACACAATAATACAAAGGTACATATGTTGAGGAAATATACACAATAATACAAAGGTACATATGTTGAGGAAATATACACAATAATACAAAGGCACATATGTTCAGGAAATAAACAATACAATAAAAATACATAAATATGTTTACATGTTAAAAAAGTGTATATTAAATGGAAGACCTTAAAATATTAGGGAGGAGGGAGTAGGTTAATTGAGAGAATCCACTTCATCGTTTATAACTCTAATAAACTTACACAAATTTCTAAGCATAGATTGTTTAGATGTATTCATAAGTTCCCTGAAATTAAGAATATTACAATGTTTTGTGAATTTGTTATCTAAGTATTCTTTTCTTTCTGTTGTAAAAAAAGTTGCATTTGAGGAGATAATGGTATTCATCACCTATATCGCCATCTTCACATAAAGGGCAGGTCCGATTTTCTCTTGGGGTATTAGACCACCTCCCACATTCTTTTGGCAGTTTATGATTTACCATTCTAAATTTACAGAATGTAAACACATCTTTGTTGCTTAGTGCATTGAAATACTTTTCAGATTTTAACGATTCTTTAAATAGCCTGTAATTCAGAGTTTTTGCAGAGGTTTCTATACTTGAGACCCAAGTTTGAGTGAATTGGTCTTTTAAAGTAGTTTTAACAATTCCCGTAAGCCAATTTACATCATAAAAGGTTTGATATGTCCATATAAAGGAAAGTCCACATTCGTTTAGTGTGTTTTCTATGCTTTGTAGCCAAGTTGATCGGTAATTTGTTTCGAGTGCCATTTGAGTCATTAATTTATAAACAATTGAGTACAATTTTGTCTCTTTCCCGTTTAACAATTTTGTCCAATATAAAATCATTCTTATTTTAATATCAATATGCAATGGATATCTGCCTAACTCGCCATAAATCATAGAGCTAAGCGTTGAAGACTTAACGTGGAGTATAAGTTTACAAAATTCCAGATGAATTTTTTCAAGCATATCATTGTTACCAAATCCCCATACTTCACAACCATACAGTAGAATCGGTTTTACAAGTTTGTCAAAAAGGTCCATTTGACATTTGACAGAAAGGTTGTGGTATCGCCCTTTTTTCAATAAGGAATACATGGCTTTTGTAGCCTTTTCAGCAAGATGTAATTTACAAGTCTTAAAATTTCCAGTTCTTGAAAAATATACACCTAGATAATTAAAATGCTTTACGATTTCTATATTTAATTTATTGTAAAGAAACTTTAAATTTCGTAGAAGCCAATCTTGTGAAAAGACCATAGCTTTGGTTTTTGTCCACACTGACTCTTAATTTCTGTTTTATACAATAATTTCTAAACGTTAATGAGCCTTGTAGATCAGTTGCTGACTCAGCCATAATGACAGTGTCATCTGCATACAGAATAACCAATAACTTCACCAATATATCTAATCTGTTCTCAATGTCACTACTTAATGTTTTAAGGCCAGGGACATTTTCAGCGCTCAGAAAATCTTCCAGGTCATTTAAAAATAAAGAAAATAAAAAGGGAGAAAGGTTTTCACCTTGTCGCGCTCCTATAGCGCATGGAAATAATTCTGATTTATTTCCGTTATATTCAAGGCAAGATTTTATATTTTGATACATGTTGTAGATACATTTAAATATTTTCCCATTTATGTTATTAAGAAGTATTTTATGCAAAAGAGCTTCTCTTTTCACAGTATCAAAGGCCTTCTCAAAATCAACAAAAGCACAATAAAATTTCTTTTTCTTGTACTTTAAGATTTCGAAAAATTAATATAGAGCAAACATACAATCAACGGTAGAATAACATTCACGAAATCCACATTGATTTTCTTTTATTAGAAGAAAGTGCTCTGAAAATTTATTGAGTCTGTTATTTAATATAAAAGTGAAAAGTTTTCCAAAGCAACTAACAATAGTGATTGGTCTATAGTTTTTAGGATTATATTTATCGCCTTTATTTTTATAGAATGGTTTGATGGTCCCCATCAACCATGACTCTAGAATTTTCCCCGTTTCAAATATCAAATTGAAATTTTTTCAAAAATATCAACGAATTTATCAATAGAGGCCTTTATATATTCATTTATAATATTATCATCTGCACACGCCTTGTTTTTTTTTCAAATTATGGACACATTTGATGATCTCTTCTCTACTTATTGGCATATTAAGTTCTTCATTTATGTTATCGAATATATTTTCGGTCACTGGGAACGTAGGGTCGTTAGGGGTATCGTCTTTGTTTGAGTTTAATTCTTTAAAGAAAGAAAACAGTTCATCAAGAACAAATATCTGGTTGTTTGGAAATTTCTTGCTCATTAAGAATTTTCCAAAACTCTTTTGGAGTGCCACTTCTCATTTGATCCATCTTTTTCCTAGAGTCATTTCTGTATCTCTTTTGTGCTTTATTCAGAACTTTTTTATAGTGCCTTTCTCCCGTTTTTGCAAGATTAGGTACATTTTCGGACTCTCTTTTACATCGTTTGAATTTTCGGTAAACATTCCTAGCCGTTGTACATTCTTTGTTGAACCAAGGTTTATTTTGCAAATTGTCGAGAGGCTTTACATTTTTAATTTTCGATTTCATGTTTTTGGTACCAAATGTTATTGTTGCGGAATCAGTTAAGACTACTGCTATTTTATTTGTAAACATGTCAATAACATTTTGGTCATTCTTATTGTTATTGTCTTACTCTAATGAAATACTATTAATTTGTTCAATATTGATATTATCTTGAAAAACCTCAAACTTCTCATTTTCCCATTTTTGTATTTTTCGTTTGTTCATAGTATCTGTTTTTTTTTTATCTAAATTATGGTTTGATTTGTTTTGTGCTACTTCACACTTAACCGTTATTTCGAAGGGACAATGAACATCCGAAAATAAATTCGAAAATTATAAGATTTCAGGATCACCGAAGTGATGTAAAAAGTGTGCATTACTTAAGCAATAATCAACGACACTTGCATTTCGGCATGTCAGATTACCCTCACTGTCTTTTTTTGTCATACCATTCATTATAAATAAATTATTGCCTTTGCATAGTTCTAGCAGTTGAGTTCCAAATCTATTTTTCTTTTTATCCATACTTTTTCTTTCCCTTGGAAATTTAAATCGATCAAATTCACAGACTTCATTTATATCTGAACCTTCATTTAAGTTTTTTGTTTCATTTTCGTCTATGAAAATGTAATCTCTATCGACTGCAGTTCTGGAGTTAAAATCACCAACAAGGACTATCTTTCTAGACTTTTTTGTGAAAGAAATATATTCATTCTCAATTTCACCAATAGCACTTTATGATGTATACTCGGGTGGTATATATACTATACCTAATATCACATCTTCATCCTTATTTTTGAAATTTGGCACCATAGTACATATTTGCAAGGAGTATCAATTACTTCTATATACTCATGTAAATTATCTTTGTAGCACAGCATCATTAGTTGTGAAAAACAGCTTTAGTAAAAAAAATCAAATTAAGATTTACAACGCTTATTGATTTGTTTTGTAGTGATCACAAATGATCGCTTTCAATTATATAGTACCTATATGGAGTTATTTCCTTTCAGAACGACAGGTCATTTTTTTTGAAGAAACAACCTGGACGATATCAAGTTTCAATGAAATGCGCTTCAAGGCATAAAATAATGACCTGCGTCAGGACATTATTTACCATGGTTAAAATGCAAACTACAGAGTACATTGAATTCGTGTGGCGTGGCAAATTTTGGTTTAACTGTACAATTTTCTATCTTGAACATTTATTAAAAGTTTAGGCAGAAACGATCCTTTCCTCCGTTTATTAGGCTTAAATAAATACCATTTACTCTATTAAATTGACAAAATATTCCGATTTTAGAGAGGGGAACAGCCACATTCTTTAAAAGAAGGGGATCGAATATTTGATCCTGATTCTCAATTTTTGAAGAAACAAAAATTGTATCGCCAGGCATAAGAGAGAAAACAATTATTCTGAAAAGTTCGTTAAAAATTGTTGAAAAACTAATCTGCTTTTCCGTGATAAAAATGTCGTGAAACAAGAAAAAAATTATAAATTACTTACAAAATGACTTGTATTTTCATCATCTTACAATTCATTTGCTTCTTACTTCATGCAATTACTGTAACATTTCTTTTGTAACTGAACAGTCTTTTCTAACGTCTATATCTAGATTAATAAGTGAGTTTTTTTTCACATAAAAAAAATGAGCTATAGGGCGTGCTTATACCTAAACGCTTAAGATGAGAGTATCCCATTTCAATGTGATCGATGAATTAGGATACAATTCCTAAAAATATTGGCAGGAAATTATTTTTTTGATGGTATACAAGTCAGATAATGCATATTTTAAGGTTTTTCTTGTCGTATAACACACCTTGTGGTGTCAGAATTGCCATATACTATAATGCCTCGTTCACACGTACATTTAATTCGAATTGAATTCGAATCGAATGCGAATCGAATTCGCTAATCACGTTCACACACACTTCTTTTTAGCATTATCCAATTCGCATTAAAATGCGTTTTCGTTGATGCGAATTAATTATTTCGGTTCAATTAGATTTAAACTGTGGTGTGGACACTTTCTTAAATGTAATTCAAATTAAATTACAATTAATTAACTGATAATGCGAATTAAAAGTTAACTACGTTCGGACAGTAAGGCGAATTTGACGCGCATTGCAATTCGTATTAAAATTTACGTTCGGACGTAAAACGTTTCGAATGCGAATAACTAATTCGAATTAACGAATCGAATTCGAATTACGTGTGAACGCAGTATTATTATGTAAACTAAGATGCTCAATTGTTAAATGTCCTGTGGAAACAGTTGAAATGGTTGGTACATCAATCGAACACAGAATTTGTCATTTGTGTTACTTGAATGAAATAAGTAATGAATATCACTACTTTTTTGTATGTGACAATGTAAGAGTGACATCTCTCAGAATACAGTACATTCAAACACTTTATCCGTCTGTATATGAAATGTATGGAATATTCTCATTATTTAATATTAAGGTCTTAAGAATATAGCTATATTTTTGAGGAATTTAGAAAAAAATATTGTAAATTAGCTATACTGTTTAGATAAAACATTTGTTCATAATTTATTTGATGACACACATTTGTATATTTAAGCTGACATTTCCATTTGAAAATATGTATAAAATTCCTCTTTCATTTGATCAATCCTTACACCGCATGGTGTGTTATACGACAAGAAAAATCTTAAAATATGCATTATCTATAACATATTTCTGTTATTTCGTTGTACACGTCTTTGCTTGTCTTTTCTTACACCCAGGTTTCTCATTTTGATACGCATCAACGTTTTTTCCGCGATCGGTTTAGAAATTTTTGAACCTTGAAGTTTGTATTTAAATAAGTTGTACTCTTGATGTCGAAAATGTGTTTAAGATCACATTGTATTTCATACCGGAAGTTGATTTTGAATAATATATGCTTCTTGTCTCTCTACACTTGAATGTCCTATGTTTTCACTCCCAATGAGATTGACCTTAATCGATACCTCTGATCTTATATGAATCGATCGATTAATGTGTGCATCTTCAATAGTCCTGATTCAAGCCTATCTTTATAAGACCGTCTCTTCCAATGGGACTTCAACGTTTTAATTCACACACTTTGGCCTCATTCATCAAAAAAGTGATATCATGTGTCGAAAGGCGCATCGGATTTATTAAAATTGGTATCGTTAATGGTATCAATAAACTTAACATCTTAAAGAGATTATATACTATATAACTGTACAACAAAATAGATCTCGTATTTCTGACGTAGGTCATAAAAGTATCAAACAAAACTATCTAAGAACATAGAGAAAACATAAACAAAAAAGTTTGCCCACGTATTTCTGACGTAGGTCGTTAGAAAGAAATGAAAAGGGATAAAGGAATGAATACTATATAGAAAATGTACAAACCATTAGACCTCGTTTTTCTAACGTAAGTCTTAAGTTAGACATTTGAAGGGATAAATAAATAAATACTACTAGTATTTAAAACTGAACAAAAAATGAGACCTTGTATTTCTTCCATAGGTCCGTAAATTCTATAAAGATACTATAAACTACAAAATGTATATACATATACAAAAATAGACCTTGTATTTCTGACGTAGGGGATACAATGCGCTCTCATTGGTGTCTGAAATGAGACGGCATATGAAATTAAGAAAAGCACTATGAATAAAACATATAGTGTACAACAAAACCAAATATGAAAAGAGCTTTAGTTGAATAGTCAGATGAATAATAGGCTATCTAGCACTAAATACTTAAACTTGAAGCACCTAAAAAATAATGAAAAGTTAACACAAAAGTTAAACATGAAACTGATAAATATAAATTTAATAAAAAAGATTAAACCTCGTATATCTGACGTAGGTTCATATGGAATTATGCTTATATATGGCATCGGCAGTGGACCGTTGTGTGTGCTTCAGGTGTCGATCAGGATAGAGGGTTGCCGTCTTCACCTGTTCGTGTTTCATAGTCGAATGTGATCTTTTCATTCGGGCGCAGATCTCGGGCGGCCACCAACAAAAGCACTACTTTCTTATTTACAATCACCCTTGTTTTCTTCAGATGTGACGACTTGGAAGAGTTGTTTATCAATCGGCCTTATGTAATATCGAAAAAAGAAGTTACCTGCTTCACCTGTGAACTCATTCTTCGTTCCCCTTCCGACTTTGACACAATGTTGCCATGGAAGTCGCACACAACGGAACAGCTATGGATCCACCTGTCACCTACAACTCCTCCCCGCCCTTTATCCGTAGTGACATGGTGTGTAACGTTGGGCCATTACTGGGTCTTGATTAGATTGGAGATGCTGACTATATCCATGAAGGAAATAATAGGTGATGCACAATCTCTCAAGAAAGAATAACGCAGCTCTAACTGTCTATGGATCTCTGAAAGCTGGAGGCTCTTCGTTGACAACGTCGGCAACTTCTTGTTCTCTGGCATAATGGCGTCCAAGTCATCGATCTGAATATCGAAAATGCTTACACAATGACACCTGGCTTCAGATGACAAGACCTGGTTTGCAGCCTTTTCGTGCATGTAACGTTGCTTCAAGTGGCGTAGGGACTCGCAAATATGCCTGGCCCTGGTTTCTTGATACCATACTTAGGGGAGAATTGGCGCCTTCATTCAAACTAGTTTAACATCGCCACTTTCTGTATGTGTCTGTCCCAAGACAGGAGCCTGTAATGCAGTGGTTGTCGTTTTTTGCTGTGTATCATATTTGTTTTTCGCTCATTATTTTGTACATAAATTAGGCCGTTAGTTTTATCGTTTGAATTGTTTTACATCTGTCATTTAAGGGCCTTTTATCTCTGACTATGCGGTATGGGCTTTGCTAATTGTTGAAGGTCGTGCGGTGACCTATAGTTGTTAATTTCTGTGTCATTTAGTCTCCTGTGGACAGTTGTGTCATTGGCAATCATACCACATCTTCTTATTTTTATATTTGCAGCAACTGCTGTTGGATTTGGGAATTCAGTTAGGTCACTCATGACGCTGGCCTTCTTCTCCGGTGTAGCTATCGACTTCCTCTTACCCTTACCAGCGGTTTGCAATGGTGGAGGAGCATCACCATGATAGCGTGATGAAGATATCATGGTGTGGAACAAGTTGGCTGTCTTGGCTATATTTTTAGGATCTGGGTTGATGTAACGTCTCTTGGCCATGTCTAGAGTATGGTCAAGATACTCAGAGATCTGTTCTTTGCCAGCCTCATGATAGTGCTGTGACCACGTCCCGTAGGTTTGTCTAGCTATCCTGCTAGTGTAATGCTTGGTCAAACCATTATTTTTGTGAAAGCGGTTCAGCATTGCAGACAGATTCTTCAAACGGCTGCTGATGGTTCACACCAATACATACCTGACCTTACCTGTTTTACCAGTGGCAGCCAGTACCTTTGTCCTGATCTGTAAATACTGTTGTAGCATTTCGTAGACATAGGGTTCCAGAGATATCTGTGCCATACACTTATCTGATGTATTGTGCTCCGCCGCCCGAATGACACGTCAGCTGTTACCATTCATGGTTTTAGGTTGTGATGCCTGACGTTCACTGACCTTCATGTTAGCCACACCAGTTCGATGCCCATGTGCCAAACACATGCAAAGAAAGAATTAACAAAGCAAAATCTAGTAGCGTTGGTAGCCTTCTCAGATAAAAGGTGTGACATGTAAGCGACAACTTGACGTTCACCCTTGCGGATAACTGTAGTTAGTTTGGAAAGGTTGGTAGTGCACTAACGGTCTGGATAAGATGCCTTCTGTTCCTGTAGATAAACCTCGTCTCGCCAGCTACATCCCGCATTAGCATCTTTCGTCACATCTATTTCAATGTTAGTAAGTTCCCGGCCGCCTGGATCTTCATCTGTGGAAGAGATGTACTAGATGTTAGAAAATAAATTAATGACAGCATGTATAACCTCACTGTGGCATGGATCATACCTTGTTTCTCCAGGTAATAGCTTAAGTCCTCTGCAGACTGCATAGTCAGTGTTCACAAATCTAAAGCAGGAACATCCTTACCTGCACATTCTTTCAACCACCAGAGGTATAACTTATTTTTGCCCATACAATCGGTCACTTGAGAGTGCGTTTTACCTTTAATACTATTCATATACCAGTAGTTGGAATACCGTTGGAATATAGGAAAGCGGCTGACATTCGTGAATTTACATCTCTTGGGAGAAAATTCAGAAACTGTTAAAGCAAGAGAATATTTAGTAATGAAGTCACCATATGTTTTCCCACCAGTTCACCCTTTTCGTTGTACTTTATATCTGCAAGCTTCTTGGATAAGACCGTCTAACTACTGTGTGCAAACTTGGAGGGTATTCTCTGATCAGTGCATGGCGTGTAATCAGCATCATGATCTGAATCATCCAACGTCCACCCTTCTCCATGATTGGAGCCTTAATCTTGCTACGCTTCGGTATCGGCTCCGCTCGTATCGGACAGCACCTCACCGACAGTCTTGAAGGAGGGAGTGGAGCAATAGTAGCAGTATAGATGACACTGTCATCAGCACGTCTCTGACCCTTAAAAAGGTCAAGAAACCTACCGTCTAGATCACTGGACATATCAAAAGTGTACTCCAAAAAGAATCTACCTAATCAGCCCGTATATTTGAAGAAAAAAAATTGCGATATTGTAACCGGGATAAAATTGCGACAGTTTCCCCAAGGTCTATGCAATTCAATCATAATAGCTAAATTCAAAAGGTTTGCACTGTAATTTATTGCCAAGGGGATCTCTATTGATAAATATGCATCGATAACCATTTAAAAAGTCTTCCTTGAGGTTGGAATTCATGTTTAACCAATAGTAAAGGAATTATAACATGAAATAAAACGACTTCAAGAGGTTGGCACCGTACATACATACATAACCAAACATAATAAGATATAAATTGCCTACCTTAATCTTCTTCTCTGCCATCTACATATGAGTATCACAACAAGCCATCCAAATATGAAAATCACAATAATTGACTAAACACTATTTATTTACTTACAAAGTATTTTTTAACCTTACGAGTTATTGTTTCGAGAGAGAGGGTAATCTATTCGCATTAATCACTCGTGCACCAATAGGTTTACTGATAATGTTATTATGATTAACCCAAAGGGACAGGATATTTTATTTTTCACTCTCAAAACATAATTTATGGTTTATTGTATTTTTTGGTGACAAACAGTGTCTAAAACGTTTTTTAATTTTTGTTTAATCAATATACCTATATTGTTATGTATCAAATAATATATATTTGTTTTTTTAGAATAAGATTATGATTTTTATTTTAAATATGAATAGATATATTGGTTTTTTTTTCTTTTGAGCACTCAGACTGTCGTTAACATTTCCATTAATATATATACATATATATGAAAAAAGGATCGTATTGGAAATCTTACTATTTTCTTATATTTTTACTAATAAAATTTTTACACATATTAATTTATTTTATTTTCTTAATTTATGATAAATAACAATGTAGTCAAATTACATAACGTTACGAGTAAATCAGTTAGTATTAAAAGTATAGAAAATAGAAAGGTTGTGCTTTTAAATATGTGTAGAAGGAAGAAAGTGAGAATCTAGACAAAGGTATTCATATTTTAAACTAATATGTTTTCAAAATAAAACTAGAAATAAAATATAAAAATGATATAATAAAAAGGGATAACAAAAATGTAATAAAATGCGGGTAAGAACATTATTTAATTGTATAATGACAAATGTGTAACAGATTATACAGGTGGTGTTACAATTATTTTGACAATCGTAATAAAATAACCATTGGTCAATTTATCGTACGGTGAATAAAACAATTACAGAATTACAGAAGTAACCATTGACAAATATAATTGAATATTACTACAGTATAACTGATACACGTTTCCTGCGGTTAAATAATAACTGTGTCCGAAACACTGAACCTAAAATATAAGCTAGTACATGTATCCTGTGGAGGTTTAATAACCTTGTACAATACCAGGAATACAGACACGCGATAAATACAGGATAGAGAGAGACAGAGAAGATTTCGTCAGGTCTCCCCCTCGTGGATAGGCAGGAATTGATACACCACTGTCGTTCTAGTCAGGACCGAAAGTATACCACTATACAATTTAAGTGTCCGTGTGACAAATTGTGAACTTTCGAACAACTGAACAATTGAACTCTTGAAACATTCTTAAAATTGTATTTACATACTAAATAATCATCGAATTCTTAAAACGACTTCGTTATAAAAAAAAGTATGATTTTTTTTTCTAGTTATTTTCATATATTTAATATTTATTTTCATTTTTGAACATTTTACCTTGAAACCCAAACCTGGTACAGGTGATATCATGCTGTTGTATTTATTGTTTTTTTGACTAATTAATAAAAAAAATTATTCACACCTTACCAACCCTAATTATCTTTAGGGGTAGGGAGATTTATACAATTTATGTTAACATTTTCATCATCGTGCTCTATAGTTGATTTTTTTGTATTTTCTCCAAAAAATTATTTTTTAAATTATTCTACTATAAATAGTATATTACATTATGTTAATTTATGTGTCATTTAGTTATTTGTAACAGTTCTCATCTTTGTGGTACCTTACCATTACCTTTACGTGGAGGTTTTCATATGTTTATTTCTTGTAGCTCCAAATACTGTACTTATAACCAAATACATATGATATATATGGAATCATCTCAACATTTAATCGTATGCAGTTGTCCATACACATTTCAAATATGTTTATTTTATTTTCATTTATTATTATGTTACAAATTAAATCCCGAAAGTCTGCAAGTACCTCACCTTTGATAAAAAGGTGTTCGATATATAGTTTCTTGGTGTAATTTACAATTCACACATTTGTATGATTGCTGTCGTAAATCTCGTTTTCTCAGTAATTCTCCCGTAAGTAGTATGTATGCACCAGTCGGTATACACAATTCCTTATATATGAATGATTGATTGATTATTTGTAAATTTGTAGATTACCTCAGATTTGATCTTAATCCTTATGTAGATGTTGTTTTTCAATATTCTTTTTAGTTTCCTCAACTTGTATAATTTGATTATATATATCTTTTAGATTTTCATTTTCAATCATAATTTTACTTTTATATTTTATGTAAACTTTTCACAAAAGTTCAGATACTCCTAATATATTGACTGTTTAAGTAAAAGTAATTTCTTGCCACCATCAATACATAGTTGACTTATAGTTTATTTATCAAAACTTAACTTAACAAATGATTATTTCGAATCGATCAAGAATGGCCTAATCGTTTCCCAATAATCACATGTGCATCTATATTTGATTCAACACGGAGAACCTACAAATGAAAAATCTTTGCCTTTATTAATTAAAAACTAACTTAACGAGTGATTATTTCGAATCGATCAAGAATGGCCTATTCTATTCTCAATAATCACTAGTGCATATATATTTTATTCAACACGGTGGACCTATCAATGACAAATCTTTGCCTTTATTAATCTAAACTTAACTAAACGAGTGTTTATTTCGAATCGATCAAGAAGGGCCAAATTTATTTCCAATAATCACTTGTACTAATATATATATTTTCAACACGGAGGACCTACCAATGAAAAATCTTTGCCTGTTCTGTGACCTTTGCCTTTTTTTACCTTAACAACTAATTTAGTTGTATCACACAATAACAACATGCAATATTTTATAGTAGATGAAAAGAAGTTGAAGATCGAATGAGCTTGTATATTGATGAACCATTTGTCACTGAACGTTAAGGGATATCAGCTGTAACGAGCTTACTGACCGCCCTTACTCTACCACAATTACTACCTAGTGCTGATCTTAGAAAAAATCTATATTGTAACCGGGATAAAAATGGAGACAGTTTCCCCAGGGTCTATGCAATTCAATCAAAATAGCCAAATTTAAAAGTTTTGCTCTTTAATTTATTGACAAGGGCTCTCCATTAATAAATATGCATCAATGACTATTCAAAATGTCCCCTATGAGGTGGAAGTTCATGATTAACTACCAGTTAAGGAATTTGAAATTGAAATAAAACAACGATATAATACTTCAAGGGGGTGACACTGTACAAAAATAACCGGCAATCATACCACATCTTCGTATTTCTATATACATAATAAAATAAATTGCCTACCTTAATCTTCTTCTCTGACATCCACATATGAATATCACAATAAGCCATCCAAATATGAATATCACGGTAATTGACTAAACACTATTTTTTTCTACAAACATAGTATTGTTTTAACCTAACGAATGATTTTTTCGAATTGTTGAAAAAGGGAGGATGGAGGCTAATCTATTCACATTATTGACTCGTGCACTAATAGGTTTACTAAAAATTTTATTAAATTTTATTATGTTAACTCCAAAGAAAAGTGACACGATATTTCATTTTTCACTCAACACATATTTTATAGTGTATAGTTTTTGGGACAAACAGATTATAGAATCTGTTTTTAATAATATAATTAATTGGTGTACTAAATAATATATATTTTTTTTTAAACATAAGATTATGACTCTTTCTAAAATATTGGCTTTTTTGTCTTAGCACCCATACTGTCGTTAACATTTATTTATTATTTATTAATCAAAACTTAACTTAACGAGTGATTATTTCGAATCGATCTAGAAGCCTAATCTATTTCCAATAATCACTTGTGGATAAATATTTTATTCAACACAGAGATCTACCAATGAAAAATATTTGCCTTTATTAATCAAAACTTAACTTAACGAGTGATTATTTCGAATCGATCAAGAAGGGCCTAATCTCTTCCCAATAATCACTTGTGTATATATTTTTTTTCCAACTCGGAGTACCTACCAATGAAAAGTCTTTTGCCTGTTCTGTGATCTTTGCCTTTTTTCACCTGAACAACCCATTTGGTTGTATCACACAATAACAACATGCAAATTTTATAGTACATGAAAAGAAGTGGAAAATCATATTAGCTTTTATATTATGAAATAATTGTCACTGAACGTTAAGGGATATCAGCTGTAACGAGCTTACTGACCGCCCTTATTCTACCACATTTACTACCTAGCGCTGATATTTGAAAACAATTATAGCGATAGTGTAACCGGGATAAAAATGGCGACAGTTTCCCCAGGGTCTATGCAATTCAATCAAAATAGCCAAATTTAAAAGGTTTGCTCTGTAATTTATTGATAAGGGCTCTCCAGTAATAAATATGCATCAATGACCATTCAAAATGTCCCCTATGAGGTGGAAGTTCATGATTAACTAACAGTTAAGGAATTTGAAATTGAAATAAAACAACGATATAAGACTTCAAGGGGGTGACACTGTACAAAAATAACCGGCAATCATACCACATCTTCGTATTTCTATAAACATAATAATATAAATTGCCTACCTTAATCTTCTTCTCTGACATCCACATATGAATATCACAATGAGCCATCCAAATATGAATATCACGGTAATTGACTAAACACTATTTTTTTCTACAAACATAGTATTGTTTTAACCTAACGAATGATTTTTTCGAATTGTCGAAAAAAGGAGGATGGAGGCTAATCTATTCACATTAATGACTCGTGCACTAATAGGTTTACTAAAAATTTTATTAAATTTTATTATGTTAACTCCAAAGGAAAGTGACACGATATTTCATTTTTCACTCAACACATATTTTATAGTGTATAGTTTTTGGGACAAACAGATTATAGAATCTGTTTTTAATAATATAATTAATTGGTGTACTAAATAATATATATTCTTTTTTTAAACATAAGATTATGACTCTTTCTAAAATATTGGCTTTTTTGTCTTAGCACCCATACTGTCGTTAACATTTATTAATTATTTATTAATCAAAACTTAACTTAACGAGTGATTATTTCGAATCGATCAAGAAGCCTAATCTATTTCCAATAATCACTTGTGGATAAATATTTTATTCAACACAGAGATCTACCAATGAAAAATATTTGCCTTTATTAATCAAAACTTAACTTAACAAGTGATTATTTCGAATCGATCAAGAAGGGCCTAATCTCTTCCCAATAATCACTTGTGTATATATTTTTTTTCCAACTCGGAGTACCTACCAATGAAAAGTCTTTTGCCTGTTCTGTGATCTTTGCCTTTCTTCACCTGAACAACCCATTTGGTTGTATCACACAATAACAACATGCAAATTTTATAGTAGATGAAAAGAAGTGGAAAATCAGATTTAATTTAGCTTTTATATTATGAAATAAGTGTCACTGAACGTTAAGGGATATCAGCTGTAACGAGCTTACTGACCGCCCTTATTCTACCACATTTACTACCTAGCTCTGATATTTGAAAACAATTATAGCGATAGTGTAACCGGGATAAAAATGGCGACAGTTTCCCCAGGGTCTATGCAATTCAATCAAAATAGCCAAATTTAAAAGGTTTGCTCTGTAATTTATTGATAAGGGCTCTCCATTAATAAATATGCATCAATGACCATTCAAAATGTCCCCTATGAGGTGGAAGTTCATGATTAACTAACAGTTAAGGAATTTGAAATTGAAATAAAACAACGATATAAGACTTCAAGGGGGTGACACTGTACAAAAATAACCGGCAATCATACCACATCTTCGTATTTCTATATACATAATAAAATAAATTGCCTACCTTAATCTTCTTCTCTGACATCCACATATGAATATCACAATAAGCCATCCAAATATGAATATCACGGTAATTGACTAAACACTATTTTTTTCTACAAACATAGTATTGTTTTAACCTAACGAATGATTTTTTCGAATTGTTGAAAAAGGGAGGATGGAGGCTAATCTATTCACATTAATGACTCGTGCACTAATAGGTTTACTAAAAATTTTATTAAATTTTATTATGTTAACTCCAAAGGAAAGTGACACGATATTTCATTTTTCACTCAACACATATTTTATAGTGTATAGTTTTTGGGACAAACAGATTATAGAATCTGTTTTTAATAATATAATTAATTGGTGTACTAAATAATATATTTTTTTTTTTTAAACATAAGATTATGACTCTTTCTAAAATATTGGCTTTTTTTGTCTTAGCACCCATACTGTCGTTAACATTTATTAATTATTTATTAATCAAAACTTAACTTAACGAGTGATTATTTCGAATCGATCAAGAAGGGCCTAATCTATTTCCAATAATCACTTGTGGATAAATATTTTATTCAACACAGAGATCTACCAATGAAAAATATTTGCCTTTATTAATCAAAACTTAACTTAACGAGTGATTATTTCGAATCGATCAAGAAGGGCCTAATCTCTTCCCAATAATCACTTGTGTATATATTTTTTTTCCAACTCGGAGTACCTACCAATGAAAAGTCTTTTGCCTGTTCTGTGATCTTTGCCTTTTTTCACCTGAACAACCCATTTGGTTGTATCACACAATAACAACATGCAAATTTTATAGTAGATGAAAAGAAGTGGAAAATCATATTAGCTTTTATATTATGAAATAATTGTCACTGAACGTTAAGGGATATCAGCTGTAACGAGCTTACTGACCGCCCTTATTCTACCACATTTACTACCTAGCGCTGATATTTGAAAACAATTATAGCGATAGTGTAACCGGGATAAAAATGGCGACAGTTTCCCCAGGGTCTATGCAATTCAATCAAAATAGCCAAATTTAAAAGGTTTGCTCTGTAATTTATTGATAAGGCCTCTCCATTAATAAATATGCATCAATGACCATTCAAAATGTCCCCTATGAGGTGGAAGTTCATGATTAACTAACAGTTAAGGAATTTGAAATTGAAATAAAACAACGATATAAGACTTCAAGGGGGTGACACTGTACAAAAATAACCGGCAATCATACCACAACTTCGTATTTCTATAAACATAATAATATAAATTGCCTACCTTAATTTTCTTCTCTGACATCCACATATGAATATCACAATAAGCCATCCAAATATGAATATCACGGTAATTGACTAAACACTATTTTTTTCTACAAACATAGTATTGTTTTAACCTAACGAATGATTTTTTCGAATTGTTGAAAAAGGGAGGATGGAGGCTAATCTATTCACATTAATGACTCGTGCACTAATAGGTTTACTAAAAATTTTATTAAATTTTATTATGTTAACTCCAAAGGAAAGTGACACGATATTTCATTTTTCACTCAACACATATTTTATAGTGTATAGTTTTTGGGACAAACAGATTATAGAATCTGTTTTTAATAATATAATTAATTGGTGTACTAAATAATATATATTCTTTTTTTAAACATAAGATTATGACTCTTTCTAAAATATTGGCTTTTTTGTCTTAGCACCCATACTGTCGTTAACATTTATTAATTATTTATTAATCAAAACTTAACTTAACGAGTGATTATTTCGAATCGATCAAGAAGGGCCTAATCTATTTGCAATAATCACTTGTGGATAAATATTTTATTCAACACAGAGATCTACCAATGAAAAATATTTGCCTTTATTAATCAAAACTTAACTTAACGAGTGATTATTTCGAATCGATCAAGAAGGGCCTAATCTCTTCCCAATAATCACTTGTGTATATATTTTTTTTCCAACTCGGAGTACCTACCAATGAAAAGTCTTTTGCCTGTTCTGTGATCTTTGCCTTTTTTCACCTGAACAACCCATTTGGTTGTATCACACAATAACAACATGCAAATTTTATAGTAGATGAAAAGAAGTGGAAAATCATATTAGCTTTTATATTATGAAATAATTGTCACTGAACGTTAAGGGATATCAGCTGTAACGAGCTTACTGACCGCCCTTATTCTACCACATTTACTACCTAGCGCTGATATTTGAAAACAATTATAGCGATAGTGTAACCGGGATAAAAATGGCGACAGTTTCCCCAGGGTCTATGCAATTCAATCAAAATAGCCAAATTTAAAAGGTTTGCTCTGTAATTTATTGATAAGGGCTCTCCATTAATAAATATGCATCAATGACCATTCAAAATGTCCCCTATGAGGTGGAAGTTCATGATTAACTAACAGTTAAGGAATTTGAAATTGAAATAAAACAACGATATAAGACTTCAAGGGGGTGACACTGTACAAAAATAACCGGCAATCATACCACATCTTCGTATTTCTATATACATAATAAAATAAATTGCCTACCTTAATCTTCTTCTCTGACATCCACATATGAATATCACAATAAGCCATCCAAATATGAATATCACGGTAATTGACTAAACACTATTTTTTTCTACAAACATAGTATTGTTTTAACCTAACGAATGATTTTTTCGAATTGTTGAAAAAGGGAGGATGGAGGCTAATCTATTCACATTAATGACTCGTGCACTAATAGGTTTACTAAAAATTTTATTAAATTTTATTATGTTAACTCCAAAGGAAAGTGACACGATATTTCATTTTTCACTCAACACATATTTTATAGTGTATAGTTTTTGGGACAAACAGATTATAGAATCTGTTTTTAAAAATATAATTAATTGGTGTACTAAATAATATATATTTTTTTTTTAAACATAAGATTATGACTCTTTCTAAAATATTGGCTTTTTTGTCTTAGCACCCATACTGTCGTTAACATTTATTAATTATTTATTAATCAAAACTTAACTTAACGAGTGATTATTTCGAATCGATCAAGAAGCCTAATCTATTTCCAATAATCACTTGTGGATAAATATTTTATTCAACACAGAGATCTACCAATGAAAAATATTTGCCTTTATTAATCAAAACTTAACTTAACGAGTGATTATTTCGAATCGATCAAGAAGGACCTAATCTCTTCCCAATAATCACTTGTGTATATATTTTTTTTCCAACTCGGAGTACCTACCAATGAAAAGTCTTTTGCCTGTTCTGTGATCTTTGCCTTTTTTCACCTGAACAACCCATTTGGTTGTATCACACAATAACAACATGCAAATTTTATAGTAGATGAAAAGAAGTGGAAAATCATATTAGCTTTTATATTATGAAATAATTGTCACTGAACGTTAAGGGATATCAGCTGTAACGAGCTTACTGACCGCCCTTATTCTACCACATTTACTACCTAGCGCTGATATTTGAAAACAATTATAGCGATAGTGTAACCGGGATAAAAATGGCGACAGTTTCCCCAGGGTCTATGCAATTCAATCAAAATAGCCAAATTTAAAAGGTTTGCTCTGTAATTTATTGATAAGGGCTCTCCATTAATAAATATGCATCAATGACCATTCAAAATGTCCCCTATGAGGTGGAAGTTCATGATTAACTAACAGTTAAGGAATTTGAAATTGAAATAAAACAACGATATAAGACTTCAAGGGGGTGACACTGTACAAAAATAACCGGCAATCATACCACATCTTCGTATTTCTATATACATAATAAAATAAATTGCCTACCTTAATCTTCTTCTCTGACATCCACATATGAATATCACAATAAGCCATCCAAATATGAATATCACGGTAATTGACTAAACACTATTTTTTTCTACAAACATAGTATTGTTTTAACCTAACGAATGATTTTTTCGAATTGTTGAAAAAGGGAGGATGGAGGCTAATCTATTCACATTAATGACTCGTGCACTAATAGGTTTACTAAAAATTTTATTAAATTTTATTATGTTAACTCCAAAGGAAAGTGACACGATATTTCATTTTTCACTCAACACATATTTTATAGTGTATAGTTTTTGGGACAAACAGATTATAGAATCTGTTTTTAATAATATAATTAATTGGTGTACTAAATAATATATATATTTTTTTTAAACATAAGATTATGACTCTTTCTAAAATATTGGCTTTTTTGTCTTAGCACCCATACTGTCGTTAACATTTATTAATTATTTATTAATCAAAACTTAACTTAACGAGTGATTATTTCGAATCGATCAAGAAGCCTAATCTATTTCCAATAATCACTTGTGGATAAATATTTTATTCAACACAGAGATCTACCAATGAAAAATATTTGCCTTTATTAATCAAAACTTAACTTAACGAGTGATTATTTCGAATCGATCAAGAAGGGCCTAATCTCTTCCCAATAATCACTTGTGTATATATTTTTTTTCCAACTCGGAGTACCTACCAATGAAAAGTCTTTTGCCTGTTCTGTGATCTTTGCCTTTTTTCACCTGAACAACCCATTTGGTTGTATCACACAATAACAACATGCAAATTTTATAGTAGATGAAAAGAAGTGGAAAATCATATTTAATTTAGCTTTTATATTATGAAATAATTGTCACTGAACGTTAAGGGATATCAGCTGTAACGAGCTTACTGACCGCCCTTATTCTACCACATTTACTACCTAGCGCTGATATTTGAAAACAATTATAACGATAGTGTAACCGGGATAAAAATGGCGACAGTTTCCCCAGGGTCTATGCAATTCAATCAATATAGCCAAATTTAAAAGGTTTGCTCTGTAATTTATTGACAAAGGCTCTCCATTAATAAATATGCATCAATGACCATTCAAAATGTCCCCTGTGAGGTGGAAGTTCATGATTAACTAATAGTTAAGGAATTTGAAATTGAGATAAAACAATGATATAAGACTTCAAGGGGTTGACACTGTACAAAAATAACCGGCAATCATACCACATCTTCGTATTTCTATATACATAATAAAATAAATTGCCTACCTTAATCTTCTTCTCTGACATCCACATATGAATATCACAATAAGCCATCCAAATATGAATATCACGGTAATTGACTAAACACTATTTTTTTCTACAAACATAGTATTGTTTTAACCTAACGAATGATTTTTTCGAATTGTTGAAAAAGGGAGGATGGAGGCTAATCTATTCACATTAATGACTCGTGCACTAATAGGTTTACTAAAAATTTTATTAAATTTTATTATGTTAACTCCAAAGGAAAGTGACACGATATTTCATTTTTCACTCAACACATATTTTATAGTGTATAGTTTTTGGGACAAACAGATTATAGAATCTGTTTTTAATAATATAATTAATTGGTGTACTAAATAATATATATATTTTTTTTAAACATAAGATTATGACTCTTTCTAAAATATTGGCTTTTTTGTCTTAGCACCCATACTGTCGTTAACATTTATTAATTATTTATTAATCAAAACTTAACTTAACGAGTGATTATTTCGAATCGATCAAGAAGCCTAATCTATTTCCAATAATCACTTGTGGATAAATATTTTATTCAACACAGAGATCTACCAATGAAAAATATTTGCCTTTATTAATCAAAACTTAACTTAACGAGTGATTATTTCGAATCGATCAAGAAGGGCCTAATCTCTTCCCAATAATCACTTGTGTATATATTTTTTTTCCAACTCGGAGTACCTACCAATGAAAAGTCTTTTCCCTGTTCTGTGATCTTTGCCTTTTTTCACCTGAACAACCCATTTGGTTGTATCACACAATAACAACATGCAAATTTTATAGTAGATGAAAAGAAGTGGAAAATCATATTTAATTTAGCTTTTGTATTATGAAATAATTGTCACTGAACGTTAAGGGATATCAGCTGTAACGAGCTTACTGACCGCCCTTATTCTACCACATTTACTACCTAGCGCTGATATTTGAAAACAATTATAACGATAGTGTAACCGGGATAAAAATGGCGACAGTTTCCCCAGGGTCTATGCAATTCAATCAAAATAGCCAAATTTAAAAGGTTTGCTCTGTAATTTATTAAAAAAGGCTCTCCATTAATAAATATGCATCAATGACCATTCAAAATGTCCCCTGTGAGGTGGAAGTTCATGATTAACTAATAGTTAAGGAATTTGAAATTGAGATAAAACAATGATATAAGACTTCAAGGGGTTGACACTGTACAAAAATAACCGGCAATCATACCACATCTTCGTATTTCTATATACATAATAAAATAAATTGCCTACCTTAATCTTCTTCTCTGACATCCACATATGAATATCACAATAAGCCATCCAAATATGAATATCACGGTAATTGACTAAACACTATTTTTTTCTACAAACATAGTATTGTTTTAACGAATGATTTTTTCGAATTGTTGAAAAAGGGAGGACGGAGGCTAATCTATTCACATTAATGACTCGTGCACTAATAGGTTTACTAAAATTTTTATTAAATTTTATTATGTTAACTCCAAAGAAAAGTGACACGATATTTCATTTTTCACTCAACACATATTTTATAGTTTATAGTTTTTGGGACAAACAGATTATAGAATCTGTTTTTAATAATATAATTAATTGGTGTACTAAATAATATATATTTTTTTTTAAACATAAGATTATGACTCTTTCTAAAATATTGGCTTTTTTGTCTTAGCACCCATACTGTCGTTAACATTTATTAATTATTTATTAATCAAAACTTAACTTAACGAGTGATTATTTCGAATCGATCAAGAAAGGCCTAATCTATTTCCAATAATCACTTGTGGATAAATATTTTATTCAACACAGAGATCTACCAATGAAAAATATTTGCCTTTATTAATCAAAACTTAACTTAACGAGTGATTATTTCGAATCGATCAAGAAGGGCCTAATCTCTTCCCAATAATCACTTGTGTATATATTTTTTTTCCAACTCGGAGTACCTACCAATGAAAAGTCTTTTGCCTGTTCTGTGATCTTTGCCTTTTTTCACCTGAACAACCTATTTGGTTGTATCACACAATAACAACATGCAAATTTTATAGCAGATGAAAAGAAGTGGAAAATCATATTAGCTTTTATATTATGAAATAATTGTCACTGAACGTTAAGGGATATCAGCTGTAACGAGCTTACTGACCGCCCTTATTCTACCACATTTACTACCTAGCGCTGATATTTGAAAACAATTATAGCGATAGTGTAACCGGGATAAAAATGGCGACAGTTTCCCCAGGGTCTATGCAATTCAATCAAAATAGCCAAATTTAAAAGGTTTGCTCTGTAATTTATTGATAAGGGCTCTCCATTAATAAATATGCATCAATGACCATTCAAAATGTCCCCTATGAGGTGGAAGTTCATGATTAACTAACAGTTAAGGAATTTGAAATTGAAATAAAACAACGATATAAGACTTCAAGGGGGTGACACTGTACAAAAATAACCGGCAATCATACCACATCTTCGTATTTCTATATACATAATAAAATAAATTGCCTACCTTAATCTTCTTCTCTGACATCCACATATGAATATCACAATAAGCCATCCAAATATGAATATCACGGTAATTGACTAAACACTATTTTTTTCTACAAACATAGTATTGTTTTAACCTAACGAATGATTTTTTCGAATTGTTGAAAAAGGGAGGATGGAAGCTAATCTATTCACATTAATGACTCGTGCACTAATAGGTCTACTAAAAATTTTATTAAATTTTATTATGTTAACTCCAAAGGAAAGTGACACGATATTTCATTTTTCACTCAACACATATTTTATAGTGTATAGTTTTTGGGACAAACAGATTATAGAATCTGTTTTTAATAATATAATTAATTGGTTTACTAAATAATATATATTTTTTTTTTAAACATAAGATTATGACTCTTTCTAAAATATTGGATTTTTTGTCTTAGCACCCATACTGTCGTTAACATTTATTAATTATTTATTAATCAAAACTTAACTTAACGAGTGATTATTTCGAATCGATCAAGAAGCCTAATCTATTTCCAATAATCACTTCTGGATAAATATTTTATTCAACACAGAGATCTACCAATGAAAAATATTTGCCTTTATTAATCAAAACTTAACTTAACGAGTGATTATTTCGAATCGATCAAGAAGGGCCTAATCTCTTCCCAATAATCACTTGTGTATATATTTTTTTTCCAACTCGGAGTACCTACCAATGAAAAGTCTTTTGCCTGTTCTGTGATCTTTGCCTTTTTTCACCTGAACAACCCATTTGGTTGTATCACACAATAACAACATGCAAATTTTATAGTAGATGAAAAGAAGTGGAAAATCATATTTAATTTAGCTTTTATATTATGAAATAATTGTCACTGAACGTTAAGGGATATCAGCTGTAACGAGCTTACTGACCGCCCTTATTCTACCACATTTACTACCTAGCGCTGATATTTGAAAACAATTATAACGATAGTGTAACCGGGATAAAAATGGCGACAGTTTCCCCAGGGTCTATGCAATTCAATCAAAATAGCCAAATTTAAAAGGTTTGCTCTGTAATTTATTGACAAAGGCTCTCCATTAATAAATATGCATCAATGACCATTCAAAATGTCCCCTGTGAGGTGGAAGTTCATGATTAACTAATAGTTAAGGAATTTGAAATTGAGATAAAACAATGATATAAGACTTCAAGGGGTTGACACTGTACAAAAATAACCGGCAATCATACCACATCTTCGTATTTCTATATACATAATAAAATAAATTGCCTACCTTAATCTTCTTCTCTGACATCCACATATGAATATCACAATAAGCCATCCAAATATGAATATCACGGTAATTGACTAAACACTATTTTTTTCTACAAACATAGTATTGTTTTAACCTAACGAATGATTTTTTCGAATTGTTGAAAAAGGGAGGATGGAGGCTAATCTATTCACATTAATGACTCGTGCACTAATAGGTTTACTAAAAATTTTATTAAATTTTATTATGTTAACTCCAAAGGAAAGTGACACGATATTTCATTTTTCACTCAACACATATTTTATAGTGTATAGTTTTTGGGACAAACAGATTATAGAATCTGTTTTTAATAATATAATTAATTGGTGTACTAAATAATATATATATTTTTTTTAAACATAAGATTATGACTCTTTCTAAAATATTGGCTTTTTTGTCTTAGCACCCATACTGTCGTTAACATTTATTAATTATTTATTAATCAAAACTTAACTTAACGAGTGATTATTTCGAATCGATCAAGAAGCCTAATCTATTTCCAATAATCACTTGTGGATAAATATTTTATTCAACACAGAGATCTACCAATGAAAAATATTTGCCTTTATTAATCAAAACTTAACTTAACGAGTGATTATTTCGAATCGATCAAGAAGGGCCTAATCTCTTCCCAATAATCACTTGTGTATATATTTTTTTTCCAACTCGGAGTACCTACCAATGAAAAGTCTTTTCCCTGTTCTGTGATCTTTGCCTTTTTTCACCTGAACAACCCATTTGGTTGTATCACACAATAACAACATGCAAATTTTATAGTAGATGAAAAGAAGTGGAAAATCATATTAGCTTTTATATTATGAAATAATTGTCACTGAACGTTAAGGGATATCAGCTGTAACGAGCTTACTGACCGCCCTTATTCTACCACATTTACTACCTAGCGCTGATATTTGAAAACAATTATAGCGATAGTGTAACCGGGATAAAAATGGCGACAGTTTACCCAGGGTCTATGCAATTCAATCAAAATAGCCAAATTTAAAAGGTTTGCTCTGTAATTTATTGATAAGGGCTCTCCATTAATAAATATGCATCAATGACCATTCAAAATGTCCCCTATGAGGTGGAAGTTCATGATTAACTAACAGTTAAGGAATTTGAAATTGAAATAAAACAACGATATAAGACTTCAAGGGGGTGACACTGTACAAAAATAACCGGCAATCATACCACATCTTCGTATTTCTATATACATAATAAAATAAATTGCCTACCTTAATCTTCTTCTCTGACATCCACATATGAATATCACAATAAGCCATCCAAATATGAATATCACGGTAATTGACTAAACACTATTTTTTTCTACAAACATAGTATTGTTTTAACCTAACGAATGATTTTTTCGAATTGTTGAAAAAGAGAGGATGGAGGCTAATCTATTCACATTAATGACTCGTGCACTAATAGGTTTACTAAAAATTTTATTAAATTTTATTATGTTAACTCCAAAGGAAAGTGACACGATATTTCATTTTTCACTCAACACATATTTTATAGTGTATAGTTTTTGGGACAAACAGATTATAGAATCTGTTTTTAATAATATAATTAATTGGTGTACTAAATAATATATATTTTTTTTTAAACATAAGATTATGACTTTTTCTAAAATATTGGCTTTTTTGTCTTAGCACCCATACTGTCGTTAACATTTATTAATTATTTATTAATCAAAACTTAACTTAACGAGTGATTATTTCGAATCGATCAAGAAGGGCCTAATCTATTTCCAATAATCACTTGTGGATAAATATTTTATTCAACACAGAGATCTACCAATGAAAAATATTTGCCTTTATTAATCAAAACTTAACTTAACGAGTGATTATTTCGAATCGATCAAGAAGGGCCTAATCTCTTCCCAATAATCACTTGTGTATATATTTTTTTTCCAACTCGGAGTACCTACCAATGAAAAGTCTTTTGCCTGTTCTGTGATCTTTGCCTTTTTTCACCTGAACAACCCATTTGGTTGTATCACACAATAACAACATGCAAATTTTATAGTAGATGAAAAGAAGTGGAAAATCATATTAGCTTCTATATTATGAAATAATTGTCACTGAACGTTAAGGGATATCAGCTGTAACGAGCTTACTGACCGCCCTTATTCTACCACATTTACTACCTAGCGCTGATATTTGAAAACAATTATAGCGATAGTGTAACCGGGATAAAAATGGCGACAGTTTCCCCAGGGTCTATGCAATTCAATCAAAATAGCCAAATTTAAAAGGTTTGCTCTGTAATTTATTGATAAGGGCTCTCCATTAATAAATATGCATCAATGACCATTCAAAATGTCCCCTATGAGGTGGAAGTTCATGATTAACTAACAGTTAAGGAATTTGAAATTGAAATAAAACAACGATATAAGACTTCAAGGGGGTGACACTGTACAAAAATAACCGGCAATCATACCACATCTTCGTATTTCTATATACATAATAAAATAAATTGCCTACCTTAATCTTCTTCTCTGACATCCACATATGAATATCACAATAAGCCATCCAAATATGAATATCACGGTAATTGACTAAACACTATTTTTTTCTACAAACATAGTATTGTTTTAACCTAACGAATGATTTTTTCGAATTGTTGAAAAAGGGAGGATGGAGGCTAATCTATTCACATTAATGACTCGTGCACTAATAGGTTTACTAAAAATTTTATTAAATTTTATTATGTTAACTCCAAAGGAAAGTGACACGATATTTCATTTTTCACTCAACACATATTTTATAGTGTATAGTTTTTGGGACAAACAGATTATAGAATCTGTTTTTAATAATATAATTAATTGGTGTACTAAATAATATATATTTTTTTTTAAACATAAGATTATGACTTTTTCTAAAATATTGGCTTTTTTGTCTTAGCACCCATACTGTCGTTTACATTTATTAATTATTTATTAATCAAAACTTAACTTAACGAGTGATTATTTCGAATCGATCAAGAAGCCTAATCTATTTCCAATAATCACTTGTGGATAAATATTTTATTCAACACAGAGATCTACCAATGAAAAATATTTGCCTTTATTAATCAAAACTTAACTTAACGAGTGATTATTTCGAATCGATCAAGAAGGGCCTAATCTCTTCCCAATAATCACTTGTGTATATATTTTTTTTCCAACTCGGAGTACCTACCAATGAAAAGTCTTTTCCCTGTTCTGTGATCTTTGCCTTTTTTCACCTGAACAACCCATTTGGTTGTATCACACAATAACAACATGCAAATTTTATAGTAGATGAAAAGAAGTGGAAAATCATATTTAATTTAGCTTTTATATTATGAAATAATTGTCACTGAACGTTAAGGGATATCAGCTGTAACGAGCTTACTGACCGCCCTTATTCTACCACATTTACTACCTAGCGCTGATATTTGAAAACAATTATAACGATAGTGTAACCGGGATAAAAATGGCGACAGTTTCCCCAGGGTCTATGCAATTCAATCAAAATAGCCAAATTTAAAAGGTTTGCTCTGTAATTTATTGACAAAGGCTCTCCATTAATAAATATGCATCAATGACCATTCAAAATGTCCCCTGTGAGGTGGAAGTTCATGATTAACTAATAGTTAAGGAATTTGAAATTGAGATAAAACAATGATATAAGACTTCAAGGGGTTGACACTGTACAAAAATAACCGGCAATCATACCACATCTTCGTATTTCTATATACATAATAAAATAAATTGCCTACCTTAATCTTCTTCTCTGACATCCACATATGAATATCACAATAAGCCATCCAAATATGAATATCACGGTAATTGACTAAACACTATTTTTTTCTACAAACATAGTATTGTTTTAACATAACGAATGATTTTTTCGAATTGTTGAAAAAGGGAGGACGGAGGATAATCTATTCACATTAATGACTCGTGCACTAATAGGTTTACTAAAATATTTATTAAATTTTATTATGTTAACTCCAAAGAAAAGTGACGCGATATTTCATTTTTCACTCAACACATATTTTATAGTTTATAGTTTTTGGGACAAACAGATTATAGAATCTGTTTTTAATAATATAATTAATTGGTGTACTAAATAATATATATTTTTTTTAAACATAAGATTATGACTCTTTCTAAAATATTGGCTTTTTTGTCTTAGCACCCATACTGTCGTTAACATTTATTAATTATTTATTAATCAAAACTTAACTTAACGAGTGATTATTTCGATTCGATCAAGAAGGGCCTAATCTATTTCCAATAATCACTTGTGGATAAATATTTTATTCAACACAGAGATCTACCAATGAAAAATATTTGCCTTTATTAATCAAAACTTAACTTAACGAGTGATTATTTCGAATCGATCAAGAAGGGCCTAATCTCTTCCCAATAATCACTTGTGTATATATTTTTTTTCCAACTCGGAGTACCTACCAATGAAAAGTCTTTTGCCTGTTCTGTGATCTTTGCCTTTTTTCACCTGAACAACCCATTTGGTTGTATCACACAATAACAACATGCAAATTTTATAGTAGATGAAAAGAAGTGGAAAATCATATTAGCTTTTATATTATGAAATAATTGTCACTGAACGTTAAGGGATATCAGCTGTAACGAGCTTACTGACCGCCCTTATTCTACCACATTTACTACCTAGCGCTGATATTTGAAAACAATTATAGCGATAGTGTAACCGGGATAAAAATGGAGACAGTTTCCCCAGGGTCTATGCAATTCAATCAAAATAGCCAAATTTAAAAAGTTTGCTCTGTAATTTATTGACAAGGGCTCTCCATTAATAAATATGCATCAATGACCATTCAAAATGTCCCCTATGAGGTGGAAGTTCATGATTAACTAACAGTTAAGGAATTTGAAATTGAAATAAAACAACGATATAAGACTTCAAGGGGGTGACACTGTACAAAAATAACCGGCAATCATACCACATCTTCGTATTTCTATATACATAATAAAATAAATTGCCTACCTTAATCTTCTTCTCTGACATCCACATATGAATATCACAATAAGCCATCCAAATATGAATATCACGGTAATTGACTAAACACTATTTTTTTCTACAAACATAGTATTGTTTTAACCTAACGAATGATTTTTTCGAATTGTTGAAAAAGGGAGGATGGAGGCTAATCTATTCACATTAATGACTCGTGCACTAATAGGTTTACTAAAAATGTTATTAAATTTTATTATGTTAACTCCAAAGGAAAGTGACACGATATTTCATTTTTCACTCAACACGTATTTTATAGTTTATAGTTTTTGGGACAAACAGATTATAGAATCTGTTTTTAATAATATAATTAATTGGTGTACTAAATAATATATATTTTTTTTTTAAACATAAGATTATGACTCTTTCTAAATTATTGGCTTTTTTGTCTTAGCACCCATACTGTCGTTAACATTTATTAATTATTTGTTAATCAAAACTTAACTTAACGAGTGATTATTTCGAATCGATCAAGAAGGGCCTAATCTATTTCCAATAATCACTTGTGGATAAATATTTTATTCAACACAGAGATCTACCAATGAAAAATATTTGCCTTTATTAATCAAAACTTAACTTAACGAGTGATTATTTCGAATCGATCAAGAAGGGCCTAATCTCTTCCCAATAATCACTTGTGTATATATTTTTTTTCCAACTCGGAGTACCTACCAATGAAAAGTCTTTTGCCTGTTCTGTGATCTTTGCCTTTTTTCACCTGAACAACCCATTTGGTTGTATCACACAATAACAACATGCAAATTTTATAGTAGATGAAAAGAAGTGGACAATCATATTAGCTTTTATATTATGAAATAATTGTCGCTGAACGTTAAGGGATATCAGCTGTAACGAGCTTACTGGCCGCCCTTATTCTACCACATTTACTACCTAGTGCTGATATTTGAAAACAATTATAGCGATAGTGTAACCGGGATAAAAATGGCGACAGTTTCCCCAGGGTCTAAGCAATTCAATCAAAATAGCCATATTTAAAAAGTTTGCTCTGTAATTTATTGACAAGGGCTCTCCATTAATAAATATGCATCAATGACCATTCAAAATGTCCCCTATGAGGTGGAAGTTCATGATTAACTAACAGTTAAGGAATTTGAAATTGAAATAAAACAACGATATAAGACTTCAAGGGGGTGACACTGTACAAAAATAACCGGCAATCATACCACATCTTCGTATTTCTATATACATAATAAAATAAATTGCCTACCTTAATCTTCTTCTCTGACATCCACATATGAATATCACAATAAGCCATCCAAATATGAATATCACGGTAATTGACTAAACACTATTTTTTTCTACAAAGTTAACATAGTATTGTTTTAACCTAACGAATGATTTTTTCGAATTGTTGAAAAAGGGAGGATGGAGGCTAATCTATTCACATTAATGACTCGTGCACTAATAGGTTTACTAAAAATTTTATTAAATTTTATTATGTTAACTCCAAAGGAAAGTGACACGATATTTCATTTTTCACTCAACACATATTTTATAGTTTATAGTTTTTGGGACAAACAGATTATAGAATCTGTTTTTAATAATATAATTAATTGGTGTACTAAATAATATATTTTTTTTTTAAACATAAGATTCTGACTCTTTCTTAAAGATTGGCTTTTTTGTCTTAGTACCCATACTGTCGTTAACATTTATTAATTATATATTAATCAAAACTTAACTTAACGAGTGATTATTTCGAATCGATCAAGAAGGGCCTAATCTATTTCCAATAATCACTTGTGGATAAATATTTTATTCAACACAGAGATCTACCAATGAAAAATATTTGCCTTTATTAATCAAAACTTAACTTAACGAGTGATTATTTCGAATCGATCAAGAAGGGCCTAATCTCTTCCCAATAATCACTTGTGTATATATTTTTTTTCCAACTCGGAGTACCTACCAATGAAAAGTCTGTTGCCTGTTCTGTGATCTTTGCCTTTTTTTCACCTGAACAACCCATTTGGTTGTATCACACAATAACAACATGCAAATTTTATAGTAGATGAAAAGAAGTGGAAAATCATATTAGCTTTTATATTATGAAATAATTGTCACTGAACGTTAAGGGATATCAGCTGTAACGAGCTTACTGACCGCCCTTATTCTACCAAATTTACTACCTAGTGCTGATATTTGAAAACAATTATAGCGATAGTGTAACCGGGATAAAAGTGGCGACAGTTTCCCCAGGGTCTATGCAATTCAATCAAAATAGCCAAATTTAAAAGGTTTGCTCTGTAATTTATTGACAAGGGCTCTCCATTAATAAATATGCATGAATGACCATTCAAAATGTCCCCTATGAGGTGGAAGTTCATGATTAACTAACAGTTAAGGAATTTGAAATTGAAATAAAACAACGATATAAGACTTCAAGGGGGTGACACTGTACAAAAATAACCGGCAATCATACCACATCTTCGTATTTCTATATACATAATAAAATAAATTGCCTACCTTAATCTTCTTCTCTGACATCCACATATGAATATCACAAAAAGCCATCCAAATATGAATATCACGGTAATTGACTAAACACTATTTTTTTCTACAAACATAGTATTGTTTTAACCTAACGAATGATTTTTTCGAATTGTTGAAAAAGGGAGGATGGAGGCTAATCTATTCACATTAATGACTCGTGCACTAATAGGTTTACTAAAAATTTTATTAAATTTTATTATGTTAACTCCAAAGGAAAGTGACATGATATTTCATTTTTCACTCAACACATATTTTATAGTTTATAGTTTTTGGGACAAACAGATTATAGAATCTGTTTTTAATAATATAATTAATTGGTGTACTAAAGAATATATTTTTTTTTTAAACATAAGATTATGACTCTTTCTAAAATATTGGCTTTTTTGTCTTAGCACCCATACTGTCGTTAACATTTATTAATTATTTATTAATCAAAACTTAACTTAACGAGTGATTATTTCGAATCGATCAAGAAGGGCCTAATCTATTTCCAATAATCACTTGTGGATAAATATTTTATTCAACACAGAGATCTACCAATGAAAAATATTTGCCTTTATTAATCAAAACTTAACTTAACGAGTGATTATTTCGAATCGATCAAGAAGGGCCTAATCTCTTCCCAATAATCACTTGTGTATATATTTTTTTTCCAACTCGGAGTACCTACCAATGAAAAGTCTGTTGCCTGTTCTGTGATCTTTGCCTTTTTTCACCTGAACAACCCATTTGGTTGTATCACACAATAACAACATGCAAATTTTATAGTAGATGAAAAGAAGTGGAAAATCATATTAGCTTTTATATTATGAAATAATTGTCACTGAACGTTAAGGGATATCAGCTGTAACTAGCTTACTGACCGCCCTTATTCTACCACATTTACTACCTAGCGCTGATATTTGAAAACAATTATAGCGATAGTGTAACCGGGATAAAAATGGAGACAGTTTCCCCAGGGTCTATGCAATTCAATCAAAATAGCCAAATTTAAAAGGTTTGCTGTGTAATTTATTGACAAGGGCTCTCCATTAATAAATATGCATCAATGACCATTCAAAATGTCCCCTATGAGGTGGAAGTTCATGATTAACTAACAGTTAAGGAATTTGAAGTTGAAATAAAACAACGATATAAGACTTCAAGGGGGTGACACTGTACAAAAATAACCGGCAATCATACCACATCTTCGTATTTCTATATACATAATAAAATAAATTGCCTACCTTAATCTTCTTCTCTGACATCCACATATGAATATCACAATAAGCCATCCAAATATGAATATCACGGTAATTGACTAAACACTATTTTTTTCTACAAACATAGTATTGTTTTAACATAACGAATGATTTTTTCGAATTGTTGAAAAAGGGAGGACGGAGGCTAATCTATTCACATTAATGACTCGTGCACTAATAGGTTTACTAAAAATTTTATTAAATTTTATTATGTTAACTCCAAAGAAAAGTGACACGATATTTCATTTTTCACTCAACACATATTTTATAGTTTATAGTTTTTGGGACAAACAGATTATAGAATCTGTTTTTAATAATATAATTAATTGGTGTACTAAATAATATTTTTTTTTTTTTTAAACATAAGATTATGACTCTTTCTAAAATATTGGCTTTTTTGTCTTAGCACCCATACTGTCGTTAACATTTATTAATTATTTATTAATCAAAACTTAACTTAACGAGTGAGTATTTCGAATCGATCAAGAAGGGCCTAATCTATTTCCAATAATCACTTGTGGATAAATATTTTATTCAACACAGAGATCTACCAATGAAAAATATTTGCCTTTATTAATCAAAACTTAACTTAACGAGTGATTATTTCGAATCGATCAAGATAGCCTAATCTCTTCCCAATAATCACTTGTGTATATATTTTTTTTCCAACTCGGAGTACCTACCAATGAAAAGTCTTTTCCCTGTTCTGTGATCTTTGCCTTTTTTCACCTGAACAACCCATTTGGTTGTATCACACAATAACAACATGCAAATTTTATAGTAGATGAAAAGAAGTGGAAAATCATATTAGCTTTTATATTATGAAATAATTGTCACTGAACGTTAAGGGATATCAGCTGTAACGAGCTTACTGACCGCCCTTATTCTACCACATTTACTACCTAGCCCTGATATTTGAAAACAATTATAGCGATAGTGTAACCGGGATAAAAATGGCGACAGTTTCCCCAGGGTCCAAGCAATTCAATCAAAATAGCCAAATTTAAAAGGTTTGCTCTGTAATTTATTGACAAGGGCTCTCCATTAATAAATATGCATCACTGACCATTCAAAATGTCCCCTATGAGGTGGAAGTTCATGATTGACTAACAGTAAAGGAATTTGAAATTGAAATAAAACAACGATATAAGACTTCAAGGGAGTGACACTGTACAAAAATAACCGGCAATCATACCACATCTTCGTATTTCTATATACATAATAAAATAAATTGCCTACCTTAATCTTCTTCTCTGACATCCACATATGAATATCACAATAAGCCATCCAAATATGAATATCACGGTAATTGACTAAACACTATTTTTTTCTACAAAGTTAACATAGTATTGTTTTAACCTAACGAATGATTTTTTCGAATTGCTGAAAAAGGGAGAATGGAGGCTAATCTATTCACATTAATGACTCGTGCACTAATAGGTTTACTAAAAATTTTATTAAATTTTATTATGTTAACTCCAAAGGAAAGTGACACGATATTTCATTTTTCACTCAACACATATTTTATAGTTTATAGTTTTTGGGACAAACAGATTATACAATCTGTTTTTAATAATATAATTAATTGGTGTACTAAATAATATATATTTTTTTTTAAACATAAGATTATGACTCTTTCTAAAATATTGGCTTTTTTGTCTTAGCACCCATACTGTCGTTAACATTTATTAATTATTTATTAATCAAAACTTAACTTAACGAGTGATTATTTCGAATCGATCAAGAAGGGCCTAATCTATTTCCAATAATCACTTGTGGATAAATATTTTATTCAACACAGAGATCTACCAATGAAAAATATTTGCCTTTATTAATCAAAACTTAACTTAACGAGTGATTATTTCGAATCGATCAAGAAGGGCCTAATCTCTTCCCAATAATCACTTGTGTACATATTTTTTTCCAACTCATGGTACCTACCAATGAAAAGTCTTTTGCCTGTTCTGTGATCTTTGCCTTTTTTCACCTGAACAACCCATTTGGTTGTATCACACAATAACAACATGCAAATTTTATAGTAGATGAAAAGAAGTGGAAAATCATATTAGCTTTTATATTATGAAATAATTGTCACTGAACGTTAAGGGATATCAGCTGTAACGAGCTTACTGACCGCCCTTATTCTACCACATTTACTAGCTAGCGCTGATATTTGAAAACAATTATAGCGATAGTGTAACCGGGATAAAAATGGCGACAGTTTACCCAGGGTCTATGCAATTCAATCAAAATAGCCAAATTTAAAAGGTTTGCTCTGTAATTTATTAACAAGGACTCTCCATTAATAAATGTGCATCAATGACCATTCAAAATGTCCCTTATGAGGTGGAAGTTCATGATTAACTAACAGTTAAGGAATTTGAAATTGAAATAAAACAACGATATAAGACTTCAAGGGGGTGACACTGTACAAAAATAACCGGCAATCATACCACATCTTCGTATTTCTATATACATAATAAAATAAATTGCCTACCTTAATCTTCTTCTCTGACATCCACATATGAATATCACAATAAGCCATCCAAATATGAATATCACGGTAATTGACTAAACACTATTTTTTTCTACAAACATAGTATTGTTTTAACCTAACGAATGATTTTTTCGAATTGTTGAAAAAGAGAGGATGGAGGCTAATCTATTCACATTAATGACTCGTGCACTAATAGGTTTACTAAAAATTTTATTAAATTTTATTATGTTAACTCCAAAGGAAAGTGACACGATATTTCATTTTTCACTCAACACATATTTTATAGTTTATAGTTTTTGGGACAAACAGATTATAGAATCTGTTTTTAATAATATAATTAATTGGTGTACTAAATAATATATATTTTTTTTTTAAACATAAGATTATGACTCTTTCTAAAATATTGGCTTTTTTGTCTTAGCATCCATACTGTCGTTAACATTTATTAATTATTTATTAATCAAAACTTAACTTAACGAGTGATTATTTCGAATCGATCAAGAAGGGCCTAATCTATTTCCAATAATCACTTGTGGATAAATATTTTATTCAACACAGAGATCTACCAATGAAAAAAATTTTGCCTTTATTAATCAAAACTTAACTAAACGAGTGATTATTTCGAATTGATCAAGAAGGGCCTAATCTCTTCCCAATAATCACTTGTGTATATATTTTTTTTCCAACTCGGAGTACCTACCAATGAAAAGTCTTTTGCCTGTTCTGTGATCTTTGCCTTTTTTCACCTGAACAACCCATTTGGTTGTATCACACAATAACAACATGCAAATTTTATAGTAGATGAAAAGAAGTGGAAAATCATATTAGCTTTTATATTATGAAATAATTGTCACTGAACGTTAAGGGATATCAGCTGTAACGAGCTTACTGACCGCCCTTATTCTACCACATTTACTAGCTAGCGCTGATATTTGAAAACAATTATAGCGATAGTGTAACCGGGATAAAAATGGCGACAGTTTCCCCAGGGTCTATGCAATTCAATCAAAATAGCCAAATTTAAAAGGTTTGCTCTGTAATTTATTGACAAGGGCTCTCCATTAATAAATATGCATCAATGACCATTCAAAATGTCCCCTATGAGGTGGAAGTTCATGATTAACTAACAGTTAAGGAATTTGAAATTGAAATAAAACAACGATATAAGACTTCAAAGGGGTGACACTGTACAAAAATAACCGGCAATCATACCACATCTTCGTATTTCTATATACATAATAAAATAAATTGCCTACCTTAATCTTCTTCTCTGACATCCACATATGAATATCACAATAAGCCATCCAAATATGAATATCACGGTAATTGACTAAACACTATTTTTTTCTACAAACATAGTATTGTTTTAACCTAACGAATGATTTTTTCGAATTGTTGAAAAAGGGAGGATGGAGGCTAATCTATTCACATAAATGACTCGTGCACTAATAGGTTTACTAAAAATTTTATTAAATTTTATTATGTTAACTCCAAAGGAAAGTGACACGATATTTCATTTTTCACTCAACACATATTTTATAGTTTATAGTTTTTGGGACAAACAGATTATAGAATCTGTTTTTAATAATATAATTAATTGGTGTACTAAAGAATATATTATTTTTTTAAACATAAGATTATGACTCTTTCTAAAATATTGGCTTTTTTGTCTTAGCACCCATACTGTCGTAAACATTTATTAATTATTTATTAATCAAAACTTAACTTAACGAGTGATTATTTCGAATCGATCAAGAAGGGCCTAATCTATTTCCAATAATCACTTGTGGATAAATATTTTATTCAACACAGAGATCTACCAATGAAAAATAATTGCCTTTATTAATCAAAACTAAACTTAACGAGTGATTATTTCGAATCGATCAAGAAGGGCCTAATCTCTTCCCAATAATCACTTGTGTATATATTTTTTTTCCAACTCGGAGTACCTACCAATGAAGAGTCTTTTGCCTGTTCTGTGATCTTTGCCTTTTTTCACCTGAACAACCCATTTGGTTGTATCACACATTAACAACATGCAAATTTTATAGTAGATGAAAAGAAGTGGAAAATCATATTAGCTTTTATATTATGAAATAATTGTCACTGAACGTTAAGGGATATCAGCTGTAACGAGCTTACTGACCGCCCTTATTCTACCACATTTACTAGCTAGCGCTGATATTTGAAAACAATTATAGCGAGAGTGTAACCGGGATAAAAATGGCGACAGTTTACCCAGGGTCTATGCAATTCAATCAAAATAGCCAAATTTAAAAGGTTTGCTCTGTAATTTATTGACAAGGACTCTCCATTAATAAATGTGCATCAATGACCATTCAAAATGTCCCCTATGAGGTGGAAGTTCATGATTAACTAACAGTTAAGGAATTTGAAATTGAAATAAAACAACGATATAAGACTTCAAGGGGGTGACACTGTACAAAAATAACCGGCAATCATACCACATCTTCGTATTTCTATATACATAATAAAATAAATTGCCTACCTTAATCTTCTTCTCTGACATCCACATATGAATATCACAATAATCCATCCAAATATGAATATCACGGTAATTGACTAAACACTAATTTTTTCTACAAACATAGTATTGTTTTAACCTAACGAATGATTTTTTCGAATTGTTGAAAAAGGGAGGATGGAGGCTAATCTATTCACATTAATGACTCGTGCACTAATAGGTTTACTAAAAATTTTATTAAATTTTATTATGTTAACTCCAAAGGAAAGTGACACGATATTTCATTTTTCACTCAACACATATTTTATAGTTTATAGTTTTTGGGACAAACAGATTATAGAATCTGTTTTTAATAATATAATTAATTGGTGTACTAAATAATATATATTTTTTTTTTAAACATTAGATTATGACTCTTTCTAAAATATTGGCTTTTTTGTCTTAGCATCCATACTGTCGTTAACATTTATTAATTATTTATTAATCAAAACTTAACTTAACGAGTGATTATTTCGAATCGATCAAGAAGAGCCTAATCTATTTCCAATAATCACTTGTGGATAAATATTTTATTCAACACAGAGATCTACCAATGAAAAATATTTGCCTTTATTAATCAAAACTTAACTTAACGAGTGATTATTTCGAATTGATCAAGAAGGGCCTAATCTCTTCCCAATAATCACTTGTGTATATATTTTTTTTCCAACTCGGAGTACCTACCAATGAAAAGTCTTTTGCCTGTTCTGTGATCTTTGCCTTTTTTCACCTGAACAACCCATTTGGTTGTATCACACAATAACAACATGCAAATTTTATAGTAGATGAAAAGAAGTGGAAAATCATATTAGCTTTTATATTATGAAATAATTGTCACTGAACGTTAAGGGATATCAGCTGTAACGAGCTTACTGACCGCCCTTATTCTACAACATTTACTAGCTAGCGCTGATATTTGAAAACAATTATAGCGATAGTGTAACCGGGATAAAAATGGCGACAGTTTCCCCAGGGTCTATGCAATTCAATCAAAATAGCCAAATTTAAAAGGTTTGCTCTGTAATTTATTGACAAGGGCTCTCCATTAATAAATATGCATCAATGACCATTCAAAATGTCCCCTATGAGGTGGAAGTTCATGATTAACTAACAGTTAAGGAATTTGAAATTGAAATAAAACAACGATATAAGACTTCAAGGGGGTGACACTGTACAAAAATAACCGGCAATCATACCACATCTTCGTATTTCTATATACATAATAAAATAAATTGCCTACCTTAATCTTCTTCTCTCACATCCACATATGAATATCACAATAAGCCATCCAAATATGAATATAACAGTAATTGTATAGTATTTTTCAACCTAACGAATGATTTTTTCGAATTCTTCAAAAAAAGGAGGGCTAATGTATTCGCATTTATCACTCATGCACTACTATGTTTAATAATTTTGTTTAATTTTATTATGTTTAATGCAAAGGGACATGATACTTCATTTTTCACTCTCAACACATGATTCATAGTTTATAGTCTTTTTTTTGGAACGAACAGTTTCTTAAAATGTTTTTTAATAATATAATGAATGTTTGTTTAAATAATATAATTATATTATTTTGTATCAAATAATATAGATATATTTCTTGTTTTAAAGAAGATAATGATTTTTTTTTAAATATTGTTTATATATTTTTTTTTTTTTTGAGCACGCAGACTGTCCTTAGCATTTATATTATTTTTGATATAAAAAAAAAAAAAGGATTTTTGTTCATATTGATTGATTTCCCTTGGTTATCTGTGATATTCTGTCCAATAATAATGCTTCTAATTTATGATGAATATCTGGATCCTCCTGTCCACCCTTTTGATATGATCTTATCACTATTTTTCTTTTAATATTTTTAATATTTTTATTTATTTTTATATTATCCCACAAGAAGCTAAATATATGCTTATTTATCTTTTTTATAACAATTTCAGTAGTTGGAATTATCCTTGCTGTATATAAAACCTTACTAATGACATAAGTGTTGATTATCAAGAAGTTTCTTTTAAAACTGAATTGTCGGCCTTTCCATTTGTTTATTTGGTTAATAATGGTATTTACTTCCTCCCTCCCCTTTTAGATCCACTTTGGGTTTTTTTCCAAAATAGATTCCGAATCGTTTAACACTTTCTTTCGACAAAAGTTTTATGCTTTGAAAGTCTGTTGTGTTTGAATTTCCTATTTTGAGTATTTCGGTATTAGTTTCATTTACTTCCCGATACTAATCCAAAATCATAAAACTCTTTAACCAATAAATCTTTTAAATTTGTCGATATCATTGAACAGTCGTCTGCATGTTGAAACACATGAAACACCTGGAGAACCTGCAATTAAAAAGGGATTGTATTATAAATAATAAAAAAATAATGGTGTGATATATTTGTCACTGGAAAAATAATACCTAATAATCTGTGTACTATACCTTGCATAACTGTTGAACCTTATAACACAAACAATAAAAGATAAAAGAAATACATTAAAAAGTCAAACTTCAGTGATTAATTGTTGATAGTAACAAACTATGGGTCTTCTAAGATATAGTTGTTTGTGAGAGTTTACCTCCCTTGATTCCAGCATAAATCCAGCTAAAACAGAACTTAGTCGAAAAGAAGGGATGAATGCCGGGTAGTTGTTTAGTATCGTAAATGAACTGCTGATGGTTGTATTGTTTAATTATTCCATTACAACAGTCATATGACCAGAAATTAACTCCAAAGGGTGAACCAAAAGATGGTCATATTGTTTCCGAAATTCTTTAAAATTTTCAAATATGACAGCAAATTCACGCCAAAAGGTGAAACAAAAGAGCATATCCCTTGTAAACAATAGTTCAGTCAGAGTTTTGAAATGCAAACCAAACAAGGAGGACCTAAGAATTCGCTACTTGAAACCAACACAGATTTTTTTTAATTAGTTTAGATATACGTCAAAGAGTCGGGGCCCATGTGCATAAAACATCTTAAATTAAGTGGTCTTTAAACTTAGATTTCACTAAGAATTAATTCCCTTAGCTAAGTAAAATTCTTAAGTCGTATGCATAAAATTACTTAAGTCTCCACCTTACTAAGGAATAGTTATATCGGAACCTTACTCTAATTACCGTATGATATATGTTAGCTCATCGCATATACGCATCTGTGTAAAAGTTTGTTTTGATTATTTACATTGATTGAACGATAAACATGATACATAATTTTATTTAACACTGGGTTTAAAATTGATGTTGGAATGTAAAACAATTAAAAAATACGTAACGGTACTAACCAACTAAATATCCAAACAAATGACAAATTGGCGTATATGAGAAAAGGTTGTTTTGATGGACGAGCATGGAAAGAAATAAATATTTGAAATGCAAAACTTCTCCCTACTGTTATACAGGCGAAATGAAAGGGTCTTGGAAGGAAATTGATTGATTTATTGATGTTTAGTTAACGTTCAGTGGCAAATATGTCATGCATGTTCAGGACGAGAACACAATTAATACAATAGATAGATCATGTAATAGAGGTTGTCCGGGATGAAGGACAGGAAAATTTGGACCGCCGTTGGAAAATGAAGGTATATTGGATAGGGACAGAAATTTTGCCTTTCAAAAGGTCACCTAAGAACACCAAAGAGTTGTTGCAAGTGTTCTTAATGTGCGTGGTACTCTCTCTACACAAGGCATCAGATTTAACATCATCATTCTGATCGCACATGGCTTAGTACTTATACAAACCGAACAGCCAAACTGACGCCACACTTCGGCAAGGACTTTGCTGTCGGTCGGAATTATACAAAAGTGACTGTATTTATATTAGCCAGTAACCCTTGAGGATGACAGGAAATAACAAATATATAACAATATAATAAGTACAGAAAATTCCATGAGGGGATATTCTTAAGAGATCCAAAAGAAGTAGGAAAACTTATGCATGGCGTGATAAATGTAAAATATCAAAATATTTTGAAATTATCCACTAGCAATTTTTTTTAATAGCAAACAAAACTTCAATCACATAAGAGGTCGTTAAATGGATACCCGACATTATATATCTTGTAGCAAATCATGCAGCTTAATATTGGTATATGTTAGTAAAACCCTAATTTTAAAAACGTTCCAAAGCATTTCAAACAAATTTATTCCATCACTCAAGAACGGACCATTCATATTTCATTGGTTTTGCTCTAATTGTTTTTTTAACTTTAACAATACATGATTAAGATTTTTATTTTTAATCTGTTCGAAATAAACTTTTATATCACTTCCATTTTACAACAATAAACTAGAGGCTCCAAAGAGCCTGTGTCGCTCACCTAGGTATATGTTAGTCTTCAACAATGGATACTCTCCATCTTTGTGAACTAGAATAGAATTCATGACAAAATCTCTTCTTTATTGGTCAAGTCTTGCTGATCATTTTTGCGTACTTAAGTTTCTATCTATCTAATTCAGTATTTCAGGTACACCGTGTAGAACGCCACATGCGGGATGTCGGCTATGTTTGACACAGTGTGGAGGTTTTAAAGCGGAGAAAAACTATCAAGGTAAGTTCAAGTATCAAAATTTCTTTTTTGAGAATTGTTAGTATCAAATAATGTATTGCACGGAAGGAACCGAACCATAATCTATTTCCAGCAAGCAGAAGCAGACATTTTCAGTGCTCTGTTTTCTCAAACATCTCTCCCTAGTTTTCCGTGTTGCAGATTTTGAGGCTTCATATGCAAGTTTCAGGATAAAAAACTACTTTTGACCATTTTTCCCTGTATGATTTATATAGAAATGAATTCCTTTCATGGAATTTAACCAAATGCCAGCTTCTTAGTTAAAATTTATTGGTTTTAAATCTAATTTTTCATAAAATATAATGTGTCGCTCGGGGTGTCAGATTTTGCGTCTCAAGGGGTAGAGGCATTTATTAAAAAAAAATAGATTTGCATACTGTTCGGCCTTTATCTGATACTTTATAATTCAAACGATGACAAATTACAAAATTAATGGGCCATATTTTAGTCTTTTAAGTAATGTGCATTTTTAATGTTAGAAATAGAAAAAAAGCCTCAAAGTAAAAAAATAATGGAATATGAAGAGAGGTGATATGTTATTTGTTTTTGTTTTATACGTTTAAAACACAACACTGTTGAATAACACACGTATGCCGATTCATTATAAGATTATTATTTTTTTTAAATAAAGTTGCACAGGAAAGAAATTCAAGTTAATGCTATGAACAGATCAATCTTTTATTTTTCCGTGACTTTTTTCAATGTCGTAAAAGAAAATGTATATTTGAGATCGTAAATGATTTGCACATATCTCTTTTAGCTCATTACTATAATTTATGTATGAATAATTATGATAGTTAATTCAAGTATTAGAATATGCAGCTGCATTTCACTTGAAATTACCATAGAAACAGATTTATGTCAGCACAATCTATCTTTATACTTTCTTTAGTATATAATTCCATTTCCATCGCGCAATTGCTACTCTTGAACTTTAATCAGTACTGTATTTTATTCGATCGTTTTTATTAGCTAAAAAGAATAAAAAAATAATTTAGAAAGTGTTTCTATATGATTACTGATTACGGGTGTATAGAAACACTTTTTAGATCATTTTTGTATTCTTTTACGCGATGGAAATGGAATTCTATATTAAAGAAAGTATAAAGATAGATTGTGCTGGCATAAATCTTTTTCTATGATCACTTAAAGTTTGATATGTTCATAGCATTAACTTGAATTTCTTTCATGTGCAACTTTATTAAAAAAAGATAATAATCTTATAATGAATCGGGTACATCCTTTTGCATTCATACGCGTGTTATTCAACAGTTTTGTGCTTTAAACGTATAAAACAAAAACAAATAACATATCACCTCTCTTCATATTCCATTATTTGTTTACTTTGAGGCTTTTTCTCTATTTCTAACATTAAAAAAGGAAATTACTTAAAAGACTAAAATATGGGCCAAATGAAATACCTTAAGTTTGTAATTTGTCAGCATTACAGAATTAGGAAGTATCAGAAAAAGGCCGAATTATATGCAAATCTATTCTTTTTTTAATAAATGCCCCTTCCCCTTGGGACGCAAAATCTGACAACCCGCGCGACACATTATATTTTGATGAAAAATTAGTTTCAAAACCAATGAATTTTTACTAAGAAGCTGGCATTTGGTTAAATTCCATAATAGGAATTCATTTCTATATAAATCATACAGGAAAAAACTGTCAAAAGTAGTTTTTTTATCCTGAAACTTGCATATGAAGCCTCAAAATCTGCAACATGGAAAACTAGGGAAAGGTGTTTGAGAAAACAGAGCACTAAAAATGTCTGCTTCTGCTTGCTGGAAATCGATTATCGTTCGGTTCCTTCCGTGCAATACATTATTTGGTACTAACAATTCTCAAAAAAAGAAATTTTGATACTTGAACTTACCTTGATCGTTTAACTCCGCTTCAAAACCGCCCCCCGTGTCAAACATAGCCGACACCCCGCATGTGGCGTTCTACACGGTAAGGTAGTAGACAACAACGTAAAAAAAAAATGATAAACATCTTTATCAAAGAGAACAACTCCAATAACAGGTCATCAGACGATTTAAACCATGTTGACTTATTTGTAGATCTTGTCTTGCTGACCATTTTTTCTTATTTAAGTTTCTATCTTCAAGTATTAGAATATGCAGCTGCATTTCACTTGAAATTACCATAGAAACAGATTTATGTCAGCACAATCTATCTTTATACTTTCTTTAGTATATAATTCCATTTCCATCGCGCAATTGCTACTCTTGAACTTTAATCAGTACTGTATTTTATTCGATCGTTTTTATTAGCTAAAAAGAATAAAAAAATAATTTAGAAAGTGTTTCTATATGATTACTGATTACGGGTGTATAGAAACACTTTTTAGATCATTTTTGTATTATTTTACGCGATGGAAATGGAATTCTATATTAAAGAAAGTATAAAGATAGATTGTGCTGGCATAAATCTTTTTCTATGATCACTTAAAGTTTGATATGTTCATAGCATTAACTTGAATTTCTTTCATGTGCAACTTTATTAAAAAAAGATAATAATCTTATAATGAATCGGGTACATCCTTTTGCATTCATACGCGTGTTATTCAACAGTTTTGTGCTTTAAACGTATAAAACAAAAACAAATAACATATCACCTCTCTTCATATTCCATTATTTGTTTACTTTGAGGCTTTTTCTCTATTTCTAACATTAAAAAAGGAAATTACTTAAAAGACTAAAATATGGGCCAAATGAAATACCTTAAGTTTGTAATTTGTCAGCATTACAGAATTAGGAAGTATCAGAAAAAGGCCGAATTATATGCAAATCTATTCTTTTTTTAATAAATGCCCCTTCCCCTTGGGACGCAAAATCTGACAACCCGCGCGACACATTATATTTTGATGAAAAATTAGTTTCAAAACCAATGAATTTTTACTAAGAAGCTGGCAGTTGGTTAAATTCCATAATAGGAATTCATTTCTATATAAATCATACAGGAAAAAACTGTCAAAAGTAGTTTTTTTATCCTGAAACTTGCATATGAAGCCTCAAAATCTGCAACATGGAAAACTAGGGAAAGGTGTTTGAGAAAACAGAGCACTAAAAATGTCTGCTTCTGCTTGCTGGAAATCGATTATCGTTCGGTTCCTTCCGTGCAATACATTATTTGGTACTAACAATTCTCAAAAAAAGAAATTTTGATACTTGAACTTACCTTGATCGTTTAGCTCCGCTTCAAAACCGCCCCCCGTGTCAAACATAGCCGACACCCCGCATGTGGCGTTCTACACGGTAAGGTAGTAGACAACAACGTAAAAAAAAAATGATAAACATCTTTATCAAAGAGAACAACTCCAATAACAGGTCATCAGACGATTTAAACCATGTTGACTTATTTGTAGATCTTGTCTTGCTGACCATTTTTCTTATTTAAGTTTCTATCTATCTATTATAGTTTTCAGATAAAAGGCAAAAACGCAAAAAATACGTCAGAACCATCATTAATGGGCAATAACTCCAAAAAAGGGATGATCAGATGATTTTAACTATTTAACTTATTTGTAGATCTTGTCTTGCTGATCATTTTTGGCCTATCTAAGTTACTATCTACCTATTATACTTTTTAAGATATTCGGCAAAAACGCAATGTAATAGTAAAAATTGTCATTAAAGGGCAATAACTCAAATAAGGATAAGGGGTTATCAGACAATTTCAACTCTGTTGACTTATTTTTAGAACTTATCTTGCTGACCATTTTTGTAATATAAAGTTTCTCTCTATCTATTATAATTTTCAAGATAATAGGCAAAAATTTAAAAAGTTGGGAACATTTGTCATTTAAGGGCAATGCATCATAAAAAAAGTCGTCTGACAGTTTGGAAGCAAACAGACAATAGGTAGATCTCATTATTCAAAACATTTCTGCCCTTGTCAGATTTTCAGTATTCATAATGGTTTTCAAGATAATAGACAAATCTTGCATTTTACCCTTATGTTCTATTTTTAGCCATGTCGGCCATCTTGGTTGGCAGGCGGGGTCATCAGACACAGTTTTTCAACAAAATACCCTAATGATGATTGTGGCCAAGTTTGGTTAAATTCGGATCAGTAATTTCAGAGAAGAAGATTTTTGTAAAAGTTAATTACGACGGACGACGACGGACGACAACGACGATGGACGACGGACGACCGACGACAAGTGATGAGAAAAGATCACTTGGCCCTTCGGTCATTCAGGGGCAATAACTGATAAATGGAGTCAACAAATGATTTATGCAATGCTATATTATTATAAGATATTGTCTTCCTGATCATTATTGCGGTTTACAGTTTCTATTTATCTATTATAGTTTTCAAGATAATAGGCAAAAATGAAAAAAAATGGTAAAATTTTTCATTAAAGGGCAACAACTCCAGTAAGGAGTCGTCCGATAGTTATGATGTGAATGAACAGTAGGTATATCTCATCATTCTAAACATTTCTGCTCCAGCCAGATTTTCTCTATTTATAGCGATTTTCAAGATAATAGACAAAGCTTGCATTCTTCCCCTATGTTCTATTTTAAGCCATGTCGGCCTTATTGGTTGGGTAGTTGGGTCATCAGACACATTTTTTTTTAAATTGGATACCTTAATGATAATTGTGGCCAAGTTTGGTTATATTTGACCCAGTAGTTTCGGGGGAGAAAATTATTGTAAAAGTCAACGACGACTGACGACGTCGAAAGACGACAGACGACGACAGACGACAACGGACGACGACGATGGACGCAAAGTGACGAGAAAGGTCACTTTGCCCTTTGGGTTAGGTGAGCTAAAAAGGGACAGGATCTATTTGCCATGAATTCATGTCAAAACGGGTATTTTTCAAAAGTCCTACTAAAACACACATTATTAGATTTACATGTTCATATGTTTACTATAAGGTATTATCAACATCTTCAGAGTATTTCCGACTTTTTCACTTGAAAGTTATCAAAACCTAAAGATGACTTAAAATTGCATACGTTCTTGCTAGATTTTAGAAAAATTTTAGCAATTATCCAAAAATAGCGAGAAGGACTTTCTTAACCATAAATCAAATTCTATTGGAAGTAATTTTCTTTCAGATACACAATAATTTATTTAGGTTAAAGTCTTTTAAGTCTTACTTCTATGAAAAATATGAAATTTGCAATATTTTCGTTAACAGCAATTATATATCACTGAATATATAAGGCAATATGGAAAATAATTGAATACGTTATATATACACTTCAAATTCCATGGAGTCGGTCTTAAAACTTTCTGCTTTTATCCCAGTTAGTGAAACAAATAGCAGACTCAAGCTAGCGAACAATATGCCAGCGAACAATATGCAAGCGAACAACAAGATGTTTCAAGCTAGCAAACAATAAGAAACCGCGTCAAACTGATCATGTCTAAAACAGAAGACTTGCAATATCATGAAAAGTCCTTTGATTTCGAATGACAATAATTTCCAGTAGGAAAACGAAATACAGCTTCATTTCCACAAAGACAAACTTCATTAGTTATTTGTTTATTTAATACAACAATTTTTTTGACAGCCGGGCACCCATTTTAAGATTTTAAAAATTCCTTTTAGCTAATCCTTTCTCTTTTGAGTGTTCTTTGATTAGAGAACGGTTTGTCGTCTTTATAATAATGAAACAATTATTAAAAATAGTTATTACTAAACTAGTGTAACGATCAAATGAAATCCTCAGGCTTATATGCGTTTTAAAAGAAAAGAAAGAAAAAAACTCATTGATTTTGGAACGTCAAGTACAGCATTTTGTTGTCTGATGTATAAAGTTGAAGTAAAACCATATACAGTTTTCTTTTTTACTTTTTTTGAAATTATTCCAAAAGTATGTCGTTAAACATGTAATTTATTTATTACATTTTAATAGGAAGAGTGATTTATGTAAGATGACACACCAATTGGACGAGACATGAATTGATTTAACGATTTTGGTTAATCTTAACGACAAAATTTTCGAATCCAAGATTATTACATTTTTTCAAGAAGTCACAAATGGTAGGCAATGACCTAAAGTTGCCCCCACCAAAAGGCCCAGTTGAGTAGATTTACATAACAGTTGCAACTGAAGTTCAAAGTTGGGGTATGGGGACCCTACCCCCTCCATACGTACTTTAATTCATAAAAAAGTCCCTAAGTCAAAGCTTTTGTCCACACTTGGTACACATGATATGCAATATCCTAAGGTTGCCTGGACCCAAAGACTCAGGTGGGTAAATTTATGGATCGTCTACATCTGAGGTCCAAAGTCGGGTATAGTAATCCTACCCCCTCCGTATATTAGTTCATAAAAAAATTCCCTATGGCAAAGCTTTTATCCACACTAGGTACAAATGATAGGCAATTGCCTGAGAATGCCTGGACCTAAAGAACCAGGTGAGTAAATTTAAGGAACGCCTACAACTGGATCCAAAGTTGGGGTATGGTGACCTTACCCCCTCCCTACTTTAATTCATAAAAAGTCCTAAAGTCAAAGCTTTTATCCACACCAGGTACAAATGATAGGCAATTGCCTAAGGTTGCCTGGACCCAAAGACACAGGTGGATAAATGTACGGAGCGTTTACATCTGAGGTGCAATTCATAAAAAAGTCCCTATGACAAAGATTTTGTCCACACTAGGTAGAAATGATCATAGGTAATTGCCTAAGAATGCCTGGACCTAAAGACCCAGGTGAGTAAATTTAAGGAACGCCTACAACTGGATACAAAGTTAGGGTATGGTGACCCTACCCCTTCCCTACTTTAATTCATAAAAAGTCCCTACGGCAAATTTTTCCACACCAATTACAAATGATAGGCAATTGCCTAAGGTTGCCTGAACCAAAAGACCCAAGTGAGTAGATTTACGGAACGTCTACAACTAGGATCCAAAGTTGAGGTAGGGTGACCTTACCCCCTCCTTACTTTAATTCATAAAAAAGGCCCTACAGCAAAGTTTTTGTCAACACTATGTACAAATGATAGGCAATTACCTAAGGTTTGCCTGGCCCCAAAGACCTACGTGGATAAATTTACGAAGCATTTACATCTGAGGTGCAAAGTCGGGGTATGGTGACCCTACCCCCTCACTACTTAAATTCATAAAAAAAGTCCCTATGACAAAGTTTTTGTCCACACTAAGTACAAATGATAGGCAATTGCTTAAGAATGCCTGGACCTAAAGACCCAGGTGAGTATATTTAAGGAACGCCTACAACTGGATACAATGTTTGGATATGGTGAACCTACCCCTTCCCTACTTTAATTCATAAAAAGTCCCTACGGCAAATTTTTCCACACCAATTACAAATGATAGGCAATTGCCTAATGTTGTCTGGACCAAAAGACCCAGGTGAGTAGATTTACGGAACGTCTACAACTAGGATCCAAAGTTGAGGTAGGGGGACCTTACCCCCTCCTTACTTTAATTCATAAAAAAGGCCCTACAGCAAAGTTTTGGTCAACACTATGTACAAATGATAGGCAATTACCTAAGGTTTGCCTACTGGCCCCAAAGACCTACGTGTATAAATTTGCGGAGCATTTACATCTGAGGTGCAAAGTCGGGGTATGGTGACCCTACCCCCTCCTTACTTTAATTCATAAAAAAAGGCCCTACGGCAAAGTTTTTGTCAACACTATGTACAAATGATCATAGGCAATTGCCTTAGGTTTGCCTGTCCTCAAAGACCTATGTGGATAAATTTACGGAGCGTTTACATCTGAGGTGCAAAGTCGGGGTATGGTGACCCTACCCCCTCCCTACTTAAATTCATAAAAAAGTCCCTATGCCAAAGCTTTTGTCCACACTAGGTACAAATGATAGGCAATTGCTTAAGAATGCCTTGACCTAAAGACCCAGGTGAGTAAACTTAAGGAACGCCTACAACTGGATCCAAAGTTGGGGTATGGTGACCCTACCTCCTCCCTACCTTAATTCATAAAAAGTCCCTACGGCAAATTTTTCCACACCAATTACAAATGATAGGCATTTGCCTAAGGTTGCCTGGACCAAAAGACCCAGGTGAGTAGATTTACGGAACGTCTACAACTAGGATCCAAAGTTGAGGAAGGGTGACCCTACCCCCTCCTTACTTTAATTCATAAAAAAGGCCCTACAGCAAAGTTTTTGTCAACACTATGTACAAATGATAGGCAATTGCCTAAGGTTTGCCTGACCCCAAAGACCTACGTGGATAAATTTACGGAGCATTTACATCTGAGGTGCAAAGTCGGAGTATGGTGGCCCTACCCCCTCCCTACTTAAATTCATAAAAAAAGTCCCTATGACAAAGTTTTCGTCCACACTAGGTACGAATGATAGGCAATTGCCTAAGAATGCCTGGACCTAAAGACCCAGGTGAGTAAATTTAAGGAAAGCCTACAACTGGATACAAATTTGGGGTATGGTGAACCTTCCCCTTCCTTACTTTAATTCATAAAAAGTCCTTACGGCAAATTTTTCCACACCAATTACAAATGAAAGGCAATTGCCTAAGATTGTCTGGACCAAAAGACCCAGGTGAGTAGATTTACGGAACGTCTACAACTAGGATCCAAAGTTGAGGTAGGGTGACCCTACCCCCTCCTTACTTTAATTCATAAAAAAAAAGGCCCTACGGCAAAGTTTTTGTCAACACTATGTACAAATGATCATAGGCAATTGCCTAAGGTTTGCCTGGCCCCAAAGACCTACGTGTATAAATTTGCGGAGCATTTACATCTGAGGTGCAAAGTCGGTGTATGGTGACCCTACCCCCTCCCTACTTAAATTCATAAAAAAAGTCCCTATGACAAAGCTTTTGTCCACACTAGGTACAAATGATAGGCAATTGCCTAAGAATGCCTTGATCTAAAGACCCAGGTGAGTAAACTTAAGGAACGCCTACAACTGGATCCAAAGTTGGGGTATGGTGACACTACCTCCTCCCTACCTTAATTCATAAAAAGTCCCTACGGCAAAGCCTTTGTCCACACCAGCTACAAATGATAGGCAATTGCCTAAGGTTGCCTGGACCCAAAGACACAGGTGCAATGGGTAAATTTACGGAACGTCTACAACTGATGTCTTAAGTTGGGGTATGGCAATTTATGGTGACCCAATGCCTTTTCTACTTTAATTCATAAAAAAAAATCCCTACGGCAAAGCTTTTGGCCACTGTAAGTTCAATGTTAGGCAATTGCCTGGGGTTGCCTGGACCCAAAGACTCAGGTGGGTAAATTTACGGAACGACTACAACTGAGGTCCAAAGTTGAGGTATGGTGAACCCACCCCCTCCATACATTAATTCATCAAAAAGACCCTACGGCAAAGCTTTTGTCCACACTAGGTACAAATGAGAGGCAATTGCCTAAGGTTTCTTGGACCCAAATACCCAGGTTGATAAATTTACGGAACGTCTACAACTGAGGTCCAAAGTTCTGGTATGGAGACCCTACCTCCTCCCTACATTAATTCATAGAAAAGGCCATACGGCAAAGCTTTTTTCCAAATTTTTTTTTCGTAAGAGAAAATTCAAACCAAAAATTGTGTTTAACATTTATGGTGAAAATATTGATGTACAGTGTTATGTTCAATTATAATGGTATAGTTTTTGTACTGCAAAAAAATAAATCATTGGATCAGGCAAATAAAGCATTGCTGAAAGCTTTATTTCAGAAAAAAGGAAATAAACAGGGTATAGAAAAAATACACTTGCAATTTGTAAGAAAATTCTCAAATTAAGAAACAATACTCCTAGCTATATGGTATATGGAGAAGTTCAGAACTGTGACGTTCTCCAATGGAAGTTGTCATTAAATTGAGAATGGCTTTTATAAATATCTAGTATTTTGTATAGACTTATGTTTAAACTTCACAAGAGTAATCAAGGGCATTTTAAATGGATTGCGTATGTTAAATGTATTTTTGATGAAACAGGGCTTAGATTTATATGGAATGATCAAATGCATATGGATAAAATTGGTCTCAAGTCTATTCTAAAGCATACTTTGACTGATCGATTTATTCAAAACTGGTTTGTGTCTTTCTATGTTGTGATGTTACACTATTGTTTCAGGTAGGGTGAAGGTTGGCGCCTATTAAAACGTTTAAACCCGCTGCATTTGTTTGCACCTGTCCTAAGTCAGGAACCTGATGTTCAGTAGTTGTCGTCTGTTGATGTGGTTCATAAGTGTTTCTCGTTTCTCGTTTTTTATATAGATTAGACCGTTGGTTTTCTTGTTTGAATGGTTTTACACAAGTCATTTTTGGGGCCCATTATATTTTGCTGTTCGGTGTGAGCCAAGACTCCGTATTGAAGGCCGTACTTTGACCTATAATGGTTTACTTTTACAAATTGTGACTTGGATGGAGAGTTGTCTCATTGGCACTCATACCACATCTTTTTATATCTATTTGTAAATAAATAGTTCATCTAGGGGAGAATTTTATGGACTTTTTTAACATGAATTTGAATAGCAACCACATCTATTTAGATTAGCTAAATCCGATAGTATATATATACATTTGTACATGTATGTGTAAACTGAGATGTTCAAATTTACTATTTCCCATAGAGACAGGAAGATGGGCAAAGCTCCCTAAACAAAATAGAATATGTTATTTATGTAAAAATAACATTGGTAATGAATATCTTTATGTGTTTACTTGTACATATCCACAAATCGTGGATCTGCGCAAAAAAAATATTCCAGCTTATTACAATACAAATCCATCAGACATCAAGATGATCGGAATGTTGTCAAATTGAAATGTAAAGTTTTATCGTATTATTTGCAGATATACCAAAAACATAATCAATTATTTATAATTATCCACTTATTAACATATTCAATGTAAATACTCACAAATTCATGACATTGTGTTAAATCCAAACAGTAGATATACTTTAAACTGACTGTATTGTATACAAATGAAAGGGCCACGAGATTCACGTGATTGTTAAATGTGTGTTAGCTCATGTTGTCGTACATGTAATGTTTTTCATAATTATAATTACTGTTTAAATATCGTTTATTTATTTATGTATGTATATTCACCTCTTGTACACTGTTGTGTCTGGGGATAATCAAACTTTGAATCTTTAATCTTGATATAAGGGATATCACAGACCAAATTTAATAGACCAAACATCATTTGTATTTAAAACTGTTCCTGTATGGGTGTTTCCTAAAAAAAATTCTGATCCCCAATTTGACAAAAAAAAATATTCTGAATCCAGATTTTCCCCATTCCATATAGTGTTAAATTTTGAAAAAAAAATTTGATTGATAGCGTCGAAAAACTAAAAAAAAATGTTCGCGCTTACCGCGAAACCCCCCCCCCCCCCCCCCCCCCCCACACACACACTTTGAAGTAAAATGGTTGCTCCCTAAAATGAAAAAATCTGGCACACTCTTGACTCTGACTCCAATATGTCAGATATGTATAAAAGAAATAAAATATGTCATAATCGCCGTTAAAAAGATATTCACATAGGAGATGGGTTTTTTTTATATGTTCACTGGCAAAAAGATTTCTACACAATGCTCATCATCTTTATTCATAAACATAGAGGATCTAATGAGCCTAAGTCTCTTTTTCCCGTGGCAGTCCAAATTACCCCGACCTGCAACCCAAATGACCTATATTACTGAACCTACCTGTTGTATTTATTGTTAATTTGTTCTCGTCCTGAACATACATTTAATACTAGCAACTGAACGTTAAGCAACCAACAATCAATCAATCTCGCACCTGGGATCTATGTGCATATTTAACATTGAAGACAAAATAATAAATTATTGTCTTCAATGTTGAAAATTCACATAGATTCATGACAACCTTTTTGTTGATTTTGTGTTGCTGATAATTTTTTTCTATTTTTAGTTTCTCTGTCTAATATAGTTTTTCGCACACAAAATACAAGATATGGGTAAAAATCGTCATTCAAAGGCAATAACTTCTATAAGATGAGGACTTACAATTTTGCCGTGGTTGAAATAATGAAATTTTGTGGATAGTTTTTTCTGATCAATTTGTAGATCTTGTCCCGCTGATCATTTTTGCCTTGAAAAGTTTCCCTGTTTTGTTCTAGACAAACACACTGAGCTGGTTTTGTAACATGATAGTTCACAATGAACCAGCCCGCAGGAAACACACTACCATAGGACTACCGAGGCGGTTTAAAAGAGGCTATGATATAACATGATGCATGTAAATAGAATGTCTTAGTGACCAATGTTTATGTCCCCGCCGAAGGCGAAGGGGACATTAAGTGTTACCCTTGATCGTCCGTCATTCAGTCCGCCCATCCGTTCGTCCGTCCTTCCGATCCGTCTTTCCGTCTGTCCAATTTTCGTTTTCGCACTTTAACTTAAGTTTGCCTCATTCAAATTTTATGAAACTTATACACAATGTTGAGAACCAAAACTTGCAGACAGAGTTTGGGCAGTGAGTCACTTACCGTTCTAGAGTTATGCTCCTTTATAACTTGGAAAATTGCATTTTTTTCCCGCAATCTTTCTTAAGTTCAGCCTCATGCAAATTTTATGAAACTCATAAACCATAACACGCAGACAGAGATGGAATTTGAGTCATTTAATGTTTTAGAGTTATGCCCCCTTTTTAACTTGGAAAATTGCAAATTTTTCAGTTTCCGCACTGGGTTGTGAGTCTTTTATTGTTCTAGAGTAACAGTCAGGATTCTGCTTCGTCAACTCTCCCCATTACGCCACCTAATTTTTACAATCTTAAACTGGAAGCCATTGTAGTGATGACGCATTGTCAATTTAGCTCTTGAAAACCGATAAATATTTCCACATAGAATCATTTCGATCTTTATATGACATAATGTCAGTTATATTTGAAAAGACAAATGTATCTACTAGCTATTGAGCATCACGTACTTGTATGCCTTAAGTTAACATGTTTTGTCCTGTCCCTAGTCAGGAGCCTCTGGCCTTTGTTTGTCTAGTATGTTTTTTTTTTATTTTAGTTCATTTATATGTTTCGGAGTTTAGTGTGACGTCCATTTTCACTGAACTAGTAAACATTTTTGTTTAGGGGGCAGCTGAAGCCAGCCTCCGGGTCCCGGATTTTCTCACTGTATTGAAGACCAATTGGTGGCCTTCGGCTATTTTCTGCTCTTTGGTCGGATTGTTGTCCCTTTGACACATTCCCTATTTCCATTCTAAATTTTATTGAAACTATTGTCTGATCGGTTGTCAGGGGGAATTTTCGAAAATTCAAAAGCATTAAAAAAAATTCTTATTAAATAATTCGTGGAAGGGCAGGCTAAATATTTCCAGAGGTTGAAGACTAATTGCCCTAGATAGCAGACACAAAAAAAGAAGTTTTTTTGAAGTAATGCATTTTTAAGATCCACTTGTAAAGTCTAATGTCCAGTACTTTAAGTAAAAATTTGAGATTCAAACACACCTTCTCTGTTGTTATGACTCATTAGAAAGGGTGTCTTCCCGATTGTCCCACTTTTTTAAATTACAGGTAAAAAAGTAATGAAATTTTGTGGGACAATCGGGAAGATGTTTGTGGGACAATTGGGAAGTTTAAATGTGGGACAATCGGGAATTGTTTTGACAGAGATTAATTGTTATGAAATAGTACAACAATTAATTACAGGTATTTATTTAATCAATGTAACTTATATAGAATATAAAATAGACATAAACAAATAATAATATTGACATATTTTATTTTGCACATAAAATTTGTAATTGAACATAGAATATAATATCAAGTCATAAAATAGCACATATCAAGCATAAATGTATAATAAAGAGTTACAACAAAGCACATATAATAAACAGCTTGATACAAGAGGTTTCTGGATGGGGTTTACAGAATAGAGAATAATAAGCCGATACTACAGGAATATGGATAAACAAATTAAGAATAGAGAAAAATAGGCAAAACAAAGAGATTAAATAATAGAGAATAATGTTGTGCTGAAATACAATGGCTAAAACTTCAAGAATAGAGAAATGAAGGCCTATCACCCCCTCCCATCCCATCCAGACCCTCATACAATAAAGCACACATAATAGACAGCTTAATACAATAAAGCACACATATGACATGAATTATAAAAAGTTACTATTAAGCACACAGAAGGTACAACAATAATAATACATTAGCACAACCAACATTAAAGCACACATAAAACATGACATAAACATCACAACACATCACATCAGTCCAAGTGTAACAGATAAGAGGGAATGCTAGCATACTGAAACACACTAACTTCACCATTCTGAAGACGTTGAGTAGTTGAGTAGAGTTTATATTTTTGGGTGTGGTACTGGTGGTATTGGTTCCATAGCTGCATATTGTTTTCAACCAAGTATGTTGTGACGTATTCAGTAAATGGAGTGGTACTTGCTGTTGAGTCCGAATTTTCCAGGTCTTCCAGAGCATTGATGGTTGATCCATACCGCATAGTTAGCTACAAAAGGCCTCGAAATGACAAATGTAAAACATTTCAAACGAGGAAACTAACGGCCTGATTCATGTACAAAATAATGAACGAAAAACAATATGATATACAGCAACAAAGGACAACCACTGAATTAAAGGCTCCTGACTTGGGACAGGCACATACAGAATGTGGCGGGGTTAAACTAGTTTGAAGGCGCGCCAACCCTCCCCCTAACCGGGGATAGTGGTGTAACAGTACAACATAAGAACAAACTATATTCATTTCGGGGCCTTTTATAGCTGACTATGCGGTATGGGCTTTGCTAGCTTTCAGATCGATACAAAGCAGAAATACATCTAACAAAATCACAGAGTGGACGTGGCAGGGTACTTATATATCACCACAACAAAAAGACACTAAGTACAGATCTGAGAGTACTCGCAGCTACTGACAGCTAGTTCAAAGCTAATGATGTCTTCTATTTCTGTATGTAGGACCAGAAGAAGAACTGCTGCCCTGCGTATAAGTTGATGAATGTCTGGTTCTCCTTTATAGTTGGTGACGAGTCCTAATATCAAAGTGCATCAATCTGATGATTTAATAACATTATAGATTTGTTTAATAACCCAGAAATGTTATATAATTTTTTTAATCAAAAGTGCATTAATCTTATGATTTAAAAAAAATAAATCATATTTTATTTACAGAATTTATATCAAATTATAGTTTGAACATGCAATAATCAATTCTTGTTTATTTAGCAAAACAAACAACAACTACCTTGTTTATTTAAGAACATTTACATCATAAAATAATGTGGGACAATCAGAACTTTTCATGTGGGACAATCAGAACTCTAAAATTTCAAAAAGTGGGACAATCGGGAATAAACCTTAGAAAGGTATTTTACTTGGTCCATATAAATCATTTTTTAGTACTGTGGATTTTGAATGTTATTATACCGACATGTAGCCTAAATATATAAAATCAATAGAATCTGAAGCGAGATGGTGTATCAAATGTTTATGTTAAATACGTCTTTAAGATAGAATAGTCAACTCATATACGCCTGAACATAGAAGGGTTTACTCTACTTTCTCTTTTCGATGAAATTGCCTATTTTTAGGATTTTTTCGCAAAAAAACTGTCGCCGGAGGCAGAAATGCAAATTAATGCTTTCAAAAGATAAATCTTTTTTTAAATTTCTGTGGATTTTTTTCGGCGGAATTAATACTTATGCACAAAAAAATATCCACATTATTTGAATCTGCCACAATTAATCGACTGGTTTTTTAAAAATTCAGTTTGTCTCTAATTTAAAAGTTTTCAAATATCTCGAAGCTCTATACTATATTTGAAGTAAATCATGTATATAAGATGCATAAAATCCTCAATTATGCATCTTCTTTTAAAACTTTTAAAGCCCACAGATGTTAACAATTCAAATAAACCAACTTGGCCTTTTTTACCTTCTCTAATGAAGAGCTCCATTTCTTTTGTTTATTTTCAATTGGGTATCCGCCTGGTAATGTCCCTTTTTAACTTGGAAAACTTGGACACATTCTTCTTTTATTTGTATTCTCCTTGTAATTGGAAGAAAATATTTTAACTTAATTCTACTATTGGAAATCGACCATAAAATATTAGATGACTCATATGAGAATAAATGATAAACTTGATAGCAAAGATGCGCAAAGAAGAATTAAGACCGAGAAAATTATAAAAAGATGCTGAGCAGGCTTTTCAAAAGATCGGAAAGCAAAATTTCTCAGAATGAAAGAAACATTCATAAATATATACTTAGTATACATACATGTAAATTGTATGTGTAATACGATCAATGGCAATCGTGCTGTATCAGCCATCCATGATGATATCGATATCAGTCACGGTTGCAAAGGCTTTATCACACCCTTAATCTGTAGAACGTCACGTGCATCGTTGAAGGCTTTATCAAACCCATTATCTGTATGACGTCACGTTACATGAAAAAAAATCTAGAGTCGACTCTACTTGAAATATATAATAAAGTGTATATGATATGGCTTTTTCAATATCACACACCGTACCAACCCTCAACTAAGCAGAGCTCTTGGGATTATATTGGTGTCTCTGGTTGATACAGTTGTGATATTGAAAAAGCCATATGATATTCTCTATTTATATTACTACATATAGAACTGTTATAGGATGCTGTTAAAATTGATGAAAAGCTGCAACCCTATCTAGTCGCTGTGAATTGTTGCAATTCTTATATATAAGCAGCACATAATCAGTAACAAAAAAAGGCGGTTAACTTGTTATTTTTAGACAGTAGTAATTTCAGAAGTTAAAATGTTAACATATTTCTGAAGAAAATAGAAACTACATGAGAGAAAAGAGAAAACTGCACTTTCATTCAACTAGTACACTAAGCCCTTAGACAGAAATTAACATTCTCCGCTCTTTCACTCCCTCCAATACTTACTTTTTTTACATACCCCTCTCATTATTTACCCCCACCCTCTCAATTCTTCCTATTTCTCTCTCCATCAATTTCTCTCGAATCCATACCAACCGCAGCCTCATATATTAGCCTACTCTATGTGTAAGACAAGTTGATGAACAGATTTTTAATAATGACGGGCATGGAAGAATAAAAATTTCAATATTGAAAAGAAGATCACAACTTTTTGACATGAAATATAGAATTTTTTTTAGTATTGAGCCAATTTTGAAGTTGTCGTTTTTAATTTCAATATTGAATGGTTTCTTGAAATATAAGTTTCTAAGGTAGCCAAAGTTGAAATAAGCCAAAATATGTGTTGCAAATTTTATAAAAAGAAATTATCCTTGGATAACCATTATGCTGCCAAAATTTGTATTTAACTGAAAGGCGTTAAAAATATTTCAAAACAATTAAAAAATACATATTTAAATAAAAAACGGTAAAAGTCCAAAAGTCCAAAAGTAAAAATAGCCAAAAGTTTTAGATATGCCAAATGGTACAAAAGTACCTGTCTGCTTGTACTAGCCAGCTGGCCTGTGGGTTATTCGGACTTTAAGGTGCTAGTTCACCAAAACAAATGCCCGCAGTTAGACACCTACCTCTTCCTTTAGGAGTACCAGTTTTAAAGTCTCTGATTTGACATTGGCATGACTTAAACAGTTTAAAATAGAAATAAAAAGGGTATGTAAAATATTGATAAAAAAAAGGTAAAATATCCTATTCAAAATTTTGATAAAACATAAAGTACCCCATTTAAAAGTTGAATAGAACAGTAAAACATCCCCAATTTAAATTTGGATAAAACAGCAAACATCCCTAATTAAAATTTTGATAAAACAGGTAAATATCTCATTAAAATTTATAAAAAAAACAGTAAAATAACCCCAATTAAAATTGTATAAAACATATAAAATACCCTGTCGCTGTTAAAAACAATAAAATGACCTTTTAAAATTTTGATAAAATCAGTAAAACATCCCAAATTAAAATTTGATAAAAAAAAACCAAATAAAATACCCAGTCCATTTTAAAACACAATAAAATGACCCATTTAAACTTTAGATAAAATTAGTAAAACATCCCCAATTAAAATTTGGATAAAAACAGTAAAACATCCCAATTAAAATTTGGATAAAAATAGTAGAACATCCCCAATTACAATTTGGTTAAAAACAGCAAAACACCCCCAATACAAATTTTGATAAAACAGTAAACATCCCCATTTAAATTTGGATATTAATTCTAAAACATCCCTAATTCACATTTGGGTAAAAACAGTAAAATACCCAGTCCCTTTTAAAATAAAATGACTCATTATCATTTAAAATCTGGATAAAAACAGTAAACATCCCCAATTGAAATTTGGACAAAAACAGTAAAACATCCCCATTTAAAATTTGATAAAAACAAATAAAATACCCCTTCCCTGTTAAAAACATGTTGACAGAGCCACCGCGCTCAGTCAAACCATGGAAGTATTATATTTGTTGGAGTTTAATCAGCTTTTAATGAAACGTTCATATGAAAAGTTTAGTTTGAAAATTTTGAATTGGTAAATGAACATGAAACTTTATTAAAACCCAACTTATTGTTAAATTATTGCAGTACAAATTTTAATGTCAGATAAATGCAAAAGAGGAATAAGGGGAAGGTCATAGGGTAAACGTGTATGTACATAGAAACTAAAGACAAAATGAAAAATGTTTTATAAAACAAGAGTGCGCACGCTGAAATGTCTCTCCTGTTTTACTTTATATCATTTAATTCATGTTGAAAGTCTGTATTATGATGTTTTTACGAGAAGTATCACATAAACTTATCAATGTTCTATGAAAATGAGGTCAGGGTAAGATGAACCATGCCCAAACATACATGTACACCTTAAAATCATTCCATACACCAAATATAGTGATCCTATCACTAATAGTACATGAGAAACAGAATAAACCACAAAATCAAATCTTAACATTGACCAATGAACCATCAAAAATTAGGTCAAGGTCACATGAACCCTGCCAAATAGACATGTACGCTTTACAATCATTCCATACACAAAATATAATTGACCTATTGCTTATAATATCAAAGAAAAAGACAAAACCACAAAAACTAAACAGTGTCCAATGAACCATGAAAATGAGGTCAAGGTCAGATGAAACCTGGCAGATGGACATGTACACATTACAATCATTCCATACACCAAATATAGTTGACCTAATAGTTATAGTATATGAGGTACGGACTTGACAATGTAACTTTAACTTTGATCCCTACCAGACGGACATGTAGACGTTGCAAGGACCCATATACCAAATATAGTTATCCTATTACTCATAATAAGTGAGTATTTAACTTGAGAAAAAACTATTCCTTTTCAAGCAGTCAATGAAACATGAAAATGAGGTCAATAGACATATTATACAAGGTATGAAGCATCCAGGTCTTCTACCTTTTAAAATAAAAAGCTTTATACAAATAGTTTACGCTGTCGCCGGATTGTTATCCCTATGTCTCGCATTTTGAGTCTTTCGTCGCAGGCGAGACAAAAAATACACAATGCAATAGGTATCTGATGCCTTAAACAGGCGGATACACAGTTGAAATTAAACAAAAAAAGAAGGTAAAAATGGCCAAATTGGTATATTTGAATTGTTTACATCTGTTTCTATGGGCTTTAAAAGTTTAATGAAGGTGAATAATATAGGATTTTATGCATCTTATATACGTGTTTTTACTTAATTTATAGTTTGGAGCTTCGAGATATTTGTAAAATTTTAAATTATAGACAAATTTTCATAAAACAATCGATTGTGGTAGATACAAATACATGTGGATCTTTTTGCGCATAAGCATAAATTCCGCCGAAAAAAAATTTATCTTTTTAAAGCATTAATTTGCATATCTGCCCCCGACGACAGCTTTTTGGGAAAAAAATCCTAAAAATGGGCAATTATTTCATCGAAAAGAGAAAGTCAAGTACACCTTTTAATGTTCGGGTGTGTTTGAGTTGACTATTCGGTTTTGAAAACGTATAAGGCAAACATATTTGATACATCATCTAGTTTCGGATTCTATTATTTTTATATATTTAGGATACAGTTTAATTTAATAACATTAAAAATTCACAGTACTAAATAATGAAATATATGGGTCAAGTGAAATACTTTCTAATGAGTCATAACAACAGAGTAGGTATGTTCGAATAACAAATTTTACTAAAAGTACTTGACGACAGACTTTATAAGTGGATCTTAAAAACATAACTTCAAAAAGTTTTTTTTAAATGTTTTTGAACTTTCGAAAATTCCCCCTGACAATCGATCAGACAATAGTTTTAAGTTGACTAAACGCAGAAAAGTACATTAAATGATGCTCAATATCTAGTAGATTCATTTGTCTTTTAAAATACAACTGGCATATAAGGATCGTATTGGTGCTATTTGGATAAATTTATCGGTTTTCAAGAGCTAAATTGGCTGCGTGTCATCCCTACAATGGCTTCCATTTAGCTGGTGTAATGGGGAGATAATTTTGACGAAGTAGAATCCTGACTATAAATGGCAACGAGAAAGAGAAGGTTGGTTTCCCTGTACCTGTGTATGGCAAACCGTTTTTATATTATTCAATTTCAAGATATCTTATGAAGTTGAATATATATCATATTCTTAGTGAGATATCTTATTTAATTTGAAGTTTATAAAATATCTTGTACACTTTATAAGATATCTTGTTAACTTTGAAAGATAATCGTTTAAACACAATTATATATCATATATACATAATAAGATATTTTATATCTTTTTGAAAATATTATTAAAACAAATACTTTGAGATATCTTATACATTTTTGGGGAAAATGTTGTATACTTTATGAGAGATATTGTATACTTCATGAGATATCTTGTATATATAAAAATAAGAAGATGTGGTATGATTGCCAATGAGACAACTCTCCACAAGAGACCAAATGACACAGAAATTAACAACTATATTTGGTCACCGTACGGCCTTCAACAATAAGCAAAGCCCATACCGCATTGTCAGCTATAAAAGGCCCCAAAATGATAAATGTAAAACAATTCAAACGAGAAAACTAACGGCCTAATGTATATACAAAATAATGAACGAAAAACAAATATGTTACACAGCAACAAACGACAACCACTGAATTACAGGCTCCTGACTTGGGACAGGCACATACAGAATGTGGCGGGGTTAAACTCGTTTGAAGGCGCCAACCCTTCCCCTAACCTGGGACAGTGGTGTAACATTACAACATAAGAACAAATTATAAAAATCAGTTGGAAAAGGCTTAACTCATCAGATTGATACAAATAGAAATATATCTAACAAACAAACAAACAAACAAACAAACAAACAAGTGGACGTGGATGGGTACTTATACATCCACACAACGGAAAGACGCTAAGTACAGATCTGAGAGTACTCGCAGTTACTGACAGCTAGTTCAAAGCCAATAAAAACTAATGAAAAAAATCATGCATCTAAGACTAAAATATCAATCAGTACACAGCCAACATCCAATGGATTTAGTGTAAAGACGTCATAAACAGTCGGAGAAAAACATGACCTTGTGCAATGCCAAGATAAGGTATCGACAGATTGTGGAGCCATGAATGTGCATATGTATATAAAAATAATATTAAGTTTGATTTTACTAATAACAAATACAATATTAATACCAATAAAAAAATATTCAAAGATCTAATTATAGTGTTGAACCTAGCAGTAAGAATAAGTTTATCTAAAGGATCGATAAGTTTACCAGGATCGTTTCCAAATTTCCGGGCTCGGTAAACAACATCTTCGTAAAAATGAGGATGTGCTATCCCGTTTGAAATAAGTTTTCTACAGGTACAACCAAACTTCTAAATCAAATCTTTATATCTATGGATAAATTTAGTCGTGAAAGGTTTTAAGTAATTTGTGGTAACGAAATCCCTGAATTAATAATTTACCAGTAATACATAGATTATGTTCATTGAAATTCAAAACGTTACAACAGACACGGGCATAGCAAACGAGTTGTGTTATATAAACACCGTAAGATGGTGCCAAAGTAACATCACCGTCCAAAAAAGGAAAATTAACAATAGGGACCGAAAAATCGTCCCTTTTGTCGTAAATTTTAGTGTAGAGTTTCCCGTGTAAAACTGAAATATCATAATCTAGGAAAGGACAGTTATTACCGTTTATATTTGATTTATTTAAAGTAAGTTCCTTTGAGTAAATTTCGGCAGTAGATTTAGAAAATTCTTGATTATTTAACGAAAAAATGTCATCAAGATAGCGGTAAATGTTGTTGAATTTATCAATTAAATGCAATTTCGACGGGTATTTACTGAGTTTGGTCATAAACTGTGATTCATAACAGTACAAGATCAAGTCTGCTATTAAAGGGGCACAATTGGTGCCCATAGGTATACTTGCAACCTGCCGATAAACTGTATTGCCGAAACGTACATAAATGTTATCAAGGAGAAAATTAACTGCTTCAATCATCTCATCACACCTTCAGTAAGTATATCTAGCAGATTTACCTTTCTCATTAGCGAGGAAGGCTAGCTTTAAATGAGTTGCAGCAAATATATAAGCATTCAGATTTACCAAACGACCATTTAATTACATAGACAAACTTTTGTTTGATAAGATTGTGTGGAAGTGTAGTGTAAAGAGTTGAAAAGTCAAAACTGTCAACAGAATCAAAAGGACCATCAAAAGCACGTAATTTATCTAAAACATCCAAAGATTTTTTACACTCCAAAAATAGTTAATTCCACTATTTTCATATATTTTATTACAAAAGTTCCTTGATGGTAGTTAAGGAACTAGTTAAAAGCACTATTAGTTGCAGAATACTTACTAGAGGCCGAGATGAAACGATATTTTACTGGGTTTTTTTGTGTGTAGTTTGGGTAACCAATACATAGTACAGACCTTCAAATGTTCAGAAGAGGCCTTAAGCTGTGATGTGGTTATGATATGTAAGATGACTCTCTGTGCAGCGCACATGCACACTTGACTGTAGAAGAATTTAAATTTTCATTCTTAAGAACGTCCATGTTGAACTTATATTTGGAATGAGGTTTTTAAACACGTGAATATCCTTGAAGGAGTGGTGTATTTTGTTTTCTTGTTATTTCGTAAAATCTAAGATATCTTTTTAACTTCAAAGTAAATAAGATATCACATAAAGAATACTACGTATCATATTTTCTTTGCAAGATATATTATTCAATTTTTAAGATATTGTTTTTAGTTTACAAGATATCTTATTTAGTTTATAAGTCTTAGATATCTTTAAAACAAAAGAATATATAACTATCAGTTAAGATAAACACTTAAGATATCTTAAAACCTAAAGCAGATATTTCACAAAATATTAATTGAATTATTGATTGGTGTTTAATGCCACTTTCAGCTCGATTGTGCTATTTCTTGGCGGTAAGTTTTTATTGGTAAAGGGAGCCAGAGTGCCTGGAGATTACTACCGACCTTCTGCAGGAAAACTGACGATCCTAGTCAAAGAGGGATTAGAACTCACAACCTCCGTGTTAACAGGCTAGTGATACTGTAATTTGACTATTCTTTCTCTTGACTAGACCTCTCGGCCACCGAGGCCCCTTTAACAAACTAAATAAGTTATCTTTAAAAAATGTTTAATAAGATATCTCATTCAATATATAAGATATCATAATGAATTTAATTGTTGTTAGGGACAATTTTGTAACATTATATTCTCCTTCGCCATGCTCGTCCGAATTTAAAACATTTCTTTACTAAAATCCTTGGTAAGATAAATGAAACAAACCTCTAGGTAAAGGTTTAGTTTCTCGCAGTAACTTTTCTCTTTTCTATCAAACAATGTTTAATAACATTATAAAACAATATATTATAACAACAACATTCAAAATACAAACAAAATTATCAAATACATTTAAATGGACTGAAATCGAACTTAATATTGTAATCATACATTAATATGCAACAATAAACGGCAAACTGACTGTCGTAGTTACTGTGAGCACCTTTCGATGAAGTGACACCCAAAAATGTCTTTTTATAATATAACGGAACCCCACCTTTTAAACCGCCAAAGTATTTCACGTGCATATATTACCCATATATATTTATATCCAAAAACAAGAACCCGTTATACAACTACTCTCACTAACCAGTTTTGAACATATAAATAGTATAACTATAACACACGGAAAAACCCCAAGTCTAAACGAAAAAGAAATTCAAATATTGGAAATTTTACGAGTTTACCTAGTGTAATGCCATACGAATTGTGCCTGTTTATAATGCAAATGAAATGTTTTTTTAATAATATAATATAAAAATTTGAAAGCGAACTTCATATGTGTTTTTAATTGTTCGTAGTACTATATGCTGATGATACAGTCATTTTTTCAGAAACAAAAGAATGTTAGCAAAATTCCTTAGATATTTTCCAGTTGTACTGCGAAAATTGGAATCTGAAGGTGAATGTTGAGAAAACTAAAGTTATGGTATTTAGCAAAAAAATTATTTACTTGAAATTGTAGATACTTATTCGTATTTGGGTGTCATTTTCAAATATAATGGTGCATTTTTTTTTATACCAAACAGAAACTTGTAGATCAAGCCCATAAGGCACTGTTTTATATTTACAAAACAAATTATACGAAATGAATCAATACCCATTGATCTACAATTTAAACTTTTTATTTATTGAAAAGACTCACTTAAAATTCTGCAAAAGGGCGCTGAAAGTTAGAAACACTACGCCTTATTTTATGGTTTATGGCGAATTGGGTTGATTTCCTCTTGAGATAAAGGTGAAAGTTTGAAAGATGATTTTATATTGGTGTAAAATTGTTAACAGTGAACCAAAGCTGTGAAGTTCTGACTTCAAGGCTGACTTCATACAGGAACTTCTTAGGAAGAAAGAAAAGAAGTTAGCAATAGCCTTTAACTTTACTTTCCGTTATATAGATGATGTTCTCTCACTCAATAATTCAAAATTTGGTGACTATGTTGAACGCATCTATCCCATCGAACTTGAGATAAAGGATACAACAGATACAGTTAAGTCTGCCTCATAACTTGACTTAAGTCTATAAATTGACAATGAGGGTCGGTTGAAAACAAAAATTTACGTTAAAAGAGATGATTTCAGCTTCCCAATTGTGAACTTTCCATTTCTATGTAGCAATTTTCCAGCAGCGACTGCATACGGAGTAGATATCTCCCAGTTGATACGATATTCCAGGGCTTGTATTTCCTATCATGATTTCCTTGATAGAGTTGCTGCTCACAAGGAAGCTATTAAACCAAGAGTTCAAGTGGTAAAGTTGAAATCATCCCTTCGTAAATTTTACGGACGCTATCACGAGTTGGTTGACCGTTATGGAATATCCGTTTCACAGATGATAGCGGATGTGTTCCTAATGTCGTACGTGTAACTACAATCGATATCCCGTCCCCTTTTCCCGAATGTGACCTACCGAATTCGACTTATTACCGAGTTTGTACTAACATGAGCAAAACTACAAGTGTCACATGTGGAGCAGGATCTGCTTACCCTTCCGGAGCACCTGAGATCACCCCCAGTTTTTGGTGAGGTTCGTGTTTCTCAGTCTTTAGTTTTCTATGTTGTGATTTGTGTACTATTATTTGTCTGTTGGTCTTTTTCTTTTTTAGCCATGATGTTGTCAGTTTATTTTCGACTTATGAGTGTAAATGTCCCTTTGGTATCTTTCGCCTCTCTTTTATTGTATGGATTGATGATGGGCTTAATGCTTAAAACTCAATACACCTTTAAATGGTTTAAGAAGATATATTAAACAGTACTGGCATTGGATATAGTTTTGCCAATCAAACGGGCTATTGTGATAAAATGTACTCAAAACAAATACTTTGTGATCAGTATGTTTTGAAATGCTGGAATACATATTTGTATATTATTGTTATCTCTACATGATACATGTATATTATCGACACCACATGTTTACTTCTTCATGTGTATGTAATTCTATTAATTATGATCTCATGTTACACATGTATCTGTGTCTGAGTGTTCAAGTAAAATCTTGAAATCTAAAACGTTTGAGAAGGGGTCTAAACCGAACAGTCAATATAAAAAAAGAGATGTGGTATGATGGCCAATGAGACAACTATCCACCAAAGTTCAAATGAAGTGGATGTAAGCAATTATAGGCAACCGACATGAAAAATATGAAACAATTCAATTGAGAAAACTAACGGCCTAATTTATATCAAAACAATTTACGAAAAACAAATATGACAGACATAAACCAACGACAACCACTGAACTACAGGCTCCTGACTTGGGACACAAATAAAGAATGTGGCGGGATTAAACATGTTTGTGAGCGCTCAAACCCGTTTATGCATGGTTAAGTTTGATTGAAAACAAATTCAGTGGTGTAAAATCTCAATTCATATACCAAAGTATAAAGTTAATTGGTAGTCGAATGATCTGTATACATGTACATAACAGTCAAAAATTATACAGTAAAGCAGACTGTACACCAAGGAGTGATTTTAACACCAGTGTGAGTTGATGAAAATTAAATTATGAACTAATTCCATTCGTGAACAGATATCAGTAAATTAGCCAAAATAAAATAAAACAATAAAGGTGAACAATGATTACAATATACGATGTCTATATTTTCAGCAACAGATATAAGAAACGTTGCTTCTGGGGAAAGAAACCACGTTTAAGTAAATAGCTCAAATCACAGTTATGATAATAGTTTAAAACTAACTACGGGTAGCCATATATGTATAAAACCACACATAAATTTAAATCGATTTATAATATGCACTATTTATATAGATTTTTAAATGTACTAAATTTAGATAATGGTATAATCCAAAACAGAATCGAAACTGAAATAAGGTGAGGAAGATTTTTTGTTCAATTTCCACGTTATTTTTAGTAAATTTTGCTAACATAGTTGTCCTCTGAACTCTTAACAAAGTATAACGAAATTTGAAGCTATCAAAACATTGACAATTGCTCTTCATTCCCAATAATATACCTTTGCAAAACATTGAGGAAGTGGCTAAAAAACTTTTTTTTTTTTTGCATTTCTAACTTGGCTAAACAAATGTCATTTTCATTTTTTTTTTTCTAATCCAACAAACATGTATACTAGTGTAACACATATCTTTTGAAGACTTCTGGGTGTGGACGAACATTTTCAATGAGACTTTTCCCTTCCGGATGAGAAACTCTTTGGCATGCTAAAGAGGGGCGATCATTTTGCCTGTGCGGGATGTATAATACATACACAACCACGTTCGATAAGAGTGAGGATTTTTAAACTCAATGCCTAGTGCAGCAAAAATAGCGCACTCCTTCCTCATTAAAGAACCCTTTCAACAACTCTCTAATGAATCCGTAGAAGGGCTGCTGTAAAGAAGAATGTCTGTCCTTATCCAAAATATCCTTTATTTCTTATGACAATCAAAATACTCATTATTCATATCATATCGGTCAACCGACTTTTCGAATCTACCTATTATATTTATTGTTAACTTTTACCCATCTTCAACATACATGAAATATTAACCACTGGACGTTTGGCAAATAACAAGCAATCAATCTATTCCCTTGCTCTTTGTGTATTCAAGTCTAGAACCTTGCAATTGTCTTTAACAAATACATTTTGCCTGTCATCAATGCTGATACGTGTTTAGATTTCTAATAATATTGTGCTCTCAAATCTGACCGGTTATAAAAAGAAGAAAACAAAATACTATCATATGTTTGTCTAAATATGGTAGTGCCAGTGGTGGTTGACATGCTAGGTCATCGATCATGGTTTGTTATTGATATGACCAAACAAAGGAACAGATAATTGCTGAAAAGTTGAATGCATGTCATAAAAAAATCACGTTATGTTTAATGATAAATAAGTACTTAAGAATTACAACTAACACGGTATGGGCTTTGCTCATTATTGAAGGCCGTACGGTGACCTATAGTTGTTAATTTCTGTGTCATTTGGTCTCTTGTGAAGAGTTATCTCATTGGCAATCATACCACATCTTCTTTTTTATATAGACTGCAAATATTGGTCTTACACTCTCGGTAGGGACTTAGGAAGTTAACAAAAACAAGATAATACTTATTCTAGTGCTGTACTTAGAGAGGTTACTCAAAAATCGCAATACAGAAGCCAAACAAGAGAGACATTTAGTGTACGAACAACAAATTAAAAGACGAATAAGACATAAAATATATAGTAATATATATAATAATATATAATTTGGTAAATAAAGTTGCTCATGAAAGGTATTATCCAGATTCACTAATTTCACTGTTATTTCATAGTGATTGGACGAATAAATATTGCATAATACAAAGCTTTATTTCTAACAACATAAGAATCAAATAAGGTTCAAATCTGTATTTTACTAATCTTCACAGTCGTCCATTAAGTTAACTATATTAACCTGCACCAACTTCACACAGAGTATCTTTATAGACTATGTACTGATGTATATCCAGTTTCAAATTGTTTTATTCTAATCAAAACAAAAGTTATCAATCAACTGTATATTGTCTAATGCCATTAAGGTTTGATTTTGTAGATAAATGGGGAACAGCAGTAGTAGTGAAGATGAATCAGGTTCGTATGAACAATACATGTGTTTTTCAAATATTCAATGATCTTTATTTTTTTTACGTATATCGATTTTATAAAAATTGAAACCGAGGTTTCTTTTTCTGTTAGGATATCCAGCTTGCATTAATAATTTATAGAGCGTTTGCTAAAAAGTAACGAAAACTTCAGATACTATTTCAACTGATCCCTTAAGGAAGGATCAAAACAATCCCAAGTTTAGCCTAAGCAAGGGAAAATAAAATTTACACATTGGAATATTTTGTAACTGCAATGCATTTTTGTTATTCACCTTATAAGCATCATATATGCAACGTAAGCATGGTACATTGTATCCATGATAGAATGTAGTGAATTTTAGTTATTATTGTTGACTGAAAAATTCTCAAGTTTGATATTAAGCAAAGATCATACATTTGGAAACTTATAGAATTAAATATATCTCCAGCAGTACCATTGACACAGTGTATAGTAGTGCATGTACGTTTGTAATAAAATAGTGCAAGATACCAAGGCTAATTTGAGGTTATAGATATGGGGAATGTTTACTCATAAATACAACAGTGCTTGAAACAATACTTGTAAATTCAAAAGTCAAAGTTAGAACTCGGAAATGATGTTATTTATTCTACGTGCATACCGTCCTTAATTTCCCAGTAATGAATATCAAAATTGTTATGAAACTAATGTCCTTCAGGCAAAGATGACTTTAGATTAATTTCGCTAATCTTTTAAGGGCTTTTTTGGTCATTTAATAATGTAGTTCATAAAATAATCGGATATTAAGTCTTTTATTTTAAAATCTTATTCGTATGTCATTAATGATAATTTAAGAAGTCATTTCTTTTCTAATTAAAAGCAAAGGAAAATAAGAAAACAGAAGAAACACCACAGAAGAAACATAGGACTAGACGGACTCAAAGAAGAAAAAGATTTTTACAGATTGGCAAATTTTCAATAAGCGTGGTAAAAGGTTCCATTATTGATCAAACTGTAAGTAAACTCATTTATTTCATTTTGATATTCTTACTAAAACTATCAGACTTAGTTATTCTTGAAAGTAAGTCATTGAAGGAAATCAAAACGGTGTTCGTCATGCAAACATCAGGAACGTCTACAACTGTATCATTTATTTTTGCATATTAGACTTTGGTGGATTGTCATATTGTCAATCGTTTATGCATATGCATGGTCATTATGCGTTGATATGTAGAAATATATAACTCCTTACTTTTGTATATAGGTGATACTTTATTTGCGATAAGCGGGAATTTTCGTAAACGAATCAATAGAAATCGGATAAAAATATGTTTTCCATATTGATATTGTTTATAAGGTTCTTCCAAATTAATTGGATTTTGAATAAAGCATATTCATATAAAGAAAAGTCATATTCACCGAGCTTAACGTCACGTGCTTTTACAGGTATACTTATGTTATTTTTTTCACACGGAATATGAAATAACACTATATCAACTGTCTTTTGTTTCGATGAAAACGTACATTAAAATTTTATAATTGACTTTTGAAAAACTGATATTCACTTCGACTGTTGACCGAAAGGAATATCAGTTTTTCAAAAGTCAATTAAACTACATTAAGTATGTACCTCATTAAAAGAGAGTAATTGAATACATGTAATATGTTGTATATACAATTGAATAGTTCTTGTTGATTCCTATTAGAAAATAACCGTGATTAAATGAAAGCAGATATAGTGAGTGTCATGAGACAGCAAACATACAAAAAGAAAAGATATCTTTAACTTATGTTCTAACTTCTCTCAGGAAAAATGATTTTATTATTGTCCATCATCTTGACAGATTCCGAAAGGTCTTCAGCAAAACCAAAAATTAAATTCTGGCGTCAATTTAAGCTAACTATCTGGTATTCATCAATTATAACTGTTTATTATCATTTTGAAGGAATATATGCTAGAATGAATTAAAATTTGCCATAAAAGTGATCTTTTACTACAACCATACTTTTTGGACATTTTGTATCGGTCTTTTTACAATTGCGGATTGAATGATTTTCGGAAAGTGTTGCATATATCACACAATCTGTTGAAGAAACGAATCCCATCCTTTCGTGAATCTGAAACGTGTTCTCCAATCAGGTTCAGAGTATCGCATTTCCACACATGAACTCTTAAAGGTGCAGTACATTTGTTTATAAAAAGGATTGCTGAAATAATTAAGTTATTAATTTGTATCTGTTCTAAGTTTTCCGTCTGTAAAAACTGGAATCTGCTTTTAACAACCTTTAATTTTGATTGATTATACTGGTTCACAATTATTTAGGAATCATGAAAAAGACTTTTCTTGGTACCTTAAGTTAATTTCAATCTGCAGTATCGTGCAAATGGTTTACTGGAAACACTGTTTTTACTTTTACCTTATTCCTTACTCTTTACATTCCACGTATTTTACAATTATTGATGATATTAAAACAATTTAACTTTCAAAAGTTGAAGACAGTCTTTGTTATTTATAAAGTCATGGTTCATGATGATATTCAAATTATGTACGTTGCATGCATGTAGACTGATGTAATTGTGACTGGATCTGTACCAAGTCTGGAACTGAATAAAACCAGGACATCTAAACTATTACTAGACAAAGCAGGTGATTCCATACAAGACGAATGCAAAGAAAAATACCCATCAGGCATCACATGCTCTGATGTAGCCATTACCGGACCCGGGCGTCTAGATTGCCAACATATATTCCATGTGACAGTCCAGAAATTTTCTAGTAAAGGGGATGAAAAGGTATGTATATAAGAAACTGTATCCCGCCTCCTGTTATTGAGCCTCTCCCAAGTCAGGTACCTTAATATTTATTTATGCAATGAAAAGGTAAGCCTTTTTTTTCATTTAGGATTGTTAATATATTTCATATTAATTATTGTTGCATTACCTCATCGCAAAAGATCATTATTTTTCTTTAAATTACCGAAAACTTTTAAAATTTTTGTCTAAGCAAGAATGACTATAGATCTTTAAAATGATGCAATTGAAGCATTTTCATTTTACTACAGAATTTAGAGACATGTATAATGAACTGCTTAGCAAAGGCTGATAGACTTGGAATGACATCCATAGCATTCCCAGCCTTAGGAACCGGCTTCCTAGGATATCCACCAAAATTGGTCGCAGCTGCAATGTTTCATGCTGTTGAGAATTTTGACAAGGCTCACACAAAAGCATCCTTAAAAATTATCAATTGTGTAATGTTTGTAGACGACACATTTAAGGTAAGGAAAGTTTAACCACAATTACACTATGCTAAGTCGAATAACACATATGCCAACGATGCTTTTCACCGTTGATACGACATGTTACTGTTTTAGTTTTCTTCTGCATACTTATGAACGATTTAACGTATTGTATTATGATGAGCGTCAGTGTTTCAATGTCCTGTATAATATTCATATTTTCAAGAATAAATATTCATACCTTCAGTGTGTCATGCAGTAAAAATGAATGTTTTGTTATTTCTTGAAGTTATTAGAGAGCTAAAATGTACAGTATATGTTTAAATGAACATCATAATTCAATAGAGGTTTTTTTTATAATAAAAAAATACTTTAGTATATCGCTACTCTCAAGTCAGCATGAATTAATGTATTGGTTATGCATGCTTAAAATTGCTGCATGGTATCATATACATTTGTTATTGTATAGAAACGGATAAACACAAACCCACCAGTAAAAACACAATTATATATTGAAAAAAAAAATTTTGTTTTACAGGAAATTTTGTCAGAAGCAAAAGTTAGAGCAACTAGCAAAGGTAATTGCAAAGCAAAATGTTCATGGTACCGCACTTAATTTTTTAAAATATCGCTGTGATGTATGAGGATGGGGCAAAGTGGGAGTCAGAAATTATTTAAGAATTCAATGTAAATTTAATGCTAACAATTAATTTGGCTGTAACCGAAGCAGAGTTGACCAAAGCACATCTAGTATAGAGAGCGGAACCACACAGTGCAAACATTCAATACTTTAATTTTCCTATAAAGCTACAGAAAGAGGCATTTTCTTATAATTATATTATGTTAATGTTGTACATGTAACCATGAAATTGAGGTTCCAGTTTGATTGTTTTGCATATTTCTGTGAATTATTATGACATTGTCAGGAAGAGCACAAGCGGTCATGGATGTTGTGTTTTATTGGGATACAAAACAATCCTTTAAAACACCATTTTATGTCTCAGTAGTAACTCGTCACTGTGCAGAACTGATGGGATAAAGTTTTTTATTTTTATTTGTTATTTGTGATTTCTATTTATTATAGTATTTTTAGATAAATGCTTCTGTACATACAATTTACTTAAACTGTTTATAATACCCATAAAATAACTATCTGAACATTTATATTTCTAATGTATTAGAGGTAACATAACATAACATAACAAATCATTACATAACATTACAAATCATTACATAACATAAAATAACATAGCATAACATAACATACGTACATAATATAACATAACATAACAACATAACATAACATAACACAACATACTATAGCATAATATAATTGATATCAAATTTATATCCAAAGCTATATAGACACACGAGTAATGAAGAATGTTAATTACGTTTTATCAATAAAATTTTACGTTTGTTAGGTCTTGAAGAATTGTCATTAGTGACGCGTGCATCATGCAGCAGTAATGTGGGGAAGATTCATATAAGTGTTATAGTGGACACAATAACGAGTCAGACGGTAAGTTATGTAAAAAGTGCCAAATTATGATGATAAACATTTTCTTAAGCGGTTTAAATGATTGACAGCTTAAAATCCGGAAATAAACACTTCTTTACATAGTTTTGGTGTCTCATGTCAGTTTTTTTTTTTTTTTTAGTGTAAACACATATTATTAATTAAATTCAGGTTAAGTAATGTACACTAATTGGCATTTACATATTAATACAAGTGAATAGAAACAAGCTGTTAGCTTATATTAATCCGTTTCCTTATGTCAGTTTGAACTAGCAAGATATATTTAAAAAAATAATTGATCATTTTGCAATAACGAGTTTTTTAATGGTCCAAAGCAGTTTATTTCCACTTCAAAATCAATTCTTAGTTTCCTTTTTTATTATATCTACTTGCAAGTGTAATGACTTGTGTTAAAGACTTGATACTAGGTGATAAAAATATATGAAGATGGAATCATAACAGTCAGTGCCGATCATTTCCAAAATGAAGTCTAGAAACACTATGCTCCAATTGGAGGATACATTTTTAATCATTCAGTTTAGTACCGTGTAGAGGAAAGAAAATGTGTACATTTTGGCAAAAGAAAGTTTAGTTTGATCCGTTCAGCCAGTTTGGGTTTTTAGGTACTCGTAAATGGTTTATATATTTGTCTTCCTAAACGACTAGCCCAAGTTACCTCATGAAATAATAATTATATAAAAATTATGATCATAGACAAATTGTAAACTAATCAATAATTATATAAAAATTATTATTTTTATTGTAATCATTATCACATTAGTAGGGTATATAGAGGTTTTTTTTCATTTTAGGCAGACGTGATTGTTTGCACTTGCGCACCGAATCTGAAGCTATGTTCACGGCCTGGTTTGCCTAAAAATTTAGCTGAAACTGCAGGATCCGTTATCCAGTCAGAACTTGACAGGAGATATCCAAATGGTATGAAAGTCGGAGATTTAGTTGTTACAAATGGTTACAATCTAAAGTGCAGAAAAGTGTACTTTGGTTGCTTATCTCCTTTCTTTGGTAAAAAGAAAGAAGACCAGTTACCTGAACAGGTGATTATCAATATTTGTTTTTTTCTTAACCCAAAACTTATCTTCTTAATTTTTTTTTCTCTAGAGTAAGATTTAATCGTAAAGCACTTTAAAAAGATCTCGAAAGTTTTCATTTGATATGTTGGGTTAGAAATAAGAATTTCAATCTTACAGAATTTGTTTGTCATAAGAAATTTAAAATTTAATCGGTAGAATTGTGTTGTATTCTCAACATACCAATGGTGGACGGGAACCGTTCGGAAATGTTATTTATTCTTCACTTACTTTAATGGTGGTATAATTGTATTCCTTGAAATAACAGAAATACCCACACATGAAACAGTAAATTATTTTCATTCTGTATTAATCTATTTTCAAATTAGTTTTGTACCTATGATATTATCTAGATATAAATTTACATGGTTTGATTATTTTTTTACTCCCACGCAAGTGTAAGAAATTTGTCTTCAAATTTTGAGAAATTACATTTTTCTTCAAGGTCCTGTACAGTTTTGTATACAAATGTTTAGCATCTGCAAGCAAGCATCATTGTAAATCATTAACCTTTCCGGCATTGGGAACAGGTTATCTAAAATTTCCACCAGATCTAGCTGCTTCCAAAGTTATTCAGGCCATTAAAGATTTCCATAACAAAGAGCAGCTAACATCACTAAGAGAAGTCAAGATAGTAATTTTTGGTGGCACCAATGACTGGGCAAAAATAGAAAAGGTATATCAGTCATTTTAACATTCAGAGTAGGACATTTTCTCAATATAATTTTTACTTAGTGTGCTAGTGACCTAATACGATATATGTGGGGTCAATAAATTTCATATGGGGTGAGAGCGAATATGGGGTCAGTAAATTTCATATGGGGTGAGAGCGAAGCTCGAATCCCCATATGGAATTTACTGACCACATATATATCGTATTAGGTCACTAGCACACTAATATAAATATAAATTTACATGCTTTGATTCTCTTTTACTCTCATGCAAGCGTAAGTAATTTGTCTTCAAATTTTGAGAAATTACATTTTTCCTCAAGGTCACTAGCACACTGTATACAAATGTAACGAATTTATCTTACCGGCTATCTTAACATGTGGTATTTAGACTAGTGGCCTATCAAAGTGATTAAGTCTTCAATGCCAACAATACTCTGCCTAATGGAGGAGATATCAAATCTTATAGCAGTCCGCTGACATTGAAAAATCAAACTAAACAAACAAACAAGAAAAAAGCTATAAGAATTGATCAGCACTAAACTACAGTCCTATTGCGGAATTGTAACTCGCATTTCGTCTGATAAATTTTTTGCCCCAATAATCACAATCGTATAATTGTCGACAATTTCCCGCCGTTTGCATTCAATATAGCAATTTGAGTTATACATGTATGTACTTCAGTTTTGAGTAAAACTGTGTAAATCCCTTACAAACTTTTTCTAAAACCCTTTAACGAGATGAAAGTATCCCTCCCAAAAAACTCAAAACGTACAAACAAACAAAAACAAAAAAAGACTTAAAATCTTTCTATTGAACACCTGTATACCAATTGTAACCCCTGAATTAAAAAAAAAATGAGTCATTTTCTCACAGAAAGTCCACCAGTTTCAATATCAAGGTAACTCATTTTGCACGTTTAAAGTACTACTGACTCACAAAAAGAAGTTTTCAATTTAAAAATGAATGTTGTTTTACAGTCATTCAAAGTATTGTGATAGTTTGTAGACAATATCAATTGTTTAAGTGATGCATTGACATGTTTGTATGATACATATAAAATTATGTTTAGATTCATATATTTCTTTAATTCATTAATATTTCAGGCATATGTAAAAAGCTGTACTCCCCAAAGCGGACATCCAAATGAAGGTAACTGCAGCATGCAATAGTCAATTGTTAACATTGTTTAAATGGAATTTTAAAATTTAAAACGGAAGCAAAATAATCGGATGTGAAGACTAGTTTTCATAAGAAGTTTACTCCTAAAATAATGATATACACATTGAATTGTCTAAGTAAAATTGGGTTCTCGAAACACCAATTCCAGTATTTCTGTATTTTGATTGGTTAGTACAATAGTCGTGCTCGATATTATTACTACCACAGGGCCTGGTATTAATTGATTTTTGATAATTGGTTTAATTGATTTTAAAAAAGATGCACGGGGAAACTGCATATGAAGTTATACTTTAAACTGCATTTCAATTGGCAACTGAATATGTAATACTTTTAAGTTGAGTTATTAAGCATTTGAGATGTTTATATGGGAAAAGTAAGTTAATAAAACAACTTCCATGTCCTATCTCATTTGTACATATTACGTTAACCATCTCTGAAGACAAGACAGCGACTTTTGGGCAGTATCTCCAGACATATCTTAATTCGTGAATTTCATGTATGTTCTTGTAAAAAAATAACATATACTCACAAGGTTGTAGGAATGTACAATATTATGCAGCTGTTATGTTTTTGTTATTTAGGTCCTAAGCAAGCATTGCAAACTGTGCCACCTAGAGAATCTCGTGCTTACTTTAAATACAAATATCTAGAAGAAGCGAAACCTCCATCTTACTGGACACATTTTAAGAGTTCAAAAACAATAAAGGAATGGAATACTACTGCCAAAGGTAATACAATTGTTCGGAAACAACCAGGTCTTCTTATTACAAAAGCTATTTCCAATGCGTTCACGAAAACTTCGAAAATGCCAGCTACAATAGTTTCAATAGAAAGAATAGAAAACATATCACTGTATGAAAATTATGTCCATGAATGTCAGCGGATGTTCCGAAAGGCTAGTGGTAACGGTGCTTGTATTCTATTGGCAAAAACAAAGGGTTCGCGCGGTGAAGCGGCATGCATGAAGCACATAGATGATGAAATGAAGAAACATCTCCATCCAGAAATAAATGAAGTTTATTTGTTTCATGGCACGAAAAGAAATCTGGTTGATATTATTGGACAGCAAGGGTTTGATGACAGACTGGCAAAAATGAATTTTGGAAGACTTCGACTTGGAAATGGTGTTTACTCTGCAGAGGAATCCCATGTTTCTAACGGCTACACAGGTATGTATGATGTGCTTCAAAGTATTGTCATTTGCGTCGGATCAGAAGCATTTATTAAAAACTTATTGCTCTGTGTGTATTATTTTAGAGTTATAAATATGGTGTAGACATATGTCCACCGTCGTAAATGGTATCGTAGTATAGTAATAGCTGCTGGAGGGTCCAGGGAGCCTGTGACGCTCTCCTGACGTTTTGTCACAAACATACTGCAATGCAAAAGAAAATTCAGTAATTTCTGGCAAAAAGCAAAAGTTGGTAAAAATCATCAATCAATAGCAATAAGTCCTATAAGGAGTCAAATAATATTTCGGTCTTGTTGACTTACTAGTAGATTTGTTTTTTCTGTTCATTTTTCCTTCATAATATTACTTTATATACTGTAGTCTCTAAGGACTTCATAAAAGACATAAGGAAAATTGTCATTCAAGGACTTCAAATAGGTGTACAACCTTTAATTCATGGCTCCATTTCTTGTTTTAATAAATTCAGCAATTCCCAGCATTAATAGCAATTTTGTCTTAAGTTTATATATATTTATTTCATGTCAAACAACACCTTATCCTTACTTGAGCTGGACAATTTAACAGATCGTTAATTGCCTATCAGAGCGCACTGAGTACCGGAAGTCTGATAGTAAAAAATAAGCCCTTCTGATAAAATAAATAGACATTTCCCATTTCCATTCTTCATTTCATAAAATATGCCTTCTGTTTCCATTTAATTATTTTGATTTTTTAAAGTAAACATTGAACAATATGTTCTTCCTGGTCGGATTCAAATGTTTTGTTTCATTTCATAAGGAGTACAATGCCGATGACGTATTTGTTAACCTTGTCTTGCGGATTACTTTCGTATTTACTAAAAGGTTTCTTAAGTTTCCTGCATTAAAATTTTTAAAAGTTTATTTTGAGTTTTGAACAAGAACTTGTCATAAACTCTTTTTAACATCACTACATCAAGTTTTGAATATAGTTAAGCATACGATACTTTAGAGAAAATGATTGAATACTTTCAAATCAGCGGGCTAAGCACGTTGAGTTTGCTGAGCATGCTAAGATCATACGTTATAATATTGACTTTCTCTATATGTTCGTTTGTAATTTAGTTTTTTTGTTTTCTGCTATTCGCGCACAAAGTTTAATGGAAATTCTTTTTTAGTCCACTGAATGAGTTTTTGTCTTTAAGTTTAATGTTTAACATTCGGTTGTTGTCTGTTTGACCATTTCTTTATTATTTTTTTTTTTATTTTGTGTTGCATTGCTTCTTCGGGTTAATGAAAGATGAACAGTCAGCTTAGATATCAAGTCATTTAATGCATTGCAGATATTTCTCTCCTTCAATAGCTAAGTTCATATTACTCACGGACAAAGAGACATTTGTGAAAAATAAAATAAAATGTCATTGCTGACTTCATTATTATTATATGAACGTGTATCAATCATTTATCTAATTAAGAATTGGTTTCGTATAAATTCAGATGGAAACGGCCAGTGTAAAATGTTCCTGATGAGAGTCTGTCTTGGTGACGTATACACAACACCACAAAATATAGAGAAACTGACCCGACCACCTTGTAAATCAGGATGTATAGGAGTATGTACCAGTCACCCGGATTTATATGATTCAGTGGTTGGAGAATGGCAAGGATATTGCAGAGAATTTACTGTGTATGACCGAGCTAAATGTTATCCGGAGTATATTATAACGTACACTATTCCATGAAACAAATTTTTGATATAGCTGAAAATATACAGGCAATATATTTTTGTTTATTTAAACTTATGATTATGCTTGCTTTTTGTATGGAAAAATTTATGAATTTAATTGATGGCATTTTCACTTATAACCCTCATTCCTATTTATAGTATGTTCGGATTCATTGCCAAGGATCATCTTCTGGCGTCTGTGTAGACCATTTCTTAGAACTAAACTGTGAAACCATTAAATAAACTGGAACCAATTTTGTTAAAGAAGAGAGCCCCCATCTTACGTTATTTTGTTATCCACAGTACCTACGACTGGGATACGAGCGGAATGGAAAATTAATGATACATTAAAGTGACAGTTGTTAACCGATGTTCAAATCTTTTAAATCTACTAAGAAGACACAAATCAAGGCTACAAACAAAAACTTAGACGAACATCAAAAGGACCGAGACCGGGTGCTTCGGTAAGCTAAGCGTCTCCTGCTGTGCATGCATCACTCGCCATGTGAATCCACATTTAGTCAAAATGTCCCTATCGGTAAAGTTTCAGATCTAAGACCGCCAAAACATGTCGCTAGTGAGTTGAGACATCGACACATCGTATTGATCAACCAATTCGATTGTAACCGTAAAACCTATGTAGAATCGATTTCAGTTGTTCTTCCTCATACCTCTACTGGGGTTTTTTTTTGTGTAAGGAGCACATCCTTGTTAATGATTGATTGATTGATTGTTGGTTGCTCAACGTCCAGTGCCAAATATTTCACGCATGTTCAGGACGAGAATAAAGTAACAATTAATACAATAGGTAGGTCCCGTAATAGAGGGAGAATAAAGTAAAAATTAATACAATAGGTAGGTCCCGTAATAGAGGTAGTCTGGAATGAAGATTGGGGAAATTTGGACTGCCACTGGATAATGAGGGTTTATTGGATAGAGACTAGAATTTTGCCTTGCAACAGGCCACCTACAGACCCTTCAAAGAGTTGTTGCAAGGGTTCTTAACGTGCAAAGAGCGTGGACCTCCCTTTACACGAGGCAACGGATTTGGTGTCTCCTTTCTAACCAGACGTGACTGAGTACTTGTATATCCCGCACAACCAAACGGACGCCCCATTTTCGCAAGAGTTTTACTGCCGATCGGACGAAGACCAAGAGTGACCATATTTATTTTCCCCAGTCACATTTGAGGGGACCTGTTAATCAAGTTCTTATATTGTGATCATGTACGAGCATAACGCATTTACTGATATATATAAACGCCATTCTATAGAGCAGAGGGTATGATACTGCTGAGAAATGGGAAGTTGACAACAGAAAAATATATAATGAAACATCGTTTTACCACAGCTAACTAAATAGAAAAAAGAAAAAAAAATTAAATGCGAGTCTTATTGCCATTGCTTTTATAGAAAATAAAAAAAAATGTTAAAAACAAAGCCATTAAAAATCTGTGAAAATACCGATGACAATTATGAGAATGAGTAATCTCAGTCCTTCTTAAACAAGAGGTTAAGAGATTTCAGCTGTTTTGAAAGGGAAGTTGCAGATCATGCTCTCCTACTTTCCAATAACAAGATAAATAAACTCATCATAGATACCAGGATTAAAATTGTTTATGCCAGACGCGCGTTTCGTCTACAAAAGACTCATCAGTGACGCTCGAATCAAAAAAGTTAAAAAGGCTAAATAAAGTGCGAAGTTTAAGTTATGAGCGAGACAAGTATTGGGATAATGTGTATAACCAATTGCATTTGTCGGTAGATTTAAAGACCGAAAAAAATGGTAACGGTAATGATCAATAGTTACTTTTTATAACCTAAATTTTTTGACACAACCTCAAGAGTGGGCACTTTCACAGTACAAAAACCTGGTTTTGATTTTCTAATATAACAGATCTCAGAACTTTTGAGCGAGATGTTTTTTTAAATTTTGCAGAACTCGTATATTAAGATGTTGGTGGGGACACTTTTCGGCGTTTGGGTATCGTGTAAATTGAACGATGAAATTGACCAGCTCACTATCATGAATCCTTAAGGAATACTCCATATACCATAGTGTATGTGATTTACTCTAGTTTAGTGTGAATTACTTGCTAACACATGCTTAATTTTGTCTTAAGACAACGTGATACCAATTTCAGGGAGAATAACAATTTTATATAGGCTTGAGTACATTTAGTTTTAGGTTGCAAGACACATGTTTACCTCAATGACAAAATTTAAATAATCATGCTGTTTGCAGGTAGTTCACACTTGATTTACAGTTAATCGGTACCATGTGCTTTTAATTTCACCAGTATTTATAAATAAAGGCAACAGTAGTATACCGCTGTTTAATAGTCATAATTCGATTAACAAAAAAACAAATCCGGATAACAAACTAAAACCGAGAGAAACACATCAACTATAAGAGGAAAACAACTGAAAAACAGAAACACTGAACTACAATGTACAACAAAAGCAAACGCCAACATACATAGAAACGGACTGTCTGATAACAACTGCCATATTGCTGACTTGGTACTGGACATTTTAAGAAAAAATGGTGGTTTGAACCTGGTTTTATGGCTAGCCAAACCTCCTGCTTATATGACAATGTTAAAAATACCACTAAAACGACAACACTACGTGACAGGAATACAGTACAAACAAACGCAAGAACACTCAGCACAGAGAAATACTTAAATAAATAATATAATAGTACATTACAACATGTAAACCGCAGAATAACAACGGACACCCCCCATGAATTTACGACAGCACAACAGGACACCACAAACGAAATATAAACCTGATTAAGATACAGTTTCAAAACCTTGACAATACAACAAGAAAATCTCTGTTAAACCACTAAGCCAATTAAAACTAAAACTTAGATAAACAGTTTAAAACAGGTTTTCCAAACAAAGGTTTTGTAGATTTCCGGCAACCCAGTAAAGTTTAATAAAATAAAATCTATGAATTGGCCAAGCATTTCAAATGACATCGCTAATTCATTTACCTAAATTATAAGCGGAAATATATTATAGAAAATAGTACAGGTTTTTAAAGACTTGTTCTAACATGGAAATCCCAAATTAAATTATTTTAGTCATTCCAAGCTCCTCTGTAATTTATTATATATTGTTACAGGTACATGACCTCAGTGTATATAAAAAAAACATAGGAAACGATACATGTCATATTTTTTTTTTAAGTATATTGATTTTAAATATGGTTTGATCAACTAAAATTGTATCTGGCATACCTATTTATTTAGAAAAGTGTTTAGTCATGTATTTCTTTATTTTACCTACCCAACGACCATGATCACTAAATTTTGAGTTGGTGTTTATCTTCTGCAAATTCAGGTGTATATCATCAATGATAAAAAATATATATATATATATATATATATATATATACTTGTATCTGTGCTGCTAGTAAATTTGTAACTATACTCGTTTTGACGCTATTAAATAAAATATTGTCATTCCTATCATGATTTCCTTGTTAGAGGGTTGCTGCTCACAAGGAAGCTATTAAACCAAGAGTTCCAAGTGGTGAAGTTGAAATCATCCCTTCGTAAATTTTACGGACACGAGTTGGTTGACCGTTACGGAATATCCGTTTGACAGATGATAGCGGATATGTTCCTAATGTCGTAACTACAATGCCGTCCCCTTTTCCCGAATGTGACCTACCGAATTAGACTTATTACCGGGTTTGTACTTACATGAGCAACACGACGGGTGCCACATGTGGATCAGGATCTGCTTACCCTTCCGGAGCACCTGAGATCACCCCAGTTTTTGGTGGGGTTCGTGTTGCTCAGTCTTTAGTTTTCTATGTTGTGTTTGTGTACGATTGATTGTCTGTTTGTCTTTTTCTTTTGAAGCCATGGCGTTGTCAGTTTATTTTCGACTTAGGAGTTTGAATGTCTCTTTAGTATCTTTCGCCTCTCTTTTAGCACTATTGATAAAAACATAAGTTATAAACCCTTTAAATACGTTCAAGTGGCTCAAAAGGAGATAAGATAAAAATAAGGAGATGTGGTATGATTGTCAACGAGACAACTACCAACCAAAATTCAAATAAAGTGAACAGTGAGAAAAACCCATACCGTATAGTCGGCTATAAAAGGCCCCGACATGAAAAATATGAAACAATTCTATAGAGAAAACTAACGGCCTAATTTATAACAAAACAATTTACGAAAAACAAATATAACAAACGTCAACCAACGACAACCACTGAACTACAGGCTCCTGACTTGGGACAGCCACATAAAGAATGTGGCGGGGTTAAATATGTTTGCGAGCGCTCAACCCTCCCCCTAACTTGGGACAGTGGTGTAACAGCACAACATAAGAACAAACTATAAAAATCAGTTGAAAAAGGCTTAACTCATCAGATCGATATAAAGAAAAACATCAAACAAAAACACAGACAGGACGTGGCAGGGTATATATCCATCCCTTATCCCTAACAACAAAAAAGACACTATGTACAGATCTGAGAGTACTCGCAGTTACTGACAGCTAGTTCAAAGCCAATGACAACTAATAAAAAAAATCATGTTTCTTAGACTAAAATATCAATCAGTACAGATCCAACATCCAATGGATTTATTGAAAAGACGTCATTAACAGTCAGAGACATGATCTTGTGCAATGCCAGAATAGAGGTATCGACAGATTGTAGTACCGTGAAAGTACATATGTGTAATATTTAGTATGGTTTTATTTACTGATAACAAAATCAATATTTATACCAATAAAACAATATTCAAAGATTTAACTACAGTGTTGAATAGGTAAACTTTTAGAATAAGTTGATTTGAAGTATTTATAAGTTTACCCGGATCGTATCTAAATATCCGGGCTCGGTTAACAACATCACCGTAAAATTTAGGATGTGCTATTCCGTTTGAAATAAGTTTTCTACAGGTACAGACAAAATGCAAACCAAATCTTTGTATCTATGGAAGAATTTAGTAAAGATTTTAAGTAATTTAAAGTAACGAAATCACTGGCTTAATAATTTGCCAGTAATACATAGATTACGCTCATTGAAATCCAAAACGTCACCACAAACACGGGCATAACGAAGAAGTTGAGACATATAAACACCGTAGGAGGAACATCACCGTCCAAAAAAGGAAAATTAACAATAGGGAAAGAAAAATCATCCCTTTTGTCGTAAATTTTTATGTATAGTTTCTGGTGTAAAACTGAAATGTGTAAATCTAGGAAACTCCAGATAGCTGTATAACAATGAGTTGTCAAAGTTACGGCTAGAAATCAATAACAAACAGAATGAATATTAATATCATATAATAAAAATAATCAGTATAAAACTCACTAAGAACTAAATACACCATTAACATTTATATTTGACGAACAAAGCAAACCTTCACACTTAATAATAGGTTTGTTGAAGATACCTTTTACGTTAACTTCTAATGTACAGTTTAATCCCTGAACAGAAATTTTTGGTCTATGAAACATGCCTTCAACAAACAGTTTAACTTTTACTCTAGCTCCTTCGATATTTATTTCCGGATACAAATATAGTCCTTTTAGATGAATTTTAGGCTTGTTCAACATTCCTTCCGCATCAATTATTAGATTTGAACAAAATCCAGTCAAATAGATTTTTGGGGAAACTCCCAATCCTTCTGTTGCTATCTTCTGTCCTCCATTCATATATTCGTCATGCTCTGTCAAATTCCTACAAACATCAGCACGAATAATTACACCGTTACACATTCCTTCTACGCGAATCTTTGGTTTTGAATTGCACAAATCTCTTCTTATGACCTTTTCTGGTGAACAACAACAAGAACATGACATACCATCGTAATGAAGTTTTCGTTTAGAATTATGAATTTTCGACAGAAAAGTTCTGGCTGTTGATTGTGGCTTGTTCAGACTATCTATTTTGCATTTTTCAGATTATACTCAAGATCCAAAATTTCCCTTTCAATTTGCATCATTTCAGGAATGTTCTGTAAATTATTCCCAGGTGTGATTTGTGCCAAGTTTGTGCCTTTGAGTTTGTATTTATGAGATTTTCTATTTAATAGACTAGTCAGAATCTCTTCAATTCGGATTAAGTTTTGGAGAGCTTTGCTTTTACTGTTTCCTTCTCGAGAAGGCATTACGGTATCTCTTGTAATGCTTTCGTAGCTTGGAGGCTGTACATTGTTTGCAACTTATTGAGGCTGCGGCATTGGCATCACTAATGGCTGTGGCGTCGGCATCACGGATGGCTGTGGCATAGGTATTATTTGTTGTGAACACGGATCACCGAACGGTTGTGACATGGGAGATTGTTTTGTAGTTATTTGTGGCATTTGTGATGCTTGTGGTTGTGGCACTTTAAACAATTGTGGCCTTTGTATGTCATATCCATAACTGCTGGACGACTGGACCGGGTACAATGTAAATTTTTCAGGCTACACATTTAAATGCAATGACTTCATATATTGCCTGATTGAGGATAATCAACATTATACAATATAGAGATTTATAAGAACAGAAAAAAATGTTAAAAACTAGTTTCAAAATTGGCATCTCTTTAAAAAGAAACCAAACTTTTGAAAATAGGTAGACTTCCAACTTACCGTACTTTTATTGAATTATAATGAACTTATTCCGAAATCAATTTCATGAAATATGTAAATAAATTTTAAATCTCGAAACATATGTAAGCATAGTGTTTACAATTTTATTAAGGTCACATGATCGTAAATATTTACATCATTAAACTATTGACATAGAAATAATACTGCGCAGATATTATACCTGTGTATTTTCACAAAGTTTTAATTTTCCAATCGATTTAGGTTCGACGCAACTCGGTGCACAAAAGTGCATATGATATACAAATCAATAATATACTATATTTAGTGTTAATACGTTTTTTTTTATCAAAAATAACTTTGACATGTTGACTTGGCATTTCAAACATAATAATAACTGTTATTTGAGGAATATGCATGTAGTCATAAGTAATAAAATACAAACTGCAAGGTTTCTGAATATTTTCATATATCTCATCTCGTAACATATCAAATAATAAAAACACACACACACACACAAAATAGATTTTAACACTACACAGTATTGTTTTTATGTGAAAATAGGATTCATTGAATGATAGTTGATTAATATCCAGTTATTTAGGATGAACGAAAAAAGGATTAAAGGGTTAATGTCAACCGCAACCCATTGACGCTGTACAATTAAAATCAAATATATTTTGAATTGCATTTGTTGACTAAGATAGAAATGTGCACATCTGGACTAGTTCAATCAGCCAGCACTCCATTGGTTACGCGAGATTAATATCAAATTCGAAGACACCACTTCATCTCTGAAATGGTATGATAAAGGTCCTGGCGCTTGGGTACAGGATTTAGATTGTTTTCATTATTAACACTGAATTTTCAATTTTAATACCACATACTTAACACTACTAAGCATGTCTTTCCTTGTTTTGGGTGAATTTATCAACTCTCATATAACCCCTTATTTTACTATGCATTCTTAAAAAAGTTGCTTGATTTGAGAAAGTTACCGTGTGTATAAAATTCGGAATGTCTCTGGTAAATGCATGCCAGTTTGGAAGAGGGATTTGAAATACAAAGCTTAACTCGGTGTTATGTATTAATACATTATCATTGTTTTTAAACATTACTCTTCTCATTTTATATATAAATTATTGTCCCAAATGTATGTCCGTACTCAATGATATTGATAAAAACCAATTAGTGCTGAGAAAGCACGACAATTCGAAAATTGTCCGTCACTGGTTCACATAACAAAAAATTCTAAAATATAACTATTCCGATTTTCCCGCCAAACGAGAACTTGTTCTCACTTGGTGCAGAGATTCAAATTTGCCTTGACCGATATTCATTTATTCCAACACAATATAAAGATTAGTAACAACCTTAAACTCTGATGATTTGATATTTCATTGATAAATACAGGCTTCCAGGTCAACTGAAAATCCGAAGCAGTAGAGCATATTAAATACTAGTATGCTGTTTTACAAAATAGTATAAAATGGATCGAAACCGAAAACGTCAAACTTCATTTTCAAAGCTAATCTTCGATGTCAATTGTAAGACAGATATCCGAAGAACATTTAAAAATTCTAAACAATAAACAACTAAGATATCTGAGGTATTATATCCCGAAACTATATTATAGGGGAAAATAACGTAAGCCCTTATTAACTGACTGTTAAAGTTAGTTCATATGTTGTACTGTTACACCACTGTCCCAGATAAGGGGAGGGTTGGAGGCCCGCTAACATGTTTAACCCCGCCACATTATGTATGTGCCTGTCCCAAGTCAGGAGCCTGTAATTGAGTGGTTGTCGTTTGTTGCTGTATATCATATTTGTATTTCGTTCATTGTTTTATGCATAAATCAGGCCGTTAGGTCTCTCGTTTGAATTGTTTTTCATTTGTTATTTCGGGACCTTTTGTAGCTGACTAAGCGGCATGGGTTATGCTCATTGTTGAAAGCCGTGCGGTGACCTATAGTTGTTAACTTCTATGTCATTTGGTCTTTGTTAGAGAGTTGTCTCATTGACAATTATACCACATCTCCTTATTTTTATATAACTCTATATTTTCCTTATCACCACGGATCTGTTTTACTTATTATTGACAATATCCTGTCCTCTTATCATAATTATAAAATCAAATAATGCGACATATTTAACTTTTATTTACTTGCAAACAGTAACACGCCATGTTCCGCTAGTTAAGCGGAAAATCCTGTTTTATAACCTATCAGGTGTTCAAATCATCGAAGGATCCAAGGATTAAATTCAGATGACGCCAGCCTGCTATTATATATGATTTCGTTATTAGGTGGGGTTTTTTTTTTTTGCAAAAAGAAAACTATTGAATTAAACAAGTACTTAAAAAAACGTTATCTGTTAACAAGAATAAAAAAAAACTCTAACTCGATTTGTGATTATTTTCATTAATAGCCTACAGGGGCGAATATGACCCCCTCCGCATTCCCCCAATCCATCCTCTTAAAATGTTATACGTAACTGTAAATTGTTGTGTTAGAGCATTGCTGATAAGTTATCTATCATCTTCGAAATTTGCTTGCTGGGCTTCAAAACAACTTAATTTAATGTCACCATGTGCAACGCCGCACATGGGGACTGTGATCGGTGTCATTCGGGGACGAATAATGTCCAATCAAATAAGATAGGTCGGTAAAAATAGTCAAATATCTAAACATTCAGGCTGTTTTAATTAACAAAATATATCGAACGGAATGCAAAGATAAAAGAGGTATTTGGAGGACCATTTTTACAAACATAAACTACACTCGCGCAATGCATCATAATATATAGTATATTAGTCTATAGGAGTTGGGAATTGTTCTCATTCATTTTCATCTTATGATTTCTACATTTTGTTAAAAAAAGTGGAGGCAATGGTCTCCTTGTCCTCTTACCAATAATCATGTAAATAAGCACATGTGTACATGTGTATATATTAAGATAAAGAACAATAAAAAGCACATGTTCACAAATTTTACTATGTTCATACAAAACAGCCTTTTTAGATCACCTGGCCCAAAGGGTCAAGTGAGTTTTCCTCGTCACTTAGTGTCTGTCGTCCGTCGTCGTCTGTTAACTTTAGCAACCATTTTCTCCTCTGAAACTACTGGGCCAAATTTTACCAAAGTTGGCCAAAATCATCATTGTGGTATCTAGTTTCAAAAATGAGTCCTATAACTACGCCTGCCAACCAACATGGCCGACATGGCTATAAATATAACATAGGGGTAAAATGCAAGTTTTGTCTATTATCTTGAAAATTGCTTAAATAGAGAAAATCTGTCACGGGAAGAAATGCTCAGGATGTTGAGATCTGCTTCTATCCATTTACACCAAAACTGTCAGAAGACTTTTTTACAGGAGTTATTGGCCTTAAATGATGAATTCTACCATTTTTTTTTTCATTTTTGCTAATCGCAATTTAAAAAACAAAACTGATGAGCAAGACAATATATACAAATACGTCAAATAGCCGAAATCGTCAGTCGACTCCTTAATGGAGTTATTGCTCTTTAATGCAATGTTTGCAAGTTTTTAGTATTTTTGCCTATTATTTTGAAAACTATAATAGATAGATAGACACTTTAAATACCAAAAAAGATTAGCAAGACATGATCTACAAAGTTTATTCCCGATTGTCCCACTCTTTAAAATTTTAGAGTTCTGATTGTCCCACATGAAAAGTTCTGATTGTCCCACATTATTTTTATATTTTTAATGTTCTTGAATAAACAATGTAATTGTTGTTTGTTTTGCAATATCAAACTGAAATTAATCATTGCATGATCAAACTAGTAGTTGATATCAATTTTATAAATGTAACTATGAATTGTTGAATTAATAAATCATCAGTTAAAATGCACTTTTTATTAAGCAATATAACATATATGTAATAAACGATATCTATTATGTTAGGTTAATTTATAAATCAAATATCAATTTTTTTTTTTTTTATTTTAAAGTTGTTATTTAAATTTTAAAATCATGGGCGCAATTTTGGCTTTCTTTTCATTTTTAAGAGCGCTCAGACTGAAAGGTCTAGCGACTGATTTATAAAAACAAAACGTTTACAATCTCAATATTACATAAGCAATTTTTATATATACAATCAACATATCTGCACATTATTTCGTTTTAAGTTTATGATTTTCTAATTCAAGGATTTTCTTATTAATATTCAAATAAAACTTTCCCCGTTTTTTTTGCTTGAATTGAATGCTTACTTGAACAATTTCATTATCAGACTTATTATATAGAATATGTTACATTAAATTTTCTTTGTTTTATGAATATATCTGATATCAGCTTAAAACCTGTCAATTTTAGAACAAATCCCTGAAACTTTGTAACATGTAAAATTATTCATATCTCTTTGTATTTCTCTTAAACACATCTTTTAATTAAATTTTATTTTATCCTTGATACTTCTAAATTTTTCAATTATGTACTATATGTTCAATTTACAATTTATGCTTAAAACCTGTCAATTTTAGAACAAATCCCTGAAACTTTGTAACATACAAATTATTCTTATCTCTTTGTATTTCTCTTAAACACATCTTTTAATTTAATTTTATTTTATCCTTGATACTTCTAAATTTTTCAATAATGTACTATATGTTCAATTTACAATTTATGTTAAAAGAGTCTATTTAATATTTTATTAAGTTAAAATATATCTATGTTGTTATATAATTGTTCTTTATTTTGGACAGTAGTTTAACAAAATATCACAAAACAAAATAAAATAAGTAAATGCTATCTTTTCTCAATGTTTATCTTAAATTGTATGAGTTACATAATAACTTGTAATTACCTGCTACACACTTTAAAAACAAATTAATCACTATCAAAACAGTTCCCAATTGTCCCACATTTAAACTTCCCAATTGTCCCACAAACATCTTCCCGATTGTCCCACAAAATTTCATTACAATTTTACCTGTAATTTCAAAAAGTGGGACAATCGGGAAGACACTTTTTGGAAATTTTTGTAGAAATCGTTAGTAGACCCTTTATATGTCTGGCTGGAGTGATTGCCCTTAAATAACGAGTTTTAGATTTTTTGTGTTTTGGGCAAAAACTTAAGAGGATAGAGAGAAACTAGAATAGAAAAAATGATAAGCAATACAAGATCAACAAAACAGAGATTTTGCCATAAATGTATTCTAGTTCAAGATGTTGGAGAGTGTTCATTGTTGAAGATGCACATAGACCTAGGTGAATGACACAGGCTCTATAGAGTTCTGTAGAGAAATATCGCATCAAACTCAATGCAGTGGTAAATATTTATCTAACAGTATACTCTTAGTTTTTAATCGATTTCGAATATATATGCATTGAATCTATAAATCAAGATTTTTAATTTTCTAAGGACAAATCATTATTAAAAAGGAAGAAATAATTTTCTATATTTAAACTCAATTAACATTAGCTAGCGAGATTGACTAGACATACATTGAATTTTATTGTAATGCAATGGAGACAAACATGTAAATAAACAGAACAATAGGAAAACATATACCCGAGAATGTAACAACGGTGGGTACATGCATTTGGTTATGGTCGCTCTTTGAAGCTTTGCAGTCACTTCTAGAATTTATATTTAAAGTTATTTTCGTTTTTTTTTAATTGAGTGTTAACGGATTATATTATATTATATGTTTCTGTTAAATTTATTCACTTTTATAGACTTTGGATGATTTAACCTTTTTTTGTATTGTATTGTTGAAGATTGTATGATGCCCTCTTGATAACGTTAGGTTATTTTTGTCTTTGGATTACTGCCTCATTGGTGTACACCCCACATATCATTTCATTCATACGATCTCTTCGTTTTCTACTTTTTTGGAAGAATAGCATCAACTTATATTAACATTACAAGGACAGACATTAGCAAGTTTAGAAGTAAACGGTAGTAGTATTTAAACAGACAATAAAATCGCTTTTTTCACATTTTTAATATTCCTGTAACTTTAATTTTGGAAGAACAATGAAGTCCCTTATTGTCTATAGAAGGTTTTTCAAATATCCCTTTAACTTCAATGTCTACTCTACAGCCAATTCCAGTTAGAATGATATTGGGTTTATAAAATATTCCATCAATAAATATTTTCACCTGTACACCGCTGCCTTCTAGTTTAATGTTTGGCCATAGAAATATACCCTTGAGGTATATTTTAGTTTTACTTGAAACACCATTGGCTTGTATTGTTAAATCTGAGGAGAATCCATTCAAGTATATTTGCGAAGAAACTCTTATGCCATCAAGAGATATTAGTTGATTTCCCATGATCCAATGGTCATGTCCAGACATGTTATGGCAAATGTCGCCGCATATGATATGATTATGACACATTCCTTCGACATGAATTTCCGATTGATGATCACAGAAAGAAATTTCTTTGTAAACTTGTTTTTCTTCAGATGAGAAGTCACAGGTACATAGACAGTTTTTAAAATGAACTATTTTCTTCTTTTTTTCATCAAGTGGTCGCCTTGTCTGATAATTTTTCTGAGCAGACCGCAAAACAATCTCTAAATTGGACATTTTCTTTTCGAATTCAGTCATTTTGATGCAATTCTGTTGTTCTTTTGAATTTGTTTGAGAAAAGTTTTTTAATTTGTAAATTTTTGATTCTTTACTCAATAAAGATATCTCGAGTTTTTTAATCTCATGTAAACATCTTAAAAGATGTATTCTGCTATATTCTAATGCAGTTTCCCCTGTTTCAGCGTTGAGTGGTACAATTTCTTGGGCAACACAAACACTTCGCGATCCCATTTGTAGTTCATCTTGCGACCCAGGAGATCTTCGAAAAACTTGTTTTCCTATCGACTTCGGTGAATTTTGATTGTCTCCTTGTATAGCAGTTGTGTGTGATACATATATTGTAGACGTTCTTGTATCTTTTTCTTGCAGTGCGATCCTTAGTGGAACGTATTTTATAAACTGCCGTGCAGATGTTTCTACCTGTGTATATATTGACTGTAGCGTATTGTTCAATTGTTGATTGAAAAGTTTTAATGTTGGGCGTCTTGTACTGTATGGTTCGTATTTTGTTCTTTTATTTTTCCTCTTCACAGTTTGTAACTGATTTTCTGTATACAAATGTTTTGAAACTGCATTCAACAAAATTGATTTGTCATTTACTAGCATATCCATTTTCTATTGTTTCAACCTTGTTTTTTTCCTGAATAAAGTATATTCCTTAGTAGTCCTGAAAGTATAAATGACCCGATTAATAGAAAAGAATTAAACAAACGAGTTGACCTATAACTTTTTTTTGTTTTGTAGATTTTATATTTTTGTTGTTGTTCTTTTATTGTTGTCTTATTAATGTATGCCCCATATCTCCTTGTATCCATACATAAAGCTTTTCATTACAACATCTTTACATAATAGAATACCAAGTTCGTATTAAAACTTATTAAGAAGAAATAAAACATTTAGACCTAAAGATGTCTTTGGACATTCAGTCGTTGGGTTGATGTCTCGATCATTTACGTTTAACCCCGTCTCCTTTTATTCATAAGAGAATATTATTTTGCTTATAAGTAGTAGATTAATAAGGGTAAAATATCAATTCGCAATGACTTTTCAACTTTATCTAGTTTTCTACTTTAAAAAATAAAGAGCTGCGCCATGAGCGCATAATACGCCCGTCGCCTTTTCAAAGAATAAAGTTCCATAACTCCTCAATGTCATATCAGAAATTTATAACACAAACATGTTGGGAGGTTATTTAAATAGATATAAACCAGTCACCAAAGTTTCATGAAAACTGCTCAAAGCACTTTTGAGTTATTGTCCGGAAACTGTAAAATAACCCCTTTTTTATGAATAAAATCCCATAACTCGGAAACGTAAAATCTAAAATTTATAAAAATCAAAAGGGAGCTCACGTTAATAGATGTAAACAATTCACCAAAGGTTCGTGGATTGGTTAAAGCGTTTTTGAGTTATTGTCCGAAAACTGGAAAATCCCCCTTTTTAATGAATTAAACCCCATAACTCGGACACGTAAAATTTAAAATTTATAAAAATCGAAAGGCAGCTCACATCAGTAGATATAAACAATTCACCAAAGTTTCGTGCAAATTGGTTAAAGCGTTTTTGAGTTATTGTCCAACATGTTGACGACGGACGGACGGACAACGGTATACCATAATACGTCCCGTAATAAACGGGCGTATAAAAAAGATTGTGTGTCTCGAACTCAAAACTTCAGATCTGCAATTCTTGAAAATAGGCCTTTAGAAATAAAAAACAATTAGCCTGATTTCAATAAAGCAATCATTTCAACACATTCATAACTTTTTTAATTTTCATTTTTGAAACATTTAGAAATTATTTAAGCTGTAAAATAAGAAAATAGAACATTATACCCGCCTTCTAAACAATTACAAATATGACTATTGACAAAATCGTAAAACTTCTTAAAAAGGCAAAAATGAAGAACAATAAAACAAGAAACTGCAGCGTACAGTGTTTATCTTAAAAGTGCATCAAATTATTTCGAATCCTAGCATAGAAAATGACTTACCAACAGATATAAAGTTATAAAAACTGAATATATACTTTATCGACTGTATTTATATACTTTAAATGGCAATCTGTCGTAATATTATTTCGTAAGTTTCGTGCGTCACACTTTTTGACAGTATACTTAATTCTTAAACTCGGACATAAATACGGACGTTTTCTTATGTTAAATGTTTTTAATATTGACAAGGTGTAAATTACTATGCAATTTTAATACCGTTACAGATTGTCAACTTATTTGAAGGACATTTAAAACTTAACTATTTATAGATACAAGTAAAAGTACTAAGCAACTGGTGTATTCATGTAAAATAATCGTCTCCAATCGATAAACAATGAAGCAATTACAAAAATAAATGTACAAAAATCACTTTGTCATATTTTAAAGAATATTGAATACCTTTTTTCCGCAAACGGCATGCGTCTGTAAAAATTATACTGTGAACTATACAGACAGAGGACATTTTAACGAATCGACCTATGTGACATTTGAGCGAACAATATCGGACGTTTGAGCGCCAAATATAACCCCTTTTTAGCACAAAAATTTTTAACCAATTTTAATGATAACTAGAATTACCAATTTCCATGTTAGCAACAGAGCTTTGTTTATTTTTTATTATTTTCACATAAAATATAAGATTGATACCGTGATTTTAATGTCAAACAGTCCAAATTTAAATGTCATATTTCAATAAAAATGCAGTTCGATAGATATGAATATACTATACAATAAATCATGCATCTAATGATAATTGATTTACACCCGTTTCAAACTGTAAATATCTGCTGTAACATTGCAGCGTTGTAACAACAGCTTTAATTTTGATCTTAAAACTGTTTACCGAAAATCTAGCTTGCTTTCTTGGCCTTTCGATGTCGATCCGATAACGGTATTCTTTACATATTTTACTTGTTTTTTTTCAACAACATGTATTTCCATGTTTAACAAAATATAAACAACATGAAATGTAAATGTACATTGATTTTGTTATCGATATATTAAAACATTACTTAATAGTATTGCTATACAGTTATGTACTTTTACAGTCCTACATTCTGTGGATACCTATATTTTGGCATTGCACAAGATCGTGTTTTTCTCTGTTCATGATGTCTTTAAAAAAATCCATTGGATGTGTACTGATTGATAATTTAGCCTTAGATCCATGATTTTTTATTAGTTGTTCTTAGCTTTGGATTGGCTTTCAGTAACTGTGATTACTCTCAAATCTGTACTTTTTGTCTTAAGTCCTTTTTCTAGTTTTTTTTTTTTTTTTTTTTTTTTTTTTTTTTTTTTTTTTTTTTTTTTTTTTTTTTTTTGTGTGTGTGTTTTGTTCCGATCTGATGAGTCAAGCCTTTTTCAACTGACAAACAACTTTATTTCGTTAGAGATACACGTGACCAAAATATTTGAAATCCAAAACCTTATACAAGCGTTGAAGATTTGATAAAAAAAAAAAAAAAACAACAACTAAAAATCCAAACCCATATTACGAATGAGAGCTATGCATGAGGGATATTTATTTGAAGTTAGGTGTATAAAAAATACAGACATATATGTACATGTAAGTGACTTAATTTTCAAAATTTTGAATATAATACGGACATTTTCTTTCGTTCGATATGGATTTAATATTTAACAGGTGTAAATTGTTTTGATTTTTCACAACTTTACAGATTGTAAACTCATTCGTATGCAGTTAATATGATTTATTTATAGATACTAAATTTAGCAAAGGTACTAAGTTACTGTTGTACTGATTTTGTTTGAATAAATCGCCTCTGATTGATAAGCAATGAAGCAATGAAATACAATGTAAAAACAAAATACTTTGTTGGACGGAGTCCCAAACCTGCTTATAGCATATATAGTATAGTGATGTCGGCCCGGGGAAAAGTAGGTACATAATTTGTGTAATCATTTTCTCCTTCAGCTTTCATCCTAGATCTCTGAAATTTCACTGGATGATTGAACATATGTTGAAATTGTGCATCTTTTATTATGGAACTGTTTGAGGAATTTTTTCTCATTTTTCCAGACTTGGGAACTTAGTCTTTTTTCTGCAAAAATTATGAAAGAGGGTACAAGTTTTTTGTAATCAACTCCTCTTACTGCTTTCAATCCAGACCCATGAAATTTCACAGGAAAGCTGCACATATGTGGAAGTTGTGCACCTGCTATTATGGATTGTTTTTTAGGAATTTTTACATTTTATATTTCAAATACTTAAATGTTCAGTATGGAGCATTCTCAATTTTTTTTAGAGACATTCTGCGCAAACCGACCATTTGTTTCGGTTCTTCAAATATTTGGCTTTCAAATATTTGGCATTGAGCGTTCCTGATGAAGGTAAATCCAGAAAAGCGCTTCGGACGCATGAAATTTAACATGTGTTGTTTTCATTTTTTTGAGTCTTTGATCCACTGTTTTTATTTTAAGATATTGAATATTTTATATTTGTATTATACATTTTGTGCGAATGTCATATATTTCTGTAAAATTTATCTTTTGAACGACTCAAGTTTTTTTTTTTTAATATCTTGAATATATTTAACATTATGTATATCAAATAATATACGAAATCAGTTATCATAGTTTAGATAACTGTTTCCTCCTTATAAATTCGGGATTGCATACATATTCATAACTAAAACAAATGCAACAACAGTTTTAATTTGATAATTAAAGATTCTGTTTGTACAAATAATGGTCGTTCACATAGAAAGTTATTTTTTTCCAACTGCCATAATGACCTTGCGTTTTTTTTAATGATGAAACCGAAAGGGTCGAAAATTTGAGCTGAAATAGAATGTCGTTATTCAAATTGTCTGAATTTCTTTGGTAAAGGATTATACTGGTTTTTCATAATTTGAAAACTGAATCTTCATTTCTACCTGATTTATCGCTTTCATTCCATTGGTTTGGTGTATTTGGAAGATATATGGTCTATAGATATAAGTAGATGTGGTATGAGTGCCAATGAGACAACTCTCCATCTAAATCACAAATTGTAAAAGTAAACCATTATAGGTCAAAGTACGGCCTTCAACACGGAGCCTTGGCTCACACCGAACAGCAAGCTATACAGGACCCCAAAAATTACTAGTGTAAAACCATTCAAACAGGAAAACCAACGGTCTAATTTATATAAAAAACAAGAAACGAGAAACACTTGTGAACCACATCAACAAACGACAACCACAAAACATCACGTTCCTGATTTAGGACAGGTGCAAACAAATGCAGCGGGTTTAAACGTTTAAATAGGCGCCAACCTTCACCCTAACTTGAAACAATAGTGTAACATCACTGCATAGAAAGACACACTATAAAATATCAATTGAAATGGCTTAACTCAATTTGATAAAAGGACATTTTAACAAAAACAAGTGAACATACACTGAACGAATAAATTTGATCTATGACACAATGTAAATACAAAATTAATAAAACAAAGGGATTAGATGTAAAACAATATCAGAAAGACAACCATAACCTTGGACAAAATGCCGCCAAATAAAATAACGTACACATGTAAACAGAGAACAGAAGTGAAAATTTATCGTCATACCAAACACTTATCAAAGGTGGTATATATTAAGAATAGTGAGACGAGATATAACACTATTAAGTAAACATTAAATAACAAAAATGAATTACAAATTGTATCAACAGATCAAATAACACGAAAGTACGATTTGAGAGTACTCGCATTTACTGAAAGCAAGTTAAAAGCCAAAAACAATTAATAATAAAAAATCATGCGTCAGAGACTAAAATCAAGTAAAACAATCTGAGGGATTTAGTGTTTTAACGTCATGGACAGTAGCTTATCATACAGAAAGGTCACTTACCAACATACTATAGTGCTGCGTCTATTACGCTGAACTAGTTACCAATATTGTTTAGGGACCAGCTGAAGCCCGCCTCCGGGTGCTGCGTTGAAGACCCATTGGTGTCCTTTGCTCTTTGGTCGAGTTGTTGTTTCTTAGACATTCCTCGTTTTCATTCTCTATTCTATAATTGCTCACATCTACGTCATTTGAACTCTGGTTAATAGTTGTCTCATTGAGAACCATATAACATCACCTTGTTTTTATATAGCCTTCGAAAGATTTTATTCGGAAATAGACGACACTCGAGTCAACTATATAGGGATCATAGGTACATGTTATAAGGGACATGTCAATTATGAATGTTTAAAAGAAAAAAGTTTTCCTCAAATTCGGTCTAACAACGGTTCCTATCCCGTTACACCAAATAAGATGTTATTATTGCAATAATAAGGGGTTACTGTTATAAAAAGATGTCAAAATGTTTCCAACGTTCCATAAACATGAGACGGTGTCATATAGTGCATCCCCTAAAAAGGACCAAAGCAAAAATAACAAAAATAGCAACAAAAATAACTACAACAATTAAAAAAAAATACCTATGACCAATGAGACACAAGAAAATAACAAAAAGTCAACATGACAATATACCAAAAATCTTGAAACTATAGTAGCATAAAAATAAAATAAAACTGTACCGAGATGCAATTGCAATAACATTTAAACGCAACAAATTGTTATTGGCGTTGTCAGTTTATTTTCGACTTAGGAGTTTGAATGTCCCTTTGGTATCTTTCGCCTCTCATTTATTGAGACTTGATATTTTATATTAAATTTTGATACTTACCAATAGAGCTGATATAAAAACTGGCCAATCGAACCATCATACTAGTTAATAAGCAAAATGTAAGGTCATTTGACATCACCAACGAAATTTCTTTGTACAGAAATTTTTACCAGGAAATCAACTGTGATCCATTAAGCGTTAAAAGTTAACATTTGAATTTATACTCAAAATGTTAGTATTTACGAAAGTTATATAAATGTTGGTTATTTTTCTTATTTACTGAATCATTATTTCAGCTAAATGTCTATTATTGTTTTAAGTGTCACGGAAAACGAGTTCCATAGATAGATATCATGTTTCGGTTTATGTCTTAGTATGTGAAAGAATATTAAAATGAAACATGCAAAGCCTCACATAAAATTAAGAATGAGTCAGTACAGGTCTTCTGTCAGCTTCAAAGGGGATATTTCTGAAGCATTAAAACACCATAGAACCAATAAACTGGAAGCGATAGCACAGTAAATTTATGGCTTATTGCTAAAAAAAAACAAACAGCGAAGTACACATGTACTGTAACTTCATGATTACGGTTTCTTATCTTGATAATATTGAAAGGTTACAAAATTGGTCAAATAACAGACAATCAAGCCGTATTTAGATAGAAAGAAACAATGAAGTGGTCCATCTTTTTTGCTATTATTTCAGTCATAAGCTTTACCAATGGAGCTGAAAGTAAGTACGTTTTTATATAAACTAGCAAAAAAACACGCAATTATTGACGCTGTTGATTTTTTAAATTTTTGTTAGTTAAAATGTAGCAGTAGCGTGCTTACTTGGATTGCATGCGGTCAAGGGTACGATGGCTGGAAGGATCAATATAAAGAAGTATATCCATCTCATATGATACGATAGACACGCGTCTTTTAGGAGTAATAAGCTGGTAGGTTCGGAGAATAATGTGTTCGGTAGTGTGTCTGTGGACTATAGACTGTACATGTAACTTATGAGCTAGCATGTCATAAATTTATTGTAGCGTACAAACCAGTAAACATTTAAATTAAAAAAAAACACGCTATTGTATATGTCTTGCATACGATATTTGCATTTTTTCCTAATGTACCCATCGGCTAATTAATGATTTAGCAAATGATGCCTATCTAAGATTAAAAGCTAATGCATTTCCTTTGGCATTCAACATGCGTTCGTCATTTGAGTCCTTCTTATTCTATGTTATTCATTTTAATTATCATCGATTCAATGTTCAATAATGGAACAGAATGTTTATGTTGCATCAATTCATGACACAAGACTATTTCGCGTACATTAAAACGCCTGCTACAAAGGAACAGTCATGTATTGCTGTTCTTCATCTCAAAGTTACAGGGATGCCATCAACATAGAGCAAAAAAACTCACACTACACTACTAAATTCAAGACTGCTGCTAGCACCAGTTTGAGTGGAACCCTTTGCTAGATGTGGATATCATCATAACTGTTCATTAAAGAAAACAGCTGCTGGGCTTATCAACAAACTATTATATCTGATAAAACAGAAATCCAACAAGTAGCGTCATACATTCCCGACATTCTGATTGTAAGAAACAATACAAACTTTCAATCAATAAATGTATTCAAGTATAGATAGTAGATTAATAGCATATCATAATTTTGAATAATGTTTCCACCTGGAATAAATTGTAGTACAATTAATTTTGGTCTCTTACACAATTTCTCGTATGATAGGTAAATACAGGTTCGTGTCCCTTTTACTAGTATTTGAAATTCGCTTCGAGATGTGTTATCAAATAGTTAGACAGAACTTTTTAATTATATTGTTCATTCTGCTGAAGGTGATTATAACCTGAATTTCAGAAAAGGCAATCACTTTTTCGTTTTCGACATTTTACGCAAACCATATGGTACTTCAAAGAGGCTCCCGTGGTGCATCTGTATGGGGACATTCTCCAAAACATGGCGATAAGATTGATTTGTATCTAGACGACCAACACAGTGGTAGTATAACAGTAAACTCTCATGGAATTTGGCAAGGTGTTGTACATAACCCTGGGGAAAACCATGGTTACCATCTGACTGCTTCATCCTCACTTGGAAATATAACTCTGAAAGATGTATGGTTCGGGGATGTTTGGTTGTGCTCAGGACAAAGTAATATGCATTTTCTTGTCGGCGAGGTAAAACCTAGGCGATTTTATGATATTCACATTTAAAAAAAAGCATTTGAACTGCTTTGTGATAAATAATTGAAAACACGGTCTGCATCTGCATATTTAAAGGTTAGCTACGAAGTAGAATTTGGCAAGGTTTTGTACATAACCCTGGGGGAGACTATGGTAACCATCTGACTGCTTCATCCTCACTTGGAAATAAAAACTCTGAAAGAGGTATGGTTCGGGAATGTCTGGTTGTACTCAGGACAAAGTAATATGCATTTGAACTGCTTTGTGATAAATTATTGAAAACACGGTCTGCATCTGCATATTTAAAGGTTAGATACGAAGACGCAGCAGTGTGTTCCTCATTCAAGAAAAGCACATAAAACGCAGCAAACTTGTCCTAATTTGTTTTGATTATTTACTTGTTTGTCCTTTTTGTATCATAGCTTATCATCTTTTTAATGAACTTTGGATTTTCAAATATTTCGGCCTCGAGCATCACTAAAGAGACATTTAATTGTTGAAATGCGAATCTGGTGCAGACAATTTGGTACCGTTATATTACACTCTAATCTCGACCCATTACTCAATTAAATAGAGACTCGAACGTTTACTCTTGTGTAGTGTTAATCACCAAACAAGATATATATATATATATTAAGCATTGAATGCCTAATTTTAAAACAGCAGCATTTTGCTCCAGCTACAAGAAAGGCGACTCGAAATCAGTGAATTTGACCCAAGTTTATTTGATTGAATACGCTCTGATCTTAACTTATTACTTAGCGAATTTATCGAAGACGTATATCTAATGATTGTACTTAAGTCGTATTATCATAAGAAACTCTGTCTTGAACTAAAACAAACACTCCATCAACAAAGGCAAATATTCTTATATCGGAACGTTGCCTTTTGTTTTTTATTTGGTTTTGTGCTTTTTACCGATAAACATGCATATATGTAAACAACTATAGGTCACTGGCGTATGTCAGCCAGTCTCTTTGAAACGAAATTAAAATCCCAAACAAAATTTCACAAAAATTTCAAGGAAGACTTTTAATTGCGCAACACGAATCAAAGCGAACACTTTGAATGAGCTGGATTTTGATAAATTTTTGCGTTTGACAAAAGGTTCAGACCATGGGTCAACAACCAAACACATATACCAAATAGATATCTAGAGCTCAACTCTATGAGTGTTGACAGAAACACGTAGTTTGGTGTTCCTGCAAATGAGTTGGTTTTTCTCTCTCTCACATGATGTATAATTGTAAAGTTTAATGTTCCTGGACCTGATTTGAGTATACTACTTTTGTTTATTCCTTATATTAACTCAATCAACTTTTATCAGAAACAAATTTAAAAAATATATTTTAATACTTTAATCTTAATTTTAAAGGGCCTTGTAAGAGCCTTGGTATTTTCTGTTAATTTTTGTTAACTTAGCTTTTTCTGGGCAAAATTTCTGTAAGAACATTAAATTTCAATGAATTTTATAGTTTTAGATAGTGACAAAGCCATTGCATACAATCGAAGCTAAACATTAAACATTATCATTTCATAATTATACCTGTCATGGCTCTTTGAAGCTTTGCAAAAGGGGGATTTTTTTTTCAGTACTCCTTGTTGTTTTAAGTTAAGATATATTTTTTTTAAAGAATTATGACAAGCCTTAACAATAACATAATGTCGATCATGTGTGGGTATCAGTGGTGATTGAAAGTGATGAGTTCTATTAATTAAAAACAATGAAATCGCATTATAAGGCTAATAAACATACATGCGGAAATTAAAAATATATTATTAAAGACGGAACAGACATTTTGAAGAAAAACTTCTTATTGATAATTTTTTTGTGAGTGTGTTTGAACCTTTTTTTTTTAAAGCAACAAAATTTTCTATTGAAAATTAATACATAGCTACCTAAGCGTCATTTATTGGAGATACATGCTTTTGTCGGTCATATTTTTTGTCCTTTATTCAAATTTTAGAATAAAAAAGAATTACAAGTATTTAAAGGTAGAATTGTTTTAATGCTATAAAAAAAAATATTGCAAAATTCTTTAAATATCTATCTAATATTTTATGTAGCTCGCTAACGCAACAGCTGAGATAAGCGATACTTCAAGTCACCAGGATATCAGATTATTTAAAGCCAAAGCACATTTGTCAACAACTCCGCTCACAGAATTTACCAGGACAAATTTGCGTGAAAGATGGCTATTGCCGAAAGCAGGTAAAAGAATAACTTTTATTCAATCAACATGCATATTGTTGATTATTCTCAATTGTTGATTATTTGATCAATTTAAGAAATGTTTTGAAATAAAAACAACTCCTGGGTAAGACAGACGGGTCAATCCTTATAGCTATTTGTCCGCCATTATTAGCCATCACAGGTGTTCCCGTAACAATTTCACGTTTTAAGAGAAAGTTTCTGACGCAACAACGTGAAATTGATTGTTAAACAGTCAAAATCAAGTGTTACAAAATCAACTTTTCAATTTTTTGCTGTGCACTTTCCTACGAATAATTTGGACTAGTATCGCACATCCCGAATTTTGCGCGAATTTTGCGCGATAAGATTTTTGCAATCCCGTTTTACCTTTACGGTTTGTGTATTTTTTTTCTTCTACGAATATTTTTTTTCTTTTTATAACCAATATATTCTTTTCTCTCATCTTCTACATTTTTTATATAACTGAAACGATATGAATCGTAGGAAGGTAGTCCGCTATGGCTGCTATGTCGATCTCTTACCTACATTTATATCAGATTTCCCATTTCCATATTATTATTTTGACACTTTTCTCCTAGTTAGCAGTTATAAGCATCGTACTCGCAACACAGTTTCAATTATAGATAATATATATAGTAAAAAACCAATGAAACAGTCTATAAAGTATTTTCCATTAAAAACAAGATATATTGAATGTCTACCTTTTTGACAAAAATCAGAGGCAGTGAATTTGATTATCTTTATTATTTATGGGAAACTCGGGAAGCAACTTAACTCAACAACTATCTATGATCACCTATACTACTTTAAGAACGTCAGTGCACTTTGTTGTCTAAAAATCAATTTATTTTATTCCTTCATATTCTTTTTTTGTCAAATATTACTGATAACTAAATGTTCCAGGTGGTATTCGGTATTTCTTCCCTCCTCAATATCTTTCTCCATTAGTTGGAGTACACCAATGTTATCGAAATAATTGGTTAACACTTAAAAGAATATGTTAGTATAGTATACTACTTAAATAACAAAGTCCATTCTTTGGGACGTCATTACGTAACATTGAGGAATAATGAGTTTAAATTTCATATATTTTACACATTGGACCACTGGGTAGTCTGCAATTTCCCTCTTTCAGGCGCCTTTGTATACCATGTAAGTACATGTAATAGTAACTGATATTTTAGTTATTCTGTTTTACGTCGGACACGCGTTCAAGGAATCTTGTTTGCCATCTAAGTCGTTTGCTTTCTCACTGGCGTATATGGGGAGGGGGAGGGGGAGGGGTGCCCGGTAGCTGAGTGATTCAAAAAGAGGACAGAGCTAACAGAAGTTGTTAGAAAACAGAAAAGTGAGTTTTTTCTCAGCTATTTTTTTTTTTACCTCGCTAACTTTTTCGTCTCGCATAATCATCATCGTTGCTTCATATTTCTGTTTCAGGTAAAGTGTTGTCTCGCATTGATTTTTGTCTTACTTTCTTTGTTTTCTCAACAACTTAATGTTGTTTTTTTTTAATCAATTTAACATAGCTTGTTGTCTAACAGGCATTGTTGTCTCATTTAGACTGGTTACTCGTGTACATTGTTGTCCCGCATTGTTGTCTTCTTAAGATTATTGTCTCAAGTACATTATTATCTCACATTTTTGTCTCAATTAAATTGGTATCTAAATTTCATTGTTGTATCACTTTTATTGTTGTGTATTTACATTGTTGTCTTACCTATACTGCTGTCTCAATAAAATTTTCTAAGATACATTAATTGTTGTAACCTTTATATATTGTTTTCTGAAATTATTTTTTCATTTCTTTATATGTCTCCATTCCATTGTTGTTTCCCTTCCATTGTTGTCTTACTTCCATTGTTGTCTTACATTCATTTTTGTTTTACTTCCATTTTTGTCTTATTTCTAGTGTTGCCTGACTTAACATTACGGCCTCATTTCATTATTGTCCAATACTTTATGAAAAGTCCTACAAATTTCTGAAAGTGTTTTTTTATTTCAGATACTGTCAAATATTTCTCAGCTGTTTGTTGGCTATTTGGAAAATATTTATCATCTCATGTAAGTTATCCTATTGGATTGATCGATTCAGATTGGGGAGGTACTCCGATAGAAGCATGGTCATCACCAGATGCTCTTCAGAAATGCAATTCAACACAACAACACATAAGTCCGTAAGAACCATTATACTTTTTTACATTGTTAAATCATTTTTGTAAACGTCTAGATTATTGAGTGTACTGTAAAAATGCTATGTATACTATTTATTATAGATAATATTGCTTGTGTATATTGCATTACGTTATACTTTGTTTTATACTTATGTTGCCTGTGTGTCCTTAAAAATTGAAATTTTGAAAATCCTGTGAAATATCAAATATAAACTGACTTCAAAATCAACGTTATTTATATAAAGGCAGTTTCCAGATACAAAAACCAGTTAACTTTGAAGCGCGGAAACGAACACAAAGCAGAAAATATTTCAAAATATCAGATATTGTTAGTACTAATTCAAGGAGGTAACAATTATGGATATATCCAACCTTTGAACTGATTAGTATTTAATGGTCACCCGTTTAATATCCTTTTCAGAATAAAAATAAGAAAATTTGAAAACTATCAAAATTTAGAAATAATATAAGGAGTTTTATTTTATTTTTTTTTATTTACAAATATTTGATTTCAATACACAATTGTTTTCTAGATCACCGGTAACTTCACGCTCTAATACCGTGTTATGGAATGCGATGATCCACCCGTTCTTAAAATCTACAATATATGGAGCACTTTGGTATCAAGGTATAAAAATTAAATTGTATGTTGTTATTTAAAAAACTGAAACAAGTAAGTAAAAAACCTGCACATTGTTTATGTTCGGTTTGGTATTTTCTTTCATCTGCATTAGTTTTTAAGACCAATTTGCTTTGCGAAAGTTCTAAACATTAAACAAAATTGAGAACTTATGTCTAATGATTTTAATATAAAAGCTTTACAAACAGACCTCCTATAACTCATTGCATGCAATTAAATCGATCGCTTGTTTATGTTCCTGCAAAAATGAGTTGTGGGTACAGATGTATCGTTAAAAAAATAAAAAGTTCCAAATATTTTTCACAATAACCTTGTAGGTAAAAACGCAATATGCGGCACTATTTAACATATGTAACAAGATATTTTCTGAAAGCATAACTTGAGATTTTAAAGTATTTTCGCATCAACGAAACGTTAAAAACAGAGAAGGATAATTCTCAATTGTTAACAAATCGGCTTTGAAGTAGTCCAGATAATCATAAAGCTTGATAGGACTATTTTTCATTGTTGACTTTTTAAAGATCCTTCATTGCCGCATGGAGGTGTCGAAGCAAACACATCATAGCTTTTCGAGGACTTAAAAATTTTCCAAAAGTTTTACACATTACAAACTGTTCTAAAACATGGTAGATCAATTGCTGTAGATGATGAAAGTTTGGAAAAAATCAGCAATTGAACATAATTATTTTGCGTGAACATCCAAATCCGATTTAAATACAGATCCATTGTCCATGTCTCTTTTGTTACCTTGTTTATTACTGAAGGCCATACTGTATTATATCACTGTAGATAAAAAACACAAATTATAAAGTTAATTTAACGCTCTAGATATCTGTTAATGTTTTTCTGTCTCTATACCTCACATCTCCGTTTATTCATATATATCGTTAATATTTGGACGTTTCCCTATTGTTCCTGAGATTTTCATGTTTTAGTAACACAAATGTATGCAATGCTCCGTATATATAAGTTTATAATCACTTAATACATGTAATAATTGCAGGAGAAGCTAACTATGGAAACGCGTTTGATTACTCATGTAGATTTCCAGCAATGATAGACGACTGGCGCTCCAAGTTCCATTCTGCTTCTCTGCAGACCGTAGATGCCATGTTTCCATTTGGATTTGTCCAGGTTAGAAAATTCACATACCCTGTAGATCAGATCCAAAGTACTGGAATGAAAATACGGATCATGTTGTTTTCAATTAATGTGCAGTGAACAAAATTAGGAAATGAGTTTTATAATTAAGGATTTATTTCCCTCATTTCAGTGATTATATATAATCCCTAATTATACCAGTGATTTAACATAATCCCTAAAAATATGTGCAAATTGCTATCTAGTTTCAAGGTGTTTCATTTGCGCCAATTTATTTTTCAAAGGTAACAAATCCGCCAGAACACCTTTCAACTCCCTCAGGCAAATTTGACCTTGGATGGATTTGGCTATTTTTTTAGGTCCTGTTTGGTCATATAGCTCTTCAACTGTTTCTGTTCTTATACATCCTCGGTTTTCAAATATTCGGCTGTGAGTGTTCCTTATGAAGGTAAATCCAGAGAAGCGCTTCGAACGCTTGAAATTTAAACGTGTTGTTTTCATTTTTTAATGATTATTACCTGAACTTCTGAGTCATTGCTTTTGTCAAACATTTTTTTAGCTGTAACTAAGATTATTACATCAAACTCAGAAGTTTTGGTGATAGAATATGTTACATTTCAATGTTGTATTTTTGTTGTGTCGTTGTTCTCCTCTTATATTTGATGCGTTTCCCTCAGATTTAGTTTGTAACCTGGATTTGTTTTTATCTCTATCGATTTATGAGTTTCGAACAGCGGTATGCTACTGTTGCCTTTATGAAATTTCATCTGCGCAAGAATTTTTTTTTATACATAGACCAATATAAAATCAAATCGTACAATATGTAATGGTAATTCTTATACGTCAAATTCTAGAATCAATTTAGCTACTGATATGCAATTTCTAACACAGAGAGAGGGGATTTGGGGTTGACAAGACAAATCGTCGACAAATTAGTGTATATAATTAACAGACACTAAATTGTGTTAAACCAAATCGTGTTTCAGACACAAAAAATGGGAAAATAACCTTAACACTTTAATCAGCTATTTAGGTAATGATGTTTCTCCATTGCAACAATATGCAAGTGAGTAAGCTTCAAAAGTCTTATCTTTAGGTACTTGAAGCCATCTGCATTTGTTATGCAATTGAATAATCAATTGTGTGTTGGACTGGCAACTTTCAGATAAAGTAAGGTATTTTCTGGAATTTACCGTTTTTATTGACGCCTTGTTAAGACGAAGTGTAGTGACATTGTATTGTCATTTAATACTTTTCAGAGAATGGTTATCATGTGAATAATTGATTACTTACAATAAAAGAGTATACATTTAGTCATTGCCCTGATAGCTATAAAGAGAGGGCAAGCGGACAAGCTTTATAAACATCTATAATTCAAGAGGAAGTGAAAATCCTTTTCTAATAAAAACTAAAAATCACATATCAATGAGTCTCAATTTTGAAATATGATGTTCTAGTAAGCGTTAGAAATATATGACTGTTATCTCTTCGAGATTATTTTTTTCCCTTCTTTTTCCAGTTAGCACCGAATAGAAAAACGTCTGAAGTAGGTACCTTTCCACAAGTCCGCTGGGCACAGACAGCCAATCATGGGAAAGTTCCAAACAATCGATTAAAAAATGTCTTTATGGCTGTTGCATTAGACCTTCCAGATTATGCATCACCACGTGGGACGTATGTATTCTTATCCATTCAGTATATTCCTGTTTCAAAATAAAATAACATCACAGGACTCCATTTTCCAAACCCTATCCTGACATGTTAACTGTGGTATTCTATTTAACCTACCACCGTACGATTTATTTTCAAATTGGTATCAATTTGGTACTTATCATATACCATACATATGCCAGCCATACGAGTGGATTGATTTTTAGATAATTACCTATGAATAATTCGTTTACCAAGTAGTCTTTTCGAGAAACATATGCGGTTCACATGTTGTAATGTACTATTATATTTATTTATTTATGCATTTCTCTGAGCTGAGTGTTCCTGCTTTTGTTTATACTGTGTTCCTGTCACGTAGTGTTGTCATTTTAGCGATATTTTTTGACTTTGCCATATAAGCGGGAGGTTTGGCTAGCCATTAAACCAGGTTCAACCCACCATTTTTCTTTAAATGTCCTGTACCAAGTCAGGAATGTGGCAGGTGTTATCAAATAGTCCGTTTCTATGTATGCTGGCGTTTGTTTTTGTTGCAGTTCAGTGTTTCTGTTGTTCCGTTGTTTTCCTCTAATAGTAGATGTGTTTCTCTCGGTTTTAGTTTGTAACCCGGATTAGTTTTCTCTTAATCGGTTTATGAATTTTAAACAGCAGTAAACTACTGTTGCCTTTATTTATACTATATGTAGTAAAAACTCATTAAAGATACCAAGCTTGTACTTTGGTACGCAAGATGCGTGTTTCGTCTACATAAGATTTATCAGTGACGCTATAATCAATACAGTTAGAAGCCAAACAAATACAAAGTTGAAGAACATTAATAACCGAAAATTTTGAAAAGGTGTGCATAATACGGCAAAGGCAAGTTATATATACCTGAGGTAGAAAAACGTTAGTGTTTCGAATATTTAGATATTTTAAAAACAGAAAATTTGCAGAAATGAACATATCAATGATATTTCATGTTAGTACTAAAGTGCTGACTACTGGGCTGGTGGTACCCTCGGGGACGAAATGTCCACCATCAGTGACATCGACGTATTATTATAATTAAACCAAAGGATGTATTTGATGTTTATAAACTCTTGAATGACGATATTAACAATGATTATGTAAACAGGGCTTCAAACATACGTAATCTTTTTTATGACCTTGGATTACATTATGTTTGTTATATCAAGATACTTGCACAATATCAACAGATATAAATAAGAAGATATGGTATGAGTGCCAATGAGACAACTATCCATCCAAGTCACAATGTGTAAAAAGTAAACAATTATAGGCCAAAGTACGCCCTTGGTGCTATTAAAACTCGCATTGAAGATAAACACTTGCAGAACTGTTCAAGAATGTTATAAACTTTGTTTTTATTGTAGATTGAAATTTTCAATTTGTATTACAACATATCTTGATTATGAAAATACAGTTTGACTATTAACAAATATACGTAGTGGATTTTCTTTTTTTGGCCTGATAATCATAAAAATTTGTAATTATTTCAATTGTTTAAGTAAGCCTTTCGTTGTATTTTTTTTATAACTGCATAGAATATTAGATCTCATATAGTTCTATAAGTTTACATTTGTTATAGTATTTACTATTGTTCTCTGCTGCCTATCCATGTTTTATATTTTGTAATATATGTTGTTTATGTTAACGATTATTCACACAGAAGCATCGACCAAGTGGTTTTAAAAAACAAATTAAGATACCAGGCTTATTACATGTATGTTGTACGCTAGGCACGCGTTGCTTATTATGTTGTACGCTAGGCGCGCGTTTCGTCTACATCAGACTTATCAGTGACGCTTGAATCAAAACAGTTGGAAAGCCAAATTAAATACCAATTTGAAGAGCATTAGTAACCAAATATTCCAAAAGTTTTGCCAAATACCGCTCAGTTAATCTATACCTGGGGTTAAATAAACCTTAGTATTTTTAATATTAAAAAATTATATAAACAGTATTTACAAAAATGAACATAATTATCAACGATATTTCATGTCACTACAAAATTGCAGACTACTGGGTTGGTGTTATCCTCAGGAACGAAACGGCTACCAGCAGTGGTATCAAACAGTGAGATCAGAACATTATAAATGTCCATTTTTGAAAACATCTACACATATCATATAGTTGACGGTTATCATTTGTCGTTCTTTATAGACGTGTCGGTATAAATTCTCTTTTACTGAATAAAAAGATCATTGATTTATGAAAGTAGGTCAAATAATTATGTGTCATTTTAAAGGAGTAATGACGTGATTAGAAGTTAGTGGAATATAAGACCCACACATTTTATGGAAACGAGAATGACCATTGTTGTGAATTGGCATGTAACTTTTCTATCAAATACCTTGTATTGATTCCCGATTAACTGTGTTTGCCCATGGCCTTTCTGTGCAGAGCTAACCTCGATTCTATACCATGGTCAATACAGAAACAGGCGTTGATATTTGATAAACTGAACTATGACCATGATGATAAGTATGCACTAGGAACAATATCTATGCACTTATTTATATGTTCACACCATCAAGTCTCTCTTGATGCTTTGAATGATTTATATAACTTTAATTTTCACAGCATTCACCCTCGTCTGAAGCATGATGTAGCAGCTCGTTTAGTTTTAGGAGCTTTAGCGGTTGCTTATAAAAGAAGTGGAATTGATTATCAGGGGCCGTATCCCTCATCATATACCTTGCATCGTCATAGCAATACTCTTATTATAGAATACGACAATGGAAGATCACCCATTGATGTAAGGAGCTCAACAGGATTTCAAGTGAGTTATTAAAATGTTTAGGTTAACTGCTAGGAAACTAATTTTATAGGTTAACTTCATAAACACTCAACCGGAAACATCATCTGATAAAAAAGTTCAACAACACTTGCAAATACTCAGATTATCAATAATCTCGAAATTATTCATATTTTTCTAAATACACAAATGAAAAATGTCCACTAAAGGATGTTCGTTACTCTTGTTTTTGACTTTTTGTCAGATATTCGGAATCATCTAGTTTTATCAATGTAGTGCCAATATTAATTTTGCCCGCTAACTACTACTTTTCTTTTCATAATTTCATTTTGATAGTTTGTAAATCATTTTTGAAATTCTTATAAAATCCTTGTTATTTTTTCATATTTATTGAAAGTAAATAGTTGGTAATGTTAAATGTATAAAAAATCTAGAGAGAATAATTTCCCGCCGAATTTACAATTGATTTTATGTAAAAAAAAAAAAAACAAGGACACGCATCTGTCATTTTTTCTACTTTTCAAGTTCCTTTATTTATATACTATCAATTTATAGCAGTCTTTTTAAAATCTTGTTTTTTGAACAGAGGGGGGACATCCTCAAATTAACTATTACAAAATCCAACTTTAATGTTATCTACTATTATTACTGGCAATTGTCATGGTAATCTTTATATCAACATTTATGAGAAACATGAAGATATGTCCAGTTTAACTGTCATTTTGCTATTCTTTGAAGGTATTATATAGTATACTACATCTCACTAAAATATACAAGTCTCATGTAGTTGGCTATATATGATAGAGTTTGAAGTTTCTAGAAAGAGATAACATTTTCAACAGAGATGAGCATGTTATAAATTGTTCAAAACTAACAAAAGTTTATACTAGATATATGGATTAATCTAAATTAAATTATACCACTGACGGGAGTGTACGTATTTTAAATGAAGCTTTTGATAATAATAAATAATATCATTTATAAGATAGACAAGAACTTTAAGAGGACTTCACATGTCTTGTTAACTTCTAATACTCATTGGTTAGTCATTGCGTCTTGAATTATGATGATCTATTTACAGGTCGAAACATAAATAAGATTTTGATTTATTTTATTTTCGATGTTGACATTTCCTTATGGGTTGTACAAGATCGTGTTTTCTGTACTGTTCACTGATTGCTATATACAATACTCGGTCGTTGAGTGTAAGAAGACTGATTTCTTTATCAGAAGATTGAAAACTTGAAGCTTGATGTCAGTAATAGATAACATTTCCGAAACGTTAGTATATATATCTGTGTTTTTGCTCTTCAAAATTCATAAACCTTGTCATCGGTTGCCTTTATTTACATATAACAATCTTTATAAAAATAAGAAGATGTGGTTTGATTGCCTATGACACAACTATCTTCTAGAGACCACATGACTAAGATGTAAGAAACTATAGGTCAACGTACGTCCTTTAACAGTAATCAAAACCCATACCGAATTATAAGCTATATCAGTGGCTTTGTCCTTAGGAGTTAATGGCAGATATTTGACAGTTTAGATTCAATCTTTACCTTTTTACCCTCTGGCAATTTTAATGTTGGTTTTTGTCTATTGTTAAATACTTTGTGTGGTTCTATAATCTGATTAAAACAGCAAGATTCAAGACAGTACAAAAGGCAACTTGAATATGCTGCCAATTAATAAAATTGATATGAATTATTAGTCGTGAAATCAACATTAATGTAACCACAATGTCTTATATTTATGATAATTATATATATATCGTATTACTTTATCGTTTAATTTTTTTATTTCAGATATGCTGTACAACAAGACATAAAGTTTGTCATGCGTATGCAGAGGATAATGGTTGGATCAATGCACCAATTAAGAGTCATGATACATCAAGTATAACTTTGGATACATCAAAATGCAGCCTGAGTCATCATTCTATTGGTGGTTTGCGATATGAATGGAGTGAAAGTCCGTGTGATTTTAAGCAATGTGCTATCTATGGGGCATCAAACTACCTTCCCTCTCCACCTTTTATTGTAACAAGACTTTTTCAATAAAAGTGTATCCTGAAAATGTTTTTTCTTGCGATGACATCAAAGTTCACGCACCTGCTCCCCCGTGTGAATATGACGTAAAAAATCACATCTTATACTATTAACATTTGAATATGATACAGAACATAAATTGAAAAAAAGAATTGTATGACAATAGATACCTACCACATGTAGCACGTGACAAAAATATTCAATTTTATTGCAGATTGGATAACAAATGTTTTACATGTACTTTGTTCTTTCTTTAGGACATATGCCCCTTATACGGATAGCATGCGGCGTATTACAGTTTTCAGTTGAATATCATTTACACTATTTATTACATAATTGTAAATATCTGTAGAGCAGCGATTGGATCTGAATAATGTTCACTTTGTATTTTAATCCCTTTCTCTGAATCTACATATCAATTAATGCCGAACAAATAACTTTCAGTTCCTACGCAAACTTTTCAAAAAAGGGTTTATTTCTTCACAAATACTTATATACGACGATTTAGCATAAATTAAATCCAGAGTAGATTAAGGAAACTATCTGAAACAATTAACAATTCGTAAGTGTTTAATTTTACATTTAATTCATGTATGATTATACCAGCCTTAGACCAAAAATATTAAATACATTTTCTATCTATCATGTAAACATATCTCTGACGACGTCTTTGGGTATTTATGCTGAATGTCTAGTAAATGTTTCTGTTTCGGCACGTATATAAGGATATTTTGAGGGTTAAAACTCTAAATAATATATCACACATCTCCACATCTACTGTTTCAAATATTTGGCGTTAACTTCCAGGCCTCTAGGCCAAAATACAGACCAATAAATATAAGAAGATGTGGTATGAGTGCCAATGAGACAACTCTCCATCCAAGTCAAAATTTATAAAAGTAAACCAGTATAGGTCAAAGTACGGTCTTCAACACGGAGCCTTGGCTCACACCGAAAAGCAAGCTATAAAGGGTTCCAAAAGTTACTAGTGTAAAAATATTCAAACGGGAAAACCAACGGTCATATATATAAAAAAACGAGAAACGAGAAACACTTATGAACCAAATCAACAAACGACAACTACTGAACATCAGATTCCTGACTTAGGACAGGTGCAAACAATTGCAGCGGGTTTAAACGTTTTAATGGTACCAAACATTTACCCTTATCTGAAACAATAGTGTAACATCACAACATAGAAAGACACACTATAAAATATCAATTGAAATGGCTTAACTCAATCAAAAGACATATTAACACCAGTGAACATACACTGAACAAATAAATTTGATCTATGATACAATGTAAATACAAAATAAATAAATTAAGGAAAGAATAATTAAAGTAACATGTTATACCGCTGTGAAATGTTAAACCATTTAAGAAAAACAATATGCTTGAACAAAAATATCAGCCATTTGCAATTACTTTAAACACAAGTAAATGAAAATATTTTTGTTGTTAGGGAAACGTGTACAGTTCAAATGGAGGAAGGAAATAGTTTTACAAAATAAATAATATTGATGTTCATAGTACGAAGAAGTGAAAATTTATAGTAATACCAAACACTTATCAAAGCTGATATATAGACCAGATATAACCCGGAATAACATTAAATAACAAAAAAGCATTACAATTAGTATCAACAGGTCAAATAAACAAGAAAGTACGATTTGAGAGTACTCGCAGTTACTGACAGCTAGTTAAAAGCCAAAAACAATTAATAATAAAAAATCATGCATCAGAGACTAAAATCAACTAAAACATATCCCAGGGATTTAGTATTTTAACGTCATGGACCGTCAAAGAAGTCATGACTTGTGCAATGCCAAAAATAAATGTATCGACAGGCAGGGGGCTAGTTACGAGTTAACCTCTTTACTTTATTTTAGATAAACAGTCCGGAGCCTAGTTTTCGAAAACATCATTTGACAGATCTTAAGATATATTTAATCACATACTTTAGGACTATCTTTTAAAAACCATCCCAGGTTACATCTTATACTATAAAAAAATCTGTCCTAATATAGTCTTAATCGGGATGGTCTTACGACTTGCTTATGTTAACTTATGTTCTATTAATCATCAGTCTGTTCTCTTTTATATCAAAATAATACATTTAATTATTCTCTTTTTGTATCCTCTTTATATTTAATTAATATACCAGTCTTCAATTCGACTCTCATGTTGCATTCATCTCTTCTATTTTAGTGGTATTTGCGTCTTAATGCAGAAAAGCGTACAAGAAAATAAACATCGCAATGATACGTGTCTTATTCTGACGACAGAGGATGGACAATTTAGCAAAACTGTTACTTCAGATCTTAGTTGTCTATTTACTCACTTCAAATACAACTTGGTAATTATCGATTTCAAATGCACTCAGGTGGGACCTGTGACTTAATCGGGAATATATTAATAAGCTTAGAAATAAAGCATACTCTTGGGTAGACTTCGAAGAGGGATTAGAGTGAAAGGTCAAACCATTGCAAGAAACGAAAACTGACAAAACGAGACAATAAGCAGAGACCAACATCAATGTGAAAGACTTAAAACACAAATATAAAAGGAAAACAAGAATGTGTCCATAGTACACGGATGCCCCACTCGCACTATCATTTTCTATGTTCAGTGGACCGTGAAATTGGTTCAAAACTCTAATTTGGCATTCACATTAGAAAGATCATATCATAGGGAACATGTGTACTAAGTTCTAAGTTGATTGGACTTCAACTTCATCAAAACAAAAACTACCTTGACCAAAAACTTTAACCTGAAGCGGGACAGACGGACGAACGGACGCACAGACCGAAAAACATAATGCCCCTAGGTGGGGCATGAAAATGCTTCTTATATAAATATATATACAAGAGTCTAGAAAACAAATTAAAGAAGAGAAGAATGATTGAATACTAAGTATTATGGAGGTAGGATCGGAAATGAAAATTTTAGATTCAGAACTATACACCGATCTAATATTAACAATAAAAAAGTATAACAAAAATATCGAACTCCAAGGTAAATTTAAAAAGGGGGGAAGTCCATTAAAACATAAAAAACAACTGTCATATTCCTGATTTGGTATAGGCATTTTTCTAAGAAAACGGTGGGTTGAACCTGGTTTTATAGCTAGCTAATCTTCCACTTGTATGACAGCTGTTAATAGTTCCACTATATAGACCAAATTGAGTAGACAGTCCAAACTGGCATAATAGCTTAATCTGACAATAATTAGGATCCAGCAGTCATTATTGTGTAAACATACATCACATACATGTAACACAGCCGACTGAAATATTTAAACAAACGTACAAATAAATCTAACAAAGTTACCAACAAAAGTGTTTTTGTAGTTGATAGCATATTTGACAAAGACGCAAACAAAAAGAAATCGCACCTTTGGGCCGACTTGCAACAGGAACGCCCAAATCCAGAAAAGCCAATAGATGGATGACTAAATCTCGAGTAGGCAAGATGACTGTGTAAAATGTCTATTTTAAGCAACCGGTCAATATTGACATGTTTTTGACAATTTAGCATTCAATCATTTATGTTATACATTGTATTAAGCTAAAATATTTAAGAATTAATCTATTTTTGCCATCTGTTGGTCATATCTTTTCCTTACTACAAGAAATTATTGATCACAGATCCATTTATCAGTGAGTGGTCCTCTGTTTTCTACTTTTTACCAACCTGGATGATGCACAATAGTTTTGACAATGGGCATGCGGTGTCTTAAGAGTTTGACAATTAAATTTCTGATCTGGCGCAAAAAAATAAATAATAAAAATCAAGTGTGGCTTTCCTAAAATTACAATTGAAATAATTGAGAGCAAAAACAACCCCTCCTTATTCCCTTTTAGGCGAAGTGCTACTAGATCAGCTACATGTCTTACATGCTAACAAAAAATTGTTTAATTGAAATTAAATATTAAAAGGCATCTACAAATCAATGTCCATATAAGTCGAACGTTTGACTCTTTAAGCTATCTTTTACATCAAGTATTTAATTTTAATCTAATCTGAACAAAGTTCTCTGATCAAATTGCGCAATGAATTTTCTTATATAATTTTAAGAATTAAAAATATGTGATTATTCTACGCGATCGGTTAAATATTGGCAACACAAATTAAAAGATAATAAGGATACATAATTATTCATAAAAACAATAAACATGTTACAATTAACGTGGAAGCTATTAAACCAAGAGTTTCAAGTGGTGAAGTTGAAATCATCCCTTCGTAAATTTTATGGACGCCATTACGAGTTGGTTGACCGTTACGGAATATCCGTTTCACAGATGATAGCGGATATGTTCCTAATGTCGTGACTACAATCCCGTCCTCTTTCCAGAATATGACCTACCGAATTAGACTTATTAACGGGTTTGTACTAACATGAGCAACACGACGGTTGCAACATGTGGAGCAGGATCTGTTTACCTTTCAGGAGCACCTGAGATCACCCCCAGTTTTTGGTGGGGTTCGTGTTGCTCAGTCTTTAGTTTTATATGTTGTGTTTTGTGTACTATTGTTTGTCTGTTGGTCTTTTTTTTCTTTTTTAACCATGGCGTTGTCACTTTATTTTCGACTTATGAGTTTGAATGTCCCTTTGATATCTTTCGCCTCTCTTTGTTTGTGACGTACTAGTATTTAGCTGTGTAAAAAGGTATTAACAGAAATACTGAACTCCAAGTTAAATTAAACAAAGGAGGACGTCCATAAAACCTGACAAAATAAAACGTTATGCTCATTCAACCAATGGACCGAATGAAAAACTATCATATTTCATTCCTGACTATGAAGAGGCAGCTTCCGAAGAAATTAGGTTAACAAAACTAATGTGATACTTTCCAGCTATATAGAATATTTGTAAAATTGATTAATACTGATACATAACGTAATAAATGTTTATTGTATCAGCATGTATGTTATGTGACAGATTTATAATTCCTTGTTTACATATCTACATATATTTTTTTGTTGAAAAAAGACTAAGTTCCGAGGTCTGGAAAAATGAGAAATCATTTCTCCAACTCCTCCATAATAGTAGGTGCACAACTTCAACATATGTGCAAATCTTCCTGTTTCAGCGAACTATGTCGAAAAATGTAGAAGGAACCCACTTTTCTTTTGAATCCGCCTACCCATATCACCATACCTTTAACCGGTTTTGGGCTTCGTCTAATCCGGCCTTAAACAGTATAACCTCAATGTTCAACATTTACATCCGACACCATTGCTTATTTTTCAGTGTCATTTTGAAAGAATAACACAAAACGGTTTATATACAGTTGTTAGATTTTAATCCAATTGGAACCAATTAACAATCAATCGTACATTGTCTTCAACGGGTCAAGACCATAAATGTATATGGAAAATATGCTACAAATATTTACTATCTATACATCCTTTATCATTCATTATCAAACTGACCATGCATACAATCATGGTCAATATAATAAAAAGCATAAGTTTCGAACGTTGTCAAATTTCTAAGAGGAAGAAATTTTAAAAGTTTAAAATCAATAGTAAATCTCAACTTTGCAAAAAGTTTCACATTAAAAAAAAGAGTGTTAAACAATGAAAATAGCATTTTTTATTATCTCTCAGAAACATTTTCTTTGTAAGAAAAAATAAATATGTGTGCTATTTCATTCCACAGATTATTTGCCAACCAATAGTTTGAAAAACTATTACCCCGGTAAATAGTTTTGCTATCATATTTTTCGAACTTTTTCATACTTATTTCTGATTTGAAAAAAAGACGTATTTGACTATTGATGATTGGACTTTTCACATCGTAAAGATAACACTGAAATATCAAAAACTGAAAATCAATCTATTCTTTATAATCAGATAACTGTATGTGTATGTCTGCGTCATCCTCCAAATCTGTTTTCGAATTGATAAATTACTTATCAGAAGTAACGTTTATAAAATATTTACATGAAAAATGACATATTAAGATGACAACAGCATTACAAAAACATCAACGGTACCACTTTAACTGCAATGAATAACTGCACTGGATATGCAATTCTACAACTAATGTTTCTCCAGTACACCTGATGTTCCAAAATGTATGGTCTGAGATTGATTTTTGCATGTTTATGTTAAAATACAAACATTCATAGTTCATTTTTTTCCCAAAAAAAACCCACAATTTTTAAAAAGAAAGAGATGTGTTCATCCGTTATTTTGATACACGTCCCTTCGTTTATACGTCTTTGAGAAAATTTTCCTCACTACAAATGCTGACAGAAAAAAAATCTACCATTGATTTTGACTTGCAATTATGTGATATTATTCTTGAACAGCACAACCCGATGGATTGCAAAAAAATTTTAATTAAAGAACAGAAAACCTACTGTTTAAACATTTGAGGTCCCATATCGCTTTTGGCACTAAATTACATCGCAGTGTGTTCGTCGTGCAGCTATAACCACATTCAATCCATAATTCATAATAGAGTCATAATACGAAATATGGTCATACATTTTAACTTTTTGATAGAAAAGTAAACGGTCGTCATTTTCTTTGTTTTTTTATGCCGCACCTGCATAAGCTTGTGTGTGCTTAGATGAATAGAAGGTTGGTTTCTTTTGCAACTGATTTCAATTACACGTAATGCAAATACGTGCACGAGTTTTTCAATTGCTTTATGCAGATGTTTAGTGTTTAGGTATCTGTCTGCCTTAAAAAGATTTAGTAGTGAGCACCTGTTTTCGGCATTTTGTGTTGCTTTTACATCCTTGTTCAAGTTAATGATAATCCTTTTGGTAGTTTGATTATGCAGGTTCTTTATTGTCTATTTTCTTCTTTGACAGATGGTCCAAGTAGTCGAAGAGTTGTGCGCATGTAACACCATTTTACATCACCACATTGTGTACCTGTATCAAGTCATGCTACCTTGACCATATATTGTACGTTGAAGTGTGTTTGTTTTGTACGTCGAAATTTTTGTTGGAGAAAACGGATGTTGTTGGTTCGGTTATGAATAGTAGGTTGGTTTCTTTTGCAACTGCTTTCAATTCGACGTAATTCAAATACGTGTACGAGTTTTTCAATTGCTTTATGCAGATATTTAACGTTTAAGTATCTGTCTGCCATAAAAAGATTTTGATATAAATGTAAGCAACCACGCAATTTAAATGAAGCCAACTTATTTTTGAATAAGTTCATATCTAAGAAATGCATAATGGTTTTTCGAACATGCATCAATAAAATTGAGAATGGGGAATGTTTTAAAGAGACAACAACCCGACCAAAGAGCAGACCACAGCCGAAGGCCAACAATAGGTCTTCAACACAGCGAGAAAATCTCGCACCCGGAAGCGTGCTTCAGCTGGCCCCTAAACAAATATGTGTTCTAGTTCAGTGATAATGGACGTCATACTAAACTGCAAAACATATAAATGAACTAAAATTAAAAATCAAACAAGACTAACAAAGGCCAGAGGCTCCTGACTTGGGACAGGCGCAAAAATGCGGCGGGGTTAAACATGTTTTGTGAGATCTCAGCCCTCCCACTATACCTCTAGCCAATGTAGAAAAAAATAATACACAGCAATACGCACAGTAAAACTCAGTTTAGAAGAAGTCCGAGTCCGATGTCAGCATAGGTAACAAAAGAAAAAGAAACTTAGCAAAATGACAATAATACATAAATTAACAAAGGACTACTAGCAGTAACTGACATGCCAGCTCCAGACCAAATATACATTTAAAAAGATTCATGTAGTAGCGAGCACCTGTTTTCGGCATTTTGAGATGTCTTTTACATCCTTGTTCAAGTTAATGATAATCCTTTTGGTAGATTGATTGTGCAGGTTCTTTATTGTCTATTTTCTTCTTTGACAGATGGTTCAAGTAGTCGAAGAGTTGTGCGCATGTAATACCATTTTACATCACCACATTGTGTGCCTGTATCAAGTCATGCTACCTTGACCATATATTGTACGTTGAAGTGTGTTTGTTTTGTAAGTCGGAATTTTTGTTGGAGAAAACGGATGTTGTTGGTTCGTGGGGTCTGTTGTGTTGCATAAGAATTTTGGTAATTCAATACATGTATTTATAGTGGAAAATAAAGAAGCAGAAGATACCGGGGGCGCTTTCAAAGCTCATAAGTCTGACAACGCAATGGGAAAAAAAACGAAACACGACAAAAAACAAACAAATGACATATTCACAAAAAATTACTCAGAAAACTAAAGTCTGAGAGCAAAGAACTTAGTAGTTTGAATTGTTAATCATTTTTGAAAAAGATTTTGAATACATCTTAAATTCTACGCATTGTTTTGAAAAAAGAGGCAGAGGAAACCCAAAGAACAATAAAAAGCAATAAATCAAAGAAAAAATGACAATACCTACTTTAAGACGAGCTTTTGTGTTTCCATATGAAATCAATCAAACAAAAATATGGAACGAGTTTTACGTCTTGTAATAAAACCTAAAAAAACAGTATGATACTTTACTTATTCAGCTTTGTTTATCCTTATGTTTTATGTCATTTCGAATGTACGCTTGACTAAGGTAGTTTAATGTGAAAATAAACCTCTGATGGCATTAAAGAGGGACGAAAGATACAAGAGGGACAGTCAAACTCATAGATCGAAAACAAACTGACAAATTCATGCAATTTTGCTACTGGGCGGATAATGTCCTCGGGGACAAAATGTCCACCAGCAGAGACATCGATCCAGTGGTTATAAAAGAGGTACAAAAAATACCAGAGAGACAGTTAAACTCATGGATCAAAAACAAACTGACAAATTCATGCAATTTTGCTACAGGGCGGATGATTTCCTCGGGGACAAAATGTCCACCAGCAGAGAAATCGACCCAGTGGTTATAAAAGAGGTACAAAAAATACCAGAGAGACAGTTAAACTCATAGATCAAAAACAAACTGATAAATTCATGCAATTTTGCTACAGGGCGGATGATTTCCTCGGGGACAAAATGTCCACCAGCAGAGAAATCGACCCAGTGGTTATAAAAGAGGGACGAAAGATACCAGAGGGACAGTCAAACTCATAGATCGAAAACAAACTGACAAAATTCATGCAATTTTTCAACTGGGCGGATGATGTCCTCGGGGACAAAATGTCCACCAGCAGAGACATGAATATGATTTGGATTCAAAAATATTCCAAAGACAAACATTGAAGTCATCCCTTCGTTTGGGGAGGGATAAATCCTACTTTGTAAAGAATCACTCTGATTCAAACAAAAAAGTCTCTGAAACTGACATTATCAAGATGCTTGATTTCTTGATTGACAACATATTTGTTACGTTTGGAGGACGTGTTTTTCAACAGACTGTCGGAATTCCAATGGGAACCAATTGTGCCCCTCTTCTTGCCGACTTGTTTCTTTATTATTATGAGGCTGACTTCATACAGGAGCTTCTTAGGAAGAGAGATAAGAAGTTAGCAATATCCTTTAACTCTACGTTCCGCTATATAGATGATGTTCTCTCACTAAATAATACAAAATTTGGTGACTATGTTAAACGAATCTATCCCATCGAACTAGAGATAAAGGATACTACAGATACAGTTAAGTCTGCCTCATATCTTGACTTACATCTAGAAATTGACAATGAGGGTCGGTTGAAAACAAAACTTTACGACAAAAGAGATGATTTCAGCTTCCCAATTGTGAACTTTCCATTTCTATGTAGCAACATTCCAGCAGCGCCTGCATACGGAGTATATATCTCCCAATTGATACGATATTCCCGGGCTTGTGTTTCCTATCATGATTTCCTTGATAGAGGATTGCTGCTCACAAGGAAGCTATTAAACCAAGAGTTCCAAATGGTGAAGTTGAAGTCATCCCTTCGTAAATTTTACGGACGCCATCACGAGTTGGTTGACCGTTATGGAATAACCGTTTCACAGATGATATCGGATATGTTCCTTATGTCGTAACTACAATACCCTTCCCTTTTCACGAATATGACTTACCGAATTAGACTATTTACCGGATTTGTAATAACATAAGCAACACGACGGGTGCCACATGTGGAGCAGGATCTGCTTACCCTTCCGGAGCACCTGAGATCACCCCCAGTTTTTGGTGGGGTTCGTGTTGCTTAGTCTTTAGTTTTCTATGTTGTGTCATCTGTACTATTATTTGTCTGTTTGTCTTTTTATTTTTGGCCATGACGTTGTCAGTTTGTTTTCGATCTATGAGTTTGACTGTCCCTCTGGTATCTTTCGTCCCTCTTTTAACAGAAAATGAACGTTTATTGTTACCAAAATTGGAGAAATGCGTTAATTCTTCAGGTAAAACCTTTCAGTGTTTTGTATATTTTTGACGAAATCACAAATCTCCATTGCAAAGGGTCCGTTGTGACGTTGAAAGTAGCCATTGACCTAACGAATGATCAATAGTTTTGTCGCAATTTTGTAACACACAGCAGGATTGGCCAACCAAATTAGCGCATTTTTCGTATCACTCATCCATATCATATTCTGTTCAGTGTGATACGAGAAATATTTCTTCATGAAGAAAATATACGACCATAAGAGAATTACCATTACCAGACGGTTAATGTTTCTGATATTATACTAACACTGTCTGTCCGATCATTTCTGAACAAAAACAATATTTACCTTAGCAAAAACAAAAAAGTTTCCCTGTGTGTTTTCTTGATTTGTTAAATGTATGTGGTCGGTTGATAGGGTGCGTAAACTGATGTAGACAATATATATTTCAATACCTTATTGCACTCGGTCATAATTTCTCAGTGAAACTTGTAAAAAAAACATTTTTAAATATTAATGAGTTAATTTACATTATAAATTGTCCATTTATTACTATTCAATGTGTCTCAAAACTGGCCACCAATACAGGTCTTAATACTGAAACATAGGTCTAATACAGAATTTAAGCTGGTCTAATACATGATTTTATCTTCTGGTTAGAAAGTGTGTATTACGCGAAGTGTTAGACGTTCAAGAAGTTTGATGTTGAAGTTGGTTTTTTTTTTTCATTTCTTGTAATAAAATTTTCTTTGATTATATACAATTATGGTCCGTAGAAAGGGTGAATGTGTGAGCGCATATTAAGGTTTTTCTTGTCGTATAACACTCATAGGTTCTGTAATACGACAAAAGAAAAACTTAAAATGCATTATTTGACTAATATGCAGGAAAACAAGATTTGCGGAAATTGTATCCCAATTTACCGATCATATTGATGTGGGATATTCTTTTCTCATGCGTTTAGGCATAACGGCTCAATTATAAGGTGAAATAACTAGATATGAACGTTAGTTGTCACTTGCACTATCCAGTTGAATTAGAATTTTACTATAATTGCATGAAGCAAAAAAAAAACAATTGTTTCGGTGTATGAAAAAAAAAGTTATTTGGTAAGTAATTTATCATATTATTAATATTAACTTTATAAAAGGGGGTGAAATGTTTTTCTCTGATTTTATGACATTTTAACCGCAAAAAGCAAATTATTTTTTCAGCAATTTGAAATGAACTGATTCAGACTAATTATTTTTCTCTTTTTTGCCTGGCAATACACTTTTTAATTTTGAATCCTTGAAGCACTTTTTATTGAAAATTGGTATCTTCCGGGTTGTTTTTTCAAATGAGTTACCTATCGTTCTGAAAGAAAAAAAAACACCATATAACGTATGTAACGAAAATTGTCATCTCTAACAATCTATTTCCCTTGGAGCCCAGCCTGAAGAGAAATAACCTATTAGGGTAGACAAACTTGAATATACACCGCTTCTAAGCGGTCACAATTGTTTTATTTAACCAAACTAACAGTAAAAGAGAATTTTGAACCACTGAATATACATATTAAAGAAGCTCTTATAATGCTTCGCATGTACATGAAATGTAGACTGTTTCTGTAAAATATTGCTGGTCCTGAAAAGGGCCGTACATGAAAGCTATCCTCGGCACTAGAAGAATTTCCAATACTTGTTTCCACGTAACTGCATGTACTTCTAACCTGACCTATGCCATCTTGTTTACATACTTCGGTGACGTCATTTTCCGTGATGGGGTGATGGGAGATGACTCGTGTATAAATCGAGAGTCTCAAAGGGTTATTCACCGGTAAATAAAAGTGCTATTCATCGCAAATTGTAGAAACACCAAAATGTGTGTCAGGTGATAGTAATTTTGTCCTTATACTGTCATATTGGGTCTCGATAAAAGCTGTTGGTGATTTACAGTCAGGTGTAAGAAAATAGATGTTTGTATTGATCCTGTATTAGTCATATCTTTTGTGAATACTTGAGACATTATTTTATAAAGGTGACATGCAATGGGTGTTTTCATATTAAATCTGTATTATGTCCTCGTACAGTCGTATTTGGTCTTGATAAGCTGCATTGGACCTCGGCTACGTCTCGGGCTAATACACGTATTTGTCTTAATAAAATAATACATAACAATACAGATGACAATGAGACAATTTTGATAAATTCGTAAGGAGATACTTTTATTAAATATACAAGTATTACATTTTAGAAATTTTGGATGATCATTTATCATCATTCAAGTGTTATTTGACCCTTTAAAGAGTTGCTTTTTAAGACGATGCCAACTGATGTTCATTGCAATTTTCGGTTTATAATTGTATTTATGTGATCAGTTGATGATCAGCAAAATGCATATGTATGTTAACATATGTATTCATCAGGAACGCTCAAAGCCGAATATTTGAAAGCCTGTAAAAGAACCTAAACAGTTGAAACAGTTATAACCAAAAAGGACCTAAAAAAATAGCAAAATCTATCTATGGCTAAACGTGTATCTTGAGCAGTAAAATTAGTACTGATAATATTAATAAGCGGTTTGGTGACATGTAAGCTGCTGACAGCTAGTTAAGATTACTTATTATTTTGCAAATGATAAAAACATATAAAATCTAAACATTTGTTCTTTGTCCTTTCGAAAACTTTTTTTCTCATATACCTTAATGCCTTGTGAGTGTTTTTTCTCTGATTAAATATTGTAAATTAATGGCAATGTTTTGGTAAGTAAAACATATTATATGAAATAAGCAGTTCAGAAAAGTATGGAAACCTTAAACCGACAGGAACATCTACGTTAATGATTTACAAGAAGTGATTAATCTATCGTAAGTTGCGAAATTGTATGATTCGATCTGTATTTATATAGAAATCTCATTAGTCTTTCATGTGAGGTGTGGCGTGGCTATGGTACAGTCTTGTTCAGATAGTCAAAGGTCTGAAAAGAAACAAAATCATAATCTTTTACAATGGAAATTTCCAATCCATTATATATTTAAATTTATTCTACATTGAATGGTACTGGATAATATTATGATTCTTCGTGCAATTAAACCGTTTAAGACACTTTGATTTTTTTTTGTTAAACCACAAGTGTTATTAATATTTTAAAAGTATTAGTCAAGTCCCTTAGCTTAACAGATAGCGAACCTTTTTTTCTAAAGTAATGAACTTAAAATTATAGTTTACATCTCTTCTATCTAAGCTAGTGAGGTAACATTTAAGGGCACAACTGACACATCAACATAAGGCTCGATTGCAAATAAGACAACTATCATATAAAGACTAACATACAGCTATGTACACACATATCTTCTTCAACATTGAGCAAAACCCATACCATATACACTTGTAGTTAGTACAAAAGTGCCCAAGATAACAAAATGTAAAACAATTCACCAGAGAAAACCAACGACCATATTTAAGCTAATAACTTTAAATGTGAAATTACTACCGCAGACAGCAACCAACGACACCCACTGGATTAGGGGCTCCTTGCTTGTGACAAACATTAAGAATGTGGAAGGGATAAACATGTTTCTAAACACAAAATCAGATCGTTACTAATGAAGTATATATGTATATACAAATAATTATATGTTTTTGGGAACTTAAGATATACTCTTTTATTACGCAAGTGTGAAAAATCATTTATATCTCAAAATTACCGGGAGAAAGATATCTACAATCGATGGTCGTGATTTTGAAAATTTGTTAATAATTTTCCAAATTTGTTAGAAATTTGATTTGTTTTGATTGGATACTCTAGGTATACAAACTGATTTGATTCGAACGTTACTATAATGTAGACCAATCGCGCTTCTAGCGTAATATATTATAAGCCAAGTTTATTTGATATAGTTTTTACAAGGGTGTCACCAGTTCTGTAGTCAGTACATCTGTGTTGACATGAAATGATACGATAATATTCTGTAAATTTTCTTCTCTTCAATTTTGATTTTTCGACAAACTTAAGTTTTTCGACCCTAGACATCGCATTAGTCTATTTGGCACAACTTTTCTAAATTTCTGGTTTTCAATGATCTTCAATTTTGTATTTGATTTTGTTGTTCCAACTGATTTGAGTGCCACTGACGAGTCTGGCGTAACATATTATTAGCCTAGTTTAATTGATAGAGTTTTTACAACCGCTGGTTCGACGCCACTTCTGGTTGACGTTTCGTCCCCCTTGGGTGTCATCAGTCCTTGGCGGATACGTTATAAATATAATGTTTTGGGCTAACATTCTGGCTGATATTACCATTTTCAGCGTCGGCTGAACAACGATGCATCTAAGGTAAATTCGTCTTTTGAAAAAAGGGTAGGGATATCCAATTAATTTTGAAGTCCGAATTATATTAAAAATATCAAGACACGTATCAATTAAATTTGTTTCTTGTACGTTTGATCTGTATGATGATAATTGGCGTTTACGAAAATTTTGAAATAGTAATGTTCAATTGTTTTTAAACTGTACATTTTACACTTATGCAACTTGTGACCATCGAGACGCATATATGTGTAGGCTACATAAATAATATTTACCATTAGTGCGAAAATTAGCCAATATTTATCTAAATTCTTGTGATATAACCGGTGAACTAATTTGTCATTTGCTACAATATTAGCCGTTTTCTTTTTCAACAAAATTCTATATAAATATTGAAAAAATAATAATTTCCGAAACTTAAAATATACGCTTTTATAACGCAATGTTATCATAAATAGTACGTATATCAATTTTCTACATGCATTTATCAACCAATTTTACAATTTTTGTTTTGACTCAGGACGTTCCAAAAGTCAACTACTAGTCCTACTAAAAATAGTACTCTGGTTTTCTGAGTTTCTTTTAAAAAAAGCATACTATGTAGCACATCTGCCCTAAATTTGAAGTACAACTTCACGGACAAGTGAATGCACCCACAAATAGTTTCAAATGTATTTCTCCTTCAAAAAAAAAATCATTAATGTAACTGTATTCACTATTCTTAGTAAACAACAACATTAAAAAGTAGTATGTTTTGTCTGAGTAGGTCTACTTTTACATATGTTCACAATCTACACCACAAGTATACCCGAATAATTCAGGCCTCCTTGTAAAGGATCTCTCCTTCTCGACATCGTAGAGCAGTGGAATATTACGAATGAATTTTTCGTCTTATTATAATAACTTCATATCTCCGTTTATTACCGTATTCTGTTTAGCACCAAGCATTTAATTAAGCGATTATTACAAGTTGTTTTTTCGTTCAAATTGTGTAAAACTATGAAAGTGTATAAAGGCCAAAAGGAAAATACTTTAAACTCAAACATGATAAATGGTAGACATGATAAACAGCTGTCATCTGTGAACACAAATTTCATACTTGGGCTTCGTAAAAAGAATGAAAAGAAGCTAGCACTATGCTTCAACTCCGCGTGATTAAATAACTGTTAGGCATCAAAAATCTATTACAGTTTGAATTTGCATTTCGCTGGTTTTATCGAAGACTAAATTAGATAGTTGCTGACATTCAAACAAGTAAACGATACTATACATTTCTTTGAACAGGCACATTTGCAGATGAAACCACGACATGCTAGTGAAAATCGGGAGATGCTAAAATGACATTACGTACTTCATTATCGAGAGTGTACACGATTTGTGAGTGTTAATAATCACGTTTTTCTCACTATGTGTGTGCTTTTTCAAATGAGAAAAATGTAGCACAAAAGCTAGTGAAATAGTCCTGTATTTAACATTACAACATCAGAAAATGTAAATGACTGACAAATGTGAACAATCATTAATGAAAAGGTAATTGAAGGTTTATATATGGTGAAAAAACTCATCAAAGATAAAAGTCTCGGGAAATAGACTGTTGTATCCCCTCCCCAACACCATCTATTTATCTTTCAATAATATCTTACACTTCACATCATAAGACATTAATGTAAAAATATAATAGAATTGATCATTTATAAAAATTACATTCAAACATCTCGAATAGGTTTGCTAGGGTATAGAAACATGGTCGTCCATTGACTTCCCCCATCAGGCTGTAAAACCCATGCTTTTAAGAGCGGTGTCCATTTGTTTGATGAGGATGCATTATATCTAATCAACATACGATAGGAATGGGAAAGTTAAATCCGATACGTCAGCTAAGGAGAACGCCACTCCCTCTGCACGCTTAAAAGCCCTTGCTTTCTCTGAAGGGTCCATAGGTGGCATGTTGTAAGGCAAAATTTCTGCCCCTATCCATCATAAACTCATTTATCAGTAGCAGTCGAAATTCCCACTCTATCTCGATCATCCCTCTATGAAAAACCTAACTATAAGATTTATTGTTTATTTGTTAAACATGAAATATTTGCCACTGGACGTTCAATAAACAACAATTTATCATGATTATAACTATACATACTTTGTTTCGCAAGTAAAGAGAGAAAGCGAACCGCATGGGCTATCATTCCACAAAAAACCCAACTTAGCATGCACATTTACACAATCTTCCATATTATCATTATTGTTTGGTTCTCCACCAGCCCAATTAGATAGAGTGATATTTCTATTATCACTCGTCCATACAAAAGTTCCTTCATTATCTGTGTCTGTTCCACCGAGCCAAAAAGCTTTGAATGAAATCAAAATTGAAATCGATGACTGTAATTTGTATAAATTATCATTTGTTATTACCATATAGTTATTTTTAAATGTATATATAAATCATATTAAATACTTCTTCTAAAATTTCCATAATTAGGAACCATGTACTGTAATTGATAACAATGGCTTCTGGTGATTTTTGTGACAGTTTATATTTTATACGCAGTTTTTATCGAACTAATTGCATCCTTTGTTAATTTAACGCATATGCATGAGCATTACAAAATACTGTAAGAGGATAATATTTGAATAAAAGGTATTGTCAAGATTAAAGAGTGCGTAATCGCGAAGACATTTAATAACCCTTTCCCTCCGACACGTTTTATTTCAAACACGTATATAATTCTCTTACAGTGCTTTAATTGTTTAAAAATCGGAAAACACACGTATGTCCATCAAAACTTATATTAACCATGATCTAATTACATCCTTCATTATATCTAGCATCGTCCTGGCAAGTTAAAAGTACTTTTGATCCAACGGCCACTTATATCTTTCCACAAATGCATACCTTTGCATTGGTAGTTTAACGTTAATTAATATCTAATTTATTGATAAACATGCATGGTCAATATTAATATTTTCCAGCGTTTCGATCAATATAGCTGGAAATGTACAAAGACTCGGTTAGTTGTCCATTTTTTTGTTGTTGATTTTTCAGTATACCGATATGGATAGCAAACTACACATTGCTAGAAAACAATAATTATTGATGCCAATATAAACAAACGTTAATAATGTAATACAGATAGACCGGAAATACGAAAAAAAATTTGCAAAACATTGTTTAACAAAATTTTAATCTGCTAACCGAGTCCCTGTGGAAAAATGTTGTATTGTCGGCAGGCAATCGTTAATTTTCGAAAGGACTATTTTTAACTGGCCAATCAGGGGGTCTTGTTGTCATATTTAAGGTGGGTTCGTTTGCAGTTTTTCCTGGTCTGCCTTGACTATCATTGAGGTGAAATTTGTCAAACGTACAGCTTCTTTTATGTTATTGAATAATTTCAATTGATTACTGTTTTATGCCCAACCTACGATAGTAGAGGGGCATTATGTTTTCCGGTCTGTGTGTCCGTTCGTTCGTCCGTCCGTTCGTCTGTCCCGCTTCAGGTTAAAGGTTTTGGTCAAGGTAGTTTTTGATGAAGTTGAAGTCCAATCAACTTGAAACTTACACATTTTCCATATGATATGATCTTTCTAATTTCAATACCAAATAAGAGTTTTGACCACAATTTCACGGTCCACTGAACATAGAAAATGATAGTGCGTGTGGGGCATCCGTGTACTATGGACACATTCTTGTTATGTTTATTTCACGATATCTAACGATTATGTTTAATATACAATTATATCTGGCGTCCATCACGCACGACGGGCTGTCAGCAAACTTGAATTTGCGTTTGAATTATTTATTTTTCTGTCATGTGTACGATGTAGGTGTTATTGGCGTTCTGTCAATGGCAGAAAAGGGTGACTGTCATTTGTGTGTCTGTCGTCTAAGGTATAGATAATACATTATATTTATTATACTAAAGGAACGATATTATCGGGGTCTCAAACTAAAAGATATATAGTTTAGATTGTGCAGGTAGTTCTGTTGTTAGCATATTAGCTTTTACATTCATTTTTCTTTTTTCGTTTATGTAAAAATGCATTGTGTGTGCACTATTGAAAATTATTCCAATTATAATAAAGAGCTGCGCCATGAGCGCATGATACGCCCGTCGCTTTTTCAAAGAATAAAGTTCCAGAACTACTCAATGTCATATCAGAAATTTATATAAAAAAAGAACTAAAGGGAGTTTATTTTAATAGATATAAACCAATCACCATTGCTCAAAGCACTTTTGAGTTATTGTCCGAAAAGTCCATATTTAGTATGGACAGTATTTCTGGATCTTTGTAACGCTTTTGATTTTCTAAATCATGAACAATTTACTGATCCTTCATAAATAACAAAAATACTTTTCTTACACTTCACTACATTGGTTTTCTTCATATTTGGCCGATAGACATCAGGTCGTATCCATTCCAAAACTTTATTGACCCAAGTTTCTTAATAATTTCTGAATTAACAGAGAATTTAATAAAAGACCTTAAAATATAGATCGTGCATTAATTGTTTTCTCTCTAAAAAGGTACAACTCAGAAATGTATTCAAAAGCAACGAGAACATCTTAAATCAACAAATTAATAACACATCCTAAACCTAGATTTGAATCGTTTTGGTGTTAGTATCTTTTTTTTTAATTTTCTTTGGACAGTCACAGAAAGAATGTGGCGGGGTAAAACAAACATGTTCGTGAGAGCTCAAATTTGATAACAAATTTCTTGAAGCTATTATTTGTGGTTCCTGAGATAAATGCGACGGAAATTAAATAGGACAGAAGGACATACGGACGGACGGACATAAGGACGGATGGACAGACAGGCTAAAACAGAATACCCCCTCCTTCGGAGTATGGGTATACAAATAAACTGTTAACTTATCAATAATAATATCATCATACGAATGTATTATAAAACTTATCAAACGCTTGTGATAAGCGTTTGACATAATATTTATTTGCTCTAGTAAATATAACTTACTGCCACTCCTAGATCTAGCTATGTCACTGATATAATCTATCTCTGATTGTGTTACAGGTTCTGAAAGTTTAGCGCCGAGGTACATACAGCTTGCCTGAAACAAAGTATACATCTTAAAATAATAACACACTTTGTGTGGTGTTTTACTGTAGTTGTAGTAAAACAACGTAATTCAAAATTATTGAAACGTAAAGCAAGGGTATTTAAAAAATCAAGTTTATATTTGATACCGTAAACGTGTTTTAGATTAACATTTAACAGGTACGCACAAGACCACACTTTTGGAAGATAAAATGTTCGAGAGCACAAAAACAGAAAGGGCCTTAACAGAACATCCAAAATCTTCTACGGTCAAATGTCGTTTTGTGGTCAATCATATAATTAAGATAAACTCTAAAAAGGCTTAAATTAGTTTCTTAAACTTTTATTATGACGCGAATAGACAAAGCAGGTTGTAATTTAACGATCGGTAATACTAAACAAGATAACAAAATTTTGAGAAAAAAAACAGTATGTCCGGGCTTAGATGATAGCTTATCACATTCTGATTTTGAAAATACAATGTTTGAGGCACTTTTTTCATCAATTAAGGGAGACAATAAGCTACTTCCGGTTACATCAAAGTCACCTCCGGTGTCAAATAATAGCTTATTTTACTCTGATTCTAAAAATATATATTTTCCATATACTTTTGCTTTAAATAAGGGAGATAAATAGCTTCTTCCGGTTTAAAAAGATCACTTCTGGTTGACATTTTCAAGGTCATATGTCTACTAACCTAACGCAAAAGATCCCATGGCTTTATCATGTATAAATATGAATCAACAGCAAAGGTCAAAATCTACAACGTCAATTTTACCTTTGACCTCGAACTGAATTTCAAGGTCATAAAGCAAGGACCTCAAATCAAATGACCCTTAGTCTCCACTATGTAAGGGAAATGAGTTCTATCCCAATACAGCTTATTTTGAGTATTAGAGGGGATGAAATCCCCATCAAATGTCAACGCACCCTTTTTACCAAAATATGTATGTTACGGCATGTCGCAAATATCAGTTTAGTAAAAATATTTTGACGATATCTCATACGGTTTCTAAAAAGAAGCAATATTAAGCCAAAATAAAAATTTATAATTTAACCTTGACCTTTGACCTTGACCCTATTTTCTTTTTGGTGGACCAAGGACCTCAATTCAAAAGACCCTGGGTCTCTATCACTTATGGTTTACCAGTTACAGTTACATTTCACTTATTTTAAATACAGAAGTGGGAAGAACTCTCATATGGAGTCTCAGGAGCGCTGCGGTCAAAATTATTCTTAAGATCCTGAGGATATAATGAGCAAATTGGTGAAATAATTTTGTCGTAATCTTTAACGGTTGCGAATAATAATCAGAACAAATTCAATAGGTCTTTGCACAGAAAAGTTGAAAGCCTAATTATCATTAAAAAATCAATAGGTCTTTCCATAGAAAAGTGGAAAGACCTAATAATGTAATGATAAAATTGACAAATAATACGGTTAGTCCTGCAATTATTTATGTTACTATACAAATATGAGTGTAAAGATGAATAATGCAATAATGAAATATTAATATACAAGTATCGATTTTATGAATCCTACTTCTTTAATTATCCAACAGTAATATGTTATCTTAAGGTACTACGTACCTTGGCAGTTTCCCAGTCCTCAGATGTTGTGCTGAAGAAATAGCAATTTGAACCCGGAAGATAAAGCCATCCACTTTCACACGGAGCTGTAAAATATATAACAAACTTTAAGAAATAAATGCAAACAATGAATAAGTATTTGTTTTACGATATAATCATAGTAATATATGACGACAAACAAAACAAAAACGATTTGAAACACAAACATAAGAAATATGCATCGATAAAAAATGTCCCAAAAAGCAAATTATAGAATTGCCTTTCCATAACATCATTGTCATGAAAATTGTTTGGACGAGTATTGTGAAAATAATTGTATAAAGTTCGAGATTGCATGTTAGTTACGTAAGCGCGTCACTGTTTGTAGTGTCTGTCGTTGATGGAATATGTCGTTGTTGTTCTGCGGTTTGCATGTTGTGTCGACTATCATATTATGTGTTTGTGCTATATTTCTGTCACGTAGTGTTGTCATTTTACCGATATTTTTTAACATTGTCATAAAGCGGGAGGTTTGGCTAGCCATTAAACCAGGTTCAACCCACCATTTTTTCTTAAAATGTCTTGTACCAAGTCAGGAATATGGCAGTTGTTATCAAATAGTTCGTTTCTATGTATGTTGGAGTTTGTTTTTGTTGCACTTCAGTGTTCCTGTTGTTCCTTTGTTTTCCTCTTATAGTTGATGTGTTTCCCTCGGTTTTAGTTTGTAACCCGGATTTGTTTCCTCTCAATCGATTTATGACTTTTGAACACCGGTATGCTACTGTTGCCTTTATTCAGATAAACGAAAACACCTAATGAGCGTTATCGATTCTTATTAAGGCTTCATTCCCGTCTACTTTGTATGCAATGGGTTTTAACTTATTCAAGAATAGCAATTCAAGATTTCTTCAAAATATTATTTATTCTTTGCAGTGGATTTCTACTGAATATAGGCAACAATGTTAGATGTATGAAAAATCTCGAGAAAATCACTTCCCGCCAAATTTTCAATGGCTTATATCTCGAAAACAAGCACACGGGTCCTTCAATTTTTTCTGCTTTTTAAGTTCCTTTATTCATATACTTTCAATTTACAAGTCTTTTAAAAAGCTTGTTATTTTGAAACAGAGTAGCGAACATCCTTAAGCTAATTTGTTGGTCGTGAAAATGAAACTTGTTAAATATTAGCGTCAATACAGAAGTGCTGACTACTGGGCTGGTGATACCCTCAGGAAAAAACCTCCACCAGCAGTGGTATCGACTCAGAGGTTGTGAATAAACTCATCATAGTTACCAGGTTAATTTTGAGGTTGCCAGACGCGCCTTTCGTCTTCAAAAGACTTCTCAGTTATGCTCGAATGAAAAAAAGTTAAAAAGACCAATGAAAGTACGAAGTTGAAGAGCATTTAGGACATAAAATTGCGAAAGGTTTCAAATTCAAATTATAAAATTCCCCAATATTTGACGCTGAACGTTAAGCAATTCTTAATCAATAACCCCAGCCAATTTCGTTGTTTTAAATTTTTCTACAGCTTCTAATGTACACTTTAACACCATGACAGGATTTCCTAAATGCTTGTATTTTTCAGCAGCATAAAGGTATAAATGCATTTTAATACAAATATTGCTGACTTCTGTTTTTTTTGGGAGAGGAAGAGGACTTTCTTTGTACAGGGCATGTCTTAAATTTGTGATATATTTAGATAACTTTAATAAATATATCATAAGGTTAATGATAAATGAGATAACACATCGAAAATATATTTTCGCTTTCCCCTGCTCTTAATTCTTTTTTTTTTGTTATTTATTTTCCAAATCCTTGCTCATGTCTGGAGTCTGCTCCTACAGTAGTTAAACATAAGAATTTTATCTACTTAGCAAAAGTTATGATTTATCTAAAGAATAGAAAAACAAAGGATATGGGGTATCCATCCATGACAAAAAATCAGTGCATGCGCAGCAAATAACACACAAAAAGCAAAGGAACAGCGCTTTAATTGCCATTCTTCATCTCAAAGTCACAGTGAGGCCTTCAACACGGAGCAAAAAAACCCCTCACCTCACTGCAAGTTTAAGACGGCCCTAGCACCTGTTGGAGCGGAATACTTTGCAAACTGAAATAATTCGGGTAGACATTGAAAGATGTAACACAAATTTAAAGCTACAATCGTCCTACCTTGTGTAATCATGATAATAATCAGGAACGTAAACATTTTGTAACTCATGTCGACAGTCATATATGCGCAACGTGCATTCATCATTATCGTACACGATCTGTGGTTCCTTATTTATATCATAAGATGTTTTATGCAATTAAATTATTAAATTCATTTAATGTGTGCAACAGGAGAATGAAATTGTTAAAAAAAGTAAAATCACAAAAATACTGAACTCCGAATACTTAAACGATTCTTTAGATACAATTTTATTCCGTCTCATGACATAGTTAATGTTATATAAATCGCATTATTTTAAAATGTGTGTATACAAATTTGCAAAGCATGTTAACAAAAAAAACCATTGACTTCAAAAAATGAAAACAACTTGTTATAAATTTAATATGTCCGAAGTGCTTTTCTGGAGAAGTTTTTGCATATTAATTATAAATAATTCGAAAAACAACGCATTACGATTAACGTCGACATGTAATATAAATTGTTAATTCAAAATTTCAAAGAACACATGTTTTCAATAGAATGTTTGAAGAAAACAAAGGTTCAAACTTTCTCAGACAAAGTCGGCTTCAGATGAATAAAGTTATTTTCTTTAGGTTCCGTTTTGGTCATATAGCTTCTTCAGTTTATAGGCATTTATTACTTCCGGCTTTCCAATGTTTAGGTTTAATGATTTCTGATGAAGACAAATCTAGTAAAGCGCTCAAGGCGCACGAAATATATAAAGTGTTATTTCTTTCTACCTCTTTACCTTACAACAACATATAACCCATACTCCACACCAAAATTTCACTTTCCATATATGCTTTATTAGATTGTCTTAACATATATTTAAATATCATATCATAATTACCGTAACAACACTTCTTATGATGACAGCACCCATGCCCATTGACCGATGTTTCTGTAGATAAACATTCCCTTTTACACGTTCCATTCAGAGCAGAACATCGTGTGCCATGCACGTCTAAGGAATACATTCGAAAAAGGTAATTAAACTAGTTTGTTGGTCGTAATAATGAAACTTATTGAATGTTAGCGCCTTGTATAACTTTTCTTTTTCTTAAATTGTCCGTTAAACTAGAGGGATTTTTTTACAGAATGTTGGATATTTGATTATCTGTGGAATGTTTGAACAATTTTATTATTTATAAATTAGTATTCTTGTGTTCAATTAACAAGGACTCGCGGAATCCAAGTCCGATAAAATTTGTTCAATTGACTGTTTTCCTCTGGATTGTTACCTCTTGCGGAAGCACGTTTAAAATCCGACACCATATATCAATTACGTTTAAAGTGTGATATATTCATATTTCATTCACATGATTTTGTTCTGAATATTCAGACATGCAATAAACTCATCATAGAAACCAGGATTAAAATTTTGTACGCCAGACGAGCGTTTTGTCTTTAAATGACTCATCAGTGACGCTCAAATCAAAAAATTTAAAAATGCCAAATAAAGTATGAAGTTGAAGAGCAATAAAGACAAAATTCAGAAACGTTTTGCCAAATACAGCTACGGTAATTTATTCATAGGGTAGAAGATCCTTAGTATTTCGAAAAATTTAAAGTTTTATAAACAGTTAATTTATAATTATGACCATATCAATGATAATTCATGTCAATACAGAAGTGCTGACTACTGGACTGGTGATACCCTCAGGAAGAAACCTCCACCAGCAGTGGCATCGACAAAAGTGGTTGTAAATAAACTCATCATATAGATACTAGGATCAACGTTGAGTACGCCAGACGCGCCTTCAAAAGACTCATCAGTGATGCTCGAATGAAAAAAGTAAAGAAAGGCCAAAAAAAGTCCGAAGTTGAAGAGTAGTGAGGACTCAAAATTACGAAATGTTTCAAATTCAAATTTTAAATTCCGCAATATTTGACGCTGAACGTTAAGCAATTCTTAATCAATTATCCCAGCCAATTTCGTTGTTTTAAAATTTTCTACAGCTTCTAATGTATACTTTAACACCATGACAGGATTTCCTAAATGCTTGTATTTTTCAGCAGCATATAGGTATAAATGCATTTCAATACAAATATTGCTGACTTCTGGTTTTTTGGGGAGAGGAAGAGGACTTTCTTTGTACTGGGCATGTCTTAAACTTGTGATATATCTAGATAACATTCATAAATATATCATAAGGTTAATGATTAATGAGACAACACATCGAAAATATATTTTCGCTTTCCCCTGCTCTTAATTCTTTTTTTTTTGTTATTTATTTTCCAAATCCTTGCTCATGTCTGGAGTCTGCTCCTACAGTAGTTAAACATAAGAATTTTATCTACTTAGCAAAAGTTATGATTCATCTATAGAATAGAAAAACAAAGGATATGGGGTATCCATCCATGACAAAAAATCAGTACATGCTCAGCAAATAACACACAAATAGCAAAGGAACAGCGCTTTAATTGCCGTTCTTCATCTCAAAGTCACAGTGAGGCCTTCAACACGGAGCAAAAAAAAACCTCACCTCACTGCAATTTTAAGACGGTCCTAGCACCTGTTGGAGTGGAATACTTTGCAAACTGAAATAATTCGGGTAGATATTGTAAGATGTAACACAAAAGCAAAAGCTACAATCGTCCTTCCTTGTGTAATCATGATAATAATCAGGAACGTAAACATTTTGTAACTCATGTCGACAGTCATATATGCGCAACTTGCATTCATCATTATCGTAAAAGATCTGTGGCTCCTTATTTATATCATAAGATGTTTTATGCAGTTAAATTATTAAATTCCTTTAATGTGTGCAACAGGAGAATGAAATTGTTAAATGATTCTTTAGATACAATTTACTTCCGTCTAATAACACAGTTAATGTTATATTAATCGCATTATTAATGTTAGTATACAAATTTACAAAGCGTGTTAACAAAAAAAACCCATTGACTTCAAAAAATGAAAACAACACGTTATTAATTTAATGCGTCCGAAGCGCTTTTCTGGAGAAGTTTTTGCATATGAATTATAAATCATTCGAATAACAATGCATTACGATAAAGCGTCGACATATAATAAAAATTGTTAATTTAAAATTTCAAAGAACACATGTTTTCAATATAATATTTGCAGTATTCATGACGTGTCGCAACAATAACTTCACTTGAAACGCTTGAAATAATCAATAAGATATGCAACTGCATAAGACGTTTGTAAACATCAACAACAAAAGGACTAAAACAAAACAGTCAAATCTTCAATCTACTGGCATGATTTATCATTCTATGTGCATAGCAGTATAAAAAATGTTAAATCATACTTTTCAAATGAGATTTTTAGATAATCTCCTTTTAAGGTAAATTTCTGAAGAAACAGCTCGGCTAGAGTACGGTTAATTGTTTGTAATAACATAAAGGTTTACAGTACCAATTTTACTGACAAATACTCATTTCAAAAATTAATGGTATTAGTGAGACTCGGGCCCAAACATATTTGAAAATCAAAATTCAAACGTTGATAGGCTTCATCTGCACATGTGTGTCTTACTCTGATACTCAGCTAGAAATCAGATATGGGAATAATTAGAAGTTCATGAAACGCTAACGAGGTAAACTAAATAACCTGTGGATCAAACTTGACAGATAGACCTTTGAAACGCTATAGATTGTTATCTGGACTGTTTAACATTCGTTCGTATAAATTTATTAAAAATTCCGCATACGAAGTATGGTATTATTGATGCTTATATGTTCAAAGCAACTGCTTTCGAAAGTTGAAAAAAATGAAAATGATACTTTAAAGATTGTGTGCGTCCTCTGCGATTTCTGATCAACCCACATCAAGAACGTTAAAACCCAAACAAATGAATAATGTTTAAACACAAGTTGCTTTTTAAAAAAAAAGTCAATACGTGAACCTAAGAACTTTTTTATGCTAATTATTATTTCAACTGAATTGTAAATGGTATCTCAGTATTTTCATTACCATGTGTGTGTGGAGGATAATATTTTCTTTTTATTGTAAATCAGGACAATTATGGCATGTTGAGAGTGATGTTAAATATAAAGAAGGGAGATAAGGAATGTTTTTATTTCAATAGTTCATTCCTGGATGGTGTTAGCTTTCATTTTTACCAGTTTGACTACTACCAATGGATGACACTTCTAGGGTGTTTATTGGTAGAGGTAATATTTCACCTAGAATCCTTCAGTAAATTTATATATTTTTCTTTTTAAAATACATATTATGGAGCAATAACGATATTTTGTTTCATAAAATGTGGAAGTTTTATTCCTACCAAATAAGACAAAATCTACTTGCTTCCCATTTTATTTTGTGCCGTAAAATCTTCTTCATCTCAAAGTCACAGTGAGGCCTTCAACACGGAGCAAAAAAAAAACCTCACCTCACTGCAAGTTTAAGACGGCCCTAGCACCTGTTGGAGCGGAATACTTTGCAAACTGAAATAATTCGGGTAGATATTGTAAGATGTAACACAAAAGCAAAAGCTACAATCGTCCTACCTTGTGTAATCATGATAATAATCAGGAACGTAAACATTTTGTAACTCATGTCGACAGTCATATATGCGCAACTTGCATTCATCATTATCGTAAAAGATCTGTGGCTCCTTATTCATATCATAAGATGTTTTATGCAGTTAAATTATTAAATTCCTTTAATGTGTGTAACAGGAGAATGAAATTGTTAAATGATTCTTTTGATACAATTTACTTCCGTCTAATAACACAGTTAATGTTATATAAATCGCATTATTAATGTTTGTATACAAATTTACAAAGCGTGTTAACAAAAAAAAACCCATTGACTTCAAAAAATGAAAACAACACGTTATTAATTTAATGCGTCCGAAGCGCTTTTCTGGAGAAGTTTTTGCATATGAATTATAAATCATTCGAATAACAATGCATTACGATAAAGCGTCGACATATAATAAAAATTGTTAATTTAAAATTTCAAAGAACACATGTTTTCAATATAATATTTGCAGTATTCATGACGTGTCGCAACAATAACTTCACTTGAAACTCTTGAAATAATCAATAAGATATGCAACTGCATAAGACGTTTGTAAACATCAACAACAAAAGGACTAAAACAAAACAGTCAAATCTTCAATCTACTGGCATGATTTATCATTCTATGTGCATAGCAGTATAAAAAATGTTAAATCATACTTTTCAAATGAGATTTTTAGATAATCTCCTTTTAAGGTAAATTTCTGAAGAAACAGCTCGGCTAGAGTACGGTTAATTGTTTGTAATAACATAAAGGTTTACAGTACCAATTTTACTGACAAATACTCATTTCAAAAATTAATGGTATTAGTGAGACTCGGGCCCAAACATATTTGAAAATCAAAATTCAAACGTTGATAGGCTTCATCTGCACATGTGTGTCTTACTCTGATACTCAGCTAGAAATCAGATATGGGAATAATTAGAAGTTCATGAAACGCTAACGAGGTAAACTAAATAACCTGTGGATCAAACTTGACAGATAGACCTTTGAAACGCTATAGATCGTTATCTGGACTGTTTAACATTCGTTCGTATAAATTTATTAAAAATTCCGCATACGAAGTATGGTATTATTGATGCTTATATGTTCAAAGCAACTGCTTTCGAAAGTTAAAAAAAATGAAAATGATACCTTAAAGATTGTGTGCGTCCTCTGCGATTTCTGATCAACCCACATCAAGAACGTTAAAACCCAAACAAATGAATAATGTTTAAACACAAGTTGCTTTTTAAAAAAAAAGTCAATACGTGAACCTAAGAACTGTTTTATGCTAATTATTATTTCAACTGAATTGTAAATGGTATCTCAGTATTTTCATTACCATGTGTGTGGAGGATAATATTTTCTTTTTATTGTAAATCAGGACAATTATGGCATGTTGAGAGTGATGTTAAATATAAAGAAGGGAGATAAGGAATATTTTTATTTCAATAGTTCATTCCTGGATGGTGTTAGCTTTCATTTTTACCAGTTTGACTACTACCAATGGATGACACTTCTAGGGTGTTTATTGGTAGAGGTAATATTTCAACTAGAATCCTTCAGTAATTTTATATATTTTTCTTTTTAAAATACATATTATAGAGCAATAACGATATTTTGTTTCATAAAATGTGGAAGTTTTATTCCTACCAAATAAGACAAAATCTACTTGCTTCCCATTTTATTTTGTGCCGTAAAATCTTCTTCATCTCAAAGTCACAGTGAGGCCTTCAACACGGAGCAAAAAAAAAACCTCACCTCACTGCAAGTTTAAGACGGCCCTAGCACCTGTTGGAGCGGAATACTTTGCAAACTGAAATAATTCGGGTAGATATTGTAAGATGTAACACAAAAGCAAAAGCTACAATCGTCCTACCTTGTGTAATCATGATAATAATCAGGAACGTAAACATAAGATGTTTGATGCAATTAAATTATTAAATTAATTTAATGTGTGCAACAGGGGAATGAAATTGGTAAAAGAAGTAAAATCACAAAAATACTGAACTCCGAATACTTAAACGATTCTTTAGATACAATTTTATTCCATCTCATGACATAGTTAATGTTATATAAATTGCATTATTTTAAAATGTGTGTATACAAATTTGCAAAGCATGTTAACAAAAAAAACCATTGACTTCAAAAAATGAAAACAACTTGTTATAAATTTAATTCGTTCGAAGTGCTTTTCTGGAGAAGTTTTTGCATATTAATTATAAATAATTCGAAAAACAACGCATTACGATTAACGTCGACATGTAATATAAATTGTTATTTCAAAATTTCAAAGAACACATGTTTTCAATAGAATGTTTGAAGAAAACAAAGGTTCAAACTTTCTCAGACAAATTCGGCTTCAGATGAATAAAGTTATTTTCTTTAGGTTCCGTTTTGGTCATATAGCTTCTTCAGTTTATAGGCATTTATTACTTCCGGCTTTCCAATGTTTAGGTTTAATGATTTCTGATGAAGACAAATCTAGTAAAGCGCTCAAGGCGCACGAAATATATAAAGTGTTATTTCTCTCTACCTCTTTACCTTACAACAACATATAACCCATACTCCACACCAAAATTTCACTTTCCATATATGCTTTATTAGATTGTCTTAACATATATTTAAATATCATATCATAATTACCGTAACAACACTTCTTATGATGACAGCACCCATGCCCATTGACCGATGTTTCTGTAGATAAACATTCCCTTTTACACGTTCCTTTCAGAGCAGAACATTGTGTGCCATGCATGTCTAAGGAATACATTCGAAAAAGGTAATTAAACTAGTTTGTTGGTCGTAATAATGAAACTTATTGAATGTTAGCGCCTTGTATAACTTTTCTTTTCTCTTAAATTGTCCGTTAAACTAGAGGGATTTTTTTACAGAATGTTGGATATTTGATTATCTGTGGAATGTTTGAACAATTGAATTATTTATAAATTAGTATTCCTGTGTTCAATTAACAAGGACTCGCGGAATCCAAGTCCGATAAAATTTGTTCAATTGACTGTTTTCCTCTGGATTGTTACCTCTTGCGGAAGCACGTTTAAAATCCGACACCATATATCAATTACGTTTAAAGTGTGATATATTCATATTTCATTCACATGATTTTGTTCTGAATATTCAGACATGCAATAACCAGGATTAAAATTTTGTACGCAAGACGAGCGTTTTGTCTTTAAATGACTCATCAGTGACGCTCAAATCAAAAAATTTAAAAATGCCAAATAAAGCACGAAGTTGAAATTTGAAAACTTTCTTCTTATATGATTTGGCACCTTTTTTTTAAATTTATTTATTTCCTTATTTGTAATATGAATAACAGTGTGTTTAAGCAGTATCCACTAATCTTCTTTCTTTTGGTACCTCGTCTGTCTGTATCTCAGCAGATGAGAAAAACACAGCATTTCTAACATACAATGTAGCATTTTCAACCATCAAACTGTTGTGTTACTTTAACGCATTCGTATTATGTGGCCAAAATGCTTCCTTTATTCTTTTTGTCATTAAATGTTGCACCATTGTATGTCCTGTGTGTCTCTGATATTTGTGATAAAGATGGCAGCGGTTATGGTTACTGGAGCAGATCAGTAATGGTAATTGGGATTTTGTTATAGGTAGACCGTAAAACAACAAAGCTGTGTTCTTTAATGTAGCACAACAGTTTAAGGAAAGGAACTGTTTATGTTAAAAATGGTGTAGCTTTGTTAAGTTAAAGAAAATTTAATGTTAGTCACCACTGTCTTCTTTTTTTTCGGTTTCCATTCGTCAGATTTTCATTTTATAGGAATTTTAGTTCCTTTGTTGAATATATCTGCGAAGATCCGTATATTGTATAATTCTCTTGTATGTAAGTAATTTTGCGGTTCATTTAACGATATCCATTCTTTTCATTTGATTTTTGCCTGCAGGTATTTCATACAACTACAAATAGATTACTTTATGTAGTTGTATTTCTAAGGAATGTAACAGAAAATTTATTAGTTTTAATTTATAATTTATAAAGTTTATTAAAAGTTCATTAACCTTTGCTTATGATACTAAATAAGAATAGCATTGATGTCTCAAGATGTCAGTGGTTGTCTTAAGTTGTATTTTAATATTTTGTCCCTTTGGGAATTTTGGTGTGAATTACAAATGTTTGATGGCCTCTGTTTCATTTTAATATCTCAAAAATATGTGTTCAAGAACTCTAACTTGACTTAGTGTTTCTCTCCATCGTTCATAGGCCAGTAAAAAATGGAAATACATAACAGTGTTTGGTTCTATTAATAAGGTATAGTACATAAAATTTACTTTTATTAAACTTTGGACATACAATTGAATACAAATAGCAATAATGTTGCAAGTACGTGCCATAATATTTAAAGAAACAAAAATATATTTTGAATATTAAGTATATTCGGATGTATTTCAGAGGATTTATACTTAATTACTTACGAATAATTCAGAAAACTATTATTGAATATTGGACTATCAAAATTTTTGTTCTAAATTGAATTTGTTTTTTCAATTTTCAAACAAAAGCAGAAATATATTTTCTTTTTTAGCACTTTGAACTATCATAAGTCGTTCCTACAGTGTACGTTTCATTTCCGGTATATTGAATAATATATAAATTGAAAAATGCACCAGCAAGTATTATTATTTATATTAGGAAAATCAAGAATATCCCGAATCTTGAGTACAATATCTGGTGTAATAGAAAGAGCTGCTTTCACTGCATTTTTTTAACTTTTTTTTTATTTAAGCGTCACTGCTGAGTCTTTTATAGACGAAACGCGCGTCTGTCGTACACAGTATTTATGTTGATTTTATTCACTGTATGAGGGTTTCCACGTTTGAATCCTCTCATTAACAATCAGAAATAAAAATTGCTTCAACTGAGAAATAAAATAAAAGAACGATCTAAAAGTGTAAAATATGAGTACCAATTGTTCTTTATTTAATCCACACATTGATCATCTACAAAGAAATGTGCAGATTGTATTAGCAGATAATGTTCTTCTACAAGACATTTTGGACTTAAATAACCCTGAACAACACTGTTTCATTTCGTTTTTTACCATTTTAAAACCAAAAACTGAAAAACCGATAAAATTTTAATAACAGATGCTAGCAATTTAACTGAAAAAGCATTAGGGAGACTCACACATGTGCAAAGAACATTCTTTTTACGAGAACTGTTCATGTTAAGCCGTATTATTGAACTTATGCCCTCCTTTTTAAGGGTCAGTTGAATCCTGCCATTTTTTTATGAAGCATTTGCAGAGATTCTACTGCATTTTGGGATTCAACATATCTACAAATAACGTAATACTAGATTACTTCCCAGTGGTTTGATTAAGTAATTACTTAATCCCTTACCCTATCCCCTTTGGCTTGGTCAAGTGTATCATATTCCACTTTTTTCGAATGAAGTTGATGATATATCTTGTTTAGGGTAAATGCAAAAAGCGTTTAGGCCTCATAATACTTATAGCGTTATTTTAAGTTATGACACTCGGATGAAGTCGCTGCTGTTTGGTTTTTGTCCCCGAGGTTGTTATGCATTACATCAATTTTCGTTGATAATATTAAAATTTAAAACAAAATAATAAAGAATCTAATGTTACCAATCCCTCAGGCAAGATAGAACAAATATGGTTCTGGCTATTTAATTAGGTCTTTATTGTCGCTCAGCTCTGCAGTGTTTATACATTACTTGTTTCTTTTTTCTTCTTCAGTTTTTGTTTCCAGTATACCCGATGAGGTTATTCCAGAAAAGCTCTTTAGAAGCCAAAAAAGTTATTATGTCAATTTATTTGAAAGACTCTGTACATTTACTTTCAACTTTTCTAAGTTATTGTTGAAGTTAAATCTTGTTCTAATGCATATACTTTTGTCTACTGACTTCATATTAACGTGACTTTTGTAAAACAAAATTGGTATTTTTTGTAGTTTGTTTGCTGTTTGATTAAAGAATATTTCTTGTGTCATAACAGCATATTTAGAAATGAAAAACATAACAAAAATTCATATAGACAATTGTAAAATGAATTACTTTTTCATATATGGAGACATAGACACGAACACATTACAAGTTGCAATTTCTTTTATCGGGAAATATGTAAGAAGGATGATTATTGAATAATTTTGTTTCAAAATTGAATTCAAGGAACCTTAGTCTTCTTTTCAATTATATAGAACACTTTTCAATATTTCTTTTCGGAATTTTTTTTCAATAAAATTCTTCGACTGCGGTTTAAATAACCCTGCAAGAACGTTAATTTTCATAGATTTATTGATGTCTTAATATATTAATCTGATCACTTCAAAATTATAGATAAATACTGTATACCAACAAAACGTTTACATCACTGTGCAAAACGCATACATGGATGTGTGTCTTACTCTGATACTCAGCTAGAAATCAGATATGGGAATAATTAGAAATTCATGAAACGCTAACGAGGTAAACTAAATAACGTGTGGATCAAACTTGACAGATAGACCTTTGAAACGCTATAGATCGTTATCTGGACAGTTTAACATTCGTTCGTATAAATTTATTAAAAATTCTGCATACCAAGTATGCTATTATTGATGCTTATATGTTCAAAGCAACTGCTTTTGAAAGTTGAAAAAAGATGAAAATGATACTCTAAAAATTGTGTGCGTCCTCTGCGATTTCTGATCAACCCACATCAAGAACGTTAAAACCCAAACAAATGAATAATGTTTAAACACAAATTGCTTTTTAAAAAAAAAGTCAATACGTGAACCTAAGAACTTTTTTATGCTAATTATAATTTCAACTGAATTGTAAATGATATCTCAGTATTTTCATTACCATGTGTGTGGAGGATAATATTTTCTTTTTATTGTAAATCAGGACAATTATGGCATGTTGAGAGTGGTGTTAAATATAAAGAAGGGAGAAAAGGAATGTTTTTATTTCAATAGTTTATTCCTGGATGGTGTTAGCTTTCATTTTTACCAGTGTGAAAGGTCAAACTACTACCAATGGATGACACTTCTAGGGTGTTTATTGGTAGAGGGAATATTTCACCTAGAATCCTTCAGTAATTTTATATATTTTTCTTTTTAAAATACATATTTCAGAGCAATAACGATATTTTGTTTCATAAAATGTGGAAATTTTATTCCTACCAAAAAAGACAAAATCTACTTGCTTCCCATTTTATTTTGTGCCGTAAAAAACCATTTGGGTAAACTGTGGTGTTCAAACATTTCACAAAAATATAATCACAATCTCCGGTTCATACAAATATATCTGCATGCAGTCTATTAACCACAGTCACGTTGATTAATTTGTGAATTGTTATTATTAGATTCATTTAAGGCTACATTTTAAGCTTGACTGCTAAAATCAATAGTTACATTTATTTAATATTGCATGTTTAATATATTAGTTTGAAAGATCATATCATAAAGGGAAAAAAGTATTGTTGTATTATAAGCATCGTGTGTATCCATGTATGCGTTGTGCACAGTGATGTAAACGTTTTGTTGGTATACAGTATTTATCTATAATTTTGAAGTGATCAGATTAATATATTAAGACATCTATAAATCTATGAAAATTAACGTTCTTCCAGGGTTATTTAAACCGCAGTCGAAGAATTTTATTGAAAAAAAATTCCGAAAAGAAATATTGAAAAGTGTTCTATATAATTGAAAAGGAGACTAAGCTTCCTTGAATTCAATTTTGAAACAAAATTATTCAATAATCATCCTTCTTACATATTTCCCGATAAAAGAAATTGCGACTTGTAATGTGTTCGTGTCTTTGTCTCCATATATGAAAAAGTAATTCATTTTACAATTGTCTATATGAATTTTTGTTATGTTTTTCATTTCTAAATATGCTGTTATGACACAAGAAATATTCTTTAATCAAACAGCAAACAAACTACAAAAAATACCAATTTTGTTTTACAAAAGTCACGTTAATATGAAGTCAGTAGACAAAAGTATATGCATTAGAACAAGATTTAACTTCAACAATAACTTAGAAAAGTTGAAAGAAAATGTACAGAGTCTTTCAAATAAATTGACATAATAACTTTTTTGGCTTCTAAAGAGCTTTTCTGGAATAACCTCATCGGGTATACTAGAAACAAAAACTGAAGAAGAAAAAAGAAACAAGTAATGTATAAACACTGCAGAGCTAAGCGACAATAAAGACCTAATTAAATAGCCAGAACCATATTTGTTCTATTTTGCCTGAGGGATTGGTAACATTAGATTCTTTATTATTTTGTTTTAAATTTTAATATTATCAACGAAAATTGATGTAATGCATAACAACCTCGGGGACAAAAACCAAACAGCAGCGACTTCATCCGAGTGTCATAACTTAAAATAACGCTATAAGTATTATGAGGCCTAAACGCTTTTTGCATTTACCCTAAACAAGATATGTCATCAACTTCATTCGAAAAAAGTGGAATATGATACACTTGACCAAGCCAAAGGGGATAGGGTAAGGGATTAAGTAATTACTTAATCAAACCACTGGGAAGTAATCTAGTATTACGTTATTTGCAGATATGTTGAATCCCAAAATGCAGTAGAATCTCTGCAAATGCTTCATAAAAAAATGGCAGGATTCAACTGACCCTTAAAAAGGAGGGCATAAGATCAATAATACGGCTTAACATGAACAGTTCTCGTAAAAATAATGTTCTTTGCACATGTGTGAGTCTCCCTAATGCTTTTTCAGTTAAATTGCTAGCATCTGTTATTAAAATTTTATCGGTTTTTCAGTTTTTGGTTTTAAAATGGTAATAAACGAAATGAAACAGTGTTGTTCAGGGTTATTTAAGTCCAAAATGTCTTGTAGAAGAACATTATCTGCTAATACAATCTGCACATTTCTTTGTAGATGATCAATGTGTGGATTAAATAAAGAACAATTGGTACTCATATTTTACACTTTTAGATCGTTCTTTTATTTTATTTCTCAGTTGAAGCAATTTTTATTTCTGATTGTTAATGAGAGGATTCAAACGTGGAAACCCTCATACAGTGAATAAAATCAACATAAATACTGTGTACGACAGACGCGCGTTTCGTCTATAGAAGACTCAGCAGTGACGCTTGAATAAAAAAAAAGTTAAAAAAAAATGCAGTGAAAGCAGCTCTTTCTATTACACCAGATATTGTACTCAAGATTCGGGATATTCTTGATTTTTCTAATATAAATAATAATACTTGCTGGTGCATTTTTCAATTTATATATTATTCAATATACCGGAAATGAAACGTACACTGTAGGAACGACTTATGATAGTTCAAAGTGCTAAAAAAGAAAATATATTTCTGCTTTTGTTTGAAAATTGAAAAAAAAATTCAATTTAGAACAAAAATTTTGATAGTCCAATATTCAATAATAGTTTTCTGAATTATTCGTAAGTAATTAAGTATAAATCCTCTGAAATACATCCGAATATACTTAATATTCAAAATATATTTTTGTTTCTTTAAATATTATGGCACGTACTTGCAACATTATTGCTATTTGTATTCAATTGTATGTCCAAAGTTTAATAAAAGTAAATTTTATGTACTATACCTTATTAATAGAACCAAACACTGTTATGTATTTCCATTTTTTACTGGCCTATGAACGATGGAGAGAAACACTAACAGTCAAGTTAGAGTTCTTGAACACATATTTTTGAGATATTAAAATGAAACAGAGGCCATCAAACATTTGTAATTCACACCAAAATTCCCAAAGGGACAAAATATTAAAATACAACTTAAGACAACCACTGACATCTTGAGACATCAATGCTATTCTTATTTAGTATCATAAGCAAAGGTTAATGAACTTTTAATAAACTTTATAAATTATAAATTAAAACTAATAAATTTTCTGTTACATTCCTTACTAATACAACTACATAAAGTAATCTATTTGTAGTTGTATGAAATACCTGCAGGCAAAAATCAAATGAAAAGAATGGATATCGCTAAATGAACCGCAAAATTACTTATATACAAGAGAATTATACAATATACGGATCTTCGCAGATATATTCAACAAAGGAACTAAAATTCCTATAAAATGAAAATCTGACGAATGGAAACCGAAAAAAAAGAAGACAGTGGTGACTAACATTAAATTTTCTTTAACTTAACAAAGCTACACCATTTTTAACATAAACAGTTCCTTTCCTTAAACTGTTGTGCTACATTAAAGAACACAGCTTTGTTGTTTTACGGTCTACCTATAACAAAATCCCAATTACCATTACTGATCTGCTCCAGTAACCATTACCGTTGCCATCTTTTTCACAAATATCAGAGACACACAGGACATACAATGGTGCAACATTTAATGACAAAAAGAATAAAGGAAGCATTTTGGCCACATAATACGAATGCGTTAAAGTAACACAACAGTTTGATGGTTGAAAATGCTACATTGTATGTTAGAAATGCTGTGTTTTTCTCATCTGCTGAGATACAGACAGACGAGGTACCAAAAGAAAGAAGATTAGTGGATACTGCTTAAACACACTGTTATTCATATTACAAATAAGGAAATAAATAAATTTAAAAAAAAGGTGCCAAATCATATAAGAAGAAAGTTTTCAAATTTTTCATAACTCTTTGTTCGTCATTTTTGTAGTCAGCACTTTCAATTTGCAGCAATCACATAATTTTACTTTGCATAAATAAGCACAATATGAAAGGTCCAAATATGTGCCTCAGATTTCTAATATCATGTCTATTATAAATAATGACCCGTTCTATTTTCGTCCCAATTACCTTATAAAGAACAAATATTCAAAATCGATTTATTTCCTAAACTAGGCCTTTTATAAAAAAAAATCTGAGATAAGAATTTTGTAGCAGTGCTCATATGCATGCTCTCTATGATGAAATGAACATTAGCTTAGTCTCAATTAAGCCGACTACGCTAATATAAAAATGAGAATGGTGAATATGTTCCATTTCCTTCCCCTAAATGCTTATTTAGAAATATGTAGGTAATGATGGAATTACAATTTAGATACAAACAACCCAATTTTCCTGAATTTGACTGTTGTAATACCTTAAGCCAAACTAGCTTCAAGATATACACAGTAACAATTTAAAAATACATCAACAAAAATCACGAAACAAATGCAAGTTTGTTTTTTAGAGACTTTTGACCTGCTAGTAAGTATTTCGTTCGTGTAAATCATAATCAATAAAAAAAACTTTTTCTGCATTGTATCTAATTAAGTGACGTCTTTTGTTTGTGACGTACTTGGTTTTGTGATAGTGTAACAAAAGCCGTCTAGTACATGTATTACACTAATATGGGATATCTTATCAGAATGTACATAATACATTATTATCACACTGATACATGTATACAGCTAGGTAACACGATAAATTTATCTGTTATCAGCTTGAATAAAATGTAAAAGTTTTATCATTGCAAGTCTTTAAAAATCGGTGACGTAATAGAAAAGGGTGTTTAATCTTTTATAAAGGGTAGGCTTTATGTTTTATGCTATAATTACTTTAATTTTTTTTTTTCTTGTGTCATTTTGGTAATATACGAAATTTATTAGGTATAATTTTCATGTACTTTTCAATTCAGCTGCTTTGAATAAATTAAACCAGGGAGAATAGAAACATTTTTGTTTATATTTGTAAACTATCGTTTGTCTTTTTCGGATGGCGCAGTTACTTCTATGGTAAATCAACCATTGTAACAATAGAATTAAATGGCAGCCAAACAGTGTCAATTTTACATTTTACGTACGTCGCATTAAACTAATACACCGAACAATGAAATGATTTTCTCCTGCTTTCAAAGAGAGGTGAAAGATACCAAAGGGACATTCAAACTCATAACTGAGTCGAAAATAAACTGACAACACCATGGCTGAAAAAGAAAACGACAAACAGACAAACAATAGTACAAAAACACAACATAGAAAACTAAAGACTGAGCAACACGAACCCGACCAAAAACTTGTGGTGATCTCAGGTGCTCCGGAAGGGTAAGCAGATCCTGCTCCATATGTGGTACCGGACTTCTATCCAAAAAAAAGATCCATGTTAAAGATGGACGTCTGATTAGCAAAGCCGAATGTACAATTACGCAGTCACGTCATGTCGGAATTGGGAATTACTATTCGATGCCTCATGCAGATAGGGTGTCAAGGTTCCGTGCACGCTAAAACCATGGTAACAACTCTTTGAGGGTCGGTACGTGACCTGTTGCAAGTCAACTTGAATTTCTGCCCGTATCCAGCATACCCTTATTTTCCAATACCAGCCCAAATGTTTAATCGTTAATCCCGGTCGTGCCACTTTGAACAGCATACCTATTAGATTTATATTCAATTTGTCCTCGTCTTGAATATGCATGAAATATTAGACACTGGTCGTTTTGCCAACAACAATCAATCAATCATGTAGATGAATATGATAGTTGTCATCAATATGACAGTTGTTTTTCAGTCGTTTCGTTGGTTGACATAGTCGAGCGTTTAAATTTGTCATGTTTTCCCCTTTTTGAATTTACGTGGACTTCGACATTTTTGTTAATGCATTTTTAATACACACACACATGAAATAGTAAAGTTGCAAAATTTCAATGTCTTCATTCTTTCAATTTGACACATCGGCTTTTTTTTCAGATTTTACTTTGAAAAAAAGGAATGAAAAAAGGATTTTTTGTCGTATTATTAAATACCATTATACACGCAACTGTGGCATGGAAACAATCATGTATGTATGCGAAAGAGTAATTTGTTTAAGTATGACATATATAAAACAAGAGGCTCTCAAGAGCCTGAATCGCTCACCTGTAATTTTTTGCTTAAATCTTTCATCAATGATTATTTTTGCTTTTCAATATATATTAATGAGTGGCTTAAAAATACCATTTAAATGTTCTTTGTATCTGTCATATTTTCTTCAAAAGCAAAAAAATACATTTTACCCCTATGTTCCATTTTAGTCATAGTGGCTATGTTTTTGGATGTACAAGGAAATAAAATACAAAATTTATACTAGAAACTCTGAAACTCATTCAGCCCAAGTTTGGCTGAAATTGATTCAGCAGTTTCAAAGGAGAAGATGTTTTAAAGTAAGCAAACTAGATGGAACAAATTGTGAAAAATTGTCTTTAACGGACAATAACTCCTTAAGGGGTCAATTGACAATTTTGGTCATATTGAACTTATTTCTAGATCTTACTTTGCTGAACATTTTTGCTGTTTACAGTTTATCTTTATCTATAATAATATTCAAGATAATAACCGAAAACTGCCAAATTTCCTTAAAATCATCAATTCAGGGTTAATAACCTAAAAAACAGATACCCGATTTGGCTGATAATTTCAGGGCAGGTAGACCTTGACCTAATGAATACTTTATCTTCATGTCTGATTTGCTCTAAATGCTTTAGTTTTTGAGATATAAGCCAAAAACTGCATTTTACCCTATGTTCTATTTTTAGCCATGGCGGCCATGTTTTCTTAGGAAACAAAAAATAAAACACAAACTTTATTCTAGATAACCTAAGAATAATTCAGCTTAAGTTTAGTTTAATTTTGTTCAGTAGTTTCAGAGGAGAAAATTTTTAAAAGTTAGAAAACATGATAAACAAATAGTGTAAAATTGTCCTTAAAAGGCAATAACTTCTTATGGGGTCAATTGACAATTTTGGTCATCCAACTTATTTGTTGATCTTACTTTGCTGAACATTTTTGCTGTTTACAGTTTATCTTTATCTATAATAATATTCAAGATAATAACCAAAAACTGCAAAATTTCCTTAAAATTACCAATTTAGTGGCAGCAACCCAACAATGGGTTGTAAGAATCATCTGAAAATTTCAAGGCTGATGGAACTTGACCTAATGAACATTTTAACCCCATGTCTGATTTGCTCTAAATGCTCTAGTTTTTGTACAAGCCAAAAACTGCATTTTACCCCTATGTTCTATTTTTAGCATTGGCGGCCATGTTTTTTGACAAAACAAAAAAATAAAACATAAAGTTTATTTTCTATACCCTAAGGATCATTCAGCTAAGGTTTAGTTGGAATTGGTTCAGTAGTTTAAGAGAAGAAGATTTTTTAAAGTTAGAAAACATGATACACAAATTGTGTAAAATTGTCCTTAAAGGGCAATATCTCCTCAAAGGGTCAATTGGCAATTTTGGTCATCCAACTAATTTGTAGATCTTACTTTGTTGAACATTTTTGCTGTTTACAGTTTATCTTTATCTATAATAATATTCAAGATAATAACCAAAAACTGCAAAATTTCCTTAAAATTACCAATTTAGTGGCAGCAACCCAACAATGGGTTGTTAGATTCATCTGAAAAATTCAAGGCTGATAGAACTTGACCTAATGAACATTTATACTCCATTTCAGATTTGCTCGAAATGCTTTAGTTTTTGAGATATAAGCTCAAAACTGCATTTTACCCCTATGTTCTAATTTTAGCCATGGCGGTCATGTTTTTGACGAAACAGAAAATAAAACACAAACTATATTTTAGATACCCTAAGGATCATTCAGCTTAAGTTTGGTTGGAATTGGTTCAGTAGTTTCAGAGGAGAAGATGTTTGAAATAGTTTACACCGGACGAACGACGACAGACTCCGTCGTCGTCTGTCGTCGTCCGTCGTCGTCCGTCCGGTGTAAACTATTTCAAACATCTTCTCCTCTGAAACTACTGAACCAATTCCACGACGGACGCCAAGTGAGGGCAAAAGATCACATTTCCTTCGGAAAGACACAAATATTTGGAAAATTGGTAATAAATTTTGGGTTTGCAATAAAAAATATGAATTTCAACACGTTTTTTGTATTAAATCATATGTTAATGACTATACTTGGTCGTAGCTTGCGACGTTTAACGTTTTTATGAAGAATCACATATAATATATAGATATAAGAAGATGTGGTATGAGTGCCAATGAGACAACTCTCCATCCAAGTCAAAATTTATAAAAGTAAACCATTATAGGTCAAAGTACGGTCTTCAACACGGAGCCTAAGCTCACACAGAACAGCAAGCTATAAAGGGCACTAAAAATTACTAGTGTAAAACCATTCAAACGGGAAAACCAACGGTCTAATCTATATAAAAAACCGGAGAAACGAGAAACACTTATGAACCACATCAACAAACGACAACTACTGAACATCAGATTCCTGACTTAGGACAGGTGCAAACAAATGCATCGGGTTTAAACGTGTTAATGGTACCAAACCTTCACCCTTTTTCTGAAACAATAGTGTAACATCACAACATAGAAAGACACACTATAAAATATCAACTGAAATAGCTTAACTCAATCAAAGGACATATTAACAGCAGTGAACATACACTGAACAAATAAATTTAACCTATGATACAATACAAATACAAAATAAATAAACTAAGGGAAGAATAATAAAAGTAACATGTTATACCGCTATGAAATGTTAAACAATTTAAGAAAAACAATATGCTCGAACAAAAATATCACCCCTTTGCAATTACTTTAAACACAGGTAAATGAAAATAATTGTGTTGTTAGGTATACGTGTACAGTTCAAATAGAGAAAGGAAATATTTTTACAAAATAAATAATAAAACTATTTATCACTTATTTTCCGTTGCAGTGACATTTTCAGATTGTTGGTCAATATATTATGTAAATAATGACCACTCATATGAAATCACATGGAATGGGGATGAAATATATTCGCCTTGTCAAGTTACCTTCCATGGATATGACTCTGATAACGTACTCAATGAATATAAAGTGTGTATTCGAGCGTCCAATTGGAATATTACCGATGATGGTTCTGGAGTTGAATTGATGTATTACATGGGAGATGACGTTTTAAATGACTATCTTGAAAAAGTAAGTAGAAAGGATAAAATGTTGTTATTCCTCCACCTAGGGGCATTATGTTTTTCGGTCTGTGCCTCCGTTCGTACGTCCGTCCGTCCGTTCGTCCGTCTGTCCAGCTTCAGGTTAAAGTTATTGGTCGCTTTAGGTTAAGTTTTTGGTCAAGGTGGTTTTTGGTGAAGTTGAAGTCCAATCAACTTGAAACTTAGTACACATGTTCCCTATGATATGATCTTTCTAATTTTAATGCCAAATTAGAGTTTTGACCCCAATTTCACGGTCCACTGAACAGAGAAAATGAAAGCGCGAGTGGGGCATCCGTGTACTATGAACACATTCTTGTTTTTTAATGGTTTGCATAATAGAAACCGGAGTGAAAACTATTGCATTACATTATGCCATATCCATTCATTAGGACCCCCTAGTAGCCGCTATTCCATCGGTGATGCTGCAAGACATTATATTTATGGCTGACCCGCTTTTTTATCTAAAAGACACTTGAAAATGATTATTATAGAAGTAAATATCGCATGGACTGTATTTTTTTAAAGAGCGTTTATGCAACATGATACAAAGTCTACAGTTACTGTATATCTAGGCGAATTGTCAAGAACAGAATCAATATCCAAATAACAAAAGACAACCACTGACGAGGTTCCTGACTTGGGACTGAGATATGACTTCGCTCTTTTTACACTTCTCTTGCAGAGATTATAAGCCTTAGATTGATTTGTTTTGTATTTTTTTAGACATACAGTAAACAAAGCATGTCTTCTGCAACAGAACAATGGTGTTCGGAGGGTAATAAGTATGTTGATGTAAAACTAAAGACGACCTCTTCAATTTACACACAGGGAAAAATTAAACTACAAGTCAGTGCACATATGACATACAACTGTAAGTTTTAGAGGAAGAGTAGAGAATAACATATTTACTTAACTTTAAAAAAGAGGGACGAAAGATACCAGAGGGACAGTCAAACTCATAGATCGAAAACAAACTGACAACGTCATGGCCAAAAATAAAAAGACAATCAGACAAATAATAGTACAGATGACACAACATAGAAAACTAAAGACTAAGCAACACGAACCCCACCAAAAACTGGGGGTGATCGCAGGTGCTCCGGAAGGGTAAGCAGATCCTGCTCCACATGTGGCACCCGTCGAGTTGCTTATGTTATTACAAATCCGGTAAATAGTCTAATTCGGTAAGTCACATTCGTGAAAAGGGAAGGGTATTGTAGTTACGACATAAGGAACATATCCGATATCATCTGTGAAACGGTTATTCCATAACGGTCAACCAACTCGTGATGGCGTCCGTAAAAAATACGAAGGGATGACTTCAACTTCACCATTTGGAACTCTTGGTTTAATAGCTTCCTTGTGAGCAGCAATCCTCTATCAAGGAAATCATGATAGGAAACACAAGCCCGGGAATATCGTATCAATTGGGAGATATATACTCCGTATGCAGGCGCTACTGGAATGTTGCTACATAGAAATGGAAAGTTCACAATTGGGAAGCTGAAATCATCTCTTTTGTCGTAAAGTTTTGTTTTCAACCGACCCTCATTGTCAATTTCTAGATGTAAGTCAAGATATGAGGCAGACTTAACTGTATCTGTAGTATCCTTTATCTCTAGTTCGATGGGATAGATTCGTTCAACATAGTCACCAAATTTTGTATTATTTAGTGAGAGAACATCATCTATATAGCGGAACGTAGAGTTAAAGGATATTGCTAACTTCTTATCTCTCTTCTTAAGAAGCTCCTGTATGAAGTCAGCCTCATAATAATAAAGAAACAAGTCGGCAAGAAGAGGGGCACAATTGATTCCCATTGGAATTCCGACAGTCTGTTGAAAAACACGTCCTCCAAACGTAACAAATATGTTGTCAATCAAGAAATCAAGCATCTTGATAATGTCAGTTTCAGAGAATTTTTTGTTTGAATCAGAAGGTATGATCTAAAACACCAATGGTCGAATTGCCTACTTTTATAGAGAAGCCTTTTCAAACGAGGATTATAAAAATTGAGAATGGAAATGGGGAATATGTCAAAGAGACAACAACCCGACCAAAGAGCACACAACAGCCGAAGGCCACCAATGGGTCTTCAACGCAGCGAAAAAATCCCGCACCCGGAGGTGGTCCTCAGCCGGCCCCTAAATAAAATTGTGTACCAGTTCAGTGAAAATGGACGTCACCCTAAACTCCAAAACATATAAATGAACTAGAATTTAAAAACATACAAGCTGTCAGTAACTGCGAGTACTCTCAGATCTGTACTAAGTGTCTTTTTGTTGTTTGGATGTACAAGTACCCGGCCACGTCCACTTGTATTTGTAGTATTTGTATTTTTATCCATCTGATGAGTTAAGCCTCTTTCAACTGATTTTTATAGTTCGTTCTTATGTTGTACTGTTACACCACTGTCCCAGGTTAGGGGAGGGTTGGGATCCCGCTAACATGTTTAACCCCGCGACATTCTGTATGTATGTGCCTGTCCCAAGTCAGGAGCCTGTAATTCAGTGGTTGTCGTTTGTTTATGTGTTACATATTTGTTTTTTGTTCATTTTTTGTACATAAATTAGGCCGTTAGTTTTCTCGTTTGAATTGTTTTACATTGTCATTTCGGGGCCTTTTATAGCTGACCTCGCGGTATGGGCTTTGCTCATTGTTGAAGGCCAGTTGTGACCTATAGTTATTAATTTCTGTGTCATTTGGTCTCTTGTGGAGAGTTGTCTCATTGGCAATCATACCACATCTTCTTTTTTATAAGACTAACAAAGGCCAGCGGCTCCTGAGTTGGGACAGGTGCAAAAATGCGGCGGGGTTAAACATGTTTTTTGAGATCTCAACCCTCCCCCTATACCTCTAGCCAATGTAGAATAAAGAAACACATAGCAATACGCACAGTAAAACTCAGTTTAAAAGAAGTCCGAGTCCGATGTCAGAATAGGTAACAAACAAAACTAAGCAGAATGACAATGATACATAAATGAACAAAGGACTACTAGCAGTTACTGACATGCCAGCTCCAGACCTCAATTAAACTGATTGAAAGATTATAACTTCGTCATATGAAAATCAAGTACAATCCCTCCCGTTAGGGGTTTAGTATCATACCATCATATCATATAGTTGACGATTGACTGTCATGATTTCGTAGCGGCATTTTTAAAGGAATATGTTGTGTTGAACTAAGTTGTGTTACAGTTTTACCCTGTATAACAGTCATTTCTGTTTCAAATTACTCTGAATCTTGGAGTCAACGTCACAATCGAAAATAAGTCTCCATTTTCAAGAACAGAATCCATAAAAGAAAACAACCACTGACGAGGTTGTCGACTTGCGACTGGAACATGAACATGTGGCGGGGTACATTATACATGTTAATTAGTTGTTTGTTGTTTTTTTTTGTTTTTTAGATTACAACCCTCGATCAGTTGAATAACACAAATTATATAATAGAATATATACAATAACATAAATACAGGAAAGCACATAACTCTAAACAAGAACTACAACCCCCACCCCCGGATAAAACAGATACCACCAAAACGCTACTCCTGAATGTCCACAGTTGCTGGAAGCAAGCCCAAAGTACTTAATCTGTAGAATGAAATTCACCTACACTCTTATATCGGTGGCTGTTCTCCAGAGTAGATTTCATACAATTAAAGTGAGTCGTAAATAGTATTATAGTACAGGAAGACAAAAGAGAGGCGAAAGATACTAAAGGGACATTCAAACTCATAAGTCGAAATAGTACAATGTCCGTAATAAATCTGCACAGAATGTCATCGAAGAAAAAAAGAAACTTTTTAGTCTTGCTTAAGGGTTTTCACCCTAAAAATATTAGATGCAATGATTTAAAAGCAACAGTAAATTATTAGGTTTATTGATATTTCTATTTAGCCAAAATAAAGAATGAAAGTACATGCTTAAACTTGTAAGTTTCATATATGACATTACCGAAAAAACTGGGTTGGAAATTGAATACATCTTTTCATTATACCATGCAGGTGGAATCGTACACATACACATCTCTATATTACATGTAGAACAGTGTTCAGGCTTTGACCATTTTGTTTTATATCTATTTCCATGTTGTAATTTTGTTCAGTCATGACAATATTTGTTTATTGAAATCTGAGAAGCATGCATAACATGTGGTTTGAGTTATTACAATTCTTAATGCTTTCATTTACCATGTGTTCCTAATTATGCCTTGAATTGCGATATTATACCCACTCTGTAGGAGTAGGGTACAGGAGTGGGTGCTACATTGCATTCGCCTTATCTATCCGTCAGTTCGTCTGTTCGTCCAACAGATACTTTAGTCACACTGTTCTCAGGTACTACTGAACAGAATGATTTCACATTTGTTCAGCAGCTTGGCAGTGATAAGTTGTAACGCATGAGCACGTTTTGGATCTGTCAAAAACCTTCATTCTGTTTACCAATATGTTGAATGAACCTTAAATTTTTAATCACACTTTTCTTAGGTACAATTGAACAGAATGACTTCACATTCTGTCAGCAGCTTGCCAGTGATGAGCATGTGAGGACTTTATGAATTTGTCAGATACATTCTTCCTATTTGCCGATACTTCTGAATTGATATTTATATAAAAGGTACAATACCAGTGACATATGAATAAAATGTTATATATTAGCGAAAAGCATTATATTGTCTTCAACAACAGCAAATACAAGTAAAATGTGCAAACTGAGATTAAAAAAGTTGAAAACAGTAAAATTAAAACACCAGAGATACATTTAAGAATAAAGACAAGTAGTTTAAACCCGCTACATTTGTTTGCACCTGTCCTAAGTCAGGAACCTGATGTTCAGTGGTTGTCGTTTGTTGATGTGGTTCATAAGTGTTTCTCGTTTCTCGTTTTTTATATAGATTAGACCGTTGGTTTTTCCTGTTTGAATGGTTTTACACTAGTCATTTTTGGGGTCCTTTATAGCTTGCTGTTCGGTGTGAGCCAAGGCTCCGTGTTGAAGACCGTACTTTGACCTATAATGGTTTACTTTTACAAATTGTGACTTGGATGGAGAGTTGTCTCATTGGCATTCATACCACATCTTCTTATATCTAAGTACAATTAAAATATGAATATGATTAAATAAACGTTTTTCTTTTTTTAGATTATAAATCTATCGCATGGATTATTGGTGGAACAATTGGTGGAGTTGCTTTGCTTATAACAGTAGTTTCCATGGTAATAGTGATTTGCTGTCGACGACGACAGAATGCAGGGGTAGTGTACAATACACCGAATGTAGCTGGTAACACTATCTTAACACAATCCGGGTCACAACAACTGGCCGGTAAGGTTTTATTTTTTTTAATGTATTTATGGCTAGTTTTCTCTAAATTTGTTGCTCTCAAGAAAACAAAATTCTAAGAATGTTTAACCCTTGTGGGGTTTAGATATTTTTTTTTTTTTTTTTTTTTTTTTTTTTTTTTAAATTTTAAACATATTTTATTAATAATCACCTGTTACATCAACCCTAAGTTGCCCAGGGAAGCAACAATGGGGGCCCCAATTTTTACAGGATCATTTGTCAGGGAAAAAGCAAATGAGAAAACAAAACTCACATTATTAATAATTAACATCTATCTTTATAAATATCATCTATCTTTGTACAAATAACATGTAGTATAATCTATCTATATATTTTTAATATCACACCAAATATAATCGTTTGAGTAAAGTATTCATTCTATCGGGTTTTTTTTTTTGTATATGTAAGAGAATGATAATCCCTTTCTTCATGAATAAGTACGAGCGTTAGCGAGTACTTATCATGAAGTAAGGGATTATCATTCTCTTACAAACTGAGAATATTGTAAAGTGCTCAAGGCTCAAATGATCTATTCAAGAATTAGTTTCATTGTCAGTGCAATGTTTATAATTGATGCATGACTTCCTTTTTCGGCATGTCATTTATGGATTAGTTTTAGTGATGTGAGGACTTTCTTATCATTTGGGAAATATTTTTAAAAAAAATGAGTTACAGATATTAGGTGACACAACAGTAGAAAGAAAAGGTAGGAATTGTATGTTTCCTGATTGTGAGTATGAATGTAAATCATGTAATATTTCAGTGAGGAATTATCCTTTTTTTATTTACAGTTTAAATCAATTAATACATTTGAGTTACAACTAAATTTTATTCACAGCCAATAACTTGGTCCGGCTTTTTATATCAAATACTGTTTCATTATATCAGGGAAATGTTCAAAAATAATGCCCTTAAAAGTTTTTAATATGTTCAAAATTAAATGCCTGTTTTTTTTTTTTTTATCGGAATACATGTATTGGAAATAACTATTCTCCCCAACCGCTGATCAAGTAATCAAAGTTTTGGAAAGCTAAAGATTTAGGTTATTTTTTATCTGAAAGATTTTTTTCTTTTTTTTGCATTGCTTTGGTATTGTTTAATTTTATAGTATTATTAATATTTTCATAATAAAATTCACGGTACCAATTTTACTGCACCAGTTTTTTTTTTTGTTTTTTTTTTGAGATTTTTGTTTGTTTCACAATTCAACTTTTAGTCAGTTTCAATCACTGTGTGATAAATCCTTTCAATCTGATAAATGTGCTTCGGGGCAGTTGTAACTCATTTATAGAAACTCTTTGTTTTGAACTGTAAATAGACCCAAATAATAGGATAATCCCTTACTAAGAACATGATTTACATTCATTCTTCACCACTAAGAGGCATCCAATCCTACAATTTCATTGGTCGAGAGTACTTTGCTATATTCTAACTCTCAAAAGAGCTACCTGTATTTATTAGGCAGGTTCAATTTTATAGCACTTCACTCCGTTCATTTGTTATGTTAATTTCTATTACATTAAATTTCTGGTCGAGTGATCTTTTGCCACGTGATACTCGTTAAAAATTAACTTAAAGGAAGATTAATGTGTAGTTCTTTCATAAAAGTTGGAATTAAGATTTTGTTTCCCAAAAATGATTTATTTCAAAGATATGGTAAGTAAATATTTGCTTATAATATGTACCTGTTGATACAACCTGTCCTTGTTACAAGTATATAATATACATAATTATACATAATTTACATACACAATAGAACATACATAGTATATAAAGGGAGTTGAGAGTAATGCATGATAATTTATTCAGTATTGAAGAGGTCATTACACTGGCCTGACCACGCAAAATTGTATATATTTATATACAAAAAGTGTCGCACATAGTAGAAAAGGCTTCATTGTTCGTATTTGGTTTAAGGGATTTGAACAAAAATTGCATTTCATGTTTTATCATATTGAAAATCATCCATTTACTTATCCCTTTCTTTTGATATTTTGCGATGTTTCTAGTTTTCCAAATAACCCATTTCGTGATAAGAAGCACCGTATCTAAAATTTGAGAATATGATGTATCTGCATTTATGACACCCAAAATGATACTCGTTTCCGATTGTTGTAATTTTTCGATACTCAATTTTGAACAAAATTTCCATATTTTCTCAAAAATTTCCCTCCAAACGTCTTCCACCAGTTTACAGTAAATAAAAAGATGAAACAGTGATTCTTTTTCATTACAAAAGTGACACTTTCCGTTTGACCGATTCATTTTTTGTAATTTTCTTCTGTGTAAATTATATTATGAAGTAGCTTCCATTGAAGTTGTTTAGGTTTCCTATTTGCTAAATTCTTATTCAAAGTGACCCAAATATCGCCCCATGGTAGTTCTTTCCCAAAATGTAAATTCCACTTAAACTGACTATTTGGAGTTATGTTATTCTCATAAAAGTATCTAATATCTTTAAGGCACAATTTTTTAGCATCAACGACAACTCCATTTTTTGAAATTTGACAAGAATTTGTTATTTTCATAGGTCTATCCGAATGACTTTGCATGATGGGGTCTGTTTTTGTTAAAAGGTCAATTTGTTGAGGCGTTAACGAAGCTTTAATGCGGCTATATTGTGCTATCCAGTTCCTTTTATCTTTTAGGTTGTTAAAAATTTCAAAAGAAGTTTTAAAGGATTCATTTTTTAAGTCCCATATATCTTTTATTTTTTTTATTCCACTGGAGGCAAAATTTGCATAATATAAGGTATAAGGCCCCTTGAACTTGAATTTACAATTGCCGAATATATTTTCTTCTAAAAGGTCCTCTTTCGTGACAAATTTTTGGGTTTTCTGTAAGTCAGTCCAGGAAATTAAAAGTTCTTTATAATATTTAGACATTTTTATTTGACTAAGACCTCTAGTGTCCGAACAAGAACATATAAAAAAGTCTGTATCATATTTTTCGTCTAGTGACGTTAACCAGTATTTACCTATTGCATTCCATTTTTGTATTTTTGAGTTTACAATACTGTACATACTTTTAACCTGTTTTGATTTAATAAAGTCTCTTAAGTTTATCATTCCTATCCCCCCTTTTTCTTTCGGTAAACAGCACACTGTTCTTGCGATTTGGTTTGTTTCCCCGTCCCATATAAAGGACCATATGATATTATTTGTTTGTTTTTCGTATATATCTGGAATACCTCTCATTTCAATTTCGTATCCAATCTTAGACAATACAAAAGATTTAATAATTAAAACTTTTCCCGTAAATGTGAGATCTCTTGATTTCCAAACCTCCATACAGCTTTTTATTTTATTTATTTTTTCTAACCAAATTTGATCTAAGTCCACCCCATACCCATGTTGAACCCCTAATGCTTTCACAGGCCGCTTAGACCATTTAATTTTGTTAAATTTTTGTTTTCTATTTCGCCACTTGCCTAAATACATACCCACAGTCTTTTCCATATTCATTCTAGCCCCTGAAGCGTTTTCGTACAGTTTTAAAGTTTTAAATGTTTCTTCGATAGACTCCTCACTTTTATTAAAGAGTTGAGTATCGTCAGCAAAAATATATAGCTTTGTTTCAATATAGTCCCCAGTTCTAGTTGGGAGTTTTATTCCTTCTATATTAGGGTTGTTTCTAATTGATGCTGCAAGTGGTTCTGCTTGCAGAATATATAATATAGGAGCAATTGAGCATCCTTGACGAATTGAACGAGTTATGCTTACAAATCTAGAAGTAAACCCATTCGTATGAATACACGTCTTAGCGTTAATGAAAAGCATTTTTACCCAACTCCTGAATTTTTCCCCAAACCCAAATTTTAATAAACAAAAATCTATCCATTCCCACTCCGCCCTATCAAATGCTTTTTGTTGGTCCAAGAATAAGATCGCACCCTCCTCATTTTCTAATTCACAAAAATCTATTACATCTTGCAGTAATCTATTGCCTTGAAAAATGTTGCGCCCTTTGACAAACCCTTTTTGATCCAAATCTATTATTTGCGGTAGTACATTTTTTAACCTTTCCGCGAGTACTTTGGAAATAATTTTATAATCCGTGTTCAAGAGCGTTATAGGACGCCAATTTTTTATGGCTTCTCTCTCCCCAGACTTAAACATAAGCGTTATCATACCTCTGTATTGAGATTCACAGAGCAAATTGTTGTCGAAAATTTCCTTAATAACCGCCACGAAGTCGTTGCTTATCAAATACCAATACGTTTTGTAAAAGTCATTCACAATTCCGTCTTCCCCAGGGGATTTATCAAGTTTCAAAATTTTAACGGCCTTACTTATTTCATCCAAAGTTATTTCCATTTCACACATTTTTTTACTTTCTTCACTTAGTTTATGATCTATATTCTGTAATAGATTTTCTGCAGCATCCCTATCCCACCCCTCGGACGTAAATAATTGTTTGTAGAAAGATACTTGTTCTTCTAGGATAGATTCTATATCAGCTTTATACCTTCCGTCTGAACCTTTTATTCTAGTCCATAATTTTTCCGCGCCCCTCTTTTTTTCGAGTTTAAAGAAGTACCCTGTAGATTTGTCGCCTTTCTCGTACCAGTTAACCTTGGACCTAATTCTGACTGCCTCTGCTTTTTTGGCATAATGATCTTTAATTTTTACTTTCAAATTATCTAATTCGTTTTCATCATTGATAGGATCCGTTCCTGTAATATTATCCAACCTTTTTTCCCATTCCCTTATTTGTTTTTCTGTTACGTTTAATTGCTTTGCAACTTGTATAGTAATAATTTTTATTTTTATCTTAGTATCCTCCCACCATTCTAGATTATTTTTGAACTGATTTTTTTTTAGTTTCCAGTTTCCCAAAAGCTTTCGAACGTATTTCTAAATAAATCCGATTGGATAACTGATGAGTTCATTTTCCACGTTCCGGGACCGCGTTCTGGTTCATTTGTTTTTAATTTCATGAACACACCGTCGTGGTCACTGAACGGAAAATAAACTATTTTTACCTGTTGTGATTTATATTGAAGCTCACTACTTATAAAGATATAATCAATTCGTGACCTTGAGTTACCCCGGCAAAAAGTATATTGTTTGTCTTTAGGGTATCGCTTTCTCCACACGTCTATGTCTAGGTTAGTCTATGGAAAGGTATATACTATGAAATTTAGAGCGAGGGGCTTGCCCCGAGCTCTTAATTTCATAGTATATACCTTTCCATAGACTATCCAATTTAGCACATACTTACAACTCGAGTAATCTTTTAATTGGTCTATTGATAGTTTATTTTGGCTGACTACTTGTATCACAGGTGTTTGTAAAACGGAGCTCATTAACGAATTTTGTAAATCTACTCACTAGTATCATTGTAAAATATGTGATTTCAAAAGGCCCTTCACTCCAGAATGAAAAGATGGTAGCTGCTGGTGTAAGTATGTATACTGATATAAAGCGGTGTTTTACTATACATGTTCTTCTTACAAGGTAAGATGACAAAATAAATTGACCAAAAGCAGGCAATAATTAAATTGCAGTGGAAGCTTTACATGTTTTGAAAACATTTTTTTAATTTCACAGTAAAACTAAAGATATAATAAATTTGAAACATATAGATAGTTTGTCCCCAAAGATATAGTCTAGCAGATAGGCATTAAAAAGCAACTATAAATAGATCAGAGATTATAGGTTTTGTGTTTTTTTTTTATTAGTTCAAAGTAAAAACAAAGATTTATCAGAATATGTTTATATATATAAATAATATAGGTGGCACATTATCTTCAGACATAATCACAGTTTTTCAATTCATGACATCGTCCTGAACATGCATGAAATATTTGCCACTGGACATTAAGCAACCAATAATCAATAAATCAATCAATTCATGACGAAATAGATCACTTTCCTTAAGAAAGTTTAAAAAATTATCACCAACGTTCTTTAATTTGCCTTCACAAGGTTTCATAGTACACACTTTTCTGTGTACAAAGTAATTGCATGGATGATACATTATCATAATTTTAAGATATCGTTGTACTCTAATCAAGGTATAAAGAACCATATGTATTACCCTTTATTTAAATGATAAAATTTGCAATTGTCAAAAACATTTTTTAGATCCAAAGATTTTAATAGCAGGATATTTAAAAATCAATGTGAAAACTAATTACAAACTATTTAATTTAATTTGGAACACAGCATTTTATTTCAAAATAGCCAATGGCAATTTTTGTTTTAAATATCTTGATTACGATACAATGAAATCTTACCCTTGTGGTCATTCATGCGTAGTTACTTAGTACACAGGAAAAGTATGTACTATGAAAATTAGAAGGCAAATATAAGCAATTTGATTGGACGAGAAGTTGTAAGTATGTGCTAATAACTCATTATGCTCGACAAATGTTTTTAATTCAAGTGATCCTGTGTCGTCTCGAAAAGGCACCGGTTTTCGATCTCAATTTTTTATAAGAGCACAATTAAAATCTCCGAGAACGATATTTCTATTATTGTTATCAATAAGTATATCTTTTTCAAAAAAGAATTTTCTGTCACCAGCCAAATTGGGAGCATACATATTGTAAATAAAAATCCCGTTATTACCTGGCGTTTTAACATGTACAGAAATTGTTCTACCATTACTATCACGTCCGGTTTCAGTGATTTCAAATTTAAATTTTGGGTTTAGATATTAATATATGCTAGAAAATGTCTAAATCATTCAAAACACTCACGTTTTTCTACCTCCAAGCATAGATGGCCTTCGCCAGATTTAGCCTACTTTTTAGAATTTTTATTTTCAATGCTCTTCAATTTCTTAATTGATTTGGTTTTCAAAATGTTTTGTTCGAGCGCCACTAATGAATCTCATGTTACAGTAGATAAATAGCTCGTACTAGTACTGTATTATAAGCCTGGTACCTTTGAGGAGTCCATGAAATATAACTATTATTTCAAATCTATAAGTTGCAGTTGAAGACTATTTTGATACAACATTGCCAATTTTAGATGTTTCCGTTAAATGTTGCATTGAAGGGCATCTATAACCATTATATTAGATAAACATGATACGTTTGAAAAATAATGCATAGCTTCACTTTCAAAAGAATTATCGTTTTAGTTTAGAATGTCCTTTTCTTCTTTTTTTTTATTATGAACATAACTTTATTTTCAAAGAATTATTGTTTTAGTTTAGAATGTCCTTATTATCATTTTTTTTTAAATTATGAACAACTTTCTGAATATAGATCTAGTAATGCTGAACGATACTTTTTATATGTACTGTGCAATCATTAATTATTATATTTGGTTATATGAAATATATTATTTTATTCAGATGGAGGATTCTCAAACCAAGGCTACTGGAACCACCAGGCACCACCGTCTTACTACCATTCAACAAATACACCATATCCTGCAACACAGGAGACTAGCAGAGCAGGTGTACACCAAAAGCAATAAATTACTGTTTTTTATTTGAACTGAAATAAACATCAAAATTAACATAAAATCTTAAAGCGTTCTCATCCCTCTCGGAACTTGTCAAGTTGTCCGTGTCGTTGCGTTACAAAAGCTGAATCGCAGTTGTTTCCGGTTTCACGTATAGAGGTTATACGCACGATTTGCTTCTCAATCGTCCGAAATTTGACGTTTAACGCCGAAAACTATAATTTTAAAAGATATTATGCGTATAGTTTGTTACGTATGACGTGCAAAATGTTACTTTTTGAAATTATTTTGTCGGTATGTGATCTATTTGTAAAAGTGAGATCAATTTTATATATTTTTATAAACGGTACAAGTAGACACAGATCAGTGTGGATAGTATGTTTGAATGTTTGAGAGTTTTTTCTGACAAAAAGAGTTCTCTGTATTTCCCATAGGGTTCTTTGCTTAACTGTGTAGCACTGTGACAGCCAACCTGTACCAAAAACTTTGATTTTGGATAGTAGCAAAAACTCAAAATTAGGACAGTTACACATTAGATGCATTTCTGCATGATGTGATTTTAATATGCGAGATGGTATCTGAGAACCTGCATTCATGTACTATTTGTATGGTTCTATTTATGTTCCTTTGTTGTGGTCATTTCTTGCTTGGGTAACGGTTTGTCCACAAAAACTGTAAATTAGTTAAGGATCTTCCCAGTATCATTAGTAAACATGGTAAAAGATTTCGTTTAAATGTCGAAATTGTTTCTTAGAAGATAACTTATGGTTTTAAGTAATGACAATACCTGGCATGACGCTTAGGGCTAAATGAGCTAGAAAGTACACTTCTGTGTTATTTTAGTTCTTTCTTCGAAAATGTCTTCTCCAAGGCGAAGTCGAAGTTAAAAAAAAATAATTTGACCAGTTTGAAAATGATGTCAATTAAAGAACCTTTATGACATGCTTCAAAGACTCATAATTCCTACAAAAGTCAACTAATTAAACTTCTTGTGGATACGAGCATCTACATAATATGTTCTAATTATCTTCAAAGTTTCCTGAAATTCTGTTGTATGGTTTCAGAGGAGTTGAGATGAAAAGAACAGAACTGATGGACAAACGGACTGACTGGTCAATAACATTATACTTATTTACTTTGTTGTGTTGGGTACTATAACTTGTTATAAACGGTAATACTTGCTGAGCTTATAGTTATAAAGATTATATAGTTTAACTGTTATGATTTTTCAAAGAGCTTCTTGTGATTGGAATGTGTATGATTTCGTGGCATTGACACAATAACGTGTGCAACGTTATGGCATTTTATTATATACTTAGTAGTAAATACGAGTAAATTATATGTGTAATACAATCGATTGCAATCATGTGTATCAGCCAACCGTGATGATATCTATATCAGTCACGGTTGCAAAGGCTTTATCAAACCCCTAATCTGTATGACGTCACGTAATCAATATCAGTCACGGTTACAAGGACTTTATCAAACCCCTTATATATGTTTTACGTCATGTCACATGAAAAAAACATTTTATTAATTGTACTTGAGCAGAGCTCTTTGGATTATATATTGGTGTCTCGGGTTAATACAGGTGTGATGTTGAAAAAGCCATATGATATTCTCTATTTATAACAACATCTTTACGTAAATATAATTACCAAGTTTGTACTGGATTGAAATACATGAATGAGGTCTTATATCATCTTAAGCTGCATTCTTGATATATAAAAACTTATTAAAAACGTCTTTGGATTTTCAGTCGTTGAGTTACTATCTGGATCATTGACGTTTACCACCGTCTCCTTTTATTTATAGGAGAGCATTTCAAGTTTTTTTTTACTTATTTTTATACAGTTGTATTAGGGTAAGGGTAAAATATTAATTCACAACAACATTTTGACTTAATATGATTTCTACTTTGAAAACATTGACTGTTTGTCTCGAACTCAAAACTTCAGATCTGTAATTCTTGGTCTTTAGAAATTAAAAGAATTTGAACCTGAATGAATAAAACAATCCTTTCAACAGTTTGTTCATATTTTTTTTTATTTCCATTATTTGAACAATTTGAAGATATTTAAGCTTTTTATGAAAACCAAAAATTTAGCAAAAACATTCCCGCCCTCTAAAAAAATATAGATACGATGATTGACATAATCTTTCGACAAATAACATCTTGGGCCAAAATATTTGGATATCCAAAACCTTATACAAACGTTGAAGAGCTAATAAAACGGAAGAAGGACCCAAAATAATAATCGGAACCCAGATGACGAATAAGAGCTGTGCATGAGGGATATTATTTGACATTATGTATGAAAAAATACCAAACATACATGTACATTACTTAATTTTAAGACTCCGGGCACTAATACGGACTATTTCTTTAGTTCAATATGGATTTAATATTTAACAGGTGTAAATTGTTTTTAATTTTCTCATCGTTACAGATTATAAACATGTTTATATACATTTATTACATTGGTAGCATTGAATTACATTGATTTCCCAGTCAAATAAAAACCGATAATTTCACATGTGAAATAAACGTGGTTATTTCACTCTCTGACGTCATACAACAATGGGCGTTGTCAAGACGTCGATAAAGTCGGATCAAAACAAATTGTGAATGCGTAGAAAAAAGATATAGTTCCTTACATTTTCTACATTAATTTCATTAAAAAAGGCCATTTGCCAATGTAATAAAAAGAATAACTAATCGAAGAATTCAAATATCGAAAAATATTCAACTCGTGACCGAACAACACTGCGCATTCGTGAATTAATGTGTTGTTCGGTCACTCGTTGAATATTTTTCTCTATTTGAATTCTTCGATTAGTTATTCTATAATTAATATACATTATGATAGATATTACAATTAGCATAGTTGCCAAGCAACTGTTTTGTTGATTTGGTTTGAATAATCAATGAAGCAATGAAATACAAATGTAAAAAAAAAATATACTATGATATTGAAAATATTTTTATTGTACATTTTGTGCGAACGTCATACATTTCTGTATAATTCATCCTTTGAATTTCACAAGTAACTTTAAAAAACATATCTTGAATGTGTTTGAATTGTTTTACACTAGTCATTTTGGGGCCCTTTATAGTTTGCTGTTCGGTGTGAGGCAAGGCTCCGTGTTGAAGGCCGTAATTTGATCTATAATGGTTTACCTTTTACAAATTGTGACTTGGATGGAGAGTTGTCTCATTGGCACTCATACCACATCTTCTTATATCTATATATTGTGTAAAACAAATAATATCAGAAATAAGTTATCACGATTTAAATAAAAATCAGAAATAAGTTATCACGATTTAAATAAAAGTTTTCGAAACATGAATTCGGAACTAAATACATATTTATAACTAAAAACCAATACAACAACAATATTGAAGAATTAAAGATTAATTTTGAACAGCTAGAAGGAAGAAAATAAGGTTCACGATTTCCCAAAGCCATCACAGTCTATTACCTAGCTTAAGGGCATACGATACAGTAGAGATCCCTCGTTGATTTTGTCTTGAAATTTTGATAGAAGGTCAATTTGAATGTGTACTATATGCAAAGAAAAATGTACTATTATGACTTACTTTTTGAGATATTTTGGTTCGAAATTTCCATATTTGAAGGAAAATCTTGAAATTTCATAATTAAGGACTTTTAAGGAAAGAAGCAATACTTTTGAACGAACAGTCATAATTTAACCGGGTTTTTTTTTGTAAAATGTTCCCTTGATCCATGGCAACAACATGCTGTAACAAGTTTAAGGTTTACCCCAATAAATATTTCCTGAACTTATATTACTATTAGTGAAATAAAGAAGTTGACAATATTTTTGAGTCTACACAGAAGTACAGAAAAAATTCTATTGTTGATTTTTTCTTAAAATTTTGGTGGAGCGTTCTTGAAACAGTACTTGATTGATTGCAAAAGAAAAAACTAGGGGTCCATGTGCTTGGGTTTTTTTTCAATAAAAGCCATAAACCTTGATTTTTAATGGCAAGCGTCCCGTTTGCCGATATGGCGCTAAATTACATTGAAATAAGTTTTAATCGCAATAACGTCGTGAAACCATTCCCGCCGTACACGACTACGCAGTCAAGTTCAGTGGTATAGCCAAAGGTTTTTTCCAAAGCAACGATATTAATCATCAAAATTTATAAAGCTGGTAACTTGTAAAATAGCATAAGATATTTGCCTTTATGAAATGTTACGAAACTTGGACAGAATCTTCTTCATTATCAAGAAAGAGCATTTTAAAAAGTATTCTAGTTTTAATTAATTACTTTGAGAAATGTTAGGAAACAAAAAAGATTAGTCTGATAAAAGAATAAAGAGGTAGGGCCAATTTCCCCTGAAATTTTTTCACAGAAGGGCCAATTTCAAAAAGTGCTGAAAGAATAAAATTTACGATAAAAACATGAAATAAAAATGTTTTTTGGTCAATATCTCGATTTTTATGTATTATGTTATGTCTGGAAAATAGTTAATTTAACCTCCAAAAAAGGATGAAAGTCAAATATGCGGAATTTACCGTGTTTTTAGGTTGGAAAAACAGGGAATCACCCTAGAAGGACACTTCAAACCAAAACAAAGTTATGTTTTTTGTTGTTGTTGTAACTTATACAACTTTTCCCCTCAAAAATGAAATTGGTTTAGTGTGTCCTTAATACCTAAAAAACAACTTTTTTAATAAAAAGTAGAACATCACTAAATTTTACCTATATAGCTGCTTAATATCGACTATGTTTTCAAGAGTCGCCGTGGCTTCATCGGTAGCGCTTAAAACTGTAAATAATGGATTGTTTTTAAGATTGGGTTCAAATCTCACGCTAATTTTTCTCATTTTTTATGTTGAACATTAAAATGTTATGTTTCTATCACATTTTTTCGGATGTTTGTTTAATTCAAAGAGTCACACTGAAGTAGGTGCTTGTACATAACCAATAACACGAGGATTGATTATATAGCAATGAAGCCCAAATGTTGTGTGTGTTATACGCATAACGAAAAAAGGCCATAGCAGAAAAATTTTAAAACAACAAAAATATTTTTTCTAAATCTTGAACAAGAACGTTTTAGAAAATGGTATGATTTGTAACAAATGCAGACAGTGATTTTATCGCCAATCCACCAACTGTGTAGATACTAGTACTGGCATTGTTATATTGTCCCTAAACCGGAACCTAAGTCATCAGAAAATGAAACAACACCACAGAAAAAATCAATTACACTACCAATCGTGACTGTAGGTAAAACATCAAGAAAGTGTTGAATCTGTATCACAACATAGGGTCGATCCATTTGGTACAATGCCATGCAGAAAAGACCAGATTACATGTGTTTGTTACGCAAGCCGTTCTATTACCAACTGGTGTAAGCTGTTGTCCGGTTCATATAGACGGTAAACCTTAAAAACTGGAACAGTGTATAGATATAGATACATCCAGATTGAGGAAAACAACATCCCAGTTAAATGCGTCCGATATTTTTTGGCTTCTTGGCATTAAAACAGAGACCGATCTTGAATCAGATTAGCAAAACTAATTTTGAATATCTATTAGTTGATAATTCATATTTTAATGCTCCTCAGGGGCATTTACAAACAAAATCAATATTGGTTTTGATAAACAAAAAAAATCAATAGTCTTGGCCTTGATTATTGTAGGAATACCTGTTCAAGTTATGAAAATAGATGATGTGACGTGTTTTCATATACTATAATTAGTATCTATCGGGCTATTTAAAAACATGATTTACCTAGCTAATCAAATGAAAAAAACTCACGGGAAAATGGCCCTACCTCTTTGCATCTCTGTCCGACATTAGTCCTATAATGCATGTAGACAACACAGCTTGGACATAGTTTTGATTATTCAAAAGGCCCCGACATATGGAACGCCACAGCTGCCTTATGATCATTAAGGGTTGAGATATAACATGAAGCATATTTTCTATACTATTACGATATTTGACTATACCACTCTGTCAATTTGCTATATCACTATGATTAATTTATATACCATAAAGACATTTTGCTATAACATGGAGCTTCCTATTCATACTATTCTGTCATTTTACTATACTATAATGCGATATTGCTATATCATAAAGATACATTTTATACTATAAAGACATCTTAATACAATATTGAGCAACTTTTTCATACTATTTTGTCACCTCATTATACTATTATGTCATTTGACTATCTTATAACGACACATTTGTATACTATACAATCATCTCGATATAACATGGAGCAATTTTTTCACACTATTCTGTTATAAAACGACCTTATGAAGACATACATATCAAGCTATCAATTTCTCATACCACGAGGTGTCATTTATATACCAGTTGACTATTTAATTACACTAGAAGACCATTTCATAGTACTATCAGAAGACATTTCTATAAATAGCGGCGAAAATATTATATTTCATATTTTTTTATTCTTTTTTTTATTGTAAATTCAAGTATGGCCACACGAAGGTTATTTGTATGATCATCCACCTTTTTAGCTCACCTGGCCCAAAGGGCCAAGTGAGCTTTTCTCATCACTTAGTGTCCGTCGTTCCGTCGTCGTCCGTCATTAACTTTTACAAAAATCTTCTCTTCTGAAACTGCTGGGCCAAATTTAACCAAACTTGGCCACAATCAATATTGAGGTATCTAGTTTAAAAATGTGTCCGACGACCCTGCCTACCAACCAACATGACCGCCATGGCTAAAAAAAAGAACATAGGGGTAAAATGCTGTCTTGGTTTATACATATTTTATCTCTAAAAATAAAGCATTCATTTAGAGTAAGTCTGACAGGATCAAAATGTTCATCAGGTTTAGATCGATCTGCCCTTTATAGTCAATTTTTAACATTTTTTTGTAAATTTTTGTAATCTTTTACAAAAATCTTCTCTGAAACTATATAGACAAATTCAACCAATCTTGGCCACACTCAGCATTAGGGTATCAAGTTAAAAAAAAATGTGTCTGATGACCCTGCCTGCCATCCAACATGGCCAACATGGCTAAAAATAGAACATTACGGTAAAATGCAGTTTTTGGCTTATATCTCTGAAACTAATGCATTTAGAGCAAATACGGCGAGGTAAAAATGTTCATCCGGTTCAGATGTATCTGCCCTGAAATTTTTAGACGAATCAGACAACCCGTTGTTGGGTTGCTGCTCCGAATTAGTAATTTTAAGGAAATTTTGAATTTTTTGGTTATTATCTTGAATATCATAAAAGATAGTCAGAGATAAACTTTAAACAGCAAAATTGTTCAGCAAAGTAAGACCTACAAATTAGTCACAATGACCAAAATGGTCAATTGACCCCTTAAGGAGTTATTGCCCTTTATAGTCAATTGAAACTTTTTTGGTAAATTTTTGTAATCTCTACAAAAATCTTTTTCTCTGAAAATACTGGGACAAATTTAGTCAAACCTGGCCACAATCATCATATGGGTATCTAATTTAAAAAATGTGTCTGATTACCCCGTCTACCAACCAACATGGCCGACATGACTAAAAATAGAACAATGGAGGTAAAATGCAAGTTTTGTCTATTATTTTTTGAACCGTTATAAATAGAGAAAATCTGAAAGGCGCAAAACTATTCAGAATAATGAGGTCTACCGATTGTCCATATGCGTCAAAACCGTCAGACAAATTCTTATAGGAGTTTTTGCCCATAAATGACAAATTTTACCATTTTTTTTTTCATTTTTTTTTATTATCATGAAAACTATGATATTTAGAGAGAAACATTTTTTTCCATTATGCCTTGTATGATTTAAATTATAATAGACAAATAAATTCAGATCACAAAAATGATCAGCAAGGCTTGATCTATTAAAAAGTCAAATTTTGGCGATAGTATACTGTCACTCTTCATAGGAGTGATTGCCCTTAAATAAGGATTTGTTTACCCTCTTTTGTGTTTTGAATAAAAACCAAAGAAGATAGAGCGAAACTAAACAGACTAAAAGATCAGTAATACAAGATCAATAAAATAAAGATTTTTGTCATGAAGTCTATTCTCGTCTACAATGTTGGAGAGTGTCCTTTGTTTGATATGCACATAGACTAAGGTGAGCGACACAAGCTCTGTAGAGCCTCTAGTTTAAGCAAGTGGGGCGGGTGGGAAAATTCTATTCATTTGTAATTCTTAACAATCACTAGGAAATTTACATTATTTCTCATAAAACAAATAAAAAATCGAAGAAAGTGATCATGAGACACAGATGCCCCCGCTTCCACAAAATTGTTAAAGGGGCATAACTCTTGAACAGTTACAATACCTATGTTCGAACTTGATCTGAATATTGTGGTAATAAGCATTGTGTATAAGTTTCAAATAATCGGCCATGGCAAAGTAAAGTTAGAGCACAGAAACCAATTTCGAGACATACAGACCTTCTAAAATTCAAACTGACCATTATTCCGTGCGTTCATCGTGTATCGTGCGTGTTGCGTGCGTGTATCGTGCGTGTATCGTGCGTGTACCAATCGTGCACTCATCATTCATCGTTCCGTGTATTTTCCGTGTAACGTGCGTGCATCGTGTATTCTTAATCGTGTATGGTGCGTGTATCGTGCGTGTATCGTGCGTTCATCAATCATTCATTCTTAACCGTGTATCGTGCGTTCGTCAATCGTGTATAACTGTGTACATCAGATAACGTGCATTTGTCAAACGTTCATCTCTAATCGGGTAACGTTCATTCATTGCGGTTTTTATATGATAGTCGGTTATAGAGCTCATCAAAGCTTATATTTTATCTCACGGTTAAAGTGTATATATATATTCCGACTTTAAATAAAATTTACATTCATACTTACTTTCTTGTGAACACTTAATTAACTTCATCGTACATAACGTTCATACAGATTCATGAATTTTTGTGTAAAATTTATTTATCATCTGTAAACATTTCGTGGTTATTCAGTGAATCTTGGCTGGGACTGACACATTTTAATATAATGATACATGTTCTACGTACAAACAATAACATGATGACATTTCTACGACAGAACAGTTAAAATTGGAATTTCTATTCAACTGAGCGAAATGGGCTTAAAAATATACTGTTGGCCAACTGTTATTTATTAAAAAATATTCCGCCAATTAAAAACAACAGTGCTTTTGAAAAATTTAGATGTGGGGTAGCTCCACTAAAAATAGAAACTGGAAAGTATGAAAGAAAAGAAGTCCACGAGATGACATGTGTTGTAGCTCTACTATTGAAGATGAACTTCATGTCATTTTAAAATGCCCATTATATGTAGATTTAAGACAAATTATGATACATTAAGCTAAACATTTTAATGAACATTTTAACCTTTAATTATCAGATAGCGAAAAATTTATATTTTTATTTAATAACGGCAATGTTGCTGATATAGTTGCCAAAAACATCAACAATATTTCATTGAAAAGACACGTCATTTTATTTCCTAGTTCTCAAAGAAAAAATGTTTTATTTTCATATAGTACAGGTGGACACTGTAAATTTTAAATGTAAATGAGTAAATATATTGTGTCACGGCTTAAAAGTCTCTCATTATTCTTTTTAAGATTGGTACATACAATGCAAATGTTTTAATGTTTTATGTTTATTTCTGTGATTCTCATTTTATGTTTGTATGTGGTGAGACTATAATAAAATATTGAATCAGTATTAACATGATTAATGTTCAACTTAAGTCATTTCTCCAATGTTGAACAATGCAAGATTATAATTCTTCGCTTATTTGGCAAATTCATATTCTACTAAATATTCAAACATTTAAGTTTTGATAAATACCATTACAAATATAATTTTTGTCTTCGTTTCTGATGGTCACGTGCACGTAAGGTTATGCCATTGAGAAAATACAATATACAAGATTGTCGGGTAAATGTGGATTGCGGATTAAGATTTTAGATGTCAAACTTGAATTAACAAATTAAACTGAGGCGAATTTAACACGAATATGTATTTTCTCTTCAACAGTGTTTTTATTCTCTGTTCTTTATTTTCATTTAAAATAAGCTAAATATGTTTTGTGGAAAATTGAATACAAATAAACATATGTATTTGAAGGCATTTTTTTAATTAAACAAGTATAAGATCACGCAAATATATCCCGTATTCCTTAAGGATTTTAAATTGAGGAACTTTTTAAACTTGAAATTGTGTTTATGAGTTTAAGATATTCTTTTTTATTTAATTTTTTTGATGAAATAGTTAAATATATTGTATTATCATAACAAGTCTTTATTTAGATGGAATAAACATGGAACACTTTCACAGATTCACTTTTCATTGTGTTCATGGTTGCATATCAAGGACACTGTTTTTAATGTATGTCTAAAAGATTAATATCCGAAAAAATAATTCACAATAGTACTTTGTATTAAAGAATGACGGATTATTTTACCATGGGGGTATTTTTTGTTCCGTTACTGAGGACATGTTTTTGTCCTTTATGAATCCATATGACAAATTTGACTCCAATAAGGATAAATTTTATCTTATAGAAAAATCGGTAGTTTTTATCCGATAGATTTTGTGTTCATCTTTATCGGATATAAAAGATTGAAAAATACAAACAATTAATTGAAGTTTCGTATGCATCTATCACGATCCAGCAACTTTTGACTAGTATAAAAGGTTGCCTTGGTTTTATAGCTCAAAACGGTATTATTTGTTTTGCTTTACATTGGGTTAAATAATGAAATGTATGTTTCAGAAATTTACACAAGTTTGATTTCGGCTTTGACTCCCGGGGACACTGTCGTTTACAGTAAAAGATGAAAATCTACACATGTACGTTCTTATAAAAAAGAAGTTGTGGTATGATTGCCAATATTCATCATTATATCATAATTATTGTACTCCCCCTGATAATGAATCTATAATATATGCCACTGGACGTTAAACGATCAACTATTAATTCATCCATCTTATCCTTTTAGTTTTGTGATAATTTGCATATCAAATACATGAAACAACAGGGGCGGATCCAGCCATTTTAAAAAGGGGGTTCCCAACCCAGGCCAAAAAGGGGGGGGGTTCCAACTATATGTCCCCATTCAAATGCATTGATCGTCCAAAAAAAGGGGGGTTCCAACCCCCTGAACCCTCCCCCTGGATCCGTCACTGAACAACTGCAGAGTTTCACTAAAGTTAGAAGGCCGATATTATTGCACATATAAAACAGACATTAACATCGATCCCTACGTTTTGATCCCCTCACAAAACAACACTTTATAAATTTCATGCATCTATAACGCTTTTCTGGATTTACTTTCACTAGGAACGCTCAATGCTAAATATTTAAAAGCCAAAGAATGTATAAAATAAATAGGAGTGTAGAGCTATATGACCAATAAAGGGCCTATACACATTCACAACATTCTGTGTATTTATGTGTCTGTCCAAAGTCAAAAGCACGTAGTTCAGTGGTTTTTGTAACATCAATTCTGTTATATACATGTATTTGGGCTTTTTTTTGTGGCAAGATACATGTAGCTTTGAAATAAAGAAGGCCGTTAGTTTGCTCAATTGAATTGTTTCTTATTTTTTTCATGTCGGGGCGGGGCCTTTAATAACCGACTTTACAGTTCCCGTATTTTTTCATTATTGAAGGTCGTATAGATATAACTGCTAGCATTCCTCTTGATTTGAACTTTCTTGAATAGTTGACTCACTAGCAATTATACCACATTTTCTTATTTTTACATAAGCCTTCAATCCATCAAAAGCCAATTTAGTCTGCTGTAGCTGAAACCTACGTTTCTTAAAAAAAAATCTGAATTTATATACTGACAATTTAAGAAATGTTTGTCATAGATATCTGTTCGTGATATAAGTATCAAAATATTTTAGCTATGAAGATGTGTAAACCCTTAAATAAACCCTATTTCTTTGGGCAATACCTACGGGAATGAAAATAATAAAAACCATTATTAGAAAATCGGAATATATATGTGTGAATGACTCGGAGGTGCAATGGAGATCATAAAGTTTGATGGCCACGCGTAAAGTGCGCTGGTCTGCGCCGAAGTGCGATGAGCTGTTCGATGGTTTGCGATGGTTTACATAACGCGGGATACCTAGATTAAAGTCTACAGATGTGCAATTATTATGAGCAGTATATTTGTTTCAATGTCAGTATATAAAGCATTTACTAGTGTTATTGTCTATGAATGTAATAGTTAAAGTTGCCGCGTACTAATTTAGAGATCGTCCTATTTGATGTTTTGCATGTGGAAATTATTCTTGCTTCAACATGTATCTTTACTTAATTTGTTCCTCTAATGAGATCATCATTTACCGTTATATAATCATAAGAATAGTTTCACGGTGGACCCGTATGTATTGAGGGAATGACACTTCATCGTACGTAAAAACAAATCTTTCGTATATTTCCCGTTTTACAGTCCTACATGTATATTGAATTTTACCCACAACTCAGAAAGTTGACCAGCGCGGGGTATGCTTAAACCTCTTATTCTAGATGTCAGGTAACTTACTCGTGTTTATGTTGGATTGCTGTCTGATTGACGAATATCCGTCATTATATATATATATATATAACAAACAAATTTAAATTATATATATATATATATATAAAGAAAAGTTAAGTAGAATCCGTATGCTGGTAACATATAAGAAAATTAATAAAAGACTGAGATAATAACGGTTTCAATTCATCACTTTTACTAGCGCTTTCACTGCTTTTACAGATCTTCAGGTAATATATATATATTTAAATTTGTTTTTTAGGGATGCATCCAGTTGCACCTTTTCATTTAAAATATATTTCCGTGAAGTAATCTCAAAAGATTACTCACTTCAATAAAGAATAAATAAGGGAATTGAAACCTCTTCTTGCATGTTGCACTATGTGTAATTGTTCTCTTCGACAAAATACTGCCTTGAACTCAATTTTGGTATAAATATAAAGAAGCCACATTTGGTTCTTAAATGGATATTTTTTAAACACCTAAAGCTAGGTAAAGCCTATCTCGTGATATAGGCTCTTAAATTCGGCAACTTTTAGAGACCGACCGTGCTTCGGCTGTATAGCCAGTCAAGGTCGCTAAACTCTCATTATCCGTTTAGAGATTTTCTGAAAATACGATGGTTACTGTCTCATTAGAAACTAAAACCTTATCAAATATGGTGGCCTTCGGCTGTCATCTGCTCTTTTCGGGTTGTTGTCTCTTTGACATATTCATCATTTCCATTCTCAATTTTAAAATAACTAAAAATATGATAAACAGTTGTCAGATCAATATGCATTTAACAAGCCGGTGCGTTGATACAGGTTATATTCTACTGAATTTACTATATCCGTTATTATTACGTAATTATATAAGTCCCGTGTCCAGGTAAAAATAACAATTTGTGGTTTGTATGTCAGGTGAAAGTGACAACGGGTGGTATGTATACTAAAATGTTTATCGTCTTCCATTATACATGAGGGTGTGGATGGGGGTTTATAGAATAGAAAATTATTGACCAAAAAATAAAGAATACAAAAAATAACCAGACAAATATATAGAAAAGAAAATGACGAGGTACTAGAATATATGGAATAAAGAATGATCGACAAAAGGTATAACGATTAGAAAAAATTGCCTAAAATGATAGAATACAGAAATAACGAATCCCTTTTCAGACCCTCATAATCTGACGAAGACATTTAGCTTTAGGACAATTACGGGCATGTGATACAGTTTTAGAACCACAGTGATTTTTTTTTACAAAAGTTCACATATATACAAGCTAATTTTTACAAAATCAATTTGTATATGTAATAAAAATTATATCTTCATGTGCTAAATTTAAAAGACAAATGGGTTTGAATTATTCGACATTTACTTATAACATTTCGGTTTCTTGAACATTTTTGTCCTTTGAACAGACATCCTTAACTTTTTTGTTTCAAAAGATAAAGATATGCGGATTTCGGTAAAGAGATAAGGAATATCTTCGTTATAAAATTGGGCTCTACATTTGTGTAACAATTCTTTGTTAATATTTAATTTTTGTGAAAAGAAATTGATACAAGAAGAAAAAACGGTATTTTTGTTGTATATTTATCCAGAGACATTTTGTATTATATGTCTCTGATTTATCTAGTTAAAAAAAGTCGGTAATTTCTTCATAAAAGTTGCAACGAATAATCTTCATACAGTATCAAGCAAAATGTCATGTCTAAAATAAGGGGCCATAACTGATAACACTTTTTCCTTAAAAAAAATGAAAAAGTAATTATTTGGATAAGAAAATAACCCAGATATTTAGATATATTAGAATAAAAATATTTTTTTAATTTTTTAAAAATCATTTAATATTCATCGGTTTATGATTAAATGAAAAATATAGAAAATTGTTAAGTTGTTTTTAAGCCCCGGAAGGAAAATAATGTTTGTCCCGAGAAAAATGCCCCCCCCCCCCTATAAATGATCATTAATTTACCTAAGTGGGGGCTTAAATTTGGAGACCGATCGCGAGGCCTGACTGCCATAAACAACAGATAACGAACAGCAAACAGTGGATACACCAATTGATATGTATGAAAGACAACGGCGGGCACAAAATGATTGCACTGAATAATTTCAACTACCATTGAGATCGGTTTTTTTTCAAATTTCCTTATCAAATTAGAAATGCATTTTAAAAAACCTTGGGATATCTTTTACAGTTTGGAATTGGAATTGGAATTAAAAATTACATTTCCCAAAGAGTTTCAGGTAAAACCCCGAGAATCTCACCTCCTAGAAATTTGAAGTGCCAGGATGTTTCAAAATATGTATGAATTTTATTACATTCTTGAAATTGTATAAGGAATATAAAGAGATTCAGTATGTTTAAATTGGAATTTATGTAATAAAAATCTATCTATCTCTACCATAGTATGAAAACAGAGTACAAGTAACACGTCCTTTCTAGTCCTTAGTGGCATATTGTAAGTCCTTATCAGTGTTTAGACGTACAGGCAGAAAACAGTCGAAGGCCACCAATGGGTAGAAAATCCCGCACCGAAGGCGTTTTTCAGCTGGTCCCTAAACAAAAATGAATTTTAGTTCAGTGATAATGGACATCATACTAAACTTCGAAACATACAAATATTTCCTAAATTTCGGAACGTAAACATATGATAATTAATTAGTTAAGGTTACAAATTTAGGCAGATAAAAAGAAAGGGGGGAGTCAATGCATTTGAATGGGGACATATGGTTAAAACCACCCCTTTTATCCTGGGTTGAGAACCCTCTTTTTAAAAATGGCTGGAATCGCCACTCTTTAAAACGTAGCAACTTATAAATTATTTATATTAAGTAGAATTATAAAATCGATGAGTTTTATAATTTGACAACACTCATTGATATTGGAAATACTCTACTACAATTAATTTATTTAATACATGGAGTGTTTAGTAAAACTGTCGACCAATCAACACAGAAAGCGAGATATCTAAAATTTGTATACCCTTATAGATTTTCATTATCATACATCAATTTTAAATGCAATTCCAAATAAAATGGCTTTAAGAACCGTGTATTAAGCGCTTATCGTTCATTGAATCATTCACCGTGCGTGTATCGTGCGTGTATCGTGTGTTCATCATTCATCGTGCATCGTGCGTGTATCGTGCGTTCATCATTCATCATTCATTTTTGAAAAAAAACCCACATCTTATTAATCAGTCAGCTTTCACACAAAATTAAAAGAATAATTGTGTTGATCAAAATAAATAATAGGTACATTATTGAGGTCAAACTTTTGTATATTCAGTTAGATGTGTAATGAATCGAATACACAAATTTTGGACCTCAATACCAGTAAGGTCAATTGACAACTGCAGTTGAATCCAATTAATACTTACACCTTTGAGTATAATTGTTTGAAAATAGTGACACTTGTCTATCATACTGGTATTGTATCAATACTCTTATTTCCCTTATGAAAGGGAATAATAGCATTTCAAAAAAGAGTGGGAATCAACTCTGATATCAATACACATCTTGAACCAAATTTTATTCAATCGCTCACAGGAACATAAGATACTGATAAAATGAAAAAGTCGATATCTCTGGAAGGAAAAAATAGAAATTTTTCCTAAAGCCATACATACCACAAGACTGTCTTAACAAACAATTTGTAAAGTGAAGTTAATGAAGCAAGACATTCTCAGAATACAATAGATATGTGAAAAATTGCCTCCCTCCTTTTAATATGAAGAAGTCTATAACTCTGGAGAAAAATTCAAAATTTAACAAAAAATTATACAGAGCATTGGACTATCATTAAAAACAACAGTGTAAAGCTCGAAGTTATAATCAAGCAAGGCATTCTCAAGGTACAGCGCATCGTGACCCTCCCCCTTTGTTAATGAATAAATTCCATAAAACTAAAATGAAAAAATTCACTAAAAATTACCCAGACCTTGAGACCATCACCAAAAAGAACTGAGTACATTTAAAGTTATTCGGCAACAGCCAAACTTTGCTTAGAGTAAATATTATTTGTATGCCCCCGCCGCTAGGCGAAAGGGGCATTAAGGTTAATCCTGTCCATCCGTTCGTACGTCCGTTCATACGTCACGAAATTGTTTTCCGTGAACAAACTTTAGTTTGGCTGGGCCGAATGATTGAAAACTTATACACAATGCTTTTAACCACAATATAAAGATCAAGTTAGAATTTGGGATTTGCATCTGCTACTGCTCATGAGAAATGCCCCTTGAAAACTTTGAAACTGTCAATTTTTGTGGTTTCCGAGCTCTAACTTTATTCTGCCTTGGCTGATTTTTTGAAACTTACAAACAATGCTTATTACCAAAATATACAGATCAAGTTCGAATTTGGGTATTGTGACTGTTACTGTTCAACAGTTATGCCTCTTTAGAACTTATGTGGAAGCGGGGGCATCTGTATCCCATGAACATTTTCTTCAATTTTTTAACTTGTATTTGGAGAAATAATGTAAATTTCCTAGAGATTGTTAAGAATTAAAATTAATAGAATTTTCACACCCGCCCCACTTGCTTAAAACAGGTGGACGATCATCTACAAATTAACTTGATGTTGCCATACTGAAATTTCTGAAAGCACAGAATTGAAATAAAAATAATATATAATATTTTCGACGTTGTTTATTGAATTGTATTCCGATAGGATAGTACGATGAAATGGTCTTGTAGTGTAATCAAACAGTCTACTGGTCTATAAAGGACACCTCATGGTATATGAATTTGGTAGCCTGATATCAAAACATGTCTTCATAAGATAGTAATATGACAGAATAGTATGAAAAAGTTGCTCAATTCTATATCGAGATGATTGTATGGTATACAAATTTATCGTAATAAGATTCTAAGTAGTAACATGACATAATAGTATAGTGAGGTTCAAAATAATATGAAAAAGTTGCTCAATTTTATATTGAAATGTCTTTATAGTATAGAATGTATTTTTATGATATAGCAATATCGCATAATAGTATAGTAAAATGACAGAATAGTACGAAAAAATAGCTTCATGTTATCTCAAGATGTCTTCATAATATAAAAGAATGTCTTCATGACAAAGTTAAATGACAGAATAGTACTAAAAGGTAGCTACATGTTATATCAAAATGTCTTTAAAGTATATAAATTTATCTTAGTGATATAACAAATTGACAGAGTGGTATAGTCAAATGTCGAAATAGTATGGAAATTTGCCTTATGTAATATCTCTACCCTTAATGATATGATAATCGGTATCACAAGGCAGCTGTGTCGTTCCATACCGACATGACAAAATGTGAAACTATTATAAAGTAAGTGGGATAATATAAAAATAAGGACATTTGGTATGATTGCCAATGAGACAACTATCCACCATAGTTCAAATGACGAAGATAAAAGCAATAAAAAGTCACCGTACGGCTTTCAACAATAAAAAAAACCCACACCGTATATAGTCAGCTATAAAAGTCCCCGACATGAAAAATGTGAAACAATTCAAACGAGAAAACTAACAGCCTACTCTATAGGCATTATATGTATGCGCAACCATACCCACATTAAGTCGTGTTAGCTTAAAAACTACTTTGAACATGTTTAAAAAGTGAATATTTAGAGTTGTTTCGTGCAAATTCATGTCATAATTGGCTCAATAGTCCATTACGGCGTAGTATAACATTTAATAGGAAGTACATCAGTCGATATATAGGGCATGAAATTGCATGATTATATCAATAGATAAGTTACAAAAGCTTGTTCTCGTGGTATTCTTTATTACGGTTCATATGATTATTGACTTACTTGCCTGTATTATACCTCCACTCTAAGAGTGGGGCAATATTGCAACCACCTTGTTAGTCAACAAATATTTCGTAACTACCTTACAGAATGACTTCATATTTTTTCAGCGGCTTGACACCTAGGAGTTGTAACGTGTGAACACTTTCCGGGTATGTCAGATACCTAATTCTCGTGTGTCGATACTTCGAATTTTGTTTTCTCTCAATATGTACAATAGGGGATGTGCTTAGCACGTCAACGGGTGTGTACTTGTTTTTGGTCTATCAAATTGGGTTTATTATAACTTTATCTTTTTAACTGACAGTTCGTCTTCATACACATATATACATGTATTCCACGAGGTTAAATTCTAAAAACACCGTTAAACTCCGCAACTTTTTAAAGTACCTATTCAAAGTCAGGAACAGTATAAGGCAATGTTCTCATTTATTATGTTATTTTGTTATTTTGTTAATAATCTCTTTTGAATTTATCCGTACAATGACATTTCTCCATACAATTTAGAGCTTGCCAAATGGTGTACATAATATATATTGATCAAAACAGTACGTTGATATCTAATTTACTTATTGGGCTTTTTGTGTAGTTGGGTTTCTGTCTCATTGGCGTATTATTATCTACATTTTTTTATGCATTTACTATATGAAATAAAAAATCACATACAAAATTATAAAATTTTAATGTGGATCTGTTTTTTTTTTTACATTTCTAGATGATACTATTTACATGACAGGGCCGTAACTAGGTCTCCAAAATAGACGAGGCAGGGGTCTGGGGGCCGCCAATTGAGGAAAATTGTAATATTAGGGTTCGAAATATGTCTTGTAACCTCCATTTTTGTATCATATTTATCATTTTTGTTTCATATTTACTGTATGAAGAAATGCATTAGGCAACCAGAGCCGGCTGATAGATACTTGCCTCGAATTTTGTTCCATCAAAACATGTATCCATTTACAGTAGGGTACATGTTTAAAAGAAGAAAAAGCGGAACAAGTGTGTGTGGTTAACGCTGCAATAAAAATAACACACATTTTAATAACATTTTAATAAAGACCAAAGCATGGAAACTAGTCATTGTCTGTGAACGCTAGTTCGACCTTTCTTGTTCCATAGATCCCATCGTTTGAGAACAGCTTCTGCGTTTACTTGTCCGTACGATGGACGTGAAGCATGTCTAAACCACATAATCTGTCCTCGGTCATTGTTGATCTACACCATGTCTTTAAACGCCGAAGGGCAGAAAAAGATCTCTCACATGAGCAAGAACCGACCGGCAATGTCAATAGTAGCTTCAAAATGGTATGTATATTTGGATACATGTCCCGATCGGCATATGTAAGTGAGTCTGTAAGAGTCTTAACAGATTCTAAATTCGACCTGGTACATTTAGCCACCCATCTGTCGATTTTCTTGTCCCAGATCATTTGGATATGGCAAATCATTCATGTATTCTGTTTTCATATCTTAAATAATTTCCGGATTTATCTTGTTTACTAGAGCTGATACGAGGTAATTGCCATAGAAACTGGCCTTCAGTTCTTCTAGAAATCGCGAATTTAAATGTGAAATTATGTGGTCAATGAAAGGAAGAAAGTAGTTAACGCGGTAATGATCTTCAATACTTTCGACTGTTGTGTTTGCTCTGTGTCTTTGTTTTTGTGCGCTTCTGGGCTTTGTTGGATCAACGTGATTTTCATTGCCGATGGACACGCTTCTCTCATACATATCATGAAACTTGGCATCCGAATCCTATCTTATTCCCTGAAATAGCAACAAAAGGTCTCTAGCCTCATGATGAGCTTTCACCAAGTCACAAGTCTCAGACTGGAGAAGGATTGACAATGGTCTGATGAACCCCAGTGTAAATTGCAGTAAAATTACAACAACGATAAAATCAAATTTGAGTAATACAGCATGATATGATGAAGCATCGGCTGCAACCTGACCTTTGGATTTTGACTGCACCGTTTCTAGAACATTCAAAAGAGACTTATAATGAGCCAAAAGCCAAGACAGAGAGAGTATCAACTCTAGACGTCCACCTAGTTTCAGATAGTTTCGGCATCACTGTTTGTCTCATTGCAGCTTCAAAAAGTGCGTCTTCGTTGTCGTAAAGTAGGTAAATTTAGGGACATTGAAAGACCAGGAGGGTCTCACGGTCATTTAAGCGGTCTCCGGTAGGTGTTAACTATATATTTTGAATATCAAACTGACACTTTGAGCCCTCCGTAAACATAGAAGACAAGAAGTTTACCCAAATTCCTTTTGGTGCCATTTATATCCTTATATTTACTAACTATTTGCATAATTTTATGAAAATTGAGAGTTCAGGGTGTCTAGCAATCGCCCTGTGCCATTTTACCTGAATTTTCAACGATTTTTAGCTGAAAAGTGACAATTTAAGCCCTCCGTAGATATCGAAGATGACATTATTCTGGGAAATCCTTTTGATACTATCTGTATAATTATATACATAGTCTAAACGATCATTCAATTTTATGGACATTGAAAGACCAGGAGGGCCTCACGGTCATTTAAGCGGTCTCCGGTAGGTTTTCACTATATATTTTGAATATCAAACTGGCACTTTGAGCCCTCCGTAAACATAGAAGACAAGAAGTTTACCCAAATTCCTTTTGGTGCCATTTGTATCTTTATATTTACTAACTATCTGCATAATTTTATGAAAATTGAGAGTTCAGGGGGTCTAGCAATCGCCCTGTGCCCTTTTCCCTGAATTTTTGACGATTTTTAGCTGAAAAGTGACAATTTAAGACCTCCGTAGATATCGAAGATGACTTTATTCTTGGAAATCCTTTTGAAACTATCTGTATAAATACATAGTTTAAAAGATCATTTATTTTTATGGACATTGAAAGACGAGGAGGGTCTCACGGTCATTCAAGCGGTCTCCGGTAGGTTTTCACTATATATTTTGAATTCTGATCCCTCCGTAAACATAGAAGACCAGAAGTTTACCCAAATTCCTTTTGGTGCCATTTGTGTCTTTATATTTACTGAATATCTGCATAATTTTATTAAAATTGAGAGAGCAGGGGGTCTAGCCATCGCCCTGTGCCCTTTTACCTGAATTTTCGACGATTTTTAGCTAAAAAGTGACATTTTAAGCCCTCCGTAGAAACCGGAGATGACATTGTTTGGAGAAATCCTTTTGATACTATCTGTATATATACATAGTGTAATCGATCATTTAATTTAATGGACATTGAAAGACCAGGAGGGTCTCACGGTCATTTAAGCGGTCTCCGGTAGGTTTTCACTATATATTTTGAATTTTGATCCCCCCGTAAACATAGAAGACAAGAAGTTTACCAAAATTCCTTTTGGTGCCATTTGTATCTTTATATTTACTAACTATCTGCATAATTTTATGAAAAATGAGAATCAGGGGGTCAAGCAATCGTACTATGCCCTTTTACCTGAATTTATGACGATTTTTAGCTGAAAAGTGACATTTTTTTTGTGGCTTTCCATACTTATTTCCATTTATATTTTTAAATCGTTTGGTTTTTTTTTTCTATGGAAATATCATGTATAAAAGTACTACTTTGATTGCAATTGATTGGTAAAAATCTATATTTCATAAAGACAAATGTGCGATTTACATAAGGGTTTGTATTTGAGGAGAACGGGAATTTGCGACAGCTTGAAGGGGTCATAAAACGATTTCCTACATATCTTTTTACTCCTTTTATCTATGACTATCATGTTTTAAATGTTATCGAATATTTAGATTTCTGTTATTTTCAACTAAGAAATTTGAATATCGGACCGACTGCTAGCAGCCTGTTGGATATTAAATATCAAATAACGATTCTTATATGACGTGCTTCTTTCGCTTTGTAAACAACACCGTGATAAAATTCTCGATATATCTATACTTAGCGCAGACTCCGAGATGTACATAATAATGGCTATTAAAATATACCTCCCACGTAAATCCACATGTATCGTAACCTATGTGCAAACGCTATGCCGATTTCGCTGTGTTAAAAATTGCAATTGAAAAAAAACCCCTACAGAACCTTTTTTTCTTATTCTGAGGCATAACATAAAGAATTAATGCATTTAGCTCGGAAAAATGTACAAAATCAAAATAAAGTAAAATTCCGCGAAATTCCATTGATGTTTTTTGCACATTAACGTTATTTCAAAACATGACGTCATACGAATGAAAACGCCAAAGCTGAAGTTTTTCCGTTGCGTTAACCCTCCAAATTCGGATAATATTGCATTAAAATGAAGTTTTAAGGTAGGTGTTGGTTTTTTTCTTTTCTATTGCATTATTCGCACATGTACTGATTTCAGCAAGTCAACATGGCGGCTCCTTAGTTACAAAATGTCAACAGTGAATTTGGCGGTAGCTTACGAGAACAAATTTAAATTAAAAATGGCAAATGTTGTGTTTGAGAATTAAAAGAAGTAAACACATTTTTTCTAGCAGTTATTTAAGAAATAATTCATGCAAGCCACAGATTTATTAGATTTTTTTTAGATTTATCAAACAGGGGGTAAAATAGAACAGCCACACATACGGCATACCCACCCTCGCTTCAGTTTTTTAATGACCGTATTTGTCCTATTAGAATCGAAATAATTCATGGAAGCCATAGATTTGTTGTAAATTTACACATGGCCTGGGTCGTGATATTCGTTAATTTCATCCCTCGCTAACGCTCAGGATAAAATTCGAATATCAGGCCATGTGTAAATTTCCAAAAAATCTATGGCTTCCATGGATTATTTCTTAAATAACGAACAGACTGCTAACTTCACATACATACTATTTACTTCATTATTAATGAATAAATATAACAATTCTCGTGGTATGGCCGCTTTCCTTAGCAAGTACTTTTTTCAAATTCGCGCAACCGGATTTATGACGTCAGCAGATTTTCCGCAAATGTGACTACATTTAAAGCGACATCGCGAAATGTGATTGTTCTTATTAGAAACATCGCGAAATTACAACGTTCTGATTAACAACGTCGCGAATAACACAAAATGTTTTGAAAACGTTATTATCTGCCCCTGTTACTGTATCGTATGCCCTTAAGTGATAGATATTTAAGGAATGACTGTAATATTTTTTCTGTCAATGAAGAAATAACATCAAAAATGTGGTGCAAACTGAATAACTGAATAATATTTTAAAGTGTGCACCACATTTTTTATGTTATTTCGAATAGACAGAAAAAATATTACAGTCATTTCTTATAATTTAATTCTAAATTCCATTTTAAACACGAGTAAACCATGAAAAAACGTTGATGACGTCACAGTCACATTACAAAATTATGTCTATGAGCTGATAAACAAAACAACGTCAGCCAATCAGAAGACGCGTTACATCCAAAATTAAATTATATACTAATAGACGTTTCCCGATCTGCCAAGTATCAGGTACTGTTGGTACGTAACTCAACAGTTAGTGTTGTTTTGGAGGTATCATTTAATGTATGAGATTATTTTTAAGATACTTGCACAGTCGGATGTTTAGATCTCGTGCTGCCGAATATATTTTTAGCATTATTTCATGATTAGTACATTATTAATGAGGTTAATTTTGTATGTTAAAATGGCTCTTATTTTTTTCATGTTTTCTAAAAGCCTACCCAAAAAATTTCCAACCAATTCGTTCTATATATGTCCTGTACCAAGTCAGGAATATGGCAGTTGTTATCACACAGTCCGTTTCTATGTATGTTGGCGTTTGCTTTTGTTGTAGTTCAGTGTTTCGGTTGTTCCGTTGTTTTCCTCTTATAGTTAATATGTTTCCCTCGGTTTTAGTTTGTTACCCGGATTTGTTTTTGCTTAATCGAATCACGACTATTGAACAGTGATGAGTCTTTTGTAGACGAAACGCGCGTCTGGCGTAAATATAAAATTTCAATCCTGGTATCTATGATGAGTTTATATACTACTGTTGCCTTTATGTATAAATAATATAACAGGCGAAAATCAGAGAGATTATAAATGTGTTTTATATTTTAGTTTCTGTTTGCCTTTGCAATTTAAAGAGACATAAATCTAAATTACAAACCGTTCGTGCACTGGTTACTTGCAACAGTTGCTTGAAAGCATAATCGAGTACACACAATATTGTTTGCTATTAATACGAAAAATATCCACATGAAATCCATACCAAGTTGCAGTTTTATATAAAAATCCTCCAAATACTTTTGATAATGATTCATAAAACATACGTTGACATTAAGTGTATCCATCAATCATTTTCAAAAGTTCAATGACGGCCTCCAGTTCGTTCTACGGTTGGTACGGGAGCACATCGGGAAACCTTTAATAAGACTTATCTCCACTTTAATATTTCGAAATAGAGCAGTCCGGTTATTTGGTGTTTCAATTTGATAAAGTTACAAGACATAAAGAATAAAATGTAAGTGAAAGTTCTCTTTGTACAAAATAATGGGCATTCAAAGTAAAAAATGAAAGTTAGCTCTGCTTAACTGCCACAATGACAAGCCTTGCTACTTTTTTATGTTGATTCTGAGAGGATCGTAATTTAGAACTAAACTAGAATGTCGTAATTTAAATTGTCTTAATTTCTTTGGCTTTCATTCCATTGATTCAGTTTATTTGAGAATATACGGTCTATCATGCTGAATGCACATGTACTATTATAAGACTATAATTGCCTACATCCACGTCATTTGAACTATGGTGGTTGGTTGTCTCATGGCAACCACACCACATCTCCTAATTTTTTTATAACCTTCGAAAGATTATATCCCGAAATATACGACTCTGGAGGCGGTTATAGTAGTGTTCATAATGAATGTTGCTTACTTCTCTTCTGATGCATTGTTTCAATTTATCTAATTTGAATTTTTGATACATGTCTAGTATTGTTCAAGTGTCACACGGAAAAAAGAGTCCCATAGATAGGTATCATGTTTGGTCTATGTCTTAGTGTATGAAAGAACATAAATGAAACATGCAAATTTAAAGCCTCGCATACAATTTAGAAGGAGTCATTACAGAAATTATGTCAGCTGCAAAGGAGAAGAAGAAGCATCAAAACACCGAAAAAACCGAAATCGATAGCAGAGTATTGACAAAGTGTTCACAAAACCCTGAAAAAGGACATATGTACTGTTACCTTGTGATAACAGTTTCTTATCTTGATAATTTCTAGAGGTTACAAAATTGGTCTATTACAGTATAGCCAGTCGTGGTTAGATAGAAAGAAACTATGAAGTGGTTCATCTTCTTTGCTATCATTACGGTCTTAAACTTAACCAGTGGATATGAAAGTAAGTACTTTTTTTATATAAACTAGAAGGACACTCAACTAACGAGGCTGTTGATTAAGTCATACCGTGTATTTCAAATTTTGTAAGTAAAGATGTATAATTATTTTGATTGCATGCGGTCGAGTGTTCGACAACCTGCAAGGATCTATTTAAAGACTACCTCCTCCGATAGGGACTCATCATTTAGGAGTAAGAGGCGGGTATGTTCGGAAAGTAATTTGTTCGATATTGTGTCTGTGGACTATGGCATGCTATTTGTGAGCTAGCGTATCAAAAATTCATTCTAGCGTATAAACCAGTGATTATTTATATAAAAAACACGCTATTTTCTATATCCTGAATACGATATTTGCATTCTGTCCTATTGCACCTTCAGCTTATTAATGATTTAGTAAATGATGCCTATCTAAGATTAAAATCTAAGGCATTTTATTTGGCAGTCAACATGTGTTTGTCCTTTGTGTCAATCTTATTCCATTTTATTCATTTTAATCATCATCCATTCAATGTTCAATAATGGAAAAAAAAGGATATGGTTTATTAATTCACGACACAAAATTTTACGCGTACATAAATTGTCTATAGTAAAGGAACAACGCAGGAACGTCAGCAACATGAAACAAACACTCTCGCCACACTTCAAGACTACAACTAGCACCGGTTTGAGCGTAACACTTTGCTAGATATCGATCACGCCACACCTGTTCATTAAAGAACACAGCTGATGGGCAATATCAACAAACTGTATATTATATCTGGAAAAAAAGAAATTTGACAAATATCGATAAGCGTCATACATTACCGATTGTGAGAAACAATACCAAAAATTTTAAACAATCAACAATGAATTCATGTAACTTAATAGATATATTTTATGGTGTGTATTGTTGCTTCATTTGAAACGACTTTACTCCTATTTTTCAAAAATAGTTAAAATGTTACCTCCTCTCAAGCATTCTGATCACTTGCGTCTTATGTTTGATGTAAACTGTTTAATATTGATTTTTTTAAATTTCTGTAGGAACATTTTATATAAAAGATGAAAAAAAAAATGTCTAAAACCAAAAATTGTTTGAACCTGAAATAAATTGTAATACAACTAATTTGAAAAATACCCAAATGGGTCTCTTACACGATTTCCTGTATGAGGGGTGTACAAAGATTGATACTTCTTCATGTCCCTTTTACTAGTATTTGAAATTCGTATGTAACTGTATTATCAAATAGTCAAATATTTGGGAGGCGTTAGAGAGAACTTTTTTATTATATTTTTTTATTCTGCTGAAGGTGATTATAACATTAATTTCAGAAAGGGCAGTCACTTTTTCGTTTTCGTCATTTTACGCCAACCATATGGTACTTCAAAGAGGATCCCGTGGTGCATCTGTATGGGGACATTCTCCGAAACATGGTGATAAAATTGATTTGTATCTAGACGACCAACATAGTGGAAGTATAACAGTTGATCCTCATGGAATTTGGCAAGGTGTTGTACATAACCCTGGGGGAAACCATGGTTACAAACTGACTGCTTCATCCTCACTTGGAAATATAACTCTGAAAGATGTATGGTTCGGAGATGTCTGGTTGTGCTCAGGACAAAGTAATATGGCTTTTATTGTCGGCCAGGTAAACGAAGTCAATGTTATGATATGCACATTTGAAAAAAAGGCATTTCAATTGCGTTGTGATATTTGATTAGAAACACGATCTTCTTAAATGCAAGATATGCAGCAAAGATTATCTACGAAGTAGTGGCGGTGTGTTCCAGAATCTGGAAAAGCACCCAAAACGCAGATATTTTTTCCGGATTTATTTTGATTACCCACACTCTAATCCCGACTTATTATTAAATTAAGTAGAGGTTCGAATATTTACCCTTATGTAGGGTAAAGCACCAAATAGAGATAAACGATATATATTGCATCGAATGACTAGCTTCAAGACAGTAGCATTTTCCTCTAGCTACTAGAAAAACTCCTCGATTTCAGTGATTCTGACACATTTTTTATCGATTTAATACGCTCTGATCTTAACTCATTACAAAGAGAATTTATCAAAGAAGAATATCTGATGATTGTTTAAAAGTCGTATTATCATAAGAAATTCTGTCTTAAAACAAACACTCTCTTAACAAAGGCAAATATTCTCATATTGGAACGTTGTGTCGTTTTTGTGATGTTACGTCAATTTCAAGGGCTAGGGGAGGGTTGAGCATTCACAATATAAAAATAAGGAGGTATGATTAACAATGAGACAATTATCCACCAGAGACCAAAGGACAAGGATGAATGTATATATGTAAATAACTATATGTCACTAACAGATATTGGCGAATTTCTTTGAAAAGATAAAGATACAAAATAAAATGTTCAAAACCTGACAGAAGACTTTTAATTGCGCAACACGAATCTAACCAAACACTTTTTGTGAACTCAGGAATGCGATTTTGATAAATGTTTGCCAATTGATAGTTTATGATCGAATAGATAAAAGAAGATGTTGGGTCAATGAGATAGCAACCAATCACTGATATCAAAAAGTTATATGGGCCTTATTCAAAAAATGTCCATTTTTGACAACTGGCAAATCAAAAAATATAATGTTGAGAAATAAGTGATTTAATTGTACATGTGATTACTTTAAACTCAGTTTAAGCTATATACAAAATATGCAACCTTAAACTGAACGGTAAGCTTGACAACAACTCTGTAAAAGTGAACATGGTGTACCAAGGAGTCCCCTTTGGAACGATTTTTTATGGTTCTATACCATGCTAAAAAAATTAGAATTTGAAGATATTTTTCCTTCAAGAATTTGACAAAATAAATGATTTTATACGGTGTAACTATTTGATTTGCAACTTTAACTACTAGAAATATTTACAAATGTCCACTGTGTTACGATATATGTCCCCTACGAAACATTCTTTGTCCACTACGTATTTTTTTTTTAATAAATGGTGACCTTAAATCATAAAAAAACGTGGTGTCTATATGAACTAAAATGTATTGTTTTAAACAATAATCATAAAAACATGTATCTGAGAAACCGCGTGTAACAAAAATGGCTGCTAACATGTAAATACGTCGACTACCCAACGGTCCACTACGCAACGTTTTCGTTTTTCGTATCACGTTTCCTCAGATACATGTTTTTATGATCATCGTCTTCGACAATACATTTTATTTCATAAGCTCCACGTATTTTATGATTTGAGGTCATACATTTCTTTAAAAAAAAAACGTTGCAAAGTGAATAAGTAAAAAAAGTACGCTATCAATAGGACTTACAATAGGACTTACAAATTGATTCAATGCAGACGAACTATATCATCAGCATCCATAGATGACCGCCATTTTACTAAGTGAAGTTGTAGTAGTGGCAGGTAAAAGGAAAGACTACAATTTCAATAAGAGAATGATTATCATTTTGCCAATTGTTTGTTGTTGTTGCGAAGTGGGCATTTTTTTTTAAAGTTACTAGCACAAATCTATTTGAACTTATCTAAATATTTGAAGAATTTTTGTAAATTATGAAAATTTAAATTAACTTTCAAATGTGGACAGAGCGTTTTTGCTGTTTTTGAGCCCTTTGGTCGCATATTTTCGAGCATCACTGAAGAGACATTCATTGTCGAATGTGCATCTGGTGCAGAAAAATTGGTACCGTTAATGTTATTCATAGAGTCCTTACAACAAAGCAGACAAAAAGGGTTGCCGTTGTCTTTAATATGTACAATTTAAAGACTGAGACCAAAAAAAAAATAAAATTTATATGATTTTATTACAATTTAAGCCCTGGACAGAAAAAAGTGGATATTTTTTTGAAAAACGCCCAATATAGTATTTTTCTTTTACTTAAATGTTTAAAAAAAACACAATTACAAGTACTTTCAGGAAGAATTGTTTTAATTTTAATTTTTTATGCAGCTCGCTAATGCAACAGATGAGGTCAGCGACACTTCAAGTCACCAGGATATTAGATTATTTAAAGCTAAACCACATTTGTCAACAACTCCGCTCACAGAATTTACCAGGACAAGCATAGGAGAACAATGGCTATTGCCAACAGCAGGTAAATATACAACTTTTTATACGTTCAACATGAATTTTATTGATAATGGTCAATTGTTAAAAGCATTATTCAAATAAAGACAATTGGAAAATAACACTGTCCTGTTTCTAATTTTAGAAATGTTTTCAAATGAAAATAACTCCTGGATATGACAGACGGAGCTTCCTGACTAATCAACCTTATCAAAAGGGTATATTTTAAAGATTGTAAACTGTCCCGTTGCCATTTTTTTACAAAACCATTTTTATCGTAAATGTATGAAATCAAAAATGTAGTTCACTTCCTCACAAAAGACCATCTTTTTCAATCTGCTTTGAATGTACAAGGATACAGTGTGTCTTTACCTAGGAGTTGTTTCCCTTAATTTGTAATAAGTACAACTCGGTAATTAAACGTCTGAGAATTGTAACTCTCTAACTCTGTCATACTAAATTCTAATTTTGATGTTCCATACATGCTACATGGTAATTTTGTGATATGTACATTTGTAATTTGAAATTTGTAACATAAGAATTTGTATTTTGCATATCTGTTTTCTGTCAGGTCCGACTTTTGTCACCTAGAAAAAAAATAGATCAAAGAAACAATTGGTCGGATTTCACAGAATGTTTCTTAAATAATGGAGAATGCTCTATAATGAACATTTTAATATTTGAAACTTTTCCCAACATCACGCTTGCCCGACATCACCATACTATAAGCCGGTTTTGGACTTTTTGCTTAGCATAATGTTTAGCTTTTACTGAAATTCAAACTTGAAGAAAATCCACTGAAAAAATGATAAAAACGTTATTGAAATTTGAATAAATCTGTCCGTATGATTTCAATTAAGTTCCGGTCTTTTCATTTCCCTGTTCAGGTCCGAGTTTTGGCACGAAAACAATGTTTAATTTTTTTTTCATTTTTTTTTTTTTATAAGATATTCATCTTTTTTTTTTTACCTTAAATCTAAACGATGTACGTCAGCAAGTTTACAAGAATCATTTTCAAATAACAGAAATGCATGATACTAATTATCATGTTGCTAATGTCAATATTACAAATGTTCACATCACAAATTCCAAATGTACATACCACAAATACACCAACATCAAACTAGAACTTACAATAATAGAGTTGCAGTGTTGCAAAGTAAGAATTACAATTTTAGAACGTTTAATTACAGAGTTACATGTACATTGTTACAAAATTTTTAATCCAGAATTACAATGTGAGAATTTTGACCCCTTTGCCTTTCATAATTCACAGCCAGTTGACATTTATTTCTTGGTTTCATAAGATGAGTGCGTAGTAGAATAACGCAAAGCTTGTATTGATTAAAACCCCCAACCTAGGGGGCTTATGTCATATTTTCGTTTGCTTTGTTCTTTGTATGACCAATGTGTTCCCTTCTCGCATCTTCTTCATCTTTTTTATATGACTGATACGACATGAAGGTAAGCAGCTATGACTATTTTACTTTTCGATCTCTTACCTAAATTATCTACATATTTTCCATTTACAATTATTTTTATCTTTTCACTTTGTACTTGGCATCTATAAGCATGTTATACTCACCCCTCAACTTCAAATTAATCACAAGCACGTGCAGAATAGCATATACTTTTATATTCGTATTGTTATGATTTATTAATTCTGACAGTTTTCACACAGATCCTTTTAAATTAATTTCGACAAAAAAATTACATGTTTCAGTGCACTTTGTTATCGAAAAATCTTTTTTTTTTCATTCCCTTCTCTTTTTTTTTTGTCAATTATCACAGATACTTAAAAGTTCCAGATTGTACCCGGTATTTTTTCTCTCCTATATATCTTCATCCAATTTTTGGAGAAAACCAATTTCATTGAATAGAATTTCGTTAACACTAAAATGAATATGTTAGTATATTTCTAAAGTTACGAAGTCCATTCTTTGGGACGTCATCACGTAACATGGAAAAAACATGAATTTTAGTTTCATATATTTTACACATGGGACCATTGGGTAGTCTGTAAATTTTACCCTGTCGTGTGCCTTTGTTCTATTTGTAAGTAATAAGTACTGATATTTTAGTTATACTTTTTACGTCGGACACGCTTTTCGGGAATCCTGCTCACCATATAAACTGTGTTTCCTCGGGTCGCAAGGATACTGTGAATACCATTTTAATGCAAGTTCAATGCTTAATGACTAATCCTACAAATTTCCAAGTTCAAAGTGTTATTAATTTCAGCTTCTGTCAAATATTTCTCAGCTGTTTGTTGGCTATTTGGAAAATATTTATCATCTCATGTAAGTTATCCTATTGGATTAGTAGAGTCAGATTGGGGAGGTACTCCGGTAGAAGCATGGTCGTCACCAGATGCTCTTCAGAAATGCAATTCAACACAACGCCACCTAAGTCCGTAAGAATATATAATTTTTACGTGGCTAATGCATTTTTGTAAACGTCTAGATTATTGATTGTAGAGTAAGAATGCTAACTTAAGTATACTATTTATTACGGATAATACTGCTTTTTTATATTGCATTACGTTATACTTTGTTTTTTTATACCAATGTTGCGGACTTGTGTGCCTGGGTTTCTTAAATAAAATCTTAAAATTTAGAAAATCCTGTAGAATATAAAATATATACTGAGTTCAAAATCCAAGTGATTTATATGAAGGCAGTTTTCATGCAGATACAAAAACTCAACCAGTCATCTTTGAAGCGAGCAAAAGAACATAAACGGGAAAATATTTTAAAACATCAGACATAGCTAGTACTAATTCAGGGAGGTAACAATTACAGCCTATATACATCCAAACTATGTACCAATTAGTATTTAATGGCCACTCGTTTCTTTTTCGAGATTAAAAAAAAATAGCAATTTTAAATTTTTAAGGGTAATCATCTTCAGAATTTTATAGTGATTTTTTTTTTCTTCATATTCATGCACATAATGTATGTCTATAAATAATTGTTTTCCAGATCGCCAGTTAATCAACATTCTAATAACGTGTTATGGAATGGGATGATCCACCCTTTCCTAAAATCTACAATATATGGAGCACTTTGGTATCAAGGTATAAAAATAAAATCGTATTTTGTTATTTAAAAAAAACCTGAACGAAGTAAGTTGAAAACGTACATTATATATGTTATGTTTGATATTTACTTTTAACTGTAGTAGTTTTTACCAACATTTTTCTTGCAATTTTGCTCAGCAAATTGTAAAATTCTAAACATTAAACAATATTGAGAACTTTCTTTTAATGATTTTAATACGACAACTTTAAAAAAAAAAAAAAGACATCACTTTTCATCGTATGCAACTCAGTCGATCGCTCGTTTATGTTCTTACATAAAAGGTGTACAGTAGGTATCGTTATATATAAAAAAAAAATCCAAATATTTTCAATTATTATCTTTGTACTTAAAACAGAATATCCGGCACTATTTGACATACGTAACAAGTCATTTTCTGGAAACATTACAACATTTAAAAGCATTTTCGAATCAAAGAAACATTAAAAACAGATAATAAGGATCCCCGGTAGAATTTTTTTATTTTCACATATTTTGTAGATCTGTTTATGCTGAATCCAAAAATGCAAAGAAAAAGGGGGTCACCAGGCTGGTTTTTTTTCCTAAAAAGGAAGCGAATTTGCGATTTTGACCCTATTTTTCAAACGTAGAAACAGGATATTTTAGATGTTACAAACTGATAATAAAAAGAAGATGGAACGAAACATTTGCTACAAACTGATAATAAATAAGGGTGGAACGAAACATATGCACGGTAGGTAGGTATAGTGTCCGGATTTTATCGGGTTTTATTTTTCGAGTTGTTACCACGTTTTTGCGAGTGAATATGATCAAAAATGTAAACTAACCGACTTCTTTTTCTGGTAAGACATAAAAAAAAGATGACAGAAATTTAATATCATAGAAGGTTATTTAGTATTTGTGATAAAATCATTATCAACCCTACATTATCTTGTTTTAATAGCGTTTAATTTAATTTAATTTAAATATAGATTAAAGCCATTGTATAAACATACCAATGCAAATGTCAACGGAAATGCTTACATGGAATCTGCATAATCTAAGATAGATATACAGACACTATACAAAAATTCTTGTTTTTGCATTGAAAAGTACATTTTGGAGGGTAAATTTATTTTTATATGTCCGTGTTTTTTCGAGAGCAGTCCGTGTTTTTTCGAGTGAAAAACCAAAATTCCTATGGCTTAAAATGTAATAGGTCAGTGCATTTACGTTTAAAAAACAATGAAAAAGTTCAAATAAAGTACTTTTCAAAGAACGAAACAACGACGACGACGGGGTATTTTAACGACCTTGACTACCCATGAGGGTCTTGCACGGTCGGTTGCATACCGCTGTATATTTACCATTTCATAAAAAGGCATCGTTCATTTGTATTCAGATAATATTATCTTCATGCAAGTGTACCGATATGGATTTCATACAGTTAATATTTCGTGACGTAAACAATCTTTATGTGAAGTCAGACATGTTGGATTAGAGATTTCCAATAAAATGACATACGTACGTAACTAATGGGACGGGTTATTGCCAACCATCGAATTTGATTAAATACGTCGCTTAAGTTTAAACAAAGTATTCCAAGACTTTCAAAATCACACACTGAAATTTTCGACCATATAAACAAAAATATCATGACGACAACTGATAGAAATATTGCATTTTCATTTATCACGTGGTTTTCCAGATTCCCGCCTTTATTTTACTGACATAAGATCACGTATTAACACACGTATCCATGCATACCTATCATATGTACGATTCGAGTTATCTTTCATGGTTTTGATTATGACAATTATTTTTCAATATACTTTGCAGTTGAACGCCCCATTATACTTTTTTCTGTCTTTCCTTATAGTTTATCTATCTTATTATTATAATTGTTGCGGGGAAAATATCTCGAAGGATATGTTTCTGACAATTTCAGAAATATCGAAAGCAGAATTTGTCAGAATCTGTCTCTTTATAAAGGTTAAAAATTCAGATAAAACTATCGCTTCCATTTAATTTATAAACAAAAGTATTTTTCATTTATTATAAAATGTATTGATAAAGAAATCCCTATATATGTTTTTTTTATTAGAATTAAGGTGTGTTCGATTAAGGATTGTTCTGTATTAATTTGTTTAACGGGAATGCTATCGGAGTCCAAATACAAAAGATATTTCCAGGGAATATATTTGATATCCCTTGTCGAAGTGAACTAACTTAGAGTATTTTATCCATTTTATTGATAAACAACTAAAAGGGGGTCACCGAATTCATTTTAATGAGTAAATCATTAACGTAAATGTGTAAGGTAAGTAACATTGAACAACATAATATAATAAGATTGTGTTGCCAGATGCGGATCCAAGATGCAATTTAAAATGAACAAGGTAGATACAAATATCTTTTTTAAGTAACATACAAAGTATAACTCGCAAAAAACTGATCCCAACAAGAGGTCATACCCGTGAAACTGATATGATGCTTGGTTTTTTTTTTTGACAACGAACTTATTACTTTTGGTGGGCAAAGTTTTCAACAGACACTTGGCATTCCTACATTTTATGTAGTACTCTTCTACCTTGTTTAATATAAGCAAGACTTAATAGTTCTCCCAGTTATTATCATCCATACATGTTGACAAAAGCTAAACATATAAGTTAAGAGACATAGTGGATCTTAAACTTAGTTTCCCCAAATCTGTACCAAAGCATTTTAGGAGAGGTCATACATATAATTCTGTCATTTTTTTTTATCAGGAACCTATCTGAATTCTAACACCTAACCGAATACCGAGAATTAAGCCTTTAACCAGAAGTTTCATTAAAACCTATTGATTAAATGCGCACTAGAAATATTATTTCATAATAGAATTTCACAAATCTGGATTTTTCATAGACAGTATCTTTTTACCATTGTGTTACCTATCAAGAGTATGATCACCTACACCTTTTTTGCGATTAATTTTTTTTCAATTAACCGTTCACTCCCTACTGGCATTGACGTCTTTAAACCAAGGTCAGACTTTAACTTCCAAGATTCAAATCATTTGCCTCACCAGAAATAAAATTAAAATTACGCTACTGTCGATTGATTGACAGTTGGTTGCTTAACGTCCAGTGGCAAATATTTCATGCATAATTAACATGTAGAGAGCGTGACATTGTATCTAAAAGATGCATCGGATTTAACGTCCCCACTCTGAACGGACGGGATTGCGTACTTGTACATCCCGCTCATCTAAACGGACTCTCCACTTTAGCAATGGTTTAACTGAACAAGACCAATAGTGACCATATTTCTATTCCCTTGATCAACTTTGAGAGGTTACTGTCGAGACGAGCGCGCGACCAAAGAGACAGTTATGAGTCTGGAAGATATATATTACATGAACGTTTATTCATCAGAACATTTGCAACAAGAATGTGTGGCCTTAAGACACCGTGCCCCTTCACATGATAATATTTCCATGTTCAGTGCACCACTTAATCTGGTTCAAACTTATAGTTGGTATATAATTTTAAAGGTTTTATATTTTGAACAGAACGAAGAACGGAAGGATGCACAGACCAGTAAATATAATATTCCCATGCTTTCATAAGTTGGTCATAAAACTAAAAAAGATCGTCTTACTTAACAAAAATTCAATTAAAAAGTCCGTACATGTCCGTTTTTCATACGTACTTGTATAATTAAACGCCAAATATTTTAGAAAAAACAGTTTAAGAACATTGACGTTAAATTACACCTACGTTTGTACGGGCTCTTCCTAGGACCATGGATCATAATAATTAAAGACAAGATATAAACAAATTAACTGATTCAGTAAAGTGTAATCATATTTTTTCCTGCAGATGCGTCCTCATAAATTCCATTTGATAAAATAATACGGAAAGGTGACACAGTACTATCAGAAAGATGCATTAGTGATCTGAATTTTTACCTTCGACCAAAGTATCTTGAAATAAATTATAGAAGTATGCTAAAAAAGAAGTAGAGTCAAGTCGTGTACACCTTTTACATTCCGGCGTGTTTGAAACTCTTGTTTTAATCTTATTACTTAAAAATGAGAATATGATCACGCTTCATATTCCATTATTTTTATTTGTTCAAACTTAATTTTGATTTATGAGCTTTAAGAATTCGTCGTTTGAGAGAAAAATATATGGGTCAAGTGAAATGACAAAGTAATGATCGGTGTATTTGATTACCGGTAGCTGAACTAATTATTCCCTTTAAGGTTGTTGTCAATGAAATCACCCGAAATTTAAAAACAAAATATGTAAAGAATTAAAATAGTAGTTTGTGCTAATTTTTAAATAACATTTATTCCAACAAAGTATGTGTATTCAACGAGCCGACCATTCGTGTAGTCTATGCTCCCCTCCGTCGTCCTTCACTGCAACAGGCCGAGACACGGTGAGATAGGTCGGTTAAGTCGAGTAATGTCATTTTATTGGAAATCTCTATTGAGACGTACGTGCACAAAGTGCGTAAGGCGGGTGAATGTGTGTTTTTTTACAGAAAATACATCCTAAATGTTTCATTTACTGGTTGTCTTGATGATAATATACTTTTTATCGTTCTAGAAATGGAAATTAAGAACAATATTCAAATGCTCCTACTGTGAAAAGGAGTCTGATCAAGCATATGCTATACGTCGTCACATATATAGAAATAAAGCACTATCAAAGCTTCATTTCCACTAAATTTAAAGAATTATGTTTGTGAGGTTAACGCATGGATTGTTATATGCACATTTCGTTTTTTTTAATATTTCAAAAAGATCTGTCAAAGCTTAGAGATTATTCTTTTCGTTTGTTATCAAATATATTGGATAAGTTCCGAGTTTATCATCAGCTCAGTAGTCAGTACTTCGGTACAGACATGATTTATATCAAACCTTTCTAAAAATTGTTTACCTCCAAGGGGGACTGGTGAATAGAAATATGGTCACTTAGGTCCTCTTCCGACCAGCAGTAAAATTGTTGCCAAAGTGGGGCGTCCGTTTGGCTGTGCGGGATGTTCAAATGCGTAGCCACGTCCGGTCAGAATGGGGCGTGTAGATATTGCAACGCTCACTGCACGTCAAGAACCCTTGCAACAGCTCTTTGAGGGGTGCGTAGGTGGCCTGTTGCAAGGCATAATTTCTGTCCAATATACCCTAATTTTCAGTGGCAGCCTAAATTTCCCGACCTTCATCCCGAACGTCCTCAGACCTATACATTGGATTTATTGTTAATTGGTTCTCGTCTTGAACATGCATGAAATATTTGCCATTGGACGTCCGTTTATAATTTTAAAAATTATTAACAAACTAAGGTTTCAGCTCCATCAGGCAAAGTTGACCTTGGATGGATTTGGCTATTTTTAAGGTCCTTGGTCATAAAGCTCTTCACATGTTTCGGTTCTTATACATCCTTGGCTTTCAAATATTCGACTTTGAGCGTTCTGGACGAAAGCAAATCCAGAAAAGCGCTTTGGACGCATGAAATTTATAAAGTGTTGTTTTCATTTTTTATAAGATATTCAATTCAATTCAAATGTTATTGTAATGCAATTTCTTTGTGTGTGTGGGGGGGGGGGGGGTGCTCTTTTAGTAGAAGATTTGGGTTTATATTGAATTTTTCTGATTTTTTTACTGCTTTTCCTTAGTTTTCTTGCTCCTATGTTTTTTCGTCACTATAATGCTTCCGCAAATTTACAGATCTAACATTGTTGGGCTGTTATTTAGACGAATTATGTATACAGAATGTGTTTTCAGCCTTGTATCACCATCACTGGTGATCCGATGGATAAAATCTGTCGTAGAGTTGTCACTGGTTCAGACGTACTTATAATATAATTATTTCTGTGACTGCATCCTACATTAATTTATAAGATCCTCTACGATAGATAATTCAGCTGATCTGTAATATTCCATCTTCATGTCTTATATATCATGTACTGTGTTACGACGCTAGATAAAAACTGACGAGGAAAGGTAACACCCGGCCACCGAAAGCTTGATTTTTGTCGAGCCTAGGTGGTCGAGTGGTCTAGCGCGTCGGACATAGTGCAAGGCGATTTGGTACCAAGATATCTCAGTAGCATGAGTTCGAATCCCGGCCAGGGAAGAACAAAAAATTTGCGGAAAATTTACAGATCTAACATAATTGTTGGGCTGTTATTTAGACGAATTATATATCATAAAATAATATTGACGGTAAAAAAAGGCAGCATGAAATGAAATTGAAAAAAATTATGAGTCCCTCTCCTCGGTTCTAAAGACCGTTTTAAAAAGGACCCAGTGATTTCTTATATATATCCTAATACTACAAGGTGATGGTGACTTATGTTTTCAGAACAGAAAGTTATCATTAAATTGAAAAGGGTTAAATTTGATCAACATAGTAATATGTTTTTGTGACTTATTAAGAATAAATAATATTGTCCTTCGCTAAATAACAGTTTTTAAGCCCAATATTGTCTTCTTTCTTATTCATATTTTCTTCAAAAAACCCGGACCATTTGTTGAAAAACCCGTGCGTTTTAGATGTTGCTCTCGAAAAAACACAGACAATATAAAACACTGAATTGTGAGTGAACTACACGAAAATTGTGCGCCATTTGTGCTCAAAACATGTATAGCATTCAGAATAAGATAAACAGTCACGAATACAACTATTGTATTCGCGAAATAGCAGTAAATCGATCTGATCGCATGTCATATCACTCGAAAAAACCTGATCTACACTAAAAAGTGGACCGATTCACTCGAAAAAAACACGATCTCAGCCGGACACTATACCTACCGTGATATGTTACAAACTGATAATAAAAACCGGGTGGAACGAAATTTACAATTACAGTAGATGATGAAATTTGGAAACAATTCAGCAAAATGAATAGAATGCTTAAAAATCCCGATGTGATTAAATGCGGACCTGGTGTCCATGTTTTGCTTGCAATCATGTTTATCACTTTTATCACTGAAGGCCATACTGTTTAATTTCATTTCATATTAAAAACAGAAATTATAAAAGTCAATGTTGTCCTCTAGATATGTGTGGGTTAAATCTGTCGATAGTTTGCTTCTCTTTAACATATACATCATATCTTCTTTTCTCATATATATCGCTACAATGTAGCTGTTTCCCTGTATTTTAGGGGATTTTCATGTTATACAAATGTATTCCTTACTCCATATTCATGGAGCATAACATATGCTTTCTTACTGTAGGAGAAGCCAACTCAAGAAATGCGTTTGATTACTCATGCAGATTTCCAGCAATGATAGACGATTGGCGCTCTAAGTTCCATTCTGCTTCTCTACAGACGGTTGATGCCATGTTTCCATTCGGATTTGTTCAGGTTAGAATATTCACAAGCCCAGTAACTCTGTATCGAAGTAATTGCATGAAAACACGGATATTGTTTTCATAAAATTTGCGGTGAAAAAAAAAATATTTACGGAATGATTTGCCTTGAAATTTAAAAATGTTTTCCTTCGTGCATAGCTCTGAATAATTTTCCGGGTTTGCTATACTTTTGGTCCCTTTTTGGTTAAATAATTTCTTTAATGATTTCAAATATGCTGGCCTTAAATATAACTTATGAGCCATCATTGTTGAAATACGCATCTGGCGTAGTAAAATTGGTGTCCTATCTTACATTAATTCATAATTATTTGTGGTTATATATACCTAGTATACATTTTCTAGCAATCAATTGTGGTGTAAGTACTTAACAGAACGTAATCTTTTACCTGATAAAGCTATGAAAGACCATTGTAAAATTTAAAATCATAAAATTATAATATATACACCCATAATATATGTTACGGCGAATTTGTCTAATCACAATGTAGAATCCCAAATTTTTCAGGGATTATGTATAATCACTACCGGTATATTCCCCGAAAATTACCAGTGAAGTTACATAATCTCTGCATGAACATTTTAATAATTATTTTACAAATTCCCCGATATGATTATCAATAAAACAAATCATTTTGTTGATAAATACAAATCAAATTTAGAAAACATAAATCTGTATTTTCATGCTTTTAAAGTTTTAAAACTGAATAGTTTAACATTCATATCCAGGCACTTGGCAAATCTTTAAAAGTGAACAGGTTTTTCCAGGGATAAGTTATTTATCTGTGTTGAACCATATAAACTCAAAAACCTATACGTAATTAAAATTGAATTTGATAGTACCAACATTTCCATTGATAGGATAGTGATAATTGTATTGTTTGATAAAAACCAGCGTCAATTGAACATTCATGTTCTAAATGTAAATGTTTGTTTAGAAACCGATTCCACATGTTGATCGTGAAGTCGACTTCCGATTTCGTTCATGGTGATATTTTTTGTTTTCTTCAATTTCTCTCTATCTACTGTCGTTTCCGCAAAACCACAAAATTAGTCAAAAATCGTCTTTCACGGGCTAAAAAGGATATCGTCAGGCTTCTAAATTGGAATTTTGCTCTGATCGCTTTAAGAAGACTCATTTCGTGGAGTCTGATTCCTTCGAGTGTTTCGACCGACAACTTTATTTCTCTTCGACGTGCGATAAAATCAGATTAAATATAAAGAACAAGATTTTTTTAAATGTGATTTGGATCGAACATATGTGAATGTAGAAAACCAGGACAAATATGCAATAGAAAATGTCATCCAAATTTAGGTTGTTTTAGAATATTGTGTTTAACATTTTAATATTTAATATGTTTTATTTAACTTTTATTTAATATTTTATAAACAAAACAGTTGATAATGGAAATTCATATACGTTACATTTTGGAATCAAATAATTACTCATCAAATTTTCAACGCGGTTGGGCAGGTAAGAGGGGATAGATCGACAAGACAAACTAAACAAATTAGTCTGTTTATTTTACACAGACACTTGACTCTATATGTTTACCAAGTCCTGAAACAAAATTGGGAAATTAACACTTAAATCAACTATTTGTTTAATAACGTTTCTCCTTACAACAATAAGAAAGTAAAAATAATCAACCAAATAATATTTTCAAACAAAAATAAGCCTCCTTTGTATAAACCATAGGGACATTCAAACTCAGAAGTATAGAAAATAAAACTGACGACGCCATGACTAAAAAAAAAAGGAAAAGACCAACAGACAAACAACAGTACACAAAACACAACATAGAAAACTAAATAAAAACTGAGCAACACGAACCCAACCAAAAACTGGGTGTGATCTCAGGTGCTCCGGAAGGGTAAGCAGATCCTGATCCACATGTGGCACCCGTCGTGTTGCTCATGTTAGTACAAACCCGGTAATAAGTCTAATTCGGAAGGTCACATTCGGGAAAAAGGGACGGGATTGTAGTAACGACAATTAGAATATATCCACTGTCGTCTATGAAACGAATATTCCATAATGGTCAACCAACTCGTGATGGCGTCAGTAAAATTTACGAAGTGATTATTTCAACTTCACCACTTGGAACTCTTGGTTTAATAGCTTCTTTGTCAGCAGCAACCCTCTATCAAGGAAATCATGATAGGAAATACAAGCCTTAGAATATCGTATCAACCGTATGCAGGCGTTGCTGGAAATTTGCTACATAAAAATGGAAAGTTCACAATTGGGAAGCCGAAATCATATTGTTGACTAGACATGATTTACGATTATGATAGACTATTATAGCCATTTGTATTTGTTGAGCAGCTTAAATAATTAACTGCTAAGGCTGACAACTTTCAGATTAAGGTTAGTTCAGTATCGACTATTCTTAAAGACAATTTATCAGAGTAAGGTAGAAATAAAAATTCCCATTTTTAATGACTACGATGAAGTATGGCCACAGTGTATTGTCATTTTATACTTTTTCTGAGAATTACAAAATCTTTGTGTTTATCATCTGATCAAATGAGTACTTACCGGTGTATATTTTGTTATTGCACTGTCACCTGGTCAGTTAAACTGACATGCATTATTTCAAGCAAAAGTAAAATTTTAAATATCCGATCAAAACAATGACGCATGACAATGATCTCGTTTATGAAATATGCATGATATAAGGCGTAAGTAATCTATATCTGTTATTCTATTTGTGATTATATTTTTTTCAGTTAGCACCGAATAGAAATACGTCTGCAATAGGTAGCTTTCCACTAGTGCGCTGGGCACAGACAGCAAATCATGGAAAAGTTCCAAACAATCGATTAAAGAATGTATTTATGGCCGTTGCATTAGACCTCCCAGATTATGCATCACCACGTGGACAGTAAGTATTCTTATCCGATCTGTATATCCTTGTTTGAACACCCGTCACAGGTTACCTTTCTCCAAATGTGATATTTTTTTATTCTTACAACTAATTGTTTGATTCTCTCTGAGTATCCGTGGTTGAAAACTTAGTTTATGAAGTGATATGATGAAATCGACCTGTATGTGGTTACATCAGCATATGCAGTACTGCTGAAGTTGAACTGTTGATAGATAAATACAGTTTTTCGAACCACAGGCAAATACAGGAAAATAAACCGTATTGGACCGGTCCAATGATTTCGGTTACCTGCTTAACTGTAAGTTTCTAAGTATACTTATAATCGTGCAATAAAGCTGCTATGAGCTCGCTGATTCTGTATTTACCCTTGTATATATTCTGGATCAGCTTGGGCTGAGCTGAGCCAATTTCGAATCTTTACCATGGTCAATACAGTAACAGCCGTTAATATTGGATATATTGAATCATTACCTGGAAGATAAGTATACACTGGAAACAATGTCTATATGCACTTTTTTGTTTACAATTTCACGCCATTAAGTATTTGAATGATTTACATTAGTTTAATTTTTCACAGCATTCACCCTCGTCTGAAGCATGATGTAGCAGCTCGTTTAGTTTTAGGAGCTTTAGCAGTTGCTTATAAAAAAAGTGGAATTGATTATCAGGGGCCTTATCCTTCATCATATACCTTGCATCGTGATAGCAATACTCTTACTATAGAATACGACAATGGACGATCACCCATTGATGTAAGAAACACAAACGGATTCCAAGTGAGTTATTAATTTCTTTATGTTCACTGCTAGGAAATGAATTTTATAGCTTAACTTCTTAAACACTCAAACGGAAACACCATCGGATAAAAAAAAGTTCAACAACACTTACAAATACTAGTACTTAGATGATCAATACTCTCGAAATAATTCATATTTTTCTAAATACACCAATGAAAATTGTCCACTTAAAGGTACTCTTACTAAATCCAACGTTTAATGTAATCTACTGTTGTGAATGGCAGTTGTCACGTTAATCTTCAAACCAATATTTACGGGAAACAGGAAGTTTTTTTCTAGTCTAACTGTCAATTTGCTATTCCTTGACGACATTATATTTACTTCATCTCACTAGAATATACGTTTTTCACGCAATTCACTAGATATAAACGAGTTTGAAGTGAAGTTTCCATTAACAAAAACATTTGTTTTTGCATTTTTCTTATCAAGAGATAAGCATGTTATAAATTGTTCAAAACTAACAAATACACTTATGTGCAGCATAAATGACTTTGTGGTACAATGAAATATTGTAACTTTTATTTGTAAGTCTTTTGATATCATAGTTGTAAATTTTAGAAAGATGTAGAAAATAGTTTTGTACATAGGTATATATCTCATATGAAACTTTGAGGAATTTTTGTAATTGATATGGGGCGCTACTTTAAGCACATGTTTTAATATGCAGCCTCTTTTTTGGAAATAGCTGCTGAAGGAAGACACTCAATTTCATAAAATATTCTAATCCCCTCCTCCTCCCCTTCTTCCACCTAGAATAGTTTTTCTATCATTTTTAGATTTAAATGTGATGAAAATAGGCGGTATCTGCTCCAAAAAGTCGAGATGTTACACTGTTATTAACAAATGTATGGTCAAGGGGAGATAACTCTAAATTGATTGCCTTTTCAAAAATTTCCATTTTAATAATTGATGACATTTGTCTTTTTCACTTATTACATAATATGCTTATGGGTTCAGATTGTACTAAAAGTATTGATATTTAAATTCACAATTGGTACTTATAATTGTAGTATATACAAATTTTATATATGTATCTTTCGATATGATTAATTTTGAAACATAAACTGTCACATCTGTGGCCTGGTGTTAGTTTTGATTGGCCTTCAGATGACCATAAAATAGTAAAAATAAAATATAGGGATCAATTCAAGGGGTACGATACAACGATTCCACCATAACATGGTTTTTAACATTAAGCTGTTGGTTAACGGTATCAGATATATGAAGCAGACATTTAAGAAGGGCTTCAAATTTCTTGCAAGCTTCCAATAGACTCATTGTTAAGTCATTGTGTCTTAAATTAGGGTGATTTATTTACAGTTTGAAACACGAATTCAATTTTGATTCATTTAATTTTCAGTTTTGACTATTTCTAAAATTCATTATGGGTTGTACAAGATTGTGTTTTCTATACTGTTCAAGACGTTGCTTTATAAAATAAGCAGCACTCTGTTTTTGAGTGTTAGAAGATTTGTTTTTTTTTATCGGAAGATTGAGAACTTTAAATTAGCTGTCAGTAATTGATAGCATTTCAGACACAATGGAAAATATAATATATATCTATTTTTTTTTTCACTTCTTCAAATTCAGAAACCTTGTCAACGGTTACCCGTCTTTATAAAAACATGTGGTATAATTGCCAATGAGACAACTATCTACCAGAGGCCAAATGACGTAGTTGTAAGCAACTATATGTCACAGTATAGCCTGCGGCAATGAGCAAAACTCATACCGAATATAAGTTAGTTTTAAAAGGTTTATATGTTTATGTCTTTTTCCTTGGGAGTTGATGGCAGATATTTGGCAATTTAGATTAAATTTTTACAACATTGACGTATATATACAATATCTTCTTTATTCATAATAGTCATAATATATATTTTAAAATATTTTATCGTTAAAAGCAAATATTTATTACAGATATGCTGTTCATCATCTCATAAAGTTTGTCATGCATACGCACATGATTATGGTTGGACCAATGCACCAATTAAGAGTCATGATACATCAAGTATAACTTTGGATACATCAAAATGCAGCCTAAGTCATCATTCTATTGGTGGTATACGATATGAATGGAGTGAAAGTCCGTGTGATTTAAAGCAATGTGCTATTTATGGGGCAGCAAACTACCTTCCTTCTCCACCTTTTATTGTAACAAGACTTTTTCAATAAAAGTGAATCCTAAAATGTTTTTCTTGCAATGACGTCAATGTTCCATCACCTGCTCCCCAGTCTGAATACGATGTGAAAACCACATCTTATACTATACACATTAAAACATGATACAGAACCTAAAGTTGAAAAAAACATTTTATGGCAAATATATATATGTATACTACAAGTAGCAGGTGACAAAAATCTACTATTTATTGCTGATTTGGTTTTTCATGTATAGCATGCGAAGCATTACAATCCAACAGCACCTGCATATCGAGTATATCTCTCCCAGTTGATGGGATTCCAGGATTTGCGTTTCCTATCATGGTTTCCTTGATAGAGGGTTGCTGCTTGTAAGGAAGTTATAACAGTTTATCTAGTATTTTTATCTGTTCTGGTATTTATATAAGGACATTTTTAGTATTCACACTCCAAATAAAATATCGCACATCTCCACTTCTACTGTTTTATGTCTTTACATTAACATCCTGGCCAGAAACACAGACCAAAACATCTTTTTAGGTCTGATTCGAAAGTACAGTTAGACATGTTCTTATATAAGATATATCTTATGACATACTACAGAACTATCTTAAAACCATTTCCAGCATACATTTAAAACTGTGAATCAACGCTTTCAAACGATAGTCTTAACCCTTTCCCTTTCACACCGGTACAGCTTACCGGTGAAGCAAATTTTAAGATATTTTTTGGGCATTTAGTCTTGTTCCATCGTCATTTGCTGACGTACAGATATGGTTAAGGGCTCAAATCAATCCTCAGGATACCAGCAATATGATTGAATGTGCATCAAACTTCTATCGTTATCAGTTCATAGTCAATTCGCCTCTTACTGACATGTATTTATTCTGTAAAAACCTTTTTTTTTCCTCGAATTTTAAAGAATATTTTCAAAAAGAAGTGCATAGAAAACTATCCTTTTTGGGGGAATTATGACTTTTTTCAATAACTGTGCAGTGAGTTTTTGAAGAATGGTATTAAAATAATAGTTCTAACTTGTACACTAGTTAAAAATGTAATTTCTAGTGTACCAGCGCAAACACAAACTTGAAATGCGCTAAAAATCCGTAGTCCTTTCTTAAAGATTTTATCGTAAAAGAGATAAAAATCACTGAAATGTCCTGAATTTTTTTAGCAAAGTTGAAATAGATGTAACAAAACATGGTTTCGTAAGTGTTTGGGTATGATAAAGTTGAAAACACTTTTGTTTAAATGAAGGAAAATGTATATGTCAATGGAAACAAGACAGATTAAGAACTGGATTCCTGCTATATTTGCGCAAAAAACCATGCATTTGGCCATTTGGCATCAAAAATATATTATCTGAACACATAATTTCTAATAGAAAACAAGCTGGGTGAGGATCTTCATATATTTTTTTTTTCACGTCTTGAGTAGTAGACTTAAGTACTTAAATTTCAATATATTCCTAACGATGCCAGTGGTGCAGGGGAATGCTGAACAAACCCAAGGCGGAAAGATCGCGTGTTCGATTCTCACTGCCGGAGGTTGAAAAATTATTTCCTATATTAAATGTAACTTAACTTAACTTTACTTTCAATTTCAAAAAGAAAAACCAACGAAATACTAATGTTTGTTTTTAAAAGAATGTGTGTGCCAAATTGCCCCCCCCCCCCTTTTGCCCCCATTTACTTCCTCGGGTTCGGTCCAGGATACGCCACATCAAGTTATCATTAGTAATTAAATGAATTTTCCCTTAGAAAAACAAAATTTAGGTTACTGCTTGACTGAAATCGATTTAGACAAAAAACTAGTGTCCGAGTTTGAAATTGGACGAAAAGAGCGTCTGAAATCAGTTATTTTGAATGTTACGGACATCGAGATTTCAAGGCATATAGCACGCATTTCCTCTTTTAATACCAATATGATAACTTGTATGTCTTTAACAGACTTGGGGCATTGTGTTTCCATCAAAACCTTACCCTATTAGCGCAACAATATGTCTCTACACGACTTTTGTCCCAAGGATTTCGTATTTTTTCACATTTTCTCCAAAAGTCACGTGACATTTCGAAACATCCCACGTGACCAAAAAAGGACGAATTATCTTTAAACGTAATTTTCTGAAATATTTGATCAATTATCTTTCATATGAGCCCAACATGGCATGTACATGACCATTGGTGCGAATGCAGTATTCAATTGAACTTTGATAGTGTCTTTTCGATAAGTAAAGGTCTAAAATGCCTGAAAGGGAAAGGGTTAATCAAGATATGTTCAATTTATGTTCAATTGTTTGATATTTCTGTATTTACCATGATTGTGTTTGTTAAATATGTTTGTTACGTTTTACCAACGGTAAGACGCCGGGCAGTTGGTAAAAATGTCCTCGACTTTATTTATTGTTCCTTACTTTATTATTTTGATCTTAACTTAATGCTATAACTTTCGACCTCTTTAACTTTTATCTATTTTTATTAATTGACAATATTTTCATAAGTGACTTTTTGGTGTTTTGATTATATGCTTTCATGGACAACGTGATATATATGGCCCCCCTTCACTGTTTGCCTCGAGCGTATTCTGCGAAAATGTGACAGAAATTTTATGGGATGGATGGACATAATAAACTGTTAACACAGAGATATGTCCCGCCTATTTGTTATTTTGATAAATTAATGCAGAGACATATATACACATGTGTATATATGTCTCTGATTAATGCAAATGTTGAAATTAAAATAGGAATACTTTAACATGTAAGTTATGCAAATATTCAAAGTTAATGAACCATGACTGAAGGTACAGGGCTAAACAATCTCCATGGAAATGAGATGTGCCAATGCTAATACAACTGCATACTAAATACCATTGACTTTTCATAAGTCATTCGCTTTAAACAAGCCTAAACTCAAACATTAACTTGTAAACTATGTAAAAGTTTCAAAGTCAATAGACCACGACTGAGGGGGAGGGGCCAAATAATCTTCATGGTAATGAGATGTGCCAAAGCTAATACAGCTGCATACCAAATATCATTGACCTACCACTAGTGGTACACCATAAACTAGACCTAATTACAAACTAATACATCGTTGATGCCGCCGCCGCCGAAGCCGGAAACAGCATAACTATGTCTCGCTTTTTGACTCCGTCAAGGCGAGACAAAAACTGACATATTTACATATAAAAATGCATGCAGTGGCTATAGCAAATGGGAACTTGTATCTTTTGCTCATTTCAAATCAAAGATGTCATGATACAAGAAACCTGAATGCAAAAGGACTCTTGAATTTACTGGCATTTTTTGGCAAACAGTATGGTCTGATGCAAAGTTTTATCGCTGTGTCGTTGAAAACTTGCCTGTAATCAGGTAACACAAACATTATTTGTTGCTTTTATACAGATTCAGTGAAATCTTTTTGAAAGACCAACTTTTATGTAAATAGCTTAGCTGTATTTTTACCTTTTTGATTCGAATGTCACTGATGAGTCTTTTGTAGACAGAACGCGCGTCTGGGGTACAAAATTGAAATCTTGGTATCTATGATGAGTTTATGTATCCTCATATTTCACTTATTTCAAAGGGGCCATTAGACTTGGACCAAAAATACTTTTACACATCTTTTTCTGTGTTAATCTACTTTTCCAAAGGTTCAGAGTTCACAAATGATTAATAAAACGAGATAAAAACCTAGAAACACGAATTAGAAAACATGAAAACTGGTAAGATAGAAAGTCAACATGCCACTTTTGCAATAAAATTGAAACGACGTAACAGCTATATTAAAATATGCATATTATGACAAAATGAGACATTTTTACAGAAATTCTATCAAATAAAAGTGGAAAGCCTCTACTTTCGTGTGGTTCGACAAATTAATACCATTAAACCATACAGGGATTTTGCCAAAGTACAGAAATCATTACTGTTTAAATTAAATAACGAGATTAAGATATCAAGCGATATCCAGTTCTCACGAGTTGTTAAACCTATTTCTCACTTTTTCTTATCACACTCCTAGTAGTGTAATACGAGAAATATCTCTTCATGCGAGAAATAGTTAACAGGCCACAACCATAAGAGAACACAATGTATGTGTAGTGTCCATTTCTTTATTCTCTTATGGTTGTGGTCTGTTTTCCATTTCTCGCATGAAGAGATATTTCTCGTATTACACTACTAGGAGTGTGATACGAAAAAAAGGCCAGTTTAATTTGACTGGCTTATCCAGCACCATGAGACGATATTGCCATTGACTATTCGTTAGGACATTTCAAAGGTTAAGAAGATGTTCATTTCGCCAATAGCAGCGGAAATATGTGATGTCTTCGATCATATACAAAACACTCACACTTTTCATCTAAAAATCTTCCTTTTGTCAAATTTTATCACATTCTGAAGAGTAAAAAAAACTTTTAAAGTTTGATGCTGGAACAAAACATACGTGACGTCATATTGGTATGCCAATGCAAAAGACTAGATCAACGATTGCCGAAGTTTTTATTTAACACAATGAGCCTCGGAATGATTACCAAAAGAAATATGGGATCAACTCTCGAGGCTCGTTTATTATTATATTGAAATTAAATAACTCGAGTTGATATCAAGCGATATCCCATTCTCACTCGTTATGAAACCTATAATTATCAGAGTAGTGACCGAATTACTGAGAAAACTTGGACATTAATTACTGAATTATAAATACCTAAAGGTCAAGTGACCATTGCCATGCATAAAAATAAAGTCATTTTACTTGTAATACATGAGAAACTGACTAGTCTTAAAGATTTTATTTCTAAATTGATATCAAGTGTCAGTTTTTGAAGTTAGGTATACCGCCTCGATGGTTTCGTGCTCGCCTCGAGTTCGGGATGTTCTGGGTTCGAAGCACTGGACAATTGTTATTTACTCAGCTGCTTCTCCGCTAAGCACGTCGCATTTAAAAGCAAAGACTGGTTGGTTCTGGGTCAGGATAATGTGTCCGGGTATGGAGATATGTCTTCCTGCAGAATGTTACCTTGAAACTAGCATGTTAAAAATCTGACTTGGCGTGTCGGTCTAGTACAAATTAGGATTTATATAATATTAATTCATATCATATTATCATGTTCTCGTCCTGAATATGCATTTAATTTACCACTGAATGTTAAACAGCCACCCATCCATCCAAGTTATCTATTCCTTGTCAGATAGACATTTACACCCTACAATAATTCAGTAGCAATTCAAAATATCTGAATATTGACCCAAGCATGAAAAATTGTTGAACATAAAAGCAAAACCATGAATATGTGTCCATATGGTATCATGTCCCTTTTGCACTATCATTTCCTTGGTCAGTCATCTGTAATATATATGGGTCGAATTCATACTTTGGCATATAGTTTTAAAAGTTCACAACATAACCAACATATGTACCAAGTTTTAATTTGATGTGACCTTATCAACTTCACGGTTAATTTAACTTAACCAAAAATTTTAACATTAGAATGAACTGGTTTCACACTATTCAAACCCGTAATTTGGTATATATTTTACATCACAACGAACATATCAACTATATTTCATGTTGATGCGACTACAACCTCATGACCAAAGTCCTGTAATCTTATATTGGACGGACCAACGGATGGAAGAAATTTCGGTGGGGCATGAAATTATGTCAAAGTGGCATAACTGTTAGACAGACATGTACATCAGACAATGATGCTTTAGACCAAAATGTTTTAAAGGGGGTTTTCTATCGATATTCTAATAATTTAATTTTGGATGTAACACGTCTTCTGATTGGCTGAAAGTGTTTTATCTATCAGCTCATAGACATAATTTTGTCATGTGACCGTGATGTCATCAACGTTTTTATCATGATCTTCTCCTTTTTAGAATTAAATTATAAGGAATGACTGTAATATTTTTTCTGTCTATTCGAAATAACATAAAAATGTGGTGCACACTTTTAAATAACACGCTACGCGCGTTAATCAGTGTGCACCACATGTTTGATGTTATTTCTTCATTGACAGAAAAAATATTGCAGTCATTCCTTAATTAGTTCTAAATTCTTTTTTGCCTCTCACAAATAATGTCCGAGTCAATAAAATTAAAGGTCTGAATTTGGATTGCAATTTAATATTTGACACATAATAGGTTTCAGACACAGAATAACTGTAGTCAAAGAACTTAGATTTGGTTATATGATTTGAATTTATATTCATTTTTTGGCTTTTGAGCAATACACTATGCTGTTGCAAATTGCCCCCCCCCCCAAAAAAAATTAACCCCCCTTTTTTTTTGTTTTTGTGCAATACACTATGCTGTTGCGAATTGACCCCCCCAAAAAAAATAAAATAAAATAAAATAAATTTACACCCCCCCCCCCCCCCACCCCCCCTTTTAAAAAAAAAATATTTGAAGAAATTTTCTTTTTAATTTCTGAAATCTGAAAAAAAATGTCCCCCCCCCCCCTCACAAATTCTTTTTTACCCCCCCCCCCCCCCCATTTTTTTTCACCTCCCCCTCCCCTTTTCAAAAAAAAATTCTTTCCCTCAAGATATGGACATAATCTCAATTCAAATTTCCAATGGAGAATTACCCATTTAAATACATCATAAAAGTCTTAAAATAGAAAATGACATACATAATCATGGCTAAAATTAATATATTAAATATTCCTTAATCAGCACTTTTAAATACAGTAACTTCTAAAAATAAATTGACAGCTAATCACCACAATACAACATTTCTTTATACATAATTTAAAAAGCAGTGTAAGGAGGTAATCCAAACTTAACATTGTACTTTTTTTAATTGTCCATTAACCAGGAAACCCTTGTTTATCCCCCTTTTTTGCCCCTAATTCCTAAACGGTTTGAGCCATAACCCCCCAAAGTCAATCCTAACCATCCCTTTGTGGTATGATAACTTGTGGTATAATTTCAGAGAGATCCATACACCGTTCCACAAGTTATTGTCTGGAAACTAGAAAAATGCTTATTTAGGCCCCTTTTTGGCCCCCAATTCCTAAACTGTTAGGACTATAACCCCCAAAATCAATCCCACCCTTCCTTTTGTGATTATAAACCTTGTGGTTAAATTTCATAGATTTCTATTTACATTTACTAAAGTTATTGTCCGGAAACCAAATGTCTTTGGAAGATACTGACGACAATGACGACCACGTGATACCAATATACGACTGCAAAATTTTTTGCGGTCGTATAAAAAGCACTTTTTTTTTCTTTAAAACTTTTTATTATGTGATTTCCATTATAATTTAAATTTCCAAGGGGCATAACTCGTTAAAAATATTTGATCAGAACTTATTTTCGAAAGTGTCAAAGACATTGCTGATATAAACCTATGATATAAGTTTCATAAAATTCTGGCAAGAATTGAACACATGAGAGCGAAAAACATTGCAATTTTCCATATTATCAATATTTTCAAGGGCATAACTCTTTTAAAAATAATTGATTCACACTGATTTTTAAACTCTTCAAGAACATTGATGATATAAACCTATGATATAAATTTCCTAAAAATCTGGCAAGAATTGTACACATTAGAGCGCCCATAAGGCAATATTCCATATAATTCATATTTCCAAGGGGCATAGCTCTTTTAAAAATAATTAATCGGCACTGATTTTCGAACTTGTCCAAGACAATGCTAATATAAACCTATGATATAAGTTACACAAAAATCTGGCAAGAATTGTACAAATGAGAGCGCTAACAATGCAATTTTCCATATAATTCATATTTCCAAGGGGCATAACTCTTTTAAAAATAATTGATCGTCCCTGATTTGCGAACTCGTCCAAGACATTGCTGATATATAAACCTAAGATATAAGTTTAATTATAAAAAATCTGGCAAGAATTGTACATGTGAAAGTGCTAGCAAGACCGGACGGACGGACGCCCGGTATTTCCATGTCCCACACAACACATTGCCCGGGGGACAATAAAAATTTAAAGAGCTGATAAAACCAAAAATTGGTAGCTTTCAAGACTGTCATGAGTATGCGAGGTTTTTCTGGTGTGTCAATTTTACAACTTATAGTCTAGATTGTTATAGAAGGTTTTTGTAAACCCAAAATTATTGAACTTCCATTACTTATATTGTGTCTGTACCAAGTCAGGCAATCTTGACCATGAAATGTTTGTGCTTTTTGGTCTTGATTATTGGTCTTTTCTTTGAGAAGTGGATTGTTGGTTGTTGGTGTGGTATGTTATATTGTCGGATATTTTTGTTAGCTCGTTATCCATGTTAGAAAGTACAAAATATAGAAGATGCATGACTTTTAGAAGCTTTAGCGTGTCCAAGGTTAATAACTGAACAATGAACAAGAGGTTCTGAAGAGCCTGATTTGCTCACCTGGAATGTTTTGTGTAGATCTTCCATCAAAATGAATGATTAATTTTAGGTGTTATGTATTTTAATGCGTGTAAAAGTTTCCATCTATCATAGTTTCTGCAAAAAAACAAAAAATTGGTAAAAATTATCTTTCAAGGGCAATAACTCCTAAAAGGGATCAATTGACAATTTGGGTCATAACAACCATTAAACAGAGAAATTTCACAACAAATATTATTTCAGGGGCAATAACTCCAAATTGGGTTGTCCTATTTGTCTGAAAAATTCCTCACTGATAGATGTTGACCTGCTGATCATTTTTACCCCGTCAAGTTTTGGTTTTAATTTTTTTTTCATTTTTGAGATATACGCTGAAAAACTGCTTTTTACCCCTATGTTCTATTTTAAACCATGACAGCCATGTTTGTGGACTAGAATAAAAAAAAAAACTTTATACAAGATACCATAAGGATCATTCACCCCAAGTTTGGTTGAAATTGGTTCCTTAATCTGTTCTAAGTTTACTTTTGAAAAAATTAAGTTTTATAAAATTAGTGAATGTTTTCACCATCCTCTGACTAGTATACATCTCTCCCCTAAATACAAATTTCAGCAAACATTTGTCATAGCCAAGACAGACACATTTATGTCCAAGTCAACCCTTGAATTAATGTCAAAAGCCTTCAAAGATGAAAAAAAGAAAGCTTTTCACTTGCTTTGATGTTCACCTTTTCTAATGTTTTTTTCTTGTCTCAAGTTAGTACTTGTCTATTCATGATTTCAATATAAACTAGACGTATTGCAAGCCAAACTATTAAAAATGTTTCTCCAAGCCCCTTGCAAAGTCCATGATTTGCTAAGGGAAAACCAAAAAATAATTTAGACCAAATAACAAAATCGGTATTCAAGCACTGTTAGGTATCACAGTTCATGGCAAAACTCAGTAGAAACCCAGAAATTTACCAAAAGAACATACTTTAAACAAATCAAATATAAACAGCAATAACTGTCTTTTCACTAAATCCATTGGATGTTGGATGTGAACTGATTGATTTTTTAGTCTTCAATGCATAACTTTTTTGTTTCATGCTGTTGGCTTTGAACTAGCTTTCAGGAATATGACAGTTGTTATCCATTCGTTTGATGTGTTTGAGCTTTTGAATTTGCCATTTACTTAGGGACTTTCCGTTTAGAATTTTCCTCAGATTTCGGTATTTTTGTAATTTTACTTTTTCAGTAACTGTGAGTACTCTCAGATCTGTACTCTGTGTCTTTTGTTGTTTTTTTTTTGTTATTTTCAGGTTGTTTTTTTTCTTTGTATCGATCTGATGAGTTAACCCCTTTTCAACAGATTTTTATTGTTTGTTCTTATATTGTACTGTTACACAAATGTCCCAGGTTAGGGGGAGGGTTTGGCACAAGCAAACATGTTTAACCCCTCCATATTCTGGATGTGCCTGTCCCAAGTCAGGAGCCTGTAATTCAGCGTTTGTTGTTTATTGGTTTGTACATAAATTAGGTCGTTTTTCATTTTAATTGTTTTACATTTGTCATTTTGAGGCCTTTAATAGTCTTTACTATATACTGTTTGGGTTTTGCTCATTATTGAAGGCTGTACGGTGACCTATACTGTAAATTCAGAAATTATTTCAAGGTTTTTATTAATGCGAATAATGTGACTGTGCAAGTATCGCAACAATAAGAACTCCCATTCTGAGTTCAATGCATATATCTGAATGCAGATTTTCCTGAAATTGCAATGATTATTTTGCTCATTTTTGTCCATTCTTCAAAATTAGCAATAAGAATGCACGTAATAATTTCTGAATGTACAGTAGTTGTTAACTTCTACAACATTTGGTCTCTGGTGGAGTGTTGCAATCGTACATCTCCTTTTTTTTCATATTGTATGGTCAAGATTCTGAGACAGTTTCATTATATTATATGATAAGGGGTTTAGGAGGACAAGCAGCTACAAACATGTACTGAAGGGTGCATATATGACAAAGTCCATCTCCATTTTATCCCAAAGAAAACACCATAAATTAATCAGACGAAGAAATGAAATAGATGTAAAAGTACATCATTGTGAAGAATTTTGTGAGATTTTCAAAATTTCTGTCAAATTTGCTGGAGCAGTTGGGGATACAATAGTTAGACAAATGAATGAACGACGACTGAACGACCGCACTGATCCAACTATCACTATATAATGCCCGCTTTAGATTGATTGGTGTTTAATGCCACTTTTAGCACTATTGTGCTATTTCATGGCTGTCAGTTTGTATTGGTGGAGGAAGCCATAGTGCCTGGAGAGAACGACGACCTTCAGTAGGAAAACTGACAATCCTAGTCTTAAATCAAGCACACCTGCCATGTGTGGGATTCGTACTCACAACCTCAGTGTTGATAGGCTAGTGATATGGTAGTGCAACTTCTTAGACCACTTGGCCACCAAGGCCCTACCTGCTTTAGAAAGTGAGGGTATAATAATAATCCATTCAACAATGTATAGCTTTGTTTTTACTTTGTTAAAGACAACGGAGGGACTATACAAAAATTATGAACACAGAAACTTCTTTATGATAAACCAGACTTGGACTATAATATGGCCTGAAAATTTTCAAAATTTCAAAATTTCTTTTTAAAACATTTTGATAAATTAGTATTTTTACATTTTAAATGTCCTTGTTTTCTGGTTCATATAACTAGGTTCATGTATGTGAATAATCTAGAAAATACTGTTCAATTACACAAGCACAGTATGTTAAACAATTCATGGAATACATATTCCTATTAATCATACTGATTTCTTCTTTAATATGTTTCTATAAGCTTATTCTAAAAAATAGAATGACCTCATTTATAACATCTAGACCAAGATAATTCTTTTTGAAGCATAATTAGTAGAATGCTTTCAGTTTTGTATAATTTAACAATACAATTGTAGACAGAACAATGAAATTCTGTATTGATTAAGTTCTTTAAGTAACAATTGTAAAACTATTACACATCTAACAATATAACACTTGATTTGAGCACTCATATTAGACTGTAAAGTCAATTCAAAAATACTTATTCACCAAAAATAGACTGAATCCTGAAAAATTTTGTTTTATCTTAAATAGTTTTTTATAATTTTAAGTACAAATTTAAATTTAAAAATCTGTATTCATAATGATCTAAAGTAATAAATTTTGAGTATCTATGCAATTTAAAATAAATCCAAATCAACCATGTGCACGTCAGTGAATGAAAAATAAAAAATAAAAATTAACTTTTTTACCAGCAGTTATCGTTCTTTTCATGATAAATAAAGCAAATAAATTTTCAAATATTTCTAACTTTTAAATGTTAATATTCTTATATATTAACAATATCTGAAGTGTAAAACCATCAAATGTTATCAAAATTTGAATTTAAATGCTTAACAACACTAAATACACAATACAGAACATCAAATGATATTTATAGAGACATGAAAATCCACCAACTGCAATAGATTTGAGTATTTTGGCTGACATTTTTGTTGTGTTACTTGGAATGTTTTCCAAAGTATTCCTGACTTCCCTTAGGGTCTGGCTTCATTGTGTCTGATCCTGGCTTCCAGCCTGCTGGACATACTGTAAATAGACAATGAATGAAATAAAATTAGTACTGAGTACAAATCTGTTATTTTATTGAAAAAGTGGAGATGCAAAACACATTGATTCAGCTATTATGTGATTGTCTTGGTTTTGTTCACTTAATTAAATATGGATATCCAGGATTTAAAGAATTTGTGAAAAAAATTTTGTCATGAAAAAAAACCTCGCTTATCTAATCTTTTTGCTTAAATTCAGATTACATCCTATTGAGAAAACTGTCTAAATTCTCAAGTAATTTTGTATTCAAATGCTTAAAAATCTATATATTAGTCTGGTTTGAATGAACCTTAAAGTGGCTTCCTAGAGCAATTCTAAATAAACCTGCCTACGCAGTCTATTTTTTATACCAAGACCCAGAAGAATGGCTTCATTAATTAATACTTCATATCTTTGACCTGTATTTTCAATAGTTTTGATCTTTGTGAATGCAGGGGTGAAGTAATATTGTCATAAATCAAAATTGTCAGACAATCACCCACTGCATGTGTCACTGTGAGTTTGAAATGCAGAAAACACAAAAAAAGCTCTATTCCTTTACTTTGAGTTTTGTCAAGTCTCTGCAGGGATTTGGTGTAATTTTCCTTCTCTTCCATAACCCAATAAAGTTACTGTAAAAACATGTTGAACCAGATTTATAATCTTACAGTCCAGAAACTTTAGTTACACCTTTTGGAAAGCCAGTGTTGAAAAAAAAATTAAAACATGGTTCAAAGATTATACTTTAAAACCTGTCAGTAAACAAGTAAAATATTGGTTGAGATATACCTTTAATAGTAATTAATTATAACATAAAAGTTGTTATTTCGTTTTTTTTTCTTTTCACCCTTGCACATTTATAAACTACTCTATTTGTTTTGATGGCAATCTCTTACCTTCTCCATGTTTATCAGTAAACTGGAAAGCTTGTACAAGACGTAAAGTTTCATCAACTGATCTTCCTACTGGAAGATCATTTACTGTCATCTGTCGTAAATTTCCTTTGTCATCAATTACGAATAATCCTCTGTAATAAATAAAAGTTTTCAATTTTTACTGTTTTAATGAAAATGAGGAATTTTTTTTATTGGCAATCATAAGCCATCTCCTTATTTCATAATTACTGGTTTGTAAGAATAAAGTCTAGAAATAAAGAATGTGTAAGCAATATATCAAAATATATTTACACTATGTTCCAGCATATCTGTAAGAATAAAATTATTGCAAATTATTATAGATTTCGAATTTCAAAGAAATACATTTGCTACTTCAATACGCTGTGATGATAACTACTGTAACCTAAATCATTGACACATTTGATATTTTTCCTAAAAACCAGCTCTGATGGTGGTTACCTGAAAGACCATGTGTATCAATACAACATTTGATTAACCAATGATGCGAAACACACAAACCATGAACTGAATTTATACGCCTACACTGATAAAACAGCAAAGTGGTGTGTCCAAAATGCACCATTATTTCCAAAGATGTGTCCGAATGTGTCAAGTGATAAGAATTGTTCACTAGCAGTTTTTAGCCGTGCTTTTGCTTATGCAATTTCTTTGTTTCTGAAGAAAGCACATAACCATTTTTTTTTAAACCAATATTTCTCGTAAAATTGATGTACATAATAGAAGGCTGTTTGAAAAATCCTCATGGTTACATATACCCATTTTTTTTTTTATAACTCAGAAACAGTTGACTTCATATTTAAACAGATAACATATTCCAAAATAAATGAAAGAACCTTAGTGAGCGCTCTCACATACCCCACGTCCCCACATTGTCATTGGAGAAATAAAATAAGTATGTATCAGAAAAAAAAATTGAATCATTATTTCCTGTCAATATGCACATCTACATAGTATGTCCTTATTATCTACACAGTTTCATGAAATTCTGTTGTGTGGTTTGAGAGGAGTTGCGATGACAAAAGGTTGCAGTAGTATATTGGGCAAATAAGTTCAAAGGGGCGTAACTCTTGGGAAAAAAATTGAATCGTAATTTCCTGTCGATATGCACATCTAGGTAGTATGTCCTTATTATCTGAAAAGGTTTCATGAAATTCTGTTGTGTGGTTTGAGAGGAGTTGCGATGACAAAAGGTTGCAGTAGTATATTGGGCAAATAAGTTCAAAGAGGCGTAACTCCTGGAAAAAAAATTGAATCGCAATTTCCTGTCGATATGCACATCTAGGTAGTATGTCCTTATTATCTGAAAAGTTTCATGTAATTCTGTTGTGTGGTTTGAGAGGAGTTGCGATGACAAACTGTTGCAGTAGTACATTAAAGTAAATAAGTTCAAAGGGGCGTAACTCCTAGAAAAAGAATTGAATCGTAATTTCCTGTAGATATGCACAACTACATAGTATGTCCTTATTATCTAAAAAGGTTTCGTGAAATTCTGTTGTGTGGTTTGAGAGGAATTGCAATGACAAGAAATAGGACTGACGGACGGACAGATGGACGGACGGGTCAAAAACATTATACCCTCCGCAACTCGTTGCGTGGGGTATAATAATTACCCTACAGGAGATAACTTCAATAGTTTTCTCAATTATGTTTTGATTTCAAAATTAACTGATTTTGAAAAAAAAAGTATACAAGGAACTTAAGATTTAATTATGAAAAGCTGTTGTTCAACATTTTATTTCAAAGAATCACTAAGGGACTCCCACCTATATATTTTTGAATCCTACAAATTACTTATCATCTACAGACAAAGATTCATGAATATGGCACTACCTACATATTTCAATTCTTCTGGATATGACCACTCAGTCTAATTCGTCAAAATTATCTCCCCATTATATCATCTAATTCATCAAGAAAATGGAAATAAAGTAAGCGCATGATACACCCGTCGCCAACTGGATAGTTTTCATCAATTTTTCAACTAATAAAGTTCCATAACTCAGCAATGTCATATCAGAAATTTATTAAAAAAAACAAAAGGTAGCTTATTTCAATAGATATAAACAAGTCACCAAAGTTTCATGATAACTGCTAGAGCATTTTTGAGTTATTGTCCGAAATACTGGAAAATCCCCCCTTTTTTATGACTAAAATCCAATACAATGTACTCCAAAACATAAAATCAGAAATTTTTAAAATTCAAAAGGGAACTTATGTCAATATATATAAACAATTCACCAAAGTTTCATGAAAATTGTTCAAAGCATTTATGAGTTATAGTCAGAAAACTGATAAAATCCCACATTTTTTATGAATAAAATCCCATAACTCGGAAACGTAAAATCTTAAATTTTTAAAAATCGAAAGGGAGCTTACATCAATAGATATAAACAATTCACCAAAGTTTCATAAAAATTGGTGAAAGCAATTTTGAGTAACTGTCCGACATGTTGAAGACGGACGGACAGATGGATATCATAATATGTCCCTGGACAACGGTATATCATAATATGTCCTGTAAACGTGCTTATAAAAATTGTGGGGATGGCTTGCTGTCAATTAAAGGTAAAAATGCATATGGATTATATTTGAGGTTGATTTGTGGCTTATTTTGACAAAATTGAATCAAACTGACTGCTAATAACAACAAATTATTCAATATTCCATTCTTGTAAATATTTGAAACCAAGAAAAACATATTTTAATTGTTTCCACTTATAGTGTCAACATTTTTGCTTATGCCCATTTTAACATATGTAAAATCAAACTGGAGTAAGCATAAGACATGACTGTAATTTTTTTGTAATTTACAGTTCCATAATTACAAGGAACAGTAAATCTTCAAGTTCAGCATGATATTAAACAAACATTGTCATAAAGATTTGTTACAATTGTCATCAATATCTGTTGCAGCAAACTTAAATTAAAATGATATTCTTGAACTGATGGACTGACAATAAAACATTGCAGTGTCTTTTTTAATGAGTTGAGCAGTGTTTTAAACTATTTGCAATATTTTTTTTGAGTTTTTTCATATAATATTTCTCTTATGATGTCCAATGTGCATCTACCATATATCCCATTTAATTTTTTTAATTTTTTTTCAGCTGATTTACCTAAAAGCAATTCCTTCATCTTCCTTCAATACATTATATGATTTACTGATTTCTTTTGTTATGTCTGAGAGGAGAGGAATTTTCATGTTTCCCAGTCCACCTTGCTTTCGTGGAGTGTTTACCCTGAAAAAAATTGTTGAAAATATATGTAAATTCCAGCATGAGAAGATTATTAATACCATTCAAATTTCAAATTAATTTTGTTCTGACACTAGAATTTGTGTTATCATGGTAATGCATATATTTACATAAGTGTCAAATTTTAACCAAAGAAGATCATTTTTACTGTTATCTTTATTCCAAATTCTATAGATTCTATTCTATTTTTTTTGTTTTTTTTTAATGAAGAAGTAGTGGTAAGGTTTTAGTTGCCTGATGTCTGGAAATTAAAAATGTTAAAAGAATCTTTGAAATTCTTACACTGAAACATCTGTCAGGAGTTATCTTTCTTTGTGTGAGTTATAATTATATATATTCAAGTAGAACAAACAACTATTACTATTTTGGGTGTTTTTCCTCCGGAAAATGTTATTGTTATTGAATGAGATATCTCAATTCATTTTTTTTATTTTGTATTTGTATTTGTTTTTTTTAATTTTGTAGCCAGATGGGAGAGAATTGGTTAAATATACATATATATATATAGTGCTTATGTTATATATTTATAAAAAATAACTATGTACACTGACATTGACCATGGCAATATCTTCTGCTAGTTTAAATACTTACCATGCTAAATGTGAAAAATGACTGTCAACTGAACAAGCTACTACTTCACAGTTTATGGAACGGAATTCTTCTGCTCGATCACTGAATGCTATTATTTCTGTTGGACAAACAAATGTACTGAAAAAATAAAAAAAACTATCTTCAAATTCATGTCCTGTAGCATTGCTTAAATAAGTAACATGAACTGGAGCATTGCTTATACAAGTTACATGACCTGCAGCATTGCTTATACAAGTAACATGACATTGATCATTACTTAAACAAGAAACATGGCCTGGGGTATTGCTTAATCAAGTAACATGGCCTGCAGCAATGCTTAAATAAGTAACATTGCCTAGAACATTGCTATAACAAGTTACTTGGCCTGTAGCATTGCTTAGACAAGTCACATGGCCTAGAACATTGCTTGAACAACTTCAACAAGTCACATGACCTGGAGTATTGCTTAAACAAGTCACATGGCCTGGAGTATTGTTTGAACAAGTTGTTATTTTTAATTAATAAATATAGGTAATTTTATAATGAAATATATGGGAAAATGCTCAGAAGAGCAATTTCAAAAATCAACCAAGGCCTGGACTACATGTTTTCAATGAAATTTTATGAAGGCCTTTGTACACAAGTGGTGAGTTCACATCTTTTGATCATCAACTGCTTCATTTAAACTCTTAATGAAAGGAAAATAAAAGTATAAAGCACAACATTCTATCAACACTGACATGACTGATTATAAATGAAAAGAGAAAAATTTTGAGGCTAAATCAAATGCCCACAAACTACAAAAGCAAAACTGTAGAGGCACATTAGTTATCCTACTATGACAAACAAAATTTTATTTTGAAACCACATGGAAAATCCAATACACATGGTTGTGTTACAATGAGGAGACATGTAACATATTCTCACTCATATTTTTTTGCTTTAGGTGAGGGAAAAAAAACATTCCAAGAAAACCCTATTGTATGCCTTCAAATGTGCTCCAATTGAAGGATTTTAAATTTAATTTTTTTTTATTTCCCAGTTAGGGGACAACTCCAATCCTCCTTAAGAGGTTTCAGGACAATCCCTCAGGACTACCACTACATAATAAGGACTCCCAATCTTTTGTATAACTAGTCCTTAAATTTGGATTCATTTCAGAGTGTACATTGGAAAATTTAATTAAAAACTTCCAAAAAATTTAACTATTTCAAAATACATGCATGAATTAGGTTATTCAGTATACTAATATCAAATGCTTCACTAATCTTTTCAAACATGTCATGGGTCACTCTAACAAACCTTGTACCTGCCAGGTGTCCACTGGTCAATATAATTTATTGATAAAGTTGGGTAATTTAATTTGACCCAAATAACTTAGTATTACATGTACATAAAGACATTGTACAAATACTTTAAAGCATTAATGTAAATAAAATTTTATACATTTTGTACAACTTTTATAATGTTCATTCTGTACTTCTATACTGCTAAGCCTTGGGGTCAAGATTTTGTGTCATGAATAAATACACCAAATACCTCCTTTTCCATTTCAAAATAAATTGTAAATGAGATATCTAAAGGTATATCTATTTCTATTACAGGTGAAAAGTGCAGACAATGTGCAGGATTCAAAACTTATTCTTTAAATTATTGAGAAGTTGTATCAGTTTGGAAGAAATCTATTCCATTCAATGTTGAACTATCCAGTATTTTGGGGGATTCCAATTATACTTTGTATGTATTATGCACTGTTTTGGGGAACAGAAGACAAATTTATGTCCCTACACATGTGATTCTTTTTGACTCTAATTCATTTCTCATCAAAAAGAACCATAAATTAGAAACAGAATTAAATTTCCCAGTGTTATCTATGCTTTATGCTTCCTTATATTGCTAACATTTTTAAAGAATTAAATTGTATGACCTTGGTAACATGAAAAAGATACTAGCCTGGCCTTTAAACATTGATTTCCTATTTTATGTAATTCAAAATATTATACAGTATTTAAATCTACTCACAAATCTAATGGATAAAAGAAGAATACAACATATTTCCCTCGATAATCTGCCAGTGAAATGTCTTTAAATTCCCCATTGACCACAGCAGTTCCTCTGAATTCTGGTGCTGGCTTAGTGAGTTTCAGCTGAGACATGGTGTTCTGTAAATAAAAGAATAACATATTGCTATGTCCCAAAGTATATTCAACTGTACCAATACAAACAATTGTAAATCATAAATGGGGGAATGTACCTCTCCCCCTCTCATCATTTTTAAATTAAAATTAAAAAAATCTACCCTGTTTGTCTATTCTGATCAAACCATTTTGTCCAACCATCAGTTTGGCTAAAATTTTACAACGATTCTGGCCTTTTAAAAAGGCAAATTATAAATTCTGGCTTTTCAGAAATCTTTATTCTGTTAAAACTGCTTCATCATATAAATATGTATACAGTGTTTCCCTAGCATAAAAAAAAATGTATCTTTAAAAAATGAAACTAAAAATTTCTTACTGTAAGTTTTTTATCCTTCACGATTCTCTTTATTTGTTACCTGTTAGTTACGCAGGTTAACCAAGGCTATATAAGCTTGTAAATGAAAGAATCAATACTGACATTTCTTTTAGGACGTGAAAATTTACACATTCAACTTAAATCATGTTCATAAAGAAGATTTGGCATTTCAATATAACAAACAAATGTATAAACAAGATGTTGATTACAAAAACATGTAAACATAAATTTTTCTTATCTACAATGTTATAAACATGATAAACCTTTATATGAGCTGAAGTGATGCCAAATAGAGTTATGTTTTTTTTCTTCTTCAAAAATCATCTTTATATCTAAATTTAGAAACAAGTTATTTTGGGCCACAACTTTTCTGAAAGTTACAGAAATTGTATTTTTGTGGTATACAATAATTGATTGTTTCAATGTGTACTAAATGCTGGAATCCCTAAGTATATTGCTTAATGCACTACAAAGTTTAATAAGAACAGTGTTCCAATGTCCCCTGCTGCAGCAAATATTTCATTATCACAATTTTTATTTCTAATCTTTTCAACTTTTAATAATTATCCAACAAGAAATGCAGACATGATCTCAGAGTGCTTCAATGCAATTTTCCATATAATTTAGATTTCCAAGGAATTGAACTCCTGTAAAACAGTTTATCGGGCACTGATTTTCAAACTCGCCTGATACATTGCTGATATATGTGAAAAAATGTATGCATAAACCTTTGACATAAATTTATCTAAATTCAGACTAAAATGTAGGCCTTAAGAGCACTTACAATGGAATTTTTCAAGTATGTACATTTCCATGGGGCATAACTTCTGTAAAAATAGTTGATTGCCTTTTATGTTTGAACTCGTCCAAAAAATAGCTGTTATAAACCTCTGATATAGACAAGAAATGTAGGGGTGAGAAAACACTTCCACTGTAATTTTCCATATAAATTACATTTCCAAAGGGCATAACTCCTGTACAGATAGTTGATTACTACTTACTTCTGAACTATGACAAGACATAGCTAATGTAAACCTTTAATATAAGTCAAGTTTCATAAAAATCTTACAAGAAATGTCCACGTGTCCACTAATTTAAGACCTGACGGTAAACAGACAAAAGCACACATGGGCACTGAGTATTCCTATGTTACTGTCCATAATTCAAGTTGAGGACAAAAAAGTAAATGAAAGAACTTTCCACGAGGAACCTTGCACACTCCACACAAAAGGGACAAACTGATAGTGACCTGTTGGCTTTAAAATAGTTTTTTCTGTTTATTTTGAGATGCGATTCTCTCCTGTTGTGATTTCAGAAATTAATATTGCCTAATGAGCAATTGGAATTAATATTAATACAGTTTTACAAGTATCCCTCCCAAAACGAGATCCCCCATTTCAGACTTTTTTTCTTATAGAAATCATTGAAGGTTTTGATGAGTTAAAAAAATCCTTGATTCATGACATATCAGAACAGGAGCAATTAAAAAATATTTAATCTTAAATAAGATTTAATAATTATAGCACTGACAAAAGGGTCAAAAACATGATACCCTTAGCAACTGTTGAATGAGGTATTACAAAACTCAGAGAAGAGCAACAAAATTAAGTCCCTGCATTTAGTATAAAGCAAATGAACATGAAGTAAAAACACTTAAATTGAGCAATAAGTACTATAAGTCAACCCAATATTTTGGTCATTATAATAATGTTTAGATCTTATTTGCTGATGATTTTTGCTATTTACAGTTTCTCTATATCTTCATAGTTAGTTGTATGAACAGTGCCAGCAGCTCATTAATTTGCTGGCATGCAATTGAATTGAATGAGCTAATAATTAGGAACTATTGTCAATACTCATAGGTCAACAAATAAAAAAAAACATTCAATTTTTGTCGAGCCTTCGACTTTAGTCGAAAAAGCGAGACATAGCGATCCTACATTCCGTCAGCGTCGTCGGCGTCCACAAATATTCACTCTGTGGTTAAAGTTTTTGAAATTTTAATAACTTTCTTAAACTATCCTTGATTTCTACCAAACTTGGACAGAAGCTTGTTTATGATCATAAGATAGTATCCAGAAGTAAATTTTTTAAAAATGAAATTCCATTTTTTCCGTATTTTACTTATAAATGGACTTAGTTTTTCTGCTGGGAAATATTACATTTACTCTGTGGTTAAAGTTTTTAAAATTTTAATAACTTTCTTAAACTATCCTGGGTTTGTACCAAACTTGGACAGAAGCTTGTTTATGATCATAAGATAGTATCCAGACGTAAATTTTGTAAAAAAATAAATCCATTTTTCCTTATTTTACTTTTAAATGGACTAAGATTTTCTGCCAGGAAACAACACATTCACTCTGTGGTTAAAGTTTTTAAAATTTTAATAACTTTCTTATACTATTTTGGATTTGTACCAAACTTGGACGGAAGCTTGTTTATGATCAAAAGCTAGTATCTAGAAGGAAATTTTGTAAAAAAAAAAAATCCATTTTTTCCATTTTTTTACTTTTAAATGGACTTAGATTTTCTGCCAGGAAACAACACATTCACTCTGTGGTTAAAGTTTTTAAAATTTTAATAACTTTCTTATACTTTTTTGAATTTGTACCAAACTTGGACAGAAGCTTGTTTATGATCAAAAGCTAGTATCTAGAAGGAAATTTTGTAAAAATAAATGTGGATAGTGTCCACATGTGGACACAGATGATGCCCCCACTTGCATATCATATAGTTATAAAGGGACATAACTGAAGAACAGTAAAAGTGACGCTACCCAAATTTGAACTTGATCTGAGTTTTGTGTGTAAGTCCCATAACATTTGGTTGAGGCTAACTTAAGTAGAGAAAAGAAACTAAAAATTCAGCAATTTTTCTATTTATAAAGGGGCATAACTCAATAATGGTTAAAGTGACACTACCCAAATTCAACTTGATCTGTGTTTTATCAGTGGAAGTCAAAATTAAACATTGCATTGTATAAAGCATTGATTGTAGTTGATTCAACTATAATCATGGACAAAGGAAGATAACTCCAATTTTAAAAATAACTTGATATTTAGAAGAAAATAAAAATTTTGCAATTTTTTCCATTTATAAAGGGGCATAACTCTAGAACGGTTAAAGTGACGCTACCAAAATTCAAACTTGATCTGTGTTTTGTGGTAATATGCATTGTGTATAAGTTTCATAACATTTGGTTGAGGCAAACTTAAGTTAGAGGACGGAAACTAAAAATTTTGCAATTTTTCCATTTATAAAGGGGCATAACTCAAGAACCGTTAAAGTGACGCCACCAAAATTCAAACTTGATCTGTGTTTTGTGGTAATAAGCCTTGTGTATAAGTTTCATATCATTTGGTTGAGGCAAACTTAAGTTAGAGAACGGAAACTAAAAATTTAGCAATTTTTCCATTTATAAAGGGGCATAACTCTAGAACGGTTAAAGTGACGCCACCAAAATTCAAACTTGATCTGTGTTTTGTGGTAATAAGCATTGTGTATAAGTTTCATAACATTTGGTTGATACAAACTCAAGTTAAGAGAACGGAAACCAATTTTGGGACGTACAGACGGACGTACGTACGTACAGACAAGGGTAAAACTTAATGCCCCCCACCGCTACGACGGGGGCATAAAAATAAATCCATTTTTTCCATTTTTTACTTTTAAATGGACTTAGATTTTCTGCCAGGAAACAACACATTCACTCTGTGGTTAAAGTTTTTAAAATTTTAATAACTTTCTTATACTATTTTGGATTTGTACCAAACTTGGACAGAAGCTTGTTTATGATCAAATGCTAGTATCTAGAAGGAAATTTTGTTTTCTTCCAGTTAACATTACATTCAGTCTGCAGTTAAAGTTTTTAAACATTTATTAGATTCATAAACTATCCTGGATTTTTACCAAACTTCGACAGAAGCTTCTTACAATCAAAAGATAGTATCAAGAGGAATATTTTTATTGATTTACTTCCTCATTTTTGTTGAGCCTGCGATTAACAGAAAAAGTAGGCGAGACACTGGGTTCCGCGGAACCCTTACGAATTTAATTGATATATCTATCAGTCTAACAGTTTAACCTTAAATTAATATTCACATTTCTGAACTTGCTTATCTTGTCTGAAAATATTTTGCTGTATCTTTTTAAGTTACAATGTTGGGAGGCATTGAACTTTCAGACCTAAACTAGCAGGAAAACACCTACCATCTTTTACCATAATCTATTTCATAAATGAATTGGGAAAAAAAAATTGTGGATTGCATAGTTACTGTCAGGAATGTCTATCAAATTTTGCAATACAGGTGACAAATAAAATCTCAGTCCCTTTTTTAAAACAGTATTATAAAATTCTCCTTTTTTAAAGCCCTTTATTCAAAACTGGTTTTTTTTTTAAGTTGAATATTAAAAACGATTCTGGATCAATAAAAGAATTTTCCTAAACAATCTTACATTTAGCATGTGTAAATCAATGTATAACATGTTTAAATTAACATCTGCAAGCACCATATGTATTCTAAAGATTTTTCAATAAATAATCGACTCTCACATCCTTTTAACTTTTCCAATAATGATGGCAGGTGTTAGCAATCTTACCTGAGACTCTGTTTTTAAAAATCCCCCGTTAAAATCTGAATTTTTATCCTCCTCAAGCAAATCAACAGTTTTAACTAAAGCTTTGGTTTGTTCTCTTAATGATTTTAAATATTCCCTATACATAACAGGAACAGTTTCATGACATCTTACATCAGGAATGCAAGAATATTCATAATCAACATTTATCTATGGGACATTTTAATTTCAAGTATTGATGTTGAATTAGCTGACATGTCAATATGATCATGAAAATATGGAACTCCATCAACTTCACTGAAATCATCCTCAGGCTAATTAATCATTGGATATTTCATGAACGCAAAACTTAAATGTACTAATAAAAGGATGAATTCACAATTTCCCTTTCATTGAAAAAAAACCTTTAATCTTTAAATAAGGGAGCTACCATTTGATTTTTATGGGGGGGCTAGGATGAAAAATTTTGTCCTGCATTTTTTTTTAGTTGTAATCTCTGTCCTGCCTTTTTATTTTTTTCACTCTATTCGGTCCTAGTTTATTCTGACTTTTTTTACATAAATTGTCATCCTGCCTTTTTTTTTACCAACTTGCTCATCCTGCCTTTTTTTCAAATTTCATCCTAGCCCCCCCCTCCCCCATAAAAATCAAATGGTAGCTCCCTAATGTTTCATCCCTAAAATTTACTTTTAAAAGAAGGTTAGATAACACATTATTATGTCACATATATCAATAATGTCAAATATTTATTTAAATGGCTCTATTGGAAACTTGAATACTTCAATAATCATATATAAAAGATAGGAATATCAGTAAAAAAGATTTAAAGATAAGGTCAAAGATAAAAGCACTTATGTTCATGTTGAATTATTGTAAAAGATCCTTGGATCTCCTCTTTTCATGATGAATGATCATGATTAATTTTTTGTAAACTATTATGAAATACAGTATAATACTATTTTGGCAAATTGGCAGTACATGATGTACCTTCAAGTCTTACATTCCAAAAACCTGTACAGCATCCACACACACACACACACACACACAAACTGAACATCCAGACAATAACTTGGATGAAATTAGAAAGAGCAAAAACTAAATTACAATACTAGTCAATACACAGGGCTAGCCAAAAGAAAGATCAAAATAATAAAATTTAAGACACCCAAGAGAAAGAAGAGGCTAAACAGAAAGGTTAAAATCTAATCTTATTGATTTAAATCATTTATATACAATTTATAGGAATAATTTAATTCTTAAAGCTCTGACCATAATCCAAATTATTTATTTGATTTATTTTGAAATACAATGTTTTCTTACAAAAGTGTTTTAGAAAAGATGAATACAAAACTTAATCAAGAGCAATCAATAATGTTTTGGATTTTCTGTTAAGGAAATCAATGTCAACATTTAAACATGTTTAATCATTGATGTTATAATTAATAAAATGGACAGACTATGTGTCCAACTTCACTTTTAACACAAGGAATTGATTTTTTATATCAAAACTTTTCATTCACTAACCAACAACAAGGAATGAGTCCCAGTGACACTTTAATCATAGAGCATGTAAAAAAAAAGGAGAAAAGTTGAGAGCCACAGTTTAACATGTTAAAGGTTCTTTTTTAAAATAAAATTAGGTGATCTTGGGATAACAGATACCCCCTGCAGAAAAAAGTCCCAAAGGTAAATTCCAATACCGAAATTTAAACCTGGAATTTTGGGTTTCAAAAAATGGTACTTTAATCAACTAGGAACCAAACAAATCAAAGTGTTATTAGGTAACTAAGGAAATAACTCTGGAATGGTAAATATCAAAACCACCAAAATAGAACTAGACTTGTGTTTTATGGTCCATGACATAAATGTTAAAGTTTAATAAAATGCTCCGCTGGGGCGCAGCTTGATACGACCGCAGAGGTCGAACCCTGAACAGTTGGGGCAAGTATGGACACAACATTCAAGCTTGATACAGCACTGAATTTGGATTGTAATTAAATATTTGACACAGCATAGGTTTCTCACACAGAATGAAAGTAGTCTAAGAACTTAAAATTTTTTAATTTACCTATTCAAACCATATCATTATTATTTGCTTTTATATATAAATCAGAAATAACCAATTTAAAATGGAAAATTTTAAAGAAAAAAAAGGAAAAAAAAATCCCCCCCCAAATTTTTTGAAACCCCCTTATGATTCATCACCCCCAAACTCAATCCCAGCCTTCCCTTTGTGGTATGGTACCTTGCAGTACAATTTCAGAGAGATCCATACACTTGAACACAAATTATTGTCTGGAAACTAGAAAAATGCTTGGGTTTTTTGCACCTTTTTGGCCCCAAATTCCTAAAAGTTTAGGGCAATTACCCCCAAACTCAAACCAAGCTTTCCCTTTGTGATATGGAACCTTGCAGTACAATGTCATAAAGATCCATACACTTACACACAAGTTATTGTCATGAAACTAGAAAAATGCTTGTTTTTTTGCCCCTTTATGGCCCCTAATTCCTAACATTTTGAGACAATTACCCCCAAAAACAATCCCAGCCTTCCCTTTGTGGTATGGTACCTTGCAGTACAATTTCAGAGAGATCCATACACTTGAACACAAGTTATTGTCTGGAAACTAGAAAAATGCTTATTTTTGGCCCCTTATTCCTAAACGTTTTGGGCAAGTACCCCCAAACTCAATTCCAGCTTTCCCTTTGTGATATGGAACCTTGTAGTACAATTTCATAAATATCCATACACTTACACACAAGTTATTGTCATGAAACTAGAAAAATGCTTGTTTTTTGCCCCCTAATTCCTAAAATTTGGAGGCAATTACCCCCAAAATCAATCCCAGCATTCAAACCCTCAATCAGCATCATTTAACAGTAATATCTAAAAATGGAAATTACATAATAAAGGTATTAAAATAGAAAATGACATCATAGTCATGGCTAAAAATAAACAAAATCCTTAATCAGCAACATTTTACAGTAATATCTAAAAATAAAATTCCTTTGTAACCATAAAAGCCCATTTAAATACATCATGACAGATATTAAAATAGAAAATGACATCATAGTCATGGCTAAACATAGCAAAAACCTTAATCAGCATCATTTAACAGTAATATCTAAAAATAAAAATTTCTTTGCAACCATAAAAGTAAAATAGAAAATGACATCATAATCATAGCTAAAAATAAACAAAAATTTTTTTTATTACCAAATTTTAAATGGAGTTTATTAAACTAAAACAATAAATTTGCAACCATAAAACCCCATTTAAACACATCATAAAAGTATTAAATAATTCAACTACATCATAAGGCTATAATCAAAGTACTGAAGTACTGAACATCGGATGACCACAAGTTCTTGAGGATGGTCAAAAGCACTTGTCTCAGAAAAAAAACAACATATCTCTTTACCTGAAACTGAGGTTAATGTACAGAGATATATTTTTTTCTAGACAAGTGCGTGCGAGTATGATGAATAAATGACAGGAAATTCAACTTCACCGTAATAACTATTATATTGTAGTGATACAAATCTGTATACACTGATTTGTTGTTATATATTATATTAAAATAACAGTTACATATATATATGATTTGCATCCGTTTGTATATCATTCTATTCTACTGTTCTAATAATAGTGCAATGCAAGTGCATGGTGGACACTTTTCTGTAAAAATTCGATTTTTCTAAGATTGGATACGAGTAGGCATTCATATTTTCCCGCAAAAACAATTACAGAGTTACCGGTCCTGTCGCAAAACGTTCTTTGAGATATTCTTCCGCATGCTTTAACACAATTTTTCGGTACGTGTGCATTTATATTATCAATGATTTTTTACTTATATATATATATATCTAACTACAAAACATTTTCACATTATTAATTTATGTTGTAAACAAAAATATTTTTATCAGTATTCATTGAAGAGATGTATTTATATCAAATGACAAGGAATGTTATTTTGCACTCGTTTATGTGCGCATATTTATCATGTTTATAGATCGGTTACAAACCCAAAACTAATTTACATAATGGAAATCTAGGCGATAGCAATACATCGGAGTGACCTCAAGGTCATCGCGATGTAAAAATAGAAAATGACTTCATAGTCAAGGCTAAAGGTAAACAAAAAACCTTCATCAGCAAAATTTTATATTGGCAAATTTCCAATGAAGTTTATTATACTAAAATTGTTGGCAAATTTCCAATGCATTTATTAACAATAAAGTTATTGGCAAATTTCCAATTTACATAATTTAAAAGCAGTGTAAGTGAGATATTTAATTGAGTTTGAATTACCAACCTTACACTGCTTTTAAATAATGTTTTGTACTTATTTGTCTATTAACCTGGAAACCCTTGTTTTTTCACCTTTTTTTCCCTTATTATTTAAAGGTTTGAGCCATAACCCTACCCCAAAGCCAATTCTTAAATTCCAATGTAACCTAAATTTACAATATACATAACTTCAATTTAAGTTTTTGATAAAATCAAACCACATCATTATTATTTGCTTTTATATCTAAATCAGAAATAATTAACCAACTTTAAGTGGAAAATTTTCACACATCACGCCCCCCCAAACTCAATCCCAGCCTTCAGTTTGTGGTATGGTACCTTGCAGTACAATTTCACAGAGATCCAATTACTTAAACACAATTAATTGTTGGAAACTAAAAAAAAATGCTTATTTTTAACCCCTTATTCCTAAACATTTGAGCAATTATCCCCCAAACTCAATTCCAACTTTCTCTTTGTGATCAGAATTAACCAACTTAAAATGGAAAATTTTAAAGAAAAAAAAAAGGAAAAAAAATCCCCCCCCCCCAAAATTTTTTGACCCACTTCCCTTTGTGGTATGGTACCTTTAAGTACAATTTCAGAGAAATCCATACACTTGAACACAAGTTAATGTCTGGAAACTAAAAAAATGCTTATTTTTGCCCCCTTTTTTGGCCACTGATTAATAAATGTTTTGGGCAAACATTTTACAATAATATTTAAAACTGAAATTAATTTGTAACCTTAAAATTAAATAGAAAATGACATCATAGTCATAGCTAAAAATAAACAAACTATTGGTAAATTTCCAATATAAAATTGGCAAATTTCCAATGAAGTTTATTATACTAAAATAATTGGCAAATTTCCAATTTACATAATTCAAACATAGTGCAGGTGAGATATTTAAATGAGTTTGAATTACCAACCTTACACTGCTTTTAAATAATGTTCTTTACTCAATTATTTGTCTATTAAAATGGAAACCCTAGTTTTTTAACCTTTTTTCCCCTTATTCCTTAAACGAAAAAAAATAATTACCCCTTTTTTGACCCCCCCCTATGATTCATCACCCCCCCTTCCCCCCCAAACCAAGCTCAATAACAGCCTTGCCTTTGTGGTATGGTACCTTGTAATACAATTTTAGAGAGATCCATACACTTGAACACAAGTTATTGTCTAGAAACTAAAAAATGCTTATTTTTCACCCCTTTTTAGGCCCCTTATTACTAAACGTTTTGGGCAATTACCACAATACTCAATTCCAGCTTTCTCTTTGCGAAATGGAACCTTGTAGTAAAATTTCAGAAAGATCCATACACTTACACACAAGTTATTGTCATGAAACTAGAAAAATGCTTGTTTTTTGCCCCCTTTTGGCCCCTTATTCCTAAAATTTCGAGGAAATTAACCCCAAAATCAATCCCATCATCGACCCTTTGTGATATGGAATCTTTTAGTACAATGTCAAAGAGATCCATACAATAACACACAAGTTATGTCTGGAAGTTACAAAAATGCTTATTTTCGGCCCCTTTTTGGCCCCTAATTATTTAACTGTTGGTACCATAACCCCCAAAATCAATCCCCACCTTCCTATTGTGGTATTGAACCTTATGGTAAAATTTCATAGAGATCCATTCACTTAAACTAAAGTTAGAGTGCGAAAACCATTGTGTATTCGGACGACGACGACGACGCCAACGTCATACCAATATACGACCACAAAATTTTTTTGCGGTCGTATAAAAAAGATTTGGTTAAAGTCATATGATATTTAAAATTTAAAAAAAAAGTTGGATATGTTTCATATATATATACTTAAATGGTTAAGTTTTACTATAAAACAAGTGTACATGGACTTTCTTGTTAAAAAATCCAAAATCTTATCAAAATTTTCAGAAATGTACTGCTAATGAATTATTTATTGTCTTCCTGTATCAAGTGTACTAGGTGAAAAAACCTCACAAAACACCAAAATAATCGTAACGTCATAGCATTGTAGGCTGTAAAATAATAACACTACAATAAAATGCTTCGCTGAGCACAGCCTGATACGACCGCAGAGGTCAAACCCTGGACAGTTGGGGCATATTTGGACACAATATTCAAGCTTGATACTGTCTGAATTTGGATTGTAATCAAATTTTTGACATAATATAGGTTTCTGACACAAAATAAATGTGGTCAAAGATCTTATAAATCCATTGCTCTATACTGTGCAATTGAAGATTTCTTCTTGAAACTTCAAAAATTCGAAATTTTAAAATTTTGAAAAAAAATATGAATCCCTTAAAAAAAAAAATTGGGAATAAAATCCCCCCCCCCAGAGTTCGCGAAAATGGTCGGTCCTGTCGGTCCTGTCGGTCAAAATGAGGCTCGGACCAGTATTTTGAAGGCTAGTGCCGGTCCCAATGACCGATGTAAAAACGGCCGTTGTAGTGCATATTTCAGCACTTTTTTACATCGGTTATTAGATGTACCGCAACTGTTTCCAATAAGTGTTTACATCAGTTATCAGATGTACCCGCTGCCAATTTCCGGTACTGGTTTACGGATTTATTATAAACAAACCAAAGCGGCGATCTACACGTGGCCTACTAAATTTGTTCATAGAGCCATCCCTGGTAAACAATCGGCGATTGAACCCTACAATGGAGCAAACAAATACTGTAACAGCCGAGAAAGTGATTCAGATGATGAAATGGATAGTGAAGATGACTTTAAATAAGAACAATCAGAAGACCTGAACTGGTCCTTCATTGTTAATTTGCCTGTGGGTGCGAAGAATAAAACTAATATTAATAAAGTTATTTTTCGATAAAATATGTTATTAATTTTATTTCAGGATAAAATTGACAGATTTTGTAGGACTGGCTAAAATTTTGTTGGACTGACAAATAATCGTGCTTTGTCGGTCCCATGACCGACGGGTCAAAATAAGTTTTTGCGAACTCTGGCCCCCAACTTTTTGAAACCCCCCTTGGAGCAATAACCCCAAAACTCAATCCCAGCCATTCCTTTGTAGTATGGAACCTTATAGTACAATTTCAGAGACATCCATACACTTACACACAAGTTATTGTCTGGAAACTAGAAAAATGCTTGTTTTTGGCCCTTTTTTGGCCCCTTATTCCTACATGTTTGGGGCAATTAACCCCAAACTCAATCCCAGCATTCCCTTTGTTATATGGAACCTTGTGGTACAATGTCAGCGAGATCCATACACTTACAAAATACACACAAGTTATTGCCTGGAAACTAGAAAAATGCTTGTTTTTGGCCCCTTTTTGGCCCTTAATTCCTAAACTGTTGGCCCCATAACCCCTAAAATGAATCCCAACCTTCTACTTGTGGTATTAAACATTGTGGTACAATTTCAGAGAAATCGAAATACTTATACACAAGTTATTATCCTGAAACTAGAAAAATGCTTGTCTTGGGCCCTTTTTTGGGCCCCTTATTCCTAAACGGTTGGGACCATCATCCCCAAAATCAATCCCAACCTTCCTTTTGTGGTATTGAACCTTCTTAAAAAATTTCATAAAGATCAATTCACTTAAACTTAAGTTATTGTCTGGAAACCAATGTGTCTTCGGACGACGAAGACATCATACCATTATACGATCCAAAAAAAATGTTTGCGGTCGTATAATTAGTAAATATAAATGTAATACACGTAATATATACACATATATATATCCCAAGCTTTAAAGCACCAAATATCTATATATATTTTTTAATTAATTTATAATGCAGATCACTAGTAGCATGATGAATGGGATTCTTGTAAACTGTCAAATATTTAGCATTTTCAAAACCATATGACCAAAATCAGGAAAAAACTTATGATTTTTATCGCAATTTATGAATTCACAAAAATTGATTCAGAATTGATATCACTAAATATCTAAGGTTAGAACATTTGTCTTCATCTGGAGCATGTATTAATAGAAAAACAAAGGATATCATATGGGATATCCATCCATGAAACAACAAAAAAACACACACAAAAAGCAAAGGAACAGCGCTTTCATTGCTGTTCTTCATCTTAAGTCATTGTCCATTATTTTTTGTAAGTTTGTCTTTTTCGGGTGATTATCTCCTTTGATGGATTATCTATTTTTTGAAGATAAACAATACAAGACATTCTTTGAGTCTTCACCATAAACATTTGTTTCCAAAACTGTAAGCTCAATTTTACTTTTTTTTCATTTTAAAGTTTTTTTTATTTAATTGGACAGTACAGGTGAATTTTACAATCCTTAGCTGCTGGGTCTGTGATTCAGCATGAAGACTACAGTTTACTATTAATTCATCATTTTCTTTTTAATCTGAATATAAATAAATTACATAAATAAATGAGTTGAATTTATTTAATATGAACTTATATTTAACTATTTTGGGTTATATTTCTGATAAAAAAAATTTCATCTTTAAAGGACCATCACATTTTACATCTGTAGTTATACAATCGACAATCAATACAAACAACAACAACTTTAATTTTTGCATTGTTTATCTATGACCATAAATTCAAAGACTATAACCATGCACTATCACCCACATTTACCATCAAGAGTGATTTTCAATTTGATTACCTTGTACCTTCTGCATATCAAAGCTAAGCAAAGCAGAATCAAATAAATTTACTTACTTGAGATTAATTTCCTCCTGAAAATAATTCAAAAGAAACAGCTGCAAAAAACATGATGCAAGATTCAATCTCAAAATGAGTTCACTTTTTTTTTATAAGATTAACAGAAAGTATTTAGTACATGTATATGTCTTGGAGAACACATAATAAGCTGAGTTCTTGCATTTCTGCCACTAAATACTGGAAAAATTCTTTTTTTTTATAATTTGTTCCACACAAACACTAGAATGTGGAAGAACCCAAACAATATAGGGTGAAACAAGAGTTCACATGCTGAAAGAATTGCCTGCTTCACTGATTATGCCAGAATTGTATGCTTAGTCTTTTAAATGAAGGTCCTACTGAAGGTTTTATGAATACTTCACCAAAGATCCATGAAAAAGGTCAAGGTCAGTTGAAACCTGTCAGATAGATAGACTTAATAACTTGACCTATTACTAACAGCACCTGTTTATGATATATTGACTATCGCCAAGGAAAAATTAAGGCAAATAATACTCTTAGCATATAACCCTGTATTTAAGGCTGTAAAACATAAGGCAAAGGAAACCTCATATATCTCAGCAAGTTAAGTTTGTGTAAAATAAACAGTCAATAAAGGGCTATTTACATTTATCAAGTTAAAAGAAAATGCTGTTGTAAAAATGATAGCCGCCCTAAAGTGCCCTTGTTATAGGAATGTGACCCTCTGCTCTCAGCTTCTCAGTCCAGGTTCTAGCTAGAACACTGAATTATGATCCACAACCAGGGGCTCTTTTCACAATAAAATCTAACAAAATTTATCGCAAGTTACACTGAATGTTCATGACTTAGAGTATTCTTTTTAATTTTTAAAGGGCCGTTCTCATACACAACAGTCTACTTAAAAGTGAAAAGGGGACATTATTTCTTTAAATCATAACTTTGCAATTAATCATTTTTTAAAAGACAATCCAGTACATGTTTAAATGTTTCTATGAAAACCTCATGTTCAGCATTGCTGTGACAGAGGGTTATTATTGTTTTCTGTATTCCATTGTATTCACAAAGGTTATCGGAATAAACATGAACTTAGAAATTAAACTCTTCAATTTTTGTGAAATGAGTCACAGATAGTTTACATGGGATAACTCCTCTCTTAAACCTTAAGCATCATGTCATACATTATTTTGTAGATAATTTAATGTAAATTTATGACATGACGAGGTTCAATGAGATAGACAACCGTGGAATCAAAATATAACAAACATGTGTAACCAAGTGTCTGCATTTCTCAAAAATGTGAGGTGGTTACCTTGAGTTATATTAAGGTTTAAGAGGTTAAAAAAATCAGAGACAAGTGTCTATCTTCGGAAGCAAGTTAACTCGTACCATTGTAAACTCGTACCACGTAAACTCGTACCAAAAAAGTTAACTCGTACCAACGTAAACTCGTACCACTGGGAAGTCGTACCAATCAGAATTTTATACTAGATTTTAATGAAAACTTAGACAAAAATACGAATGTTTTATGATTTTTTTTTTTTTTGGTAAACTTAATAAAAAAAGTTGAATTACTTGAATTTTATACTAGATTTTAATGAAAACTTAGACAAAAATACGAATGTTTTATGATTTTTTTTTTGGTAAACTTAATAAAAAAAAGTTGAATTACTTGAATTTTTTTACTAGATTTTAATGAAAACTTAGACAAAATTACGAATGTTTTATGATTATTTTTTTTAAGATTTATACAAAAAATTGAAATATCTTGGAATTATATACCAGATTTTAATGAAATCTTGGAATTTTATACCAGATTTTAATGAAAACTTAGACAAAAATACGAATGTAATTTCTTAATCACCATGCTAATTAATATATTAAATTCCTTTGATTGTGTGATTATTGGTTGATTATAAACTAATCAACTTGTTTAATCATATTATTAAATTTTGATTGTTGTTATATAATTTAACAGCTTGGAATTAAATGTATAATGTTTATTATTAAATGAAATTCCTGATTATCAAAACAAATTGGTCATTGTAATTTCAAATTATATACATTTTACAGATTTAAGAGGTATTGAGTGAAATTAAAGTATATATTCATCATGAAACACCATTTGAATGCATTTAAATAAGTTGGTACGAGTTTACAATGTTATGAATTTACCGTGGTACGAGTTAGCAGTGGTACGAGTTTGCATTGGTACGAGTTTTTTCTTAGTGGTACGAGTTGACATTGGTACGAGTTTACAATGGTACGAGATAACTATAATTCCTATCTTCAGACCCTATAATTTTTAAAAAATGAACCCTCGATCAACTTCAATATCGTATTATACTTTACATTAATTGCAGATTTACTGAGGTTGAAAGAATTCGTTGTTTTGCATAACTGTAACAACATGCATTAGCAATCAAACAATAATTATAGCTGTAAACATGCAGTTTGATGCAATCTTTGGGTTTTCTTTGTGATTTACCGTACAATATTTTCTTCTTGCAATATGAAACTGATCGGGATGTCCTGGTCGTGCTGAACTTAACCGGATATAATATCGGTTACACCTTATAACATAGCTGCTTATTTGTTTTGAGAGGTTGTACAATGTTTTCAGTGACATTTTGGAATTTTAAATTTACATAAAACTGACCAGTGAATGTCCTTGAATAGCTTTCAGGTCGATTGTTCTAGAAGCCGGTTATTTCCACACGTGCTGCGCAAAAACGAAAGTGGTTCTGGTTCCCAGTCCAGAATTTCATTTTCATTTTACAGTAAATTTTCCTCCTTGCTATTGGAGCACCCAGAGTCTCTGTGGAGCACCGATTGTTATTACCGTTCATAAAACACGATACGATAGCATTTTTAAACATAAATAAGTTAATTTATTTTTCCTGAACTGTTTAAACGCAATGATTTTAATAGTCTTTTTAAAACCTTGTCATTAGTTAATATTGTGCAAAATTTTAATATTTTTCAGGTAAAGTTTGATTCATAGAAATAAATAATGCTATCCTGATCTCTAATCCTGATCCTCAGGTTAATATAAATGGTCTCTTTGTGTTTGCTTGTTTCATCTTAGTACTATAGTTTCTCCGAGTAATGTCACACTGTACTGAGGTTAATTTGTTGGCACTGGCTACGGTAACATTGAAATGTAACAATAATAAAAAAAGTTATTGTTACATTGGAGACTAATTGCCGGAATGCACGGTTGGGTAAGGAACTGATTAATTACGAATGTAACAATAATTTAATGTGGACGGTTACGTTATGTTAACATACTGGATGTGTAGAAACTGCCATTGTAAATAAAAATTTAAAAAAATGTATGCAATATTGAAAATTCAAATAAAAGTTTTCAAGTTTTATTTGAATACATATTACTAGTCCCAGCATACATTGAAGTGAATTAACGTAACAATTACTCAAGTAACCGTAGACACAAATATTATTGTTACATTCGTAACTTATCGGTTTCTAACCCAACCCTGCATTCCGGCAATTAGTCTCCAATGTAACAATAACTTTTTTATTATTGTTACATTTCAATGTAACCGTAGCCAGTGCCTAATTTGTTTAGGCGCAGGATCGGGATTCTTCAGGGCTAAGTGCATCTTAAATATTCTCCTATAATATCCGCTGTTCTCTCGTATGTCTCTTTCTTTACTGGTGCTAGTAGGGTATGAAGATCTATTGGGATATCGCAGCCTGAAGCAGGCTTAAGCTGACCCATAAACAAAAATGTATACTAGTTCAGCGAAATGGACGCCACAATAAACTCCGAAACATACAAATGAACCAAAAATTTAAAAAAAACACACAAGACTAACAAAGGCTAGAGGTTCCTGACTTGGGACAGACGCAAACATGCGGCTGGGTAAACTTGAACATATTTTGTGAGATCTCAACCTCCCCTCCTGAGTCCTCCTATACCTCTATCCAATGTGGAATAAACAAAAACACAGCAAAGTGCACAGTAAAACTCAATTAAAAAGAAGTTCGAGTCCGATGTAAGAATAGGTAACAGAAGAAACTAGTAAGCAAAATGACAATGATCAACATAAAATAACATACGACTACTACGTTAGCAGGGGTGGGTCAAGGTGAGGGCGTAATGGGCGTACGCCCCCCCCCCCTCCCCCCTTTAAAAAAAAACCTATTAAATATACATGCTCCAAGTTAGGAACCGTTACATTAGTGCATTTCACAATTATTTTATGTTTTTTAGCAAAAAAAAGGTCCAAAAAATGTTTCACCTCGCTCCGCTCGGCAAAAGATTTTATTCTACGCCCCCTCTTTCAAATATCTTAGAAACGCCCCTGGTTAGCAGTAACTGACATGCCTGCTCCAGACCTCAATTAAACTGACTGAAAGACTACGTTTTCAGCATATGAAATTCAACCAACCGTTAGAGGTTTAGTATCATGACTTCATAAATTTTACGAGAAGAACATAACCCGCAGCATGCCAACAACTGGTTTTAGAATAAATGTGTTTATTTCCGAAGCAAAGACCCTATGAGTGAATCAATATTAATTCCAAAAAAATGCATATGTATATGATTGATACGATCGTGCCCCTAGTAAATCAGTGAAGTAATAGAGTTGACTGAGTTGATCAACTATGACACGATCGTATCGATTGAATACTATTGATACGATCGTGCTCCTAGTAAATTCAAGTAATTGAATCGATTGAGTTTATTAACCGTGGCACGATAGTATCAGTTGAATATATTGATACGATCGTACCCTTAGTAAATTGAAGTTTTATAATCGATTGATTAGATCAAATGTGGCATGATCGTATCGATTGTATACGATTGATACGATCGTGTCCCAGTAAACTGAAGTAATAGAATTGATTGAGTTGATCAACTGTGACACGATCGTATCGATTGGATATACGATTGACACGATCGATCGTGCTCCTAGTAAATTGAAGTACCGTAATAGAATTGAATGAGAACTATTTGTAAAGAATTGATTGAGTAGAAAAATAGAGCTGAATACAAATGGTTGCAAATACCCCACAACGTCCTACAACGTTACTTGAATGACTCGGATAGGCTATAGGATAGATAGTGTTTTCCATAAAGTGTCTTTTCAATCGATTGTCAAATACTGTACTGTACATTGTAAGACCTATAATGTTGTTGGTATACTTTAAAGGCTGATTCGAATTCACTCATCGACGGTGGTTTAAAATTAACAAAATGCAGAAAACATATCACATAAATTCAATTATATATATTCATAATTCTGACTTTTCAAGTGATACTACTGTCAAATTTTTAAATATTCAAGTGCCGTTTCAGAATCTAAAGGACCAAGGGTAATTGCGGCATTGCTTGTATCCCAAAAAGAATAAAACGTCACGTTTAATACACATGCATATGCTTTATATGGTACGGCATGTCTAAATATAGACTAGATCGGTACTTTGTTTTCTTTCTTATGTTAGTTGCACAGGCACTTGTCTCTGAAAAAAAAATTACCAATATACTTTAATAGGTTTTTTTTCATAGACAAGTGCCTGTGGTAAGTTGCATCATAGGTGGTTTATACATCTATGGTTGCATGTATTGTGCTTCGTGTTGATCTGGCTTCCAGGTCAGGAACCGGATTGCAAAAACTGAATGTGATTGGTTCTTCCAGAAAACTTTGCGCAGTGTCGGGCAACACAAAAAGTTCATTCTTGGCTATTTACATTGAAAATGTTCGCAATATTTTTACAATTAAAATTATGTACAACTGATGTTGCCTAGTTCCTTTCAGAGCATGGCTTTAGGGCATGAATGTGGGTCGTAATGTGGGTACCTTCATGACAAATAACGATAAAAAAAATCTTGCCAAATGACGATACAATGTACATTTTCTTTATGGCGATACAATGTACATTTTCTTTATGGCGATACAATGTACATTTTCTTTATGACGATAAAAAAATCGACTGATTTTGACGAATCACGTTAAACTTTTTTCCAAAAATTACGGTAACGGATAATTATTTGAGACCTCTGACGAATCACGATAAGGAATTTTTTACGAATCACAATAAAATTTTAACCAATTTCACGCTAACTGTAGCCGAAAATTACCGTTTGACGCCTGACGGTAAAGGGTATTCCTACCCTCCTGAATCCTTCAGCTGTGTTGGCCGATGAAACTGATGTTGGTAAATTGTTCCAATCCCTAATGGTCCTTAATTGAAAAGAAAGATTTTTTTTTCTATTTTTAAATCTTAATTTTAACAGGCAGAACAGCAATCTATTTTGTAGTATTCTATTTTCTATTGCGTATATTTTTCAATATTCACTAAGACATTTGTAGGGCGTGCGGCATCTTGTCAAGGTCAAGTGCTTGTGACCTGGGTACTCCGCTCCGTCGAGGGAGAACGTAGAGGAGAGGGAACCAGATTACGGAATTGTAACTTCCGGTCATTATAATTTTCGCGGATTTCCATGTTGATAGCTTTTTGGAGCTTTAGAAAATAACAGTGTGAGGATGTCAGACGAATCTTTAATAAAACAAGTTAATCAGGTAAAATTGGTGCAAATCGATTCACAAATTGAGAGTCATAATGTTTTAAGCGATTACTACGTGCAATATGGTGAACATGTTGTGAACGCAATTTTCCACAGCCAGGTAAATTGCCTTAATTCAATAATTGGGAAATTATGGACCCCCCTTTTTCTAAATAATATTTTAATAAATGTGTTTTAATTTTTTTGTGTGAATTTTCTGTTATATTTTTAGTACGTTCAAGTCCGATGTATCCGCGCAACTAAGACTTTTGGCTTCACTTTTGACAGTTTTGTAAATTCATATAACCAATAATCTGACATAACATCATACATGTGCTTGATAAATAAATTATGTTACTTCTTGATTTCTATTTTGTCTGATAATAATGATAATGTAAAAGATGATCATAAATTATGGCATAGTACATATTAATGCAACAATACACTAGTAGTTATTCACATTTTGAAAATATACAATGTATATATACCATAATTTGCGTAATGATCATATCTTTCTACATTCATGACATTATTTAGAAAGGTATGATCATGGTTCTTTGTATTATTTTATAAATTATTGTGAAAGAAATGAAACATTTTCGCATTTTGAGTAGCTTTATTGTGTCGAATTTAAATTTTTGGAACAATGAACTGTCCCATTGAAAGAATATAATACAGTACAACCTGTGACTTCCTCTTAATTATGTCCACCCTCTTGTATGGTCACCATCAAATGGTGGCCATTTATTGGGGTATTCAATCTTGAGATGATGGCCATTTATTGGGGTCATAAAAACATAGGTTGATGTTTTATCTAATTGTGTTACCTGTTGAAATCAATCAGGGTTGAAGTTTTCAGCTTGTATGTTTCATTAAAATTTACCTGTACAGGTAACTCAGATTCTAAAATTGACATTTCACCTTTTCTTGAAAAAGTAGATTCGAATGTTGATTTAGTCTTTGTTAATTCATATTATTTGTTGATTTTTAAATATTAATATATTTTCCTTTCTTTCCAATGTTTTTATTTTTTTTTTATTATATTTTTTTTATTTTTTTTTATTTTTGTTCTTTTAATTGCTTCTTGGTAAGAATCTTGAGTAGAAATGACAAAAAGTCAAGTTATTGACTAGCATGTGAAAACAAAACAGAGAATCCATAAATAATTATTTTTCAGTAAAAAAAAAGTTATTGTACATGATGTACATTACATTGTATTCAATTGTTCATTTGCATTATTAAATGAATTACAAAATGTATTATTAAATAAGTTATAATCATGCAAATGATAAGTTTAAAGGAACCATGAAGCAAGTTATATAAAAAGCCTGTTTCTTAACAAATTAAATTTATCAATATCAATACTTTTACAATAAATTTTGTTAACAAAGTTGTACAGTCTATTATTATTCAGCAAAACTACAAATATCATCATATAGTATAGGAAAACACTATTTTTGTTTATCTTTTATATTTTTCAAATCTTAAAACTGGAGACTTCAATTTTCCAAATGGCTACCTAGTTATCATCAAAAATGCTAATCATAATGAAATATGTTCTTATTTCTAAATAAAGTAAATCTTAGGACAAGAAGTTATTTAAAGAAAAAAAATGTCTTGCTTTTTGAAACAATTGTTTACTTATCAAATATGTTATCTTCAGTTTGGCTAATTTCTGTCTCCAGAAAAAATAAAGTACACTTCTATAGATTGTGGCATTTTTAGGGTCTATAAATTTAATCACTTTTTGTTCTGTGTATTATATTATCAAAACTGCAGGACTGGCATGATACATATTCTTGGTATACATTTGCAAAGAATATTTCACACAACCCAGGCCTTTTAGATAAAGTTAATAATTGCAGGGACTTGAATGAATTAGACTCTTTAAAGCCTTTGATTAAAAATGAATTTTAAGAACAAAACTAAGAATTTTTTTGAAAATAAAATAAAAACCTATGATGAAAACAGTAAACTCAAATGTAAGAATTAGTGGTCATAATTAAGAAATAGAAATTAGTGGATAAAATGTCTAGAAAGGATAAAACATGTAAACTGTGCCTCTTGCTGGAAGATGAAGAACACTTCCTCCTTGATTGTAAAATTTACATAATAACTTAGAGACAATCTATTTGAAAATTGTTTACCTTAATTCTCATGATAATGTCTCTTAACCAGGTTATGAATAAAATCTTACATCTTATAAAATCTTAACAAAGAACAAAAAGTAAAAGAAATGCTAAACCTCTATAACATGGAACATGTTTAAAATATTGGCTCCATTACCCATGTTATCAAATAGTCATTAGAACTGAGGGCAGAAACATATTTTTTTTCCATGTGTTTTGATTTCTTATAGAATTGTTATTTCTTTGCATTATATTGTTCAGTTTTGTATTTTTTTGTCACAAACTAATTATAATATGTTTATATGACAAAAATATTATCAAATTTTGCTGTAATGATTATTCTGAACATATTTATTAAATAGAGAAATAATGAATTACCTAAATTTTATTTAGAATAAGTCCTAAAGATAATCTTAAACATTTGTTAAACAATGTTGAATGCAGATCAGTCTCTCTAAGTATAAACAATTTTGATTTTAGAAAATTAATTTAAGAAGCACCTTTTCAATAGAAAAAGGCAGATCTATGTTTGCATTATATCAGAAGATGATAGACTGATATTCATTTATTCTTCACTTGCCAAAAAAAATACATGTAAAAAATTACTTACATGCATTGATCATGTTGATAGAATTATTTAAAAGGTATAACATCAAAAACAAACAGTCATGACAATTTTTTCAATATTTTTTTATCAAGCAATTTGTTCAACTAGTTTATATTTTTGAATTTTTATTTCATAATCACATTAACTAAATTTGACAAACACATATATTTTACCTGAGACACTTTACCTGTAAGTTATATAATTTTAACACTTCAATGCAGTCATGATTTCCCTTTATCCTTGACTAGTTTTTATACGACCGCAAAAAAATTTTGCGATCTTATATTGGTATGACGTCGGCGTCGTCATCGTCGTCGTCCGAAGACACATTAGTTTTCGCACTCTAACTTTAAAGTGAATGGATCTCTATGAAATTTTACCATTAGGTTCAATACCACAAAAGGAAGGTTGGGATTGATTTTGGGGGTTATGGTACCAACAGTTAAGGAATTAGGGGCCAAAAAGGGGCCAAAAAAAAGCATTTTTATACGACCGCAAAAATTTTTGCGGTCGTATATTGGTATGACGTTGGCGTCGTCGTCGTTGTCGTCCTGTGTCGTCCGAAGACACATTGGTTTTCGCACTCTAACTTTAGTTTAAGTGAATGGATCTCTATGAAATTTTACCATAAGGTTCAATACCACAAAAGGAAGGTTGGGATTGATTTTGGGGGTTATGGTACCAACAGTTAAGGAATTAGGCCCAAAAAGGGGCCAAAAATAAGCATTTTTGTAACTTCCAGACATAACTTGTGTGTTAGTGTATGGATCTCTCTGACATTTTACCACAAGGTTCCATATCACAAAGGGAATGCTGGGATTGATTTTGGGGGTAATTGCCTCAAAATATTAGGAATTAGGGGCAAAAAAAGGGGCAAAAAACAAGCATTTTTCTAGTTTCATGATAATAACTTGTGTGAAAGTTGTGTGAAAGTGTATGGATCTTTCTGAAATTGTACTACAAGGTTCCATATCACAAAGGGAAAGCTGGAATTGAGTTTGGGGGTAATTGCCCGAAACATTAAGGAATAAGGGGCCAAAAAGGGGCCAAAAATAAGCATTTTTCTAGTTTCCAGACAATAACTTGTGTTCAAGTGTATGGATCTCTCTGAAATTGTACCACAAGGTTCCATATCACAAAGGGAATGCTGGGATTGATTTTTGGGGGTAATTGCCTCAAAATTTTAGGAATTAGGGGCCAAAAAAGGGGCAAAAAACAAGCATTTTTCTAGTTTCATGACAATAACTTGTGTGAAAGTGTATGGATCTTTCTGAAATTGTACTACAAGGTTCCATATCACAAAGGGAAAGCTGGAATTGAGTTTGGGGGTAATTGCCTGAAACATGTAGGAATTGGGGGCCAAAAAGGGGCCAAAAAACACATTTTTCTAGTTTCCAGACAATAACTTGTGTTCAAGTGTATGGATCTCTCTGAAATTGTACTGCAAGGTACCATACCACAAAGGGAAGGCTGGGATTGAGTTTGGGGGTGATGAATCATAAGGGTGTTCAAAAAATTTGGGGGGGGGGGATTTTTTTTTTTTCCTTTTTAGCTCACCTGACCTGAAAGGTCAAGTGAGCTTTTCTCATCACTTTGCGTCCGTCGTCCGTCGTCCGTAAACTTTTACAAAAATCTTCTCCTCTGAAACTACTGGGCCAAATTTGACCAAACTTGGCCACAATCATCATTGGGGTATCTAGTTTAAAAAATGTGTCCGATGACCCCGCCAACCAACCAAGATGGCCGCCATGGCTAAAAATAGAACATAGGGGTAAAATGTAGATTTTGGCTTATATCTCTGAAACCAAAGCATTTAGAGCAAATCTGACATGGGGTAAAATTGTTTATCAGGTCAAGATCTATCTGCCCTGAAATTTTCAGATGAATCGGACAACCAGTTGTTGGGTTGCTGCCCCTGAATTGGTAATTTTAAGGAAATTTTGCCGTTTTTGGTTATTATCTTGAATATTATTATAGATAGAGATAAACTGTAAACAGCAATAATGTTCAGCAAAGTATGATCTACAAATAAGTCAACTTGACCAAAATGGTCAGTTGACCCCTTAAGGAGTTATTGCCCTTTATAGTCAATTTTTAACCATTTTTCGTAAATTTTTGTAATCTTTTACAAAAATCTTCTCTGAAACTACTAAGACAAATTTAACCAAAATTGTCCACAATCATCATTAGGGTATCTAGTTTAAAAAATGTGTCCGATGACCCTGCCCGCAAACCAAGATGGCCGACATGGCAAAAAAATAATACATAGGGTAAAATGCAGTTTTTGGCTCATATCTCTGAAACCAAAGCATTTAGAGCAAATCTGATGGTATAAAATTGTTCATTAGGTCAAGATCTATCTGCCCTGAAATTTTCAGACCAATCAGGCAACATGTTGTTGGGTTGCTGCCCCTGAATTGGTAATTTTAAGAAAATTTTGCAGCTTTTGGTTATTATCTTGAATATTATTATAGATAGAGATAAACTGTAAACAGCAATAATGTACAGCAAAGTTAGATCTACAAATAAGTCAACATGACCAAAATTGTCAATTGACCCCTTAAGGAGTTATTGCCCTTTATAGTCAATTTTTTACAATTTTCATAAATTTTGTAAATTTTTACAAAATATTTTCCACTGTAACTACTGGGCCAAGTTCATTATAGATAGAGATAATAGTAAGGAGCAAGAATGTTCAGTAAAGTAAGATTTACAAACACACCACCATCACCAAAACACAATTTTGTCATGAATCCATCTGTGTCCATTGTTTAATATGCACATAGACCAAGGTGAGCGACACAGGCTCTTTAGAGCCTCTAGTTTTTCTTTTTTTCCTTTTTTTTTTCTTTTAAAATTTTCCATTTTAAGTTGGTTATTTCTGATTTATATTTAAAAGCAAATAATAATGATATGGAAGGAGATACACACCAAACAGGATGTGTAAATTATTATGTAATAAGTATTGTGCAATAGCAAGAAATTTTCAATTGCACAGTATTGCACAATAGCAAGAAATCTTCAATTGCACAGTATTGCGCAATAGCAAGAAATCTTCAATTGCACAGTATTGGGCAATAGCAAGAAATATCCAATAGCACAATATTGCGCAATAGCAAGAAATTGTCAATTGTGCAGTATTGCGCAATAGCAAGAAATATTCAATTGCGCAGTATTGTGCAAAAGAAGATACTTCGTATAAATTGCTTATTTCTTGACCAATTTCAATGGGGTTTTATTCTTGAATTCTTGGGGTTCTTTAATATGCTGAATCTAACCGTGTATTAAGTTTTTGGATTTTGGGCCCCGTTTTTAAATTGGTCCACATTGAGGTCCAAAGGGTCCAAAATTAAACTTTGTTTGATTTCATCAAAAATTGAATTATTGGGGTTCTTTGATATGCCGAATCTAACCGTGTATTTAGATTCTTAATTTTTATACAACCGCAAAAAAATTTTTGTGGTCGTATATTGGTATGAAGTTGGCGGCGTCGTCGTCGTCGTCCGAAGACACATTAGTTTTCGCACTCTAACTTTAGTTTAAGTGAATGGATCTCTATGAAATTTTACCATAAGGTTCAATACCACAAAAGGAAGGTGGGGATTGATTTTGGGGGTTATGGTACCAACAGTTAAGGAATTAGGGGCCAAAAAGGGGCCAAAAATAAGCATTTTCTAGTTTCCAGACAATAACTGTGGGATGGTGTATGGATCTCTCTGAAATTATACTACAAGTTTCCATACCACAAAGGGATGGTTAGGATTTGCTTTGGGGGGTTATGGCTCAAACCGTTTAAGAATTAGGGGCAAAAAAGGGGGAAAAACAAGGTTGTCCTGGTTAATGGACAAATACTTTAGTACAAAACATAATTTAAAGCAGTGTAAGGGAGATAAATCAAATACATCATTGAAATTATCTCCCTTACACTGCTTTTAAATTATGTATAAAGTAATGGTTAATGAACATTTAAGATAATTTAAAACAGTGTAAGGGAGGTAATCCAAATACAACGTTTTGGTAACTTCCCTTACACTGCTTTTAAATTATGTTTAAAGAAATGCATATTTATAAAGGAAGACCAGTAAAAATATCTGCAAATGTTGCATCTTTTTTTTTCACAAAAAAATCCATATGAAAGATTTGACACTATATTTTAAATTCTATTATAAAATAGATTAAGTTAGCACTATGGTAAATTTAAATGGGTAATTATGGTTGCAAACTCCATTGGAAATTTGAATTGAGATTATGACCATATCTTGAGGGAAAGAATTTTTTTGGGGTAAAAAGGGGGGGGGGGTAAAAAGAAATTGTGGGGGGTCAATTTTTTCTCATTTCAGATTTCAGAAATTAAAAAGAATTATTCTTCAAATATTATTTTTTTTTCAAATTTCAAATATTGAAAAATTTGAAGAAGTAATCTTTAATTGCACAGTATGGCGCATTAGATTTGTAAAATCTTTGACCACATTTAATTATTTGTTATGCCGAATCTAACCGTGTATTTAGATTTTTAATTTTGGGTCCAGTTTTCAAATTGGTCTACATTAAGGTCCAAAGGGTCCAAAATTAAACTTTGTTTGATTTTAACAAAAAATGAATATATGGGATTCTTTGATATGCTGAATCTAAACATGTATTTAGATTTTTGATTTTTGGCCCAGTTTTCAAGTTGGTCCAAATTGGGGCCCAAATAAAACTTTGTTTGATTTCAACAAAAATTGAATATATGGGTTTCTTTGATATGCTGAATCTAACCATGTATTTAGATTTTTTATTTGTGGACCCCGCTATCAAATTGGTTCATATTGAGGTCAAAAGGGTCCAAAATTAAACTTTGTTTGATTTCATCAAAAATTGAATTATTGGGGTTCTTTGATATGCCAAATCTAACCGTGTATTTAGATTTTTAATTTTGGGTCCCGTTTTTTAAATTGGTCTACATTAAGGTCCAAAGGGTCCAAAATTAAACTTTGTTTGATTTCAACAAAAATTGAATATATGGGGTTCTTTGATATGCTGAATCTAAACATGTATTTAGATTTTTGATTTTTGGCCCAGTTTTCAAGTTGGTCCAAATTGGGGTCCAAAATTAAACTTTGTTTGATTTCATCAAAAATTGAATTATTGGGGTTCTTTTATATACCAAATCTAACCGTGTATTTAGATTTTTAATTTTGGGTCCCGTTTTTTAAATTGGTCTACATTAAGGTCCAAAGGGTCCAAAATTAAACTTGTTTGATTTCAATAAAAATTGTATATATGGGGTTCTTTGATATGCTGAATCTAAACATGTATTTAGATTTTTGATTTTTGGCCCAGTTTTCAAGTTGGTCCAAATTGGGGTCCAAAATTAAACTTTGTTTGATTTCAACAAAAATTGAATATATGGGGTTCTTTGATATGCTGAATCTTACCATGTATTTAGATTTTTTATTTGTGGGCCTGCTATCAAATTGGTTCATTTTGAGGTCAAAGGGGTCCAAAATTAAACTTTGTTTGATTTCATCAAAAATTGAATTATTGGGGTTCTTTGATATGCCAAATCTAACCGTGTATTTAGATTTTTAATTTTGGGTCCCGTTTTTTAAATTGGTCTACATTAAGGTCCAAAGGGTCCAAAATTAAACTTTGTTTGATTTCAATAAAAATTGAATATATGGGGTTCTTTGATATGCTGAATCTAAACATGTATTTAGATTTTTGATTTTTGGCCCAGTTTTCAAGTTGGTCCAAATTGGGGTCCAAAATTAAACTTTGTTTGATTTCAACAAAAATTGAATATATGGGGTTCTTTGATATGCTGAATCTAAACATGTATTTAGATTTTTGATTTTTGGCCCAGTTTTCAAGTTGGTCCAAATTGGGGTCCAAAATTAAACTTTGTTTGATTTCAACAAAAATTGAATATATGGGGTTCTTTGATATGCTGAATCTTACCATGTATTTAGATTTTTTATTTGTGGGCCCGCTATCAAATTGGTTCATATTGAGGTCAAAGGGGTCCAAAATTAAACTTTGTTTGATTTCATCAAAAATTGAATTATTGGGGTTCTTTGATATGCCAAATCTAACCGTGTATTTAGATTTTTAATTTTGGGTCCTGTTTTTTAAATTGGTCTACATTAAGGTCCAAAGGGTCCAAAATTAAACTTTGTTTGATTTCAATAAAAATTGAATATATGGGGTTCTTTGATATGCTGAATCTAAACATGTATTTAGATTTTTGATTTTTGGCCCAGTTTTCAAGTTGGTCCAAATTGGGGTCCAAAATTAAACTTTGTTTGATTTCAACAAAAATTGAAAATATGGGGTTCTTTGATATGCTGAATCTAAACATGTATTTAGATTTTTGATTTTTGGCCCAGTTTTCAAGTTGGTCCAAATTGGGGTCCAAAATTAAACTTTGTTTGATTTCAACAAAAATTGAATATATGGGGTTCTTTGATATGCTGAATCTTACCATGTATTTAGATTTTTTATTTGTGGGCCCGCTATCAAATTGGTTCATATTGAGGTCAAAGGGGTCCAAAATTAAACTTTGTTTGATTTCATCAAAAATTGAATTATTGGGGTTCTTTGATATGCCAAATCTAACCGTGTATTTAGATTTTTAATTTTTGGGTCCCGTTTTTTAAATTGGTCTACATTAAGGTCCAAAGGGTCCAAAATTAAACTTAGTTTGATTTTAACAAAAATTGAATTCTTGGGGTTCTTTGATATGCTGAATCTAAACATGTGTTTAGATTTTTGATTATGGGCCCAGTTTTCAAGTTGGTCCAAGTTGGGGTCCAAAATTAAACTTTGTTTGATTTCAACAAAAATTGAATATATGGGGTTCTTTGATATGCTGAATCTAACCATGTATTTTGATTTTGGACATTGGACCAAAATAGGTAAATTAAAAAAATTTAAGTTCTTAGACCACACTCTTTCTGTGTCAGAAACCTATGCTGTTTCAAATATTTAATCACAATCCAAATTCAGAGCTGTATCAAGCTTGAATGTTGTGTCCATACTTGCCCCAACTGTTCAGGGTTCGACCTCTGCGGTCGTATCAAGCTGCGCCCAGCGAAGCATTTTATTAGTTCTGTTTTCAAATTGGTCTACATTAAGGTCCAAAGGGTCCAAAATTAAACTAAGTTTGATATTAACAAAAATTGAATTTTTAGGGTTCTTTGATATGCTGAATCTAAACATGTATTTAGATTTTTGATTATGGGCCCAGTTTTCAAGTTGGTCCAAATCGGGGTCCAAAATTAAACTTTGTTTGATTTCAACAAAAATTGAATTCTTAGGGTTCTTTGATATGCTGAATCTAAACATGTATTTAGATTTTTGATTATGGGCCCAGTTTTCAAGTTTGTCCAAATCGGGGTCCAAAATTAAACTTTGTTTGATTTCAACAAAAATTGAATACCGTAGTGGAGGGGGCATTAAGTTTTACCCTTGTCCGCCTGTACGTACGTCCCAAAATTCAGGTTTCCAACCTCAACCAAATGTTATGAAACTTATTCACGATGCTTATAACCACAAAGCACAGGTGAAGTTTGAATTTTGTGACATCACTTTTACCGTTCTAGAGTTATGCCCCTTTACAAATTGAAAAATTGCTGAATTTTTCGTTTCCATTCTCTCACTTTAGTTTGCCTCAACCACATATAAATCTATACACAATGCTTATTACCACAACACACAGGTCAAGTTTGAATTTTGGTGGCGTCACTTTTACCGTTCTAGAGTTATGCCCCCTTACAAATGGAAAAATTGCTGAATTTTTCGTTTCCATTCTCTTACTTTGTTTGCCTCAACCAAATGTTATGAAACTTATACACAATAGTTATTACCACAAAACACAGATCAAGTTTGAATTGGTGGCGTCACTTTTACAGTTCTAGAGTTATGCCCCTTTACAAAAAAATTCCTGAAATATTTGTTTCTGTCCTCTTAACTTTAGTTTGCCTAAACCAAATGCAGAATGCTTATTACCACCAAACTCAGATCAAGTACTTATTTGGGTAGCGTCACTTTTACAGTTCTTGAGTTATATCCCTTTATAACGTTATATGCAAGTGGGGGCATCATCTCTGTCCCATGGACACATTCCCCATTTATTTTTGTATACTACATGTACAAAAAAAAACTGTTATGTAGAAGACTTGCACCACAGAACAGCCAAAAATTACCAGTGAACACATTTTATATGCCATTGACCAATTTCTTTATCACTGGTAACACAGGTAACAGAAATTGTAATCAAAACAATTAACATGTTAATATCCATGACGTAAGATTAATTGATTGATTAGTGTTTAACGCCACTTTCAGCACTATCATGACGTACATGTAAGACTGTGGCTTCCTACCAGTAAAGCTTGCAACTGTCAGAACATGCGTGAAAATTACTACAAAATAAAAAAAGACTCCCAATAATTAAGTATGATTATGAATGATTCCTTGTTGAAAATTAATTCTGAGATTATATTCTACATGACCATTCATATCTTTTTACAGGATGAGTTTGAAGATAAGAAAAAAAATGAATCTAAATTACTTGTTGTTGATTTTTATGCCACTTGGTGTGGTCCTTGTAAAATGATTGCACCTAAATTACAGGTAAGTTACGAGAAAATAAAATTTTGAAGAACATTGAATTTATTTATATCATGTCAAATGTTGGAATAGAAAATTTGCTTCATTAAACTAGAAGTTATAAAAATTAGTTCATTTACATGGGGCCTATATAATTTAACATTCAGTTCAGCTGATTTAGATTTTTATACGACCGCAAAAAAAATTTGTGGTCGTATATTGGTATGACGTTGGCGTCGTCGTCGTCGTCGTCGTCGTCGTCCAGCGTCGTCATCTGAATACATATTGGTTTTCGCACTCTAACTTTAGTTTAAGTGAATGGATCTTTTTGAAATTTGACCATAAGGTTAAATACCACAAAAGGAAGTTTGGGTTTGATTTTGGGGGTTATGGTACCAACAGTTAAGGAATTAGGGGCCAAAAAGGGGCCAAAAATGAGCATTTTCTAGTTTCCAGACAATAACTGTGGAACGGTGTATGGATCTCTCTGAAATTATACTACAAGTTTCCATACCACAAAGGGATGGTTAGGATTTGCTTTGGGGGGTTATGGCTCAAACCGTTTAGGAATTAGGGGCAAAAAAGGGGGAAAAACAAGGTTGTCCTGGTTAATGGACAAATACTTTAGTACAAAACATAATTTAAAGCAGTGTAAGGGAGATAAATCAAATACATCATTGAAATTATCTCCCTTACACTGCTTTTAAATTATGTATAAAGTAATGGTTAATGAACAATAAAGATAATCTAAAACAGTGTAAGGGAGGTAATCCAAATACAACGTTTTGGTTACTTCCCTTACACTGCTTTTAAATTATGTTTAAAGAAATGCATATTTATAAAGGAAGACCAGTAAAAATATCTGCAAATGTTTTCATCTTTTTTTTTTACAAAAAAATCCATATGAAAGATTTGACACTATATTTTTATTAATTCTATTATAAAATAGATTAAGTTAGCACTATGGTAAATTTAAATGGGTAATTATGGTTGCCAACTCCATTGGAAATTTGAATTGAGATTATGACCATATCTTGAGGGAAAGAATTTTTTGGGGGGAAAAAGGGGGGGGGGATAAAAAGAAATTGTGGGGGGCCAATTTTTTCTCATTTCAGATTTCAGAAATTAAAAAGAATTATTCTTCAAATATTTTTTTTTTTTCAAATTTCAAATATTGAAAAATTTCAAGACGTAATCTTTAATTGCACAGTATGGCGCATTAGATTTGTAAAATCTTTGATCACATTTATTTATTTGTTATGCTGAATCTAACAGTGTATTTAGATTTTTAATTTTGGGTCCAGTTTTCAAATTGGTCTACATTAATGTCCAAAGGGTCCAAAATTAAACTTTGTTTGATTTTAGCAAAAATTGAATATATGAGGTTCTTTGATATGCTGAATCTAAACATGTGTTTAGATTTTTGATTTTTGGCCCAGTTTTCAAGTTGGTCCAAATTGGGGTCCAAAATTAAACTTTGTTTGATTTCAACAAAAATTGAATATATGGGGTTCTTTGATATGCTGAATCTAACCATGTATTTAGATTTTTTATTTGTGGACCCTGTTATCTAATTGGTTCATATTGAGATCAAAAGGGTCCAAAATTAAACTTTGTTTGATTTCATCTAAAATTGAATTATTGGGGTTCTTTGATATTCCAAATCTAACCTTGTATTTAGGTTTTTAATTTTGGGTCCTGTTTTTTAAATTGGTCTACATTGAGGTCCAAAGGGTCCAAAATTAAACTTAGTTTGATTTTAACAAAAATTGAATTCTTGGGGTTCTTTGATTTGCTGAATCTAAACATGTGTTTAGATTTTTGATTATGGGCCCAGTTTTCAAGTTGGTCCAAGATAGGGTCCAGTATTTAAACTTTGTTTGATTTCAACAAAAATTGAATATATGGGGTTCTTTGATATGCTGAATCTAAACATGTATTTAGATTTTTGATTATGGGCCCAGTTTTCAAGTTGGTCCAAATTGGGGTCCAAAATTAAACTTTGTTTGATTTCAACAAAAATTGAATATATGAGGTTCTTTTATATGCTGAATCTAACCATGTATTTAGATTTTTTATTTGTAGGCCCCGCTATCAAATTGGTTCATATTGAGGTCAAAAGGGTCCAAAATGAAACTTTGTTTGATTTTATCGAAAATTGAATTATTGGGGTTCTTTGATATGCCAAATCTAACCGTGTTTTTAGATTTTTAATTTGGGTCCCGTTTTTTAAATTGGTCTTCATTGAGGTCCAAAGGGTCCAAAATTAAACTTAGTTTGATTTTAACAAAAATTGAATTCTTGGGGTTCTTTGATATGCTGAATCTAAACATGTGTTTAGATTTTTGATTATGGGCCCAGTTTTCAAGTTGGTCCAAGTTGGGGTCCAAAATTAAACTTTTTTTGATTTCAACAAAAATTGAATATATGGGGTTCTTTGATATGCTGAATCTAACCATGAATTTAGATTTTTTATTTGTGGGCCCCGCTATCAAATTGGTTCATATTGAGGTCAAAAGGGTCCAAAATTAAACTTTGTTTGATTTCATCAAAAATTGAATTATTGGGGTTCTTTGATATTCCAAATCTAACCGCGTATTTAGATTTTTAATTTTAAGTCCCGTTTTTTAAATTGGTCTACATTAAGGTCCAAAGGGTCCAAAATTAAACTTAGTTTGATTTTAGCAAAAATTGAATTCTTGGGGTTCTTTGATATGCTGAATCTAAACATGTGTTTAGATTTTTGATTATGGGCCCAGTTTTCAAGTTTGTCCAAGTTGGGGTCCAAAATTAAACTTTGTTTGATTTTAACAAAAATTGAATATATGGGGTTCTTTGATATGCTGAATCTAACCATGTATTTTGATTTTGGACATTGGACCATAATAGGTAAATTAAAAAAATTCAAGTTCTTAGACCACATTCTTTCTGTGTCAGAAACCTATGCTGTGTCAAATATTTAATAACAATCCAAATTCAGAGCTGTATCAAGCTTGAATGTTGTGTCCATACTTGCCCCAACTGTTCAGGGTTCGACCTCTGCGGTCGTATCAAGCTGCGCCCCAGCGAAGCATTTTATTGTCAGTTGCAATTGTAATATCATCCATAGCAGCTTACACATGGCAGAGGTAGTTCCTGTATAGTTTTATTTGATGCATTACTCATTAATTGTCAAAAACTGTCCTTGATAAAGAACTGAAGCTATACTCCTGCCTACATTATATAAGCAGAGGAATTTTTGTCCCATATAGTGAACATATTCTACTTTTATACCTCTTTTTGGAGTAATAGGAAATTCATTTTGCCTTGTAAGTCAGTGCAACTCCTCATAAGGGACCAGACAGAAATTGATGAAAATTTATACATGTAGTTGAAGAAAACACTACTTTAGTATGTACTTAAAGAAATATGATCAAGATCCAACATGTTAAGGGGAGATAATCAAATTTTCTTATTACAGATGCAAGTACTTTTTTAGCATTTTCATTTTGTACGTCTTATTTTTCACGAATTTCATATTACCTATGAATTTCGGGGTATTTAATTTTGCGATATTTCTGAAAATATTAAAACACAATTAACGGACTTGAAATAAAGTGTACTTAAATGTTTATTATTTAAGTCTTTTTTTGTTTAACATTATAAAACAAAATAAACAAACGATTATTGAATCATCAAACTAGTCATCTATTAGATTGAGTGTACATGTATTATCAATTAAGTTGTTGAACACACATAAAAGTTGTCATATTTGATGTGGGGCATTATTTACATGTGTATTACCTTTTGTCCTTTTATCCTTGATTTGTTTTCTGTATGAATCACTGGTGTTGTTTTAACAGTTTCAGAGTCACAATTCAATTGAGGCTATGTAAGGTAAACAAGGAAAACATGCATGCACATTTGTAGATTCCAGGATATACATGTACATTAGACATGTACTGTACATTGTACAGTCTTGGAAAACATGATTTATTTATTAGTTGTAATTGGCCTTGAACTAGCTTTCAGTATCTCCAAGTACTCTTAGATGGATAATTTGTTTCCTTTTGTTAGTTGTTTTTTTGTGGTTCGTGCCAAACTGATGTGTCAAGCCATTTCCAACTGATTATTGTATCACCTTGATGGAGTAAAAAAGCGAGATATAGGTATGCTGTTTCTGGTGAGGTGGCAGCAACAATGTACTAGTTTGTGATTAGGTCTAGATTATGGGGAACCACTAGTGGTAGGTGAATGATATTTGTTATGCAGTTGTATTAGCATTGGCACATCACATTTCAATGGAGATTATTTGGCCCTGTCCCCTCAGTCATGGTCAGTTTATGGGGACCACTAGTGGTAGGTCAATGATATTTGGTATGCAGTTGTATAAGCATTGGCAAATATCTTATTTCCATGGAGATTATTTGGCCCTGTCCCCTCAGTCATGGTAAATTGACTTTGACACTTTTGCTTACTTTACATGTATTTGTTTGCGATTAGATCAGTTTATGCCCATATGGGGAACCACTAGTGGTAGGTCAATGGTATTTTGTATGCAGTTGTATAAGTATTGGCATATCTTATTTCCATGGAGATTATTTGGCCCTGCCCCCTCAGTCATGGTCAATTGACTGAAACTTTTGCTTACTCTACATGTATTAGTTTGTGATAAGATCAGTTTATGCCCATATGGGGAACCACTAGTGGTAGGTCAATGATATTTGGTATGCAGTTGTATAAGTATAGGCATATCTTATTTCCATGGAGATTGTTTGGCCCTGCCCCCTCAGTCATGGTCAATTGACTTTGAAACTTTTGCTTACATCGTACTTTACATGTATTAGTTGTGATTAGATCAGTTTAAGATGAACCACTAATGTTAATTCAATGATATTTTGTTTGCAATGCATTTGCAAATTTCATTTCCATGTAGATTATATAGCCCCACCCCCTAATCATGGTTCATTGACTTTGAAACTTTTACATAGTTTACAAGTTAATGTTTGTGTTTAGGTTTGTTTAAAGGGAATGATATTCATCAATGGTATTTGGTATGCAGTTGCATTAGCATTGGCACATCTCATTTCCATGGAGATTGTTTAACCCTGTACCTTCAGTCATGGTTCATTGACTTTGAATATTTGCATAACTTAAATGTTAAAGTATAGGGTAGGGTTCTACCATTGTCCCTGGTTAGGTAAGGGTTGAGCGCTAGCAAACATGTTTAACCCCGCCACATTCTGTATGTGCCTGTCCCAAGTGGGAGCCTGTAATTAGTAGTAGTCATTGTTTGCTATCCGTCATATTTGTTTCACATTTATTGTTTTATTTTAAATCAAGCATTTGGTTCTTTTTCTTGTTTGAATTGTTTTACATTTTGTCATGTCATGAGAGATATTTGAACTTAGTTACAATGTACTTACTTAACGTATTTAAAAATAGTCCCAAGATTCAGTAATAGTCTCCAATAAGTGCAATCTTAGTTATATTTTATTACTAATATATTTGTCCTTTTACAGTTTGTATTAAAAAAAAATAATAGTATTGCGGGGCAAGAGGTAGGTACCCTTTTGTGAGTTCACTCACAGTTCTAGGTATTTTTTTTATTTCAGGAAATGGCCAAAGAATTTTCTGATGTAATGTTTCTAAAAGTTGATGTAGATGAAGAGGAAGTAAGTACATTTACTTATGGACATGATGGATGAGTTCTTCTCATGGTTTTAACTTTTCCTTAATATTTGAAATGTTCATTCCAGACTGAGCACAAAAAAAATGGCTTAACAAACCCTATATTTTTCAATAATTTTTAACCAAAAAAATTACTTCTTAGTTAAAACCCTTGGTTAGATATTTTAAATTCTTGTTTCTTACTTACTATATTTACAATTAAACTTATTTCTACAAAAGTTTCTTCAGTGCCCACTATTTCCATTCTTTAAAAACAATCTAGTTCATTTATGTTAATAAAATATTAACATGTAAAAAAAAACAGTAAAAAGTCAAGAAAAGGTTTTTGTCTCGCCTTGACGAAGTCAAAAAGCGAGACATAGGTATGCTGTTTCCAGCGGCGGCAATGTCAACAATGTATAAGTTTGTGATTAGGTCTAGTTTATGGTGAACCACTAGTGGTAGGTCAATGATATTTGGTATGCAGTTGTATTAGCATTGGCACATCTCATTACCATGGAGATTATTTGGCACTGCTCCCTCAGTCATGGTCTATTGACTTTGAAGCTTTGCTTAGTTTATATGTATTAGTTTGTGATTAGGTCAGTTTATGGGGAACCACTAGTGGTAGGTCAATGATATTTTGTATGCAGTTGTATAAGCATTACCACATCTATATTTGGTCCATACCCCTCAATCATGGTCTATTGACTTTGAAACTTTTGCTTAGTTTACATGTATTAGTTTGCGGTTAGGTCAGTTTAAGATGAACCACTAATGTAAAGTCAATGATTTTGTTGCATTTGCAAGTTGCGTTTCCATCGAGATTATATTTCCCCACCCCCTCATCATGGTTGATTGACTTTGAAACTTTTACATAGTTTACAAGTTAATGTTTGTGTTTAGGTTTGTTTAAAGGGAACGACTTATGAAAAGTCAATGGTATTTGGTATGCAGTTGTATTAGCATTGGCACATCTCATTTCTATGGAGATTGTTTAAGCCCTGTACCTTCAGTCATGGTTCATTGACTTTGAATATTTGCATAACTTACATGTTAAAGTATTGCTATTTTAATTTCAATATTTGCATTATCAAAATAACAAAAAGGCGAGACATATCTCTGTGTTAACAGTTTATTGAATAAGTATCACTTAATCAGGTAAAATGGATAAAAAGTACAATGTTTTATTTTAAACACACATTTGTAAGTTAATTCATCAAAACTTATGAGATATGAAATTTAAACAGGAAGTAAAGTTGTGTATTACATAATAAATTTTTCATTTCCTGACTGTCCCTTGTCGACATAGATAAGGGCAACTAATTTGTGATGTTGGGAGAGATGTAGCTATCACAATAATCAAAATGTAGCAATTTTAAGCAGTATTTGGAGAGTGTTTCCAAATTCCCTCCAAGAAGGGAGGAATATCCAAGTTTCCTGGTGTGACTGAGAATAAACTTGGTGTTGGGAGTATGATAACCCATCATCCATACTTGTGCTATATGTAAAAAAAATTCATTTCATAAGTAATTCCAAAGACATTTGTATCTCAATCAGGGCTTTTCAAAAATATATTTAGCCAGTGTGAAATTTTTTAATCCCGTTTTTCATCTCTTAAGACTGTAAATAGTAAATAAAGGCAATCAAGGACAATGGCTGACAGAAAATGATTACTTGGTACTTTTGATATGGATTATGAGCACTGATATTGATTTTTACATTGGTAGTTGGATTAACTGACAGTTCATAGTTGAAGTGTGGAACAGCAGTTGACCTACGTTTGCGCTATACCATTTATTAAAGCAATACCACACTAATAAGAAACATTACTTGCAGGGACCCAGTAGCCAATGCTACTGAAAATTGGGTTGGGCCCCTAAAACTTTTATGAAAATGCCCATAGTGCTTAAATTAATTTTCATATTGTGGCAGGTTGGGCCCCTAGTCAGAAAATGTTAGTCTTATTCCCGGACTTGTGTAAAGCACATGTTTCTACATTGATTGATTTTATTTAGCCCTCCTCTTTATATTCAAATTCCTTGTTTATCAAACAATCTTTGACATAAATATAAGTTATTTATGTATGTGAATCTAAATAATATACTGTAAATTCAGAAATTATTGCGTGCATTTTATATTGCGATTTTGTCATTTTAGATTAAAATGCGATTTTAATTTTTGCGATTTTGAGAAAAATCCTGTTTAATTCATATACAAAATTTCAAAATGCGAGTTTAAATTATTGCGTTTATAACCCTGTTGCAGTTTTTGCAATAATAAAAACATTGCAATAATTTCTGAATTTACAGTATTTTAATTTTTAGAACCTCGTCTTTTCAATTGATCATACCAATTCTAAGACACAGACACTTAAAAATTCCACAGTGTAGGCTTTGTGCACATTTGTTGAATATTTAAACCTAAAAAATAGGGAATGGATTTGTAATAAAAAAATGTATGCAAAACATAATAACACTTGCAGAATTGTTAGACCTTGAAACATTTTCCCTATGTGATCATTATTATGCCGAAAGAGCAGTTTTCAATACAGACTTCCTTTTATCTTATTCGTATTCAGCATAATTCAATATTTTTTCAGGACTTAGCACAAAGCTGTGGGATTAGTGCAATGCCTACTTTTCAGCTATACAAAGGCGGGCAAAAGGTAAGTTAAATGCAGATGCAAACTGAATATAAACACTGATTTGGGGTTTGACTTAAAAGTAAGGGATCTGGTTAGGTTTCCATCACTTTCCTATGTGGTTACTGACACCATTCTCATTACCATAAAACCTCTTTTGTTACATGTTGGACAAGTCAAGTGCTCGACACCCAAGTATGACACATCAATATTAGCAGTCTGAGCTATTTTTTGTTTCTAACTTACAGAAGCCAAATAATGTACTATGATAAGAAAAACTTACTATCAGAAAGTCGACTTCGATATATCAAAGTCGACATGTGCAACATTTTGATGCAGGTCAAATTTTTTGCTTTGCATGAATTGTTGAAGTCTTATTTTTTTTTTTTTTAGATAAAGGAAAATACAAAATTTAGACCTTAATAAGTTATAAGCAAAATTAGACAGTAGTTATGTCTGAGCTATGACAAAAGAGTAATTAAGTGAGGGGTTTGATTTTGATTAGACTATTACTAATTATAACATCTATATGTCATTTGGTTTTTTGGTGGATAGTTGTCTCATTGGCAATCATACCATATCTCCTTATTTTATAACACAGATTGCTCAATTATGAATGATCTAAAGTACTTATTCACACGTATTTACAATGCTAATCATTTTTGATTCTATTGGAAAATTATGATTGGTTACCCCTAATGCCATCAAACACATTTCGGTAGCAGCCAGAGATCTAAAATAAATAAATAAATAATAATTCTAGAGTTGTGTTATGTGGCAATTTCTACCATACTGTGGGGAAATGATGCATTTTATTATCACCTGGAAGTTTAATGTCCCAACTGTCGTTAGACATGGCCAACACCATACATATAACTAGGAAATTAAACCAAGGAGTTACTGGGACTTTACTGTAAATGCTACTCTCCACCTCTTGCAATATTTTTATCAAACCAAACTGTTCAACTGGTCAGAAATTTTAACCAACTGCTGTAGAAAGCCGCAGTCAAGTCGTCAAAGCGCAAGGTGATAAAATAAAGCATACAATTCTTTTAGATTTGAATTCTACTTCATTTCTTTTATAGCTAAAAATGTCTATACAAAGTGTTATTGTAAAGAGTCATTTGAAAGGTGAGAGGTACTAATTTTTTAATGAACTGCAATGGGTGGAGAGCAACACTTACAGTCAATTCACAGCAAACACAAAATTAGTGGACATATTTGGTAATGTCTTGATTTATAGAAATAAAAGACCTCCACCAGTCAGCTATCACTTATCATCTATTATTTATAGAATTTTAACGTGAGTAACACAACATACTTCACTTGGGGAGCAGGAACCTTCCAGAGCTAGAGAATTCACCCCCATATTTTGGTAGGGGTTCCGCTTTCTTAATGGGTAGTTTCCCATTTAGTATTTTGTAGGCTTTTGGTTGTCTTTTTTCTTTTGGCCATGAAGTTTTCTATCTTCCTTTTTTATGCCCCTGCCTTAGCAGTGGGGGCATAAAGTTTAACCCTTGTCCGTCTGTACGTACGAACAAACGTCCGTACTTCCCAAAATTGGTTTCCGTTCTCAAACTTGAGTTTGCCTCAACCAAATAGTATGAAACTTATACACAATGCTTATTACCACAAAACACAGATCAAGTTTGAATTTTGGTGGTGTCACTTTAACCGTTCTTCAGTTATGTCCCTTTATAACTATATGATATGCAAGCGGGGGCATCATCTGTGTCCACATGTGGACACTATCCACATTTATTTTTTTTTTATTGATTCCTTGCCGACTTCTTACATTCTTATTGTTCCCTAACTTAGTTGTATTTTTATTTGACAATGTGGAAGAATAAGTGTTTGATGATTGGTTAGCTTGCTGTGTTGTCCAGTACTATTGTACATTTTCCTCTTTCCTGTCATCTTTTATTTTACTTATTACCCAAACCCTACATTCTTTTTCTTTTCCAGTTATTAGCCTAAATTTTAGCCCAAAATTCACCCCTTAAGCCAGGTTGACTCACTTTGTGAAATCTACCTTATTTACTTCATGTAAATATTCTTCTTATCTCAAATATGAAGTATTGACAATCGGATGTTAATTAACCTGATAAAAATCAATCAGATCAATTCATTTCTGCTTGTTGTCATGGTTGTAATATAAGACCAAACAATAAAATATTAGTGCATAAAGTTTCTATGTTAGAAAAATGAGGTAGGTAGGTACAAGTTTTTTATTTTCTCAATTTTTTTACCTTGAGTATATGGGAACCACCTGCAATTTTGACACCATATACTACCAAAAATGGCTGATATCATCTTTAGGGTAGGCAAAAAAATACAGGGTAGGTAGCTGTAGGGAAGAAAAAAACCAAACACAAGTTATTTTATTAATTGCATTTTTAGAAAAGGGGAAATGTTTGAAATTGTGTAGTGGAAAGCCACAAATGATCTATGCACAAAATTCATGAAAATAATAAAACATTAATTTTCATGCAATCCATTATTTATTTTCATTAAGTGTTTATATTTCAGTTATGAGTTTGTATCTCTACATTAGTTAAAATCAATACATGTTCTGAAAGGAATCTATAATAACAAACCAATAGAATGTTGAACTGTATGTTTGAATGCTAACATTAATAATGTGATTACAGATAAAATGCAAAAAAAAAACCCCAACTAATACATAAAATGTCAAGAGTATTTTAAGCTTAGAATGTACTATATAAAAATAAGGAGATGCGGTATGATTACCATTGAGCCAACTATCCACAAAAGTTCAAATGAAGTGGATGTAAGCAATTATAGGCAACCGTACCCCCTTCAACAATGAGAAAACCCCAACCGTAAAATCAGCAATAAAAGGCCCTGACATGAATAATATGAAACAATTTAATTGAAAAAACTAACGGCCTAATTCATAACAAAACAATTTACATGATTTACGAAAAACAAACATGACAGACATGAACCAATGACAACCACTGAACTGCAGGCTCCTGACTTGGGACAGGCACATTAGAATGTGGCGGGTTAAACATACAATGCTTGGTAAAGAAACATTTGATCACATGAATTATCGTGAACTAAGCAAATTTGGATGAATTACAACAATATTTGATTAATTAAGTTTGAATGTAAACCTTGATGTCATCAAGTCTCTTGCAATTTGAATATATATTGATACCACTGTTGTAAATATGAACTCCAAAGTAATAGTGCAAAAAAGAGTGGCGAGAAAAATTAAAAAAGGATATTCAAACTCCTAAATCGAAAACAAACTGACATTGCCATGGCAAAAAAATGACATAAAGATAAACAACAATTGAAACACAACATAGAAAAGTAAAGACTGAGCAACACAAAACCCCACCAAAAACCAAAGCTTTCAAATAGGGAAAAGAGTGAAATTTAATTATACATCTACAAGGCAAAAGCTATTCAAGTTATTGCTTAATTCAAATAAAAGGTAAAAGCTGACAGACTCTAAACAAAAGAACATTTCTTCATGTATACTGGTTTTTTGTCAAAGGAATTAATTTAACCCATAAAAGATAAAAGCTTGTATGAAAAAATGAAAAAAAATATTATCACTTAAGTGTTTTAAAATTTTACTTCTCAAACTACTTATTTAAGTGATTTTACAGATTCTGTGTCAAATTTTGTTAACATTTTTCAATTTTAAATGGTATTATAACTTAAATAGGGGATCCAGAAATCACATGTTTAAGTAATACCTCTGACTGATATTGGAAGATTTAATGGCAGCAACACTATTATTGTCTTATTTGGTCGTGGTATAATTTTACACTAGAACGGCAAAACAAAATTGGAGTAACAAATTCATGTTCTTGTGAGTAGGTTAACTAAGATTCGGAACCTCAACTTTATTTTATTTATCTTTAAATGATATTTAAAATGATGAATTACTTAGGATATATGCTTTGTATTTCAGGTAGGGGAGATCACTGGAGCTAATGCAGATAAATTAAAAGAGTTGATTATGGAAAAGAAATAGAACAAACTTACATATGTCACAGTGAACAATGAGTAGCTTGCCTTCACATCATGGAAATAATTAGTCAAAACCATGTGTCTTACAAAATTTTCTATTTTCAAAAGCTTAACAACTTGTTATTTGGTATCATTTCTTACAAAATTTTTGACCCAATAAATGTCTTGTGTAATTTTTTAATGCTTGTTTCAGTTGTTCTTTGTCACTATTGAAGAAAGATGGAATTAGAACACCACTGTTTCAAAAACAGTAATTTTTGCCATATTTGCAATTTTTCTATAAAAGTAAATTAATTCAGTGATTCAGAATTTTAGATATAAGAGTGATTGAGCTTGCACTTATGAGCTGGGAGCATTCTTTGATATGCTTGTAGTTCATATGAGAAATTCAAAGTACTTAACCTTCTGATATAAAATCATGAAGTCGTAAAGTCTTACATATTGATGTCTGAATCACTGTATTTCTAAATTTATAGAAAAAAATTGTACATATGGTTCTATCATAATATACTAGAATTAAAGTCGGTTATGTTTTTTGCTAAACTGTTGTAATTGTACAAATGTACATTCTTCAGTCTATGTAACTTATTCAACTGATTAAGATATTAAAAGGGTTCGGGTTGATATTCCAAAAACATATGTAGTTTAACCCCATCATATGTTTATAGGGCTGTCAATATAAGAAATCTTTTCAGCAGTTTCTGTCTTGCCTGCGACTTAATTTGCAAAATGCGAGACATAGGAATTACAATCTTCCTGTGGCGACAGCGTAACCTATTTGTTTAAAGATTTATATTTCAGAAGGTAGAAGACATGGATTCTTCATACTTTATATACAGATGCCTTATTTTAAGAAGTTTCAGTCTGGCGTATGTCCTTGACCTGATTTTCATGGTTCAGCAACTGCTGATAAATTTCTGGATAAAAAATTGTTTTTTTGTCACGCAAGTTTCTCACTTATTATGAGTAATAGGGTAACTTTATTTGGTATATGGGTTCCTTGTAAGGTCTACATGTCTGTCAGACAGGGTTCATCTGACCTCGACTTCATCTCATGGATCAGTGATCAAGGTTAAGATTATGTGGTAAAAGTCCCTATCTCAGATACTATAAGCAAAAGGTCAACTATTTTTATACACCAAATATAGGTCAACTATATTTGGTGTATAGAATGATTGCATACATGTATGTCTGTCTGGCAGGATTCATCTGACCTTGACCTCATTTTTATGGTTCATTGGTCAATGTTGAGTTTTCATGGTTTTGTCTGTTTATCAAATACTATAAGCAAACGTTCAACTATATTTGGTGTATGGAATGATTGTAAGGTGTACATGTCTGTCTGGCAGGGTTCATCTGACCTTGACTTCATTTACAATGATCATTGATAATGCTAATTTCTATTAGAAAATTATAGTAAAACCTCCATATTACATACTTTCAACATAAATTAAATCATGATAAGTTAAGCAGGCAAGAAAGACATTTCAGTGTGTGTAGTCTTGTCTTAGGTTTTATATTGATAAATGATATATAAGTATGGGGACATGGTTTGATTGTCAATGGGACAAATATCCAAATAATGTTCTTGGTTGTTTTTTTTTTTTTGTCAATTAGGCAATTTAGTATAGAAGGTCAATCTTTCAGTCTGTTAAATTTAATCAAACTTCTCTAGACTCGGACTGATTTAAAGCTTTACACTTTGTATTGTTTGGTTCCAATTCACATTGTAAAGTTCTTGGGTTATCTGGAAACCTCTTTTCTTCAATATTTCAGTCTATTTTTAGTTTCAATGACCTTGAACTTTGAAGCTATGATATTAAAATCAATATTGATTTTCTCTCGTTATATGTGACCATATGTAACTGTTTCTTTGCAATGCCATGTAAAGTACTTATATTTTGGGTTATTATTCAGAAAACCCTCCCCTGCACTTTATTTCAGTTAATAGTTTGAAAGTTAGACCTTGGCATTGGACAACATGATCTTATACTCATAATATGTGACCAAATGTTCGAATTTGGTTCCAAATCTATGTTAAGTTATAGAGTTATAATCAAGACATTCCTTTCTTGCACTAGTTTAAGTCTATTTTTGTTAATTTTATTGTTAAAATATGTGATTAGATCAGACTTGAAGATGAACCACTAATGGTAGTTCAATGACATTTGGTATGCAGTTTTATAAGAATTCACAGATCTTATTTCCATGGAGATTGTTAGGCCCAGCCCTTCAGTCATTGTCTATTGAGTATGAAACTTTACTTTGCTTGCTTTACATGATAAATTTTGTGATTAGTTCAGCTTAAGATGAACCACCAATAGTAAGTGAATTATATTCGGTATGCAGTTGTATAGGCATTTGTACGTCTCATTTCCAAGGATACTATATTGCCCCATCCCTCATCATGGGTCATTGACTTTGAAACTTTTGCATAGTTTATATGTTAAAGTTGATGTTTAGGTCAGTTTCATGAGAACAACTTATGATAAGTCCATGGGATTTGATTTGCAGTTGAACCAGTAATGGCACTTTTCATTTCCACAGAGGTTATTTGGTTCTGCACCTTCAGTCATGGTTGTTTACATGTTAAGGTATTGCCATAGTAATTCCAATAATTAAATTATCCTATTAACACTTACCATGCTGAATTGTTTTCAGAAAATGTCTTAATTTTCGTTTATTTGCAAAAATATGCAAATTACATACAAATGAGCTTTACCCTGCTGCTGATGCATATTGATTCCTTTAAATGTAAGATTGGGGATCACGGGGTGGGGTGAGTGGGTGGGAATTAGCCCCAAAGTTGGTCATTGGGTGCAAAAAACGTCAATTTTGACGATTTTTCGTTCTATTTCTTGACCAGGAAGACCGAGGGATGCTGATGGATGTATCTTCCTGTAGTCTGCATGTAGAGTGGACCCCAGTGAACACATTAATCACAACAAAGCCTAGGTCGGAGACAAACCGTTATTGGTACAGCAGTCTACAGAAGGTCATTTCAACCAAAAATTTGGAATTTCTCGATTTTTCCCGATTTTTGCAACCGGAAGTAGTCGTTCACCAAGTGGATTTCAATAATAAACACGATCAGTTATATATTCCCGCAGGTTTACACTAATTTTTATACGACCTCAAAAAAATTTTGGTGTCGTATATTGGTATGACGTTGGCGTCGTCTTCGTCCGGCGTCTGAAGACACATTGGTTTTCGCACTCTAACTTTAGTTTAAGTGAATGTATCTCTATGAAATTTTACCATAAGGTTCAATACCACACCCCACAAATGGTACCAACAGTTAAGGGGCCAAAAATAAGCATTTTTGTAACTTCCAGACATAACTTGTGTGTTAGTGTATGGATCTCTCTGACATTGTACCACAATGTTCCATATCACAAAGGGAATGCTGGGATTGATTTTGGGGGTAATTGCCTCAAAATTTTAGGAATTAGGGGCCAAAAAAGGGGCAAAAAACAAGCAATTTTCTAGTTTCATGACAATAACTTGTGTGTAAGTGTATGGATCTTTCTGAAATTGTACTATAAGGTTCCATATCACAAAGGGAAAGCTGGAGTTGAGTTTGGGGGTAATTGCCCAAAACGTTTAGGAATAAGGGGCCAAAAATTAGCATTTTTCTAGTTTCCAGACAATAACTTGTGTTCAAGTGTATGGATCTCTCTGAAATTGTACTGCAAGGTACCATACCACAAAGGGAAGGCTGGGATTGATTTTGGGGGTAATTGCTTCAAAATTTTAGGAATTAGGGGCCAAAAAGGGGCAAAAAACAAGCATTTTTATACGACCGCAAACATTTTTTTGGGATCGTATAATGGTATGATGTTGTCGACGTCGTCCGAAGACACATTGGTTTCCGGACAATAACTTTAGTTTAAGTGAATGGATCTTCATGAAATTTTTTAAGAAGGTTCAATACCACAAAAGGAAGGTTGGGATTGATTTTGGGGATGATGGTCCCAACCGTTTAGGAATTAGGGGCCCAAAAAGGGGCCCAAAACAAGCATTTTTCTAGTTTCAGGATAATAACTTGTGTATAAGTATTTCGATTGCTCTGAAATTGTACCATAATGTTTAATAATACAAGTAGAAGGTTGGGATTCATTTTAGGGGTTATGGGGCCAACAGTTTAGGAATTAAGGGCCAAAAAGGGGCCAAAAACAAGCATTTTTGTGGAGCCTTCGACTTTTGTCGAAAAAGCGAGACATAGCGATCCTACATTCCGTCGGCGTCCACAAATATTCACTCTGTGGTTAAAGTTTTTGAAATTTTAATAACTTTCTTAAACTATCCTGGATTTCTACCAAACTTGGACAGAAGCTTGTTTATGATCATAAGATAGTATCCAGAAGTAAATTTTGTAAAAAAAAAAATCCATTTTTTCCTTTTTTACTTTTAAATGGACTTAGTTTTTCTGCCAGGAAACATTACATTCACTCTGTGGTTAAAGTTTTTAAAATTTTAACAAATTTCTTAAACTATCCTGGATTTGTACCAAACTTGGACAGAAGCTTGTTTATGATCATAAGATAGTATCCAGAAGTAAAATTTGTAAAAAAAATCCATTTTTTCCTTATTTAACTTATAAATGGACTTAGTTTTTCTGCCAGTTTACATTACATTCACTCTGTGGTTAAAGTTTTTTTAAATTTTAACAACTTTCTTAAACTATCCTGGATTTGTACCAAACTTGGACTGAAGCTTGTTTATGATTAAAAGCTAGTATCTAGAAGGAAAATTTGTTAAAATTTTGTTCCACTTTTTCCGTTTTTTACTTATAAATGGACTTTGTTTTTCTTCCAGTTAACATTACATACAGTCTGCAGTTTAAGTTTTTAAAGCATTTATTAGAATCATAAACTATCCTGGATTTTTACCAAACTTGGACAGAAGCTACTTACAATCAAAAGATAGTATAGAGAGGAATATTTTTATTTATTTTTTTCCTCATTTTTGTTGAGCCTGCGATTAACAGCATAAGTAGGCGAGACACTGGGTTCCGCGGAACCCTTACGAATTTTTCTAGTTTCCAGACAATAACTTGTGTGTAAGTGTATGGATCTCTCTGACATTGTACCACAATGTTCCATATGACAAAGGGAATGCTGGGATTGATTTTGGGGGTAATTGCCTCAAAATTTTAGGAATAAGGGGCCAAAAAAGGGGCAAAAAACAAGCAATTTTCTAGTTTCATGACAATAACTTGTGTGTAAGTGTATGGATCTTTCTGAAATTGTACTACAAGGTTCCATATCATAAAGGGAAAGCTGGAGTTGAGTTTGGGGGTAATTGCCCAAAACGTTTAGGGAATAAGGGGCCAAAAACTAGCATTTTTCTAGTTTCCAGACAATAACTTGTGTTCAAGTGTATGGATCTCTCTGAAATTGTACTGCAAGGTACCATACCACAAAGGGAAGGCTGGGATTGATTTTGGGGGTAATTGCTTCAAAATTTGAGGAATTGGGGGCCGAAAAGGGGCAAAAAACAAGCATTTTTATACGACCGCAAAATTTTTTTTGGGATCGTATAATGGTATGATGTTGTCGTCGTCGTCCGAAGACACATTGGTTTCCGGACAATAACTTTAGTTTAAGTGAATGGATCTTTATGAAATTTTTTAAGAAGGTTCAATACCGCAAAAGGAAGGTTGGGATTGATTTTGGGGATGATGGTCCCAACCGTTTAGGAATTAGGGGCCCAAAAAGGGGCCCAAAACAAGCATTTTTCTAGTTTCAGGATAATAACTTGTGTATAAGTATTTCGATTGCTCTGAAATTGTACCACAATGTTTAATACCACAAGTAGAAGGTTGGGATTCATTTTAGGGGTTATGGGGCCAACAGTTTAGGAATTAAGGGCCAAAAAGGGGCCAAAAACAAGCATTTTTCTAGTTTCCAGACAATAACTTGTGTGTAAGTGTATGGATCTCTCTGACATTGTACCACAAGGTTCCATATAACAAAGGGAAGGCTGGGATTGAGTTTGGGGGTAATTGCCTCAAAATTTTAGGAATTAGGGGCCAAAAAAGGGGCAAAAAACAAGCAATTTTCTAGTTTCATGACAATAACTTGTGTGTAAGTGTATGGATCTTTCTGAAATTGTACTACTAGGTTCCATATCACAAAGGGAAAGCTGGAGTTGAGTTTGGGGGTAATTGCCCAAAACGTTTAGGGATAAGGGGCCAAAAATTAGCATTTTTCTAGTTTCCAGACAATAACTTGTGTTCAAGTGTATGGATCTCTCTGAAATTGTATTGCAAGGTACCATACCACAAAGGGAAGGCTGGGATTGATTTTGGGGGTAATTGCTTCAAAATTTTAGGAATTAGGGGCCAAAAAGGGGCAAAAAACAAGCATTTTTATACAACCGCAAAAATTTTTTTGGGATCGTATAATGGTATGATGTTGTCGTCGTCGTCTGAAGACACATTGGTTTCCAAACAATAACTTTAGTTTAAGTGAATGGATCTTTATGAAATTGTTTAAGAAGGTTCAATACCACAAAAGGAAGGTTGGGATTGATTTTGGGGATGATGGTCCCAACCGTTTAGGAATTAGGGGCCCAAAAAGGGGCCCAAAACAAGCATTTTTCTAGTTTCAGGATAATAACTTGTGTATAAGTATTTCAATTGCTCTGAAATTGTACCACAATGTTTAATACCACAAGTAGAAGGTTGGGATTCATTTTAGGGGTTATGGGGCCAACAGTTTAGGAATTAAGGGCCAAAAAGGGGCCAAAAACAAGCATTTTTCTAGTTTCCAGACAATAACTTGTGTGTAAGTGTATGGATCTCTCTGACATTGTACCACAATGTTCCATATGACAAAGGGAATGCTGGGATTGATTTTGGGGGTAATTGCCTCAAAATTTTAGGAATTAGGGGCCAAAAAGGGGCAAAAAACAAGCATTTTTATACGACCGCAAAAATTTTTTGGGGATCGTATAATGGTATGATGTTGTCGTCGTCGTCCGAAGACACATTGGTTTCCGGACAATAACTTTAGTTTAAGTGAATGGATCTTTATGAAATTTTTTAAGAAGGTTCAATACCACAAAAGGAAGGTTGGGATTGATTTTGGGGATGATGGTCCCAACCGTTTAGGAATTAGGGGCCCAAAAAGGGGCCCAAAACAAGCATTTTTCTAGTTTCAGGATAATAACTTGTGTATAAGTATTTCGATTGCTCTGAAATTGTACCACAATGTTTAATACCACAAGTAGAAGGTTGGGATTCATTTTAGGGGTTATGGGGCCAACAGTTTAGGAATTAAGGGCCAAAAAGGGGCCAAAAACAAGCATTTTTCTAGTTTCCAGACAATAACTTGTGTGTAAGTGTATGGATCTCTCTGACATTGTACCACAAGGTTCCATATAACAAAGGGAAGGCTGGGATTGAGTTTGGGGGTAATTGCCTCAAAATTTTAGGAATTAGGGGCCAAAAAAGGGGCAAAAAACAAGCAATTTTCTAGTTTCATGACAATAACTTGTGTGTAAGTGTATGGATCTTTCTGAAATTGTACTACTAGGTTCCATATCACAAAGGGAAAGCTGGAGTTGAGTTTGGGGGTAATTGCCCAAAACGTTTAGGGATAAGGGGCCAAAAATTAGCATTTTTCTAGTTTCCAGACAATAACTTGTGTTCAAGTGTATGGATCTCTCTGAAATTGTATTGCAAGGTACCATACCACAAAGGGAAGGCTGGGATTGATTTTGGGGGTAATTGCTTCAAAATTTTAGGAATTAGGGGCCAAAAAGGGGCAAAAAACAAGCATTTTTATACAACCGCAAAAATTTTTTTGGGATCGTATAATGGTATGATGTTGTCGTCGTCGTCTGAAGACACATTGGTTTCCAAACAATAACTTTAGTTTAAGTGAATGGATCTTTATGAAATTGTTTAAGAAGGTTCAATACCACAAAAGGAAGGTTGGGATTGATTTTGGGGATGATGGTCCCAACCGTTTAGGAATTAGGGGCCCAAAAAGGGGCCCAAAACAAGCATTTTTCTAGTTTCAGGATAATAACTTGTGTATAAGTATTTCAATTGCTCTGAAATTGTACCACAATGTTTAATACCACAAGTAGAAGGTTGGGATTCATTTTAGGGGTTATGGGGCCAACAGTTTAGGAATTAAGGGCCAAAAAGGGGCCAAAAACAAGCATTTTTCTAGTTTCCAGACAATAACTTGTGTGTAAGTGTATGGATCTCTCTGACATTGTACCACAATGTTCCATATGACAAAGGGAATGCTGGGATTGATTTTGGGGGTAATTGCCTCAAAATTTTAGGAATTAGGGGCCAAAAAGGGGCAAAAAACAAGCATTTTTATACGACCGCAAAAATTTTTTGGGGATCGTATAATGGTATGATGTTGTCGTCGTCGTCCGAAGACACATTGGTTTCCGGACAATAACTTTAGTTTAAGTGAATGGATCTTTATGAAATTTTTTAAGAAGGTTCAATACCACAAAAGGAAGGTTGGGATTGATTTTGGGGATGATGGTCCCAACCGTTTAGGAATTAGGGGCCCAAAAAGGGGCCCAAAACAAGCATTTTTCTAGTTTCAGGATAATAACTTGTGTATAAGTATTTCGATTGCTCTGAAATTGTACCACAATGTTTAATACCACAAGTAGAAGGTTGGGATTCATTTTAGGGGTTATGGGGCCAACAGTTTAGGAATTAAGGGCCAAAAAGGGGCCAAAAACAAGCATTTTTCTAGTTTCCAGACAATAACTTGTGTGTAAGTGTATGGATCTCTCTGACATTGTACCACAAGGTTCCATATAACAAAGGGAAGGCTGGGATTGAGTTTGGGGTTAATTGCCCCAAACATGTAGGAATTAGGTGCCAAAAACAAGCATTTTTCTAGTTTCCAGACAATAACTTGTGTGCAAGTATATGGATCTCTTTGAAATTGTATTACAAGGTTCCATACTACAAAGGAAAGGCTAGGATTGAGTTTTGGGGTTATTGCTCCAAGGGTGGTTTCAAAAAGTTGGGGGGGGGGGATTTTTTCCCGTATTTTTTTAAGGGATTCATATTTTTTTTTTCAAAATTTTTAAAATATCGAATTTTTGAAAAGTTTCTCAAGAAGAAATCTTCAGTTGAACAGTATTGCGCAATGGATTTATAAGATCTTTGACCACATTTATTTTGTGTCAGAAACCTATATAATGTCAAAAATTTGATTACAATCCAAATTCAGACAGTATCAAGCTTGAATATTGTGTTCAAATTTGCCCCAACTGTTCAGGGTTTGACCTCTGCGGTCGTATCAGGCTGCGCTCAGCGAAGCATTTTATTTTAGTTTCAGGTCCATAACTTGTGTGCAAGTGTATGGATCTCTCTGAAATTGTACTGCAAGGTACCATACCACAAAGGGAAGGCTGGGATTGAGTTTGGGGGTGATGAATCATAAGGGGGTTAAAAAATTTGGGGGGGAGGGATTTTTTTTTCCTTTTTTTCCTTTTTTTTTCCATTTTAAATTGGTTATTTCTGATTTATATATGTAGGACTCTAAAGTGCGATTGGGACGCTAAAATACGATGGTCACGCTAAAGTACGATGGTATACGCTAAAGTGCGATGCCTCCATACGCTAAAGTCCGATGGTCCGCGAAAGTATAGACGTAAGAAACGTAGTTTGATTATGACGTTAACAGTCGTTTATACAAACTAAAAATGAACACGCCGGAAGATAAATTACTAATATTTGATTAACAACTGTTAAACGAAATGTCAATGACTTATTAATAATTAATTCAAACCTAACCGTGCTTTGACGTCTGAAGCAAATGTGTTTTTTTTTTCGGTAGCTGGAAGAAGAACTTGTATCCTGCAGTCGACCATTTTACTATTTAGATACAAAATAGTATTCGCATAAATATCCTGTATCGTGCTTTTATTGGAAGCGAACGGATACATTTAAATCATTGTTTATGTTGCAGTTTACTTTGCTGTCCCCGTTAAAATATTGTCGCTTTAAAAAGTAACATCGGTAAAATAAAGGTACATGTTTGCATGCGTAAATTATAAATTGTCGGCTAAAATATTAGTTTGTACATTATAGGAAAATATAACATGTATGTGTAGTCGCTACGAAAAAGGAGAAAACTCGGCGAACATCGCCTTTTTCTCTCATTTAGATTAAAGCTAACAAATAAATGTTACATATTCCGACAATAATCAGTAGAAATATAGTATTTTGTGACACCTAAATTACCTTTTTAGAAATTATTACGTGGTCGGTCTTCTAAATTTAGAAACAATCACTTCAGCCTACCAGTAGATTATAATGCCTATCACATAAGGTACACCTTAGATTACTAGATTTTGCAAAAGGACTATTTTTACATCTTATGTTCTTTAACGTTTTTAAAGCCCTCGAACCTTACCCTATTGGTCCATCGCACTTTAGCTTGATATACCACCGTACTTTAGCAAACAAACAACCATCGCACTTTAGCGTGACCATCGCACTTTAGAGTCCTACATATATAAAAGCAAATAAAAATGATATAAGTTTTTAATTTACCTATTCAAACCATAAGTTCTTAGACCACATTCACTCTGTGTCAGAAACCTATGCTGTGTCAAATATTTAATCACAATCCAAATTCAGTGTGTATCAAGCTTGAATGTTGTGTCCATACTTGCCCCAGCTGTTCAGGGTTCGACCTCTTCGGTCGTATCAAGCTGCGCCCAGCGGAGCATTTTATTAAAGTTTTAGGCCTCTGAACTGCGTGTGTCTGACACCGAAGGGAAGCCCACCCCTCCAGAAACACCAGTTTTATTTGATTTCAATTTTCCAAATTCGTATTTGAGCTGAAAATGCATGTTAAACATGAGAAACATGACAATAAATAGCCTCAGGTTGAGGAAACATGCATTAACTTCGAAATTAATGTCATAAAGTTGACCTCTAAAAGTATGGAAAGTCATTGGAGCCAAATAACGGTAGTTTGGGTTATCCCGTCATATGACGGGCACCGCATGGTAAGGGTTTAATAAACAACAAAAATAAAAATAAATTTAAAAGTGCTTTTGAGCAAACCAGTGTATCTGGAGGCCTTGATAACCCAATCTAACCCCAAATAAGATGAAAAAACATCGAAATTGGAGCTATACTGGAAAAACTTGATTTCTACCACCAAAGGCCTTAACACTTACCATGCTGAATTGTTTTCAGAAAATGTCTAATTTTCGTTTATTTGCAAAAATATGCAAATTACATACAAATGAGCTTTACCCTGCTGCTGAATGATGCATATTGATTAAGATAGTGGATCACAGGTCGGGTGAGTGGGCGGGAACTAGCCCCAAAGTTGGTCATCGGGTGCAAAAAACGTCAATTTTGACGATTTTTCGTCCTATTTCTTGACCTGGAAGACCGAGGGATGCTGATAGATGTGTCTTACTGTCAACGTATATTTGTTCCGCCTAACAGAAGTTCCTCTGGAAACTTTGTTATAAACAATGTCATAATATCTGTTCCTGTAGGAACACTTTTCTATACCCTTTATTCCGTAAGGAACAAATACTGTAATATTGAGGCTTGTTTAGGGGGGATAACAATATCCCATATCCCATTAAGTTTTTGTCCCAATATCCCATATCCCTATAATGTTTACCCCTAATATCCCAATAAATATTTTTTACAAACATCCTGTATCCCTAAAACTATTTTGAAATATCCCAAAAAATCATTGATTAATTCCCAAACCCATTTTTGTATACAACATTTCTTAAATACGTGTTGTATGCGTTGTAGTAAGGATGTGGGCTTTTTCACAGAGAAAAGTTAATTATTTATTTGACATATAAACAAGAGGAACAACTCTGTCTTTATCGCTCACCTGATGAAAAAAATTCGCCAGTTTGCTAATGAGGACTTTGATATGCACATAATTTAGTTACTCTTTCTGTTGCTGATCGTTTTTGCAATTTATAATTTAGCCTAGCTCCTATAGGTTTTAGAAACCAAAAGCCAAAACTTCAAAAACAGTTAAAATCAACATTTAAGGGGGAATACTTCTAAAACTTGTTGCTAAAAATATCATAGTAAATAGGTCTTGTTATGCTGATTATTATTTTTTTTATTTACACTTTTAATCTAGCTCATATAGTTTTCATGATAACAGCCAATACTGTTAAAAATTATAAAAATAGACATTTCAGGGGCAATAACTCAAAAACAAGTGGTTAGATTAATTTCCATACATGTGGATACATGTCATCATGTAGATCATTTTCCAAAATTAAACTTTTAATCTAGCTCCTACATTTGAAAAATAAAATGGCAAGGATATGTCAAATAAGTACAATAACTCCTTTGAGAGCTCGATTGGCAATTTCGGTCATGATAACTTATTTGTAGGTCTTATTTTACTAAAGATCTTTGCCATTTAATGTTTATCCATGTCCAACATAGTTTCTCCAAAAGATTTAAACTTTTGGTAAATAATCTTTCAAGGGCAATAACTCCTATAAAGGATCAGTTGACCAGTTTGGTCATGTTAACTTATTCGTAGATCTAATTTTGTTGAACATTTTTGTCACTTAAAGTTTCACTTCATCTATTATAGTTTCTTAAAAAAAAAATGAAAGTTTAATTTTAAAAAAAAAGCTTTTCAAGCCAATTACTCCGATAAGGGATAAATTTACAATTTCGGTCAGTTAACTTAGTTGTAGATCTCAAATTGCTGGCCATTTTTGCTGTTCAAAATTTCTCTTTATCAGCATTTAAGATAATAATAAAAAAAAAAAAAAAACAGAGATATTTCGTAAAATTTATAATTCCAGATGCAATAACTGCAAATAGTGTTGTCCAATTGGTTTGAAAAATTACATGGCAGATAAATCTTAACATGCTTATCATTTTTACCCTTATAAAAATAAGGAGATAAGGTATGATTGCCAATGAGACAACTATCCACCAAAGTTCAAATAAAGTGGATGTAAGCAATTATAGGCAACCTTACGGCCTTCAACAATGAGAAAAACCCATACCGTATAGTCGGCTATAAAAGGCTCCGACATGAAAAATATGAAACAATTCAATAGCTGAGAAAACTAACGGCCTATTTTTGGCAATTTTATCAAGTGAGATGTAACTTTTTCTGTACTTAACTTTTAAATTCCACATTTTTTTTTCATGTTCAAAATTCAATATCCCTAAAAATGCATCAATATCCCATATCCTATTTATTTTTAAGACAAAAATCCCATATCCCTAAAATTAAAATGGCAAATATCCCGTATCCCAATATACCCAATATTAGCCTCAATATTTGTTCCAACGGAAACAATATTACAGAATATTTCTTCCACTTGGAACTTATATTATGAATGAACTTCTATTCCGTGACATTACTATAGTCTGCATGTAGAGTGGACCCCAGTGAACACATTATTCACAACAAAGACTAGGTCGGAGTCAAACTGTTCTTGGTACAGCAATCTAAAGAAGGTCATTAATTTGCACCAAAAATCCGGAATTTCTCGATTTTTCCCGATATTTGGCTTCAACTGGACCTGCAACCGGAAGTAGTTTTTCACCAAGTGGATTTCAATAATAAACACGATCAGTAGTTATATATTCCGGCAGGTTTACACTAATTTTTAAAGTTTTAGGCCTCTGAACTCACGGCGTGTGTCTGACACCGAAGGGAAGCCCACCCCTCCAGAAACACCAGTTTTATTTGATTTTAATTTTCCAAATTCGTATTTGAGCTGAAAATGCATGTTAAACATGAGAAACATGACAATAAATAGCCTCAGATTGAGCAAGGAATTGTATATATATACAATTCCTTGGATTGAGGAAACATGCATAAACTTCGAAATTGATGTCATAAAGTTGACCTCTAAAAGTATGGAGAGCTATTGGAGCCAAATAACTGTAGTCATATGACGGCACCGCATGGTAAGGGTTAATTAATTAATTAAAATTTCATATCTCTGTGAAAAGAAACAGAAGAAACTTCAACAAAAATTTTTATAAAGAAAAAAATGTTAAATTGCAGTTTTCAAACTTTAACTTTTCTTTGACTTAACCAAATGTTCTGAATTTTAAACTTATACACAATGCTTATTACTACCAACACAGATCAATTTTGAATTTGGGTGGCGTCTCTTTCACAGTTCTTGTGTTATGCCCCTTTATAAATGGAAAATTAGCAAATTTTCTGTTTATAGTGCACTCACAACGTCAGTAGGTTTGAATAGGGTCGGTCTTTTCACCACCGAACACCGCCGAACACCACCGAACACACAAAAAGACCACTAACCCTTAAGAAAAACTGTAATGTTACACAATAAAACAATAAAATTGATTAAATTACGTAAAATCTATTCCTATTGTCATGTTTTTCACATTTTTATGTGCATTAGTGATGTCAAAATTATAGAAAAAAAAACGCTTCCGGATCCAGCAATATTTTTTCCGCATTTACATTGTCTGTATTTCATTGCATATTATCTTATGGTCTACTTTTCAATTATTAGAAATACATTGCTCAAATAGTTAAAACCTTTTATTTAATGTGAAATTATCACAATAATTATATTTAAAAAAATGTTAGACTTGAAAGTGTTCTGTTCTGACAACAGCCCTGCAAGAGTCTGTTCTTTTTGGTTCTCTTGTTATCATTTCTTATTAATTTGTGTATATATATGTATACACATATTTATCCTCGTTCAGAAGGTAAGTCAAATATATAAATAAAGATGAAAACAATATATTTAGGTGTGTTAGATGGTATTTTAATGTGTTCGGCGGTGTGCGGTGGTGTTAGGTGGTGAAAAGACCTACTGGGTTTGAATATGTACATTTTCTATTGCATATTTACAAGCTAGACATCTGTGGCCCATAGACACATTCGTTTTTTTCCAGCCTAAAATATTTAGGGTTTCCGAAGTAAAAAATAAACCCCTTTATATCCATAAAAATGCAGCAGCAAGATTGTTTTGGTGAACTCCGCTCACAGTTTTGTTTATATATATTCAGTAGTGTCAATCATCAGAAATAAATTTATAAAAGAGCCAGATTTGAAAATTTCTGTTAGAGATATTATAATCTCAAGCCCTGCTCCATTATTTGTTTGTGGAACCTGTTATCCAGTGATTGCCTTTGGTTACTGTGTTTTTTGCTCTTTGTAGTAATATATTAATCAGGTTTTAGGTGTTCTTATAAAAAGAAGATGTGGTATGATTGCCAATGAGACAACTCTCCACAATAGACCAAATGGCACAGAAATTAACAACTATAGGTCACTGTACTGCCTTCAACAATGAGCAAAGCCCATACCGCATAGTCAGCTATAAAAGGCCTCGAAATGACGAATGTAAAACAATGCAAACGAGAAAACTAGCTGCCTAATTTATGTACAAAATAATGAACGAAAAAAAACAAATATGAAACACAGCAACAAAGGACAACCACTGAATTACAGGTTCCTGACTTGGGACAGGCACATACAGAATGTGGCGGAGTTAAACTAGTTTGAAGGTGCCAATGTAAATGCTTTTTGTTCCGACGTTGGAAAGTTCCGGGCGGAAAGAACTAACTAGCCGAAAAGTTCCGGAGCCGAACTTATTAACTAGTTACTTTGTTCTTCCTCTGGTTTAAAAGTTCCTACGGAACAAAGTGACTAGTTGAAAAGTTCCAACGCAACATATCAACTAGTTAGAAAGTTCCTTTTTGCCAAATTAGTCAAAACCGGAACTAACAAACTAGCCCAAAAGTTCAAACGGAACTTATCAACCAGGCAGAAAGTTCCATTTGGAGAATTGATGCAAAGTAAAAGCGCAACATATTATTTTTGAACCTTTCAAGGGGAAACCAAGATACTGATTACAAAAGTCAAAAGAAACTTATCAACTAGCCACAAAGTTCCAACGCAACATATCAACTAGTTAGAAACGGTTCCTTTTTGCCAAATTAGTCAAAACCGGAAATAACAAACTAGCCCAAAATTTCCAACGGAACTTATCAACCAGTCACAAAGTTCCATTTGGAGAATTGATGCAAAGAACCACATGAGGAGGGGGGTATTCTTCCCTCTCTTGAGTGTACTATGAATACTAAATTTGCATGATAATGCAACTTATTCCGTTTTATGTGAGCTATGAAATACAACTTAAATTTTGCATATTTGTCCCCAAAGAAACCCCTTTCAGTGCGTTGGGTAGTCTTGTAAATTTATGATTTGCTCTTATATATTGTTGTTGTTATTGGTTTTGGTAGGCGGCTTACTTATGTAGTAATTGCGCCTTAAATTCATATAACATAAATATTATGTATATATACTTTCATTCCTGAATTCATTTTTAGTATTACGTTTTGGCGAGATTTATATAAAACTTTGACAATATGGTTGACTGTGTTACAATAAAGTATTTATATGTAGAGAGAAAAAAAAAAAACACATAACAGAAGGTACATGTAATAGGAAAATGAGAGAGAAAAAAAAAGCAAATTATACTTCCTAATGAAATGCACATTATTAATTGATAGGTATCATAAAATTGTTTAGAAATTTCATCTAGTTGTTCACCTTTGTGTCGTCTGTGATATGCTTATAAAAAAAAGTATATTTAGAAACATAAAACAAGACATGTGCTAGTTAAATGCTACCAATGTAAGGACGTCTCCCACGATTGATGTAGCAAATAAAGAATCCTTAAGTAAGGATTGATTGTAGTTTTTCCTTTTCCATAACGGCAAGTTGCGTTAATTTTTCCAAATAAATTTCCAAAGACATACTGGTATTTAGTGATTCCCCCTTCCCTGACGAGAAAAAAAAACACTTCTGTCATTGAATGAGAAATCACCCCTACCTACACCCTTAATCGCCTATTTAGATATATATATATATATATGTAATATATAAATGGAGTAAAAATAGAAAAATATGAAAAAAATAATACCAGTATATTATTAAAACAATGCAATTGTTTGAATTTGTTGTAAGTACAGAGAATGTCAGCGAAACAGAAGTGCTGGGATGTGCATATATATATACAATAATCTGTGTGTGTTTGTCTAACTGACATATGCATCCTCTAGTACAGATTTTAGTTTTTTTCATTTTGTTGTCATAGAAAAGGATTTAGCACTTGTTTCTATTCTAAAAAATATATGAGCTTAATGATTGTGTTTGTTTGTTTTTCTTATTTTCTAATAATATGACTATAATTGTCAGTTTGTGAAGATCTGAAAAGACAAATTGTATTTTCCTTTGTTCTTGCTTTTCCTTTAATCTTTTAACATTAAGATAAATGTTAGTGGCACTTTCATAAAAAAAAGAAGCCTGTAGCAAATGTTTCTATTGTTAAATATATGAGCACAGTGTGTTGTGTTTGTTGTTTTTATTTCTAATTGTCCATTATAGAGAATCTTAAGGTGATGTTGTATTTTCCCTTAATATATAATGTTAACTTTTCTAGTGTACTAATCTTCAATAGATCAGAGTGTTTAAATTGAATGTTGATACTTGTTAAAATTAATTGCGTGCATTTCATGGTCAATTAGTACTGGTGTTTGAAAGGTGATTGATTTACTGATGTATGACACAGGTAGAAAAAAGTCTGTTTGATTACGCTCAATGGACTGACACAAAGGTGAAGTGTACATTGCACTTGTGACTTACTTATCATTATTCTATGGATATTAAAAAAGGAAATGATTTTATATTCGGGTGAGTTTTTCTTTTATTTTTAATCTTGCTGGTTGTATAACTTGATGAAATAATTTAACTTGAGGGACCATCTGAGAAATAGTTCATATACACTGGTTCCAAATACATAATTATTTATTTTATAATATCTAAACTAAAGCTAAATGACACTTATAGTTGAGAGTCTTCCTATTTTCTTATAAGTATATTAGTTTCCCGTAGATAGTTATGCACGGGACTAAAAGTATGTGTGTATCCGGATAGAAGGTGTTTCAATGAGAGATCTATGACTCCATTTTTTTTAAGCGTATCAAACATCTGTTTTCGTTGCACATCATATTTTGAGCAGACTAATAGAAAGTGTACAACATCGTCTGTGACTTTGCAGTTTTCACAAATTTCACTCGGGCTTTTCCCTATTTTGTGAAGATATTTATTGACATTTATAGAGCCAGATCTTAATCTGAATATTATTCGTTCATTTTCTCTATTCATTTGTGGAATAGTAATCTTAAAAGATACATTATTTTGGAAGGAGTGTAGTAATCTTCCCTTTGGGTTGTCTGACCACTGTTTTTGCCAAATTTGTTTTAAAATGTTTTTTGTTAAACATTTGATGTCTTCCTTATATAGGGGAATATGACAATCTATTGTACCTTTATTAAGAGCCACTTTGGCAGTCTGGTCTGCAATTTCATTTCCTAAAATTCCGACGTGGCTTGGGATCCACTCAAATATTATGTTGCTACCTAGTTTGACTAACTGGTTGTATAAAAATATAATATCGTACAATAAATAATTTTTTACCTTAAATAAATTACTCTTTAAGGCTTGTAGAGCTGATAAAGAGTCGACAAACACAATAACATTATTTGGTTTGAATTCTTCTAACCATATAAGAGACAGAAATATTGCTATAAGCTCACAAGTGAAAATTGACATATTCTTAGGCAGTTTGAAACCTTTTTTTATTCCCATTTCAGGTATTGCAAATGCACATGAGGTTTTATTAGAATTTGGATCTTTAGATCCGTCCGTATATATTTTTAAAAACTGGCGATACTGCGTATCAATCATTAAGTTACTTTCACTTCGAATTAAGTGTGGATTGTCCTTTTTCGAGATGAGATTTGTGAGTTGTGTACATACACGGGGTTTAGTCAAATGCCAAGGGGGTGTTGGGAATTGTTTGTATTTATATATTTGGTTAATATCTATATCATGTTGATTAATCATATCTTTTGAAACAATAAAATATGGTTTTTTATTCTGTTTTATTTCCCTGGAGTAGCAAAGAAATGTTGCCTTTTTTGCTAAACTTTCCTTAGTTGGATGGTTATCTTCATGACTAGATATGTTCAAGAAAGATTTTGTAATAAGACACTTCCTACGTTCTTCGTAGGGTGGGTCACCCATTTCTACTTGCTGTCCACTTGTGGCTACATTTTTATATGCACCGGTACAAATTCGAAGTGCTTGACTTTGCACCCGGTCCAGTATTTTCTTTACGGAATGTGAGGCAGAATTATATACTTCACAACCGTAGTCTATTTTAGATCTTATAAGTGCAATATATATGTTTCTAAGAGAATGGCTGTTTGCTCCCCACTTAGTACCTGTTAGAAGTTTCATGCAATTTAAGACTTTACTGCATTTTGCCTCTATGTATTGTATATGTTTTAACCAAGTCAATTTACTATCAATAATTATTCCTAAAAATTTCACCTCATTGACTACTTGTAATAAACTGTTACCTAACGTTAATAATAACTTCTGAGACTTTTTCTTTCTACTAAACACAATAGCTACAGTTTTAGAGGGGGAAATGAGAAATCCCCATTTATCACACCATGTTTTGATACTGTCAAGATCTTTCTGTATTCTCCTTTGAATATAACCAATATTTTTACCACACAACCATATAGCACTATCGTCTGCAAATTGGGAAATAGAACAATTATTAATACATGAGGGGAGATCGTTTACCATAATATTGAATAATGTCGGGCTGATGCAACTTCCTTGAGGGGTACCATTTTGGATCGTGAGAGTATCAGAAAGAGTGTTATTTATTTTGACCTGTATGGTTCTGTTAGTAAGAAAACAATTAACCCAACCGAGCATGTTACCCTTTATCCCAATTTTAACCATTTTGCTTAAAAGTCCAAACTTCCATATCATATCAAATGCTTTCTGGAAGTCAATAAATACTCCAACTAAATATTCTTTCTTTAAAAATGATTTTTGTATATCGTTATCAAGTCTAATTATTTGTTCCATCGTACTTCTATTTTGACGAAATCCACTCTGATAAGGTGAGTAAATATGATTTTTCTCAAGGTACCACCTCAGTCTGTTATTAATCATCTTTTCCATAATTTTTACAAAATTAGATGTTAAAGCTATTGGTCTATATGCATGTGGGTCACTTGAATCTTTCCCCTTTTTAAAGCTTGGAATTATTATTGAATGTTTCCAAGACAGAGGAAGATCTTGTGAGAACCAAACTCTGTTATATAATAAAAGAAGTACACCAAGTGATTTATCACTAAAGCTTTTAAACATACTATAGGTAACCTTATCTTTACCAGGAGATGTATCTGATGTATCAGCAATAGCATCCTGTAATTCATTAAGGGTAAATGGTTCATTATAACTTTGGGAGTTTTCAGAAAAATATTCTTTCAACTTTTCAGCTTCTATAGACTCAATATGTTCTTTATGTGATATAAATGCTTCTGAATAGTTACTTGAACTGCTTACATTGGCAAATGCTTCAGCTAATATATTAGCCTTTTCTTTAGTAGATTCATATATTTTATTTTTGTAAATCAAAGTTGGCATAATTAGAGAATTAATTGTTTTACCCATCATTCTCTTAATTGTATTCCATACTTGCCCTATATTATTATTATTATTCAATCCACTGCAGAAGTTTTCCCAATATTGTTGCTGTGTTAATTTAATAGTATTTCTACATTCCTTTTCTTTTTCTTTGTATAATAAATAATCATGTCCACCCCCCGTATGTCTGGCCTTGTTACGAGCTTTATTGCGTTCTTTTACCACCCTTGTACAGTTTTCATTCCACCAGGGTACCTCTGGTTTATTATTTTTCCTCCTTTTCTTGGAAGGGATGTGCTCACCAGCAATTTTAATGATAGTGTTAGTGAGATGTGTACATGATTCATTAATATTATCGGTAACCATGCTCTCACTAAGTTGTTTATGACATGAGCTGGCGAACCCATCCCAATTAGCTTTTTTATAGTTCCAAATCAACTCGTGTTCGCTGTTTGAACACGATGAGGTTTGATTCAATGATAATTGTATTACAAAATGGTCACTACCATATAAGGATTTATTATCTACTGTCCACGTTATTTGGTGTGCTAGCTGTACACTAGACATTGATATATCAATACATGACAATTGTAGATCGGAGGGGTTTTGTCTAGTACCTGATCCATCATTTAAAACTATAATATTATTGGTACTAATAGCATTATGCAATGAGTTACCTTTAGTGTCAGTTTTATTACTACCCCATAGATAATGATGAGCATTAAAGTCACCACAGATAATAAATTTACCTTCAATTTGATTCAAGAGATTTATATAATCATCTTCTTTTGTGTCTGTTGATGCATCATATAGGCTAATAATGGTGACCATATCACTGTTTATTAATATTTGAGCAACAGAAGTTTCAAATTTTGAAGTTATTACTTTCTTAGAGTATGGGATGTCTACTTTGACATATATAGCTGTGCCACCCCCCTTTATGCCATCTCTAACTGAGAAATCTGCAACTGTGTAACCGTTAATTTCAATTAGATCATTTTCATTTTTAAACCAAGTTTCTTGTAGGCATAATACATCTGGATAAGTAGATGAATTTGATAAATTCCATAGATATTCTGGACCATTGCTATGAAAGCTATGGCAATTCCACTGATGTATAACAAATGAACTAGTCATTATTGTAAATAATATAATTATATAATACATGATGTTAGTAATGATGGTCTTCAAGTTAATACTTATTTAGTATATATATATATATGTATTGATTATTTTGAATTTTATATACTGATAGACTGACTTTTCTCAATATAATGATTCATTTGATCTGTGTCAACATTACACAAGTTTAGAGTTTTGGCCACTTCACTGATGTACTTTGCTACATTCTCAACTGTAATTCTCTCTTTTGGAGCATTAATGATATGAGTTATTGCAATAGTCATTATTGAAACCATTTGGGAAACAGTAGTATTTACTTCTCCCAATACAGGTTTTTTGTGGGTTTTTGTTTTACTGATATGTTGCATATTTAATTCTTTCTCAGCAACAAAGGTCTTAGTGTCTTCACCTTTTACAATTTTGGTGGCTTCACCGACTGATATTTTTAATTCCTTGCTCTTTTTGAGAGCTTTTTGTTTTTCTACTCTTTTAGGACAATCTTTGGAGTTTGCCTGATGAGGACCTTTGCAGTTTACACACACTGCTGTATCAGTATTACACTGGCCTTCATGTCTTAAACTACACTTTACACATGCTTTATCCCTTTTACAATTTGTAGCAACATGGCCAAACTGTTGGCAATTATAGCATTGGAGTGGCTTGGGTACAAAAAGTTTAACTCTGTACTTTAGAAACCCAATGCATACAGATGTTGGCATTTGTGGTATGCTAAAGAACAATTTTATAGTTCTAGAGGGTACTCTTTTGGCTTGTTGTTTGTCATAATATGTAAGCCTTGTGGCTTTTGTGACCCCATATTCATTTAATGCATATCTAATGTCTTCCTCAGAATATTCCTGAGGTACATTATATATGCATCCTTGTGAGCTCAGAAGACTTTGTGGTTTAGAGCACTTGACTTGCCATTCTCCTAGCTGAGTCGCTTTCATCAGTTGTTTTAGTTGCATACCATCCATACAGTGTACAATAATGTTACCAGATCTTATTGGTCTAATATTTTTAACTATTCCATACTCCTTTGAAATATTTTTTTGAATTTTGATGGGATTTTCTTCTGCTAGGCGAACACCTCTAGCACTGATAATGATATGCTGGTTGTCGGGGACAGAGGGTCGAGGGGCTTTGCGTAATGGTCTATATCGGACTGTGGCTGGGGTTTGGATTGCGTGTGAGTAACTCTTATTTGGACTAGGGGTTGCAAATTTGCGTTTTTTGCTCTCCCTTTCTATAGAATTATCAGACATACCTCTTGTGGAGAAGTCAGACTCATAACCTCTGCCTACTGAAGAGCTTTCTTCAACAGATTCAAAACAGTCGGAGTCCGCCATTTTGTTTGTACTCACGGAATACAAACAAGAAAAAAAATCGAAGTTTTTACGACTAATGTAATAAAAAAACTTACAAAAAATAGCAATACTATACTGAATATTTGTCTAAGTAAGACGTGCAATCAATTTTATAAATGAATACCTCAATAGACTATCAAAAAAATTGATTTCCAAACAGATTCTTCTCTCAGTGAAAAAAAACCGCCGATTGATCCGGGACTCGCCGACCCGAATGATATATACTGATACTCATTCTTCCCCCTCTTTCTACAAAAAGCCTATGGTATATTCGGAACGATGTAACTAGTTGTTCTGTTCCGCCAGAACTATTCAACTAGCTACATTGTTCCGGGACTTTTCAACTAGCTACTTTTTTCCGGAACTTTTCGACTGCACTCGGAATAAAACAACTAGTTGGAAAGTTCCATCGGAACGAAATAACTAGTTGAAAAGTTCCGCCGGAACAAAGTAACTGACGAAACATAGTGGCTGCATTGGCGTAGCTTACGTTGAGGCAGTTGCCTCGGTAAAAAATAATTAAAAAAAAATTAAAAACTTGGTTGTTTTTTTTCACAAAATGCAGCAGACTCGCTACTAAACCAAATTGTATATCGTCTTGTTGTCGTTATTGATTCATACCGTTTGGGAGTTATGCAAGACTTGTGGAAACATTTCCCTCTGGAAATCCCGACCCCTTTGCGGTAGTTTTCTAAATATGTCAGAGTCAAAAGAAATCGACACAATTGAAGCTGAAAAATTTTAATCCTACCCCAAGCTAAATCAGTAGAATAGATGATGATCCATTTCACGAGCCGGTAATGATTATTAATTTTGTGTGAGAATAATTCCTAGAATATGAGGGTCTGAGTGAGGTTTACACTGAGAATACAGAAACATGCCCTGAAATTATTTTAAACTTAAAAGAATAGACGATTTAAAATGGTGCTTAAATATAAAATAAAGGAAATCAAATTATGGACAAAAAGGATTAAAATAAATATTTGAAGTCCCCCTGATATTCAACCGCTTACTTCCAAAATTGAAACATCGTTGTGTGTTGACATTTTCCCTAATACGTGTAGTACTCCAATTAGTACAGAGTTTCATTGACTTTGATATAAATTAGAATAAAATATACATTAATCAATATGCACAGAATAATGATTTGTATGTTGTTCTAAAGTGTTATTCTCGCTTTTTTAAATTTTATAGTTTTTCAATAGCAGGGAATTTGAAATACTTGAAGGAGTCATTTATTCCAGCGACATATATAGTAAATGTGACATTGTCTGTTTCTATATAAAAACTTCAACCAAATACTGTTTTCATTTATTATGAAGACTTCAGAAAAACGAAAATGTTTCCGTTAGTACTTCAACGTTGTCACTTTCACAATGGGAAAACCATGTAAGAATTTGAAGACATTCCAAGAAATATCAGGGCATACACAACCCATAAAAGTGCCCTCGGGTGCGTTTTACATGTAGCATGTGTCTATTTCTTAGTTTATCAAGAAATGGTGCTAGCGTAATGTCTGGTAATGTTTCTGGTATTAAAACCTGCATACAGCAAATCCAACCAAGAGCATATTATCATCATTACAGAGTGCACATTTTGAATCTTGCTGTTGCGTCCACTTGTAAAGCGCTAGCTGCAATCTAAATTTTTTTTAAAATTCTGTACGTAAGTTGACATGGTTTCTTAGCTGTATTGTTTGACATGCTGTGTCATTTAAGTATACCCCATATCCATCTCCTTTTATTCTCAACGAATTTAAAATCTGAGTTCACTGAAAGGATTCAATTTGAAATAGTGGTAAATGTATTTGAGCACATTTATGTATTCATCTGAACCGTTGATTGAAAATGATGTAGGTAACAGTAATCTAATAAATTTGTAGTATAACTTAGTGTAAGGTATATTAACATTATTATGATGAAATTAAATAAAAGAACTGTTATAATTTTTAATAGATTCTTCTTGTTCAAATTGCAAAACCTCAACAGCTTCTGGGGGCTGTAACCCCAGACCCCTGCCTCGGTAATAACAGAATGCAAGCTACGCCACTGGGCTGTTACACCAACCCTTCCCTTAACCTGGGACAGTGGTGTAACAGTACAACATAAGAACAAACAATAATAAAATGCTCCGCTGGGGCGCAGCTTGATACGACCGCAGAGGTCGAACCCTGAACAATTTGGGCAAGTATGGACACAACATTCAAGCTTGATACAGCACTGAATTTGGATTGTAATTAAATATTTGACACAGCATAGGTTTCTGACACAGAATGAATGATGTCTAAGAACTTAAAATTTTGTAATTTACCTATTCAAACCATATCATTATTTGCTTTTATATATAAATCAGAAATAACCAATTTAAAATGGAAAATTTTAAAGAAAAAAACGAAAAAAAAATCCTCCCCCCCCATTTTTTGAACCCCCTTATGATTCATCACCCCCAAACTCAATCCCAGCCTTCCCTTTGTGGTATGGTACCTTGCAGTACAATTTCAGAGAGATCCATACACTTGAACACAAGTTATTGTCTGGAAACTAGAAAAATACTTGTTTTTTGCCCCTTTTTGGTCCCAAATTCCTAAAATTTTGAGGCAATTACCCCCAAAATTAATCCCAGCCTTCCCTTTGATGTATGGTACCTTGCAGTACAATTTCAGAGAGATCCATACACTTGAACACAAGTTATTGTCTGGAAACTAGAAAAATGCTTATTTTTGGCCCCTCATTCCTAAAAGTTTTTGGCAATTACCCCCCAAACTCAATTCCAGCTTTCCCTTTGTGATATGGAACCTTGTAGTACAATGTCAGAGAGATCCATACACTTACACACAAGTTATTGTCATGAAACTAGAAAAATGCTTGTTTTTTGCCCCTTTTTGGCCCCTAGTTCCTAAAATTTGGAGGCAATTACCCCCAAAATCAATCCCAGCATTCCCTTTGTGATATGGAACCTTGTGGTACAATGTCAGAGAGATCCATACACTAACACACAAGTTATGTCTGGAAGTTACAAAAATGCTTATTTTTGGCCCCTTATTCCTTAACTGTTGGTACCATAACCCCCAAAATCAATCCCCACCTTTCTTTTGTGGTATTGAACCTTATGGTAAAATTTCATAGAGATCCATTCACTTAAACTAAAGTTAGAGTGCGAAAACCAATGTGTCTTCGGAAAATATTTTTGCGGTCGTATGAAAATCAGTTGAAAAAGACTTAACAGGTGGATACAAATAGAAATACATCCAACAAAAACACAAAGTGGACGTGGACGGGTACTTGTACATACCAACAACAAAAGACACTTAGCATAGATCTGAGAATACTCGCAGTTACTGACAGCTAGTTCAAAGTTGTTTTATGTTTGACATACTTGGGCCTCTTAAAGATAATACTATTCAGTATGAGTGTACAAGTTATGCTCATCGGTGACCTGAAATTGTTTACATCTTTGTCTTTTGGTCTGTATGGATAGTTGTCTCATCAGCAATAATACCACATCTCATTATTATATCATTAGTCAAATCATCAAAGTGCAAAGTGATCAAACAAAATGCAATTGGGTCAGAAATTTGAATGAACTGCAATAAGCAGAGAGAAACACAATCAAAATCAAGTCACTGTAATTGGTAACCTGGTAATCAAAACTGTTTTTGCAGCTTTTAGCAATTTTTATTTACAGTAAGGACAATCGATTTGATAAGCGAGGACCAGAATTGAAACAGCCCACTGGTAATAAGAATTCATAAACATTTTTTTTACCCTACAGTATCAATGAAAAAAAGATGAAATATAACTGTGAATCAAGTTAATGATTTCGAATGTTTTATTTTTAAAAAGCTAGTGGAAACAAAGAGGGTCATATACAGCCTTACAACTTCTAGGAATATCTGTAATCATGATTTAAACTTTGAAACAAGGCCTTTTGAGAAAACAACAATACTGCATAATCAAATGTATAAAGAAAAGTTCCCGACTTCCACTCATAAATTTTATTCTGTCCTCGGTGTTCAAAATTTGTGCTGGAAACACCAAACCAAGATCGGTTGATTTCTGACTCTGAGTAAGATAGTCATACTCGAAAGTTTTAATACCGCAAGGCAAGATGTTGAAGAAGTTGTTACATTGATCAACAGTTGACAATATTCCAGGATATATATTTGTAATGAGCTGTTATGTGCACAGCTGTTCTGGGACAGAAAATTACTTGTCATTTTTCAGTTCATAGTGAATGACAAATCATCCATTGCATTTTAAAACTGCAAAACTATGCTTACATAAATTAAAATGTTGTATATAAATGAAGTAGTAAACATTTTGTAACATTCTTTTAAAATAATGAGATATGGCATGATGCCAATGAGACAACTATCCAACCCTAATAATGTGAATTTCAGCAACTATAGGTCACTATACAGCCTTCATTAATGAGCAAACCCATACTGTAAAGTCAGCTATATAAAGCCCCAAAATGACAAAAATGTGAAATAATTCAAACAAAAAAACCAACAGCCTGATTTATGACAAAACAATAAATAATAAAATGCTCCGCAGGGCGCAGCTTGATACGACCGCAGAGGTCGAACCCTGAACAGTTGGGGCAAGTATGGACACAACATTCAAGCTTGATACAGCTCTGAATTTGGATTGTGATTAAATATTTGACACAGCATAGGTTTCTGACACAGAATGAATGTGGTCTAAGAACTTAAAAATTTTAAATTGGACATTCACCTATTATGGTCCAATATCCAAAATCTTAATACATGGTTAGATACAGCATATCAAAGACCCCCAAGAATTCAATTTTTGATGAAATAAAACAAAGTTTAATTTTGCACCCTTTTGACCTCAATGTGGACAAAGTTGATAACGGTGCCCAAAAATCAAAAATCTAATTACATGGTTGGTCCGAGTACACAGTTATTTCGTAGTGCATTTCTTTTAGGCAATAAATGAAAATTAAAAAAATCTCACCTGCGCTTTCTCAATAATATTTTTACAGTGTGTTGTACTACTTTTGGGACAAATTATATCAAAATTATAGAAAACTTCATCGGCTCTAACTCAAAGTATGGACAATTTCATGTTAAGGGGGTCTTCAAATCTTTTGACAGCTTCCAAAGTGCTAATTTTTAACATTTTTCAGCTAGACCAAATCACTACTTAACTTTAAAATTCATGACCCAAATTTTTTTACAGTGTCATTTCACCCCCCTACTTACTATTTGAGTCATAAAACATGGAGAAATAAATTTGGAAGGGGTATAAAAAAAATCAACAAGTAACACACTGTCCACACTAGGGACTATATTCGTGGACAACGAAAATCAAAGGACGATAACTGTGTACCCGGACCTAATAGGGTAGAAAAAGTTGACAAATCTTAATGAAACTTGGTATGACCAAAGCTTATTAAATTACAAGACTGCTTACAAAGATTCATGGCAATAGGATGTATATTATAGACAATATGACTAATTCTATATTCAACTTTGCGTGTTAAATTTAGACGTTAAAATTGAAAATTTTCAACTATCAACATTTGGGGCTTAAAAAATTAAAATATTGCAAAAAAATACTTTTGAAATGCCTTAATATATAATATATTATGTATTAAAAGCAATAGAGTACTCATTTGATTTATCAGACTTATCATAATTATTAAAAAGTCAAATTTATATGAGCCTGTGGCTAAAAATGGAGGTTTTCCAATGAAGGAGGGCCTTACATAAAGATGTAATATTTTCCAGCAATTTTAAATTTGTAAAGCTTTTTGGTTATAAATAATCCTTACATATGTATTTAATGTACTTTAAATGGAAAGAAAACTTACAAATAACATATCACATTAGTTTAAAAGGGTCTTAGGCCAAGTAAGACTGAAAATAATTTAGGGTCAATTTAGGCCGTATCACATATTTACATTTAAAAATGCATATTGAAGCTATAGGAAATAAAATTTTGTGTCTTTTCTATCATTTCTATACTCAGGTGACATGATACAATAAATCTGAGCACAAAAAGACTCTTGCATTCAACTTTTTTTGCAGACAGTATGGTCTGATACAAAGATTTTTCACTTTTTAGTGAAAAACATGCATGCAATTTTAGTCTCAACAGGCTTATATTTGAACCACTTGCTATCCTACAGAAGAAAAGAAAGATATTATGTGACATAAAACAGGTACAAAAGACATTGTTAAGTGCTTTTTATACAAATTTAGTGAGGTCTTTATAATGGACTTCAACTTTTATGTTACAAGCTCCTCACATTTAACTTGATCCAAACAGGGCGTTAGACGAGGATCATATATACAACACATTTTGCACATATTGTCTGAGATAATCTTCTTTTCTGTAGATTCAGAGTTCACAAATGAGTTATACAACTGGATTGAAGCATAGAAACACAAATATTGACACATAAAAACCTGTCAGATAGAAAGTCAGAATGCCACTTATGCATCAAAATTGAAAAAAGCTATGAAATGCTTATTTTGACCATAAAATGCCAAAATTGGTCATTTTTGCAGAAATTCTATCAAAAAAAAGTTTAAATCCTTTAGTTTTATGCTATTTGATAAATTGACACCATCAAATCATTCAGGGAAGTTGCCAAAGTACAGATTCTATATTTCCTGATTTCACCTCTTAGGTCCGAGTACACAGTTATTTCGTAGTGCATTTCTTTTAGGCAATAAATGAAAATTAAAAAAATCTCACCTGCGCTTTCTCAATAATATTTTTACAGTGTGTTGTACTACTTTTGGGACAAATTATATCAAAATTATAGAAAACTTCATCGGCTCTAACTCAAAGTATGGACAATTTCATGTTAAGGGGGTCTTCAAATCTTTTGACAGCTTCCGAAGTGCTAATTTTTAACATTTTTCAGCTAGACCAAATCACTACTTAAATTTAAAATTCATGACCCAAATTTTTTTACAGTGTCATTTCACCCCCCTACTTACTATTTGAGTCATAAAACATGGAGAAATAAATTTGGAAGGGGTATAAAAAAAATCAACAAGTAACACACTGTCCACACTAGGGACTATATTCGTGGACAACGAAAATCAAAGGACGATAACTGTGTACCCGGACCTAATAGGGTAGAAAAAGTTGACCAATCTTAATGAAACTTGGTATGACCAAAGCTTATTAAATTACAAGACTGCTTACAAAGATTCATGGCAATAGGATGTATATTATAGACAATATGACTAATTCTATATTCAACTTTGCGTGTTAAATTTAGACGTTAAAATTGAAAATTTTCAACTATCAACATTTGGGGCTTAAAAAATTAAAATATTGCAAAAAAATACTTTTGAAATGCCTTAATATATAATATATTATGTATTAAAAGCAATAGAGTACTCATTTGATTTATCAGACTTATCATAATTATTAAAAAGTCAAATTTATATGAGCCTGTGGCTAAAAATGGAGGTTTTCCAATGAAGGAGGGCCTTACATAAAGATGTAATATTTTCCAGCAATTTTAAATTTGTAAAGCTTTTTGGTTATAAATAATCCTTACATATGTATTTAATGTACTTTAAATGGAAAGAAAACTTACAAATAACATATCACATTAGTTTAAAAGGGTCTTAGGCCAAGTAAGACTGAAAATAATTTAGGGTCAATTTAGGCCGTATCACATATTTACATTTAAAAATGCATATTGAAGCTATAGGAAATAAAATTTTGTGTCTTTTCTATCATTTCTATACTCAGGTGACATGATACAATAAATCTGAGCACAAAAAGACTCTTGCATTCAACTTTTTTTGCAGACAGTATGGTCTGATACAAAGATTTTTCACTTTTTAGTGAAAAACATGCATGCAATTTTAGTCTCAACAGGCTTATATTTGAACCACTTGCTATCCTACAGAAGAAAAGAAAGATATTATGTGACATAAAACAGGTACAAAAGACATTGTTAAGTGCTTTTTATACAAATTTAGTGAGGTCTTTATAATGGACTTCAACTTTTATGTTACAAGCTCCTCACATTTAACTTGATCCAAACAGGGCGTTAGACGAGGATCATATATACAACACATTTTGCACATATTGTCTGAGATAATCTTCTTTTCTGTAGATTCAGAGTTCACAAATGAGTTATACAACTGGATTGAAGCATAGAAACACAAATATTGACACATAAAAACCTGTCAGATAGAAAGTCAGAATGCCACTTATGCATCAAAATTGAAAAAAGCTATGAAATGCTTATTTTGACCATAAAATGCCAAAATTGGTCATTTTTGCAGAAATTCTATCAAAAAAAAGTTTAAATCCTTTAGTTTTATGCTATTTGATAAATTGACACCATCAAATCATTCAGGGAAGTTGCCAAAGTACAGATTCTATATTTCCTGATTTCACCTCTTAGGTCCGAGTACACAGTTATTTCGTAGTGCATTTCTTTTAGGCAATAAATGAAAATTAAAAAAATCTCACCTGCGCTTTCTCAATAATATTTTTACAGTGTGTTGTACTACTTTTGGGACAAATTATATCAAAATTATAGAAAACTTCATCGGCTCTAACTCAAAGTATGGACAATTTCATGTTAAGGGGGTCTTCAAATCTTTTGACAGCTTCCGAAGTGCTAATTTTTAACATTTTTCAGCTAGACCAAATCACTACTTAAATTTAAAATTCATGACCCAAATTTTTTTACAGTGTCATTTCACCCCCCTACTTACTATTTGAGTCATAAAACATGGAGAAATAAATTTGGAAGGGGTATAAAAAAAATCAACAAGTAACACACTGTCCACACTAGGGACTATATTCGTGGACAACGAAAATCAAAGGACGATAACTGTGTACCCGGACCTAATAGGGTAGAAAAAGTTGACCAATCTTAATGAAACTTGGTATGACCAAAGCTTATTAAATTACAAGACTGCTTACAAAGATTCATGGCAATAGGATGTATATTATAGACAATATGACTAATTCTATATTCAACTTTGCGTGTTAAATTTAGACGTTAAAATTGAAAATTTTCAACTATCAACATTTGGGGCTTAAAAAATTAAAATATTGCAAAAAAATACTTTTGAAATGCCTTAATATATAATATATTATGTATTTAAAGCAATAGAGTACTCATTTGATTTATCAGACTTATCATAATTATTAAAAAGTCAAATTTATATGAGCCTGTGGCTAAAAATGGAGGTTTTCCAATGAAGGAGGGCCTTACATAAAGATGTAATATTTTCCAGCAATTTTAAATTTGTAAAGCTTTTTGGTTATAAATAATCCTTACATATGTATTTAATGTACTTTAAATGGAAAGAAAACTTACAAATAACATATCACATTAGTTTAAAAGGGTCTTAGGCCAAGTAAGACTGAAAATAATTTAGGGTCAATTTAGGCCGTATCACATATTTACATTTAAAAATGCATATTGAAGCTATAGGAAATAAAATTTTGTGTCTTTTCTATCATTTCTATACTCAGGTGACATGATACAATAAATCTGAGCACAAAAAGACTCTTGCATTCAACTTTTTTTGCAGACAGTATGGTCTGATACAAAGATTTTTCACTTTTTAGTGAAAAACATGCATGCAATTTTAGTCTCAACAGGCTTATATTTGAACCACTTGCTATCCTACAGAAGAAAAGAAAGATATTATGTGACATAAAACAGGTACAAAAGACATTGTTAAGTGCTTTTTATACAAATTTAGTGAGGTCTTTATAATGGACTTCAACTTTTATGTTACAAGCTCCTCACATTTAACTTGATCCAAACAGGGCGTTAGACGAGGATCATATATACAACACATTTTGCACATATTGTCTGAGATAATCTTCTTTTCTGTAGATTCAGAGTTCACAAATGAGTTATACAACTGGATTGAAGCATAGAAACACAAATATTGACACATAAAAACCTGTCAGATAGAAAGTCAGAATGCCACTTATGCATCAAAATTGAAAAAAGCTATGAAATGCTTATTTTGACCATAAAATGCCAAAATTGGTCATTTTTGCAGAAATTCTATCAAAAAAAAGTTTAAATCCTTTAGTTTTATGCTATTTGATAAATTGACACCATCAAATCATTCAGGGAAGTTGCCAAAGTACAGATTCTATATTTCCTGATTTCACCTAATAGGGTAGAAAAAGTTGACCAATCTTAATGAAACTTGGTATGACCAAAGCTTATTAAATTACAAGACTGCTTACAAAGATTCATGGCAATAGGATGTATATTATAGACAATATGACTAATTCTATATTCAACTTTGCGTGTTAAATTTAGACGTTAAAATTGAAAATTTTCAACTATCAACATTTGGGGCTTAAAAAATTAAAATATTGCAAAAAAATACTTTTGAAATGCCTTAATATATAATATATTATGTATTAAAAGCAATAGAGTACTCATTTGATTTATCAGACTTATCATAATTATTAAAAAGTCAAATTTATATGAGCCTGTGGCTAAAAATGGAGGTTTTCCAATGAAGGAGGGCCTTACATAAAGATGTAATATTTTCCAGCAATTTTAAATTTGTAAAGCTTTTTGGTTATAAATAATCCTTACATATGTATTTAATGTACTTTAAATGGAAAGAAAACTTACAAATAACATATCACATTAGTTTAAAAGGGTCTTAGGCCAAGTAAGACTGAAAATAATTTAGGGTCAATTTAGGCCGTATCACATATTTACATTTAAAAATGCATATTGAAGCTATAGGAAATAAAATTTTGTGTCTTTTCTATCATTTCTATACTCAGGTGACATGATACAATAAATCTGAGCACAAAAAGACTCTTGCATTCAACTTTTTTTGCAGACAGTATGGTCTGATACAAAGATTTTTCACTTTTTAGTGAAAAACATGCATGCAATTTTAGTCTCAACAGGCTTATATTTGAACCACTTGCTATCCTACAGAAGAAAAGAAAGATATTATGTGACATAAAACAGGTACAAAAGACATTGTTAAGTGCTTTTTATACAAATTTAGTGAGGTCTTTATAATGGACTTCAACTTTTATGTTACAAGCTCCTCACATTTAACTTGATCCAAACAGGGCGTTAGACGAGGATCATATATACAACACATTTTGCACATATTGTCTGAGATAATCTTCTTTTCTGTAGATTCAGAGTTCACAAATGAGTAATACAACTGGATTGAAGCATAGAAACACAAATATTGACACATAAAAACCTGTCAGATAGAAAGTCAGAATGCCACTTATGCATCAAAATTGAAAAAGCTATGAAATGCTTATTTTGACCATAAAATGCCAAAATTGGTCATTTTTGCAGAAATTCTATCAAAAAAAAGTTTAAATCCTTTAGTTTTATGCTATTTGATAAATTGACACCATCAAATCATTCAGGGAAGTTGCCAAAGTACAGATTCTATATTTCCTGATTTCACCTCTTAGGGTAGAAAAAGTTGACCAATCTTAATGAAACTTGGTATGACCAAAGCTTATTAAATTACAAGACTGCTTACAAAGATTCATGGCAATAGGATGTATATTATAGACAATATGACTAATTCTATATTCAACTTTGCGTGTTAAATTTAGACGTTAAAATTGAAAATTTTCAACTATCAACATTTGGGGCTTAAAAAATTAAAATATTGCAAAAAAATACTTTTGAAATGCCTTAATATATAATATATTATGTATTAAAAGCAATAGAGTACTCATTTGATTTATCAGACTTATCATAATTATTAAAAAGTCAAATTTATATGAGCCTGTGGCTAAAAATGGAGGTTTTCCAATGAAGGAGGGCCTTACATAAAGATGTAATATTTTCCAGCAATTTTAAATTTGTAAAGCTTTTTGGTTATAAATAATCCTTACATATTTATTTAATGTACTTTAAATGGAAAGAAAACTTACAAATAACATATCACATTAGATTAAAAGGGTCTTAGGCCAAGTAAGACTGAAAATAATTTAGGGTCAATTTAGGCCGTATCACATATTTACATTTAAAAATGCATATTGAAGCTATAGGAAATAAAATTTTGTGTCTTTTCTATCATTTCTATACTCAGGTGACATGATACAATAAATCTGAGCACAAAAAGGCTCTTGCATTCAACTTTTTTTGCAGACAGTATGGTCTGATACAAAGATTTTTCACTTTTTAGTGAAAAACATGCATGCAATTTTAGTCTCAACAGGCTTATATTTGAACCACTTGCTATCCTACAGAAGAAAAGAAAGATATTATGTGACATAAAACAGGTACAAAAGACATTGTTAAGTGCTTTTTATACAAATTTAGTGAGGTCTTTATAATGGACTTCAACTTTTATGTTACAAGCTCCTCACATTTAACTTGATCCAAACAGGGCGTTAGACGAGGATCATATATACAACACATTTTGCACATATTGTCTGAGATAATCTTCTTTTCTGTAGATTCAGAGTTCACAAATGAGTTATACAACTGGATTGAAGCATAGAAACACAAATATTGACACATAAAAACCTGTCAGATAGAAAGTCAGAATGCCACTTATGCATCAAAATTGAAAAAAGCTATGAAATGCTTATTTTGACCATAAAATGCCAAAATTGGTCATTTTTGCAGAAATTCTATCAAAAAAAAGTTTAAATCCTTTAGTTTTATGCTATTTGATAAATTGACACCATCAAATCATTCAGGGAAGTTGCCAAAGTACAGATTCTATATTTCCTGATTTCACCTCTTAGGTCCGAGTACACAGTTATTTCGTAGTGCATTTCTTTTAGGCAATAAATGAAAATTAAAAAAATCTCACCTGCGCTTTCTCAATAATATTTTTACAGTGTGTTGTACTACTTTTGGGACAAATTATATCAAAATTATAGAAAACTTCATCGGCTCTAACTCAAAGTATGGACAATTTCATGTTAAGGGGGTCTTCAAATCTTTTGACAGCTTCCGAAGTGCTAATTTTTAACATTTTTCAGCTAGACCAAATCACTACTTAACTTTAAAATTCATGACCCAAATTTTTTTACAGTGTCATTTCACCCCCCTACTTACTATTTGAGTCATAAAACATGGAGAAATAAATTTGGAAGGGGTATAAAAAAAATCAACAAGTAACACACTGTCCACACTAGGGACTATATTCGTGGACAACGAAAATCAAAGGACGATAACTGTGTACCCGGACCTAATAGGGTAGAAAAAGTTGACCAATCTTAATGAAACTTGGTATGACCAAAGCTTATTAAATTACAAGACTGCTTACAAAGATTCATGGCAATAGGATGTATATTATAGACAATATGACTAATTCTATATTCAACTTTGCGTGTTAAATTTAGACGTTAAAATTGAAAATTTTCAACTATCAACATTTGGGGCTTAAAAAATTAAAATATTGCAAAAAAATACTTTTGAAATGCCTTAATATATAATATATTATGTATTAAAAGCAATAGAGTACTCATTTGATTTATCAGACTTATCATAATTATTAAAAAGTCAAATTTATATGATCCTGTGGCTAAAAATGGAGGTTTTCCAATGAAGGAGGGCCTTACATAAAGATGTAATATTTTCCAGCAATTTTAAATTTGTAAAGCTTTTTGGTTATAAATAATCCTTACATATGTATTTAATGTACTTTAAATGGAAAGAAAACTTACAAATAACATATCACATTAGTTTAAAAGGGTCTTAGGCCAAGTAAGACTGAAAATAATTTAGGGTCAATTTAGGCCGTATCACATATTTACATTTAAAAATGCATATTGAAGCTATAGGAAATAAAATTTTGTGTCTTTTCTATCATTTCTATACTCAGGTGACATGATACAATAAATCTGAGCACAAAAAGACTCTTGCATTCAACTTTTTTTGCAGACAGTATGGTCTGATACAAAGATTTTTCACTTTTTAGTGAAAAACATGCATGCAATTTTAGTCTCAACAGGCTTATATTTGAACCACTTGCTATCCTACAGAAGAAAAGAAAGATATTATGTGACATAAAACAGGTACAAAAGACATTGTTAAGTGCTTTTTATACAAATTTAGTGAGGTCTTTATAATGGACTTCAACTTTTATGTTACAAGCTCCTCACATTTAACTTGATCCAAACAGGGCGTTAGACGAGGATCATATATACAACACATTTTGCACATATTGTCTGAGATAATCTTCTTTTCTGTAGATTCAGAGTTCACAAATGAGTTATACAACTGGATTGAAGCATAGAAACACAAATATTGACACATAAAAACCTGTCAGATAGAAAGTCAGAATGCCACTTATGCATCAAAATTGAAAAAAGCTATGAAATGCTTATTTTGACCATAAAATGCCAAAATTGGTCATTTTTGCAGAAATTCTATCAAAAAAAAGTTTAAATCCTTTAGTTTTATGCTATTTGATAAATTGACACCATCAAATCATTCAGGGAAGTTGCCAAAGTACAGATTCTATATTTCCTGATTTCACCTCTTAGGTCCGAGTACACAGTTATTTCGTAGTGCATTTCTTTAAGGCAATAAATGAAAATTAAAAAAATCTCACCTGCGCTTTCTCAATAATATTTTTACAGTGTGTTGTACTACTTTTGGGACAAATTATATCAAAATTATAGAAAACTTCATCGGCTCTAACTCAAAGTATGGACAATTTCATGTTAAGGGGGTCTTCAAATCTTTTGACAGCTTCCGAAGTGCTAATTTTTAACATTTTTCAGCTAGACCAAATCACTACTTAACTTTAAAATTCATGACCCAAATTTTTTTACAGTGTCATTTCACCCCCCTACTTACTATTTGAGTCATAAAACATGGAGAAATAAATTTGGAAGGGGTATAAAAAAAATCAACAAGTAACACACTGTCCACACTAGGGACTATATTCGTGGACAACGAAAATCAAAGGACGATAACTGTGTACCCGGACCTAATAGGGTAGAAAAAGTTGACCAATCTTAATGAAACTTGGTATGACCAAAGCTTATTAAATTACAAGACTGCTTACAAAGATTCATGGCAATAGGATGTATATTATAGACAATATGACTAATTCTATATTCAACTTTGCGTGTTAAATTTAGACGTTAAAATTGAAAATTTTCAACTATCAACATTTGGGGCTTAAAAAATTAAAATATTGCAAAAAAATACTTTTGAAATGCCTTAATATATAATATATTATGTATTAAAAGCAATAGAGTACTCATTTGATTTATCAGACTTATCATAATTATTAAAAAGTCAAATTTATATGATCCTGTGGCTAAAAATGGAGGTTTTCCAATGAAGGAGGGCCTTACATAAAGATGTAATATTTTCCAGCAATTTTAAATTTGTAAAGCTTTTTGGTTATAAATAATCCTTACATATGTATTTAATGTACTTTAAATGGAAAGAAAACTTACAAATAACATATCACATTAGTTTAAAAGGGTCTTAGGCCAAGTAAGACTGAAAATAATTTAGGGTCAATTTAGGCCGTATCACATATTTACATTTAAAAATGCATATTGAAGCTATAGGAAATAAAATTTTGTGTCTTTTCTATCATTTCTATACTCAGGTGACATGATACAATAAATCTGAGCACAAAAAGACTCTTGCATTCAACTTTTTTTGCAGACAGTATGGTCTGATACAAAGATTTTTCACTTTTTAGTGAAAAACATGCATGCAATTTTAGTCTCAACAGGCTTATATTTGAACCACTTGCTATCCTACAGAAGAAAAGAAAGATATTATGTGACATAAAACAGGTACAAAAGACATTGTTAAGTGCTTTTTATACAAATTTAGTGAGGTCTTTATAATGGACTTCAACTTTTATGTTACAAGCTCCTCACATTTAACTTGATCCAAACAGGGCGTTAGACGAGGATCATATATACAACACATTTTGCACATATTGTCTGAGATAATCTTCTTTTCTGTAGATTCAGAGTTCACAAATGAGTTATACAACTGGATTGAAGCATAGAAACACAAATATTGACACATAAAAACCTGTCAGATAGAAAGTCAGAATGCCACTTATGCATCAAAATTGAAAAAAGCTATGAAATGCTTATTTTGACCATAAAATGCCAAAATTGGTCATTTTTGCAGAAATTCTATCAAAAAAAAGTTTAAATCCTTTAGTTTTATGCTATTTGATAAATTGACACCATCAAATCATTCAGGGAAGTTGCCAAAGTACAGATTCTATATTTCCTGATTTCACCTCTTAGGTCCGAGTACACAGTTATTTCGTAGTGCATTTCTTTTAGGCAATAAATGAAAATTAAAAAAATCTCACCTGCGCTTTCTCAATAATATTTTTACAGTGTGTTGTACTACTTTTGGGACAAATTATATCAAAATTATAGAAAACTTCATCGGCTCTAACTCAAAGTATGGACAATTTCATGTTAAGGGGGTCTTCAAATCTTTTGACAGCTTCCGAAGTGCTAATTTTTAACATTTTTCAGCTAGACCAAATCACTACTTAACTTTAAAATTCATGACCCAAATTTTTTTACAGTGTCATTTCACCCCCCTACTTACTATTTGAGTCATAAAACATGGAGAAATAAATTTGGAAGGGGTATAAAAAAAATCAACAAGTAACACACTGTCCACACTAGGGTCTATATTCGTGGACAACGAAAATCAAAGGACGATAACTGTGTACCCGGACCTAATAGGGTAGAAAAAGTTGACCAATCTTAATGAAACTTGGTATGACCAAAGCTTATTAAATTACAAGACTGCTTACAAAGATTCATGGCAATAGGATGTATATTAAAGACAATATGACTAATTCTATATTCAACTTTGCGTGTTAAATTTAGACGTTAAAATTGAAAATTTTCAACTATCAACATTTGGGGCTTAAAAAATTAAAATATTGCAAAAAAATACTTTTGAAATGCCTTAATATATAATATATTATGTATTAAAAGCAATAGAGTACTCATTTGATTTATCAGACTTATCATAATTATTAAAAAGTCAAATTTATATGAGCCTGTGGCTAAAAATGGAGGTTTTCCAATGAAGGAGGGCCTTACATAAAGATGTAATATTTTCCAGCAATTTTAAATTTGTAAAGCTTTTTGGTTATAAATAATCCTTACATATGTATTTAATGTACTTTAAATGGAAAGAAAACTTACAAATAACATATCACATTAGTTTAAAAGGGTCTTAGGCCAAGTAAGACTGAAAATAATTTAGGGTCAATTTAGGCCGTATCACATATTTACATTTAAAAATGCATATTGAAGCTATAGGAAATAAAATTTTGTGTCTTTTCTATCATTTCTATACTCAGGTGACATGATACAATAAATCTGAGCACAAAAAGACTCTTGCATTCAACTTTTTTTGCAGACAGTATGGTCTGATACAAAGATTTTTCACTTTTTAGTGAAAAACATGCATGCAATTTTAGTCTCAACAGGCTTATATTTGAACCACTTGCTATCCTACAGAAGAAAAGAAAGATATTATGTGACATAAAACAGGTACAAAAGACATTGTTAAGTGCTTTTTATACAAATTTAGTGAGGTCTTTATAATGGACTTCAACTTTTATGTTACAAGCTCCTCACATTTAACTTGATCCAAACAGGGCGTTAGACGAGGATCATATATACAACACATTTTGCACATATTGTCTGAGATAATCTTCTTTTCTGTAGATTCAGAGTTCACAAATGAGTAATACAACTGGATTGAAGCATAGAAACACAAATATTGACACATAAAAACCTGTCAGATAGAAAGTCAGAATGCCACTTATGCATCAAAATTGAAAAAGCTATGAAATGCTTATTTTGACCATAAAATGCCAAAATTGGTCATTTTTGCAGAAATTCTATCAAAAAAAAGTTTAAATCCTTTAGTTTTATGCTATTTGATAAATTGACACCATCAAATCATTCAGGGAAGTTGCCAAAGTACAGATTCTATATTTCCTGATTTCACCTCTTAGGGTAGAAAAAGTTGACCAATCTTAATGAAACTTGGTATGACCAAAGCTTATTAAATTACAAGACTGCTTACAAAGATTCATGGCAATAGGATGTATATTATAGACAATATGACTAATTCTATATTCAACTTTGCGTGTTAAATTTAGACGTTAAAATTGAAAATTTTCAACTATCAACATTTGGGGCTTAAAAAATTAAAATATTGCAAAAAAATACTTTTGAAATGCCTTAATATATAATATATTATGTATTAAAAGCAATAGAGTACTCATTTGATTTATCAGACTTATCATAATTATTAAAAAGTCAAATTTATATGAGCCTGTGGCTAAAAATGGAGGTTTTCCAATGAAGGAGGGCCTTACATAAAGATGTAATATTTTCCAGCAATTTTAAATTTGTAAAGCTTTTTGGTTATAAATAATCCTTACATATTTATTTAATGTACTTTAAATGGAAAGAAAACTTACAAATAACATATCACATTAGATTAAAAGGGTCTTAGGCCAAGTAAGACTGAAAATAATTTAGGGTCAATTTAGGCCGTATCACATATTTACATTTAAAAATGCATATTGAAGCTATAGGAAATAAAATTTTGTGTCTTTTCTATCATTTCTATACTCAGGTGACATGATACAATAAATCTGAGCACAAAAAGACTCTTGCATTCAACTTTTTTTGCAGACAGTATGGTCTGATACAAAGATTTTTCACTTTTTAGTGAAAAACATGCATGCAATTTTAGTCTCAACAGGCTTATATTTGAACCACTTGCTATCCTACAGAAGAAAAGAAAGATATTATGTGACATAAAACAGGTACAAAAGACATTGTTAAGTGCTTTTTATACAAATTTAGTGAGGTCTTTATAATGGACTTCAACTTTTATGTTACAAGCTCCTCACATTTAACTTGATCCAAACAGGGCGTTAGACGAGGATCATATATACAACACATTTTGCACATATTGTCTGAGATAATCTTCTTTTCTGTAGATTCAGAGTTCACAAATGAGTTATACAACTGGATTGAAGCATAGAAACACAAATATTGACACATAAAAACCTGTCAGATAGAAAGTCAGAATGCCACTTATGCATCAAAATTGAAAAAAGCTATGAAATGCTTATTTTGACCATAAAATGCCAAAATTGGTCATTTTTGCAGAAATTCTATCAAAAAAAAGTTTAAATCCTTTAGTTTTATGCTATTTGATAAATTGACACCATCAAATCATTCAGGGAAGTTGCCAAAGTACAGATTCTGTATTTCCTGATTTCACCTCTTAGGTCCGAGTACACAGTTATTTCGTAGTGCATTTCTTTTAGGCAATAAATGAAAATTAAAAAAATCTCACCTGCGCTTTCTCAATAATATTTTTACAGTGTGTTGTACTACTTTTGGGACAAATTATATCAAAATTATAGAAAACTTCATCGGCTCTAACTCAAAGTATGGACAATTTCATGTTAAGGGGGTCTTCAAATCTTTTGACAGCTTCCGAAGTGCTAATTTTTAACATTTTTCAGCTAAACCAAATCACTACTTAACTTTAAAATTCATGACGCAAATTTTTTTACAGTGTCATTTCACCCCCAATACTTACTATTTGAGTCATAAAACATGGAGAAATAAATTTGGAAGGGGTATAAAAAAAATCAACAAGTAACACACTGTCCACACTAGGGACTATATTCGTGGACAACGAAAATCAAAGGACGATAACTGTGTACCCGGACCTAATAGGGTAGAAAAAGTTGACCAATCTTAATGAAACTTGGTATGACCAAAGCTTATTAAATTACAAGACTGCTTACAAAGATTCATGGCAATAGGATGTATATTATAGACAATATGACTAATTCTATATTCAACTTTGCGTGTTAAATTTAGACGTTAAAATTGAAAATTTTCAACTATCAACATTTGGGGCTTAAAAAATTAAAATATTGCAAAAAAATACTTTTGAAATGCCTTAATATATAATATATTATGTATTAAAAGCAATAGAGTACTCATTTGATTTATCAGACTTATCATAATTATTAAAAAGTCAAATTTATATGATCCTGTGGCTAAAAATGGAGGTTTTCCAATGAAGGAGGGCCTTACATAAAGATGTAATATTTTCCAGCAATTTTAAATTTGTAAAGCTTTTTGGTTATAAATAATCCTTACATATGTATTTAATGTACTTTAAATGGAAAGAAAACTTACAAATAACATATCACATTAGTTTAAAAGGGTCTTAGGCCAAGTAAGACTGAAAATAATTTAGGGTCAATTTAGGCCGTATCACATATTTACATTTAAAAATGCATATTGAAGCTATAGGAAATAAAATTTTGTGTCTTTTCTATCATTTCTATACTCAGGTGACATGATACAATAAATCTGAGCACAAAAAGACTCTTGCATTCAACTTTTTTTGCAGACAGTATGGTCTGATACAAAGATTTTTCACTTTTTAGTGAAAAACATGCATGCAATTTTAGTCTCAACAGGCTTATATTTGAACCACTTGCTATCCTACAGAAGAAAAGAAAGATATTATGTGACATAAAACAGGTACAAAAGACATTGTTAAGTGCTTTTTATACAAATTTAGTGAGGTCTTTATAATGGACTTCAACTTTTATGTTACAAGCTCCTCACATTTAACTTGATCCAAACAGGGCGTTAGACGAGGATCATATATACAACACATTTTGCACATATTGTCTGAGATAATCTTCTTTTCTGTAGATTCAGAGTTCACAAATGAGTAATACAACTGGATTGAAGCATAGAAACACAAATATTGACACATAAAAACCTGTCAGATAGAAAGTCAGAATGCCACTTATGCATCAAAATTGAAACAGCTATGAAATGCTTATTTTGACCATAAAATGCCAAAATTGGTCATTTTTGCAGAAATTCTATCAAAAAAAAGTTTAAATCCTTTAGTTTTATGCTATTTGATAAATTGACACCATCAAATCATTCAGGGAAGTTGCCAAAGTACAGATTCTGTATTTCCTGATTTCACCTCTTAGGGTAGAAAAAGTTGACCAATCTTAATGAAACTTGGTATGACCAAAGCTTATTAAATTACAAGACTGCTTACAAAGATTCATGGCAATAGGATGTATATTATAGACAATATGACTAATTCTATATTCAACTTTGCGTGTTAAATTTAGACGTTAAAATTGAAAATTTTCAACTATCAACATTTGGGGCTTAAAAAATTAAAATATTGCAAAAAAATACTTTTGAAATGCCTTAATATATAATATATTATGTATTAAAAGCAATAGAGTACTCATTTGATTTATCAGACTTATCATAATTATTAAAAAGTCAAATTTATATGATCCTGTGGCTAAAAATGGAGGTTTTCCAATGAAGGAGGGCCTTACATAAAGATGTAATATTTTCCAGCAATTTTAAATTTGTAAAGCTTTTTGGTTATAAATAATCCTTACATATGTATTTAATGTACTTTAAATGGAAAGAAAACTTACAAATAACATATCACATTAGTTTAAAAGGGTCTTAGGCCAAGTAAGACTGAAAATAATTTAGGGTCAATTTAGGCCGTATCACATATTTACATTTAAAAATGCATATTGAAGCTATAGGAAATAAAATTTTGTGTCTTTTCTATCATTTCTATACTCAGGTGACATGATACAATAAATCTGAGCACAAAAAGACTCTTGCATTCAACTTTTTTTGCAGACAGTATGGTCTGATACAAAGATTTTTCACTTTTTAGTGAAAAACATGCATGCAATTTTAGTCTCAACAGGCTTATATTTGAACCACTTGCTATCCTACAGAAGAAAAGAAAGATATTATGTGACATAAAACAGGTACAAAAGACATTGTTAAGTGCTTTTTATACAAATTTAGTGAGGTCTTTATAATGGACTTCAACTTTTATGTTACAAGCTCCTCACATTTAACTTGATCCAAACAGGGCGTTAGACGAGGATCATATATACAACACATTTTGCACATATTGTCTGAGATAATCTTCTTTTCTGTAGATTCAGAGTTCACAAATGAGTAATACAACTGGATTGAAGCATAGAAACACAAATATTGACACATAAAAACCTGTCAGATAGAAAGTCAGAATGCCACTTATGCATCAAAATTGAAACAGCTATGAAATGCTTATTTTGACCATAAAATGCCAAAATTGGTCATTTTTGCAGAAATTCTATCAAAAAAAAGTTTAAATCCTTTAGTTTTATGCTATTTGATAAATTGACACCATCAAATCATTCAGGGAAGTTGCCAAAGTACAGATTCTGTATTTCCTGATTTCACCTCTTAGGGTAGAAAAAGTTGACCAATCTTAATGAAACTTGGTATGACCAAAGCTTATTAAATTACAAGACTGCTTACAAAGATTCATGGCAATAGGATGTATATTATAGACAATATGACTAATTCTATATTCAACTTTGCGTGTTAAATTTAGACGTTAAAATTGAAAATTTTCAACTATCAACATTTGGGGCTTAAAAAATTAAAATATTGCAAAAAAATACTTTTGAAATGCCTTAATATATAATATATTATGTATTAAAAGCAATAGAGTACTCATTTGATTTATCAGACTTATCATAATTATTAAAAAGTCAAATTTATATGAGCCTGTGGCTAAAAATGGAGGTTTTCCAATGAAGGAGGGCCTTACATAAAGATGTAATATTTTCCAGCAATTTTAAATTTGTAAAGCTTTTTGGTTATAAATAATCCTTACATATGTATTTAATGTACTTTAAATGGAAAGAAAACTTACAAATAACATATCACATTAGTTTAAAAGGGTCTTAGGCCAAGTAAGACTGAAAATAATTTAGGGTCAATTTAGGCCGTATCACATATTTACATTTAAAAATGCATATTGAAGCTATAGGAAATAAAATTTTGTGTCTTTTCTATCATTTCTATACTCAGGTGACATGATACAATAAATCTGAGCACAAAAAGACTCTTGCATTCAACTTATTTTGCAGACAGTATGGTCTGATACAAAGATTTTTCACTTTTTAGTGAAAAACATGCATGCAATTTTAGTCTCAACAGGCTTATATTTGAACCACTTGCTATCCTACAGAAGAAAAGAAAGATATTATGTGACATAAAACAGGTACAAAAGACATTGTTAAGTGCTTTTTATACAAATTTAGTGAGGTCTTTATAATGGACTTCAACTTTTATGTTACAAGCTCCTCACATTTAACTTGATCCAAACAGGGCGTTAGACGAGGATCATATATACAACACATTTTGCACATATTGTCTGAGATAATCTTCTTTTCTGTAGATTCAGAGTTCACAAATGAGTAATACAACTGGATTAAAGCATAGAAACACAAATATTGACACATAAAAACCTGTCAGATAGAAAGTCAGAATGCCACTTATGCATCAAAATTGAAAAAGCTATGAAATGCTTATTTTGACCATAAAATGCCAAAATTGGTCATTTTTGCAGAAATTCTATCAAAAAAAAGTTTAAATCCTTTAGTTTTATGCTATTTGATAAATTGACACCATCAAATCATTCAGGGAAGTTGCCAAAGTACAGATTCTATATTTCCTGATTTCACCTAATAGGGTAGAAAAAGTTGACCAATCTTAATGAAACTTGGTATGACCAAAGCTTATTAAATTACAAGACTGCTTACAAAGATTCATGGCAATAGGATGTATATTATAGACAATATGACTAATTCTATATTCAACTTTGCGTGTTAAATTTAGACGTTAAAATTGAAAATTTTCAACTATCAACATTTGGGGCTTAAAAAATTAAAATATTGCAAAAAAATACTTTTGAAATGCCTTAATATATAATATATTATGTATTAAAAGCAATAGAGTACTCATTTGATTTATCAGACTTATCATAATTATTAAAAAGTCAAATTTATATGAGCCTGTGGCTAAAAATGGAGGTTTTCCAATGAAGGAGGGCCTTACATAAAGATGTAATATTTTCCAGCAATTTTAAATTTGTAAAGCTTTTTGGTTATAAATAATCCTTACATATGTATTTAATGTACTTTAAATGGAAAGAAAACTTACAAATAACATATCACATTAGTTTAAAAGGGTCTTAGGCCAAGTAAGACTGAAAATAATTTAGGGTCAATTTAGGCCGTATCACATATTTACATTTAAAAATGCATATTGAAGCTATAGGAAATAAAATTTTGTGTCTTTTCTATCATTTCTATACTCAGGTGACATGATACAATAAATCTGAGCACAAAAAGACTCTTGCATTCAACTTTTTTTGCAGACAGTATGGTCTGATACAAAGATTTTTCACTTTTTAGTGAAAAACATGCATGCAATTTTAGTCTCAACAGGCTTATATTTGAACCACTTGCTATCCTACAGAAGAAAAGAAAGATATTATGTGACATAAAACAGGTACAAAAGACATTGTTAAGTGCTTTTTATACAAATTTAGTGAGGTCTTTATAATGGACTTCAACTTTTATGTTACAAGCTCCTCACATTTAACTTGATCCAAACAGGGCGTTAGACGAGGATCATATATACAACACATTTTGCACATATTGTCTGAGATAATCTTCTTTTCTGTAGATTCAGAGTTCACAAATGAGTAATACAACTGGATTGAAGCATAGAAACACAAATATTGACACATAAAAACCTGTCAGATAGAAAGTCAGAATGCCACTTATGCATCAAAATTGAAAAAGCTATGAAATGCTTATTTTGACCATAAAATGCCAAAATTGGTCATTTTTGCAGAAATTCTATCAAAAAAAAGTTTAAATCCTTTAGTTTTATGCTATTTGATAAATTGACACCATCAAATCATTCAGGGAAGTTGCCAAAGTACAGATTCTATATTTCCTGATTTCACCTCTTAGGGTAGAAAAAGTTGACCAATCTTTATGAAACTTGGTATGACCAAAGCTTATTAAATTACAAGACTGCTTACAAAGATTCATGGCAATAGGATGTATATTATAGACAATATGGCTAATTCTATATTCAACTTTGCGTGTTAAATTTAGACGTTAAAATTGAAAATTTTCAACTATCAACATTTGGGGCTTAAAAAATTAAAATATTGCAAAAAAATACTTTTGAAATGCCTTAATATATAATATATTATGTATTAAAAGCAATAGAGTACTCATTTGATTTATCAGACTTATCATAATTATTAAAAAGTCAAATTTATATGAGCCTGTGGCTAAAAATGGAGGTTTTCCAATGAAGGAGGGCCTTACATAAAGATGTAATATTTTCCAGCAATTTTAAATTTGTAAAGCTTTTTGGTTATAAATAATCCTTACATATGTATTTAATGTACTTTAAATGGAAAGAAAACTTACAAATAACATATCACATTAGTTTAAAAGGGTCTTAGGCCAAGTAAGACTGAAAATAATTTAGGGTCAATTTAGGCCGTATCACATATTTACATTTAAAAATGCATATTGAAGCTATAGGAAATAAAATTTTGTGTCTTTTCTATCATTTCTATACTCAGGTGACATGATACAATAAATCTGAGCACAAAAAGACTCTTGCATTCAACTTTTTTTGCAGACAGTATGGTCTGATACAAAGATTTTTCACTTTTTAGTGAAAAACATGCATGCAATTTTAGTCTCAACAGGCTTATATTTGAACCACTTGCTATCCTACAGAAGAAAAGAAAGATATTATGTGACATAAAACAGGTACAAAAGACATTGTTAAGTGCTTTTTATACAAATTTAGTGAGGTCTTTATAATGGACTTCAACTTTTATGTTACAAGCTCCTCACATTTAACTTGATCCAAACAGGGCGTTAGACGAGGATCATATATACAACACATTTTGCACATATTGTCTGAGATAATCTTCTTTTCTGTAGATTCAGAGTTCACAAATGAGTAATACAACTGGATTGAAGCATAGAAACACAAATATTGACACATAAAAACCTGTCAGATAGAAAGTCAGAATGCCACTTATGCATCAAAATTGAAAAAGCTATGAAATGCTTATTTTGACCATAAAATGCCAAAATTGGTCATTTTTGCAGAAATTCTATCAAAAAAAAGTTTAAATCCTTTAGTTTTATGCTATTTGATAAATTGACACCATCAAATCATTCAGGGAAGTTGCCAAAGTACAGATTCTATATTTCCTGATTTCACCTAATAGGGTAGAAAAAGTTGACCAATCTTAATGAAACTTGGTATGACCAAAGCTTATTAAATTACAAGACTGCTTACAAAGATTCATGGCAATAGGATGTATATTATAGACAATATGACTAATTCTATATTCAACTTTGCGTGTTAAATTTAGACGTTAAAATTGAAAATTTTCAACTATCAACATTTGGGGCTTAAAAAATTAAAATATTGCAAAAAAATACTTTTGAAATGCCTTAATATATAATATATTATGTATTAAAAGCAATAGAGTACTCATTTGATTTATCAGACTTATCATAATTATTAAGAAGTCAAATTTATATGAGCCTGTGGCTAAAAATGGAGGTTTTCCAATGAAGGAGGGCCTTACATAAAGATGTAATATTTTCCAGCAATTTTAAATTTGTAAAGCTTTTTGGTTATAAATAATCCTTACATATGTATTTAATGTACTTTAAATGGAAAGAAAACTTACAAATAACATATCACATTAGTTTAAAAGGGTCTTAGGCCAAGTAAGACTGAAAATAATTTAGGGTCAATTTAGGCCGTATCACATATTTACATTTAAAAATGCATATTGAAGCTATAGGAAATAAAATTTTGTGTCTTTTCTATCATTTCTATACTCAGGTGACATGATACAATAAATCTGAGCACAAAAAGACTCTTGCATTCAACTTTTTTTGCAGACAGTATGGTCTGATACAAAGATTTTTCACTTTTTAGTGAAAAACATGCATGCAATTTTAGTCTCAACAGGCTTATATTTGAACCACTTGCTATCCTACAGAAGAAAAGAAAGATATTATGTGACATAAAACAGGTACAAAAGACATTGTTAAGTGCTTTTTATACAAATTTAGTGAGGTCTTTATAATGGACTTCAACTTTTATGTTACAAGCTCCTCACATTTAACTTGATCCAAACAGGGCGTTAGACGAGGATCATATATACAACACATTTTGCACATATTGTCTGAGATAATCTTCTTTTCTGTAGATTCAGAGTTCACAAATGAGTAATACAACTGGATTGAAGCATAGAAACACAAATATTGACACATAAAAACCTGTCAGATAGAAAGTCAGAATGCCACTTATGCATCAAAATTGAAAAAGCTATGAAATGCTTATTTTGACCATAAAATGCCAAAATTGGTCATTTTTGCAGAAATTCTATCAAAAAAAAGTTTAAATCCTTTAGTTTTATGCTATTTGATAAATTGACACCATCAAATCATTCAGGGAAGTTGCCAAAGTACAGATTCTATATTTCCTGATTTCACCTCTTAGGGTAGAAAAAGTTGACCAATCTTTATGAAACGTGGTATGACCAAAGCTTATTAAATTACAAGACTGCTTACAAAGATTCATGGCAATAGGATGTATATTATAGACAATATGGCTAATTCTATATTCAACTTTGCGTGTTAAATTTAGACGTTAAAATTGAAAATTTTCAACTATCAACATTTGGGGCTTAAAAAATTAAAATATTGCAAAAAAATACTTTTGAAATGCCTTAATATATAATATATTATGTATTAAAAGCAATAGAGTACTCATTTGATTTATCAGACTTATCATAATTATTAAAAAGTCAAATTTATATGAGCCTGTGGCTAAAAATGGAGGTTTTCCAATGAAGGAGGGCCTTACATAAAGATGTAATATTTTCCAGCAATTTTAAATTTGTAAAGCTTTTTGGTTATAAATAATCCTTACATATGTATTTAATGTACTTTAAATGGAAAGAAAACTTACAAATAACATATCACATTAGTTTAAAAGGGTCTTAGGCCAAGTAAGACTGAAAATAATTTAGGGTCAATTTAGGCCGTATCACATATTTACATTTAAAAATGCATATTGAAGCTATAGGAAATAAAATTTTGTGTCTTTTCTATCATTTCTATACTCAGGTGACATGATACAATAAATCTGAGCACAAAAAGACTCTTGCATTCAACTTTTTTTGCAGACAGTATGGTCTGATACAAAGATTTTTCACTTTTTAGTGAAAAACATGCATGCAATTTTAGTCTCAACAGGCTTATATTTGAACCACTTGCTATCCTACAGAAGAAAAGAAAGATATTATGTGACATAAAACAGGTACAAAAGACATTGTTAAGTGCTTTTTATACAAATTTAGTGAGGTCTTTATAATGGACTTCAACTTTTATGTTACAAGCTCCTCACATTTAACTTGATCCAAACAGGGCGTTAGACGAGGATCATATATACAACACATTTTGCACATATTGTCTGAGATAATCTTCTTTTCTGTAGATTCAGAGTTCACAAATGAGTAATACAACTGGATTGAAGCATAGAAACACAAATATTGACACATAAAAACCTGTCAGATAGAAAGTCAGAATGCCACTTATGCATCAAAATTGAAAAAGCTATGAAATGCTTATTTTGACCATAAAATGCCAAAATTGGTCATTTTTGCAGAAATTCTATCAAAAAAAAGTTTAAATCCTTTAGTTTTATGCTATTTGATAAATTGACACCATCAAATCATTCAGGGAAGTTGCCAAAGTACAGATTCTATATTTCCTGATTTCACCTCTTAGGTCCGAGTACACAGTTATTTCGTAGTGCATTTCTTTTAGGCAATAAATGAAAATTAAAAAAATCTCACCTGCGCTTTCTCAATAATATTTTTACAGTGTGTTGTACTACTTTTGGGACAAATTATATCAAAATTATAGAAAACTTCATCGGCTCTAACTCAAAGTATGGACAATTTCATGTTAAGGGGGTCTTCAAATCTTTTGACAGCTTCCGAAGTGCTAATTTTTAACATTTTTCAGCTAGACCAAATCACTACTTAACTTTAAAATTCATGACCCAAATTTTTTTACAGTGTCATTTCACCCCCCTACTTACTATTTGAGTCATAAAACATGGGAGAAATAAATTTGGAAGGGGTATAAAAAAAATCAACAAGTAACACACTGTCCACACTAGGGACTATATTCGTGGACAACGAAAATCAAAGGACGATAACTGTGTACCCGGACCATGGTTAGATTCAGTATATCAAAGAACCCCATATATTCAATTTTTGTTGAAATCAAACAAAGTTTAATTTTGGACCCTGATTTGGACCAACTTAAAAACTGGGCCCATAATCAAAAATCTAAACACATGTTTAGATTCAGCATATCAAAGAACCCTAAGAATTCAATTTTTGTTAAAATCAAACTTAGTTTAATTTTGGACCCTTTGGACCTAAATGTAGACCAATTTGAAAACGGAACCAAAAATTAAGAATTTAAATACACGGTTAGATTCGGCATATCAAAGAACCCCAAAAATTCAATTTTTGATGAAATCAAACTATGTTTAATTTTGGACCCTTTGGACCTCAATGTGGACCAATTTAATAACGGAGCCCAAAATCCAAAAACTTAATACACGGTTAGATTCAGCATATTAAACAACCCCAAGAATTCAAGAATAAAACCCCATTGAAATTGGTCAAGAAATAAGCAATTTATACGAAGTATCTTCTTTTGCACAATACTGTGCAATTGAATATTTCTTGCTATTGCGCAATACTGCACAATTGACAATTTCTTGCTATTGGGCAATATTGTGCTATTGGATATTTCTTGCTATTGCGCAATACTGTGTAATTGAAGATTTCTTGCTATTGCGCAATACTGTGCAATTGAAGATTTCTTGCTATTGTGCAATACTGTGCAATTGAAAATTTCTTGCTATTGCACAATACTTATTATATAATAATTTACACATCCTGTTTGGTGTGTATCTCCTACCATATCATTATTATTTGCTTTTAAATATAAATCAGAAATAACCAACTTAAAATGGAAAATTAAAAAAAAAAAAAAAAGGAAAAAAAGAAAAAAAAGGAAAAAAAGAAAAAATCCCCCCCCCCTCAAATTTTTTGAACCCCCTTATGATTCATCACCCCCAAACTCAATCCCAGCCTTCCCTTTGTGGTATAGTACCTTGCAGTACAATTTCAGAGAGATCCATACACTTGAACACAAGTTATTGTCTGGAAACTAGAAAAATGTGTTTTTTGGCCCCTTTTTGGCCCCCAATTCCTAAACGTTTCAGGCAATTACCCCCAACCTCAATTCCAGCTTTCCCTTTGTGATATGGAACCTTGTAGTACAATTTCAGAAATATCCAAACACTTACACACAAGTTATTGTCATAAAACTAGAAAAATGCTTGTTTTTTGCCCCTTTTTTGGCCCCTAATTCCTAAAATTTTGAGGCAATTACCCCCAAACTCAATCCCAGCATTCCCTGTGTGATATGGAACATTGCAGTACAATTTCAGAGAGATCCATACACTTGAACACAAGTTATTGTCTGGAAACTAGAAAAATGCTTATTTTTTGCCCCTTTTTGGCCCCTAATTCCTAAAATTTGGAGGCAATTACCCCCAAACTCAATTCCAGCTTTCCCTTCGTGATATGGAACCTTGTAGTACAATTTCAGAAAGATCCATACACTTTCACACAAGTTATTGTCATGAAACTAGAAAAATGCTTGTTTTTTGCCCCTTTTTTGGACCCTTATTCCTAATATTTTGAGGCAATTACCCCCAAAATCAATCCCAGCATTCCCTTTGTGATATTGAACCTTGTGGTACAATGTCAGAGAGATCCATACACTAACACACAAGTTATGTCTGGAAGTTACAAAAATGCTTATTTTTGGTCCCTTTTTGGCCCCTAATTCCTTAACTGTTGGTACCATAACCCCCAAAATCAATCCCAACCTTCCTTTTGTGGTATTGAACCTTATGGTAAAATTTCATAGAGATCCATTCACTTTAACTAAAGTTAGAGTGCGAAAACCAGTGTGTCTTCGGACGATGCAGGACGACGACGACGACAACGACGACGACACCAACATCATACCAATATACGACCGTAAAAATTTTTGCGGTCGTATAAAAAACAAATATAACAGGCAGCAACCAACAAGAACCACAGGGATCCCTTACTTGGGGTAGGCATGTAAAGAATGTGGCATGGATAAACATGTTTGTGAGCGCTCAACCCTCCCCATTAACTGGGTATTGGTGAAACAGTACAATATAAGAACAACCTGTAATAAAATGATCTGCAGGGCACAGCTTGAAACGACTGCAGAGATCAAAACCTGAACAGTTGGGACAAGTATGGACACAACATTCAAGCGTGATACAGCTCTGAATTTGGATTGTGTTTAAATATTTGACACAGCATAGGTTTCTGACACAGAATGAATATGGTCTAAGAACTTAAAAATTTGAAATTGGACATTTACCTATTATAGTCCAATATCCTAAATCTAAATAGATGGTTAGATTCAGCACATCAAAGTACCTGAGAATTCAACTTTTGATGGATTCATACAAAGTTTAATTTTGGACCCTTTGGACCACAATGTGGACCAATTTGATACAGGGCCCTAAATCCAAAATCTAAATACACTGTTTGATTCAGCATATATCAAAGAACCACATATATTTAATTTTTAAATTTAAACAAAGTTAATTTTGGACACTGACTTGGACCATCTTGAAAACTGGGCCCAAAATCAAAAATCTTAATACATATTTAGATTCAGTATATCAAAGAACCCCAAGAATTCAAGACTTTGAATTAAACTTCATTGAAATTTGTCAAGAAATAAGCAATTTACACAAAGTATATGAAAAGTATTGTAAGCCACCCGAGAGTATCCTGTCCTATACTGGGCAGTTTACATACGAACACTCATAAAATGCAGTATCTGCTCCCAGGAGCACCTCAGTTTGTGTTTAAATATAGTTCCTCTGTTTGGTTAATGTATGTGTATTAAACGGCTTCCTTTGTATTTATTTGTTACTGTGCTATTTGTGTTGCTAACGGCTTTCCATAGTTTTTAATTTCGAACGAGCGTCCTCCAGCTCAAGTTGTTTTACCAGTGTAAATGCAAATACTTTTTGAATGTATCCAAGTTTGATAAAATAAAGTGATCTTTTCAATGCTAACAGTTTTATTTGCTGAACTGTTAAAAAAATCATATAACATTATATGATTTTATATAAATAAACAATAGCGTTCAAGTGTACTGAATAATAAATCCTAAAATACATATTTGTGGTGTCCGACGTGGTGGGAGATAGCTTACTGTACAAAAGACGGCTATTTAAACTTCATTATGTTATCCTAATTCTCACCTAAAGGTTATTACTGCTTTATTTGGAAATTTATTGTTTTCTAGGTTCAAACTTGCCGCCAGCAAAACTTTGGGCTATCTGCCATTACTGAATGCTCACGCGTTTATATACTAAATTGTAAGTGTCACGTGACATACTAATCCAATGGTTACTTGTCCTTTCCGGGTAGCCGGAACTATACAAAATTACGATATTGAAAAACATAGAATTGAAATCATCTTGAGTTGTCCTATGATTGTCCTTATACATAAAATATTAAAACAAAGCTATAGCATCTAAAATATCGATAAAGAAGCTTGAAATAAACAATCGGACACCACTGCGCGCGCATTGATTTAGCAGACGATCTGCGTAAGAACATACAAAGTAAATAACATATAACATAGTTCATTACAACCATCTAAATATTTACAATATATTTGTGTCCGGCAGGGTATACTTATAAAATATTAAATGTGTGGTATTAAAAATGCAATATTAGATCAATTGTCCAGGGGACGAATTTGTATCAAAAGAGATAAAATCAACGTTTCATTCCCCACAAAATGGCAGACGGCAAAATCGCCGGTCAGTAAACAATTGCAGTTAAAGTATTTCCCTATGTATACCAGGCATATCAGACGTTTAAATATGAATATTTGGTTACCAGAAATGATCCTTAATACGGGAATTACATGATATATAGCATGAAGAAGGTAATCCATGAGTAATTACATACATTCCCTGCCGTAACACTTGTACACAAAAAATGTAAACAATGATAAAATCATTTCAAATTCCAGAGCTTTCACATAAAATCAGTTGCTTTACTGGATATATATCACCTTTGTACCAACATATGTACACACCTTACTTGTAAAACTATGTTTTAGCTAATGAAATGCCTCCCCCTGTAATTTATTGGCAAAAAGTGAAACTTTGGCCTGTGAAATCCATAAAAAAATAGTAAATTAATGCCATATCTTTGATTTCAAATGTAAAATGTTTCTCTAGCTCGCTGCAAGCCAAGTTACTATGCGTAAGAACACAACCGTTAAGTTTAAAAGATAATATTTGGTAAAAACTTGAATTTTGACTTGTGATCATAGTAATAAGTATAGTGGATTACTGCCACAATTGTAAAAAATCATTATAAAATATGTGTCAGTCTTGCCACAAATTAAGTATTTACTTATAAATTACACCGCACAATTTAATACCTATTTGTTTCAGTATAACATTCCCCAGTACCTTACAGTATTGTTTTTTGCCACTTGTTGGCTTCTTATTCCTAAACAGTTAGGGCCATAACCCTTAAAATCAATCCCAAGAAAAATGCTTGTTTTTGGCCCCTTATTCCAAAACAATTGGGACAATAACCCCCAAAATCATCCCAACTTTTCTTTTGTGGTATGGAACCTTGTGTTACAATTTCATAGCGATCCATTAACTTATACGCAAGTTATTGTCTGGAAATCAAATGTCTTCTGACGACGACATCACCACACTATTATACATGAGCAAATTTTTGCAAATTAAGACAGGCAGATAGGTACTTTGCAAAAAAACATAATAAACAATTTATTTTAACAGAAATTATTTTAAATCAACAACAAAAATAAGTTCAAATAGATATTTATAAACAAAAGGCAATAATTATAAACACTAAGTTCCTGACCTCGGAACAATCATTTAATATTTATTTCACCATTAATTCGTATCAACATTCAATAGCCATAATAAATTTGATCTTACTTTAATAACCTAGACCATTCTGCCATTTTGGGCATTGCCATTATGATAACTCTACCCTCAATTACAAAAATTAACCCAAGTCTAACCATACCTTTTTCCATAATCCTAGCCTTTACAATAGAACCTTTACAATTATCCTAGCATTTACAATATACATGTACTAGCCCATACCTTCAATTAATAAAGAGCTGCGCCATGTTCGCATGATACGCCAGTCGCTTTTTCAAAGAATAAAGTTCAACAACTCCTCAATTTATAAAAAAACTAAAGGGAGGTTATTTTAATAGATATAAAACAGTCACCAAAGTTTCATGAAAACTGCTCAAAGCACTTTTGAGTTATTGTGCGAAAAACTGAAAAATCCCCCCTTTTTTATGAATAAAATCCCATAACTTGGAAACGTAAAATCCAAAATTTATAAAAATCGAAAGGGAGCTTACGTCAATAGATATAAACAATTCACCAAAGTTTCACGAAAACTGCTCAAAGCATTTTTGAGTTATTGTTCGAAAACTGGAAAATCCCCCTTTTTTAATGAATAAAATCCCATAACTTGGAAACATAAAATCGAAAATTTATAAAATATCGAAATGGAGCTCATGTCAATAGATATAAATAATTCACCAAAGTTTCATGCAAATTGGTTAAAATGTTTTTGAGTTATTGTCCGACATGTTGACGATGGATGGATGGACAGACAGACAGAACAACAGTATACCATAATACGTCCCGTAAACAGGCGTATAAAAACTAAACAAACCCTTTGCTAGAAATGCCATAATCCCTACCTTCCATTAAAAACTTACAAAACCCTAACCAAATTTTTTCCCTTAAGCACAAAGGTTGTGAAATTATAAAATTATGTACCTCCCAATCATCAATACATGTCTGTATTAAAAAATCCAAAACTATATACATGTATTTTCCTTCCTGCCCACACATAACCATTCAAAATGCAATAAAAACAACGTCAATGAACAAGCAACAAAGTTTTAAAAGATTCTTACTTCAACTTTCTAATTTTACATACACAATGACAAACATAAACGTACATTTAGGAAATATAGTTAGTTATTACATTATATATACATGTAATACATTTGTATTGCAAGTGTCTCTTAAACATCAAGTATGAATGAAATAGCAAATGGTGATCATAATGATGAATTAAGCAAGACTATTGGAAGTTGCCACAATTGTACAGGAATGATACTTATAAACTCAGGATTGTTTTCAAGACAAAAATTAAGATTTTAAATAATAATGGCAGATGAAATTAAAGAACCTTAGTGAGCGCGCTCACATACCCCACGATCCACGTCCCCACATTGTCACTGGAGAAATAAAATAACTGTAAGAAAAACAAAAATTGTATAAGAAAAAAAAATTGAATAATAATTTCCTGTCAATATGCACATCTACATAGTATGTCCTTATTATCTACTAAGTTTCATGAAATTCTGTTGTGTGGTTTCAGAGAAGTTGCAATGACAAACTGTTGCAGAGGTATATTGAAGCAAATAAGTTCAAAGGGGCGTAACTCCTAGAAAAAAAATTGAATCGTAATTTCCTGTCGATATGCACATCTACGTAGTATGTCCTTATTATCTACAAAGTTTCATGAAATTCTGTTGTGTGGTTTCAGAGGAGTTGCGATGACAAACTGTTGCAGAGGTATATTGAAGCAAATAAGTTCAAAGGGGCGTAACTCCTGGAAAAAAGTTGAATCGTAATTTCCTGCCGATATGCACATCTACGTAGTATGTCCTTATTATCTACAAAGTTTCATGAAATTTTGTTGTGTGGTTTCAGAGGAGTTGAGATGACAAACTGTTGCAGTAGTACATTAAAGTTAATAAGTTCAAAGGGAAGTAACTCCTAGAAAAAAAATTGAATCATAATTTCCTGTCGATATGCACATCTACGTAGTATGTCCTTATTATCTACAAAGTTTCATGAAATTCTGTTGTGTGGTTTCAGAGGAGTTGCGATGACAAACTGTTGCAGAGGTATATTGAAGCAAATAAGTTCAAAGGGGCGTAACTCCTGGAAAAAAATTGAATCGTAATTTCCTGCCGACATGCACATCTACGTAGTATGTCCTTATTATCTACAAAGTTTCATGAAATTTTGTTGTGTGGTTTCAGAGGAGTTGAGATGACAAACTGTTGCAATAGTACATTAAAGTTAATAAGTTCAAAGGGGCGTAACTCCTAGAAAAAAAATTGAATCATAATTTCCTGTCGATATGCACATCTACGTAGTATGTCCTTATTATCTACAAAGTTTCATGAAATTCTGTTGTGTGGTTTCAGAGGAGTTGCGATGACAAACTGTTGCAGAGGTATATTGAAGCAAATAAGTTCAAAGAGGCGTAACTCCTAGAAAAAAAATTGAATCGTAATTTCCTGTCGATATGCACATCTACGTAGTATGTCCTTATTATCTTAAAAGGTTTCATGAAATTCTGTGGTGTGGTTTGAGAGGAGTTGCGATGACAAAAGGTTGCAGTAGTATATTGGGCAAATAAGTTCAAAGAGGCGTAACTCCTAGAAAAAAAATTGAATCGTAATTTCCTGTCGATATGCACAACTACATAGTATGTCCTTATTATCTAAAAAGGTTTCGTGAAGTTCTGTTGTGTGGTTTGAGAGGAGTTGCGATGACAAGAAACAGGACTGACGGCCGGACAGACGGATGGACGGGTCAAAAACATTAAACCCTCCGCAACTCGTTGTGTGGGGTATAATTATATATAATCTAAATGTTTCAAAATTCCTTCACAAATATCTGCATAGATAAAAATAAAATAACCTTGCATTATACACAATATGTTTAATGTATTTTTTTTTATAAATTTGGCAAATTTGAAAAAATATTGCCTTTTAAGCTTATAGTTGATTAAGTTATCTCATTTCTATGCTGGAAGCCGAAATGGAAAAACTGAAGTCTAGAAAGTAATGGTTTAAGTGACTTATTTCATGATGTGAAGTTATTTACATTTCTTAATAACCTTTGAGTGATCATGTCAAATTCATTTCGCTACCATAAGTTTCTTTCAGACTTATCTAATTTTGCTGATTCATTTCCTTTTTTTTTAATGAACAATCAATGTTAATATAAAATACTTAAACCATCTTGCATGTAAAATGGATTGTATGTTTTAATTCCTTGTTCTTGATAATTAAGACAGCTGTAAATATACATTAAATTCTAGAAATTGATCAATATATATATATTATGTTTAAAGAAAATAACAAAAAATAATCAATAAACAGGGTGGAATAGGGATCCATATATATTCATGGTAATGTTTGGCTAAACAATCATTAAATCATAATAATAAATCAATATATATATATATATATATATATAAGACCCTACATCAACTGTCAAGATGAAGAACAGGAATAAAAGCCCTGTTCATTGATAATTTATTTATTTTTACTATGTATTGTGTGCGATTTTGTCCCATGTACTCTTACTCCATATCCTTTCATTTCTATATTTGATTGAATAAAAATAACAATAACAGAAAAACAAATAAAGCTAAAGGGTGGAATTGAGATTTATATATTTATGGTATTTTTGGCTCAAATCAACGTTAGCTGGACTATAGTTAATTTTGATTTCTAATATTATTTACATTTCTAAGGGACATAACTCCAAAATGATTATTTATGCGTCTTGATTTTGCTGATGTAAATCTTTTAAATAAATTTCAATGAAAGTCTAAAGGGATCTGAATGTAGATCAGCTACAATGCAGATTTTCTGTATAATTTTCAATTTTATGGTGCATATAAAGTCCACCAATATATTGGATCAGCCCTGATTTTTCAAACTCATCCAAGAGATTGCTAACATAAACTTTTTTCATAAAATTCATTAAGCTTCCCAAGAAGAAATCTAGACCATTAATTTCAATATAATTTACATTACCTATGGGTATTACTCCAAAAATAAGATTTCAAATCTCATCCAAAATAATTATTAAACTTTAAAAATATCTTATGTAAATCAGTAAGGATTTCTATTTAGACTTGATGAGGCACATAACGGGTAACTGTTTGAAATTTCTTGTTAATTTCTAAAATTATCGATTGAAACTCATTCATATCAATAAATTTAAAAATAGCTGTTAATGTATGCAATACATTTTTCAGCCTGTTGTGGCAGTTTATTATATTATTATATTTGTTATGTTATTTTGCTTCGTCATTTCCTCGTTTTATTCTGTTGTATACCCTTTATTGGGTCTCTTGACAGACCACATTTGTTTATATGTAAAATCTAATTTTCCATGTGCTAGTTAGGCTTTCGCAAATTCATTGAGGCCTTATAACTCATTTACTGGTAACACTGTTTCAATTCCTATTTATATATTTATCTTGGTCCTTGCATATCTCGCTAAAACTTCTAAAGGATTTATTTTATTTTAGCCAGATTCGTGAAAGTTGTCAGTCTCTCACAATTCCATGTTGTTTTTGTGCATTTATTAGGTTATATGAATATTGGAGTTTTAAAAGGAGTTTTTGTTGGACCATTATAAATTAAATTTCTGAAAAGAAAGTTAAGAATGCGATGTTTTCTTGAATTTTTTTCACTTTTTTCGTGATAACCATAGATCTAATGGGAACTGTAGGTATGAGAGCTCTTACAATGTTAACTGGACAGAGGACAATAGCTTTTTCATATCCTATGCATTACTTTGCAAATGTGGCAAAAAAAACATCCCGTGGGAGTATTTTGAAAGTTTTAATGGAACAGTCTTAAAAAAGGGTAAAAATTTGAAGCAAAAAGAGAAAGATTTTTGGTTAATGAAATACAAAAGCGTTACCCTGTCATGATAGATATACATAAAAGTTCTATCTCATCAAGATCTGACAATTACAAATGAATAATCTTATGATCCTTCATTTGGAAAATTGATGAAAATATCCTCATTCAACTTTTAAATTCATGATTTTTACTCTTAAGGAAAACTTGGTATAATTCTTTTCAGGGATCAACGCCAAAAGAAGGGGATGAATTTATAGCAATTACATGACATTTAAAAAAAGCTAGAATGGTTGAAATTTGTAAATTAGGGAAGATCTAAAAAATTCCATCAGAATGATACAAGTGTAAACATAAGACATTGTATAATATAGGTCATCATTTTTTACAAGTTTTTCAGTTGAAATTATATTTTTGTACTTTTGAATTAAAGAAATTTTTTTTTTAAAACATAAATTGTCATCAGAAGAAATAAAATTGAAATTTTGTCAAATTTTACCTCTTTTTATTACTCAACTAAAAAAGAAATAAGTTTGTACATTTTCATTTCTATTTATAATATTAAACATGTTAAAGTAATTGATACATGTGATTCTTTTTTTTTCTTAGCATTTAACCACAAGCTACAATGAATAAAATAAAGTCTGTGATACAAAATCCTTATGCATCATATCAATTTCAGGCATTCCAAATATTGCCAGTTGGTAGCATAAAGTGATTTTTCATTTAACTTCACAAAACTGTATACTTTTGGATCTATAATCAACTGAAATCCAAACAGGAAACCAGAAGACTTTCTAATGACAAAAGTCTACTTCTTTACCCTGCCCCCCTTGGTGATACATTTAGTTGGAAAATCTAAAGATATAAATAATCATAGACATGGACATATCTGTCATGGCCTATAAGATATAATGGTTGAGAAATATGTGTAGCAACATATGATGGCTTGTTGATTGTAGGACATGTATCCCATTGCTGGATAAACTGTGCAGTGACTGAAAGATACACAAGACGATTTCCACCACCATCTGTGACAAAGACCAAACCCTTCTTGTCAAAACAGGCAGAAGTTGGATTCCAACCAGGACTGTCTTCCTTGTAAGTCCCTAAAAAATTATACAAATTCTAATTCAAATGCAAAGAAACAGTACAACATAAAAAATTATCATACAAAATTGAGGGACAAAGTAAGGAATGTATATTTTGTTAAACAACTAAAACATAAAATTCACAAAATTTTTAACTAACAGAAATAAAATCTAAATATAAATCTATGATATTATAAGTTTCATAAAATTCTGGAAAGAATTGAACATACGAGCATGATGAGAGTGCTAACAATGCAATTTTCCGTGTAATCAATATTTCCAAGGGGCATAACTCTTTTAAAAACAACTGATCAGCACTGATTTTTTAACTTGTCAAAGACATCGATGAGATAAACCTATCATATAAATTTCATAAAAGTCTGGCAAGAATTGTACATATGAGAGCACTCATAAGGAAATTTTCTGTATAATTAATATTTCTAAGGGTCATAATTCTTTTAAAAATTTTTGATCGGCACTGATTTTTGAACTCTTCAAAGACATTGCTGATTTAAACCAATGATTTAAGTTTCAGAAAATTCTGGCAAGAATTGTACACATGAGAGCGCTAACAATGTAATTTTCCATATAAATCAATGTTTCCAAGGGGCATAACTCTTCTAAAAATAATTGATCAGCACTGATTTCAAATCTTGTCTAAGACATTGCTGATATAAACCTATGATATAAGTTTCATAAAAATCTGGCAAGAATTGAAACAAGAGTGCACAAGCTGAAATGTCTCATCTTCTTTACTGGCCATTGATTTTATGTTGATAGTCCTAAATACAAAGCTTTACTACAACTATCACATAAACTTAACATCATCCAAGAAAATCAGGTCAAGGTCAGATAAACCAAACTGGAAATACATGTACACCTTACAATCATTCCATACACCAAATATGCTTTAAATATAGTTGACCTATTGCACATAGTATCTAAGAAACAAACTTAACCACGAAAACTTAACACTGATCAATGAACCATGAAAATGTGGTTGAGGTCGGTTGAACCCTACCAGACAGACATGTACACCTAACAATCATTACATGCTTTAAATATAGTTGATCTATTGCATATAGTATCTAAGAAACAAACTTAACCAGGAAAACTTAAGATTGACCAATGAACCATGAAAATGAGGTCAAGGTCAGATGATAATTGCCAGACAGACATATATGCCTTACAATCATTCCATACACCAAATATAGTTGACCTATTGCTTATAATATTAGAAACCAGACCAAATAACAAAAACTTAACATTGAGCAATGAACCGTAAAAATGAGGTCAAGGTCAAATAAAACATGGCTGACTGACATGTACATCGTAAAATATTTTCATACACCACAAAACAGACCAAAACACAAAAACTTAACTATAACCACTGAACCATGAAAATGAGGTCAAGGTCAAATGACACCTGCCAGTTGGACATGTACACCTTACAATCATTCCATACACCAAATATAGTATCTGAGATATGGACTTGACCACGAAAACTTAACCTTGTTCACTGATCCATGATATGAGGTTGAGGTCAAATGAAAACTATCTGACAGACAAGAGGACCTTGCAAAGTACGCATATACCAAATTTAGTTATCCTATTACTCATAATAAGAGAGAAATTAAAAATCTTTACTTTTTTTTCAAGTAGTCACTGAACCATGAAAATGAGGTCAAGGACAATGGACATAGGTCAGACGGAAACTTCATAACATTAGGCATCTATATACAAAGTACGAAGGATCCAGGTCTTCTACCTTCTGAAATATTAAGCTTTTTAAAAGTTTGTTAATGCCACAGCCGCTGGATCACTATCCCTATGCAGAAGTCGCAGGATAGACAAAAATGAGAGCGCTAACGATGCAATTTTCCATATAATTAATGTTTCCAACAGGCATAACTCTTTTAAAAATAATTGATCAGCACTGATTTTTGAACTTGTCCAAGACATTGCTGATATAAACCTATATTATAAGTTTCATAAAAATCCGGCAAGAATTGTACACATGAGAGCGCTAACAAGACTGGATTGTGTGGGGGACAATTAGCGATAACTCACATTTCTATTTTTAGCATTGGTGGCCATGTTGGTTAGCAGAAAGAATCATTACACATATTTTTCCAAAAAGAATAAAACAAGGATGATTGTAGCCAAATTGTTCAAATAGTCCTTGTAGTCTAAGGGGAGAAGATCTAAATTAAAGACAACAGAAGACGACAGACAATGACAGACAGTCAATGGATGCCAAGTGATGGCAGTAGTTTACACTTGCCCTTCAAGCCAAGAAAGCTGAAAAAAGAATAAAGCATGGCAATTATTTTTATGTTTAAAATTAATAACTAATAAAATGCTCCGCTGGGCGCAGCTTGATACGACTGCAGAGGTCGAACCCTGAACAGTTGGGGCAAGTATGAACACAACATTCAAGCTTGATACAGCTCTGAATTTGTATTGTGATTATATATTTGACACAGCATAGGTTTCTGACACAGAATGAATGTGGTCTAACAAATTAAAAAATTGTAATTTACCTATTATGGTCCAATATCCAAAATCTAAATACATGGTTAGATTCAGCATATCAAAGAATCCAAAGAATTCAATTTTTGATGAAATCAAACAAAGTTTAATTTTGGACCCTTTTGACCTCAATGTGGACCAATTTGATAACGGGGCCCAAAAATCAAAATACATGGTTAGATTCAGCATATCAAAGAACCCCATATATTCAATTTTTGTTGAAATCAAACAAAGTTTAATTTTGGACCCCAACTTGGACCAACTTGAAAACTGGGCCCATAATAAAAATCTAAACCCATGTTTAGATTCAGCATATCAGAGAACGGCAAGAATTCAATTTTTGTTAAAATCAAACTAAGTTTCATTTTGGACCCTTTGGACCTTAATGTAGACCAATTTAAAAAACTGGACCCAAAATTAAAAATCTAAATACACGGTTAGATTTGGCATATCAAATAACCCCAATAATTTAATTTTTGATGAAATCAAACAAAGTTTAATTTTGGACCCTTTTGACCTCAATATGAACCAATTTGATAGCGGGACCCACAAATAAAAAATCTAAATACATGGTTAGATTCAGCATATCAATGAACCCCATATATTCAATTTTTGTTGAAATCAAACAAAGTTTAATTTTGGACCCCGATTTGGACCAACTTGAAAACTGGGCCCAAGATCAAAAATCTAAATACATGTTTAGATTCAGCATATCAAAGAACCCCATATATTCATTTTTTGTTAAAATCAAACTAAGTTTAATTTTGGACCCTTTGGACCTTAATGTAGACCAATTTGAAAACTGGACCCAAAATTAAAAATCTAAATACACGGTTAGATTCAGCATATCAAAGAAAAAAATGTGGTCCAAGATTTTACAAATCTAATGCGCCATACTGTGCAATTAAAGATTACTTCTTGAAATTTTTCAATATTTGAAATTTGAAAAAAAAAAAATATTTGAAGAATAATTCTTTTTAATTTCTGAAATCTGAAATGAGAAAAAATTGATCCCCACAATTTCCCTTTGTGGTATGGAAACTTTTGGTATAATTTCAGAGAGATCCATACACCGTTCCACAAGTTATTGTCTGGAAACTAGAAAATGCTTATTTTTGGCCCCTAATTCCTTAACTGTTGGTACCATAACCCCCAAAATCAATCCCAACCTTCCTTTTGTGGTATTTAACCTTATGGTAAAATTTCATAGAGATCCATTCACTTATACTAAAGTTATAGTGCGAAAACTAATGTGTCTTGGGAAGCCAACGTCATACCAATATACGACTGCAAAAATTGTTTGCGGTCGTATAAAAACTTACCCAACAGGTTTCCTTCAAAATCCAAAACACTGACAGACTTTGAGATTCCATCAATTACCACCAGCTTCTTGCCTTGATGATCACATCTCAAATCAACTATCTGTTGAATCTGACTGCTGCCTATTCCAATATCTAAATTCTTAATAAAATTTCCCTTGTTTTCATCTACTCTATACTGGCGTATTTTTACTCCGGTTGATACAACAATGGTATTTTTTGGAGACCAAGTTACCAAACAATTAAAAGGAGTGTTGTTGAAAATTAGTGGATTCATATCTGTTCCATCCTCTTTTATGGCACAAATTTGATTTTTTACACTATAAATCAATAAGTTTGCAGTAAAAATTGCTTGGTTGACACTTTTCAGATCAAAGCATTTGATAAATTCTCCCTTTGTTGTAAATATTTTGACCTTGGAATTTTTGACATCAGAAACAATAATACTGGTAACTTGGAGACAATAAACACTTCTAAGATTTGGTTCATGGATATCAATACTAAGCTTTGTATCCAGTCGCCATTTCGGCTGCAAAGAAATAACTTTACTTGGTTTTGCAATGGCAGCTGCAGCAGCACTGGTTGAAGACACTGATTTATCTTCAGATGAGACAGATCTGCTTCTGCTTTCTTTCTGCTGTTTATGACTATCCTTCCTTTGTTGCCATGCTAAGTCCATCATTAAAGAAGGCCTCTGTGACTGGAAACCATCTTGTTGTGGCATAGTGTACAAATTAGGTACAGAACCATACATTTGTAGCACATTCCCTGGAACTGGAACTGTGGTAGGATACCTATAGGAAGGCTGGCAGCTTTGCATGTTTTGAGCAGGATTATTCATAAGCCCATACATATTTGTAGGGTTGCCAAAAACTATAGATGTTTGAGGACTCCTTTTGAGTCCCTTTAAGGGTTCATTGACAATTCCTTTATCTTTTGGGAAAGTAGATTGAGCCATATTCTGTAATACATCCACTTTCTGTCGTTCTCCTTTTTGTTTCTTGCCTCCTCTTTTGCCTCTGCTCCTCTTTTTCTTACCCACTGATGGATTTTGATTATCTGATGATGCATCAACCCATGAAGAGTCTGAGGATTCACTGTCACTTTCTAAATCATGATCTTCTTTTCCAACATTTCCTGAATGGGGTTGCGACCATACTGTAGCATCCACAAAATTCTTCTTTCTCAAACTACTATCTTCAGGTTTAATTTTGGATGAAGCTTGACCTGTAATTTCTTCAACATTCAAAGGCTGAGGAGATATTCTTCTAAACTTTCCCATTTCAACTAACTCATCATAGGAACTTTGAATTGGTATAGATTCTGCAGGTTCAAATTTTTGCTTTGGTCCAGTAACTTTGAACAATGACAGGTCTATGTTTTTGTCCTGTCGACATGAAATTTTCAAAGAACTGACTACATCAACCACTGGCAGAGAATACCAACTAACCGGATATGGTTTGATATCTTTGTTAATCATCTGTACCAGTCGTTTGTGTAAAATTGGTTCCATCTGCAAAAAATCTTCATCACTGGCTTGACTTGTTAGTATATGTAATGCAGGATGTATACTTGTCATGTTTTTTTCTATATTTTCACTGCATGAAAATCTGTTTTTACTTTGTGTTTTAAGCCTAGTAAATTCAGCCTTAGTGTTTGAAATGATGGATTGTCTCTCTTTCTCAACAGCTTCCACTAATTTCTGAAAAAATGAATTGATCTTTTCAATTTCAGTATTCTCAGCAACTGCTACTCGATCATTCTGACTTTCGTATTCCTCATGTTCATCTTTCCTCAAATTTTCAAGTCGTCCGTGAAACCCATAAATTAAGCTTTCAATTTCTTTCTTCTTCGGATCTACTGCAACTGATGGCAAAATACATGAATGCCCCTGATGATGCAGCAAAATACATTCACGGCATACAAGAAATTTGCAATCTGAACAAAAGTATTTCAGCAGTTCATCTTCATGTAAAGAACACATTGGTTTTGACTTGTTTCTTATGGCATCGTCCAAGGCCTTGTCTTTCATTTCTTCTAATGGAACTACCTTGTGGTTTAAAGTAAAGCGAGTAAAAGAATGACTTTGCCAACAGCTTTTGCACAGCATGTCGCTGCAATCTTTACAGAAGGCAGTGGCTTCTTCTACGATATCTCTAAGTTTACAAATTTCACACTGTTTTGTCTGATTTAACTTCTCCCTGATCTTAATCATGTTTGAAAAGACTGTATTGGAATGTAATTCCTCTAAGCCCTTTACAGGCATTTCAAAGATTTCCATGCATGTTGGACAATGGGTTGTTTTTGGACTTAAACCTATTTTGGCTAAAACTGAAGTAGTTTTGACTTTTTCTTCTTTATTGTTTTTCATATCCAACAATTTCTTGTATTTAGAGTTATCTACCTTGTCAGTCATGGTATGATCACATGACAAGACCTCTGTAATATCATTTTTATTCCCATTTATCCCATCTGCAGCAGACACTTCAAAGTCTGCATCTTTAAGAGTTTCATTTTTTTCTTCTGGAAAACACAGTTTCTCTAAGCAGTTCAAGCAAAAGGTGTGCAAACATGGTAGTAATTTTGGATCCTGTAGATATTGTTGACAAAGTCCACACACTAAACTTTCGTTAATCATATCATCATTTGGTTCTTTGATCTCATGAATCAGTTGAAATTTTGAATACGTTTCATCACCTATGTCCTCCTTGGCATTACTAGTTAAGTCTAAATTACTCTTAGTAGTTAAGTCTAAATTACTCTTAGTATCATAAAATAATTCATTATCATTTTTTATTTCTTCTTCTTCCAAATTAGCAATATTCTTTTGGATTTGTTTTTCGAATGTTTGGGCATCATCCCCAGTAAAATTGTTTGTGGTGAGACCAGTAAAATCTGTTTCTCCTTTACTCATCTTTGGAATATCCTTACAGTTGTCAACTTCTGGGTCTGACATTTTTGTTCTAAAGATGATTCAGTATCCTATGTTTCAGAAAGTCACTGTTTTATGGGCTCAATCTTCTTTAGTTGTCTACAGCACAGAATTCCTAAAATTATTCATTAGATTTCTACAATATATATAAGTTAAAATGCTTCAATGAATATACATGATATATGTAACACTCAGAAACATGTCCATTCCCCCAAAGGTGTCCGATTCACTCAAGCCTGTCCCCATTATGTCACTAAACTGCAAACATGTCTATGTTCTAAAGAGTGCCTTAACGTGTCCTTTTTAAGAACGCCCAATCGTGTCCATTCAAAAGAAAATGTTCAAACGTGTCTAATTTCCCAAACGTGTCATAATCCCTGTAACGTCAAGAAAATAACATCATACGAATGAAAACTCTCAACCTGAAGGTTAATTCGTTACCTGTACACTTCAAATTCAGATAATATCCCATGAAAATGAAGTTTTTGACACATAAACTGGGGCGAAAAACGTGTCCACCATTATTTAGAAGTGATTCGCGGTTACATAATGTTTAAAAACAAATTTGGTAATTGCTCTTTCATTGAGGTATACCCCAATATGGTCACTTAGGTTTTTTTCCGATTGGCAGTAAAACCCTTGCAAAAGTGGGCATCCGTTTGGCTATGCGGGATGTAAAAGTATGCAGCCACGTCCACTCAGAATGGGAACATTAAATTCGATAATGGTGTAGGGAGAGTGACCTTTGTAACCACTATTTGTGGGGTCTGTAGGTGGCCTGTTGCAAGGCAAAATTTCTGTCCCTATCCAATGTACCCCCATTTTCCAGTTGCATTCAAAATTTCCCCAATTTTTCCCAAATCCTGAAAAATTAATATTCAATTCCCGAGTCCCGATTAGTGTATATCCGGCACAAAAAAATGCCCAATCCTGACGTCCTGAAAAAGGTCCTTCTGTCCCTCATTATAGACCCTACCTATTTCATTGTTGATACATGTATATTCTTGTCCTGATCATACATAAAATAGTTGCCACTGGACGTTGAGCAACCAACAAGGCCACACTTAAAAATATTTTGGTTTGTCCAAACCCTACCCAAAGGTTGAAACAGCGGGTAGGTAGGTAGGCATTTTCTTTTTCTTTTTTGACAAAGAGAAATTAATGCGTCAAATGTTTTTTATCTCCATGCCTATCTGATTGAAAAAAAAACTTTTTCCCATCAGGACAATAAAAGATTTTGAGTAGGCAGCTATTTTTTGGGTAGGTAGGGTTAGGGCAAACAAACATAATCTTTTTTAGGGCCCAATCCATTAATTTATTGTCTTAAATATGCATGAAATAATTGCCACAATACACTAAGCAAGCAACATTTAGTTACTCCAGTTTTTTCTGTAAGTCGATTATTACCTCCTTAACAATTGATTTAACGTAATGTGACAGTTCAAAAGATGGTGCATATTTAGAATGACTTAAATTCACATCTTTAAAGTTACGCATACTATTTTTAATGTATTTTAACGATACCTTAAGGTAATACATGTTTTTAACGATTATAAATTATATGGCTGGTATCAGGGATGCTAATGATACATACAAATTCATTCTTCTTTATTATGTTTGTTAGTGATGCTCGAACCCAAAATATTTAAAAACTAAAAACTGAATACCAGTACATACTTTGAAGTAAAAAAATCAGTACTATAGAAAAAATTGGAAAACACTCCTACAGGAAACTGGCAGTGCAATATCTTCATGCATTATTAATATAATTAGGCATCACTGGAGTATATTCGTACAAAAGAATTTACTTAGTAAACAACTACTTCAATTGTACAAAACTAATTAATTGCAATTCTAATGTTAGCTCTAAATATGCATGAAATATATGAACTTGACATTAAGCAATCAATATTCAGAGTTATTAATGTTGCAAATTAAGCTTGCAATTACACACTAAGGACATTTTAGCGCTTAAAATTTTGAGACGTCATGGCATCTTAAAGTGGACACGTTTTGGCAAATAATAATTATCGGACACGTTTGGGCAATTTGGAATTTTAAAGGCACGTTTTGGGGAAGTAGACACGTTTTGGAGAATCGGACACGTGTTAGGGGATGTACATGTTTGAGAGTTTTACATATATATTAAAAAAAATGTTGACACAGAGATATGTCTTGCCTGTCGACAGAAAATAAAAAAAAAGACAATCTGATAGGCAGAAACATTGCTACTTATTTCAAAGTCGCTAGACCATGACCTAGGGGCAGGGCCTCAACAAACTGATATGTACTGATAGTAATGCAACTTTTTACAAAATACCTTTGATCTATCTTAAGTACAATGTAGTTCCTATCAAACTAACTTAAGCAGAAAACTGCCGTCGGAAAAAGCAACACCTATGTCTCGCTTTCTGCAACTTTCGTCGCAGGTCAGACAAAATTATATTGAATTTAAACTTACTATGTTTCCAACATGTCCAAGTTCTCTTGAAAATGTCATTTTTGACTGATTGAACTAGAGGCAGCAAAGAGAATGTATCAATCACCTGTGCAAAATATTGACTTAAATATTTTGTCAGATTAAAAAAAAAAATGTTAAAAAATTTGAAAATACAGGATAAAACCTTCTGAAACTCCATCCACAAAAACATTTTGCACAAGTTCCCATACCAAACCTAAGACAATTGATCTTGGGATATCCACAAAATTAAATGACTAAAAGTAGACAATTTTTAAAATTAGATGTATTCACTTTGGTATAACACAAATGGACCAGCATACAGCTTTATCACAAAATGATCCAACTGAAATGAAACACAAACTTGATTTGTAAGTCTTCACTTAAATGTAATTATTTATTCATAATGACATGTATAAAAAATTTAATTTGAAAATAAGATCTAAATGGATGTAAGACATTTTCCTTCTTTGTGCTTAAATTGGTTGCACTGTTGAAGAATTAAATCGACAATTCTGATCAATAAAGTTTGTTCACTTATTCTTATTTTGTTCATCTTTCTTTTGTTTTTTTTGTGATCAGAATATCCCTTCATTTATTTACAATAGAGAAAAAGAATTAGGAAATGAAAGCAAAAAGGAGTGAGATCAGGTTCATCAACAAAGTAGGCATATCATGTTGTTAATGCACCACCAGCCATGCCAAAACATGAAGAAAACACTTTAAAATTATGACAATTGGAAAATTTTGGAAATAGTTTGCAACTAATATGGACTTCACAATTGAATCTATAAACACTATACATTCAGGGTCCTCTATCAGATGTGGTTTACTGATACGGTGTACTGTGGTTTCACATTATGTGCAAAACACGTTGACGGGTGGTCCAAACAGGTAAGCAATTTTTCTGTTTATCTATATCTAAAACAGTTTAATCACATTACTTTCAGATAGATTTTTCATCAAACTTATAAAAACATGGAATATATACGTTTGTGGATGATGTCAGAAAATTGACCGTATTGACAAAAAAACAAGTCAGCAAACTAATATGAACTGATTTAGTAATGCAACTTTAAAGAAAATATCATTGATCTACATGTATCACAAGTAGTTCCTGTCAAACTGACTTAAGCAGAAAACAACATTGAAAATTGCTAATTAATTCAAAATCATTGGACCATGACCTATGGGACAGGGCCTTGAAATAGTCATCAAACTAATATGTACTGATAGTAATACAACTCTATCATGTCTATGCAAAATATCATTGATCTATCACAAGTAGTTCTTATCAAATTAACTTAATTAAGCAAAAAACTATACATTGAAAATTGCTTATTAATGGAAAACCTAGGGCAGGGACTCGAAATTGATGTCAAACTGATATGTACTACTACTGATAGTAATGCAACTTTATAGAAAATATCATTGATCTATCACAAGTAGTTCCTATCAAACTCCTCTGTGGTCTCGTGGTAGTGTGTTTGCATCATGTGCGGGAGGTCGTGGGTTCAAACCCTGTCCAAGTCACATCAAAGACTTTAAAATTGGTATTTGCTGCTTATCCGCAAAGCACCCAGCATTAAGGAGCAAGAGCAAAGACTGGTCAGCTTGGAGTCAGAATAATGTGTCCTGGTAAGGTGACTTGTCTTCCTGCAGACCGTTACCTGGTGAACTAGCACGTTAAAAATCCAGCTCAGCGTGATGGTCTAGTACAAAGCAGGCTTAATATTCATGTTACATTAACATGTTCTCATCCTGAATATAAAATTGAGAATGGAAATGGGGAATATGTCCAAGAGACAACAACCCGACCAAATAGCAGATAACAGCCGACAGCCACCAATGGGTCTTCAACACAGCGAGAAAATCCTGCACCCCGCGTTGGTCCTCAGCTGGCCCCTAAATAAAATTGTGTACTGGTTGAGTGAAAATGGACGTCACACTAAACTCCAAAACATATAAAGGAACTAAAATTAAAAAAAACATACAAGACTAACAAAGGCCAGAGGCTCCTGACTTGGGGACAGGCTCAAAAATGTGGCGGGGTTAAACATGTTTTGTGAGATCTCAACCCTCCCCTATACCTCTAGCCAATGTAGAATAAAGAAACACATAGCAATACGCACAGTAAAACTCAGTTTAAAAGAAGTCCGAGTCGGATGTCAGAATAGGTAACAAAAGAAACTAAGCAAAATGACAATGATACATGCATATTTAATTGTGCAGCTGGATGTTAAGTAACCATCTATCATCATCATCATCAGGACATCCTATCAAACTGATTTAAGCTGTCAATTGTTGACGCATCTGCCGTCGCCAGAAAAAGCCAAATAAATGTCTCGCTTTCCGCGACTTTCGCCACAGGCGAGACAAAAATCGTGTATCCAATACAAAAAAATACCTATAATATAATCTGTATGATTATATAATCTTATGAGGATCTTCCATGCATGAGCAACCTATTCTGAGTATTCAACAGTCTGTCTACACTGTAAGCCGTTTATCAATATGGCTTCCTTTTTAAGAGTCTCTCTCTCTTTTTACTTAAGTCTTGGCATACCTACTCCTACATGAGTGCCATTATGTTGTAGCTTTACATAACAGGAATAATCGCTTTGAGAGAGCACGATGCTTTGCGAAAGTGAAAGTTGGTATGTGGATAGAGTAAACATATTCCCGTTTGCGGACACAATTTGAACTTCCGGATTTAAGATAAGATAGATATCTAGGATAAATTTTATTTATTAAAAGTCAAGTTTGTTACGTAAAACAGAAAACATTCTGGTCTTGCATCAGAGTTATAGCAACTTTATCATTTTCTTTTATGGGAGGAAATTGTATTTTTACAAGTCCCCACTTTTAAAAAATATCACTGAGAATTTCAAAACCCCAGGGGCGTGTTTTTTTGTTCTTCGGTAGTGAGCCAGAAGAGGTCCATTTCTGTTTTTTACATCGAGATGACCGTGAGGTCATTCCGATGTATTGCTATCGCCTAAATTTCCATTATGCAAATTAGTTTTGGGTTTTCAACAGATCTATAAAAAAATATAGATCCGCGGACCGTGCATTATCTAGTGCAAAATAACATTCCTTATCGCTTGTTTTAAATTCATTTTTTTCAATGGATGGTCCTACAAATATTTTTTTTAAACACAAATTAATAATATGAAAATGTTTTGTCGTTAGATATATATATATAAAAGTAAAAAAATAATTGATAATATCTATGCACACGTACCGAAAAATTGTGTTAAAGCTTGTGGAAGAATATCTCAAGAACGTTTTGTGACACTCGCGGCAAGGACCGGTAACTCTGTAATTGGATTTGCGGGAAAATATGAATGGCTGCTCATATCCAATCTTTTAGAAAAATGGATTTTTTTACCATGTGTCCACCATGCACTTGCACTGCACCATTATTAGAATAGTACAATAGAATGATATACAAATGGATGAAAATTATATATACATGTAACTGTTATATTAATATAATATATAACAACAAACCAGTGTATACATACTCTGGGACTATTATTATATTAGTATAATAGTCCCAGGTATACTGATTTGTATCACTACAATATAATAGTTATTACGGTGTGGTTGAATTTCTGTCATTTATTCATCATCCACGCACGAACTTGTCTCAGAAAAAAAATATATCTGTACATTAACCTCAGTTTCAACTGAGACTTCTATAACACAGAGATTGGTCACTATAGATTTATCGGATTATCTGAGTCTCCGGTAGTTAGCTACGTTATTTTAACGTAGTTTCGTATTCGACCGTAGCAGACGACATATATCACCTATCACTGAGAATACTATAACAGTATCGGATATTATTATTTTTCTTTTAAAAATAATTTAAAAACAAAATTGAATTAATCAAAAAAAAAAAAAAAAAATAGTTTTTATCTTTCAAATGCAGTTATATCTATTCATATTTAAATTTTTGTTTTTAATCATTAATAATTTGTTAATAGTTTGTTATTATGCGGCCACTCTTGAAAATGTGAATGTGATTAATCTTATCAATCTTACAGTTACATTGTTTTGCTACACGTCCGTTAATTGTATCTAATATACAATTATTTTACCTGTAAAGACAGGTAGTCTCATAAGCATGGGAGATGAATTTTGTTTCACAGCTGGGTGCCCAAGGTACACGAGGCTCCGTTTATTGCAGTAAACTTTTATTCTATACTTGTAAGGTATTTCACTGCTGAGTGCCCAATATACATGTTTATTGTAGTAAACCTTGTCAAATATCGTCGGTGCACTTGTGGTAGGATTCAGGAGGGTGTGGATGGGGTTTTATAGAATGGAGAAATAGGGACAAAAAAAGTATAGAATGTAGAAAAATGGACCGACAAATAAAGAATAGAGAAGAGAAAATAATAAGTTATTAAGATTTAAAGAATAGAGAATAAAATGCTTCGCTGGGGCGCAGCTTGATACGACCGCAGAGGTCGAACCCTGAACAGTTGGGGCAAGTATGGACACAAAATTTAAGCTTGATACAGCTATGACTTTGGATTGTCATTAAATATTTGACACAGCATAGGTTTCTGACACAGGATGAATGTGGTGTAAGAACTGGAAAAAATTTAATTTACCTATTATGGTGGAATATCCATAAACTAAATTGTTTGTTAATTTCAATATATCAAAGAATATGTAGAATTCAATGTTTGATGTAATGTAATAAAGTTGAAATTTGGACCGTTTTTGTTCAATGTGGACCAATTTGGTAACATGTATAAATAATCAAAAATCTAAATACATGGGAGCCCATTTAAATACATCATAAAGGTATTAAAATAGAAAGTGACATCATAGTCATGGCTAAAAATAAACAAAAATCCTTAATCAGCAACATTTAAAGTAATATCTAAAAATAAAATTCCTTTGTAACCATAAAAGCCCATTTAAATACATCATAAAGATATTAAAATAGAAAATGACATCATAGTCATGGCTAAACATAGCAAAAAACCCTTAATCAGCATCATTTAACAGTAATATCTAAAAATGGAAATTACATCATAAAGGTATTAAAATAGAAAATGACATCATAGTCATGGCTAAAAATAAACAAAATCTTTAATCAGCATCAGCAACATTTTATAGTAATATCTAAAAATAAAATTCCTTTGTAACCATAAAAGCCCATTTAAATACATCATAACAGATATTAAAATAGAAAATGACATCATAGTCATGGCTAAACATAGCAAAAACCTTAATCAGCATCATTTAACAGTAATATCTAAAAATAAAAATTTCTTTGCAACCATAAAAGTAAAATAGAAAATGACATCATAATCATAGCTAAAAATAAACAAAAATTTTTTTTATTGGAAAATTTTAAATGGAGTTTATTATACTAAAACAATAAATTTGCAACCATAAACATGATAAAACCCCATTTAAACACATCATAAAAGTATTAAATAATTCAACTACATCATAAGGCTATAAAAATAGAAAATGACTTCATAGTCAAGGCTAAAGGTAAACAAAAAACCTTCATCAGCAAAATTTTATATTGGCAAATTTCCAATGAAGTTTATTACACTAAAATTGTTGGCAAATTTGTTATAGTAGTCTCAGGTTTCAAGTATAGAGATGTGTTCTTTTTCTGTGACATGTGCTTTTGACCATCCACAAGAACTTGCGGTCATCCAATGTTCCGGCAGTACTGCAGTACTTTGATTTTAATAGGGAAGATCTTCTGGCTCTCTTCCACCTCTTCTTTTTTGATAGGTAGTTTAGACGGCAGAGTCACATAACAAACATGGCGTCGTTTAGTCTAAATGACATTAATAAATTTATGAATGCAGATATATTAGAATGTGAGCTGTGTTATATAAACGTTTTTATGGTATGACAGTCTTAGTATGACATCCCTGTAGGACGATAAACTGGAAAAATATAAGAACTACACGGACAATAACAGTTAAGGGACGACTATTTGATATTCTAGGGAAGGGATTTTGATTTATTGGTGTTTAACGCTAATTTCAACACTAAGTTGGGCTATTCCGTGGTGGTCAGTTTAAATTTATAGATGAAGGATGGGGAAGGGAAGATGGCATTATTAACTTTTTTAATCTGCCGCTAATTATGCCTATTTTTCATCTCTTACCAGGCAACCATATTCATATATGAAATCCTCCTGTCCCCCACCCCAATAAATGAATAAATATCAAATGGTTTTTCATCTTATTTAACACAAGTTTAAATTGATTGATTGTTTGTTGCTAATTTTTAACGCCCAGTGAAAAATATGTCATAAATGTTCAGGACTCGGTTCAGGAAAACACGAGTTTAAAAGTCAGGTATATAATATAAAAACGAAGAGATTTATGATTGCTAATGAGACAACTATCCACCGGAGTTCAAATATGAAGTGGATGTAAGCAATTATAGGCAACCGTAATTAAGGCCTTCAACAATGACAAAACCCGATACTGTATTAAAAGTCGTCTATAAAAGGCCCGACGTGAAAAATGTGAGAAACAATTCAAACGAAAAAAATAACGGCCTAATTATACATAACAAAATAATTTACAAAATATCAAATATGAGTCGAGGCATACCAACGACAACCACTAAACTATAGGCTCCTGACTTGGGACAGGCACACAAAGAATATGGCAGGGTTGATATAAAAACGAAGATTGCAAATGAGACAACCCTCCACAAGAGACCAAATGACATAGCAAGTAATAGCTATATGTCACCGTACGGCCTTCAACAATAAGCAAAGCCCATACCGCATAGTCAGCTATAAAAGGCCCCGAAATCACAAATGTAAAACAATTCAAACGAGAAAACTAAACGGGTCTAATTAATGTACAAAAAATGAACGAAAAACAAATATGTAACACAGCAACAAACGACAACCACTAAATAACAGGCTCCTGACTTGGGATAGGCACATACATACAGAATGTGGCGGGGTTAAACATGTTAGCGGGATCCAACCCCCCAACCCCCCCCCCCCCCCCTCTAGCCTGGGACAGTGGTGTAACAGTACAAGAACATGTTTACGAGCGCTCAACCCTTCCCGAAAGCTGGGACATTGGTGTAACTGTACAATATAAGAACAACCTGCACAAATCAATTGCAATTAGATTAACTCAAAAGATCGGTACGAGACACACACAAAAAAACTTATATATAGACAATAGACACAAAACACCGAAATAAGAGTATTTGCAATTACTGGAAATTTGTTCAATGCTAATAACAACTAGTCCTGAAATAAATCTTGTTCTCCCAGACTGAAGTATCAATCAGTACACTACCAATGGATTTATTAAAAAAAAAAAAAAAAGAAAGAAAAAACAGTCTGAGAAATGTCTGGTATACATTGTATACTTGCATATTGATACATATACAATGAAAATTTTTGAAAAGTGGTGGTCTGAAGGTTTTGACCATCGAAATTTTGCAATAGAAATAATAGTTAGGAACAGAAGATTTTCTTCAAGGACCACCAGAGAAAAATGATTTTGAGAACTTTCCGATATCTTTGCTTTATACAAAAATAATCCAGTTTGGTTACTTTAAAAAAATTGGATAGACAAGATGTCCTTTTTGATCATATTCGATACAAACATTGACGAATTTTTGTGCAGTTTAAGATTATTCTAAAAAATCAAATAGTGAGGGTTTAAGCCAGATTTGTCTAGCAAAATTGAGTTAGAGGAAAGAACAAAGAAAAATGTCACGAACAGAGCACACTTTTACAGTCATGTCTACCGGACGTATCTTTTCTATAAAATCATCGTAAACTTCATGTATGTCATCCAACATAACAAAAATCTGCTATATTCGACGGCAAATTGAATTTTTGTTTTATTGATCTTCCGTAGAATATCTCCAGAAGAGGTCCAGATTCATTTTTTGGACTCTTCACCAGAAAACATTCTGGAGCCATGATGTGCAGAAGAGACCAATAAAACACGCCCCAGGTGACACCTTTTCCAAGGACATAAAAATTTCACCCCCTCCCATTTTTTAATACATTTATTCATTTAATAACAAAAAATTCATATTTCATGATAAAATATTGCATCAGCCGCTGATCCAGAGCTTTAAGGGACTGCATTTTCATTTGGGGGACGGGGGCGAGGGCGGGTTCGAGAGGGCGGCTTGAAATTTTGTGAATGGAAACTGGGGATATCCATTTTACACTTTTACTTTAGATTTGGGGGGGGGTCACATGATCGAAAAAATTGTTTACAAGATTTGAGCAATTCTGTACTTCAAAATAATGCAAAAATTATAGTCAGGGACATAATTATATACACAGATTCTCATTCTGGGCCGCGTGATTTAACGTGTCGGATTTCAGGGAGTTGCCAATCTCTCTGTATATATGTCTCTGTTATAGCTAATTTGATGAATAGAGAAAACAAATGAAATTGATTAAAATTCCCTTAATTCTCTTTTAAAATAATTCAAACACAAATATATTCATAATCATTATTCAGTATCATCCTATTCTTTACGATGTTAAAATTCGGTCTTATTTCCTTTTATTTGTTAAACTTTATACTTAATTTCAACAGAGAGTTAAAATAAATAACAAAAATTGATAAAGAGGTATAATTATGGGTGTCACGTCTGCAGTGTTTTGCAGTGTTGATGACATTTCTACTCTTTTTGGGTGTTAATAATTGGTCTCGTTTCTTTTTACTTAACCCTAGTTAAACTTTTTACTGATATACGTGAAATAAGTAAGATAACATAATAAAATATTGTTTTTTTTTCTTCAAAGTTTAGGATCATTTTTGGGTGTTCGGCGGTGTTTTGCTGTGTTCGGTGGTGTGCGGTGGTGTTCGCGGCGGTGGAAAGACCTACCGTCTAACACTTGATTCACAATCATAAATCTTTATCTCTTGTCATAATTTTTGGCTTCAAACTTCATTTCAATGTTTTACTCAGGTGAGTCATCAGTGGCGGATCCAGAAATTTTCATAAGTGGGGGCCCGCACCAGTCATGCTTCAGTGATTCCCTATATAATCAACCAATATTTTCCCACAAAGGGGGGGGGGGCGGCCCCCCTGCCCCCTCCCCCCCCTAAATCCGCCTCTGGTCATAACCTGCTACTGTTTGTTTGTTTGTTGGGCATGAAGAATGACGATGATAGGGCGATAATGCTTTGTTGTCTTTGTTTTGTCGGTTTTCTCGAAGGTTTTCTTCCATATGATATTAAAACACTGATCATATTAATCGTTAAATTCATGATTGTCATATTTTTCGATGGTTACAGATGATATCTAGGAGTCAAGTATGGCATTTTTAATATGTCTTCACGTGAATTGTTTTCCTTTATGACCTGGAGACAGAAGTCATATGCGACCCCCACTCAACGCTTCCCCTTAAAACCAAAAAATATATTTTGAAATATGTTTTTTTTCCTCGCTTCATTCGGCTCAATTGTTAAATCAAATTCCTATATTTCAACAGGTTCTTCATGGAAAGTATTTTTATCTGAAGTTAATCTGCTAACTTCTTTAATAAAGGATAGGAACAATGTGCTTAAATTGAATGAAGGTGTGGTAAATTTCAATCAGACCATAACAGGCATATCTAAATAAAGTTCCCTGAAGACACAGACAACTTCCCCATTTGAAGCTGTATTTCAACTACTGATGAACTATTTTATTGAATAATGATAATATAAGTAGAAACTGTATGCACGTAGTTTTTGTTGAAAAGCGTTGGGTGAAACTTTCATGTCTTTGGAAGGGGGTCTTTAAAAAAGAGAAAGAAATTCAGTTGTTTGCCGCCAGGACGTATGACTTTTGCGTCAATTTTGAAAATATCATTTTTTCATTTGCGACAAAACAAAGTTTCATTTGCGCCAAAACAAAGTTTTCATTTGCGCCAATTATTAGTTTTTCATTTGCACCAATTTAACTGATACGTTTTAGACTGTAAAAAAAACAAACAATAGCCCCGAATCGTTTCATTCGCACTTCAAGGAACAGTTTTACTCACTACACCACAATATTTGCATTTTTGTGGATGTCATAAACTTGACGTCCAGTCAACAACTTATGTACAAATCAGATCTCTCGACATGCTAGTAGCCGTCGTTAGAAAACATAAAAGGAAAAAAAGGACTGCGTTAGTGAAAAGTATCAGATTTATGCTAGAGAAGATATCACAAAGTCGCAGTTCATCAGAAGTGTTGCATACAAATACTCAGCTAGGACAGACTTATACATATGCACATGTGCTTTATACATCAAACTGTTACGATTTTATTTTCAAAGAGAGCTATTTTACGTGTGATGTATATAGTTTTAGAATATTTTACAATAAACTTATCCTGCTCGAAAACCCACTTCCACTCCCCGTTGTGAGCAGCAAGATGACAGGCAGAATGGGTATTTTTGCTATGATATCAATAAATTCTGTACAACATATATTTCTCTTGACTTGTGTTAACCTGTAAACCTGTAAACCTGTCCCGAGAATCGGCAAACAACTTGAATAGTGATCTTGCAAAAATCCATAGATGGTCTTCAAATTGGCTAGTGACCTTTAACCCTCAGAAAACCGAGACCATGACAATTTCACGGAAACTTCACAAACCTGATCATCCAAAACTTAACATGAACAACGTAACTGTAACTGAGGTATCTACCCATAAACACCTTGGATTACATATTTCAAACGATGGCACTTGGCATAAACATATTGATGTAATAACCGAAAAGGCATACAAACGACTGAATGTTCTACGAAAATTTAAATTCATCCTTGACAGACGAACACTCGAGACAATATACCTAACATATATAAGACCATTATTAGAATATGCTGATGTCATCTGGGACAACTATACACATCTTTTGATCGATAAAATTGAAAAAGTACAAGCAGAGGCTGCCAGGATCGTAACTGGGGGTACTAGGTTGGTGTCCCTAGAGAGATTATATCTCGAAACGGGTTGGGAAAAGCTTAAAGATCGAAGGGAGAGCCACAGATTAATTTATTTTTACAAGATGAAAAATCATATTACTCCGGAATATTTATCAAACTTAGTTCCAGAATCCCATGCAACCATACATAATCATAATACGAGAAACTCGTCACTAATCCCCCCTGTTCGAACAAGAACAGCCCTGTATTCGAATTATTATTTACCGGCAACTGTACGTTCATGGAATCTCCTCCCTGAGAATGCTAAGACCAGTACTTCGGTGGGGGCATTCAGGAATTGTGTCGAGTCTCGGATGACTAAGCCTCCAAATTATTATTACATTGGTAAGCGATTAGGTCAAATTTATCACTCAAGACTTCGAATGCAATGCAGTTCTCTAAATCAACATCTTTTTGTAAAAAATATAGTGGACTCACCACTTTGTTTATGTGGTGCTATAGAAACAACAGCGCATTACTTGTTGCACTGCCCCCGATTTCACATCATGCGTGAACAGCATTTTTATAACATCAATATCATACATTTCTTGTCAGAAGAAATTTTGCTACACGGTTCAACGGATTTCAGCTACGAACAAAACATTGAAATATTCTTGGCAGTTCAAACATTCATACTCAGTAGCAAAAGATTTGTCATATGATTACAATCATCTTGTTCAACAAGTAATACTTATATCTTAAATAAGTGTGTCCGTTCAGAAACATACACTTTATTATTGTATATCTGATGTAAAAAAAAAAAATGTTTTTCTCTTTTGTGTTCACAACCTTATTACATGTATATGTTTTGTTTGTTTTCCATCTAGTGTAACATTGTTAATTTTTTTACACTCTACTCCTTGAGTATTACAATATGAAATGTTCTTATTTGAATTAGGAAACGGATTAATATAAGCTAACAGCTTGTTTCTGGATCCTATTAATTATTCACTTGTATTAATATGTAAATGCCAATTTGTGTACATTACTTAACCTGAATTTAATTAATAAAATATGTTTACACTAACCTGTAAATTGGCGCAAATAAAAAAATAGTTATTAGCGCAAATAATAAAAAATGGCGCCAATGAAAAAATAAATTGGTGCAAATGCAACTCAGTGATCTAATCGGAAATGCCTGTTATAGTCTTACCAGCCACACCACCTTCATATGCAACTTCAGCACATTTTGTTTCTTTGTAAATTTACTTCAGACAAACATACTAACCTTGAAGAACATTTAAAAAATCAGGATTTTAAGTAATTGGGTTTGTTAGCGTCAGTAATGTGTCGAGTAGAGCAGAGTTTTCGGAATAATGCATCTATGTATTTAATCATGAGTTGTAAATAACTCTGTTGTACATAAGGATTATTATAAGTATAGTCAAAAGTTCAATGAAACAGAGGTCTTTTTCTGACCTTGGCCCATAGGGGCCTTATAAGGATAAATGACTCATACGAGGTATGGTCGCCCTATTAGGGTCACGCCCCCTCCCCCTCCGCTACAGCGCCACGGTTTCCAGATTTGACTAAAACCAGCCCCATTCTACTATTAACACTTGTAAAAGACAACACAAGGAAATATTTCTGTAATATATTGGATAGCATTAATCTAGTGGTTGTATTTGGTTGTTATCTGCCAATAATTGGTTGTTCTTATTGTTTTATAGCTTTTTTTTACGGTATGGACTTTACTAATGGTTGACGACCGCACTGTAATCTCTGGATTTTTACATCCTTGTCTACAAGGTTAATTAGTGTCACATTATCTTATTTGTATACATATGTCATGTTTAGTTCCACAAAGCCGTAACTAGGCATATTATTTTAGTGAGGCAGAACTGGTCGCCGATCGGAGTGAGTCGAAAAAATAGAGGCGAGCGAAGCGAGTCAAACAATTTCGACAAGGGTTCTGGGAAAAATTATGTAAAATCCTGCATTCTGGGCATTTCCAGAGAGCTTGACATCGTTGAGACAAGCTGTCCGGAGTTTTTACTTTTGGACACTTTTTATATATTTTTCATATTTTAAGACATGTACTAACACCAAATTTTTAACAACTTTATCTAAATTTATATGTCAGATAAAGCAAGAACACAGAACAAACATCGACTCAGTAGCAATTGTTATTCAAATTGGAGTTTGCCAATCATGCATATCTTTGTCGTTTGAATTCACTGAGATATGGGGTACCCACTATGTCATTTTATGTTATTTTAGGAATATTATTTTTAGTTTTTCTTTTTGCTACCTTTTAATGTTATGGACACGGGAAATTGGATATAACTATATCGTTTTATGTCATTCTAGGAATATTGATTTTTATTTTTTTTTATGGATACAGTCGGGGAAATTGGACTGGAGTTTTCGCCGTTTACATGTTTCTTGATTTCAGATTATTTCTGGTAATAGTCAGTGGCAAGATATTTTAGATCGACAATCGAATAATGAGGGGGTAGGAGGGGGTTTGATTTGTCAGTCTATTTATATTTTTCCGATTAGTTTCAATGAAAATATATTCAATACTGGAACTCTTAACACCTGCTGTGATCACAAATAACATCCATTAGTTTACTAAAATTATACCTTCATCACCTTTATGAGGCGCCGTTTTACTATTTATTCCTTATTTTCTGATATCAAAAAATATTTCTTGATATAAAAAAATTGAATTCCTGATATCAAAAAATGATTTTTTGATATCAGGAAATATTTTTTGATATCAAAAAATATTTCTTGATATCAGGAATTCAATTTTTTGATATCAAAAATTGCCTTTTTTGATATCAAGAATTCGATTTCTTGGTATCAGAAAATAATCTTTATTTCTTGATATCAGAAATTCGATTTTTTGATATCAAAAAATCATTTTTTGATATCAAGAAATCCGTTTTTTGATATCAAAAAATAGATTTTCTGATATCAAATATTACTGACTATATTTTGATATCAAGAAATACATTTTTCTGATATCAAAAAATGATTTTTTGATATCAAAAATTCGAATTCCTGATATCAAAAAATGATTTTTTGATATCACAAAATAAGAAAAATATCAACGATTGCTCCCTGTGTGTCAATAAAAGCATCAACGTTCACCAATGAGGCCTTACATTAAGTCTGGTGTTTCGGTCGTGTAATATATACGAAAGCATTAAACAGAGTTCGGCTTCATCAGTCTTAATATAAGAAATTTTGTGTTTTTTTGTGTTTCACATATTTATTATTTTAAGGTTTATAGTCAACAATTGTAAGTTTTCGCTTCTTTTATAAGCAATTATTGGTTTCCTCTGAAACAGATTTGTGCAGTCAGGTTTTTGAAAATATCATACCCCAGTGTTTTGTTCATCTTGTTTTTATATTTTTTTTCCCGTTGTTTATGTTGAGGATTTAGTAAGTAAGTTAGTTCTGTTTAGTTTTAAAATAAGGAGATGTGGTATGATAGCCCATGAGACAACTAGCCACCAAAGTTCAAATGAAGTTGATGTAAGCAATTATAAGCAACCGTACGGCCTTCAACAATGAGATAACCCCATACCATATAATCGCCTATAAAAGGCCCCAATATGAAAAAGAAATAAACAACTCAATTTAGAAAGCTAAAGGCCTATATGATTTATAACAAAACAATTTACGTAAAACAAATATGGCAGACCTCATTGTAAATATAAATCAACATGCAGACTTCTTATACGTTCAGGTATTTCACATCCAATATTTCATGGAAATATTCTTTACAAAGCACAAAAATGTCGGCATTCACTTCAAAATCTAACCAAACCTTTCAACAGACTTCTTCGGAAAGTATATACCAGTAGTTACGATCAGAGACATATAATATTGTATTATATGTCTCTGTTACGATACGGCCCGAGAACACAGTTATTTCGTAGTGCATTTCTTTTAGACAATAAATTCAAATTAAAAAAATCGCACCTGCTCTATCTCAAAAAGATTTTTACAGTGTAGTGTACTACTATTGATACAAATAATATCAAAATTATAGAAACTTCTACCAGCTCTAACTCAAAATATTGACAATTCTGTGTTAAGGGGGGCTAAAATTCAGTTTGACAGCTTCAGACATTCTAATTTTTGACCTTTTTTAACTGGACCAAATCACTACTTAACATAAAGATTCAGCACCCAAATTTTTTCAACATGTAATTTCATCCCCTAACTTAATATTTCATGCATAAAATATCAAGAAATAAATTGGGAAAGTGTATCAAAAAAAAATGCAAGTTATGCACTGTTCACACTAGGGACTATATTGTAGACAACGAAAACCAAAGGACGATAACTGTGTCCTTGGACCTAATAGGATAGAAAGACTTGACCAATTTTAATAAAACTTTGCATGACCTAAGCTTAGGCAATTATAAGATAGTTGGCCAAGTTTCATGGCCATAGGATATATATTATAGAAACTAGGGCCATTTTAATATTGAAATTTGGTGGTTTATTTTTGACGTTTAAATCAAATATTTTCATCGATTGCAGACACTGTTGCAAAGGCTTTATCAAACCCCTAATCTGTATGACGTCATGTCAAACCTATAATCTGTGTGACGTCATTTCAAACCTCCTTTTCTGTTTGACGTCATGTCACATAAAAAAAACATCTACGTGAGGTATATGTATATAATAAAGTGTATATGATATGGCTTTTTCAATATCACACACCGTATCAACCCTCAACCAATATAATCCCTCGAGCAGAAAAAAAGCCATATGATATTGAAAAAGCCATATGATATTCTCTATATATATATTAAATGTACTTTAAATGTAAAGAAAAGTTACAAAAAGCATACCACATGAGTACAAAATGGTCTAAGGCCATGTAAGACTGAGAATTATTTAGAGTCGATTTAGGCCGTAGCCCATATTTACATATAAAAATGCACACAGAGGCTATAAGAAATTGAAATTTGTTACTTTTTGCTCATTTCTATGCTAAGATGTCATGATACAAGAAGTCTAATTGCAAAAGGACTCTTGAATTCAACTTTTTTTTGCAGACAGTATGGTCTAATGACCAGTTTTTCACTTTTCAATGGAAAACTTGCATGTAGTTTTAGTCTCATATGGCATATATTTGAACCACTTACTATCCTAAAGAAGAAAATTATGGTAGCATATCAAATGAATAGGGTGTACTGATCATTGTAAAGTGTTTTTTTCACAGATTTAGTGAAATATTTGTGATGGACTACAGATTTTATGTACAAAGCTCTTCACATTTCACATACATCAAACAGGCCGTTTAACCAGGGACATAAATACAAATATTCTGCACATTTTTTCTGTGATAATCTACTTTTCTCTAGATTCCGAGTTCACAAATGGTTAATTAAATTTGATTTAAGCATAGAAACACAAATATCAGGAACATAAAAAGCTGTCAGATAGAAAGTCAGCATGGCTCTTAGGCATAAAATGGAAACTGCTTTAAAATGCTTATTTTAGCCGTATAACATTTTAACAGAATTTCTGTCAAAGAAAGATGTAAATCCTTTACTTTTATTGAGTTTGACAAATTGAAACCAGCAAACCATTCAGGAAAGTTGCCAAAGTACAGAATCTACATTTACGGAATTCATCTCTTAGGCCCGAGAACACAGTTATTTCGTAGTGCATTTCGAAAACCAAAGGACGATAACTGTGTCCTTGGACCATACTGTTGTCAATTAGTCATTAATGATTGTATATTTTGGTATTAATATTGATTCACTCATATGGTATGCATCGGAAATAAACACATTTATTATAAAACAAGTTGTTGGCATGATACGGTTTATGTTCTTCCCATATATTTTATGATGGTATGATACTAAACTCCTAACGGGAGGGATTGTACTTGATTTTCTTATGATGAAGACATATTCTTTCAATCAGTTTAAGAGGTCTAGAGTGTCATGTTCTTAACTGCTAGTAGTCCTTTGTTCATTTATGTATCATTGTCATTTTGCTCAGTTTATTTTGTTACCTATTCTGACATCGGACTCGGACTTCTTTTAAACTGAGTTTTACTACATGCGTATTGCTATGTGTTTCTTTATTCTACATTGCCTAGATGTATAGGGGAGGGTTGAGATCTCACAAAACATGTTTAACCCCGCCGCATTTTTCCGCCTGTCCCAAATCAGGAGCCTCTGGCCTTTGTTAGTCTTGTATGTTTTTTAATTTTAGTTCATTGATATGTTTTGGAGTTTAGTGTGACGTCCATTTTCACTGAACTACTACACAATTTTATTTAGGGTCCAGCTGAGGACCACCTCCGGTTGCGGGATTTTCTCGCTGCGTTGAAGACCCATTGGTGGCCTTCGGCTGTTGTCTGCTCTTTGATCGGGTTGTTTTCTCTTTGACATATTCCCCCCATTTCCATTCTCAATTCTATGAACCAAGACAATGCACTAAACTGCAGGCTCCGGACTTGGAACAGACCCATAAAAATGTGGCGGGATTAAACATGTTTGAGCGCTCAACTATTCCCCTAACCTGGGACACTGGTGTTACATTACAACATAGTGTAAGAACAAACGTGGCAGGGTAACAACAACAAAAAGACACAAATTACAGATGTGATAGTGACAACTAGTTCAAAGCCAACAACAACATAAAAAAATGCATGTCTTGTATTTTCAAAAGATTTGTCTATTTCGTCTTTTTACGAGACTGCTAGTATTTCTTATGAACCGCGTCTTCCATACACCTTTTAAATACATATGAGCTTTTTCTGTGAAGTAATGAAACGTTTCAGTAGGTTGGATGTACGTTTGCATCTCTAAAATACCTTCATTTTGGAAAAGTTTGTCTTTATATTGAAAGGATTGTCAAGAAATTATCACTTCATTTTGAGAAAAGTGGTAAGTACAATTTAGTAGGGTAAATATTTCGACTCTTCAAAATTCAAGAGTCTATCCTAAATTGAGGTAAATTATATGGTCTTCCAAATACCGTTTCGATTCCTGACATCACTGAAGAGATATTAATTGTCGAAATCCGGATATGGTGTACAAATGTTTGCATCTCATGTTTGCGGTATACCATCTTTTCCGCAAGTTTATTATTTTCTGTTTGGTATCAAATTAATAATATAGATCAATTTTGTTACATCTTGTGATCCGTTTATTTGGCAATCGCCAATGGCAGTCAGCAGGGTTTAAGAACATCCGTTGTTCGACCTGTTAGTCAAATGCGTTTTGTTAAAATATACTTTTTCACTTTTTTGATCTTTTGGAAAATGTTGTTTGTGCTGTATTTAGACCCCTCTACCAAGAAATTTGTTTTGCATGCACACGTATAAAAATTGGGTTTTTATACGACCGCAAAAAAAATTTTGTGGTCGTATATTGGTATGACGTTGGCGTCGTCGTCGTCGTCGTCCGAAGACACATTAGTTTTCGCACTCTAACTTTAGTTTAAGTGAATGGATCTCAATTCAATTTTACCATAAGGTTCAATACCACAAAAGGAAGGTGGGGATTGATTTTGGGGGTTATGGTACCCACAGTTAAGGAATTAGGGGGCCAAAAATAAGCATTTTTGTAGCTTCCAGACATAACTTGTGTGTAAGTGTTTTGATCTCTCTGACATTGTACCACAAGGTTCCATATCACAAAGGGAATGCTGGGATTGATTTTGGGGGTAATTGCCTCCAAATTTTAGGAATTAGGGGCCAAAAAGGGGCAAAAAACAAGCATTTTTCTAGTTTCATGACAATAACTTGTGTGTAAGTGTATGGATCTCTCTGACATTGTATCACAAGGTTCCATATCACAAAGGGAATGCTGGGATTGATTTTGGGGGTAATTACCTCCAAATTTTAGGAATTAGGGACCAAAAAGGGGCAAAAAACAAGCATTTTTCTAGTTTCATGACAATAATTTGTGTTCAAGTGTATGGATCTTTATGAAATTGTACTACAAGGTTCCATATCACAAAGGGAAAGCTGGAATTGAGTTTGGGGGTAATTGCCCAAAAAGTTTAGGAATAAGGGGCCAAAAATAAGCATTTTTCTAGTTTCCAGACAATAACTTGTGTTCAAATGTATGGATCTATCTGAAATGTACTGCAAGGTACCATACCACAAAGGGAAGGCTGGGATTGATTTTGGGGGTAATTCCCTCAAAATTTTAGTAATTAGGGGCCATAAAAGGTCCAAAAAAAAAACAAGCATTTTTCTAGTTTCAGGACAATAACTTGTGTGTAAGTGTATGGATCTTTATGAAATTGTACTGCAAGGTTCCATATCACAAAGGGAAAGCAGGGTTTGAGTTTGGGGGTAATTTCCCTAAACGTTTAGGAATTTGGGGCCAAAAAGGGGCCAAAAAACAAGCATTTTTCTAGTTTCCAGACAATAACTTGTGTTCAAGTGTATGGATCTCTCTGAAATTGTACTGCAAGGTACCATACCAGAAAGGGAAAGCTGGGATTGAGTTTGGGTGTGATGTATCATAAG